>NC_053495.1:169805485-171062985 GCF_905171775.1 Rana temporaria | reverse complement strand
TGGATTACGAGCATAATCCGTTCCAGGAGAATGCTCGTAATCCAAAGTACTCGCAAATCAAAGCGAGTTTCCCCATTAAAGTCAATGGAAACGAAAATAATTTGTTCCACATTGACTTCAATGGCATGCAATACCGCACGCAGCCAGAGGTGGGGAGGCGCCCGAAAGCCTCGTAAACTGCCGAAAAGGCCCGAGAACACCTTGGCAAACCTCGGAAAGGCTCGGAAATTGAGTATTTCCGTGTCTTTCCGAGCATTTTACAACGGCACCGTTCAGCTCTGCTCAGCTCTGGCGCCCCCCCCCCCCCCCCCCCACCAAACGTGGTACTGCACACCGCTTTGGCCTGAATCCTGCTCATTTTGCAAGGCAACACTCGCAAACCGAGTTAGGATTTTTTCATATTGCAAAACGCTTGTTAACCGCGTTACTCGCAATCCGAGGTTCCATTGTATATGATAACACTTGCTGGACAGAGCAACAAAACTGCAGAAAGTGTCATTTTTTTTTTCTTTCAGATACCTCCCTGTGAAAATTTTTGATAAACGGCTGTTCATGTTTGTGATAAATCAAAAAAGATATTTAAATACTATAAAGATTGAAGCCCAACCTTCTTTTTTTTTAATTGTCCCCCAGCAGTACGAAAAACATCACAGGCAGCAATACTTGCCTTCAGCCTGGAGCTGTCCCCTGTAGCAATTATTTTCTGCCACAAGATGTATTCAGTTTTTGGAGTTGAAATTTTGCACAGCTTCACTTAACCTGGAAGACTGTGGACTAGAATTGAGCTTGGGTTTGGCTCTGGGTTCGGGCCAAGCCTATCTTTGTTTGAGCCCAGAAGGCAGCTGTCAATGCCGGGCCAATCGGCTGCAGGTGGGTGATTGACCTTATTTGGCCAATGCAGAGTTCCAGTGAAGGAAACTCTTAAGGCGTCAGCATACCAAGACATTTCGGACAATTTCACGCTCCCAACTTTGTGGGAACAGTTTGGGGACGGCCCCCTCCTGTTCCAACATGACTGAGCACCAGTGCACAAAGCAAGGTCCATAAAGACATGGATGAGCGAGTTTGGGGTGGAGGAACGTGACTGGTCTTCAGAGTCCTGACCTCAACCCGATGGAACACCGTTGGGATGAATTAGAGCGGAGACTGCAAGCGAGGCCTTCTTGTCTAACAGTCTTCCCAATATTCCCAGAAGAGTTGAAGCTGTTATAGCTGCAAATGGTGGGCCAACTCATCATTGAACCCTACAGACTATTAGGTAGATTCACAAAGAGTTAGGCCGGCTTATCAGTAGATAAGCCGACCTAACTCTGAATCTACGCCGGCGTTTGTTTAAGTGTATTCTCTAACAGAGATACACTTAAACAAAGCTAAGATAGGACGGCTTGCGCCGTTCTGTCTTAGCTTGCAATGTTTCTGTTGGCCGCTAGATGGCGCTTCCATTGCGGCCGGCGTAGATTATGTAAATGAGGGAATACGCCGATTCACGAACGTACGCCAGGCCTACGCCGTCGATTAACGTCGTTTCCGTAAGGCCTTAGGCGGCCTAAAGTTATTCCACCTATGAGGTGGTATAACAATGTTCAAGTATGGCCGCCGTTCCCGCCGCGAGGTTCGAATTTTTTTACGTCGTTTGCGTAAGTCGTCCGCGAAACGGGAGTTACGTCGTTTACGTCTGCGTCGAAATCAATAGGCCCGTACGGCCTACTTAGCCGCAATGCGCACTGGGAAATGTAGCCGCCCGGCGCATGCGCAGTGTCCAAAAACGTCAAAAAACGTGAGGTCAAGCCTTATTTCCACACAACACGCCCCCCTCCAAGTCATTTGAATTAGGCGCCCTTACGCCCGCTCGTTTTAGGCTACACCGCCATAGATTAGCAGGTAAGTAGATTGTGAATCACTACTAGCCTAACTAATTTACGGCGGTGTAGCCTAAAAAGGCTAGGCTAGGCCGCCCTAAAGTTAGGCAGATGTGTGTGAATCTACCTATGAGACTGGGATGCCATTGAAGTTCATGTGCGTGTAAAGGCAGGTGTCCCAATACTTTTGATATTATAGTGTATAATAAAAACTGTAACATACACCTGAGTGGGGGGTACAGAGCCAGAAGTTGGGCTTGGATTTCCTGATAGGTTATCGCTATATTAGCTCCCTTTGCTCTCTTACAGGCTCCAGTTGCTGTCAGAATGGCCAAGCTGGCAATGAACAAAGGAATAGAGGTAAACTGATACTTACAGTATTAATGTCACTTTATAACTTCATCAGAATTCCTCATATGCTCCGTTTTGTAATATTTTCTTTAACCACTTCAATACCGGGCACTTTCGCTCCTTCCTGCCCAGGACAGTTTTGAGCTTTCAGCTCTGTCACAGTTTCAATGACAATTGCGCAGTCGTGCAAAACTGTACACAAACTAAATTTTTATCGTTTTGTTCCCACAAATAGAGATTTCTTTTGGTAGTATTTGATCACCTCTGCGGTTTTTATTTTTGCTAAACAAACTAAAAAAGACAGAAATTTTTGAAAAAAATGTTGTTTCTGCTATAAAATTTTGCTTTCTCCTTCACTGATGGGCACTAATGAGGCGGCACTGACTGATGGCATTGATGATCGACTCTCCCTGCCAGCGCAAACCGAGGAATGCCGTTTACTGTCACTTCCTGGTTCAAGCTGGGATCAGCTGTGATTGGTCACAGCTGATCACGTGGTAAGAAGCCTCTGTCAGAGGCTTCTTACCACAATGGGGGATGCCGCCATCCGGTGCTTCTCCGGGCTCTCCCGTGCCATCGGAGACCCGAAAAAACAATCTGCCGTGCCGAATGAGAGGCATAGAGATGACTGGTGACCAGATGGTCACCAGTCATCTCTATGATCGTTGGAAGCCCGGGCGCGATGTTATGACGTCACGCCCGGGTACCGGAATGGAAACAAAGTCACAATCGCGGCTGAAAACATGAGATCTGTGAATTTTTTTTCACGATCTCATGCTTTCCAGCCTGGAGGAGAGATGTGCGGTCTTATTGACCCCGCATCTCTCCATAAAGAGTACCTGTCATGAACCATTCCTAAGTATTGTTAAAATCATAGGTCTGTAATAAGCAAGCATGGAAAACATTTTATTTTTAATTACGATCCCGTGGAAGGAGGGAACCTTGAAATGTATTGAAATAGGTGGCTTCCCAATTCTCCTTAAAAGGACCAATAATTGTGCTTTGTACAGTGTTCTGTATTAATGAGAGTTCCAGGGTGACTACTGGTGGGCTTGATGGACTTTTATGTTTTGGCAGGTGGATATTGCAACTGGAATGGCCATTGAGGGAATGTGCTATGGGCAGGTAAGTGTTGGTAATACTAAAGGACTATGTACAGTACTTTCAGATATCTACCTCTTTGAGTCACAGGCCAAGAAATGGGTAAGACAGTCATCTGTCCTACCAAGACGACAGGCCAGAATTATATGATAAAAAGAGGTTTAAAGTAGTTAAAAAACCCTCTTCTATACCCAGTGAAGTGACTGCCCTCAGGTGATACACAGAGATGAAACAAATCCTCCTATATACGTTGTTACCTGTTTATCTGATGTCTTCTCTCTACATTCGTTCAAAGTCAAGAATTTATATACCTTGTGTAATATTTCAGAACAAAGGGCCAAATCCTCAAAGATCCTGCCTAACTTATCTTTTCCCATTTAAGTTACACTGACTTTAAATTTCTACCTAAGTGCCCGATCCACAAAGCACTTACCTAGAAATTTCAGGCCATGTAACTTAAATGTCTCCGGCGCAAGGCGGTCCTCTTCTGCAGGGGGCGATGACAATTTAAATGAGGCGCGCTCCCGCGCCGGCCGTACTGCGCATGCTCATGACGTCATTTTCCCGATGGGCAGCGCGCGAAATTACGTTACGCCGGGCTTTGTGGATTGCGACGGGACAATAAAGTTGCGTTGGGTAAAAAAAAAGTTACGCGCCGAAAAAAAAAATTCAAAATTTAAAAAAAATCGCGGCGATCGAAAAAAAGGTCTGTTTTTACACGGTGTAACTAGTTTACACTTTGTAAAAGCAGAACTAATTTTACGTATGCAAACGTAAACTTACGCAGAAAACACAAAGCTGAAAAGCTTTGTGGATCTCCGTAAGTCCTCATTTGCATACGCTAGGCGGCATTTCGACACGAAATGCCCCCAGCGGCGGATGCGGTACTGCATCCTAAGATCCGACAGTGTAAGTCTCTTACAGATGTCGGATCTTCTGCCTATCTTTGGAAAACTGCTTCTGAGGATCAGTTCCAAAGATAGGCACAGGGATACGCAGGCTGAACAGCAGTTCCGCCTGCATATCCCTTTTGAGGATTTGGCCCAAAGAGAGCTGAAGTTACACCTTGTAGGGCTCAGTGAGGAGAGCTCTGAGGCCTGGTTCACACATATTCAGTTTTGCAGAAACACACTACAGTCCATTTAACATGGTTTCCCTTTGGGTCACATTCCCATCTGTGCAGTTTTATGGAAAGGGCCCAGCAGGTTGTGTTTTTGGTTCCTAGACTTCAATGGATCAAAACCAAGTATTAAAAAACGCAAAATGCACCTGGAATATGTATAAACTGCAACCTGCATAGGTGTGAACTAGGCCTGACAGCTGATTGGAGAGAAGGGATATACACCCCTCCCCCTTTACAAAGGAACTCCGAGGCTGTCAATCAGCTGGAGATCCATCCCGTCACTTTTTTCTTCTCTTGGTGTCAGGAGTGACTCATTAGCAGAGGAGAGAAGCACCAGACAGAAATTACACTTGGTGCTCTTAATTGAGACACGTACACACCATAGAGGGATATCCTTTATTCATATTTCATGTCTAATGTTTCCAACCACTTCAAATCTTTAATAGCTATGTGATTGAATTGGAATCTGTGAAGTTATGTCCTGAAAAAAAATCATTAGTAAAAAAACAAAACTGTTTAATTTTGATATAACAATGTCATTTCCCTTAGGTTATTCCCACCAAGGATCGTATAGAAGGCATGTTGGCATTTCAGGAGAAGCGTCCACCTCACTATAAGGGAGAATAAGGGTCCTACGATCAGCAAGCCTCTTTTTTTCCATAAGTTCATGTTAATATCATTTATAGCCGATAAACTTTTGTTCGGGATGTAATAAAAATTATCATTACAGTGGGAGTAGTAAGCATATGATCGATTGACTATTACAGCAGAAGTGGACTGAGCGATCCCCAAGTCTCAGTCTAGCGCTCCTATCCTAGGCCTCTCTGTTATGGGGTCAGTACAATGTGCACGCTATTCTCACAGCACCAAGTTTGATGTGACGTGGGATGGACTGGAAAACATTGCCTCCTTTCTGAACTTCAGCATTAAAACCTATTAAAAAATGTATTAATTTGTGAGAATTTTTTAAGTTTATCTAAACCCAAGAACCAAATTGTAATCTATTACAGCTTACCAGTCCTTGAATGTGGTGACTGCATTTGTTTTTTTCTTTTCAGGGTTTTGTACCTTTTATTCTTACCTGGTGATCCTGCCAGTATGGCATTTCCTGTCCTAGGGTGATAATGCTTACACACCATATTGTATTTAGGGAGGATTCCAGTGGTGGTTCGTCCATAGAGGGCGCTGGAGCGCCGCCCCCTCTGGCTCTTACCACCACTTAGTCAAATAACATAGATTCATGCATTGCACGAATCTATGTTATTTTCGCCGCTGCCGCTGTTATTCAGATGGTCGGCGCTCAATGTCCGGCCATCTGAATAACACCAGCTGGTTGACTGTACGGAAATGTCTATCAAAGCCAACAGCTCTGATAGGCTTTCCCAATACAGCCCTCGGGTCACGGAAGCTTATTCTCGGAGCACACAGACTGTACGCCCCTTGAATAAAATGACAGGCGTCTCAGCCAATCAGGTTGGCCGGTTCTGGCTACCAGTAACCTGATTGGCTGAGACGCCTGTCAGTCATCGAGGGCGGGAGAAGACATCGTGGGACGTGGATGCCTAAAACCAGTAAAGGTAAGTGCCGGGCGGGGGGGGGGAAAGAACGCAATTTACAGGGCACAGTGGGGACAATTGGCACAGCGGCGACCATTAAAGGGCACAGTGGCTGCGTTTAATGGCATGGCACAGTGGTGACAATGCATGGCACAGTGGTGACAATGCATGGCACAGTGGTGACAATGTATGGCACAGTGACTGTGTTTAATGGCATGGCACAGTGGTGACAATGCATGGCACAGTGGTGACAATGTATGGCACAGTGACTGCGTTTAATGGCATGGCACAGTGGTGACAATGTATGGCACAGTGGTGACAATGTATGGCACAGTGGCTGCGTTTAATGGCATGGCACAGTGGTGACAATGGATGGCACAGTGACTGCGTTTAATGGCACAGTGGTGACAATGTATGGCACAGTGGCTGCGTTTAATGGCATGGCACAGTGGTGACAATGGATGGCACAGTGACTGCGTTTAATGGCATGGCACAGTAGTGCAAATTGATGGCACAGTGACTGCATTTGATGGCATGGCACAGTGACTGCGTTTAATGGCATGGCACAGTGGTGCAAATTGATGGCACAGTGGCTGCATTTGATGGCATGGCACAGTGGTGCAAATTGATGGCACAGTGGCTGCGTTTGATGGCATGTAACAGTGGCTGCGTTTGATGGCATGTAACAGTGGCTGCGTTTGGGCACAGTGAGACTGCAATTTTTTTTCCTTTGCGCCCCCCCCAAAAATTTTGAGCACCAGCCGCCACTGGTTGTCACCCTTGGACAGGACTCCAGAACACGCCGCACTTTGTAGTCCAGTGAAAGCTGGGGACAATGTAGTTGAGGGCAGAAGAAGTTGTGAGCGTGTTTTTTTTTTTCTCAGAAGCATCCAATTTTTTTTTTTTTGCACTTTTTGATCAAAGCAAACACTTTTAATGGGACCAAATATAAATAGTTTGTGGTTCATTTATGTTCTTTACCTTGTTTTTCATAATCTCTTCCAAAATGTTCTAAACTCCAATGTAAATATGTGGTCATTCACAAACGATACTTCTGCCATGCTATCTCTGACCTTTATAAAAATCCTCAGTTATGCCAATAAAGTATATTGTATGTAAACCCGCATTTGGTTTAAAAGGCAAATCATTTATGTGTACATATAAAAAAAAACAAAACATTAAAATACAATGAAATACTTCTCCCCCCCGCCCTTTTTTTTAATTTTTATATAAGTGATTACATACCCTGTGTTCTCAGCTGCATAAGGAGCTCGGGGAAGAGAAACAACAGGACACTGGTCTTCCTAGTAAATGGCTGTAGTGGGGGGGGGGGGGGGGGGGGCCTGTCGGCACAAGCCTGATCATTGGAGGAGTGCAGGCATATTCTCAGCACAACTAGAAAATGAACACCAGGGATTTCACACAAAGGAAGCAATACAAAGAACAGGATACTTTTTCATACAAGTACATGGTACAGCAGGCACATATCAGGAATATGAAATGTTGGGTTTACATATTCTGGCAATTACTTGACTGAGTTCCCCAAGTACCCTCGGGTGCAAGCCATCTGGTCCCGGTGATTTATTAATGTTAAGTTTCCAAGTTTATTTGTAATTCTGTCCTCTGTTAGCCATGAGGGTGCTTCCTGTGATGTGTCATAAGGATAAACGCTGCAGTTTTCATTACTGAAGCCCCCTGATTCCCTTGTAAAGATTGACAAGGGATTAGCCCCAAGGCCTGGGGTTGACTGGGAACTCTGGGTCATACAGGAGATTTCCCGGTAAGCCACCTGCCCTGGAGCGGCTTTGCAGGGCCGATCCTGGGTGGGCGCACAGGCTGCCTCTGAAGGGGGGGGGGGGGGGTGGGCGAGCACTGCTGGATTACACAGAGTGGCATGGCCCCAGTGTCATATAAAGTGTAGCCTCCTAGACAGGCTCTTATGATGGTTGTCACACTGGTCCAATGCTGGGAGTCTGTCTAAGGCAGACCTGGGCAAACTACGGCCCGGCGGACCTTTTAATCCAGCCCCCCCCGCCGCCGCTGCCACGTTAATCACCCCGCGGCGGGGAACATTATAGACAGCGTTCGCTTGAACAGCTGTTTCCCCGCCGAGCATAAACACTCCCCCTTCGATGGATCTGTCCAATCGCGAGCAAGGGGGAGTCACATAGACACTCCCCCTTGCTCGCGATTGGACAGATCCGTCCAAGGGGGAGTGTCTATGCGCAGCGGGGAAAACAGCTGTTCAAACGAACGGCACCTAGCAAGCAGAGTGATCAGGACATCAGGAGGAGGAGCCGAGGACGCCGCCGCCACCCCAGCATTCACAGCGCGCCTCCGCGCCTAATTGCAAATTGCGTCCACCCACCTCGAGTCCACAGCGTGAGGGAACTCAGGGAAGTGTGGGGTTGAGGGCTGAGGAGTGGACAAGGAGGTGAGAGAGCTGCAGTGCTGACTGTGCTGAGTGTGGCCGACCACCGACCTGACTGACAGTGTGAGCCAGCCTCTCAGACACTGAAAGAAAAGTAAGTATAGCTGTGGCATGTGTGCTGGGGGCCTGGGCAGCTTTTACTTCCTCATGGTACTGTGCACTGTCTGTCTGCATTAGTTTGTCCAGTGGCCTGCGGCTGGTGCTCAAAATTTTTTTTGGGGGGGGGGGGGGGGCGCAGACGAAAAAACAAACAAAAAAATTGAAGCCTCACTGTGCCCATCATATGCAGGCAGCCACTGGGCCCATCAATTGTCACCACTACGACATGCCATCAAACGCAGTCACTGTGCAATCAAACACAGCCACTGTGCCATGCCATCAAACGCAGCCACTGTGCCATCAATTGTCACAACTGTGACATGCCATCAAACGCAGCCACTGTGCAATCAAACACAGCCACTGTGCCATCAATTGTCGCCACTGTGCCATGCCATCAAACGCAGCCACTGTGCCATCAATTGTCGCCACTGTGCCCATCAAACTCAACCACTGTGCCATCACATGCAGCCACTGTTTAATCAATTGTTATTGATTAAACAGTGGCTGTCTGTCCCCCTCCTGTGTCATGTCCCCAGCGTCTGTCCCCCTCCTGTGTCATGTCCCCAGCGTCTGTCCCCCTCCTGTGTCATGTCCCCAGCGTCTGTCCCCCTCCTGTGTCATGTCCCCAGCGTCTGTCCCCCTCCTGTGTCATGTCCCCAGCGTCTGTCCCCCTCCTGTGCCATGTCCCCAGCGTCTGTCCCCCTCCTGTGCCATGTCCCCAGCCTCTGTCCCCCTCCTGTGCCATGTCCCCAGCCTCTGTCCCCCTCCTGTGCCATGTCCCCAGCAAGTACTCGTACCAGTTGTCCAACAATGATATTTACTGCTTTTTATAAAGAAATACAATTGATTTTATGCAGTATTGAGTTTAGCCTTTTGGCCCGGCCCTCCAAAATATTTTTAGTTTCTCATGTGGCCCCATCGAAAAAATAATTGCCCACCCCTGGTCTAAGGGGTGGGGGACTTAGTGTGATGGCAGCAGTGTCAGGTAAGCCGGAAATCCCCACTCTGTGTAAACTGGCGGCTCTCCTCTCCCCATGCAGCGGCAAGGCTGTGCTGATGGGCATAGGTCAGGCTGCATTGATGGGCACCGGTGAGGCTGAGCTGATAGGGACAGGTCAGGCTGCACTGATTGGCACTGGTGAGTATAATACACTCTTCAAATGTGCTATAAAATGCATGGTTTTCCCTTTTATGAACAAGAAAAGAATCACATTATGCTGTTGGACTGGTATGAAATTATTTCCAGGACTGGTTTTTATTCCCGGTCTGGTCCTTAGTATGCAGTTTGCACAAATCACTGCTCACTCACCAGGCAGTTCCCAGAACGAAAATGGCAGAAACCGGGGCCAGTTACACTGACTTTAGTTTGGCCTCCATCCAGTTCTGGGTCCGTTTTAAAGCCCTCCCCATCTACTGTGCTGTGGTCCGCTGGCCACAGGACAGCACAGCATAAGTCCACAGCCAGCTCAAGTGAGGTCTCAGACTGCTATCACTGAGGCCTGCCAGACAGCACTGGAACAGGCCAGAGCCCAGCCAGGCGGCAACCAGCAAGTGAGCCTAACACTTCCCCCCCCCTCCCCCAATGATGCCAGGCTTGAGCTGAACTTACTTTAAAATGTGGGAGGGTTATCAAATTTACCTTCAAATCTAAAGCCACTGCTGGTGCCCCCATTGCAAGCTGGGCAATCGGCAGGAGCATTGATAAGGGAACTGAGAAGTGGAGGATCGGGGCTGCTCTGTGCAAAACCGTTGCACAGAGCATACAAGTGTAACATGTTTGTTATTAAAGTTTTTTTTTTTTTTTAAATCACTTGAACCACTTAGGCCCCTTTCACATTGCCGGGATTGCCGTGGGAATCGGCCGCTAGCGGTGCGGTATTAACCCCTGCTAGCGGCCGATAAAGGGTTAATACCACCCGCAATGCGCCTCTGCGGTATTGCCGCGGTTTCTCATTGTTTTAAATGGGAAGGAGCGGTATACACGCCGCTCCTCTCACGGCTCCAAAGATGCTGTTGGCAGGAGATTTTTTTTTGTCTCCCGCCAGCACATCGCCTCAGTGTGAAAGCCCTCGGGCTTTCACATTGAGGTTGCTGGGCAGGAGTTTTTGAGGCGGTATAGCAGCGCTGTACCGCCTGAAAAACTCCTCAGTGTGAAAGGGGTCTAATTGTAGCCTTTCAAACTGTCAGAACAGAGGGCAATGATAGTGGCCACACCCAGGCCATTATTTCATATCATCTCATAATATATGGACGAAAAAGAAAAAATTAGTGCCAATGATTGAAATACTAGGAAAAATACAACATGAACTGCCTAGAAGTGGCCTTCAGAATAACTTTGGCAGCAGAATTATGGATGATGACTACCGATTCAGAGTTCCCCCTGTATATTTAGCCTTTTTACCAACATTTTAAGCCTGTGTGTATGGGACATTGTGCTGAACCTCTACCCCACTGGGCCTAATTCTACTCTTGCTGTTGAGGATCCTGGTCCTGGTTTTTATAAGGAGTCATCATAAATCAATATCTGCATACTTCTTGCAGGATGGTGACTTAAAAGCAAGCAGGGCAGCACATTAGCCAGTAACATGCATTTTCAGAAAGAAGTGAGAGCAAGGGAAACCTCCATGTTTTGTCCTCGAGAGTAGGGTTGTCCCGATACCGATACTGGTATCGGGACCGATACCGAGTATTTGCGGGAGTACTCGTACTCCCGCAAATACCGCCGATGCCTAAATAGAATACTCAGCCAAACAAGCCCCCCGCCGCCACACCGCATTTCGCCGCTTGGTTAATACGAGCGGGGAACATTACAGCTTTCCTTCGAATAGCTGTAGTGTTTCCCGCCGTGCCGCGTATAGACACTCCTCCTTGCTCGGGTGATCTGTCCAATCCCGAGCAAGGGGGAGTGTCTATACGCGGCGCGAATCATTACAGCTATTCAAATGAAAGCTGTGATGTTCCCCGCGCGTTGTTTAACCATGCGGCGCGGCAGCATGCAGGTAAGGGGGGGGGGGACATGGCTGCTTATGTGGGGGGACATGGCGGCATGTGTGGGGGGACATGGCGGCGGGTGGACATGGCGGCATGTGTGGGTGGACATGGCGGCATGTGTGGGTGGACATGGCGGCATGTGTGGGGGGACATGGCTGCATGTATGTGGGGGGGACATGGCTGCATGTATGTGGGGGGGACATGGCTGCATTTGGGGACACATTTAAAAAAAAAGTATCGGTATTCGGTATCGGCGAGTACTTGAAAAAAAGTATCGGTACTCGGTCCTAAAAAAGTGGCATCGGGACAACCCTACTCGAGAGGTTTACAAAGATATACATACACACACACACACACACACACACATTTTATATATATATATATATATATATATATATATATATATATATATATATATATATATATATATATATATATATATATATATATATATATATATATATATATATATATATATATATATATATATATATTTATTTTCATATTCATTCATACACACATACACATTTTTCTTTTTGTACAGGTGTATTACACCATTGAAGATTAGATCCTCCAACTTTTTTTTTGTTAATACACAGTGTACAATGTAAACTATTATATAATTGGCCCTGTAACATGGAGCATATAATATTCCCCAACAGTGCAACGTAACAGGAAAGCTACTTATTAAAATACAAAAGACAGCCAGATTCAGAATTAAAGCTGTAGTTTATGTATGAATTTTATTGGACCACATTCTCCGATTCTTTCAGAATAATGCCTTGCGTTCATTATAAATAAAAAAAAACCACAAGGCGTTCTTGTGAACAGTGGCAATGCCAAGCGAGTGACCCCCTGCGGTTACTATGCAGAAGGGCAGGCGCTTGCATCTGGACTCGGAAGACGGCCATCGCTGTAGTAGAAGCGACTATTGCAGCGTTTTGCAGGCGTTGTTTCCACAGGAATTGTTCCGGTATGAGATATGCATGTTTACAATGGTCCAAGCTAGACAATAAAATTCATACCTATACGTCAGCTTTAAAGCCAAGACATTTGTTTTATTGTTTAGTTTTGGATAGAGGCATCACTAGATAACAGTAAAAATGAGATAGAAATTCTAAATTATTTTTTACTCTATACACATCATTTTTTATTTTGTTTTGCTAGACAAGCATTAAAGTGGATGTAAACCCAAAAATGTATTTATTTATTTTTGATGTCACAATGTAGAGTATAAGATTTCCCATCATCTGTGCCCAGTCTTGTCACACAGAGTTAATCCAGCTCTGAGCAATCCTCTTTTATTGTTCAGTGAAAATTAACAGACTTCCAGATAAAGACCTGTCTAAATAAAAAGTCCTTTCCTCTCTCCTTGCTTTGAGTGACAGGTTATTTACATATCTAGCTTGGACATGTTTATCATATGTTATGTTAATCATAATATGAGGTGATCCACAGTATAAAAAGTGAGAAATACACCCCTCCCCCACATAACACATCCTGGTAATATACAATTAACTGTGGGTGACCTCATTTTATGATAAACATAACATATGATAAACATGTCCAAGCTAGATATGTAAATAACCTGTCACTTAAAGCAAGAAGAGAGGAAAGGACTTTTTATTTAGACAGGTTTTTATCTGGAAGTCTGTTAATTTTCACTGAACAATAAAAGAGGATTGCTCAGAGCTGGATTAACTCTGTGTGGCAAGACTGGGCACAGATGATAGGAAATCTTATACTCTACATTGTGACATTAAAAAAAAAAAAAAATTGGGTTTACATCCACTTTAACCACCGCCCTATAGACGAAAGACATCTACAAGGCGGTTCCTTAACTCTGGGAGGACTTCCATGCGAATGTCCGTGACCGCCGTCACGGATAACGGTAAAACGCCGCTGATAGCGGTGGTTTACCACATGATCACTCCGTCATGTGAGGACACCGGTTCCTCCCTCCCCTCTCTGTACGGATGCACGAGTGCTGTGGGCTGGATCTGTGACAAATGCAGTCACAGATAGGGTTGCCACCTCATCCCTTTAAAACAGAACACATATGAATTACACAGGTTCTGTGGCTGATTTAATGCAGGTAAGGCACCAAATGAGTCTAATTACCACCTTAATTAGCCACAGAACATGTGTAATTCATATGTGTTCTGTGTTAAAGGGATGAGGTGGCAACCCTAGTCACAGATCCATCCCTGCCCCATAACAATACTCTGCAACATAACCAAACTGTGCAATACCCCACACTACTCTGCAATACCCCACACTACCCTGCAACGTCACCTATGGGGATTTTTAAGTAGCGAAGTTTGGCGCCATTCCATGAGCGTGTGCAATTTTGAAGGGTATCATGTTGGGTATCTATTTACTCGGCGCAACTTCATCTTACACATTATGCAAAAGAATGAAGAAAAAAAATACTAAATTTGCTAAATTTTATAACAGAAAACAAAAAATTCATTTTTTTTTTTTACAGGATTTTCAGTCTTTTTTCTCTTATAGCGCAAAAAATAAAAAACCCAACGGTGATTAAATACCACCAAAAGAAAGCTCTATTTGTGTGAAAAAAAGGACGAAAATTTCATTTAGGTACAATGTTGTATGACTAAGTAATTGTCATTCAAATTGTCAGAGCACCGAAAGCTGAAAATTGGTCTGGTTATTAAGTGGGTTTACGTGCCCGGTGGTCAAGTGGTTAAGAAAAATAAACTGACACCGTGTTGAAGGTGCTTGTCTAAGCTTGCCCTAAAGTCAGCAAGGGGCACGTTGTTGTGGGCCGACAACACAACTCACAGTACTAACTTGATCTTGTAGGTAAAATTATTATTTTTTATTTTTTTTAAACATAAATTCAGTTTCTTTCCCATTAACATACTAGCAAACCAAAATGCATATAACTTACATTGTTAAATAGGAAACTAATCTTTGCTATATCTTGCTAGTTAAAATTCAAAATAATTAAAATTTTGCGTACTCCACATATATACAAATTTCAACTTTTTTTAGTTTTACAAGCTAATGTATATTCTCTTTGAGAATGCCATCATAATGATGTACAGACATAGTGATCGATGCAAATTAAACATTTACATGCATGTCTGGCTACAAAATTATCACTGCAAATTAAATTTACCAACTAGCTGGTTAGACTAAACAAGATGGTCACAAAGCACCCCCGGCAGCATGATTAAAGGTGTGCTAAACTCTGGAAGCTGTGCCCAAAAAAGGCAGGTAGAGGGCAAAGGACTAATCACCTGAATTTTTTTTCCCGGTTTATCTCAAGCACAAGCCAGTTTATAGGGGTCTTCAAACTGTGGCCCTCCAGTTGTTCAGGGACTACAATTCCCATCATGCCTAGTCATGTCTGTGAATGTCAGAGTTTTACAATGCCTCATGGGATGTGTAGCTCTGCAACAGCTGGAGGGCCGTAGTTTGAAGATCCCCGCTATAAAGCATTTTGTCATTTTAGAATTATAAGGCAACTTCATAATCCTAGACTAACAGCGCCACCCCTACATCCCTTCCAAACAATTAATCACCAGAATTGCCTGTGGTTTCCTTGCAGCCAAATCTTTCCTTCATTACCAGGAGGTGGCCATCTTGCTGGAGGCATAACATTGCTCCCTCCTGTCAGAGCCTCCAGCAAAGACAACCAGCAGCACAGTGGTAACAACACCAAAATGTCACTCCTAATCTCGCTCAGGCACGATTAACATTTCCTAAAACATAGTAAATCTTTAGCTTGTGAACTCAAAAACAAGCTTTGAATGCATTTAACCCCCCCCCCCCCCCTGGACCAAGTGTATATAACACTCAGTCCCATTCTGATTAGTGGTATTGCAGATTAAAACAAAAAAGGGAAGAGGGGGAAGAGAAGAGATTGCCAATCCTTTAGCGGTGAACAAGGAGAGACGTCAGAGCTTACTTTGGGCAGATGGGTGCTCTCTTCCCTTTTGTTTAGATAGGTTTCCTGCCACCCAGTGGAGCTGCACCACCCTGTTATACGTATTTAATTAGTAAAACAAGCACCAGCCAGCAAGAGGAAATTCTCTTTGATCTGCACACCAGTTAGTCTGGTTCTTTTAGATTAAAAGCATCTCTTTTGCTGGCTGTAGCTCCACCCCATTCTGAAGCCCAATTTATGGGCATTCCTGTGGGGAGAGATACAGTCAGCACTGAGCCCCCGCCCCTCTCTAACCTGACTGTTTTTACTTTTGGCAATAATCAATCAGTGCTGCTGGTTCAATCATAATAATAAAAAAAACATTCATCACTGTGGGGTTGTGTATGTTTACAAGCAGCTGCAGACAGATCATACAGACCAACAGGGATGAAAGATCTTTAAGTCTCGGCTGACACTAGTGCAGCTTCAAAGTCGCCCGTCATTGAAGCTGCGCCGCACGGCTTACAAATGACTTCTTTAACAGAAGTCGATGCAAGTCGCTCTATAGTCACCCCCAAGGTAGTGCAGGAACCTTTTTCGAAGTGGGAGTGACTTGAGTTTGACTGCCAGGGCTTTGTATGTTTACAGGCAGCTGCAGAGAAGAAAAAAAAATAAAAAAATCACACAAAACCAAAACGCTGAATCATCTTTTGCAATAGTGAATGAACAGGCAGTGCTGCCCAGCTATGTAAGCTGGCTACTGCTTGTATATACACAGCCCCAGCAGATGGATCGCACAGATCTGGGTGACCTTTTTTTTATCAATGAAGGATCAGCTCTGTCAGAACTGGTGACATAGCTGAGCAACATTGCCTGTTCATTCATAATAGTAAAAGATCGCTTGTTATGATGCTGTGTGATCCATCTGCTGGGGTTGGGTATTCATAAGAAGCTGCAGATAGATGACATAGTGCCTCAAGCCGTGTGACCCGTGTTGATTTACAAAGCATCCCCTGCTGCCAGAGACCAGTGCTGTCAATCACAGTACTTCTTTTTTAGCAGTGTGGTTGGACAGCTAAAATGTACCCTTAGGCAGGCCATAGATTATACCATTATCTTTCCCTTTACTACAGGTAGAAAGAAAATTGCTCGATTTCCCCATCAACACAGCCAGTGCCAATAGGGGAATCCCTCCTGCAGCGGTATTGTGTTCCCTATCAGCAGAACAACATGATCACTGCTAGTGGCTATAGCACTAATCATTCTGGAAAAAGCCAACAGGTTGGCTGTACACAAGTTATATGATAGATCGAAGAAGGAAAATCACTGCTCAAGGTGGGTCTGCTATAGGGTCATACACAGGTGTAGTATTCCAAGGGTGCTGGCAGTGCACTAGGCAAGCATTGGCGTAAAATGAAGGATGGATGGCCGCACTCCAAACCAAACAGGTTGTCTTTATTTAAACGAACAGCAAAAACATACCGGATCACAGCAACAGAAACAGGAGGATAACCGACGTTTCGCACTGACTTAGTGCTTATTCATGGCCATGAATCAGCCATGAATAAGCACTAAGTCAGTGCGAAACGTCGGTTATCCTCCTGTTTCTGTTGCTGTGATCCGGTATGTTTTTGCTGTTCGTTTAAATAAAGACAACCTGTTTGGTTTGGAGTGCGGCCATCCATCCTTCATTTTACGCCAATATATGATAGATCAACTTGTGTACAATCAGGGTGCCCATACATGGATTGCAATTTGGCTGGTTCTTGCTGAGCCCACCAATTTCGATCCATGTATGGCTGGCTTTGAAAAAAATGGTCACATTTTCCAGATTTTTTCCACAGAAGCAGATGAAATAATCTGCTTCTTTTAAACTCTGCTTAAAAAGGAACTTCGGAGGAAGTCACCCTCTTCCATGTTTTTTTTATTTTATGCCGTCTTACCTTGTTTGGTTATCCCCAAAATACATGCTAGGCCCCTCGTTTCCATCTCCTTTGCCTACGGGAGGCATACAGGGATAAATGCCTGAATGCAGAAAGTCCACATTCAGGGCATACAGGCCTCTGTGCAAATATCACTCAGAACAACGTAGAGCAGCTGCGAATTGCAACCTGTCAATGATTTTGACTTGCTTCTGGCAGCGCACTGTATTCTGCACCTCCTGGGTACTGAACTATGCCCTTTTTTTATGCTGTATGGGCCAAATCCCCAGTATGCATGAGGCCTAAAGGAAAAAGACGAAATGCGTTGCTCACAGAAAATGGATTCAAAATTGTGAAACATGAGGGGGAATTTGATAACCTCCCAGAGGCAACGCAGTTTTTCCTTCAGAAATCTTCATACAAAAAAGGCAAGAACTTCTCTATGAATGTGGACTACAGCTCCATAGATGCAATTTCTATTTTAGTTCCGAACATCCTTCCACAGACTATAAAAAGATGAACCTTGTAAAGTCTTGTATCAGCAGTCATTACAATAGACTGGGCTCAGTTATTTAAAAAAAAAAAAAAAAAAAAGGAAGGAAGAAGTAGTACTAGCCAGGTGGCCGCCATGGAATCCACCTCAACTTTTTTTGTGCACAGCTTTTATTATATTAGGGCCAGTTAGACTTTAAAGTGACCAAGTCACCTCTGTACAAAAATTAGATCACTGAAAGCCTATTAAAAAGATCTGTAAACTTACCTTTCTGGTGGGCAGTTGGACTTTGCCTTCTTTGTTCTGTAGGGAGGTAGCAGCCAGCAGGGGAAATCACATCATGCAGTGGGGGGGACCGAGGATCCAACACAACAAAAGAGTTGGATAGCAACAGTGACCCGAGCTCTTTAGGAGAGCAAATGATTTACCAGCCCACCAGAAAGGAAAGTATCAAGTCTATCCTTTTACAGACATTTCAATGATCTCATTTTTGTACTGTGGCTACAAAGAGGGTTGTCTATCCAAAAATGGATATTGCCGTTCCTGGTCGAATGGCCACCAGCTTCTTTCATCTCTGGGTTGTAGAGACGATGCCTGAAACCGGTAACCCTTGGCATTTCAGTTTTGCTGCAGCAAAGAGAAATTCAATTCCCTTTGCATTATCATGAACATTTTAAAAAGCCGAGTGGGACCCCTTTTGTAAATGGCAAAGCTGGGGACCCCCGTTATCCACCAGAGACTCAGAGATGAGAGGTGTCTATGGGCAATTACACTTTCCAGCATCCAGGAAAACTGGTATATGCGTTTGGATGGACCAAAGTATAAAGTTGTGTAGCTGCATCAAGCAGACGTTTAATCCCAACTACTCAGCCTGTATACAGCCGGAGCAGAATCTTCACGCTTTGGTTTCTCCTCGCAGTGCCTCATGCTGCCATATAATGGGCAATATCAAAAGGCTCACTTACTTCTCGCAATCGCCTTTCTGAGCCTTTACAGACACTGTAATTCTAGGTACACATAGGTAGATTCACGTACAGAGGACTAACTTTAGGTTGGCCTAGCCTAGTGTTTTTAGGCTACACCGCCGTAAATTAACTAGGCTAGTAGCGATTCTCAAACCACTTACCTGCTAATTTTCGGCAGCGTAGCCTAAACCGAATGGGCGTAAGGGCGCCCAATTCAAATGACTAGGAGGGGGGCGTGTAGTATGGAAATGAGGCTTGACCTCACGTTTTTTTGACGTTTTAGCGTACTGCGCATGCGCCGGGCGCCTACATTTCCCAGGGCGCATTGCGGCTAAGTAGGCCGTACGGGCCTATTGATTTTGACGCGTACGTAAATCCCGATTCGCGGACGACTTGCGCAAACGACGTAAAAAATTCGAACCTCGCGGCAGGAACGGCGGCCAATACATTGTTATTCCACCTCATAGGTGGAATAACTTTAGGCGGCCTATCGCGTACGGAAACGACGTTAATCGACTGCGGCGGGCTCGCGTTCGTTTGGGAATCGTCGTAAATTCTCATTTACATAATCTAGGCCGGCCGCAATGTAAGCGCCACCTAGCGGTAAGCCAAAACATTCTAAAGATATGTTTAAGTGTATCTCTGTTAGAGAATACACTTAAACATAGGTCGGTGCAGATTCAGAGTTAGGTCGGCTTATCTGTAGATAAGCCGGCCTAACTCTTTGTGAATCTACCTAACACTGTTTGCTTTGTTCAATCCAGCAGGCTGAACGAAAAAAAAAAAAAAAAAAAACTTGGAGCTCCGGAGAAGATCGCTGTACTAACTATGCAATGTTAGTAGGGCGATCTCCCCGCTGAGCTATTATGTTCTGACAGGGGGACTGCCCCCTCTCCAAAACACAACATTCATTGTTGACAGCCATTGGCTGCCAGCACTGATCGGATGCTGGTTTTTCCAGCATGCCCGTTCAACAGAAGACAGACATTCGGCCAGCTTTTGTCAGACAGGCTGGTGTACAAACAGCTAAATGTCAGAAGGTTTTTGTTGAACAGGCCGATATTCAGCTTGTGTGTACCTCGCTTAAAGAATACTGCACCAACTCTGTATAGTCTGGGCACTTGAGATAAAGCTTTCTGCAAAATACAGGCACATCTCCATATTTCCAGCATGGCAACATATCACCTGTCTAATTTGCATGCATTTTTATAAAACTAGTCATCCTTTAAAGCCCAGATCCATGCACAATGTTTTTTCCTTTTTTTGTAACCTAATATTTACTATGACTTACTTTAATCTAGAACTGATTTTTTACTTAAATAGTGGTTTCTAAAGCAGACAAATTATGCAACTTTCTTGCTGGATTCCTCCATTAACACATTTTGGGGCAGATTCTCGTAGATCGCCGCATCTCTGCGGCGGCGTAACGTATCTCATTTACGTTACGCCGCCGCAAGTTTTACGGGCAAGTGCTTGATTCACAAAGCACTTGCCTGTATAGTTGCGGCGGCGTAGCGTAAATCCCCCCGCGCAAGCCCGCCCAATTCAAATTAGGCGGGTAGGGGGCGTATAGCATTTAAATTAGGCGCGTTCCCGCGCCGAACCTAATGCGTATGTGCCGTCCCTAAAATTTCCCTTTGTGCATTGCGCTAAATGACGTCGCAAGGACGTCATTGGTTTCGACGTGAACGTAAATGGCGTCCAGCCCTATTCACGGACGACTTACGCAAACAACGTAAATTTTTAAATTTCGACGCAGGAACAACGGCCATACTTAACATTGGTTGCCCCTCATATAGCAGGGGCAACTTTAGCTGTCGCAAATCTAACGTAAACATCGTAACTTCACTGCGTCGACCGCGCGTACGTTCGGGAATTCGCGTATTTTGCATACCCGACGGGGAAAACGACGGAGGCGACACCTAGTGGCAAAAAAAAAAAAAAATGCATTTAAGATCCGACAGCGTAAGAGCCTTACGCCTGTCGGATCTAATGGTTATCTATGCGCAACTGACTCTAAAAATCAGTCACATAGATACGACGGCCCAGATTAGGACTTACGCACATTGCGTTGCGCCGTCGTAAGCCCTTTGAGAATCTGGGCCTCGGTGTTTATAGGTGAATCCCTCCTGCAGCACCTTTTTTTTTGCCAACAGAAAGCATGGAGAGCCTTCCCTGTAGCAGAACACAATGATTAGTGTTTCCGGCTTATAGCCAGAGGCACTCATTGTTGGGGGAAAAACCCAACAGGCTGGTTGTACAAGGGATTGACTTGTGTACAACCAGGGTGCCCAATACATAGATGGGAATTTGGCCAGTCCCTGCTGAAACGGCTGAATTTTGATCCATTGATTCCCGGCTTAAGCTCACCTGAACTGCCAATGGAAAGTACAGGATGTTGTACTTGTGACTCTACACTACATCAGAAAGGTGTCTATGATATACACCGATTCTGGTATTGTCTCCCCCCCCCCCCTTTGCTTTTCACAAAACACAGTCTGGGATGAAGCTGCAGCCATGCTCTGTGAATGGCAAAGCAGAGAACGGTGTGGGGGTACCAGCATCTATCATAGACACTGACTCAATGCAACGGGGAGCCACCAAGTACAGCCCTCTGTAATTTCCACCAGCACAGTGGAGCTTAGAGACAGTTAGGTTTGTAAAAAAAACAGTTGTGGATTAAAAAAAAAAAAAAAAAAAAAGATTGCAAATACAAAGAAAAAAGGAAAAAAAACTGTACCTGGAATTGGGCTTTATTAAAAGGAACACAATGGGGTAGATTCAGAAAGCAATTGCGTATCCATAGATACGCAGCGCAATTGCTAATTTGCGCCGGCGTATCAACTTTTCTGTATTCAGAAAGCTCGATACGCCGACTGCAGCCTAAGATATGACTGGCATAAGGCTCTTATGCCGTCGTATCGTAGGCTGCATTCTTACGATGGCCGCTAGGTGGCGTTCCCGTAGTGGTCAGCGTAGAGTATGCAAATTGCATACTCGCGCCGATTCACAACCGTACGCGCGCCCTGCGTTCGCATTTTACGTCGTTTGCGTTAGTCGGTTTCTGCGTAAGGCTGCTCATGCTATTAGCAGGGGCAGCCAATGCCAAGTATACCCGTCGTTCCAGCGTCGCGATTTTTAAAAATTACGTTGTTTGCGTAAGTGAATCGTGAATGGCGCTGGACGCCATTTACGTTGAAGCAAATGACGTCCTTGCGACGTCATTTACCGCAATGCACATCGGGAAAGTTTCCCGACGGAGCATGCGCACTACGTTCGGCGCGGGAACGCACCTAATTTAAACGGGATCATTTAAATTACGCGCGCTTACGTGGGCGTGTATTATGTAAATGTATTGTGACCCCACGTAAATGACGCTTTTTCCGAACAGCGCATTCGCCGTCCGTGAAAGTATCCCAGTGCGCATGCTCCAAATTAACCCGCAAAAAAGCCAATGCTTTCGACGTGAACGTAAATTACGTCCAGCCCTATTCGCGAACGACTTACGCAAAACGTAATCAACGGAAAATTCGACGCTGGCTCGACGTCCATACTTAACATTGGCTGCGCCTCATATAGCAGGGGTAACTTTACGCCGGAAAAAGCCTAATGTAAACGGCGTATCTGTACTGCGTCGGCCGGGCGTACGTTCGTGAATAGGCGTATCTAGCTGATTTACATATTCTAGGCGTAAATCAGCTTACACACGGCGTAAATATGCAGTTAAGATACGACGGCGTAGGAGACTTACGCCGGTCGTATCTTAGCAACATTTAAGCGTATCTCAGTTTTACGGAGCGCCCGCGCAAATTACGGAGCTACTGCTTCGCGAATGAAGCGTAGCGCACGTAATTTACGGAGGCGTAGAGTAAAAACGGTACGCTGCGCCTCCGTAGTAGTGCGCGCCCCTACCTGAATCCACCCCATTTTGTTTACAATCGGGCACAACTTCTGGGCACTACAATTTCTGCAGTCTGATGCTTCCATGTCATATCATGCTGATGAAGGAGGCACAAAACCCCAATTAATAGACATTCAGAGAAAAGCAATTAGGACTGCCACACATCTACAAAAGGTGATGCAATTTATAATCAAGACTATTCCCAGCGAGCGACCATGCAAAGCAGAAACCTAAATCTCTGCGATATCCGAGGGTTACAGCCAGATGTATATTTGATGCCAAACGTTTCCTTATTGCACAACGGCTTATAAATTCTGTACAACTTGGCGTGAAGTCTTTCGCTGACTGCAACTTTCCGCTGAGGGCTGCCAGTATTCCTGTTTCCAACAGTTGTGATGCACAGCTAGTTAACAAAAAAATTCAATTATATATTTTCTTACAGCATAATCTCCCAATATCACATATTTACAGTATTTAGGCTCCCTCAATGGTTTTGACCTCTTTAAGAGCATTTTATGAGCCAGGCAGCTCCTTAAGGACAAATATCAATCGTCCATTCTGTCCGGGATATTCATTTGTTTGTATTGTGTGTCCTATACAGTCCAAGCTAAGCTGTGCAAATGGCAGGTGCAGTCCAAACACATGAATGAATGTCCATACTTCATGAGATTCGCTTTATAAAGAGCCCTAAAAAAAAAAACTTAAAAAGAGAACAGCGGTGGTTGCACCAAAAGAGGAAGGTAAAAGAAAAAAAAAAAAAAAAGATAAATTATTTGCAGTGGCTTTTTAAAAGTGAGGTCTTACAATGGATTCATGCTCACAGCAACGCAAAGTAATGTAGCAACCAGGTGTATGATAATACTGTACTGACATCCTCATCCTTTACAAGTCTCTGTCGCCTAATTCAAAAGCATCATCTACTCCGTTCTAGAACGGATTTTATACATACAACACACAGACCTCAATAGATAACTAGGCGGATTCTCACAGGATGGTTCCCTGATCACTTGCAGGGTGGTGGACTTGGAAATAAAGAATTGCCGTGCCGTGTAAGGTGCCTTTCAAGGTTATCCAGGATGGAGATGGTAATTCGCAAAACATCCACGTTGGCACCGGCGTGGTCTCTGATATTGTGCAGCTTCGTCAGACCACCCTCTTCGATTAACATGCTGCAGTATCGAACAGCTGTAAAGAGAAGCAACGGGGTTATAAAGCAGCATTTTTGTTCAACAAAATGCATACATATAGGGGTAGATTCAGGTAGGGACCGCGTATTTTTGTGCGGGCGTAACGTATCCTATTTACGTTACGCCGCCGCAACTTTGACAGGCAAGTTCAGTATTCACAAAGCAAAGTTGCGGCGGCGTAGCGTAAATAGGCCGGCGTAAGCTCGCCTAATTCAAATGTGGAAGATGTGGGCGTGTATTATGTAAATGTATTGTGACCCCACGTAAATTACGCTTTTTCTGAACAGCGCATTCGCCGTCCATGAAAGTATCCCAGTGCGCATGCTCCAAATTAACCCGCAAAAAAGCCAATGCTTTCGACGTGAACGTAAATTACGTCCAGCCCTATTCGCGAACGACTTACGCAAACGTAATCAACGGAAAATTAGACGCTGGCCCGACGTTCATACTTAACATTGGCTGCGCCTCATATAGCAGGGGTAACTTTACGCCGGAAAAAGCCTAATGTAAACGGCGTATCTGTACTGTGTCGGCCGGGCGTACGTTCGTGAATAGGCGTATCTAGCCGATTTACATATTCTAGGCGTAAATCAGCGTACACGCCCCTAGCGGCCGGCGTAAATATGCAGTTAAGATACAACGGCGTAGGAGACTTACGCCGGTCGTATCTTGGCAACATTTAAGCGTATCTCAGTTTGAGCATACGCTTAAAGTTGCGACGGCGCGGATTCGGACTTACGACGGTGTATCTACAGATACGCCCGTCTTAAGTCTTTCTGAATCTGGCCCATAGTGTTCAGCTATTACATTATGACCATTGATAGGTAACGTGAATACAATTTAATTATCTTGATCCAAAGGAATCTGAAAATAGGTGGGATATATTAGGCAGCAGGTGAATAGGTGATCCCTGACGATGTGATCAAAACAGAAAAATTGGCAAGCGTAAGAATTTGAGTGACTTTGACATGGGTCAAATTGTAATGGCTAGACAACTGGGTCAGAGCAACACCAAAACTGCGGCTCTTGCGGGATGTTTTTGGTCTGCAGTGGTCAGGATCTACCAAAAGTGGTAAGGGTAAGGGGGGGGGGGGGGGGGGATACCTGTGTTTTTTTTTTCTTTTACAGGTACCCTGTCCCCACTTCTGGGAGACCAGGCTGTGGTAAAGGACGTTACCAGCTCGCCCCCCCCCCCCTCCTGCCGGGCCAGTCAGTCAGAGAAAGTGCAGCGCGGTTCATGCATGCACAGTAGGGAGCTGGCCCTGAAGCCGAAAGGCTACACTTCCAGGTTCCCTTACTAGCAATGGCGGCGGCAGCACCCAACCAACATCGCTGCACTCCAGGACAGGTGAGTGTCCTAATGTTAAAAAAGTCAGCAGCTACAGTATTTGTAGCTGCTGACTTTTAATTTTACAAAGTGGCGGGCGGAACTCCTCTGAGGATAACAAGATTCAAGAACAAAAAAAATAAATAAAAATGCAATAGATTTGTAATAACTTTAATTAAATATAGAAAATACCCGATGATCTTGCAAAAAATGTGGTGTCCATGTCACTTCCTGTGACCCAACAGAAAAATATTTTCAATCCTCGTTATTTTATATAAACTACCAAATTGCCCTGCCTCCTATGTAATAGCGATTACGCAATACTGACAAGTCTTTAGTCTATATCAGGAGAGCAGCACATATGGCAACAACCATGGCTCTTTCCATTGATTCAATGGAGGAAAAAGGTAGTCACCCAGCGAAAGGAAGGGTTTGATTTGCAGGATTACCGGGTGAAATACGAATGCAGCCATCACACCAAGGACTAGCAAACTGCAATACACTGCATTTTTAGTTTTGGGGTAAGAAATATTTTTTTTTTGTATAATCTTTATTTGTGAACGGCATTATAGTACAGCACAACACATGTTGTCAGGAGCATTTTGCAGCAAACAATAAGCCGTTCATTTTCCAACATAACATAAAAAACAAATTAACAAATTGACAAATTAGACATCGAGACACAATGAAATGTATAGGCACATCGAGACCCAATTATTCTAAATAATGTCGCTAAGGCCCAGGGGCCGGGCAGCGAGGCAAAAGTGGAGGCCACCCCAACGCATAAAACACAACCAATAAAACTAAATAGAGGAAAAAAAAAAAAAAATCCAAGCGTGGGGGTGGAACATCTAAGGTCTCACAGCGGTTGATAAAATGGGCAACCGCCGAGGAAGGGGCAAGGACCGGAGGCCAAACCAGCCGGTCCACTGGACAATATCTGAACAGTAAACAGTATGCCAGATGTGAGGTAGATCGGCCGAGCGCGCACGAGGGAAGGGGGGTCTCCATGGACCTCCGACATACCTTCCCACACGCAACAAATCCGACCGACCCCCACCGTGGTCGACGCGCCCATCCCGAGGTGGCAAAACAAGTGCCCGACCCCAAGGGGGGTCAAGCTGCCCCCCGGCAATGGGACATCGAGTCCGTTCAGCCAGCCGGGATCTCCCGCGCTCACCCCTCCCCCGACACATCACCCACCAGGTCACTCAATGTCATTAGATCACTAGGAGGAAAGCGGAAAGGAATAGAGCAGTGAAAGAGAGCGAGAGCGGAAAAGAGAAAGAGAAGAAGAGGAAGAAGAAGAAGTAGGGAGGGGTTAGGATCAGAGTGAACATACCTGAGGTCAGGCGTCCGGCTCCCCCCCCGCACCATTTGCCTCCGTCCATCCTGCATTCCGCATCAGCTGAAAAAACAAACCAAGGGAGAAAGGGCCACCCAATGAGGTCCAAGCCATCCGGCCGAGGGCACCGCAGTTAACTACAGGGTCCGAGGTCTTTGCTTAAGTGAGGGGTCTGCTAACTCCAACAATGCCACATCCAGACTGGAAGTGACATATCCCGGGTCCGAGGTGTACGCCGCCCAGGCCGACCAGGTGCCGGAAAACCGCTCCCGGGTATTCCTGCAGGTGGCGATCCAGTCCTCCGCCTCCCGTATCTCACCAACCCTGCGGATCCATTCCTCCCTGCTGGGAACTTGCGGGCGCTTCCAGTATATTGGAAGTAGCCGCTTCGCTGCGTTCAAAAGGTGGGGCAGTAGACTGCGCCTGTACTGGCTCGCCGGCAGGGGAGGAATGTGCAACAGAAAGTGGATCGGGGAGAGGGGGACATCCAGGTCTAGAATTGCCTTGATCTGGGACTGTATGTCTAACCAGAAAGGCCTGATCACTGGACAGTCCCACCAGATATGCAGGAGTGTACCTCTGTGGCCACATCCTCTCCAGCACCGGTCCGACGTGGATGGGTAGATCCTAGCTAAATCTGCTGGCACCCGGTACCAACGCGACAACAATTTATAATTTGTTTCCTGGGTCTTGGAATCAATAGAGCTGGACCTGGTAAATTGGTACAGTTGCGTCAGTTGGCTAGGAGTAAAAGTCAAGTCCAGGTCCCTCTCCCAGGCCCTGACAAAAGTGGGTTTCTGTGTAGACGTCGCAGAGCTGAGCAAGCGATAGAGTTCGGAAATCATGTGGGGGATCGGTTCCTCTTCAATAAAGAGGCGTTCAAAGTTTTTAAGTGTGGAGGTGTCCCGAATTGAGTCCCCGTGCGTCGAAAAGAAATGGAGTAATTGTCGGTAACGCCAGAAGTCCATTGGAAAGGTCCCGTGCCGTTCTCTAAGTGTCTCTAGAGGCAAGAGCTTACCGTCTCGCAAGAGTTTACCACAGCTAGCGTTACTATCGTCAACCCACGGACCAAAGAAAGCCGCCTGTTCCCCTGGTGGAAACCACAGGAAGCCACCCAACGGGGCCAATGGGGACACGGGGGGGGCCAGGGCCAGTCGAGCGTTAAGCCGATCCCAGACTTGTAAGGTCTGAGTTGTCAGCGGGGAGGCAAATTCGGACAGCCCTCTATCTCCCCGGGACAGCCACGGGGCATAAGCTAGGTTCCTGCCCGCCATACACTTCTCCAGGGAAACCCAGAGCTTGGAGGCAGTGTGAAAGCGCCAGTTGAGTACCCTCTGGAGGATAATTGCTCTGTGATACCTTTGGATATCTGGTAAGCCCAGGCCTCCTGCCTCTCTCAGACGCGTTAGTAGTCTAAGCGCAATTCGTGGTTTACGGCCGTGCCATATAAATTTCGATATGAGACAGGACACTTGAGTAAAAAATACCCTAGGGAGTGACATAGGTATCATCTGCATGTAAAATAGGATGCGGGGAAGGATATTCATTTTCACCACGGCCAGCCTTCCCAACCAGGTAAAAGCCGTCTTGTTCCAAGTGGCCAGGTCGTTTTTCACTGCGGCTAGCAAGGGGGGGAAATTGGCTGCATATAGGGTGTCAAATCTGTCTGTCAACCGGACTCCTAGATATTTCAGGGCTGATTTAGCCCAAGTAAACGGGAAGGCAGCCTGCAATCTTTCAGCCAGCGAGGGGGGTATTTGAATCGGGAGAATTTCCGATTTTGAGTAGTTAATTTTGAAATTAGAGAGCGTCCCAAAGTGGTTAAGTTCCCGCAACAGATTCGGCAACGAGATCAGGGGCTCCGTCAAGTGGAATAGCACGTCATCGGCATAGGCCGAGAGCTTATGCTCTGTATGACCCACTGTCAATCCCCTAATATCAATATTAGCCCGTACGGTGCGTAGAAATGGCTCCAGCACCAGGGCAAATAAAATAGGCGACAGAGGGCACCCCTGTCTCGTGCCATTTCTGATCGGGAATCTGGGGGAAAGGAGTCCGTTGACCTTGACTTGTGCACATGGGTCTGAATATAACGCCATGATCCAGGTCAGCATGTGCGTATGGAGGCCCATGGTTTCCAGTACAGCTCGCAAATAAGTCCAATCCACCCGATCAAACGCTTTCTCAGCGTCAGTAGAAAGAATGAGATACGGGGGAGAGTCGGGAGAAGTGCGTGCCCAGTGTATGAGCTGTATAGCTCTAACCGAGTTGTCCCGGGCTTCACGGCCCGAAACAAACCCAGTCTGGTCAGGGTGGACAATGAGCGGGACTAGGTGTTTCAGTCTAGTGGCCAAAATCTTTGCTAAAATTTTTACATCCACATTAAGGAGTGATATGGGCCTATAGCTTTGGGGCAAAGTTGGGTCTTTCCCTTCCTTGGGGATGACTGAGATGTGGGCCAGCAGCGCCTCTCGAGGGATAGCATTCCCGTCTGCTATGGAGTTGAAGTAGCTACACATCGACTCCGACAGCAGAGGTAGGAAACGTTTATAATAAGCCTTAGAGAACCCATCGGGGCCAGGGCTCTTACCATTGGGCAGAGACTTCACTGTTGTCTCTATCTCAGCAGGGGTAATAGGGGATTCCAGTTGGGAGCTTTGCTCATCCGTCAGCGAGGGGAGGCCCGACGCCGCCAAGTAGGCTTGAATTTCCGTCAGTCTCGAGTCAGGGGCCCCCTGGGAGCGTGTCGAGCTTAGGTCATAAAGGTCAGCGTAGAAGTCTTGGAACCCAGAGGCTATTTGGGAGGACCTGACCACGATTGAACCCGAGGGTAAGCACAACTTGTGCACCAGCATTTGCGCACGCTTCTTCCTAAGAGCTCTAGCTAGCATTCGGCCGCATTTATTGCCATGCTCATAATATTTGTGTGACATATAGCGCAATTGTCTACGGGCCTGGCGGTCTAGCAAACGCAAGAATAGCTCCCTTATGTCAGTCAACTCCCGCAGAGCCTCCGGGTCTCCAGTGTGCTTATGTCCCCGTTCCGCCTTTTGAAGAGCCTGTAACACCCTATCAAAATCAGCCTGCCTGGCCTTCTTAAGTCTAGATCCCTGAGAGATCAGTTCCCCCCTCACCACTGCCTTATGTCCCTCCCAAACCATCCCCTTGCTCACCCCTTCGGTCGTATTTTCCCTAAAGTAATGAGATAGTACGTCCGCGACGCCCGAGACCGCCACCTCATCGTCTAACAGGGACTCGTTCAACCTCCACGACCAGGTCCTACGGGTCTCCGGCTCAATGGCCAACGTAGTCGTCACGGGGGCATGGTCAGATATAGTGAGATTCCCAATAGACGAAGCTTGAAGCACCTCCAGGGCCAGGTGGTCAACGCAGATTAAGTCAATACGGGTGTATACGTCATGAACCTTCGAATAATAACTATAATCCCTATCTGAGGGGTGAAGTACACGCCAGCTGTCAAACAGGCGGTGGGTCTGCAAGGATTTACGAAAATGCCTAAGAAAGGCGTGTGAGTGGGAGGGGCGTTTATGAGAAATGTCGAGCTGCGGGTCAGGACTGACGTTGAAGTCACCTCCCAAGACCAAAATGCCCTCCCTGAAGTCCGCCAGGCTGTCTAGAGTGCTATCTAGGAAAGAAAGCTGACCCGAATTGGGGGCATAAACAGTAGCCACAGTGATTTTCTGACCCATGACCGAACCCTTCAGGAAAACGTATCTCCCCAAGGGGTCAGTTTTGCTCCCTGTGACCTGGAAGGGGCAGGATTTGTGTATGGCAATAGCCGTGCCCCTCGATTTTGTGTCCGGTGAGTTACTCAAAAACCATTGATTGTACAGATGGGTGGGCAGTTTGGGCAATGACCTAGGTGTAAAATGCGTTTCCTGTAAAAGGATCACTTGTGCTCCAGAGCGCTTCAGTTCCCACCACAGCTTATTACGTTTACATGGAGAGCAAAGACCTCGGACATTATAAGAGAGTACCTTAAGTGACGCCATCAGAGAATCCGTCGGCTGGAGGCTGTCTTATCGCGTAGACGGGCACGGTGCGGGGAGTGGAACCGGAGGCCGTTCCTGTGAAGAGGACAAAAGGAAGAGAGAAAAAGCAAAAAGGAGAGAAAAGGAAATGGTGAGAGACAGAAAAAACAGCACATATCACATATGGTAACATGGGGGAGAAAACCCCACACCAAAACAACAAGGGGATGAACCCCGGGGGCGGCCTCATAGAGGAGGAGTCCCCGAGGCCCACTCCCATTTCCAAAAAGGAAAAAGTACCTAGGAAGGTACGACCTATGGGGGGAACGTAGGTCAACATCGAGAGGGCAGGACACCAGGGCCGGCCCCCGCACACCACCGCACAGTGAACTTAAAACATTCAATTAGGAGGGGAGACAGAATGCAGACCTCAAAAAAAATAAAATAAAAAAATTAAAAAAAAATAAGTGAAAGAGAAATCAAGTCAGGTGGGCAACTAGGATTCCAAGGAAGTCATCAGGGGGGGTCCGGGTCAGGCAAGGGGGGATAAGGCCACAGCGTTACCTCGTCCACAAAGGCGGGTTCAGTTCAGCAGCTCCAATTGTGGCCCCCAACCCCAGCAACAAGGCCTGCATAGTTGCACAGTGTAACAGTGCCCAAACCCACACCATCAGGACGGGGACGGCCCTCCATGGACCAATCAGGGAAGAAACTACAAAAGTGGCCACAGGTGTGAAAAAAGGTCCCAGAGGAAGGGGCAGTTAGCAACTGGGGAGCAGAAAAAAGGGGGGCAACAGGGTCAAGGGTCCGTTAGTTCCCGGGGGGTTCTGAACCTCGGGGGGAGGTGGTAGAAGGACGTCTTCGGTCACGCCTGCGACCCCGACGGCCAACTGGCGTCCACGGTTGTGGGAGCTGCAGGTGGGGGTGCTCAGACAGTCCCCTCCAGTCAGGAAAATCCACCGGTTCCAGCACGAGGGTATCCAGGAAGTGCGGGAGGTCATCTTTAGTGCGCAGCGTGGCTTGTTTACCATTCCTGGATGCTTGGAGGTAGAAGGGGAACCCCCAACGGTAGGTTAGACCTGCTTTTTGCAGAGCTTCCAGCAGCGGGCGAAGGGCTCTGCGCTGCATGAGGGTACGTCGTGAGATATCTTGGTAAAAGGATAATTTAGCCCCATCAAAGTCAAAATACTGCCTTCCACGCATCTGTTGCATGATCCTGTCCTTCAGAGTGTACTTGTGGAGCTTGCATATCACGTCTCTAGGATTATCAACATCTTGAGAGGGGGGTCTCAGGGCCCTATGTGCGCGGTCAATCTCGATGACCGCAGTTGCAGGCAAACCCAGAATCTCCCTAAACACGTCCACCAGCGTAGGGACAATATCTTTGGGAGCGGTGGCTTCCGGCAGGCCGCGTATGCGGATATTTGCCCTCCTACTGCGGTTCTCAAAGTCATCTAATTGGCAGAGTAAAGCTTCTATTTTCTGGTCTTGGGCACTACACTTGTCCTGCAGCATGGAGATGGCTGGCAAGGCCTCATCCAGTCTCTGCTCCACTGACTCCAATCTAGCCCCCAAGTGATTGGTGTCCGCCTTAAGCTGTGCTATGTCTGCTGTAAACGCTTTCTCCACTCTGGCAGTGAATCTCTCCAGGTCTGCACGTGTGGGGAGAGACCAAATATGGCGTTTCAGGTCTCCATCACTAAGCACATCCACTATGTCAGGGCCCGGATCATGGGATGCGGAGGAACCCGGGGAGGGCGGAGGAGCAGTATCACTCACCAGCTCCGGAGAGTGTATCTGAGAGTCCTGGGGCTGCTGCTCAGCCGCAGCTTTCTGTGCTGCCTTGGAAGCTTTCGTCCCCCTCGGCGTCGGCGCCATCTTGGAGGCTTCAGGGCCCGGTCCGCGGGTGCCGCCAAAGAAGGCTTCTAAGTGTTCCTGCCGGGTCCCGTCCCCCCGCGACTGCTGGGATAATGCCCGCCGACCTTGGGACATCGTCTGCGTAGATGCAGGGGTGATTCGCCCCTCCGTGCTGCTGATAGTAGCGGCGGTGTACGAGGAGCTGAGGCGATGTGCGTCCTCACTCCTCCATAGCCAAGCCACGCCCCCCGTAAGAAATATTTTAAGCTGACCATACACTGATACATTTTTGTTCAGCTCACAGGCTGAAGAAAAGGAATCCAACTAGGGACGAAACAACTAATCGATTAATCGTCAACTAATCGATTATGAAATTAATCAATTACAATTTTCATAATCGATTAGTCGGGCAGTAACATAATGGGGTTAAAAACAACTAAAATCAGCCCTTTATAGTACAAAAGAGCAAATCACTACTGTAAATATTAGGGCTGCGGAAATTAACGATTAATTGGTCGATTAATCGTTAATTTCTTTGGTCGATTAAAACTATTTTGATCGATGACGATCCGCGGAGTGAGCTCCGCGGTCTCGCCCATAGGAAAGGCCGCGGCTTCGGCCTAGCTCCGGAGCCGCGGCGCGCTGACGTCATCATCACCTGCCCGCCTGCTTGTATCTTCTTCCCTTGCGCACGTGTGTCCATCGGCTACTCTGCAGATGGGTCTGCCTGCCTGATAGTCAGGTAAGAAAGGACAACCATCTGTGTGTGGTAACATTATGGGGCAGATGTATATATTCCTGGAGTATGGGGACAGATGTGTATATTAAAGCATGGGGGCAGATGCTGTAATGTACACATCTGCCCCCATGCTGTAATGTACACATCTGACCCCATGCTGTAATATACACATCTGCCCCCATGCTGTAATATACACATGGGGGCAGATGTGTATATTCTTGCAGTATGGGAGGCAGATGTGTATATTAAAGCATGGGGGCAGATGTGTATATTACAGCATGGAGGCAGATGCTGTAATGTACACATCTGCCCCCATGCTGTATTGTACACATCTGCCCCCATGCTGTAATGTACACATCTGCCCCCATGCTGTAATGTACACATCTGCCCCCATGCTGTAATGTACACATCTGCCCCCATACTGCAAGAATATACACATCTGCCCCCATGCTGTAATGTACACATGGGGGCAGATGTGTATATTCTTGCAGTATGGGAGGCAGATGTGTATATTAAAGCATGGGGGCAGATGTGTATATTACAGCATGGAGGCAGATGCTGTAATGTACACATCTGCCCCCATGCTGTAATGTACACATCTGCCCCCATGCTGTAATATACACATCTGCCCCCATACTGCAAGAATATACACATCTGCCCCCATGCTGTAATGTACACATGGGGGCAGATGTGTATATTCTTGCAGTATGGGAGGCAGATGTATATATTAAAGCATGGGGGCAGATGTGTATATTACAGCATGGAGGCAGATGCTGTAATGTACACATCTGCCCCCATGCTGTAATGTACACATCTGCCCCCATGCTGTAATGTACACATCTGCCCCCATGCTGTAATGTACACATCTGCCCCATGCTGTAATGTACACATCTGCCCCATGCTGTAATGTACACATCTGCCCCCATGCTGTAATGTACACATCTGCCACACAACTACTTTTAGCTGATCTCCTTGCATTGCAACTCTGCATTAGCCACTGGTAAATGTGGTGGGGGCAGTATGGGGGGCAGATGTGTATATTCTTGCAGTATGGGGGCAGATGTGTATATTCTTGCAGTATGGGGGCAGATGTGTATATTACAGCATGGGGGCAGATGTGTATATTACAGCATCTGCCCCCATGCTGTAATATACACATCTGCCCCCATACTGCAAGAATATACACATCTGCCCCCATACTGCCCACACCACATTTACCAGTGGCTAATGCAGAGTTGCAATGCAAGGAGATCAGCTAAAAGTAGTTGTATCTGTATGTGCGTTAATTAATCGAAATTAGTCGATTAATCGATTAAAAAAAAAAACGATTAATCGAACACAAAAATTTTAATCAGTCACAGCCCTAGTAAATATTACTTTCACTGTCCCACAGTAAAAAAAATTAACCCCTCACAGTAGCGATTATTTGCTCTTTTTGTACTTATTTTTGTTTTTTTAACCCCATTATGTTACTAAACATCTCAGGCCGGGGTTCACACCTCTGTTTTTTTGGTGCTTCTTGCAGAAACACACTACAGTCCATTTACATGTTTTCCTATGGGACACGTTCACATCCATGATTTTATTTCAGCTGCTGCGTATTTGGAAAGGGCAAGGAGTTTTTAATGCAAAACTGTGTTTTTGTGGCAATTTGTGTTTTGTAATCTGCCCAACAACAAATTGGCCCAAATTTTTTTTAAGGCTATTATCCGATTAATCGAAACAATAATCGGCCAACTAATCGATTATGAAAATAATCGTTAGTTGCATCCCTAAATCCAACAGATTCCTCCATCCACGCTATACAGCGGAGATTGATTAATCCCCCAGCTGGGATGTTGTATTCTTACAGCTGCTGGCTGATTGGATGCAGGCACAGCTCGATCGACAATTTTTAAACAGGTCCCTTTGACAAAAGTGAATTTAACAATTGACTTCTGTCAAATAAAGCGGGGCTGTCAATGCCGTCTGCTGAGAGAATTTTGGCCAGTTTCTAATGAACCTGCCAGAATTTGCGAAATATTTGGCCAGGTTTACAAGGACACTAGCGATCTGGAAAGAACAGCAATTTTTTCTTTACTCTTACAAAATGTTCTTAGACTGAAAAAGAAAATGAATGCAGCCACCACATCTTAGGGCTTGCAAGCTTCAATATATCAAATTTTTTTGTTTCTAGAATTTTCTGCAGAGTTGTATATTGGATGGTATATAGTGCCCATAGTGTCCAAAGGAATATTGGAATAATGCAGCCACAAGCATAAGTGTGACAAAGTGAACTTTACATATCACATACAGGACCTGAAAAGCAAGTACAGATAGGGAATCACCAATGTTTTCCACGTATGGTCCCCTTCAAGCTGCAGAAATATCGATATTGTCAGGGCTGGGCTCGGCTCTGCTGTCGGTTAATTGCCAGCACTCATCGTTCATTTCCTGCTCTTCAGTCCAGCCCACAGCCAGCCCCTTCTGGCTATTTAAACTGCCTGGCTCACTCATTCAGCACCCTTGCCTTGGTCAACATATCTAGATACCCTCTGCTGTGTTCCTGTTGAAGACTTGCCAGGCTGACATCCCTTCTGGTTCCTGATCCTGTCTGTTGCCTCCAACTACAAGGATCTCTGGCTTCCCGACTTCCGAACCCTGGCTATGTTTTGACTCCGTTTACTATTTGTACCACTTTATTAAAAGGTGTGATTTTTTAAGATAAGGAGGAGGAGGAGGAGGAGGAGGAGGAGGAGGAGGAGGAGGACATGGGATGGAGGAGGAGGGAGAGGGAGAGGGAGAGGGAGAGGGAGAGGGAGAGGGAGAGGGAGAGGGAGAGGGAGAGAGAGAGGGAGAGAGAGAGAGGGAGAGAGAGAGAGGGACACACACTCTGCATAAACAAATATCACAGAACAAAGAAATACTTACGGTTTTTGCTGCAGACGTGCTGCATGGCCCACACAGCCCAGAGCTGCACACCGGGTGTGCTGAAACATGACAGCAGCGGGAAGAAAGGGTTAAATGACCTGCAATGAGAACAGGTGGTCAGTCTAATGTACTATGCCCTCAGACAGCCTTAAAAGCCAACTCCAACCAAAACTTGTATCCACTTTCTGGTGTTAACCAGTTTGCCGAATCTGTCCGTCTTTCTTGCAGCAGTTTATGCCTCTACTGTCCACTTACAAATCCATAGTGATGGTGTCTTTCTCACATCCCCCTGCACATTACACAGCCCCTTTCATTATACAGCCCCCTGCACATTACACAGACCCCCTGAAAAGTATGCAGCCCCCTTGCACTCCCAAAAGACTATCAGTCTCCTGGGACAGCATTGCCAGCATACTTTGAAGTTAAGAAAAAATAAATCACTGCCAGCCCCTTCTACACTGCTCCTGTGTCACTGCCATTGTAAAGCGAAGCCCTGTTAACCCTGTTCTTTCATGCTACCCCTCTTCCAATTTAAAGCTACACTCGGGGAGGAGGAGGAGGAGGAATGGCCGTAAAGAACGGCGTTAATTAGGTATTTAGAAGCTTTGATTTACAATGACACATGAGGAGCAGTGTATGTGAAGGGGCTGGCAGTGATTTTTTCTTAACTTTAAAGTATGCTGGCAATGCTGTCCCAGGGCCAGGAGAGGCAGGGCAGCGGGCCTGACACCCCCCAATGTGTGGCACCCGGGGTGGACTGCCTTATCCTTGCTGGTAAAAAAAATTATTATAAATCGGCATATAACACGCATGGTTTGCCCTATTTTCAGGAAAAAATAAATAAAAATACGCCGATAAATACGTTAAAGCGGGAGTTCACCCATTTGTAAAAAAAAATGTTTTATCCCCTTAGCTTCCTGCTCGTTCGGTCTAGGGGAATCGGCTATTTGTAGTAAAATATGAGCAGTACTTACCCGTTTTCGAGCTGCATCTTCTTCCGTCGCTTCCGGGTATGGGTCTTCGGGAGCGGGCGTTCCTTCTTGAGTGACAGCCTTCCGAGAGGCTTCCGACGGTCGCATCCGTCGCGTCACTCGTAGCCGAAAGAAGCCGAACGTCGGTGCGGCTCTATACTGCGCACCGACGTTCGGCTTCTTTCGGAAAATCGTGACGCGATGGATGCGACCGTCGGAAGCCTCTCGGAAGACTGTCAATCAAGAAGGAACGCCCATTCCCGAAGCCCATACCCGGAAGCGACGGAGAGGATGCATCTCGTAAACGGGTAAGTACTGCACATATTTTAAAATAAATAGCCGATTCCCCTAGTAAAAACGAGCAGGAATCTAAGGGGGAAAAGTGCCCTCTAAGGGTGAACCCCCGCTTTAAATTTAAAAAGCTTTTCAGTTAAAGCCGTTTTGAAACGTTAAATCTGTTAATCTGAAAATTTCTGGTAGTTCATATGAAATCTTCATCTCACTTCCACAATATTGCTACATTAAAATGAAAGTATATTAATGACATAATTGCACAAACAGGCTAACTGCAACAGATTTGTAAGAGAATATATATTTATATATATATATATATATATATATATATATATATATATATATATATATATATATATATATATCTCTTCTCTTTATATATATATATATATATATATATATATACACACACATATATATATATACACACACACACACACACACACACACACACACCCAACTGGACAACACTAATGTATTGGCTCTTACCTATACGCAACCATCTCACATTCTGGCGTTGGCCAACCTAGTATGGCAGAATTCTGCAAAGATAAAGCCAAGAAGGAAGTAAAAAAGGAAGTAACTAAAGAAGCCAGAAATAAGTTACACATTCTGAATCCGAGGAGGCATGCACACATCAGAAACGAACATTTAGAAGCATAGCTATAATTGACAAATCTAGGTATAATAGATATATAGGTGGCCACTACTGACTGCCATCATAAAGTGAATCAGTCTTAAGAACAGTATGGTGGTTGCCATTATTTTTTATTTTGAGGACAGAAAATTTACACCGTTATACAAGCTGTACACTCACTACTTTACTTTGTAGCAAAATGTAATTTCTTCAGTTTTGTCACATGAAAAGATATTAAAAAAAATATTTTACAGAAATGGGAGGGGTGTACTCACTTTTGTGAGATATATTCACTGTTCACTGGGTGAATAAGGACACCGCACATGAAAAATAAAAATATGTTGGACTTATTATTATTAAGTGCAGGGGCTGTTTTTGGTTAATTATGTTTTTATTTTGACACTATAGGGTGTTGGAATACAGCAACTGTATGTGCACATGAAGTATGGATTGAAGAGGTGTGGGTGTATTATTGCGATTTACATTGGGAGCCGCACCTGCCTCTCAATTAACAGCTGTAGAATCTGCTGGCACCGATGCGCGCCACACCAGTGTATCCCCGTGCTGGTTAAACACGGCTCTCCAAAGATTAAAATGCCCATGTGAATGAGACCCAAGGAAAAGGTTATTCAGCTTATTCTGGAGAAAGATCATCAGTAATGGAAGCCCAGAATCGTTCTCATTACAAATGTCCTGTAAATACACTGGTATTAACCAATATACCTATCTGAGTAGAGAACAGGCAAATCACTTTTCGGAAGACTGAGGGCCCAATTTGAAATGGAGAGTAGAAACTGCCATCGGCTATACACCACAATATATTTCAACCCGATCATTAAAACGGCCTTGCCTACACACGATCGTGAAAAAAAAATGCTCTAGCAAAGCGCGGTGACGTACAACACGTACGACGGCACTATAAAGGGGAAGTTCCATGTGGATGACGCCACTCTTTGGGCTGCTTTAGCTGATTTCTTGTTAGTAAAAGACGATTTGCGCTTTTCAGTCTGTTACAGCGTGATGAATGTGCTTACTCCATTACGAACGGTAGTTTTACCAGAACGAGTGCTCCCGTCTCATAACTTGCTTCTGAGCAAGCGCATTTTTTTTCACGTCGTTAAAGCCCATAAAACTACAATTTTTTACAACCTCAAAAACGACAAAGTTAAAAAAAATAGAGCATGTTCTAAAAAAAAATTTGGATCGTGAAATATGCTCTGAAGCCCACACACGATAGTTTTTAACGACATTAAAAAAATACGTAATTTTTTAGAACCCGAAAAACGGTTGTGTGTACGCGGCATTAGGCCTTCTTGGCCCACTATGAAGTAAGTCAGGGAGGTAAAGTGATCAATCAAGTGCAATGGCAGAGCTCAGGTTAGGTTACCGTTCCACTTACCAGCTGCTCTAGCAGGGTCTCCCTCAAACCTGTGCTGAGGGTCCAGGTTTCCTCTCCCCGGGATACTAGATGTGCAATGATTCCTGCTGCGAAATAACTGACTTCCACCTCTACACTGTGCAGGAGCTTGCTGATTTGATCAATGAAGTCCTTCCACATGAGTTCCGAGTGCAGCTCCTTCACCTCCGCTATGTTATTCTAGAAGATGTATGGAAGATTTGTAAGAAAAAAAAAAAACACACACACCAAGCCCTGCTTTAATATTACATCATGCAAAGCGCTCACGTGCTCTCTCTAGAGCATGGGTGCTCAACCTGTGGCCCTCCAGCTGTTGCAGAACTACAAGTCCCATGAGGCATTGCAAGTCACTGTCACAGTTACAAGCATGATTCCCAAAGGCAGAGGCGTGATGGGAATTGTAGTTCTGCAACAGCTGGAGGGCTGAAGGTTGAGCACCCATGCTCTAGAGTTTACCAGGAAGGGAGGGGGGGGATGAGTTATAAGAGGGCCAACCAGAGCTGCAGGACTGGAGGTGTGCCTTTGTGTAAATCCAGGAAGTGAACAGGCAGCAGCTTCAGCTGCCCACAGTTAAAATGGTTGCAGACAGACTTCATGGAGGGAGATTTCTGCAGCATATTTGGCAAGTACAAAATCACAGTATATATAAAATATGAAAAGTGGTTGGAGGGAAGCTTAATAATGGCAAAAATGTTTTTATTACAAATTATGTGAGCAGACTGCAGTTCCTCTTTAAAGGATCAATTCACCATTTGCCAAAAAATAATAAATGCATATTTTTTTGCAGGTAAAAAAAAAAAACCATGTGCATTTTTTTTTGGTGCAGGAGCCTGTAAAGCATTGCACCAGCGATCAGCAGATCACTGATATCATACAAGTCTCCTGCAGATTTGTTAGTCAGTGTATTTGCCTGCTCGTACCTCGTATGAGCAAGCCGATACACGCCAACAGGAAGAATCAATGAACTACCACAGCGCCCCCAGTAGTTCATTGAGAACAGCCGCTAATGCTGTTGGGATTTGTAGTTTTCCATTCACAGAACACCGTTAAGGAGTGACGTGGCCAGGCAAGAGATTTTTTTTTTTTAAATAGTGACATCTAGCAGGGGGAGAATATCCCCCCCCCCCCCAACTGTCAAAGCAAGGGAGCGGGGGCCAGTCCTTTCATAACATGTTACACACTGAATCTGAGTGCAACATGTTATGAAAGGTGAACCTATCCTTTAATCAGCTACCACTTTTATATTACATTCACACACAGCTTATACAAGCATACCTCACAGAGGCTTTGTACAGGGCAATGCATGCATGCATGTATGTATGTAGTGCCGATCCTGACCTACCTGGGGCCCTAAGCAAAATTCTGCCAAGGGGCCCTGTATCAATGCCGTGAGCTATGCAAACCATTTGACTGGAGAGAAGCGCGCACACGAGTGGCGTCATCGCGCCTGTGACATTGACACGCCTTGACACAAGGGCAGGGCTGGACTGTGACAACAATTTGTCCCTGGACTTCATCCACACCGCCCACTTTAATTTTGTGTGTCACCAACAGCACCCCCTTACATCAGTGTCCCCATCAGCGGTCTCTTTACATTAAAGTCCCCATCACCAGCAGCCCCCTTACATCAGCGTGTCCCCCCTCTCCTCCCCCTCCCACATGTACTCAGTTCTGAAGGCAGCCTCTAATTCCTCTCTCTGGTCATCATGTGACAAGTCATAAGTGGAGAGAGGAAGGATAGTCTGCCGGCTGTCTATCTCCCCCTGCAGGCTGGAGGGAGCAGATAGTCAAATTCTCTCTCCAGCAAGTGAATGTGACGAGACAAGGGGGAGGCGGGGCCTCGAGTAAATTGCGGGGCGCTACGCAGCTTGTGTAGTCACCGTATAGGGCGGATTGGCTCTGTATGTATGTATGTATAATTTTTTTTTAGCAACCTCACTTCCTGTCCCTGAGACACAAGAGAAGTCAGGGGAAGTGTCTCCAAATCTCTTACCACTTAAACAGTTGTCACCATATGAAGATTTTTGGATTTCCCATTACGTTCTACAAATCGTGACCAAGACAACAAAGACGTTGGATAAATCTCCCTAAAGGGAGGTCTCAACACAACCCGCACTAAAGGTTTTACATATACAATTTCAACAATATTGAAAGTCAGCAGTCACGCCGTGTGCTCGTTTTCAGTTTTTGTTGCTTTAATAATTCTTTCAAAAAACTGCAGACTAGATGATAAGTATGGATTGCTCCTATGCCTTAAGCCTTGAATGTATTCTATTGAAATCAGTGGAAACACAAGCCAAACATAGAACACTGCTTGTGTGCAGACATGATTACCGGGAGTGCCATCACCCATATGAAGAGCGACTCCCTAGAATGGTATAATTAAGGCACAAATGACCAAGGGGCAAAGCTCAGAACGCTGCCAAGACACAAAAACAAGAAGCCATTGTTCATTTCTTACCAGCAAACCCAGAACTTTCTGCTGGATGGACGACTCCGAGGGAAAAGTCTTGGAAAAAAAAAAATTATAGGAGAAGTTAAATTGTTGAATATAAACTTTGTAAACCCAAACAATTAACTTATTTTGTTTGTTCCCTTTGGGTCTGTTAACAGTTAAATATACCATTGAAATTTTTATGTGCGTTCAATAAATCTGACAAAAAAGAGATTTTTAATACAGCTTACCTGTAAAATCTTTTTCTTGGAGTACATCACGGGACACAGAGCGGCATTCATTACTATATGGGTTATATGGAGTACCTTCAGGTGTAGACACTGGCAATCTCAAACAGGAAATGCCCCTCCCTATATAACCCCCTCCCATAGGAGGAGTACCTCAGTTTTGTAGCAAGCAGTATGCCTCCCAAAATGGTCCTCAAAAAAGGAGGGGTGGGAGCTCTGTGTCCCGTGATGTACTCCAAGAAAAAGATTTTACAGGTAAGCTGTATTAAAAATCTCTTTTTCTTTATCGTACATCACGGGACACAGAGCGGCATTCATTACTATATGGGATGTCCCAAAGCAATGCTTACAATGAGGGGAGGGAGAACATCTCCAAGACAAAAGGATTTAATTTAGAGATATACTCAAATCATAATAAATCCAACTTAGTTGAGAAAAATAATTTTAAATTTTAAATTTAACTCAAAAAAGAGGAGCCCCCGGAATCCGAGGGTCTCAAACTGCAGCCTGCAGCACTGCCTGCCCGAAGGCAGTATCAGTATTCCTTCTTACGTCCAACTTGTAGAATTTTGTAAACGTGTGGACAGAAGACCAGGTTGCCGCCTTGCAAACTTGAGCCATAGAGATCTGGTGGTGTGCTGCCCAGGAGGCGCCCATGGCTCTAGTAGAATGAGCCTTTAATGATACTGGAGGAGGCAACCCTTTCAAGCCGTAGGCCTGAGTGATTAATTGCTTAATCCACCTAGAAATGGTGGACTTTGCAGCTGCCTGCCCCTTCTTGGGCCCATCCGGTAGAATGAACAGCACATCTGTTTTCCGGATCTTCTTTGTAGCTTTAAGATAGGCCTTCATGGCCCTGACAATATCCAAGGTATGCAGCAACCCTTCCTTTCTGGAAGTAGGTTTAGGGAAGAAGGATGGTAATACCAAATCCTGGTTCAAATGAAAACTGGATATGACCTTCGGTAGGAAGGAAGGATGAGGGCGGAGAACGACCCTGTCCTTATGAAAAACAAGATATGGTTCCTTACAGGATAAGGCCGCTAGCTCCGAAACTCTTCTTGCGGAAACTATGGCAACCAAAAATACTAACTTCCTTGTCAGTAGAACCAAAGGAATTTCAGCCAACGGCTCAAACGGTTGTTTCTGTAAACTTGACAGAACAAGATTTAAATCCCACGGACAAAGCGGGGATTTAACTGGAGGTCTAATACGTAAGACCCCTTGAAGGAAGGTCTTAACCAGCGAGTGGGTGGCCAGCGGCCGCTGAAACCACACTGACAGAGCAGAAATCTGTCCTTTGATTGTGCTTAATGCCAATCCTTTATCCACTCCTAGCTGGAGAAAACTTAATACTCTATCGATGGTAAATTTGCGAGAAAGCCATCGCTTGGACTCACACCAGCCTACATAGGCCTTCCAGACCCTGTAATAAATCACCCTAGAGACCGGTTTCCTGGCTCTGATTAGGGTAGAGACTACTTTCTGAGACAGACCTCTACCCCTGAGAATCAGGGATTCAGCTTCCAGGCCGTCAAATTTAGATGCCGTAAGGCAGGGTGGAGGATCGGACCTTGCGATAGCAGGTCTGGCCGTAGAGGAAGAGTCCAAGGGTCTCCCACTACCATCTTTAGGATGAGTGAGTACCATGCCCTTCTGGGCCATGCTGGAGCTACCAGGATGACTGGTATGTGTTCCACCCGGATCCTGCGCAGCAGGCGGGGTAGTAACTGGAGCGGGGGAAACGCATAAAGAAGTTTGAACTGATGCCAAGGGCAAACCAACGCATCGGTTCCGCAGGCCATCGGATCCCTTGAGCGGGATATGAACCTGTCTAGTTTCTTGTTGAGTCTCGATGCCATGATATCCACGTCCGGCACTCCCCATCTTTGGCAGAGTGCTTGAAAGACTTGTGGATGCAGAGACCATTCCCCCGGCCATAGAGTCTGGCGGCTTAAGAAGTCCGCCTGAAAGTTGTCCACTCCTGGAATGAATATTGCCGATATGCAGGGCACATGCGCCTCTGCCCATAGGAGAATCAAGCTCACCTCTCTCTGAGCGGCTTGACTCCTGGTTCCCCCTTGGTGATTTATGTATGCCACGACCGTGGCATTGTCTGATTGAATTCTCACCGGGAACCCCTGCAATTTTGACGTCCAAGCCCTGAGGGCTAGTCGAGCAGCTCTGAGCTCCAAGATGTTGATGGGCAACTGCTTCTCTGGCTTTGCCCAAGTACCTTGGCGAGTGCAACCATCCAAAATTGCTCCCCAGCCCGTCAGGCTGGCGTCTGTGGTCACTATCTTCCAAGCCACTGGGCTGAAAGACTTCCCCTTCAGTAGATTCTGAGGGTCTAACCACCAACACAGACTTTGTCGGACTCTTGATAAGAGCGGCAACGGGATATCCAAGGCCTGTGGCCTTCTGCTCCATGCTGACAGGATGGCTGCCTGTAGGATGCGAGTGTGGCTCTGGGCGTATGGTACCGCCTCGAACGTGGCCACCATCTTGCCTAGTAACCTCATACATAGGCGAATAGTCGGTTCTTTCTTGCTTAGAACCAGTAGGATTAATTCCTTGATGGCTTTTACCTTCCTCAGAGGTAGGAACACTCCTTGTTGTTCTGTGTCTAATCTCATGCCGAGATATTCCAACTGCCTTGTGGGCTGGAAAGCTGACTTTTCTCGATTTAGGACCCAGCCGAACCTCTCGAGGTATTGGACCGTGAGGGCCACTGCTCGCTCCAAGCCGGGAGACGAGTGGTCTATGACTAGGAGGTCGTCCAGGTATGCTAGGATCGTGACCCCTTGGATCCTTAGCTTGGCTAGGATCGGAGCTAGGACCTTCGTGAACACCCGGGGGGCCGTAGCCAACCCGAAGGGAAGCGCCACGAATTGGAAGTGACGCGAAGCCACCATGAAGCGTAGATATCTTTGATGTGGCTGATAAATTGGAACATGAAGGTAGGCATCCTTTATGTCTATGGACGCCATGAAGTCGTCCTTCTGGAGTGTGGCAGCTGCTGACCGCACGGATTCCATCCGAAATGAGCGGATCTTTAGATATGCATTTACCATTTTTAGGTCCAAAATTGGCCTGACATCTCCATTGGATTTTGGGATGATGAATAGGTTGGAGTAGAAACCCAGCCCCTGTTCCAGGACTGGCCGGAATCCGAGGCGGATCGTTTGGAATCCTCGACTCCTGGAAATGAGGAGGAGGAAACCTTAGGAAATCTAATTTGTAGCCTGTGGCCACGGAAGACCGTACCCACTCGTCGGGAATGCTGGCTTCCCAAATCTCTGAAAAGAGTCGCAGCCTTCCCCCCACCTTCGTGGGTGGGGGCGCCCCTTCATAAGGTTGGCTTGGGGGCTGGTTTTGCTGGTTTGCGAAACCACTGCCTTTTGCCTCTAACAGCCTGTCCTTGTGATTTGCTGTTGAAGCCGAAGTTTGCTTTTGCAGGAGGCCGTCGATACTGCTTGGCATTAGAGGGCCCCTGCCCAGGGGAATACTGTCGTTTAAACGCAGGCCCCTGAACCTTCTTCTTAGTTGGCAAGAGAGTACTCTTGCCGTTTGAAATGGTCTGAATGTATTTATCTAGGTCTTCTCCGAAGAGTCGTCCTCCATGGAAGGGGAACCCTACCAGGAGCTTCTTGCATGGGGGCTCAGCCTCCCAGCCTTTTAACCATAAGAGTCTTCTCATATGGATAAGGGATAACGATAAACGTGACGCTTGCTGGATAGAATCCTTGATTGCGTCTACCGTAAAACATATGGCCTTAGGGACATCCGAAAATTCTTCTGCCTGCTGGGCAGGAATAAGTTTAAGCATCTGCTTAAATTGATCCGATAATGCTTGAGCGACCCCAATCGCAGCCACAGCTGGCTGTACTACTGCCCCTGCAGTAGTGAAGGAGTTCTTAAGTAGTGCTTCCAAGCGCTTATCAACTGGATCCTTGAACACCTGTATGTTTTCTACAGGGCATGTTAACGATTTGTTAACACATGAGATGGCTGCGTCCACTGCAGGAGTAGCCCATCTTTTGGAAAAATTTTCTTCCATAGGATATAGGACAGAGAACTTCTTAGGTGGTAAGAAGATCTTATCTGGCTTGTTCCAATCTTGGAACAAAACTCCCTCTAATAGAGGATGGATCGGAAACACAGCATTGCTTTGAGGCGCCCTCAGTGAGCCCAAAGCTGAAACCGTCGATACCTGGAGATCTGGTACTGGCAAGTTGAATGCCCTATGGACCAAGTCCGACAATCCTTGAATCCACCAGCTCTCCCTCAGGGAGACTGCCCCAGACTCCTCTGTATCCGGATCTTCGATCCCTGAACCTACTTGGTCCTTGTCCAAGAGGTCGTCCAATTCCCCTGAGGAAAGGACCTCCTCTTCTGAGGGTCCGCGCTCGGGCGACGGAGATCTATTCCGCTTACTGCCCCGCATAGCTGCGGCTATCATTTTACCCATGCTTTTCTGCATCTCTTTTAAAGAGGTGAGTAATACCTCCTCCGTGACCATCTTAGGGTTGGACTGACCCGCGTCAGCTCCAGCCCCAGATCCCGATGGCCCCAAGGCTCCCTGTGGGGAAAGCAGCGGCATAGCTTTGTCCGAGACCTCAGACTCTCTGGGGGAATCCCCACCTCTTGTAACCTTGTTTTTTGATGCCATGGTACAATACCAAGGTACACCTGCTACTTATTGGTACCTGGGACTTATAAGTTAAATGCCCAAACACCTGTTTGGGGGATAAAAAATGCTTCCTCTCCCCTAGATGACACTTTTTTTTTTTTTTTTTTCAAAAAAAAATCTTTTTTTTTTTTTTTTTTTTCAAATCTAGGAAAGAAAAAACATTCTGTCCCCCTGAGTAGTATTGCAAGAAAAACTATGAGATGGAAAAGAAACAGCCTATTCCTAGGCTTGAAAACAGTCTTTCTGAAGACTGCAATATTCTTTCTGGCCACTGTGTGTCCTCGGCGCCCCGTGCTTGCCGTTCTGGTCTTTCCTCCTCAGTTCCAAAGTATTGAATGAGCTATATGGAACAAACAAGGAAGGGCCGCCCCTTCCTTAAGCCACTGACCCGCCCTTCCCCCCCAGCAATCTCAAACAGGAAATGCCCCTCCCGACAGGGGGGGGGGGGTGGGGTTGGGAGGAAGGGACCTCTCTGCTCCAGCAAACTGCAGCCTGCAGCCTGGAACCATGAGGAGGTCAGCGTTTTGCCTGCTTTGCAGGCCGTGAGGAGGAAGACTGAATGGAGCATCGCCTGGAGGCTTGCAGGTAAGCACAGCTCTCTGACACACACATATACTTTTATATCACACAGGCCCCACTCAATGCTTTTCCAACACTACAAGGGAGGTCACATCTTATGGGGAATAATACATATAGAGCCATCCTATCTTTATGATATGTGACTAGTTTGCCAGATGCAGTGCATAACTTTAGGCATGTCCCCTGTGACCCCCCAGAAAAAACCTGCTAAGAACCAAGTTCCGCAAGTTTTCCCCTCACTTACCTGCTCCATGCCGCAGGACTTTGCCAAGCAAGAGGCCCAATCTTCCCCCATCTCGGTGGGGATGTCTAGACCTTCAGGCCCTGGGTTCCTATGAAGGATCCACTGTCCTGGGCCCATATAGCACTCTGGCAACAGAAACATTAGGCACCCAAAGGTTTCTAAGTTCTGGGCCCAGGGTCCAGCTCTCTAAAAAGAAAAGCATTATGGGCTATACCCCAAGGGTTTGGGGTCCGGTTACTGACCACTTTAGCGCTGAGGCTTTTTTGGACAGAACCGGTTAGCTCACCTAATCCCAAGGATGTGGAGGCAAGCTAAACCATGACTAACACCTAAGACACTGGCGGAAAAACTGAGGTACTCCTCCTATGGGAGGGGGTTATATAGGGAGGGGCATTTCCTGTTTGAGATTGCCAGTGTCTACACCTGAAGGTACTCCATATAACCCATATAGTAATGAATGCCGCTCTGTGTCCCGTGATGTACGATAAAGAAACATCTTTTGATCCTTCCATGTTATGAAAACACCACAAGGGGAGGTGTTCTGTAGTGCTAAATCACTTAATGACCTAAGACAACAACACTGTTCCTCCACAGAGACAATGCAATGAGTGAGCGTAGTTCCCTGCAGGATTGCCGAGTGAAACTGAATGGGTAAAAAGCCTGAGAAAAGAAAAAACGAGTGCAGCGATCACATCTATGGATTGATGAGCTGCAACTGCATTTTCTTTATAAAAACAGAAACAAAAAATTACTGCGCAAAAGGCAATACAAAATAGTGAGAACCAGAAGCACACAAATAGGTAAAGGGCATACCATAAAGATATTAAATGCAAACATATGCCACGCTCACTAAACAACAAGTGCAATATTTAAACATAAATAAAATAAAATGAAATGAATAGCAATACATAATTGTCCATGCAACAGGGAAAGGTTTGTATCTATCCAACATGAGAATCCTCTTTTACAAAGAAAAGTGCTCTTTAAATGCTCTCATGAATAAAACACCCAGTGCGCCATCCACCAAAGCAAATAGGGGGCACTGGTCATGGGGGAGGAGCCAGAAGCGCCGGCAGGGGACCTGAGAAAAAGATGATTGGGGCTGCTCTGTGCAAAACCATTAGACCCCTTTAACACTGGGGCGGTGAGGGCGTTAGCGGTAAAGCTCTGCTAGTTTTGGCAGTGCATTTCGGGCTAGCGGCCAAGTAAAGGGTTAATAGCGCCAGTGCTGCCGAAGCGCTTTGCGGATGCGTCGGCAGCACTGCCCATTTATTTTAATGGGCAGGGGTGGTGGAGGAGCGCTGTATACACTTGCTCCCGCACCGCCCCAAAAGATGCTGCTTGCAAGACTTTTTTCCCCATCCTGCAAGCGCACCGCCCCAGTGTGAAAGCACTCACTTTACAGGCGCTATTTTTAACGCTAAAGTGTCTGAAAAGCACCCCAGTGTGAAAGGGTTCTTACACAGTCTTGGGGAGCAACTCAGACAGAGTCTATGTGACCAATGGTTTAAATGCTGCCAGGGTTGCGGGTAGCAGACAGAGAATCTGCAGGAGAGGGCTCACTAACACGTAAATAAGGGTGATTTTATGCCATAAAAAAATAAATAAAATAAACCTGAGGATGTAACAGACTTAAGTAGCAGAGGGCAACTGGACTTCAGGCTGAAGATGTTGGCACCGTTAGTAGGTATGGAGCCATTAGTAGAAAGTGAGTGGGCACCAGGTAGGGTTGTCCCGATACCGATACTAGTATCGGTATCGGGACCGATACCAAGCATTTGCCCGAGTACTTGTACTCGGGCAAATGCTCCCGATGCTTCACCCGATACTTGTACTGTCAGCGGTGATCAGTGCATGGGGAAGTCACAGGCACCGATCACCGCTGTATAGATTTAAAATTAATTTCTCTGCTTCTCTCTACACCCCTCCCCCCCGCATGGCTTTCAGCTGCTTTAAAATCAGCGGTGATCGGTGCTTGCAACTCCCCCACACACGATCACCGCTGACTGTCCCGTGTCCTCCTCCAGCCCTCCTCCAGCCCCCCTCCGTGCATTCCGCCGTGTATCCCGCCGTGTTTCTCTCCCCTTCTGTGCTCCTCCTCCACCCCTGGAAATGTCAGGATGGAGAGCGGGGTAGGAGCCGGTAAATCCGGCTCCTTACTGCTCAGAATGGACAGAGTCAGTGATCACTGACTGTCTATTCACATAACTGAAACATTGTAAACTGTGATTACGATGTTTCGGTTTATGAATGAAGAGAAGACGCTGTCTTCTCTCCTTTCATTTTCAGCGCAACTAATGCTGCTGAGAAAGAGACAGGGGAACATGTGTCCCTAGTCCCTTTCCCTGTCTCAAAGGGAAGATGTCAGAGGTCTGTTAAGACCCCTGATATCTCACCAAAGCCCCCACCAAAAAATAAATAAAAAAAATAAAGAATAAAGAAAAACAAAAAGAATAAAAAAAATTATTGTAGAGAATAAAAAAATTAAAGAAAAAAAACACACCGACACGGTCCACCCCCCCGTGGGTGGACCGTGTCAATTTAAAAACAAATTGTTAAAGATAAAAAAAAAATAACTACTGACACATGTGCCGCTGTCACATGAGATTAAAAAAAAAAGTATCGGTATTCGGTATCAGCGAGTATTTGAAAAAAAGTATCGGTACTTGTACTCGGTCTTAAAAAAGTGGTATCGGGACAACCCTAGCACCAGGTACAGCAAATCTGTTGCATGCTTGCCCCAATCATGTGCATAGAATTAGAGAGTGTGACCATGTGGCGGTAAGGCAACATATAGGTCCATGGTAAGTGGCAAGGTCTCAACGACTTGTGAAAACCAGACAGTTTGTTGCAGGTGAGGATAGTTGGGGGATAACCAAAGCCACTATAGGCAGGCATCAGGAACGGAACAGAGTTCTATATTGCTCCTGCAAGCAAAAGCAGTTGGAAGATGCTTCCCCGATTCTGTACGGCAGGAAAGCACACAGACTGCGCATGCAAGATTCCACCCAGCAGATGACATCATAGTGTGAAAAAAAAAAAGGGGGAGGAAATAAACCCCCAGCAACAGGTAACCAACAAAAACAAATTTAATTTTTTTTTGTTTTATTAAAAATACATATTTTACGCATGCAAAATTAGTCACATGTTCAGGCCAAACGTAGTTGCGAGAACTTGTTTGGTAACTTGGCAATCTAGGAATCAATGCAAGGTTCATTTTGCTTCTATACCTCTTGCAGGTTTGTTAAAGAGTAAAATGTTTTTACCTCTAGGACCTTCATGAAGAGCTCCAGGCCCTGGTTCTCTATAAAGTGGCGGCATGTGGTTGGAGATTCATCCGTCAGGTTCCACAAGGCACTCAGGGTGAACTTTAATGTCGTATCCACCAAGCTCTGGCTGGTCTTCTGACGCACTATTTGCAAAAGTTGCTGAATTTAAAAAAAAAGGGCACAGAAATGTTTATAAGCAATAAAAATAAAAAAAAGGTAAGTCACATACAAACGGTTTAGGAGGGAAAACCTCTATATAGTGAAATACATACCCTTACGATGAAAAGCTCTGCTCCTAGCTGAGCTGTCTGTTCCGTTGAAAGCTGCCAAAGAAGCACATTGGATTCTAAGCACATAAACAAAAAACCTTATTCATTTTAATGGAAAAAAAAATAAAAAAGATGATCAAAGCTTTAAAGAGTTTGTTGGTGTTTATTACCCCAACATTTTGTATTCCTGATATACGCCTGCTGTACAATGTACTTGTATGAGAAAGTCTCCTGTTCTCTTTGCATTGCATCCTTTGTGTAAAGAAACCTGATGTCCCTCCGCTTTTCTATTAAAAACTGTCCACACTAGGCGCAGGAGAACACCATGGTCAGTTCCCTAGCTATGCTGAGAACTCAGTGTGCTCTCTTCCAATTATTAGACTTATCCTGACATGCCTCCCCTGCACAGCTATTCACTGGGAAGCACAGTGTGCTGTTGCTTCTCCTACCCCAGGAGATACCTTGGTGCTTCATAAGTATGGAAAATAGACATTAAATAATCTTTATTATAAAATCATACAGATCCAGTGAGGTAGCCTGTTAAAACAATCCCCACCAGACACAGGAATGTGAAATGCAAAAGCATAAAGGCACGTACAATTTGTTCAAAGTGCATCATGATATTTGGTTATATTGTTCACAGAATTACAAAAACAAAAACCCCATGCTTGAAGTGAAACGCGATCGACAAACCTTTGCAGCGAGAATTGAGATAATGGCTACCGCCATCCTTTGCATGTTTTGGTCTTCATGATTACACAACCACTGCATTACAAGCTTTGCTGCATCAAATCTGAAAGAAAAATGTACAAATTGACACAAAGGTTTCATTGTCCTTTATCAACAATGATCAGAAAGATAAAACACATCATTGCAACTTTAAGGCCTGGTTCGCACTTGTGCGATGCGAGAACCCTTCGAATCCACTGCAGGTTCCCGCATCGCACCGGACACGCACGGCAGTTCACACTGCCATATGCGAACTGCTGGGGGGTGTCATATGTTAACGACACCCCCATTTCTGCTTGTGTATCGCACCGCAAACTGACAGTTTCGGACATGAATCGGATCGCATATGTGTGAACACACATGCGATCAGATTCTGGTCCGAACAGAATAAAAATAAAAAAAAGGGACCTGTGCGTGTTTGGACCGAATGCGATGCAATATCAGCCATACTATCTGTATGGCTGAAATCGCACCGCACAGACATCACATGTAATGTGAACAGCAGTGCGCTGCGAATTACATGCGATGTCTGGCATTGCACAAGTGTGAACCGGGCCTTAGGGTAAGTTCACCTTTACAGAAAACTCTGTAAGGTGAACTTACAAGGTGCCCCTCCTCGTCCCCACCACCCCGGTCTCACTGACCTGGACTGCCGCAATCTCCAGTTCTAAGCCCCAGGATATATGCAACAGGAGCCCGGGGCTTAGAAATACTTTCTGTTGAATGTTCAAAACGTCCCTCAAAAGGAGGGACATTTGGAGCATTCCAATTGGTCGGCGCCGTCACATGGCTGATGCATCAGCTGCTGCATAGCCGTCCTGTCAGCTATGGAGTAGGCTCGAGGAAGGAGAGAGGGGGCCGGATTCAGAAAGAGATACGACGGCGTATCTCCTGATACGCCGTCGTATCTCCGAGTTCGGCCGGTCGTATCTATGCGACTGATTCAGAGAATCAGGTTACGCATAGATATCCCTAAGATCCGCCAGGTGTAAGTGTCTTACACCGTCAGATCTTAGGCGGCAATTTCAGGCTGGCCGCTAGGTGGCGCTTCCGTATCTTTTACGCTAGGAATATGCAAATGAGTATTTACGCCGATTCAGAAACAAACGACCGCCCGGCGCTTTTTTTTTTTCGTTGTTTGCGTTCCGCTTTTTCCGGCGTATAGTTACCCCTGCTGAGGGGTAGCTAATGTTAAGTATGGCCGTCGTTCCCGCGCCGAGTTTTGAAATTTTACGTCGTTTGCGCAAGTCATTCGCGAATATGGCTGGATGTAATTTACGCTCACGTCGAAAGCATGACGATTTGCCGACGTCATTTGGAGCATGCGCACTGGGATTCCGTCGCGGCCGGCGCATGCGCAGTTTGTTCGGCGCGGGGACGCGCTTCATTTAAATGATACACGCCCCCTACCCGCCGAATTTGAATTCCACTGGGCGATTTACGCTACGCCGCCGCAACTTTACAGGCAAGTGCTTTGTGAATAAAGCACTTGCCTGAAAAACTTGCGGCGGCGTAATGTAAATTAGATACGTTACGCCAGCAGAAAGATCCGCTGATCTTTCTGAATCTGGCCCAGGATGTCTAAGACTCTGGCTCCTGGCGCAGATATACTGGGGCTTAGAAATGGAGATAACAGTGGTCCACATCACCAGGACTGGGGGGGACCTGTGTAAGTTCAAACTTACACTTTAAGCTCTGTACACACGGGTAGAATGTCTATAAACATTTGCCAATACAAAAAAATACTGGCCAACATTTTACCCTTATGTCGGTCTGTCAGACATGCACGCTGGTAAACCAGCAGCCAACCGACTCCCGATTAGCACTCTCAGCCAATGGCAGAGCGCGCTCATCGGAGTGTTCTGGTGGGGGGTGTTAGAACACAACAGCTCAGTGGGGGAGATCACATGGTTAGTATAGTGGCTTCCAATTGGAGCTGATCGTTTTTTTTGCAACCAAAAACTGTAGTATGTACCAGGCTTAAAAGGTGTTCTCTCCCGCTACCTAGACACAGACACACAAATATTAAAATGTAACTCCACTTTTGTTGAGAAAAAAAAAAATATTCCCCTCTGGATGATCTCTGTACATTGCAGGGATTTTAACAAACTTTATTGTAGATTCCTACCTTTTGTTATTCTGAAGAAATGGTCATTTGTGTCCATGGCCAAACGAAAGTGAAAAAGAGCGATTTCCTAATTCTCAAGAAAAGAAATATGTACAGTACTGTATATAACTTATTTCACAATATAACTTTAAACATGTCATTTGACATGATTAATACATACAAGAAGTTTTTTTAAAAACATCAACGTGTTGTTATCAAAGAGGTCATCCTGTTCAAAAACGTGTTATGTTCAACGCGTTTCATGGGATGACAGCTTCTTCAGGACCTCCAAGACCTTTAATATCTCCACATAAGAAAAATGCAAAATGTAATACACACAGAGGCAAAGGGGAAGCTGTAAAAATATATATTTTTCAAAATTATGTATTTTTAAATATTATGCCTCCCCCCGCCTCTGTGAGAGGATAGATTCTATTTGATGCCTGCGCATGAATTTTGTGATATTTATGTATAATTTTGTATTTTTTTTTCAGTAAAATTTTGTATTTTACTTGTGGAGATATTAGAGGTCTCAAAAGGTCCTGAAGAAGCTAGGGATCCCATGAAACGTGTTGACCGCAACACATCAACTGTATTCACATTCCACCATTGTACGCTTTATGGACAGGTTAATGGTTAAAAGATGACCCACTTTGATAAGAACAGTTGATTAAAAAAAAATATCTTCTATGTGTTAATCATATCAGGTTTTAAGTTGCATTGTGGAATAAATTATATACATATTACATTTATTTTTCTTGACCTTGTGAGGCACATATATAGTCCCATTTAATTGGGTTCTTTAACCACTTAAGCCCCGGACCAAAATGCAGGTAAAGGACCAGGCCCCTTTTTGCGATTCAGCACTGCGTCACTTTAACTGACAATTGCGCGGTTGTGCGATGTGGCTTCTAAACAAAGTTGGCGTCCTTTTTTTTTCCACAAATAGAGCTTTCTTTTGGTGGTATTTGATCACCTCTGCGGTTTTTATTTTTTGTGCTATAAACAAAAATAGAGCGACAATTTTGAAAAAAATGCAATATTTTTTACTTTTTGCTATAATAAATATCCCCCCAAAAATATCTAAAACATTTTTTTTCCTCAGTTTAGGTCGATACGTATTCTTCTACATATTTTTGGTAAAAAAAAAAATAATAAAAAAAAATAAAAAAAATAATAAAAATCGCAATAAGCGTTTATCGGTTGGTTTGCGCAAAATTTATAGCGTTTACAAAATAGGGGATAGTTTTATTGCACTTTTATTCATTTTTTTTTTCACTACTAATGGCGGCAATCAGCGATTTTTTTTCGTGACTGCGACATTACGGCGGACACTTCGGACAATTTTGACAAATTTTTGGGACCATTGTCATTTTCACAGCAAAAAATGCATTTAAAATGCATTGTTTATTGTGGAAATTACAGTTGCAGTTTGGGAGTTAACCACAGGGGGCGCTGAAGGGGTTATGTTTCACCTAGTGTGTGTTTACAACTGTAGAGGGTTGTGGCTGTAGGAGTGACATCATCGATTGTGTCTCCCTATAAAGGGGATGACACGATCGATGCAGCAGCCACAGTGAAGCACAGGGAAGCAGTGTTTACACGCGGCTCTCCCCGTTCTTCAGTTCCGGGGACCGATCGCGGGACCCCAGCGGCGATCGGGTCCGCGGGTCCCAGGGTTTCGGACCGGGTCGCGGGCGCGCGCCCGCGACCCACGGCTGGGTAGATGTACAGGACGTGCCGGTACGTCCATCTGCCCAGCCGTGGCATTCTGCCGACGTATATTTACAGGCGGCGGTCCTTAAGTGGTTAAGTGGTTATTGTTAAGGGATGATGCCTCCCATGTCGTTATAAATCAGTGGTAGTAAACTCTCCACTCACCTTTAAATTTCATTTGGGAGTATCTTACCAAAAAATAAATTTTTGTTTTGTTGCAGGGGATGCCCAAAATCTGACTTGTATCCTAATGCAGACTTCTGGGAAAATTTGTGAGCCAGTCACAAAAGCAGTAAATTACTTTTCTGAGGGACGTTCTGTACACCAACCACGTACAGAACGCCTCCAGGTTGGGATATTGCATTGTACAGAAAATGACAGCGCTGCAGTTTGAAAAAGGTTTTTAATAACTTTCAATTACAATATGACTTATTTTTTTTCTCCACAAAAGTGGAGTTACCCTTTAAATATGCGATAAAGAATCCCTAGAGCACAATGGCTTACACAGAGATCAAATCTGCCTTCTTTGAAATTTTGTTTGTCTAAAAGTAACTTTGAACAAAGCCATCTGATGAGGCACTGGGATGTGTCAGGTCAGTGTTGAGTTCTGTTCTAACCGCAAAAAAAACAAAAGAAGATGAAATACCTGTTAAATGGGACATCTTGCAAGATTCTATCACTGCAAAGGGACAGCAAACAGTTCTTCTGCAACTGAAACGCAAAAGGGTAGTCATGTGACCATCACAATTTTAAACTGTCAAAGCTATGCAAGAACTGTTTGTTCACAAACTGCTCCCATGTTTAGGAGTTTGCAGATTTAAAAGCTTGCTACTCTACTATCAGCAGATACCAGGGATGATGTAAGGGTGCCTAGAGACAGAACAGTTGCCCAAACCAGGCAGTTATTGCTATATTGAGAAACAGCCATATGTCTGAACAACTTATGTGACCTCTCCAGAGAGATAGATAGGATAGATACACACACACACACACACACACACACACACACACACACACACACACACACACACACCCACCCTTCGTTGGTAATGTATGGGTATATATACACACAGCATACAGTGACAGTTCCATTTGTTCATTATATATGCAGGCTGTTCTACCTCTCTGCACAGTGATCAGTCTGCTCAGATTAAAAGTTTAAAATTGTTTTAGCACTTGTTTGCAATGTGAATTTTACAAGATAAATCAATGTCAGCAGATGAGATAAATATCCCATAGTTGCTAAAAAACATAAAATAAATAAAATATAAGCAGATGCAGTGGCCAAGAGATATACTGTACAACTATTGCAGAATTTTCAATAAAGGTGTGCTGAGTCAGGGGTACTGGGTAGATACGCGTGTGTCACATGTATTAATGGGCTCTCTTTGCAAAGTTCTATTTTTAGACCAGGACAGAAATTTCAATCTAACTACTGGCAGACAGTGAAAAAAAAAAAAAGACAATGAGACCCCTTTCACACTGGGGCGCTTTAGCGCCAAAAATAGTGCCTGTAAAGCGCCTCTTATGCCTCCCCAGTGTGTGGGGCGGTGCGCACTGCCAGAGCACCTGCAAATCGCTTCGGCAGTGCCGCAACACAAGCACTTTTTACCCTTTCCTCGACCACCAGCATGGGTTAAAAAAAAAAAAAGAAAAGAAAGAGAAGAGAGAAAAAAAAAAGAAAAAAAGGAGAAGAGAAAAGAAAGAAGAAAAGAAAGAGAAAGAAAGAAAAAAAAAAGAAAAGAAAAAAAAAAAGAAAAGAAAGAGAAGAAAAAAAAAAAAAGAAAAAAAAGAGAAGAAAAAAAAGAGAAGAGAAGAAAGAGAAGAGAAGAAAGAAAGAGAAGAAAGAAAGAAAGAAAAGAGAAAAAAAAAGAAAAGAAAGAGAAGAGAAAAAAAAGAAGAAAAGAAAGAGAAGAGAAAAAAAAGAAAGAGAAGAGAAAAAAAAAGAGAGAAAAAGAAAGAGAAAAAGAAAGAGAAGAGAAAAAAAAGAAAGAGAAAAAGAAAGAGAAAAAGAGAAAGAAAGAAAGAAAGAAAGACAGACTTAGGGCTGCACTGTGGCTAAGTGGTTAGCACTTCCACCTAGCAGCACTAGGGTCGTCTGTTTAAATCCCAACCACGACATTACTTGACTTTGCATGTTCTCCCTGCGTGGGTTTCCTCCTGTGGTTTCTTTCCACATTTTAAAAGACATGTTGGTAGGTAAATTGGCTCTAGTATGGTTCCCGATTTACTAAAACTGGGGAGTGCAAAATCTGGAGCAGCTCTGCATAGAAACCAATCAGCTTTCAGTTTTTTTTTTCAAAGCTTAATTGAACAAAAGGTGAAGTTAGAAGCCGATTGGCTACCATGCACAGCTACACCAAATTTTGCACTCAAGTTTTAGTAAATCAACCCCAGTGTGTATGTATGAATAAGAGTTAAGCTGGCCATACACCATACAATTTTCTTATTCAATTTCCTTAAGATTTGCCTTCAAGAAAATTGTATAATGTATGGCCAGCCTTAGGGACCGTGTAAGCTCCTTGGGAGGGCAGAGACTGATGTGAATGTACAATATATATGTAAAGCACTGTGTAAATTGTTGGTGCTATATAAGTACCGGTAATAACCAAAATAAATAAGATCAGTTTGATTTTATATATCAGAAAAAGAAAAAAAAAAAAAAAAACACACACAACTTGCTTATAATTTGTAGTGCTTACTATGTTCCCATTAGCCCTGTGAAGGATGTAGGTGCACAGAACCTACCTGCTGGTGATTTGGAAAATGTTTCATGGCTTCTAGAAGTAAGTGGGTCACGTCTGCCAGGAGTTTTACGGGCATCCCAGCTGCCAGATCCTGCTTGGTCAGGTTGAAGACACAGGCGCTGGCCGCTAGCTGCACAGGAAGGTTTGTTGGGTGGTTTCTCATGCCTACTACAACCAACTGGGAAAAAAATAAATAAAAAATAAATGCTATATAAATACATATTACATAAAAAACTGCCGATTTGTCCAAGGTGTCATTTATTACCTTCAGCATCTCTGGGTTGGCTTTATCCATGACATGCGTCAGACTGAACAGGTGAAAGAGAGCCTCCCGCACAAAGAAGGAGCGCTCACTGTAGCGGCGCAACGCCTCGGCAATCTGTGTCTGATTTGCTTCTCCAGACACCTTTGTATAAGGACATACAAAAAAAATAAAAAATAAAAATAATCATAAAGAGAAACAAAAAAAACAAACACAATACAAACTGGAACCATCACAGTAGACTATTAGGTCTCAGTCCCACAGGTGTACCCCAATGTGAGGGTGGTGCTTGCCCGCATGAGGATGTGAAGGGGTTTTGCCCATTTCCGTAAACGCAGTCCCATTCATGTCAATTGGCACACAGCCACTGCTTCTAATTTGACAGCCATGCCAGTGTGTACGGGTCTCTGAATGCAGAGTGTGCGCTCTTGGGGACCCGCAACCGAATGTGTCCCAAATGACATGAGTGAGACTGCCTGACTACCTGTGCATCCCCATGTGGGCAAACGCAGCCATCACACAGGAGAAAGCTTAAAGCGGTAGTTCACCCTCTCGTACTTGATTTTACCATCGAGACAGGCATTGTAGCGCGAGCTACAGTATGCCTGTCCCGATTTTTTTAACCCCGTACTCACCTCGTAGTCGTCCATCGTAGATTTCGGCTCCCGCGGGGAATGGGCGTGCCTATGGAGAGGGAGGATGATTGACGGCCGGCCCTGGCACGTCACTCTCCCCGAAGACAGCCGGAGTAGGTCTCGGCTCTTCACGGCGCGTGCGCACAGGCTATGCGCACGCGTCGTGAAGACCAAGCCTATTTCGGCTATTTCCGGAGAAGCGTGACGCGCCAGAGCCGGCCGTCAATCATCCTCCGTCTCCAGAGGCACGCCCATTCCCTGGTATCTTCGATGGACGACTACAAGGTGAGTATGGGGGGAAAAAATTCGGGACAGGCATACTGTAGCTCGCGCTACAATGCCTGATTTAAAGGTAAAAGAAAAAAAATTATTTTTTTTCCCGTCGATAGGGTGAACCCCCGCTTTAAAGTGATTCTAAACACAGATCGTTTTTACCCTTAAAAATTTAAGTAAACCCATCTATTTGATAGTTTAAAAAAATAAAAAATAAGTTACATTCCCGGCATACCGGAAATGCTAGATGTCACATTGGTTGTGCTCTCAACCAAACTGTCAAACCATCCAAAAAAAGAATCACATGTGCAGCATTATGGCAGTTGCAGATTAAATAGAGGTCAAGATGGCAGCTTCCTTGTTTGAAAGTGACAGGAGGGTTTACTTCCACTTTAAAAGGGGTTGTAAAGCTTTATTTTTTTTTTTTAAATAACAGCAGGTCTTACTTACCTCCACTGTGGTGCACAGAGTGGCCCCAATCCTCGTCTTCTGGGGTCCCTTGGTGGCTGACTCTCCCAAAGGGGTTACCTTGCAGGCGTGCTCCCAAGTCCTGTATTCGGCGTCCATAGCCGCCAACTACAGGACTCGGCCCCGCGTCACTGGAGTTGATTGACAGCAGCGAGAGCCAATGGCTGCGCTGCTATCAATCTATCCAATGAAGAGCTGAGAAGACCAGGCTGAGATAAAGCACGTTCTCGACGCAGGACTTTCGAGGGCTCAGGTAAGTACACCTTAATTCAGTACAACCCCTTTAATGTATTCTCTGTATTATCTGTCCTAGCCTCCCTGTTCCTAAACATTGACCTATCCATTATCACAATTATCAGCTGTTCCGCTGCACCTCTTCCTAGCCTTACACAAGACTGATGCCGCGTACACACGGTCGTTTTTCGGCATGAAAAAAAAAGAAATTTTTCAGCATGTCCAAAAAAAACGAAATTTTTCCAACTTCATCATCATTAAAAACGATGTTGCCCACACACCATCGTTTTTGAAAAATGATGAACAAAGCACTTACCAACAAGCTGGGGGTATCCAGTTCCCAAGAGCAAAAAGAAGAAACTAGGACATCTAAGTAAAAGAGGGGAACAGACGAGAAATAAACAGAAATATAAAAAGAAGGGGGGGGGGGGTGTCAGGGCACAAAAAGCCTATCCCTACTCCCTGACCATGGACCGCAGCCTGGGATTAAGGCAGCGTCCTGCTAAGGGCTTGGAAGGCCAAGTCTCTATCTGTAGGCTTGTGAAAAAATAAGTGTTTTCAAGCCCTTACGGAAGGCCATCAAGGAGGAGGATGCTCGGAGCCGATGAGGGAGCTGGTTCCAAAGAGAGTTCCCCAGTGTTTGGAGCCGGCGGCCACCTTTTGAAGCTGATCGACTAGATTGAATAATTGCTAACAGGGCGTCAGTAGAGCGAAGCTCTCTGGGTGGACAGTAGTGTTGTGTCATATTCGATAAGTAAATTGGACCTAGTTGCCAATAGGCCCGAAACACCAGACAGAGTGCCTTGAACTCAACCCGTTTTGCTATCGGGAGCCAGTGTAGATTCTTAAGCACCGGGGAGATGCGATTCCGCCTTGGGCAGTTTGCGACTAGTCTTGCAGCATGATTCTGTGTAATCTGCAATCGTTTTATCCACTTCTGTGGGAGCCCTATTATGAATGCTTACTCCATTATGAATGGTAGTTTTACCTGAACGAGCGCTCCTGTCTCATAACTTGCTCCTGGGCATGCGCGGGTTTAAAACTTTGTTTTAGCCCACACACGATCATTTTTTACAACCCGAAAAACGATCATTTTAAATGACGTTTTTAAAAATGTCATTTTTTTTTCATGCCGAAAAACGACCGTGTGTATCAGAGCTGCTCCTGTCAGTCAAATACTGCGAAGGGGGAGCAGGGAGCGTGGGCAAGCGGCGCTGTGTGTGTCTGGGGCTGTGTGTGTCTATGGGCGCACACAGCCTGGCTCGAGAGTGCACCCACCACCACACGGCTTGTGGAGGGGGCACTCGAAAGGAGGGGAGAACAGCAAGGCATTTTAGAAGAGGAGGTAAGCCACTGCTTTGTGCATTATCGTACAGAGCAGGGAAGTATAAAATCTTTTTTATTTGAAATTAACAACCACTTTAAGTATACCCGCGTGAACGAGGCCTTAAAAACAATGTCATATCTGTAAAATGAAGGAAAGACTGTGTGGAATAAATGTATGCTAGATAGTCTCAAAAGCTTGGGGAAAACTGATGACCAAAATTGTGCACAGACAAAGCTTTAAACGGATCGAACGGATCGATTGTAAAAACAAGTTCACGGCGGCCACAAGCTTGATTTTAAACACCTTGACAGCCAGGACGTTTAGGACACATCCTATTCACTAGGTGATTGTTTTAATTTAAGTAAGGAAATCAAGCTTGAAAACTTTTTACTTTTGTTCTTTCAAAAACCTTTACTCCAGTTCTTAAAATGGTTGTAAACCTCTGATATGAAATATGAACAAAAGCATATCCCTCTATTGCGTGTACTTCTCTCAATCCAAAGCATTAAGTGTAATTTCTGTCTGCTGCTTCGTTCCTCTTCGTTGCAGTTTTTCTCTCGGTGTCAGGAAAACTTGTCAGAATTTAATTATGACGATAGCAGAGGAGCGAAGCAACAGATAGAAATTACACTTTGTGCCCTTAGGGCTAAGTTCACACTATTGCAAATTGGTTGCAGGTTTTCCACATCCAATTCGCATTACAAGAGATTGCGACCGGCTCTTAATAGAGCCGGTTCACACATCTCCGGAGTGGTTGCGGAGCAAATTGCACAGAAGTCCTGTGCGTGTTTGGCTCCGTTTCAGGTGCGAATTCAGGCCGGATTCGACCCTGAAAACGGAGAACAGGCACGCATCGGACCCCTGTTGTCAGCCACATCTATCTGCAGTGTGAGCCCAGAATAAAGCAGTAGTGAACAACCAGAGAAGAAGAAAACAAAAAACCCACACACAATGGGCTCCTCTGCAGGTTTAAATAAAAATGTACTAGTATGCACCAATTATTAGTACATTACGATAGACTTGCCTGTATATGGAGCCCTCCAGCACAGCACTGTCACAGCTCCCTGGCACTGCCATCTTGACCCGGTCTCTCTTCTGGGTTCACAGACTCCAGCTGTATGAATATTTGGGGCCGTAATGATGTCACTTCTGCGCATGCATGTGGGAATCCTCTCCTTTGGTACAGAGTTTTAAAAATCCGGCATGGGTATGCCATCTTCTTAGAGCGCACGTGCCTGTGACGGAACTGGCTGCAGTGTGAATATCTCCTAAACAGTGCAAGTTTAGGATATATTCCCTGTACCTACAGGTAAGCATTATATTACAGGCTTACCTGTAATATAATGCTTAACTGAGACAAGTAAACACTATAGAGCGATATGCTTTTTTCATATTTCATGTCTAAGGTCTACAACCATTTTAACCTGCTGCTTTGCCCTGCATGGTAATAGATCCTGAAAGATCTCAGGAGGTGGGAAGAGGGTCACAAACACCCAGAACTTATACAATATGCCATGACATATGATGGTTTCCTGGATTTGGGGGGTCTCAGAATGTTGCACAAAAAAACTTTGATGGTTGAAAGAATACCGGTCAGCAAAAGAAAATTGGCCAAACAATTTTCCCTGCAAAAAAAAAGACAGAAATACTTACTTCTGCTGCCTGTTAACCAAAAGGGATCTAGTTGTAACAGAACAAAATACAGAAATATCAGAGGCAGACACATGGCATGCGCACCTTTACATTTACATCTCCAGAAAGAAGCTCCGAGTACCCAGCCTCTGTGGCCAGAAGACCAACAAACTGGATTTGAGGGCGCTGAGTGAGAAAAGCCTCCACTGCCTTATCCGTAACATGCTTCCTTCCAGAGATGTCCAATGAAACCAAGTTGAGCAGAATATCGTTTTGCTCCAGCAGGCGGCAAGCAATGTCCGAAGTGAACTGCTTGTCATCGGATATATCTAAATGGTTAAGATGGTTCAGCTCCTTGATCACTTCCAGGATTTGTGTGGTTGTCATTTTTAAACACTTCAAGTGGTGCATAGTCAGGGATTTCAGTCTGTCCTTGCACCCCAGAAGGGCAGTGATGTCTGTCACTGAGGTGTTGGAGATATCTAGACTTTCCAGCCTGGGGAGTGATGCAACATCTGCCAGGTCTTCATTATAAAACCGAACGTTGGTGATGCTCAGAGCCCGAAGTCCAGACAGGTGGCTAAAGCATTGTTCATATGGATCGTCCAACGATAGAGTAAGAGAGTTCAGGACTAGACACTGGAGGTTTTCCCGGATCCATTTACTACTGCTGAGCCCACTGATGATGTCAGTAATGGTTATGTCAGCATTGACCCCGGTAGCATCCAGCTCCACCAACTTGTGGTGGCAGAACGCCCTACGAAAGGCAACAGCAGATATTTTGGCCTTGCGGATGCAGGCACGTTTTAGCCTCAACTGGCTTCCGCGGAAAATTCCTACAGACACTTCATTTAGTTTTCCTAAAATTGAAAAGAAAAACAGCAACATATTCAAAAAGCCATAAACTACCAGCAATTATTATTCCATAGTATTCTGGAAATAAAATGACAGGAAACAATTTTTATCTAAGCAAGTCCCTCGTAGTTCTGGGATATATCTGTTTTACATGGGCAGGGTTTAAAATACCAGTGCATGATATTCAAAAGCAAAGACAGGCTTCCTGCTGAAGGTAGAGAGTACAGCAGGGGCGTCCAAACTGTGGTCCAAGGGCACAATGGGGAACAATTGCTCCCACTGGGCTGGATTCAGGTACGAATTGCGCCCTCTTACGGAGGCGCAGCGTACCGTTTTAACGCTGCGCCTCCGTAATTTACGTGCGCTACGCTTCATTCATGAAGCAGTAGCTACGTAATTTGCGCGGGCGCTCCTTAAAGCGGTGGTTCACCCTCCTTCACATCATTATACCATTACATTCGGCATCGTAGCGCAAGCTACGGTATGCCGGTCTTAAATTTTTAATCCCCGTACTCACTGTGCTATCGATCATTGAAGAATCCGACTCCCGCGGGGAATGGGCGTGCCTATGGAGAGGGAGGATGATTGACGGCCGGCTCTGGCACGTCACGCTCCCCGAAGACAGCCGGAGTAGGTCTCGGCTCTTCACGGCGCCTGCGCACAGGCTATGCGCAGGCGCCGTGAATAGCCAAGCCTATTTTGGCTATTTCCGGAGAAGCGTGACGTGCCAGGGCCGGCCGTCAATCACCTTCTCTCACCATAGGAACGCCCATTCCCCGGAATCTTCAATGAGCCATAGCACAGTGAGTACGGGGATAAAAAATGTAAGACCGGCATACCGTAGCTCGCGCTACGATGCCGAATGTAATGGTCTAATAAAAAAAAACATTTTTTTTTTTTTTAACAGGGTGAACCCCCGCTTTAAAACTGCCCGGTGTAAGGGCGCGTAATTTAAATGATCCCGTAGGACGTCATTTGCTTCAAAGTGAACGTGAATGGCGTCCAGTGCCATTCACAATTCACTTATGCAAACAACGTAATTTTCAAATTTCGCGACACGGGAACGACGGGTATACTTAGCATTGGCTGCGCCTGCTAATAGCAGGAGCAGCCTTACGCGGAACCCGACGAACGTAAACGACGTAAAATGCGTACGGTTGTGAATCGGCGTTAGTATGCAATTTGCATACTCTACGCTGACCACTACGGGAACGCCACCTAGCAGCCATCGTAAGAATGCAGCCTAAGATACGACGGCATAAGAGCCTTATGCCAGTCATATCTTAGGCTGCAGTCGGCGTAATGAGCTTTCTGAATACAGAAAAGTCGTTACGCCGGCGCAACTAAGCAATTGCGCTGCGTAACTATGGTTACGCAGGACGCAATTGCTTACTGAATCTAGCCCACTGATATGAGGCACCATTTGTCCCACTGACACCAACAATGGGGCACTATATCTTCCACCTATCCCAATGATACTAATAGGGGGAAATGCAACTCCTCCTATTGGCTAGCAACCCTAAGGCCATGTTTATTCTCACTGATGCTGTGCCTGTGACATGTTCTGTCCCTGCTGGCCACAATCCGGCCCTCGTAAAGTCTGAAGGACAATAAAGTGGTCCTTTGTTTGAAAAGTTTGGAGACCCCTGGAGTACAGAGTGCCAGGATCTTAAACAGAGAATGGGGGGCAGAAATAACAAGGGGTAAAGTTATACTTTCATTTTTTCCACCAGATTCACACATATTGGATATAACCAGACCACTAGTGTGGAAGGCTGGGTACACACTAGAGCTGCATGATTAATCGCGATCTCGATTCTCCCAGCCCGCGATCTCCCCGCGGGATGACCAGCGATTCTTCTGTTTAACGGCCGGTTCCACATAACCAGCGGGGAACGCAAATGGCGCCGATATCGGAACCGTCGTAAGCAGCCTGCGCCGCTGGATGGGTGCCTGGGCTTCTCTTGCAGATCTGTACAACTGTAGTGTGTATCCATGCGCCACCCAGTGGTTGCCGGCGGTACTGCTTCTGATGTATTAATCTTTCTCACAGTTCTGTAAAACTGTGTATCCATGCGCCACCCAGTGGTTGCCGGCGGTACTGCTTCTGATGTATTAATCTTTCTCACAGTTCTGTAAAACTGTGTATCCATGCGCCACCCAATGGTTGCTGGCGGTACTGCTTCGGATGTATAAAAAAAAAAAAAAAAAAAAAAAAAAAAAAAAGAGACCAGTGATAGGTCTATAATGTTAAAGACCATATAACTCCTATGAAAAAAGCAGAATCAAAGTTTGATTCTGCTTTTTTCATATGAGTTATATGGTCTTTAACATTATAGACATATCACTGGTCTCTTTTATATATTCATATTTTCAGATAAATTACAGGTTTATTTATTTGGGGGGGGGGGGGGTTCTGGCATTCAGTTTTTGAGAATCGTGAGAGAATCGTGATCTTTAGTCTAAGCAAAAGAATCGCGATTCTCATTTTGACCAGAATCGTGCAGCTCTAGTACACACAGGCTGCACATTGGCCAAAAATGGTCAGTTCGGCAATCCTGGTCGGTACAGATCCCTGCCTGACAGAAGCCAGTCTCATGACCAGCTTTTGTTGAACAGGCATGCTGGAAAACCAGCAGTCCCCCGTGCAGAACGTAATACCTCACTGGCGGAGATCCCTGCTCCAACATCACTTTTGAACGTTTTTGGTCTGAATTCAAAGTTGATCGTATTGTACTAACCCACATAGACATTGATATTTACATTCATTAGATGAGCGCAAAGCGCTTTTGGATTAGGGGTTTGGATTAAGACTTTTGAAAAACGTAATAAAGATAAAAATTCATCATGAGACGTCATAAGACCTTCTCTATGCAGGCATTGCAAGATTAAAGCGTTTCACAAATCAAGGTTCACTTGGTTGTCATCTGAATATGACTAAGTGAACCTTGATTTGTGAAATGCGTTAATCTTGCCATGCCTGCAAAAAGGTCTCATAATGTATCTTGATGGATTTTTATCTTTAACCACTTCCCGACCGCCGCATGTATATGTACGTCCACAGAATGTCACATACAGGCAAATGGGTATACATGTACGTCCTTGCCTTTCCGCGGGTCGGGGGTCCGATCGGGACCCCCCCCCCGCTACATGCGGCGGTCGGGTTCCCCTCGGGGAGCAATCCGGGACGACGGCGCGGCTATTCGTTTATAGCCGCTCCGTCGCGACCGCTCCCCGGAGCTGAAGAACGAGGAGAGCCGTATGTGAACACGGCTTCCCCGTGCTTCACTATGGCGCTGCATCGATCGTGTCATCCCTTTTATAGGGGAGACACAATCGATGACGTCAGTCCTACAGCCACACCCCCCTACAGTTGTAAACACACACTAGGTGTACACTAACTCCTACAGCGCCACCTGTGGTTAACTCCCAAACTGCAACTGTCATTTTCACAATAAACAATGCAATTTAAATGCATTTTTTGCTGTGAAAATGACAATGGTCCCAAAAATGTGTCAAAATTGTCCGAAGTGTCCGCCATAATGTCGCAGTCACTAGTAGTAAAAAAAAATAAAATAAAAATGCAATAAAACTATCCCCTATTTTGTAAACGCTATAAATTTTGCGCAAACCAATCGATAAACGCTTATTGCGATTTTTTTTTACCAAACATAGGTAGAAGAATACGTATCGGCCTAAACTGAGGAAAAAAAACATTTTTATATATGTTTTTGGGGGATATTTATTATAGCAAAAAGTAAAAAATATTGATTTTTTTTCAAAATTGTCGCTCTATTTTTGTTTATAGCGCAAAAAAGAGGTGATCAAATACCACCAAAAGAAAGCTCTATTTGTGGGGAAAAAAAGGACGCCAATTTTGCTTGGGAGCCATGTCGCATGACCGCGCAATTGTCTGTTAAAGCGACGCAGTGCCGAATCGCAAAAAAGGGATTTTTAATACAGCTTACCTGTAAAATCCTTTTCTTGGAGTACATCACGGGACACAGAGCGGCATATTCATTACTATATGGGTTATATGGAGTACCTTCAGGTGTTGACACTGGCAATCTCAAACAGGAAATGCCCCTCCCTATATAACCCCCTCCCATAGGAGGAGTACCTCAGTTTTGTAGCAAGCAGTATGCCTCCCAAAATGGTCCCCAAAAAGAGGGGTGGGAGCTCTGTGTCCCGTGATGTACTCCAAGAAAAGGATTTTACAGGTAAGCTGTATTAAAAATCCCTTTTTCTTTATCGTACATCACGGGACACAGAGCGGCATATTCATTACTATATGGGATGTCCCAAAGCAATGCTCACAATGAGGGGAGGGAGAACATCTCCAAGACAAAAGGATTTAATTTAGAGAAATACTCAAATCATAATAAATCCAACTTAGTTGAGAAAAATAATCTTAAATTTTAAATTTAACTCAAAAAAGAGGAGCCCCCGGAATCCGAGGGTCTCAAACTGCAGCCTGCAGCACTGCCTGCCCAAAGGCTGTATCAGACTTCCTTCTTACGTCCAACTGGTAGAATTTTGTAAACGTGTGGACAGAAGACCAGGTTGCCGCCTTGCAAACTTGAGCCATAGAGATCTGGTGGTGTGCTGCCCAGGAGGCGCCCATGGCCCTAGTAGAATGAGCCTTTAATGATACTGGAGGAGGCAACCCTTTCAAGCCGTAGGCCTGAGTGATTAATTGCTTAATCCACCTAGAAATGGTGGACTTTGCAGCTGCCTGCCCCTTCTTGGGCCCATCCGGTAATATGAACAGCACATCTGTTTTCCGGATCTTCTTTGTAGCTTTAAGATAGGCCTTCATGGCCCTGACGATATCCAAGGTATGCAGCAACCCTTCCTTTCTGGAAGTAGGTTTAGGGAAGAAGGATGGTAATACCAAATCCTGGTTCAAATGAAAACTGGATACAACCTTCGGTAGGAAGGAAGGATCAGGGCGGAGAACGACCCTGTCCTTATGAAAAATAAGATATGGTTCCTTACAGGATAAGGCCGCCAGTTCCGATACTCTTCTTGCGGAAACTATGGCGACCAAAAATACTAACTTTCTTGTCAGTAAAACCAAAGGAATTTCAGCCAACGGCTCAAACGGTTGTTTCTGTAAACTTGACAGAACAAGGTTTAAATCCCACGGGCAAAGCGGGGATTTAACTGGAGGTTTAATACGTAAGACCCCTTGAAGGAAGGTCTTAACCAGCGAGTGGGTGGCCAGCGGCCGCTGAAACCACACCGACAGAGCAGAAATCTGTCCTTTGATTGTGCTTAATGCCAATCCTTTATCCACTCCTAGCTGGAGAAAACGTAATACTCTATCGATGGTAAACTTGCGAGAAAGCCATCGCTTGGACTCACACCAGCCTACATAGGCCTTCCAGACCCTGTAATAAATCACCCTAGAGACCGGTTTCCTGGCTCTGATTAGGGTAGAGATTACTTTCTGAGACAGACCTCTACCCCTGAGAATCAGGGATTCAGCTTCCAGGCCGTCAAATTTAGATGCCGTAAGGCAGGGTGGAGGATCGGACCTTGCGATAGCAGGTCTGGCCGTAGAGGAAGAGTCCAAGGGTCTCCCACTACCATCCTTAAGATTAGTGAGTACCATGCCCTTCTGGGCCATGCTGGAGCTACCAGGATGACTGGTATGTGCTCCACCCGGATCCTGCGCAGCAGGCGGGGTAGTAACTGGAGCGGGGGAAACGCATAAAGAAGTTTGAACCGATGCCAAGGGCAAACCAACGCATCGGTTCCGCAGGCCATCGGATCCCTTGAGCGGGACATGAACCTGTCTAGCTTCTTGTTGAGTCTCGATGCCATGATATCCACGTCCGGCACTCCCCATCTTTGGCAGAGTGCTTGAAAGATTTGTGGATGCAGAGACCATTCCCCCGGCAAAAGAGTCTGGCGGCTTAAGAAGTCCGCCTGAAAGTTGTCCACTCCTGGAATGAATATTGCCGATATGCAGGGCACATGAGCCTCTGCCCATAGGAGAATCAAGCTCACCTCTCTCTGAGCGGCTTGACTCCTGGTTCCCCCTTGGTGATTTATGTATGCCACGGCCGTGGCATTGTCTGATTGAATTCTCACCGGGAACCCCTGCAATTTTGACGTCCAAGCCCTGAGGGCTAGTCGAGCAGCTCTGAGCTCCAAGATGTTGATGGGCAACTGCTTCTCTGGCGTTGCCCAAGTACCTTGGCGAGTGCAACCATCCAAAATTGCTCCCCAGCCCGTCAGGCTGGCGTCTGTGGTCACTATCTTCCAAGCCACTGGGCTGAAAGACTTCCCCTTCAGTAGATTCTGAGGGTCTAACCACCAACACAGACTTTGTCGGACTCTTGATGAGAGCGGCAACGGGATATCCAAGGCCTGTGGCCTTCTGCTCCATGCTGACAGGATGGCTGCCTGCAGGATGCGAGTGTGGCTCTGGGCGTATGGTACCGCCTCGAATGTGGCCACCATCTTGCCTAGTAACCTCATACATAGGCGAATAGTCGGTTCCTTCTTGCTTAGAACCAGTAGGATTAATTCCTTGATGGCTTTGACCTTCCTCAGAGGTAGAAACACTCTTTGTTGTTCTGTGTCTAATCTCATGCCGAGATATTCCAACTGCCTTGTGGGCAGGAAAGCTGACTTTTCTCGATTTAAGACCCAGCCGAACTTCTTGAGGTATTGGACCGTGAGGGCCACTGCTCGCTCCAAGCCGGGAGACGAGTGATCTATGACTAGGAGGTCGTCCAGGTATGCTAGGATCGTGACCCCTTGGATCCTTAGTTTGGCTAGGATTGGAGCTAGGACCTTCGTGAACACCCGGGGGGCCGTAGCCAACCCGAAGGGAAGCGCCACGAATTGGAAGTGACGCGAAGCCACCATGAAGCGTAGATATCTTTGATGTGGCTGATAAATTGGAAGATGAAGGTAGGCATCCTTTATGTCTATGGACGCCATGAAGTCGTCCTTTTGGAGTGTGGTAGCTGCTGACCGCACGGATTCCATCCGAAATGAGCGGATCTTTAGGTATGTATTTACCATCTTTAGGTCCAAAATTGGCCTGACATCTCCATTGGACTTCGGGATGATGAATAGGTTGGAGTAGAAACCTAGCCCCTGTTCCAGGACTGGTACCTCTACTATTACTTCCTGGGAAAGTAGATGATTTAATGCCGACATTAATGCGGCTCCTTTCTCCGGATCGTTTGGAATCCTCGACTCCTGGAAATGAAGAGGAGGAAACCTTAGGAAATCTAATTTGTAGCCCGTGGCCACGGAAGACCGTACCCACTCGTCGGGAATGCTGGCTTCCCAAACCTCTGAAAAGAGTCGCAGCCTTCCCCCACCTTCGTGGGTGGGGGCGTCCCTTCATAAGGTCGGCTTGGGGGCTGGTTTTGCTGGTTTGCGAACCCACTGCTTTCTGCCTCTAGCAGCCTGTCCTTGTGATTTGCTGTTGAAGCCGAAGTTTGCTTTCGCAGGAGGCCGTCGATACTGTTTGGCATTAGAGGGCCCCTGCCCAGGGGAGTACTGTCGTTTAAACGCAGGCCCCTGAAACTTCCTCTTAGTTGGCAAGAGAGTACTTTTGCCATTTGAAATGGTTTGAATGTATTTATCTAGGTCTTCTCCGAAGAGTCGTCCTCCATGGAAGGGGAACCCTACCAGGAGCTTCTTGCATGGGGGCTCGGCCTCCCAGCTTTTTAACCATAAGAGTCTTCTCATATGGATAAGGGATAACGATAAAACGTGACGCTTGCTGGATAGAATCCTTAATTGCGTCTACTGTAAAACATATGGCCCTAGGGACATCTGAAAATTCTTCTGCCTGCTGGGCAGGAATAAGTTTAAGCATCTGCTTAACTTGATCCGATAATGCTTGAGCAACCCCAATCGCAGCCACGGCTGGCTGTACTACTGCCCCTGCAGTAGTGAAGGAGTTCTTAAGTAGTGCTTCCAAGCGTTTATCAACTGGATCCTTGAATACCTGTATGTTTTCTACAGGGCATGTTAATGATTTGTTAATACATGAGATGGCTGCGTCCACTGTAGGAGTAGCCCATTTCTTGGAAAATTTATCTTCCATAGGATATAGGGCAGAGAATCTTTTAGGTGGTAAGAAGATTTTATCTGGCTTGTTCCAATCTTGGAACAAAACTCCCTCTAGTAGAGGGTGGATCGGAAATACTGCATTGCTTTGAGGCGCCCTCAGTGAGCCCAAAGCTGAAACCGTAGATACCTGGAGATCTGGTACTGGCAAGTTGAATGCATTATGGACCAAATCCGTTAAGGCTTGAATCCACCAGCTCTCCCCTTGGGAGACTGCTCCAGACTCCTCTGTATCCGGATCTTCGATCCCTGAACCTACTTGGTCCTTGTCCAAGAGGTCGTCCAATTCCCATGAGGAAAGGACCTCCTCTTCTGAGGGTCCGCGCTCGGGCGACGGAGATCTAATCCGTTTACTGCCCCGCATAGCTGTGGCTATCATTTTTCCCATTCTTTTCTCCATCTCTCTTAAAGAGGTGAGTAATACCTTGTCCGTGACCATCTTAGGGTTGGACTGACCTGCGCCAGCTCCAGCCCCAGATCCCGATGGCCCCAAGGCTCCCTGTGGGGAAAGCAGCGGCATAACTTTGTCCGAGACCTCAGACTCTCTGGGGGAATCCCCACCTCTTGTACCCTCTGACCCGGATGCCATGGTACAATACCGAGGTACACCTGCTACCTATTGGTATTTGGAACTATAAAAGTTAATTGCCCAAACACCTGTTTGGGGGATAAAAAAATGCTTCCTCTCCCCTAGATGACTTTTTTTTTTTTTTTTTCGTTTTTGTTTCAAATCCAGGAAAGAAAAAACATTCTGTCCCCCTGAGTAGTATTGCAAAGAAAAACTATGAGATGGAAAAGAAACAGCCTATTTCTAGGCTTGAAAAACAGTCTTCTGAAGACTGCAATATCCTTTCTGGCCACTGTGTGTCCTCGGCGCCCCGTGCTGCCGCTCTGGTCTTTCTTCCCCAGTTCCAAAGTATTGAATGGAACAAACAAGGAAGGGCCGCCCCTTCCTTAAGCCACTGACCCGCCCTTCCCCCCCCAGCAATCTCAAACAGGAAATGCCCCTCCCGACAGGGGGGGGGGGGGGTTTGGGAGGAAGGGACCTCTCTGCTCCAGCAAACTGCAGCCTGCAGCCTGGAACCACGAGGAGGTCAGCGTTTTGCCTGCTTTGCAGGCTCTGAGGAGGAAGACTGAATGGAGCATCGCCTGGAGGCTTGCAGGTAAGCACAGCTCTCTGACACACACATATACTTTTATATCACACAGGCCCCACTCAATGCTTTTCCAACACTACAAGGGAGGTCACATCTTATGGGGAATAATACATATAGAGCCATCCTATCTTTATGATATGTGACTAGTTTGCCAGATGCAGTGCATAACTTTAGGCATGTCCCCTGTGACCCCCCAGAAAAAAACCTGCTAAGAACCAAGTTCCGCAAGTTTTCCCCTCACTTACCTGCTCCATGCCGCAGGACTTTGCCAAGCAAGAGGCCCAATCTTCCCCCATCTCCGTGGGGATGTCTAGACCTTCAGGCCCTGGGTTCCTATGAAGGATCCACTGTCCTGGGCCCATATAGCACCCTGGCAACAGAAAACATTAGGCACCCAAAGGTTTCTAAGTTCTGGGCCCAGGGTCCAGCTCTCTAAAAAGAAAAGCATTATGGGCTATACCCCAAGGGTTTGGGGTCCGGTTACTGACCACTTTAGCGCTGAGGCTTTTTTGGACAGAACCGGTAGCTCACCTAATCCCAAGGATGCGGAGGCAAGCTAAACCATGACTAACACCTAAGACACTGGCGTAAAAACTGAGGTACTCCTCCTATGGGAGGGGGTTATATAGGGAGGGGCATTTCCTGTTTGAGATTGCCAGTGTCAACACCTGAAGGTACTCCATATAACCCATATAGTAATGAATATGCCGCTCTGTGTCCCGTGATGTACGATAAAGAAACCTGGCCGGGTCCTTTAGCTGCCTAAAGGTCCGGGGCTTAAGTGGTTAATAAAGTAAGTATCACTGCTTCATACCTGGGACTATGGTCAACCTTTCTTGAACCATTGGCTCTTATTCAGGCTGCGGACTGGACCTGCATTGGAGCCTACAAACCATTGCAACAACGATCACAGTGAATTGCAGATGCACATGCAGACTACCAAGCCCCATACACACAGGCCAAATATCGGCAGAAAGCAGCCGGTACAGTTGTTTTGGCCCATGTGTACAGCTGCCTGTCCGACAGAAGCTGATCTTATGGCTGACTTCTGTTGAACGAGTATGCTAAAAAAAAAACCTGACCAGCATTCAGCACTGGCAGCCGACCAGTGTGTTCTGGGAGGGGGTCCCTGTCAGAATACAATGGCACAGAGGGGAGGGGGAGATGGCTGCACCAACATCACTTGTGTTAGTACAGCGATCTGTCGATTTTAGCCCACAGAGTTGAACGGAAAAAAAAGTGTACGAAGCTTGAAGGCTAAAGTTTTTTTACCTTCATGCATTCTATGTATAAAGGTAAAAAAATAATAAAAATAACTCCAGTGTACAGCTCCCTTCTCAGCCCCCTAATCCTTATCTAAGCCCGCTCTCAATCCAGCGAAGTGCAAGAAACCCGAGGCTCTCCTGGGTCTCTCCCTTCCGGTTGGCTGGGATGCAGCAGGAGCCATTGACTCCCGCTCCATGTACGCCAAAAGCCAGCTTGGGAGCAAGCACACACCCAAGTGCCCCCACAGCAAGCAGCTTGTTATGGGGGCACTCAGCAAGGAGGAGAGGCCCACAGCACCAGCAGGAGACCCAAGAAGAGAAGGATTGGGATTGCTCTGTGCAGAACCACTGCACAGAGCAGGCAATTATAACATGCTTGCTATTTATTTTTTAATAAAAATCATTTCCCTTTACAATCATTTTAAGAGTCCCCCTGCTGCAGTGGTAGATGAGCCCTGCATTTTATTAATTCACAGATTGCTGGCACAGCCGTGTCGAATTCAAATAATGACAGGAACCAGAGCAGGACCGCTGGTGTTGAGGGTCGCAGACTGACCAGGATACATGTTACACCTTAAATATGGGTGCAATATAAAACATGGTTAGAAAGCTGGAATTCTCTTTAAAAACACATCAGCGTCAATTATAATAATAATAATAAAAAATAAAAAGTCTTACTTTGAATTGCCATCGTTTGTAAAAGCCGATCCGCAACTTCCTGTGGAAACACTGCGGCATCTTGTAAACAAAACGTTCCATCGGGTCTCTCCCTGCAAAACTTTTCCAGGTTGGAGCTCAAGTAGTGCAGAGTTATATCAACTAATGAATTGGGAGAGGCTTCCTCCTAGGAGAAGGACACATGGAGAGAAACATTACAATGCTTTTCCATAGAAGTCTAAAGTGATCTTTGAAAAGAAAACATAAAAATGTTGAAAAATGGATGGAGAGCCCAGCGAATGAGGAAACGACTGAACCCAACCTAAATAAATAACTAGGTGTACAGGGTTTTTATATCTGAACACCAGGGGGCAGATTCAGAAAGAGATACGCCGTCGTATCTCCTGATACGCCGTCGTATCTCTGCGTTCCGTCGGTCGTATCTATGCGCCCGATTCATAGAATCAGGTTCCGCATAGATATCCCTAAGATCCGACAGGTGTAAGTGACTTACACCGTCGGATCTTAGGCTGCAATTCCAGGCCGGCCTCTAGGTGGCGTTTCGTTTTTTTTTTTACGCGACGAATATGCAAATGAGGATTTACGCCGATTCAGAAACGAACGACCGCCCGGCGCATTTTTTGGCCGTCGTTCCTGCGCTGTGTTTTGAAATTTTACGTCTTTTGCGTAAGTCGATTCAGAAAAGAGCTGGACGTAAGTTACACTCACGTCGAAACCAATGACGTCCTTGCGACATCATTTGGAGCAATGCACGCTGGGAAAGTTTACGGACGGCGCATGCGCAGTTCGTTCGGCGCGGGGACTGATTAAACGCCCCCTACCCGGCAAATTTGAATTCCGCTGGGGGATTTACGATACGCCGCCGCAACTTTACAGGCAAGTGCTTTCTGAATAAAGCACTTGCCTGAAAAACTTGCGGCGGCGTAACGTAAATCAGATAGGTCAGTAGATCTTTAGATCCGCGTAACCTATCTGAATCTGCCCCCAGGAATTCTCTTTCACATCTAAAATTCACCGTAGTAGCCTGTGCTACATACAGCCGGGGCTGGTCATCTCCGGGTGCTTCTTAGGTGACCCTTCTTCAGTCAGGTTCATTTACAAAAAAAATGGGGTGGAAAATCTGGTGCAGCTCTGCAAAGAAAATCAATCGGCTTCCAGGTTTGATTGACAAATAACAACTTAAAGTGGTTGTAAACCCTTACAGACCAATTTTACCTACAGATAAGACTAGGTTAAGGCTTACCTGTAGATGCGAGAAATATCTCCTAAACCTCCACAGTTTAAGAGATACTTACACTGGAGGCTTGCGGCGATGTGTACGGCTTATGCTCCGTAGACAACAGCGCAGGCGCACTTTAGAAATGACGATCGTGCCATTTCTAAAGGAGGACGTGCCAAGACTGACGGATACCACGCGAGTGACGTCATCGCAGCTCCGGCTAATCACAGCGACGGATCCTCCATACCCAGAAGTAAATAAGACGACATGTCGTTGGCCATTGATGTGTCGGGCACCGCAGCATGGGTTCAATCCCAGGTGAGTATTACATAATGAGCTAGTATGCTATGTATACTAGCTCATTATGCCTTTGTCTTGCAGGTGTTAGTTCCCCCCCCCCCCCCAAAAAAAAGTGGGTTTACAACCACTAACAAGCTGAAGTTAGAAGCGGATTGGTTTCTATGTAGAACTGCACCAGAGATTTTTCACTCTCCAGTCTTAGTAAATCAACCCCAGTGTCGTGTCACTCACTCAGCACCTCCACCATTCAGAGAACAGCTTGTATTTTTTCCCCCCCATTATGGCATTCTGTGATTGGAGGTGGTTGAAATCATAACAAATCCTGGAGTTCAACTTTCAGTTTTTGTTCATCAAGTGGAGAGGGAGAAGGAGAGGCGCATTCACACTGGTCTGTTGCACTTCCCTTGTGGTGTTCAAAATCTTGATACCTGCATTTTTGGTCAGAAAAACACACACACACACACACACACACACACAAAACCAGAACGAAACGAGAATCAGCTTTGATCGGGTCTTGGATCTAGGAACCCGGTTTACAGAACACTTAAACGGCGCCAAATTTTATAAAAAAAAAAAAAGGAATGACAACATTCAAGACAGCCAAACTTGGCGTTTTAAATGCTTTCAAGTGCAAAGAAGGGATTTTGGGTCTTCTTGACCCCTGTGTCCCTCTATAAAGAGTACCTGTTACTGCCTATTACTGTCACAAGGGATGTTTACATTCCTCCTGACAGGAGTAAAAGTGATCAGAAAATATTTTCTCAAAAGGGACAGCGTAAAAAAGAAAAGGTGCGGGGGGGCTGTGTAACGTAAAGGAGTCCAGAGGTGCGGAGGGGCTGTGTAACGTAAAGGAGTCCAGAGGTGCGGGGGGGCTGTGTAACGTAAAGGAGTCCAGAGGTGCGGGGGGGCTGTGTAACGTAAAGGAGTCCAGAGGTGCGGAGGGGCTGTGTAACGTAAAGGAGTCCAGAGGTGCGGGGGGGCTGTGTAACGTAAAGGAGTCCAGAGGTGCGGGGGGGGGCTGTGTAACGTAAAGGAGTCCAGAGGTGCTGTGTAACGAAAAGGAGTCCAGAGGGGCGGGGACTGTGTAACGAAAAGGAGTCCAGAGGGGCGGGGGCTGTGTAACGTAAAGAATACCAGAGGTGCGGGGGGCTGTGTAACAGTATCTTCATTTATTAGCAGGTGAATGCGGCCCTCCGTGCATTTACATACAATAAATACGGCTCTTAAGTGGAAAAAGGTTGCTGACCCCTGCCCTTTGGACTAAGACTGGATGTCATTAAAGTTCATGTGCGTGTGTCCCAATACTTTTGACAACCTAGTGAATGTATCTGTATTTAGCAGCTTGCCTGGAGTGCTGCATTACAAGCTGGCCTTCCCAGTTGTATTACTTTAACTTTCCTTTGCTCTGCCTCTGTTTGCCTGCAGAGTAAACAGTAGAAGCTCTGGGTAAGCTCTGGGTAAGCTCTGGGTAAGCTCCAAGTCACTCTGATTTGAATCACACAAGGCTGAAGACTGTAACCCTGCCAAGAGGCAACAGAGCCAGATGATCAGCTACGGTACTTAGAGACCCGGCAATGCATTGGACAATCAGATGACCTAAAGAGTGTATGGCAGGGGTCACACCTGTGACTATTGGACTTTCCTACTCCCCCCCCCTTCTTTCTATGCTGGTCAGCAAAACCTCTTCCTTCCCTCCCGTCTCCTTGCATTGCAGGATAACCAACCTCTAAACATAGAAGGTTTTATTTTCTGATTCTACCAATAAAAAGTTAGGATAAAGGCGGGATGGATCCATGCTTTCATGTTTACACCAATTTCTGACCCGACCATCTGAATGTCGCAGCTGAAATCGACGCTCATCAGACCAGGCAATGTTTTTTCAATCTTCTATTTTCCAGTTTTGGTGATCCTGTACCAATTGTAGCCTCAGATTCATGTTCTTAGCTGACAGGAGCGGCACCCAGTGTGGTCTTCTGCTGCTGTAGCCCATCTGCTTCAAGGTTTGATTCTGCATACCTTGGTTGTAACGAGTGGTAATTCGAGTTACTGTTGCCTTTCTATTATCTTGAACCAGTCTGCCCATTCTCCTCTGACATCAAGAAGGCATTTTCCTCCACACAACTGCCGCTCACTGGATATTTTCTATTTTTTAGACCATTCTCTGTAAACCCTAGAGATGGTTGTGTGTGAAAATCCCAGTAAATCAGTAGTTTTTAAAATACTCAGACCAGCCCATCTGGCACCAACACCCACGCCTTGTTCAAAGTCCCCTCCCCCCCCTGTTCCCCCCTCAGTTTGAACTTCAGCAAATAGTCTTCACCACGTCTAGATGCCTAAATGCGTTGAGTTGCTGCCATGTGATTGTTCAATTTCTTGGTAACACAAATTGCTAATGTGTACCTAACAAAAGTGGCCGGTGAGTGCATATTGTACATTCACATCAGTCCCTGCCCCCAAGGAGCTTACACTCCAAGGTCCCCTATCTCCTATACATGCATACATATAATAGGGCCAATTTAGACTGCAGCCACTTAACCACTTCCATACCGGGCACATATACCCCCCTCCTGACCAGGTGAAATTTCAGCTTCCGGCACTGCGTTGCTTTAACTGACAATTGCGCGGTTGTGCGACGTGGCTCCCAAACAAAATTGGCGTCCTTTTTTCCCCACAAATAGAGCTTTCTTTTGGTGGTATTTGATCACCTCTGCGTTTTTTTTTTTGCGCACTATAAAACAAAAAAAGCAACAATTTTGAAAAAAAATTCAATATTTTTTACTTGTTGCTATAATAAATAGCCAAATTTTTTTTTTCAAAATTTTTTTTTCTCAGTTTAGGTCGATACGTATTCTTCTACATATTTTTGGTAAAAAAAAAAAAAAAAAAAATCGCAATAAGCGCTTACAAAATATGGGACAGAATTATTATTATTTTTTTTTTTTTTTTACTAGTAATGGCGGCGATCTGCGATTTTTTTATTGGGACTGCGACGTTATGGCGGACACATCGGACACTTTTGACACATTTTTGGCGCCATTCACATTTATACTGCGATCAGTGCTATAAATATGCACTAATTACTGTATAAATGTGACTGGCATTGAAGGGGTTAACACTAGGGGGTGAGGGAGGGGTTAAATGTGTATCCTGGGTGTGTTCTAACTGTGGGGGAAGGGGGGTGACTGGGGTAGGTGACCGATCTGTGTCCCTATGTATAAGAGACACAGATCGGTCTCCTCTGTCCCCTGACAGGACGTGGAGCTCTGTGTTTACACACAGAGCTCCACGTCCCTGCTCTGTCACTGCTGATCGTGGGTGCCTGGCGGACATCGCGACCGCCAGGCACGCGCATCGGCATCTCGGGGACGCGCTGCTCGCGCGCCCCCCAGTGGCCGGAGGATTCCAGGACGTCAATTGACGTCCTGTTGAGTTTCCAGAGCCACTGTGAAGCCGTCATTTTACATGCGGCTGGTATTCAAGTGGTTTACCTACCAGCATTGCATTTGGAACAAGAACATGCAAACTCCATGTAGTTAGTGTCCTGGCCAAGAATTTTAATGGAGGACCCTGATGCTAAACACCCAACAGCGGAAGCTCTTGTTTTTGATACGTACCCTCCCCCCCCCCCCCACTTCTGTCAGACGTTGCCGCAGCAAGGTTCCCTTACCGGGAATGGCGGCGGTGGCACCCGAGAACCGATGGAAACATCGACTGGCGTGCCGACATCACTGGACTCCAGGACAGGTAAATGTCTAATATTAAAAGTCAGCAGCTGCTGTATGTGTAGAGCAGGGATCTTCAAACTACAGCCCTCCAGCTGTTGCAGAACTACAAGTCCCATGAGGCATTGTAACACACTGACATTCACAGACATGACTAGGCATGATGGGAATTGTAGCTCCTGAACAACTGGAGGGCCGTAGTTTGAGGACCCCTGGTGTAGAGCATGTGTAGAGCAGGGTTTGACAAATTTGCTTGGAATCTAGGAGCCAGCTAAAAATTTAGGAGCCAGAAACGTCCCCCGTCCCGACGAGCTTGCGCGCAGAAGCGAACGCATACGTGAGCAGCGCCCACATATGTAAACGTGTTCAAACCACACATGTGAGGTATCGCCACGATTGGTAGAGCGAGAACAATAATTCTAGCCCTAGACCTCCTCTGTAACTCAAAACATGCAACCTGTAGAATTTTTTAAACGTCGCCTATGGAGATTTTTAAGGGTAAAAGTTTGTCGCCATTCCACGACGCAATTTTCAAGCGTGACATGTTGGGTATCAATTTACTCGGCGTAACATTATCTTTCACAAAATAAAAAAAATGGGCTAACTTTACTGGTGGCTTGGTGATTTTTTTCCCAAAAAAGTACGCTTGTAAGACGCGCTGCGCAAATACGGCGTGACAGAAAGTATTGCAACGACCACTATTTTATTCTCTAGGGTGTTCGAATAATATTAATAAATATATATAATATGTTTGAGGGAAGGAGATGGCAGTGAAAACAGGCAGTGGAAGCTCGATTAGCATGGCCGGTTGCTTTGTCATACCAACGGCCACCACAAGATGGCACCAGATCACAGAAGGAACCATAGGCCAGCAGATAGCCGCAAAGCCATGGCCCGATGCGATCGCGCTGCGGGGGCACACAGACGCAGGATACCCCAGCTGTGCCGCCCCAGGCGCCAGGTCGCTAATTCTAGTCGCAATTGCGTCCTGGCGCCCGGGTTTCGTCATACCTGTGTGCAGCTGATGACTTCATTTTTTTTGTACGGGGGCGGAACTCTGCTTTAAAACTAAAAGTGCTGCCCCTTGTACAAACAATTCCAGCACAGCTATAGGAGAATGTGACGAAGATTAGAAATAATCCCACCCTCTTTCCTCCACATGTGCTAGAGCAGTGTTGGCAAACCTGGTGTTTTGGAACTACATTTCCCATGATGCTCATGCACTCTGCAGTGTAGCTGAGCATCATGGGAAATGTAGTTCCAAAACATCTGGGGTGCCAAGGTTCACCAACACTGCTCTAGAGGTTCAAAGAATGGATTTGTAAAAAAAAAAAAAAAAAATGCAAATTGCAGTTATCAGCTCAGATTGCTCACACTGTGCGCTCGAGATGAATTTATAGAAAGAAAAGTATTGCAGTTATTTGTCCAGTGAAGCTGCTGGTACATTCGTTCTGTGAGAATGAGACAGATTCAAACATTTTCCGATTTCCTCCACAGGTGAATGTTATTCATAAAAAACAGGGTGGTTTTGCATAATGCCACACTATGGCCACTAGATGGCGCCAAGGATCTTACATGAGAATTACTTATTTCCTACAATCCTCAGCTCCATCTAATGACCATAATACGGTATTTTCACAAAACACTTTTTTTTTTTTTTTATGAAAAGCATTCAATCTGTAGAAGAAATAGAACATTATTTTTTTGCACCATTCACACAGAAGTGATGTACCAGCAGTTTCACTGGACAAACTGCTTTGCATTTTTTCCCCTATAGATACACCCCCTGAAGTGTGACCAATCAGAGCTGATTCAGCAGAGAGAAGACCCTGCATGACTCACAGTCTATGGTGAAACTGGACAACATGAACAGGCATGCTGGGGAGGGGGGTCAGGAAGCATAGTAATATACACAGCACATACCATGTTGTGGGAAGGAGGGGAGGGGGTCAGGTAGTACAGTCCTCCACTCCACATACCATGGTGGGGGGGGGGGGGATCAGGCAGTACAGCCCCATCCTCTAATATACACAGCATGTACCATGATGTAGGGGGAGGGGGGGGGGTATCAGGTCACGCAGTATAGCCCCCACCTTGAATAAACAAAGCACATACCATTGAGGGGGTGATCTGGTCAGGCCAGACAGGAATATACACAGCACATACCATGTTGTAGTAGTAAAAGGGGGGGGGGGTCCGGGTCAGGTCAGGCAGTACAGTAATATACACAGCACATACCATGTTGTGGGTGGTCAGGTAGTTCAGTAAAATACTCAGCACGTACCATGTGTGTAGCGGGGGGGGGGGGTCAGGTCAGGCAGTACAGTAATATACATAGCACGTACCATGTTGTGTGTGTGGGGGGGGGGGTCAGGCAGTGCAGCAATATACACAGCACGTGCCATGTTGTTGGGGGGGGTCAGGCAGTACAGGAATAGACACAGCCTGTACCATGTTGGGGGGGGGGGGGGGGGGGGGGTCAGGCAGTAAAGGAATATACACAGCCAGTACCATGTTGTAGAGGGTCAGATCTGTCAGTACAGGAATATACACAGCACATACCATGTTGTGTGTGTGTGTGGGGGGGGGGGGGGGTCAGGCAGTACAGTAATATACACAGCACATACCATGTTGTGTGGGGGGGGGGGGGTCAGGTTAGGCAGTACAGTAATATACACAGCACATACCATGTTGTGGGGGGGGGGGGGGGTCAGGTCAGGCAGTACAGGAATATACACAGCACATACCATGTTGTGGGGGGGGGGTCAGGTAGTACAGTAATATACACAGCACATACCATGTTGTGGGGGGGGGGGGGGTCAGGTTAGGCAGTACAGTAATATACACAGCACATACCATGTTGTGGGGGGGGGGGGTCAGGTCATACAGTAATATACACAGCACATACCATGTTGTGGGGGGGGGGGGGGTCAGGTAGTACAGTAATATACACAGCACATACCATGTTGTGGGGGGGGGGGTCAGGTTAGGCAGTACAGTAATATACACAGCACATACCATGTTGTGGGGGGGGGGGGTCAGGTCAGGCAGTACAGTAATATACACAGCACATACCATGTTGTGGGGGGGCGGGGGGGGTCAGGTCAGGCAGTACAGTAATATACACAGCACATACCATGTTGTGGGGATGGGGGTTCAGACAGTACAGTAATATACACACAGCACATACCATGTTGTGGGGATGGGGGGGGGGTTCAGACAGTACAGCCCCCCAATATATACACAGCACTACCATGTTGTGTGGGGGGGGGGTCAGGTCAGGCAGTACAGCCCCCCAATATATACACAGCACATACCATGTTGTGGGGGGTCAGGTAGTACAGCCCCCCAATATATACACACACAGCACATACCATGTTGTGGGGGGGGGGGGTCAGGCAGTACAGCCCCCCAATATATACACAGCACATACCATGTTGTGGCGGGGGTCAGGCAGTACAGCACATACCATGTTGTGGCGGGGGGGGGGGGTAGATAGTACAGCACCCCCAATATATACAGCACATACCATGTTGTGGGGGGGGGGGTCAGGTAGTACAACACCCCCAATATATACAGCACATACCATGTTGTGGGGGGGGGGGGGTCAGGTAGTACAGCACCCCCAATATATACAGCACATACCATGTTGTTGGGAAGGGGGGTGTCAGGCAGTACAGTCCCCCACCTGTAATAAACAGCACCTACAATGTTATGGTAAAGAGGGGTGTTAGGTCACGCAGTGAAGTCCCCCAACTTTAATACACACAGCACGTACCATGTTGTTGAGGGAGATGGAGGGGGGGGGGGTCAGGCAGTAAAGTACGTACCATGTTGTGCCCAGGCCGTGTCCCTGTTGCGCTTCCGGTGTGGCGGACTGCGGCCCGGAGCGGGGCTAAGCTGGCAGGTGTGCGGTGGGGTTCGGGCCCGGGGAGCTGGGCTCGGCCCGCTGTGAAGGTGCAGCCTCCAGCCCGGAGTGGGAGGCCCGGGCACGGCAGGCCGGGAAATGAACGCGTTGCTATGCAACCTCTCTTAAAGGGACCGCATGTTTTGAGAGATGACTGGGGTCAGCCAGGACAGATCCCTGCTTACATAATTCTCTGAGATCTGTCCTTCACATAACACACAGGGCATGAGAGGACCTTCCTCCCTGGGAGCACTGATACAGCTCTGTACCATCTCTCTCTCTCTCTCTCTATATATATATACTGTATATACTCCACACCACAGACACTGTGTACAAGGCAGTCACTGACTGTGTGTGTGTATATATATATACAGTGAGTATAGAAAAGAGTCACCTCCACCTTTAACTGCTTGCCGACCAGCCGCTGCCATTATACTGCGGCAGGTTGGCACAGCTGTGCCAACCGCTGTAGGTGTATGTCAGCTGTAGGGAGCCGATGCGTGTGGCCGGCGGCCGCGATGTCCGCTGGCGACCCGCGATCGCTCCTGAGAGAGCCAGAACGAGGGTCTGTCAATGTAAACAGACAGATCTCCGTTCTGTCAGGGGAGTAGAGCGAGATCTGCTGTTCCTACTGATCAGGAACAGCGATCTCTCTCTACTCCCTGTCAGTTCCCTCCCCCACAATTAGAAACACCCCCCTAGGGAACACTTAACCCCTTAATCGCCCCCTAGTGTTAACCCCATTCCCTGCCAGTGACATTTAGGGCTCAGTCACACTTGCTTCGGCTTCAACACACATTAACGGCTTCAGACACGCTTTGTTAACCCCTTCCCTACCCGCCTATAGTCATATGACGTCGGCAGGTGGGATCTCTCATCCTGGGCGGGTGTCATATGATGTCAACGGCTTGCCATCGGTGTAGGGGGCGCGCGTGCCCACTGCGTCACTCGGTGGCCGAGATGTCTGCCGGGCACCCGCAATTGCTCGTCACAAAGCAGAGACGTGGATCTGTGTGTGTAAACACAGACATCCACGTCCTGTCAGGGGAGAGAAGACAGATTGTGTGTTCCTAATATATAGGAACACCGATCAGTCTCCTCCCCAAGTCAGTCCCCTCCCCCCACAGTTAGAATCCATCCCTAGGTAACACATTTAACCCTCTCATCGCCCCCTAGTGTTAACTCCTTCTCTGCCAGTGACATTTATACAGTAATCAGGGCATATTTATAGCACTGATTACTGCATAATTGTCAATGTCCCAAAAAAGTGTCCGATGTGTCCGCCGCAATGCCACAGTCACAATAAAAATCGCAGATTGCTGCTTTTACTAGTAAAAAAAAAAATATTATTATAAAAATGACATAAATCTTTCCAATAATTTGTAGGGGCTATAACTTTTGCGCAAACCAATCAATATACGCTTATTGCGTTTTTTTTTTACCAAAAATACGTAGAAGAATATATATTGGCCTAAACTGATAAATAATTTTTTTTCCGCAGAGGTGATCAAATACTACCAAAAGAAAGCTCTATTTGTGGGAAAAAGGACATCAATTTTGTTTGTGTACAACGTTGCACGACCGCGCAACTGTCAGTTAAAGCGAGCATCGCTGTTTCGCAAAAAATGGCCTGGTCATTAAGGGGGTAAATCCTTCCGGGGCTGAAGTGGTTAAAATAATCATACTGTGTTGCTTTGCAGCCTGAAAGGAAGACAGACACAGTTTGTGTTGTATCCAGCTGTATTTACCAAGTGCAACTTATATTGTCCAAGTGAAAGATATGACACCAACAGGTCAGAAAAAATAAATAAAAAAACAAAATCACTGAGTTGGAAAAAGTATCACCCCCTTGTGTCAGTATTTTGTTGAACTACCTTTTGCTGTAATTACAGCCTTTAGTCTGTTGGGATGTGTCTACTAACTTTACACATCTAGGCCCAGATTCACAGAGAGCAGGGCGCACATTACGCCGCCGTAGAGCAAACACTGTATGCTACGCCAGCGCAGCGCAGAGAGGCAAGCATTGCATTCAGCAAGCCAGTGCTCCCAACGCTGCACCAGCGTGGTATGGGTTTCGAAGGCGCACGTCGGCGTAGGTGGAAGTGGGCGTGAACCCATGCAAATGAGGCGTGACCCCATGCAAATGATGAGCGCCAGACAGGTACGTATCACGAACTGCTCATGCGCCGTGACGTGGACGCAAGCACAGCACCCCCCATGCGCCTGCTCACAACCACGCCAGCACAACTGCCTAAGCTACGCCGGATCCCTGCGTACGCCGTGAACATAACGTACGCCCAGCCAGACACACGTCCAACGCACAATACGCCGGCTTGTGTTCTCTGATGCAGACCTGTGCATGTCTGTTGCTGGGTTGCACCTCCTTTATGGGGAATAACTTTACGCCGGACGTACAACTTACGCGCATCTCGCCTAGCATGCGCCGGGCACACGCACGTTTGTGAATTTCTGTATTTCCCTCATTTGCATGTTTAAATGGCTAATCAATGGGAGTGGCACCATGCGCCCAGCCTAAATGTGCGCCCACCCTATGTCGCATATTAGTTTGTGGGTCTGGCGCACACATACGCCGGCGCACATTTGCACTAACGTCAGCGTAACGTGTTATCCGTTGGCGTAAGTGCTTTGTGAATCTGGGCCCTAGACTTTGCAACATTTGCCCGCTCTTCTTTGCAGAAATTTGATGGTGACTGTTTGTGGACTGCTGTCTTCAGGTTATTCCACAGATTTTCAATGGGGTTTAAGTCTGGGCTCTGACTTGGCCATACAAGGACATTCATCTTTTTCTCCTTCAAACACTGTGTGGTCATTCTTGCTGTGTGTTTTGGATCATTGTCATGTTGGAAGGTAAACCTTCTTCACATTGACAACTTTGTGGCAGAGGGCATCAGATTTCCCTCTATAATTATATAGTATTTTTCCCCATCCATTTTTCCTTCTATCCTGACAAGTGCTCCAGTCCCTGCTGCAGAGGAACACCCCCCCTCCCCCCCATAACAGGATATTATCACCTCCATGCTATATTGTAGGAATGGTGTTATTTGGATGGTGAGCTGTATTGGATTTACACCAGACATATCGTCTTGCCACCCGCCCACCTTCAAATGACGGATTAGCAGTGTGGCTCTCGTTCTGGGTGGACATCATATGACGGTGCCCCAGAGCGGCCGCTCTGCGTGGCGATCATGGCTGTACCATTTTCCTAGGACACGGCACAACCCCGATCTCTGGAAAGATCCAATGACGCGGCTCTTTAACTATGTGACCGGCTGTGTCCAATCACAGCTGATCACATGTAAATGCGCAAGTGCCGTTAATCTGCTCTCCTCCCCTCACACTGACAGGAGTGACGATCAGCGGTATCTCCTCACGGGGGGGACATCAGTGCCCTGATTACAGGAAAGACCCAGCAGTGCCATCAATGACACCAATCAGTGCCCATTAGTGATACCAGTCAGTGCAGCCTTTCAGCGCCCATCAGTGATGCCTATCAGTGCTCATCATTGCAGCATATTAGTGCCTCCACATCAGTGCCACCTAATCAGTGCTCATAAGTGCTGCTTCATCAGTGCCCATAAGTGCCGCCTATAAGTGCCCTTCAGTGCAGCCTCATCAGCTGGCTCAAATGAAAATAAATGAAAATATCAAAAACTGGGTTGCCCCCAGAACAGGAATAGAGGGGAAATCTTCCCATGGGGACGCAAGTGCTGGAGACAAGCAGGGCTTCCCTCACTTTGGGGAGGAATTTCTTCTCACTCCCCCCCAATGTAACACAGATGGCAAAAAAAACTGACAGGGGTTATAACCCTCCCTTACCACTGTCACTGTGATGCGTTTTTCCTTGTGTTGTGTCATACTCTTTACAAGTATTTTTTATTTACAGATCTGAATGTTTTGGCTTTAGTTCTACTTTAAATTAGGCCCTGAAATATTTACCTGCCTTGTTCAGCCATGCTCCCAAGTGGTCAATGACATAGTGAAATGCTTAGGCAGTAGTAATATGATTTGAAGGAGGGGGGGAAGAGGAAAGACCCTGGGCTTACCCAGTGACGTAGCAGAGGGTACGTCAGAGGGGGCAGGGTCACGTGACGGGTGGCCCTGCCTCCTCTATATAAGTAATGTCACAGCTGCAGTCGCGTCATTCGCTGGGCTGTGTCCAGCGGTGAGAGGAGGTCGGGGATGCTGCTGCGCTGGATGGATGGATCTTCTCATCGCCGGAGCGGAGATCACCCGATGCAGGATCTTCTCATAGCTGGAGATCACCCGCAGCCGTCGCAGGAAGCGGGGAACGAGTGGATTATCACCGCTGGAGTTTTTTTATTTTTATTAACCACTTGCTGACGGCCGTACGACTTTGTACGGCCTCAGCGCGGCTCCCAATCTCTAACAGGCCGTCTTTTTACGGCCTCCCCTTTTCGCGTTCCCCGCGCGCGCTCCCGAGCGCGCAGCGGGGAACTGCTGTGCTGGCCGTGTCCCTTGGACACAGCCAGTCACAGATCGCCGTGAACGGCCAATCGGAGCGGCCGTTTCCTAGGCGATCTGTGCGGCCAATGAGAGATGATCTCATATGTTTACATATGAGATCATCTCTCATTCCCGGCTCTCGCAGACAGCGGTGCTGTCAGGGGAGAGAGGAGACGGATCTGTGTCTCTTGTACATAGAGACACAGATCGGTCACCCCCCCCCTCAGTCACCCCCCCTCCCCCACAGTTAGAACACTAATTAGGGTACACATTTAACCCCTTCCTCACCCCCTAGTGTTAACCCCTTCCCTGCCAGTCACATTTATACAGTAATTAGTGCATATTTATAGCACTGATTGCAGTATAAATGTGAATGGCGCCAAAAATGTGTCAAAAGTGTCCGATGTGTCCGCCATAACGTCGCAGTCCCAATAAAAATCGCAGATCGCCGCCATTTCTAGTAAAAAAAAAGCATTTATACAGTAATTAGTGCATATTTATAGCACTGATTGCAGTATAAATGTGAATGGCGCCAAAAATGTGTCAAAAGTGTCCGATGTGTCCGCCATAACGTCGCAGTCCCAATAAAAATCGCAGATCGCCGCCATTTCTAGTAAAAAAAAAAATGTATACAGTAATTAGTGCATATTTATAGCACTGATTGCAGTATAAATGTGAATGGCGCCAAAAATGTGTCAAAAGTGTCCGATGTGTCCGCCATAACGTCGCAAGTCCCAATAAAAATCGCAGATCGCCGCCATTTCTAGTAAAAAAAAAATAATAATTCTGTCCCTTATTTTGTAGGCGCTATAACTTTTGCGCAAACCAGTCGCTTATTGCGATTTTTTTTTTTTTTTACTAAAAATATGTAGAATACGTATCGGCCTAGACTGAGGATAAAAAAAAAACGTAAAAAAAAAAATTGAGCTATTTATTATAGCAACAAAGTAAAAATATTTTATTTTTTTTCAAAATTGTCGCTCTATTTTTGTTTATAGCGCAAAAAATAAAAACCGCAGAGGTGATCAAATACCACCAAAAGAAAGCTCTATTTGTGGGGAAAAAAGGACGTTAATTTTGTTTGGGAGCCACGTCGCACGACCGCGCAATTGTCAGTTAAAGCGACGCAGTGCCGAATCGCAAAAAGTCCTCTGGTCAGGAAGGGGTTTAAGTGCCCAGTAAGGAAGTGGTTAATAAAGGACTTCATTCTACGGTGTCAGTGTGTTTTTTTTACAAGACCTTACACTTCCTTCGTGAAATGGTAGGGGTACAGTGTACCCCATTACCATTTCACACATGGGGGGGGTCAGGATCTGGGGGTCCCCTTTGTTAATGGGGTCTTCCAGATTCTGATAAACCTCCCGCCCGCATACCCCCACAACCACCGGGCAAGGGTTGTGGGGATGAGACCCTTGTCCCCATCAACATGGGGACATCCTGGGGACATTCGGGGATGCTGCTGCGCTGGATGGATGGATCTTCTCATCGCTGGAGCGGAGATCACCCGACGCAGGATCTTCTCATAGCTGGAGATCACCCATCCTCCCCATGTTGAGGGCATGTGGCCTGGTGCGGTTCAGGAGAGGGGGGGGGGTACCGCACTCTGTCCCCCCCTCTTTTCTGCGGCCGGCCAGGTCAACGTGCTCGGATAATGGGTCTGGTTATGGATATTTAGGGGGAACCGCACGTCATTTTTGTTTTAAATTGACGGCGGGGTTCCCCTTAATATCCATACCAGACCTGAAGAGCCGGTTATCGGCTTTTCCTCACTCGCGTCAGACGCGAGTAGAGGAGTGCCGATTGGCTGCTCCTCTGACGGGGGGGGGGGGGGGTTTGTGCGGATCGATTATCAGCACAGCCCCCAGAGGATGCCCACACTAGACCACCAGGGATTCCACTAGACCACCAGGGATGCTCACCACCAGGTATGCCACCCTAGACCACCAGAGATGCCAATCAGTGCCCACAATGGATGCCAATCAGTGCCCACAATGGGCATCACTGATTGGCAGGCATTGTTTGGCACTGATTGGCATCCATAAGTACAATATAATACAGTACATCTGTGCCACCTATCAGTGCCCATCCATGCCACCTATCAGTGCCCATCCATGCCGCCTATCTGTGCCTATCCGTGTCGCCTATCTGTGCCCATCCATGCCGCCTATCTGTGCCCATCCGTGCCGCCTATCAGAGCCCCATCAGTGCTGCATATTAGTGCCCATCAGTGCCCATTAATTCCACCTCATCAGTGCCACCTCATCGGTGCCCATCAGTGCAGCCCCATCAGTGAAGAAGAAAATGTACTTATTTATAAAGTTTTGTAACGGAAACAAAAAAATCCCACCAAAAGAAAGCTCTGTTTGTGGGAACAAAATTATACGAATTTAGTTTGGGTACAGTGTAGCATGACCGCGCAATTGTCATTCAAAGCTGAAAATTGGTCTGGGCGGGAAGGTGTATAAGTGCCCTGGTAAGGAAGGGGTTAAGAGACTGATCAACTTTTGTAAAAGTGACACATTTTGGGTAATATCTCTTCTTAGCTCAACCAATAGATTTGTGTCTTTTCGGATCTGCCTTTCTTTTCACATTCCTGTTATAACGATAGAGTGATGTAGTGATGATGACACCGGCCACTCAGAGATCTCTCCATCGCCCATAACAGACAAGCAGCTGTCATCACGTGCGACAACCGGAACACCCCTAACCAACCACCGGTCACCTGCACCACGCCCACTTCCTGACTCCTCTTTTCGCTCCTCCCTAAATCGTTCTGATTCGCAGTTCGACGGTCACATGACGGTACTGCGCACGCGCCTTGCGCTTGTTTCGTCCTATCAGGTCCTTACTTGGTAACTGTCACGCAGACCCGCCCCCAAGCTTTCTCTGTTTCCATAGCAATGGTCAAATCCGGTTTACAGTGAAGAGGCGGGGTTTAGAGGTCAGTGTGACACCGGTACATGTGGTGTCTGTCATGGCTGGACTGGTGGACTTCAAGAACGAGGAGGAGGTAAAGGAATACCTGGACAATCTGGGGGTGGAGTACCACTATGCGTGCTACAAGGAGAAGCAGCCTGATGGTGAGAGAGGGGACATGTCTGTGTTATGGGATCGGTATTTTATTTCTCATGTTCTCAAATAATGGATCACCTGAGATCAGGATTGGATGGATGCTGAAGACTTAAAGCCTGACAATGACTTAGGTGACCTGACGATGTTGGGGCTGAAATCTCTGTCATGGTCACTGCTGTGCCAATGGGGGGGGTGTGGATTGTCATTTTTTTTAATATATACACATACATGCTAATCAGCCAATCACGTGGCAGCAACTTAATTATTTTAGGCATCTAGATGTGGTGAAGACGACTTGCTGAAGTTCAAGCTGAGCATCAGAAAGGGGATTAAACCACTTGCTTACTGGGCACATATACCCCCCTCCTGCCCAGGTGAAATTTCAGCTTCCGGCACTGCGTCGCTTTAACTGACGGTCGTGCGACGTGGCTCCCAAACAAAATTTGCGTCCTTTTTTTCCCCACAAATAGAGCTTTCTTTTGGTGGTATTTGATCACCTCTGCGATTTTTTTTTTTTTTTTTTTTTTTTTTTTTCGCTATAAACAAAAAAGAACGACAATTTTGAAAAAAATACAATATTTTTTACTTGTTGCTATAATAAATATCCTATTTAAAAAAAAAAAAAAACATTTTTTTTTTTCAGTCTAGGCTGATACGTATTCTTCTACATATTTTTGGTAAAAAAAAAAAAAACGCAATAAGCGACTTGTTTGCGCAAAAGTTCTAGCGCCTGCAAAATAGGGGCCAGAATTATTTTTTTTTTTTTTTACTAGTAATGGCGGCGATCTGCGATTTTTTTATTGGGACTGCAACGTTATGGCGGACACATCGGACACTTTTGACACATTTTTGGCACCATTCACATTTATACTGCGATCAGTGCTATAAATATGCACTAATTACTGTATACATGTGACTGACAGGGAAGGGGTTAACACTAGGGGGTGAGGAAGGGGTTAAATGTGTACCCTATATAGTGTTCTAACTGTGGGGGAAGGGGGGTGACTGGGGGGGTGTGACCGATCTGTGTCTCTATGTACAAGAGACACAGATCCGTCTCCTCTCTCCCTGACAGCACCGCTGTCTGCGAGAGCCGGCAATGAGAAATGATCTCATATGTTTACATATGAGATCATCTCTCATTGGCCGCACAGATCGCCTACCAAACGGCCACTCCGATTGGCCGTTCACGGCGATCTGTGATTGGCTGTGTCCAAGGGACACGGCCAGCACAGAGTTTCCCCGCTGCGCGCGCAGGGAATGCGAAAAAGGGCGGACGTCAATTGACGTCTTGTTGGATTTTCAGGTCCGCGCTGTAGCCGTCATTCGGCTATAGCGCGGGCCTCAGGTGGTTAAGTGACTTTGTACGTGGCATGGTGGTTGGTGCCAGACAGGCTGGTCCGAGTACAGAGGAGCCTTGGATTACGAGTATAATCCGTTCCAGGAGAATGCTTGTAATCCAAAGCACTCGCATATCAAAGCAAGTTTCCCCAAAGAAGTCAATTGAAACAAAGATAATTTGTTCCGCATTGACTTCTATTGCATGCAATACTGCTTGTGGCCAGAGGTGCGGAGGCGCGGAAATTCTCACAGATTGTTCGGATGCAGTCGAAAACCCTTTGGAATGGCTCAGGAACTGAGTTTTTCCGAGTGTTTCCGAGTATTTCCGAACGGCTCCGAGTGTCACCGGCACCCCCGCACCTCAGGCCAAATGCGGTACTGCAGAGGCTTCAATCCTGCTAGTTTTGCGAGACCACACTCACAAACCGAGTCAGGATTTTGAAGAAAAAAAAACACTCGTATTGCGAAACGCTCGTTAACCACGTTACTCGCAATCCGAGGTTCCACTGTATTTCAAAAACTGCTGATCTACTGGGATTTTCACACACAACCATCTCTCAGATTTACAGAGAATGTTCATAAAAATAGAAAATATCCAGTGAGCGGCAGTTGTGTGGACAAATTTGGGGATTTTCTTTCACTGTTGGTGATAATACTAATACACAACTAATAGGGCGAATCTCCCTAATTTGGACACAAACGGCAATGAAGACCAGGCAGGGGTTCTAATCCAACTTCACTCTATCCAAAGCTGAAAAAAAAAAAAGGTATTGCCTTTTAGTTATACTTTAATCACTTATGGACTGCCCACCAGCTGCGCGAACTCGCATACCTGTACGTTGGTCCGTGCATTAGATACAGCGGGCGTGAACCCTTCCGCATGAGCTCACCCGCGATTGCCTATGTAACCAAGGTGGATCCACCGTTCTGACGGGGGAGGGGAGAAAGATCAGCTGTTCCTAGTGATCAGGAACAGCGATCTCTCACTACTCCCAATGAGCCCATCCCCCTGACAGTTAGAATGCACCTCCCTAGGGGACACTTAACCCTTTGATCACCACTAGTGTTAACCCCTTCCCCGTCAGTGCCATTTATAAAGGGATCAGTGCATTTTTATAGCGGTGATCACTGCATTGACGTCTCCGGTCACCAAAAAGTGTCGCTTAGGGTCAGATTGTGTATATGCTGACAAATGTTACACTCAGATGCACTGAAATAACATGCACTGCATCGATGCATTCACACAATTTCAGAGTAACCATGAGATAAAACAAAGTGCAGGAATATGTCCGCGTCACATATCCCAGAAGGCATTGTCCCTCCATTCAGTAAAGGAGGGAGAGGCGGCATAGTGGCGCATCAACAGTCCCCCACCTCTACGTGCACGTCATACATTCTCCCTGCTCCCATGTGACAGCGCTTGGGCTTAGTGATTGGCCTGTCGGGCGTCCAGTGCTGTCACAAAGGTGTTTATTGGTAGAAAGTGGAGATGCTACTGACAGCTAGGAGGAGGCGTGGCCACACAAACCTGCAATTTTTTTCTACGGATAACATTTGTCAGCATATACACTATATTACCAAAAATATTGGGACACCTGCCTTTACGTGAACTTTAATGACATCCCAGTCTTAAGCCTCGTACACACGATCGGACTTCCATCAGTCCGAAGGGCGTTGGCCCTGAACTTTTTCTGCATACAGACGGCACAAAATTTTCAGCCAACTAAACCTAAATATGTGTTTTTTTTTCTGCTCTTTAGCGCCACCCTTTGGGCAACTTCTGCTAATGTTGTCTTAATGTTTAAAGCGGGAGTTCACCCTAAAAAAATTTTTTAACCTTAGATTGATGCTCATTTTGTCTAGGGGAATCGGCTAGTTTTAGAGATTGATCTTCTCCGCCGCTTCCGGGTATGGTCTTCGGGAGTGGGTGTTCCTTCTTGATTGACAGGCTTCCGACAGTCGCATCTATCGCGTCACGAGTAGCCGAAAGTCGGTGCGGCTCTATATGGCGCCTGCGCACCGACGTTCGGCTACTTTCGGAAAATCGTGACGCGATGGATGCGACTGTCGGAAGCCTGTCAATCAAATAGGAACGCCCAGTCCCAAAGACCATACCCGGAAGCGGCGGAGAAGATCAATCTCTAAAACGGTAAGTACAGCTTCAATTTTAAAAAAACTACCCGATTCCCCTTCACAAAATGAGCATCAATCTAAGGTTAAAAATTGTCATTTCCGGGTGAACCTCCACTTTAACATTGGTTCTGAGCATGCATGTTTGTACTTTGGATTTTAGTTGGACGGATCTGTATACACACGATCAGATAATCCGACGTAACAGATTTATTGTCAGACAGTTGGTGAGCATGAACAGCCAACATTTGTTGTCGTTAATTCCGCCAACAATTGTCTGATGGAGCGTACACACGGTCGGAATATCTGACACAACACGTCCATCAGACAATTATTATCGTAAAATTGGATTGTGTGTACGGGCCTTTAGGCCGGGTTCACACCTAATGCGAATTGGTTGTGGCTTAAACCGCATCCAATTCGCATAACATTATAAAATACATTGATTTCAATGAGGCTGGTTCACATATGTGCGATGCATTCGCACTGCGCATTCCCGAAAAAACGTGTGCGTTTTCTAGGCATTGCGGTGCGGCTCAGGTGCGAATTCAGGCCCATTATCTTCTATGGGAACGCATCTGATTCGCAGATGTGTTCATTTCTCTTCAGGATTTCTTTCATTCACCTCAATACACTTCCCCCCTCCCCCTCCCCTCTCCCAGGTCTCCAAATTCGCATCTAAAACGCAGTGGATCTGCTGAACAGTTCTCTTATCTCTCTGCAGAGATAAGAGAGCTGAAATTCGCACCGCACAAGTGTGAACCCGACCTTAGTCTGTAGGCGCTCAATATTGAGTTGGCCCACCCTTTGCAGCTAAAACAGTTATTTAGTGTATGTAACCTTATTAGTCATAAGCTGGGATTTTGGGGTTGCATATTGAGGAATGAAGCACTAATCACGTCGCCATTCTTTTCCAGGCTGTCATCGTTTAGCTGAATACTTGGAAAACATTAAGAAAGACTTTGTAGCAACGGCAAAAGTGCTGAAACACAACTGTGAAGAGAACGGGCAGAGCGAGAGCTGCTTCAAGTTGGGGGCTTATCACATAACTGGGAAAGGTAGGTGTCTGAAGATACTCATTCCAGGAGTCTGTCCTCCCTAAACACAGAGCTGGACTTATGGAAGCGGGAAAAACACTTGATGGATTCTTCATCATCCTTTGTCTTTGCAATGGTCAGAAGTTCTACTAAATATCCCTATAATGAACAATAAATACATAAATTGCTACGGCCACCATTGTATTCTGCAGGGTCTTTGCTTTCTGGAAATGTATAATGCATGCACGTTTTTGATGTGTTCTGTTGTCCCCCCCCCCCCTTTTTTTTTATATATCCTACATGGGGACATGTGCATTTTTGATGCGTTTTGCCACATTCCAGTACACTTCTATGTAGAAAAAATGCTGCATTTACAACTACAGGTATGTCATTGGAACCCATATAACCTACTGTGCATGCATTTTTGATGCAGAAAAAAAACGTACTAGACATCTGGTGTGGCCCCGGCCTTAGGCCCATTTTACACTTGTGCAACCTGAAAGTCGCATGACTTTGATGCAACTTGAAGCAGTGTCTGTAATCTTGAAATCTATGGACCTCAAGTCACATCAAAGTTGGATCAAAGTAGTGCATGGACTACTTTGAAGTCGCTGCGACTTAATAAGTCGCACAGATATGAATGGTACTCATTGGAAATCATGGGGTACGACTTGTCATGCGACATTGCAGTCCCAAGTCGCAGGACAAGTCACACAAGTGTGAAAAGGGCTTAAGACCCCTTTCACACTGGGTCACTTTTTTTTAGGTGTTTTTGTGCTAAAATTAGAGCCTCTCAAGCCACCCCAGTGTGAAAGCCCAAGTGCTTTCACACTGGGGCGATGCACCTGCAGGATGGGGGAAAAAAAGTCCTGCAAGCAGCATTTTTGGGGTGGTACGGGAGCAGAGTATACATCGCTCTAAAAATGCCCTACCCATTGAAATGAATGGGCATTCTGCCGATGTGCCTGAAAAACGCTTCAGCAGCACTGCAACACAGGCACTTTTAATCCTTTCTTCAGCCACTAGCGGCGATTAAAAGCGCCCTGCTAGCGGCGGAAAAACACAGCTATAACAGTGGTAAAGCGCCGCTTAAACTAGCCCACTTTACTGCTAATGCCAGTGTCTTGTCGATCTGGTACCCCTATCGAGATGGTTCCCTGCCTGACTGCGCAGGTGCGGACGAAGCCCACGGGAATCTCCGAACCTCGGGCGGCATCCAGGCTCATTCGTTAACATCCCTGTGGATTGGAGGATGTTAAAAAAAATAGCTAGGAGGCCGAGCGAAGCGAGGACATGAGGCCGACTGGCCACTTACCTCAAATTCCACGTCGCCCTGGAGGTTCGGTGATTTCCGTTGGCAAGGATTGCGCCTGCGCAGTCAAGACAGGAACTATATCGATAGGAGGAACCATATCGTCAGATCACCGGCACCACCCCAGTGTGAATGTACCCTAAAGTAGTTCTAAATGCTGAGGGTTTTTTCCATGCATGAAGATAAAAACCACGCCATATAAGCTACCTGGTCCTGATCTCAATTCAGCGATGTGCACGAGAGCAGCTGCTCTCCAGGCTATCTTTCTCTCTATTGGCTCGGACACGGCAACAGGAACCATTGGTTCCTGCTGCTGTCAATCACAGCCTTTGAGAAGGCATATGGGGTGGGACTGAGATATGCTCTGCAATTAGGGTGACCACGTGTCCCGCATTGCCCGGGACAGTCCCGCATTTTGCAGGTCTGTCCCGGGCACATCCATTCCAGGACAATACAGTGTCCTGGAAAGGAAATTGGGACCAATCTGATACCCCCAAAAAAGGCCGCCACATCACCACTTTACTCACTGACAGTACTTTTCCTGGCCGGGAATGCTTGGAGGAGCACAATCCCCGCCCCCTGATTGTGATTGGAGAAATCATAAATCCTGCCTCTTGTGTCCAATCACTGTGCTGTGATTCGTTACACCACAAGCTGATTTTTGGGAAGGGAGGGTGTCCCTGAATGTTAGTTTGGAAATGTGGTCACCCTAGCTGCAATGCATGTCTTATGGACACACAGAGTGGAGCTCGGGAGCGAGCACGCACCAGTGACTTGATATGGGGGAACTCGGCTGGGGGAGGAGCCAGGAGCAGCAATGGGGGATCTGAGACGAGAAGGATCAGGGCTGCTCTGTGCAAAACAATTACACAGAGCAGGTAAGTATAACATAGCTATTTTAGTATCACTTTAAATTGGATCTTTTGTAACCTTTTCCATTTGTGGCCTGCAGGGGGAGTACCATTAGATCTGCAAGCTGCTTACAACTGCTTCCTAAAATCCTGCATCAAGGGAGGGAGAAAATCTTTAGACTCCTGCCATAACGTCGGCTTGCTATTACAAGACGGCCATGTGAACGATAAGAAACCTGACCCCGTTGCTGCCATAGACTATTACACAAAGGCCTGCGATGGCAAGTTTTCTGCAAGCTGCTTTAATCTGAGTGCAATGTACTTACAAGGAACTCCGGAGCTACCCAAGGACATGAGCAAAGCCCTGCACTACTCTGAGAGAGCCTGTGATCTGGGACACGTATGGGCATGCGCCAATGCCAGCCGAATCTATAAACTGGGGGACGGAGTCGGTAAAGATGGCGTCAAAGCAGAATCCTTGAAGAACCGCGCTAAAGAACTATACAGACAGCAAAACGAAGCAGAACAGATTACCTTTGGAGAATGACAGACAAGGATTGTACACAGAAGATTTCTAGCTATTTCTCCATGTGTGAGCTGAGATGAGAACACCCAATAGGTGACAATAATGTGTCACTAGGTGTCCTCATCTCAGGCTTTCTACACTTTTTAAATCCAAAATGTTTGATTTGATTTTTTTTCCTTGAGGGACCCTGATTTTTCTCCTACCTGTATCTTTAAACCCTACCTGGATAACATTTAATTTGTTAAATATTATGTATCATAAAATACTGCCATCTTTTCATAAAATACTTGATTTGACTTTTTTTTATCCTTCTTCCTTTTTTTTAATCTCAGTATTCCTGATACGCTGCATCCTTTACTCGCTGCATCCTTCACTCGCTGCATCCTTCCCTCGCTGCATCCTTCACTCCCTGCATCCTTCCCTCGCTGCATCCTTCCCTCGCTGCATCCTTCCCTCGCTGCATCCTTCCCTCGCTGCATCCTTCACTCGCTCCATCCTTCACTCGCTCCATCCTTCACTCGCTCCATCCTTCACTCCCTGCATCCTTCACTCCCTCTCTCCATCCTTCACTCCCTCTCTCCATCCTTCACTCCCTCCCTCCATCCTTCACTCCCTCCATCCTTCACTCCCTCCACCCTGACCAATGTGTGTCGGCATGGCTGATTGTAATCAATGCCAGCGACGGGGAGAAAATACAGGCACACATACTGGAGACAGTTGTCACCCCAAAACAGGAAGGGCCTAGGGAAGGTCCTTCATTGGGTATTTCTTTATCGTTACATCACGGGACACAGAGCGGCATTCATTACTATATGGGTTATATGGAGTACCTTCAGGTGTAGACACTGGCAATCTTCAAACAGGAAATGCCCCTCCCTATATAACCCCCTCCCATAGGAGGAGTACCTCAGTTTTTACGCCAGTGTCTTAGGTGTTAGTCATGGTTTAGCTTGCCTCCGCATCCTTGGGATTAGGTGAGCTACCGGTTCTGTCCAAAAAAGCCTGCGTGCTAAAGTGGTCAGTAACCGGACCCCAAACCCTTGGGGTATAGCCCATAATGCTTTCTTTTTAAGAGAGCTGGACCCTGGGCCCAGAACTTAGAAAACCTTTGGGGCGCCTAATGTTTTCTGTTTGCCAGGGTGCTGTATGGGCCCAGGACAGTGGATCCTTCATGGAAGAAGAAGGTTCCCAGGGCCTGAAGGTCTAGACATCCCCACGGAGATGGGGGAAGATTGGACCTCTTGCTTGGCAAAGTCCTGCGGCATGGAGCAGGTAAGTAAGGGGAAAAAACCTGCGGGGCTTGGCTCTTAGCAAGTTTTTTCTGGGAGGTCACAGGGGACATGCCTAAAGGTTATGCATTGCATCTGGCAAACCAGTCGCATATCATGAAGATAGGATGGCTCTATATGTTATATTTCCCCATAAAAGGTGACCTCCCTGGTAGTGTTGCAAAAGCTGTGAGTGGGGCCTTTTATGTACAAGTGTATGTGTGTGTCAGAGAGCTATGCTTACCTGCAAGCCTCCAGGCGATGCTCTATCCAGTCCTCTCCCTCATGCCTGCAAGGCAGGCAAAACGCTGACCTCCTCGTGTGTTCCAGGCCTGCGGCTGCAGGAACAGAGAGGCCCTTCCTCCCCCCCCCCCCCCCCCCCCGTCGGCGGGCGCGCGCGCGGTGCGCGTGCACGTGTTATAGACGCATTTGGCGCCGTTTTAGCTGGGGGGGAAGGGCGGGTCAGTGGTTTAAAGGAAGGGGCGGCCCTTCCTTAGATGCCACAGCTCATTCATTTCTCTGGCTTAAGGGAGGAAGGACTGGAGTGAAGCACGGGGCGCTGAGGACACACAGTGGCCAGAAAGAATACTACAGTCTTCTAGAAGATTGTGGTTTAGCCTAGGAATAGGCTGGTTTTCTTTTCCATCTCATAGTCTTTTCTTTGGCAATACTACTCAGGGGGATAGAATGTTTTTTCTTGCCTAGATTGAAAAAAAAAAAAAAAAAAAAAAGAAGGTGTCATCTAGGGTAGAGGAAACATTTTTTATTCCCCAAACAGGTGTTTGGGCATTTAACTATTATAAGTCCCAGGTACCAATAAGTAGCAGGTGTACCTCGGTATTGTACCATGGCATCAAGAGCAGAGGGTACAAAAGGTGGGGATTCCCCCGCAGAATCTGAGGTCTCGGATAGAGCTATGCCGCTGCTTTCCCCACAGGGAGCCTTTGGGCCATCGGGGTCTGGGGCTAGAGCTGACGTGAGTCAACCCAACCCTAAGGTGGTCACGGAGGAGGTGTTACTCGCCTCTTTAAATGAGATGCGGAGAAGCATGGGAGAAATGATAGCCGCAGCCATGCAGGGTAGTAAGCGGAATAGATCTCCGTCACCCGTGCGCGGACCCTCGGAAGAGGAGGTCCTTTCCTCTGGGGAATTGGACCTCTTGGACAGAGACCAGGTAGGTTCAGGGATCGAAGATCCGGATACAGAGGAGTCTGGGGCAGTCTCCCTGAGGGAGAGCTGGTGGATTCAGGGCTTGACGGACTTGGTCCATAAGGCATTCAACCTACCTGTACCAGATCTCCAGGTATCCACGGTTTCAGCTTTGGGCTCACTGAGGGCGCCTCAAAGCAGTGCTGTGTTTCCGATCCATCCTCTATTGGAGGAAGTCTTGTTCCAAGAGTGGAACAAACCAGACAAGGTTTTCTTTCCACCTAAGAAATTTTCTGTCTTATATCCTATGGAAGAAAAGTTTTCCAAGAGATGGGCTTCTCCTGCAGTAGACGCAGCCATCTCATGTGTTAACAAATCGTTAACATGTCCTGTAGAAAACGTACAGGTTTTCAAAGATCCAGTTGATAGACGCTTGGAAGCCCTACTTAAGAACTCCTTCACTTCTGCAGGGGCAGTAGTACAGCCAGCCGTGGCTGCGATTGGAGTCGCTCAAGCTTTATCGGATCAATTTAAGCAAATGCTTGAACTTATTCCTGCCGAGCAGGCAGAAGAATTTTCGGATGTCCCTAAGGCCATATGTTTTACGGTAGACGCAATCAAGGATTCTATCCAACAAGCGTCACGTTTATCATTATCCCTTATCCATATGAGAAGACTCTTATGGTTAAAAAGCTGGGAGGCTGAGCCCCCATGCAAGAAGCTCCTGGCAGGGTTTCCCTTCCATGGAGGACGGCTCTTCGGAGAGGACTTAGATAAATACATTCAGACCATTTCAAGCGGCAAGAGTACTCTCTTGCCAACTAAGAAGAGGGTTCAGGGACCTGCGTTTAAACGACAGTCCTCCCCTGGGCAGGGGCCCTCTAATGCCAAGCAGTATCGACGGCCTCCTGCAAGAACAAACTTCGGCTTCAACAGCAGATCACGAGGACAGGCTGTTAGGGGCAAGAGGCAGTGGTTTCGCAAGCCAGCAAAACCAGCCCCCAAGTCTACCTCATGAAGGGGCGCCCCCACCCACGAAGGTGGGGGGAAGGCTGCGACTCTTTTCGGAGATTTGGGAAGCCAACATTCCCGACGAGTGGGTACGGTCTTCCGTGGCCACAGGCTACAAGCTAGAGTTCCTAAGGTTTCCTCCTCCTCATTTCCAGGAGTCGAGGATTCCAAACGATCTGGAGAAAAGAGCCGCATTAAGGTCGGCTCTAGATCATCTACTTTCCCAGGAAGTAATAGTAGAGGTACCAGTCCTGGAACAGGGGCTGGGTTTCTACTCCAACCTATTCATCATCCTAAAGCCCAATGGAGATGTCAGGCCAATTTTGGACCTAAAGATGGTAAATGCATACTTAAAGGTCCGCTCATTTCGGATGGAATCCGTGCGGTCAGCAGCTGCCACACTCCAAAAGGACGACTTCATGGCGTCCATAGACATAAAGGATGCCTACCTTCATGTTCCAATTTATCAGCCACATCAAAGATATCTACGCTTTATGGTGGCTTCGCGTCATTTCCAATTCGTGGCGCTTCCCTTCGGGTTGGCTACGGCCCCCCGGGTGTTCACGAAGGTTCTAGCTCCAATCCTAGCCAAGCTAAGGATCCAAGGGGTCACGATCCTAGCATACCTGGACGACCTCCTAGTCATAGACCACTCATCTCCCGGCTTGGAACGAGCAGTGGCCCTCACGGTCCAATACCTCGAGAGGTTCGGCTGGGTCCTAAATCAAGAAAAGTCAACATTCCAGCCCACAAGGCAGTTGGAATATCTCGGCATGAGATTAGACACGGAACAACAAGGGGTGTTCCTACCTCTGAGGAAGGTCAAAGCCATCAAGGAATTAATCCTACTGGTTCTAAGCAAGAAAAAACCGACTATTCGCCTATGTATGAGATTACTAGGCAAGATGGTGGCTACTTTCGAGGCGGTGCCATACGCCCAGAGCCACACTCGCATCCTGCAGGCAGCCATCCTGTCAGCATGGAGCAGAAGGCCACAGGCCTTGGATATCCCGTTGCCTCTCTCATCAAGAGTCCGGCAAAGTCTGTGTTGGTGGTTAGACCCTCAGAATCTACTGAAGGGAAAATCTTTCAGCCCAGTGGCTTGGAAGATAGTGACCACAGACGCCAGCCTGACGGGCTGGGGAGCGATTGTGGATGGTTCCACTCGCCAAGGTATTTGGGCAAAGCCAGAGAAGCTTTTACCCATCAACATCTTGGAGCTCAGAGCTGTTCGACTAGCCCTCAGGGCTTGGACGTCGAAATTGCAGGGGCTCCCGGTGAGAATTCAATCAGACAATGCCACGGCAGTGGCATACATAAATCACCAAGGGGGGACCAGGAGTCAGGCCGCTCAGAGAGAAGTGAGCTTGATTCTCTTATGGGCAGAGGCTCATGTGCCCTGCATATCGGCAGTATTCATTCCCGGAGTGGACAACTTTCAGGCGGACTTCTTAAGCCGCCAGACTCTATGGCCGGGGGAATGGTCTCTGCATCCACAAGTCTTTCAAGCACTCTGCCAAAGATGGGGAGTGCCGGACGTGGATATCATGGCATCGAGACTCAACAAGAAGCTAGACAGGTTCATGTCCCGCTCAAGGGATCCGATGGCCTGCGGAACCGATGCTCTGGTTTGCCCTTGGCATCAGTTCAAGCTTCTTTATGCGTTTCCCCCGCTCCAGTTACTACCCCGCCTGCTGCGCAGGATCCGGGTGGAGCACATACCAGTTATCCTGGTAGCTCCAGCATGGCCCAGAAGGGCTTGGTACTCACTAATCCTAAGGATGGTAGTGGGAAACCCTTGGACTCTGCCTCTAAGGCCAGACCTGCTATCGCAAGGTCCGATCCTCCACCCTGCCTTACGGCATCTAAATTTGACGGCCTGGAAGCTGAATCCTTGATTCTCAGGGGTAGAGGTCTGTCTCAGAAGGTAATCTCTACCCTAATCAGAGCCAGGAAACCGGTCTCTAGGGTGATTTATCACAGGGTCTGGAAGGCCTATATAGGCTGGTGCGAGTCCAAGCTATGGCTTCCTCGCAAGTTCACCATAGATAGAGTTTTAAGTTTTCTCCAGCTAGGAGTGGATAAAGGATTGGCATTAAGCACAATCAAAGGACAGATTTCTGCCCTGTCAGTGTGGTTTCAGCGGCCACTGGCCACCCACTCGCTGGTTAAGACCTTCCTTCAAGGGGTCTTACGTATTAAACCTCCAGTTAAATCCCCGCTTTGTCCGTGGGATTTAAATCTTGTTCTGTCGAGTTTACAGAAACAACCGTTTGAGCCGTTGGCTGAAGTTCCTTTGGTTCTACTGACAAGGAAGTTGGTGTTTTTGGTTGCCATAGTTTCCGCAAGAAGAGTTTCGGAACTGGCAGCCTTATCCTGTAAGGAACCATATCTTATATTTCATAAGGACAAGGTCGTTCTCCGCCCTCATCCTTCCTTCTTACCGAAGGTCATATCCAGTTTTCATTTGAACCAGGATTTGGTATTACCATCCTTCTTCCCTAAACCTACTTCCAGAAAGGAAGGGTTGCTGCATACCTTGGATATTGTCAGGGCCATGAAGGCCTATCTTAAAGCTACAGAGAAGATCCGGAAAACAGATGTCCTGTTTATTCTACCGGATGGGCCCAAGAAGGGGCAGGCAGCTGCAAAGTCCACCATTTCTAGGTGGATTAAGCAATTGATCACTCAGGCCTACGGCTTGAAAGGGTTGCCTCCTCCAGTATCATTAAGGGCTCATTCTACTAGAGCCATGGGCGCCTCCTGGGCAGCGCACCACCAGATCTCTATGGCTCAAGTTTGCAAGGCGGCAACCTGGTCTTCTGTCCACACATTTACAAAATTCTACAAGTTGGACGTAAGAAGGAATACTGATACTGCCTTCGGGCAGGCAGTGCTGCAGGCTGCAGTTTGAGACCCTCGGATTCCGGGGGCTCCTCTTTTTTTTAGTTAAATTTAAAATTTAAGATTATTTTTCTCAAATAAGTTGGATTTATTATGATTTGAGTATATCTCTAAATTAAATCCTTTTGTCTTGGAGATGTTCTCCCTCCCCTCATTGTAAGCATTGCTTTGGGACATCCCATATAGTAATGAATGCCGCTCTGTGTCCCGTGATGTAACGATAAAGAAAAAGAGATTTTTAATACAGCTTACCTGTAAAATCTTTTTCTTGGAGTACATCACGGGACACAGAGCTCCCACCCCTCTTTTGAGGACCATTTTGGGAGGCATACTGCTTGCTACAAAACTGAGGTACTCCTCCTATGGGAGGGGGTTATATAGGGAGGGGCATTTCCTGTTTGAAGATTGCCAGTGTCTACACCTGAAGGTACTCCATATAACCCATATAGTAATGAATGCCGCTCTGTGTCCCGTGATGTACTCCAAGAAAAAGATTTTACAGGTAAGCTGTATTAAAAATCTCTTTTTTAAAGCTGAATACTATTTTTAATGTGATTGTCTTGTTTAAAAAATAAATAAATAACAAACATGTTATACTTGCCTGCTCTGTGCAGTGGATTGGCACAAAACAGCCCTGATCCTCCTCTTCGCGGCTCCCTCTTTGCTGCTCCCGGGCCCTCCCTTCTGTCGTGTGCCCCCACAGCAAGCAGCTTGTTATGGGGGCACCCGAGCTGAGCTGCAGTTCTGTGTGTCCATTCAGACGCGGAGCTGCCGTTCAACCCTGCCTCCCTCTCTCTCCTGATTGGCTAACTGTGTTTGGCAGCCAATGGCACGGCTGCTGTGTCTCAGCCAATCAGGAGGGAGAGTCCCGGACAGCCGAGGGACTCGTGGACATCGCTGGACAGAGATGGGGCTCAGGTCAGTATTGGGGGGGCTGCTACACATAGAAGGCTTTTTTATCTTAAAGCATAGAATGCATTAAGATAAAACATCTTCTGCCATTACAACCACTTTAACCACCTCAATAACAGGGCACTTTCACCCCCTTCCTGCCTGCCCAGGCCATTTTTTAGCTTTCAGTGCTGTCGCACTTTAAACCATTATTATTAGTGTTGTATAACATTTTAGTTTCCGCTTTACTATTTATCGAATTAGCGCAGTACACCCCTCTTTTTCATATCGTATTAATGTAAGCCTTATTTTTAGTTGATTTATAATTCATACTTTCGGTAGAGTACATTGTTTTTCGTTGATTCGTAACTTTTTTTTTGGTTTGTTGATTTGTAATTTTTCGTGTGTCTCTTACAATAGCGCTGCCTAACGTGCTTCGAATGGATTTGTACTTTTCTAAATACATTGCAATTCTTTGTAAAGATTCTAAATCTCGTATTTTACTTTTGTTTTTGACATGCGGCTATAGCCTCCGCCCCTGTACACAATTTTGAGAGAGAGTTCAGCACGGTAAGGGAGGAGCAGAGCAGAGAGAGTTATTGTTGGATGTGTGGTTGGGATCACAACAAGTCGACTTTCTGTTGAATTAGGCCGCATTAACGCAGCAAAGAATGATGCCGAAAGGCATTCGCTATTTGCGATATAATTTATTTTGGATTCGCTTTTATTCGTAATTGTTTTTTTCGGAAATTCAAATGCTTCCGAACCTCCGAAAGTTGCTAAATCCGTCCGAATTTCGATTAGTTATAAAACAAATTGCACAAGTCTACTAAAGAAGCATTTAACCCTTGCAGTGTGGAGAAGCCCCAAAGCAATTGAACCTTTTTACTTTCCATGCAGTTCAGCTTTAAACACTCTGGGCCAGATTCTTGTAGAATCTGCGGCGGCGTAGCGTAAGCCATTTACACTACGCCGCCGCAACTTACTGGAGCAAGTGCCGTATTCTCCAAGCACTTGCTCCGTAATTTGCGTCGGTGTAGTGTAATTGACCCGGCGTAAGGCCGCGTAATTCAAAGGGGGCGTCTTGTATTTAAATTGAGCGCGTCCCCGCGCCAATCGAACTGCGCATGCGCCGGGCTTAAAATAGCCCAGTGCGCATGCTCCAGTTCTCGACGGAAAACGTCAATGACGCCGACGTGGGCGTCATTGACGTAAAGTCGTATTCGCGGACGACTTAGGAAAACTACGTAACCGACGGAACAAGCCGACGCTGACCCGACGCCATACTTAACATGGCATACGACGGACCTACGTAAACTTGCCCTTCATATTAGCAGGGGCAAGTTTACGCTTACGTAAACGTCGTAAATTCTCTGCGTCGTTCGCGCGTACGTTCGGGAATTGTCGTAAATTGCTAATTTACATAAGCGACGGGGAAAACGATGTCGGCGACACCTAGCGGCGGGAAAAAAAATGCATTTAAGATCTGACAGCGTAAGAGCCTTACGCTTGTCAGATCTAAGGGATATCTATGCGTAACTGATTCTAAGAATCAGTCGCATAGATAGGCCGGGCCAGATTAGGACTTACGACGGCGCAAATGGCTTTGCGCCGTCGTAACGCCTTTGAGAATCTGGCCCTCTTATCCTACCCAACAAACTACATGCTCAGGTGTTAGAAGTAATTCATTCATCTCACCACATGGGGGCAGTAGTTCTTCATTAATCTTTAACATTTCTATCGCTCGCGGCTAGACTATAATCAAAAGTTATAGAGTCAAAAAAGTGCAGTGCTCTCCTTCAGTATAGTGAATTCAAATTTTAGTGCATAAATAAATATCTGTAAACGGTGTAAAAATCATCTACTGTATATATAATACATTATGTGAGTTTATTATATAGAAGATGATTTTTACACTGTTTTCAGATATTTATTTATGCACTATAATTTGAATTCACTATACTGAAGGAAAGCGCTGCACTTTTTTTTCTTGTGACTATATATTTTGTATTTCTAACGATCAAAAGTTCAAAGAATTGAGTTGAAAATGTCAAGGTTGAACTCCAGGCAATTATATGTTAAAAAAAATTATACTTTTTTTGCAAGTGGTGAAAGGTTCACACTTGATCATTTTTGGAGTGTGTTTTTTATGCAAGTTTGTACACACATTTTATGGCTTCGGTGTTTTTTTTTTTCTAGCCAACGAAAAGCTAGTTACCAGGAGGAGAGGCAAGAAATCGCATATAAACACGTGACGCTGCTCCAAATGTTTTTATGAATTATGCTAAATACAGTTTATTCAGCGCTCCTATCTGTTAGTGAAGCAAATAATTCATTTGGACCAGAGTTGGGTTTTAAAATGAAGATAACAGGATCAGCCAACCTAAAGGTGATATTACAGTTTTAGGTGGAGTCTGGTAGGCTGCATCATCCCCTGGCTACTTAGGCTACATTTGCATAGGCAATGGGGTGCAGATAGTTTGCTGTTGTCAGAAGCAACTAAACACTGTGTTGGCATGCAATGCCCAGTTAGCTGCGGCCAAAAGTCTGCAGAAATTCCAACCCTGGACACATTGGTTGCATCTAGGGTCAGCAAAAGACTAGCCAATCACTGGCTATATTGCTTTTGCTATCATGGGGCACTCTTTACTAAAAAATTACATTGAGCTTAGTTTCCTCTAGTGTTCAGCACAGGGACTGCAGAGAGAGAGAGAGAGATAAAAGGGACCACTACTGAAAGCAGGGGATTGTGGGACATGTAGTCTGAAAAGCCAGCATTCCAATAGCTCTAATGCTGCTGAAAAAACTACAAGTACCAACTGGCTGGAGAGAGAAATAATTCTGGGTGGCAGATAAATGGAACAGTCCGGGGAGCGGGGAGGGGCCTTGTTCTCTAGGGACACAGGATCTACAGCTGCAGGAGTGAGAGGCCAGGCTTCCCTGGCTGATGTGAGTGAGCTCCACAGCCTGGACGGCACAGAGGGCCCCGGCCTCTCTGTGAGTAAGCCTTATCCCTTGAGGGGGTATTTCATGTTTTTTCCATATCCCTGAAGGCAGATCCTCAACCACCAGCCTCTCATCAGCAGAGTGGCTATTTGGGGTCATTTTCACCTAACCCCATGTAGACACCGCTGAACCCCTGGGTCATCAGGTTGCCAGTTGGGCATTGCTTAACTGACTGCTGGTCCTTTAAGAGCCTGTTCTGGGACATCCACACAAACCATGGTATCTCCAAGACTGGTGAGCGAGCAGAAGCCCACCCTTAATGCGGCGTTCCGGCCACAATTTCACTTTTTAAATATAAATACCCCAGTAATACACAAGCTTAATGTATTCTAGTAAAGTTAGTCTGTAAACTAAGGTCCTTTATGTTAGGTTGTTACAGCATTTAGACACTTTATAAAATAGAAATTGACTGGGGCCATCTTAAGTGTGGGCATCATGAAGCCAGACTGTATGACTTCCTGGATTTCAGCCTTGCAGATCTCGCACATGCTCAGTGCTGCACAAGCAGTGTAATAGGTTTCAGATCAGGTTTCAGCACCTGTGCTGTCCAAGTCACATGATTCTTCGAGACTGGGGAGTGCACAGACTCCTGGAAAGTTACACCCACTACATTCCCAGGAGTCTGTGCGGTGTAGGTTAGGAAGCTTAAGCACCTAGGTGCAGGAAGTGGGAAGATTAACTATTCTGCCTAGCAACAACACTTTGAAGGCATCTAAAAAAAAAAAAAAATTTCTTAAAGGACTAATGACATTTTTTTAAAACTACTGATGTAATGTTATATTTATGGGTGGAACTCCACTTTGATTTATCTTTCAGAAACACTGCATGCCTCCTGACACTTTTACCCCACCCTTTACATCATCAAAAGGCCTTTTACTGGGAAGAACCCTGCTTTTCTATCCACCTTTGCTGGTTGCCAATGCTCAGCAACATCTTTGGGCCCCTTCATACCTAGCTGATGATTTCAGAAACCCTTACTTCAAGGTCTTTTTCACACAAAGAAATCAACCTACATCACCTATTTATATTAAAGGGAAAATCTCACTCAGGTTTTGCATATTGTGCTTTGTTATTTCTTTTTGCCTGTGGCATAGAGGGAGCTGACTGACAAAAAAATCTTCTCTTCCCCGTCTTGTACCTGGGGTCAAAGGTCCCCCTAAAGGGAAAGTCCACCCTAAAACTAAAATCCCTGCATCTACAGGTATGCACATTCTAACACTAACCTATCTAGCCCTGTAAAGAAGAAATCGGTATACATACCTTTACTCACATCACCCATAGAGTTACTATGGGGCTTCCACTGTCAGACGAGTCCTCTGCACCCGCCTCCACAGAGAAGCCGTGGATGACAGCCCAGCGTTGGGTTGGGTCGGATCGCTTGCAGAAAAGATATGTATATTGTTTTTTTTTTCTTCACAGGGCTATAAAGGTTAGCATTCGTGTTAGATCGTCAATGTCTGTAGATGCAGGGATTTTAGTTTTAGGGTGGACTTATCCTTTAAAGTGGATGTAAACCCAAAAATATATATTTTTTTTGTTGATGTCACAATGTAAAGTATAAGATTTCCTATAATCTGTGCCCAGTCTTGCCCCACAGAGTTAATCCAGCTCTGAGCAATCTTCTTTTATTGTTCAGTGAAAATTAACAGACTTCCAGATAAAAACCTGTCTAAATAAAAAGTCCTTTCCTCTCTCCTTGCTTTGAGTGACAGGTTATTTACATATCTGGCTTGGACATGTTTATCATATGTTATGTTTATCATAATATGAGGTGATAACCACAGTATAAAAAGTGAGAAATCCACCCCTCCCCCACATAACACATCCTGGTAATATACAATGAACTGTGGATCACCTCATATTATGATTAACATAACATATGATAAACATGTCCAAGCTAGATATGTAAATAACCTGTCACTCAAAGCAAGGAGAGAGGAAAGGACTTTTTATTTAGACAGGTTTTTATCTGGAAGTCTGTTAATTTTCACTGAACAATAAAAGAGGATTGCTCAGAGCTGGATTAACTCTGTGTGGCAAGACTGGGCACAGATGATAGGAAATCTTATACTCTACATTGTGACATAAAAAATAAAAAAAAAGATAGGTTAAGATTTGTTGGCCTCTTTTGTCAGGTTCACTGTTATTGCCATTTCATTGTATATCTCAATAATTCTGTTTTGTGCTAACATTGCAATTTGGAGAATACCCAACTTCACATTCTTAGTTCCCTTGTTAACTCTTCTTTGGTGTCTTTTCCATTTGCATTCTCTCTTTAAATTATGTCAGAATCCAGGATACCATGGGTGTCAGGAAGCTTGCAAGGTCAGGGCAACCAATGGGGTCACTCACCTTCAAGCGGCCTTTACGGGGGTGGTACTACACCTCTATTCACATTTAATTGCTCAGATGAATGCGTAGATGTGAACAGCAGGGGCACCGGCCATTACTTTGATCTGAGTACACATCTGACTGCTGCAGCTGTTTCCTCCCCCTCCCACCCTTCTAGCTCTATGCAGAAGCTCAGCTTTCTTCCTCCTTCCCCTCCCATGTTCCTCCCCTTACTGCCATGTTGTATTTAAAAGCCCATCACTTCTCTTCACTGTCCATGCATTTGAAGAAGAGGGTCTCTGTAAATACGTCATGCACACCCCTCTCCTGACATCCACCAGGCATTTTGACAGCTGTCATCCTCTAGTGCAGCCTAGAATTCCGCCCCCAATATTCATACTTTGAGCTGGCTGGCTCCCTGTCATCCTTGGTCTCTGTTTACTCAGTGAAGCTTACAGCCTCACACTGATTACAGCTGCTTGTTCTCAGGTGTTCCCTATCAATTCTGTTTTGTGTGTAACACCCATGTCCTAAACAGGGCTGCTAGTAAATCTAGTTGTGCTAGGTGGTAACTAGCCTGGCTAATTTGTAGTCTTTGATCCACTGGTTTCTGTCCTAAGCTTGAGTTTAATTTGTGGTCTCTCTCTTCTGTCAATAGGTGGCACTGTTGCCTTTGGCATTAGGATGATGGATCACAGTGAATTCAGGTAATGAGTAAATATCTTGTCCCAATTAGCAGGAGTTTCCTTTGACAGCTTTGCATGCTGGAATAAGCTTTTTATTTTGAGGAAGTCAGGCGATCTGAATTCTTTCCACCCGGGCTGCGGCCTGGGTGTGTGTGTGTGGAGCAACAGAAGAGGTGGAAGCCTGAGGCCTAGCCAAGTGCAAAAGGGGCTCAGCCTGAGGGGAGCCTGATCATTGCCGGTGGTAAAGGAGAAGCAGTAGCCAGAGGGACGACCACTCCTGTTGCCGAAGACAAGTGCAGAATGGATGGAGTTCAGAAGGAGTACCAGAGCACATGCTTCACTAGCCAGGGAAGTTGAAGTAGGTGGGAAAACTTCAGTAGAGACTCATCCAGAAATACAGCAGGTAGCTGTGAGCAAAGCTTGAAGGAGTACGGTGGGTAGCTGTAACTAAAGCTTGAATAGAAGTACAGTGGGTAGCTGTGAGTCAAGCCTGAGGGATCCAGCGCGTAGCTGTGAGTCTGAGGAACCCAACGGGTAGCAGTGGGTGAAGCTTGAAGAATAAAGCAGGTAGCTGTGAGTTGTACTTGAGGGATCCAGCAGGTAGCTGAGAGTCCAAGAAGTCCAATGGGATACAGCGAGCTGAGCTTGAACAATACAGCGGGTAGCTTTGAGTGAAGCTTGAGAAGTCCAGCACGTGGCTGGGAGCTAAGCTTGAAGATCTACAGTGGGATACTGTGAATGAAGTTGTTGCTATTAGACATGTGCACACTGAAATATTTTGTTTCGGAATTTTGTTTTCGTCCGAAAAATTAATTAATTTAGTTACTCCCGAAATTCGTTTTCATTTATTTTGTTTTTCGTAAAAAAATGCATTCGTCCGAAAATCCAAATTAATTAAGGTCAAATCTGTCATTGAAGGTTTATGGTGTCTGTTGAATGTTCTAAGAAGATTCAACGGAATCTTTAAAAAAAAAAAAAGATTTGACGGAATCTTAAAAAAAAAAGAAAAAGAAAATAAGATTCGACAGAATCTTTAAAAAAATAAAGATTCGACGGAGCACAATCGTACATTTCCGATCATATGTTCTGCCTACAAGCTATAGAAGAATTCTAATGTTGTATGACTATTAATAATTATATTTATGAATATTACTAGTCAACCAACATTAGAATTCTTCTATAGCCCATAGAGCATTTCACCATAAATGTTCACTTGCTGCGATCGTATGTTTTTAGCTGCTTCGTAGAATCTTCATGTCTCTATAATGTCGAATCTTCATGTCTCTCTTTGTCGAATCTTTACTCTCTATGTCAAATCTTTTCTCTCTATGTCGAATCTTTTCTCTCTATGTCGAATCTTTTCTCTCTATGTCAACTCTTCTTCATGTCTCTATAATGTCGAATCTTTTCTCTTTATGTAGAATAATATTGGACTAATAGAGTTAAGGTTAGGCATATTCAAACGCAACGAAAACAAAAATAAACCATTCGTTTATGTCGGATCTTTCGTTTTTAGTCTTCTGTGCTTTCATTATCGTTTGTAAAAACGATAACGAAAATACCCGAAATTCGGACAAAAATGCATTCGGTCGAAAACAAATGCACGTGTCTAGTTGCTATAGGAGACAGCAGTTGCTACAACATACAGATCGCTGCATTCAGCTTAAAGGCCCCTTTTATGTATTGATGTCTGCCTAGTTCTATTTTTGTCTGCAGAGTCTGCCAAGTTGCTATATGCATTTGCCTATGGGTGTCCTGTGCCCTACCCCTTTCTCCCCTGGTCCTGTAAACCACAACGACAGGCTGAAAAAAACAAAGTTCAATGCTTCCAAGCATGCGTTGACTTGATTCTGAGCATGCGTGGATTTTTAACCGATGGTTGTGCCTACTAACGATCGTTTTTTTCCCATCGGTTAGGAATCCATCGGTTAAATTTAAAGCAAGTTGTTTTTTTTTTTAACCGATGGTTAAATAACCTATGGGGCCCACACACGATCGGTTTTGACCGATGAAAACGGTCCATCAGACCGTTGTCCTCTGTTTAACCTACCGTGTGTACGAGGCCTAAGTGTGCTGCTTATTTTATTAAAGAGTTTTTAATTTGATACTGACCTCAGCGCCCTGCTATTCATTTTCTTCTGCAGCTGTTTATACACTGTGGCCCAGATTCACATAGAATTACGTTACTCCACGGCGGCGTAACGTATCCCATTTACGTTACACCGCCGCAGGTTTACAGCGTAAGTGCCTGATTCTCAAAACTCTTACCTGTAAACTTGCGGCGGTGTAACGTAAATGCGCTTGGCGCAAGCCCGCCCAATTCAAATGGGGCGGGCACCATTTAAATTAGGCGCGTTCCCGCGCCGAACATACTGCGCATGCTCCGTCGGTTAAATTACCCGACGTGCATTGCGCTAAATGACGTCGCACGGACGTCATTTGTTTAGACCTTAACATAAATTGCGTCCAGCGCCATTCACGGACGACTTACGCAAACTACGTGGTTTTTTAAATTTCGACGCGGGAACGACGGCCATACTTAACATTGCTTAGAACAACTATGGCTCAGCCCTACGTTTATGTGGCGTAACTCGACGGAAACGACGTAAAGTTAGATCGACGAGCAGCGCGGACGTTCGGGAATCGCCGTAACTAGTCATTTGCATATTCTACGCCGACCGCAATGGCCTCGCCACCTAGCGGCCGGCCTAGAATTGCATCCTTAAGATCCGACAGTGTAATTCAATTACACCTGTCGGATCTTAGGGCTAGCTATGCGTAACTGATTCTATGAATCAGTCGCATAGTTAGGACGGCCGTAACACAGAGATACGACGGCGTATCAGGAGATACGCCGTCGTATCTCTTTTGTGAATCTGGCCCCGTGTATCCGGGCAGTGTTTAGAACCACCAGCGAGAATCTAGTGATTCTCACCGGCGGCCACCCCTGGCCTTGTAAATGCAGTCTTATACTTCTTGGGAAGACGTACAAGAGATCAGTGCACCGCTTTTGAAAACCAGACACAATGGGGGTAACTGAAGTGTAATAATGAACTCTTCAACACATTGAAAGCACTCATTATGACATACAGAGATTGTCTGACATGTATGACTAGTCGTCATCGATCTCTATATCTGCTCTGGATTTGCTGATGAGCTCAGCTGGGAGATGATTGTGGCAGGTCATTTGATATCTACAGTAAGCATAGAAATCGTGACAGAAGCTGATCTTCCATACAATACGTTTCCTGAGAAACAGAGAATTTAATGACAGATTTCGATTGTTATAGAAGCCGGTCTCAGATAGAATCATCTCTTGTAATAACAGCCTTTGCGATGGTTTTTAATAGTTCTCGCTTGTTTTCTAGGAAGGCTTTTATTAGACCTGTGACAGGAGCTGAGGATCTCAGGAGCTCCAGTTTATAGCACTGACACAATCTTATAATAACATATCTCTTGTAAAGACGTCACAAGGAGTATAACGCACATGATGGTTCTTCAGGATTTATGACATGGGCTGGTGCTGCAGGGCCAATGATGCTCAGCATGTGTGGGGTTGTCTGGAGGAAAATGCAGACGTCTTGGGTAGATGGGCATCATTCAATATGGATGCACATACCTGCCAGCATTTTAAAGAATAATTCTGACTTCAGTTTTTTTCTCTCTCTCCCATGGAACAAAGTGCATGTAGCACTTTGTACCATTTTGCTACATGCTTCGTAAGCCTAACTACAAGTAGGGTTGCCACCTGTCCAGGATTCACCCGGACAGTTCGGGTTTGGAATCATGTGTCCGGGTTTCAGACAGCCTGAAACCCGGACACATTATTTAGCCTGGACTATGGCTTGCCAGCAGGGTTTATGGCTGCAGTTGTCTCTTTCACACTGCCTGAGAGAGGGCTCGATCTACACCAAACCCCCCCCCCCCCTCCCCATCCCCTCTGTGTCTGCCCACACTCCAATCCTCAGTGCTGTGCCTCAGAAAAGAAAAGTTGGGGATGGAAATTTTAAGTCCAGCAGCCTCAGATACATCTGGATGAGAGGTGCTGACTGCCAGGGGGGGAGCTCACCATCCATCCCTGTCTGTGAATGTCTCCACCCCCTCTCTCCCTATTCTTTCCTGCCTCTGATTGAGTACACAAAGGTGAATCAGGGTTCTCAGAGCACCCCTTACATCGGAGTTCCCCTTTACACCAGAGACCACAGTGTTCCCCCTTACATCAGAGTCCTCCTGTATATCAGAGTTCCCAGTGTTCCCCCTTAGATCATGGTTTCCAGAGCATCCCTTATGTTAGAGCCCCCAGAGTTCCCCCTTACAGTGAAAGGGAACTCTGCGAGTTCAGATGTAAAAGGGGAACTCTGTGGATTCATATTTAAAAGGGGAACTCTGAGGACTCTGATGTAAAGGAGAACTCTTGGTATTAACTTCATATGATCAGAAATGGTGTTTAATAGCAAAATATATGTATAGGTTATACTATAAAAAAAATTGCTGTGGGCCGCTAAAGTGTTCGGGTTTGACTTGAAGAAAAAGTGGCAACCCTAACTACAAGGCTAGACATGGCACTTACAGGGCCACCCGACAACCTAGCTAGCAAAGAGACAGCTGCTTGATAACCAGTGCTTGTCTTGGCTCTAAACACTTGCCCAAGACAAACATTGGCAAGAGGAATGCAGAGGGTCAGGAGGCTGACATGCCCCACCCCTTCCTTTCATATCTCTTGCCACTGTTTATCCAGGTCAGTAAACTATATACATGATGTGTATTTTAACTCATCTAATAAGCACATATATAAAACATGTATAAATAAGTACAAAGTACTCCTGTGGAAAAATTAAAAGTCAGCAGCTACAAGAACTGTAGCTGCTGACTTTTAATAAACAGACACTTTCCTGTCCCTGGATCGAGCTAGGGTTGCCACCTTTTCTTCAGGCCAAACCCGAACACTTCAGCGTTGCACAGCAATTTTGTTTTCCTAGTATGCATAAACTATGCATAGATGTTGCTATTAAATAATATTTCTAATCATATGAAGTTAATCACAAGAGTCCCCCTTTATATCAGAGTCCACGGAGTTACCCATTTTACATCAGAGTCCACAGAGTTACCCGTTTACATCAGAGTCCACAGAGTTACCCATTTACATCAGAGTCCACAGAGTTACCCCTTTACATCAGAGTCCACAGAGTTACCCCTTTACATCTGAATCCCCGGAGTTACCCCATTACATCTGAATCCCCAGAGTTACCCCTTTACATCTGAATCCCTAGTGTTACCCTTTCACTGTAAGGGAGAACTCTGATGTAAGGGAGAAATCTGGGGACTCTGATGTAAGGGAGAACTCTGGGGACTCTAACATAAGGGATGCTCTGGTGTACGGCAAGGACTCTGATGTAAGGGGGAGCACTGTGGCCTCTGGTGCAAATGGGGAGCTCTGATGTAATGAGTGCTCTAAGAACCCTGATTTACCTTGGCCTACTTACTTAGAGGCATGAGAGAGAAGGGGGAGGGGGAGACTTAGTCCAGTCTAAATAATGTGTCCGGGTCTCAGACAGTGTGAAACCCGGACGCATGATTCCAAACCCGAACTGTCCGGGTGAATCCTGAACAGGTGGCAACCCTAGATCGAGCGCTGTCCTCACCTGGACAGTTTCTCCACCTGCTTCGGTTCCGGCGCCAGCATAGTAACTGAGGGCAAACCAGCGGTGACTGTTAGTCGCCTCACAGTCAGCTGCTTACTGCGCATGTGCGAGCCGTGTGATCTGAATGGTCCTGCAGCTTTCTGGGAATTGTGATGTGTCTCAGAAGGCTGTGGGGGGAAAGGAGGGGGGGCGAAATTCTGATCGGATCTGCGTCCCCCAAAAAATCACATGCCAAAATCACATCCCCTTCGTACAGACCTACCCACCCAGTACAGCTCCCCCAGTACAGATCTCCCCCCTCCAGGAAATCCACTCACTAGACCAGGTATTTCAGAGTATGGTGGAGGTTACTGTGTCAGGTGATCAGAGCTGAGGAGGAGAGAAGGAGTCTCCCTTCCTCTGTACTGCTTGTACCTGCCTCTGAATGTTGTCAGGTGGCAGAAGCAGTAGCTGCAAGTGCCTCTGCTGTGTAGCAACCGTCTGCAATAGCTGCTACGCTGCAAGCGATCTGGGAAAAGGGGGCTTGGGCCCTCATATCCTCCCCTCTTTTCTATATGCCCTTTCAAACATAGATCTATATTCAGACAAAATGAATACTAAAACATTAAAGCAAAAGTACAGCCAAAGATCGTTTGGCTGTACTTCTCCTGTGGATCACAGAAGTGCAGTTCGTTCTGCTCACCTGTGACCCGTTTTCAGCTGACAGCGGGCTGAAGCTTGTTAATAGCTGACTTCACAGAGCTGGTCCAGGCTTGGGAAAGATTGCAACCATATGGTTGGCATCCGCCCAAGTGCCTGAACCAACACCTTGTTACATACTGACTGTATTTAACAGACATTTTTCTCGTTGAGAGAAATGCTCTGGAGCCTACACACGATCGTTTTTCACGACCAATTTAAAAAAATTAAATTTTTCTCGTCATGAAAAATGGTCGTGTGTATGCGGGGTAAGGATAGGCTTTGGGGCTGCTGTTAAATAGAACTACATGTTGCATGAAGTGTTTGGTTTGCTGCATGATTGTTGCCTCATATCCTGTATCAGGCCCCAAAGAGACACCCAAAATCATGAAGGTAATGCAAGTAAACCGTTATCTGCAAAAAAAAATGTTTTTATATTTTTCCCAAAGTTCTAATTTACGTTTACCTGACATGTCTTGATGTACAAAGGATTTCATGATGTGACATTAAAGGAGTTGTAAATTCATTGTTTTTTTCACCTTAATGCAATCTATGCATTAAGGTGAAAAAACATCTGATGTTGCCGCCGCCCCCCCCCCCCCCCCGAGCCCCTGTTTTACTTACCTGACCCGTCGAAAGGCCTGCGCGATCCCGAGATCCTCTTCGCCGTTCAGACTGGCCGCTGATTGGCTAGAGCGGATGGATTGAGAGCAGCGCATCCATTGGCTGGCGCTGCTGTCAATCACATCCAGTGACGGGGCGAGCTGAGGGGCGGGGCCGAGTGATACAGTGAGTGTCAGTGAGTGGACCCGGCGCATCGCGGATCACGGTAAATCGCCGCTGATAGCGGCGGTTTACCATGTGATCGCCCTGTCCAACGACGGAGCGATCACTAGTAAACAAACCGGCGTCATGTGATGACGCCAGTTCCTCCCTCCCCTCTCTGTACCGAACGGTACAGTGTGAGAGGAGAGGGGGGGAGAGAGCAGATGCGTGCTGCTGGGCTGTGTGCTGTGGGCTGGATCTGTGACATATGCAGTCACAGATCCAGCCAGCCATCCATCCCTGCTCAGCCATTCCATACCCATACTGTGCAATACACAATACCCATACTGTGCAATACACAATACCCATACTGTGCAATACCCCACAATACTCTGCAATACCCCACACTACTCTGCAATACCCCACACTACACTGCAATACCCCACACTACTCTGCAATACCCCACACTACACTGCAATACTCCACAATACTCTGCAATACCCCACAATACTCTGCAATACCCCACAATACTCTGCAATACCCCACACTACACTGCAATACCCCACACTACTCTGCAATACCCCACACTACACTGCAATACCCCACACTACACTGCAATACTCCACAATATTCTGCAATACCCCACAATACTCTGCAATACCCCACACTACTCTGCAATACCCCACACTACTCTGCAATACCCCACACTACTCTGCAATACCCCACAATACTCTGCAATACCCCACAATACTCTGCAATACCCCACACTACACTGCAATACCCCACACTACTCTGCAATACCCCACACTACACTGCAATACTCCACAATACTCTGCAATACCCCACACTACTCTGCAATACCCCACACTACTCTGCAATACCCCACACTACTCTGCAATACCCCACAATACTCTGCAATACCCCACAATACTCTGCAATACCCCACAATACTCTGCAATACCCTACAATACTCTGCAATACCCCACAATACCCTGCAACGTCGCCTATGGGGATTTTTAAGTAGCAAAGTTTGGCGCCATTCCACAAGCTTGTGCAATTTTGAAGGGTGACATGTTGGGTATCTATTTACTCGGCGTAACTTCATCTTTCACATTTATGCAAAAGAATGAAGAAAAAATACTAAATTTGCTAAATTTTATAATTTATAAACAAAAAAAACTTTTTTTTTTACAGAATTTTCAGTCTTTTTTTCTCTTATAGCGCAAAAAATAAAAAACCCAACAGTGATTAAATACCACCAAAAGAAAGCTCTATTTGTGTGAAAAAAAGGACGAAAATTTCATTTGGGTACAGTGTTGTATGACTGAGTAATTGTCATTCAAATTGTGAGAGCACCGAAAGCTGAAAATTGGTCTGGTTATTAAGTGGGTTTACGTGCCCAGTGATCAAGTGGTTAAAGGAAATTTTTTTTCCCCTTTACAACTGCTTTAAAGTAAAAATTAAAAGCAAAACTTTTTTATTTTTAGTTTTGGATAGCGTGGAGAGGGTATAGAACATCTGTCGATTGTGTTGCAGTCTGTGTCCCTGTTAGGGAGATTCACATTCTGTTTGTGAAAGTAAAACAAAATCCCAAATATTGTGTTGTACTCAGAACTGGAATGGAGGGGAAACCTTCCAATGGGCACACTAGTTCTGTCTGATGCCTCTGTAGGCAGTTTGGGATTCCCTTACTTTGAGGGTACTACCTTTCACTTCCTGTTTTGGTAACAGGACAGGAAGTAAATGGAAATCTACCCAATGGGACACAAATGGCAAAAAATAATTAACAGGGGTTATAACCCTCCCTTACACTATTCAAATGGACAAAATAAATTATACTTTAACCACTTAACGACCGCCGCACGACGATATACGTCGGCAGAATGGCACGGCTGGGTAGATGTAAAGGACGTACCGGTACGTCGATCTGCCCAGCCGTGCCATTCTGCCGAAGTATATCGGTCCGAAGCTCCGGGACCGCGAGACCCGCGGACCTGATCGCCGCTGGAGTCCCGCGATCGGTCCCAGGAACTGAAGAACGGGGAGAGCCGCTTGTAAACACGGCTTCCCCGTGCTTCACTGTGGCGGCTGCACCGATTGTGTCATCCCCTTTATAGGGAGACACAATTGATGACGTCACTCCTATAGCCACACCCCCTACAGTTGTAAACACACACTAGGTGAAACATAACCCCTTCAGCGCCCCCTGTGGTTAACTCCCAAACTGCAACTGTCATTTTCACAATAAACAATGCAATTTAAATGCATTTTTTGCTGTGAAAATGACAATGGTCCCAAAAATGTGTCAAAATTGTCCGAAGTGTCCGCCATAATGTCGCAGTCACAAAAAAAATCACTGATCGCCGCCATTAGTAGTAAAAAAAAAAATTTTTTATAAAAATGCAATAAAACTATCCCCTATTTTGTAAACGCTATAAATTTTGTGCAAACCAACCGATAAACGCTTATTGCGATTTTTTTTTACCAAAAATAGGTAGAAGAATACATATCGGCCTAAACTGAGGAAAAAAAATGTTTTTTTTATATATTTTTGGGGGATATTTATTATAGAAAAAAGTAAAAAATATTGCATTTTTTTCAAAACTGTCTCTCTATTTTTGTTTATAGCGCAAAAAATAAAAACCGCAGAGGTGATCAAATACCACCAAAAGAAAGCTCTATTTGTGGGAAAAAAAGGACGTCAATTTTGTTTGGGAGCCACGTCGCACGACCGCGCAATTGTCTGGTAAAGCGACGCAGTGCCGAATCGCAAACCCTGGCCTGGGCATTTAGCTGCCTAAAGGTCCGGGGCTTAAGTGGTTAACATACAGTACATACAGAGAAACAGAGAACCTGCAAAAGGAAACTGTTGAAGAAGCCAAAGCGTTTTTTCTTCAAATGTTATTGGTCTTGGTCACTAGGTGGCAGTTCTATACTAATTAGAGAGTAAATAAATAAATTGTATTGATAAATGTGCTGATCACATTTTTTTTAATGTGGAGTGATTTATCTTTGGAGGCCTTCATAGCTCTGCTTCCATCTCTAATACTATTCTAGAAAATGTGCCTCTTTAATTGCCTCCCTGCCAGATTTTCACCAGGTCAAAGATGTGTGACCTTAATGTGTCAAACAGAGCTAATCAAAATAATATTAAGCAAAAGCCCAAGACATGGATACAATTTTTTTCAGTTAAAACATGAATATGACCATCTGAAAATTGAATATGATAAAATGAAGATAGAGCGTGACAAATTATTGGAAGCAAATACAAATAGTTGAAGAGGTTAATTGAAGAGGTTAGAGAGTGTCATAAATGTATAAATGGCAGAAGGTGTAAATTCCTCAGATCTATTTTTGAATGCAAATTACACTTCTATGGCAATGAGGGTAAATTAGCTTAATACTGTAAAAATGTAAATAGTACTTTGTTTTATCTTCAAACACAATGTTTAAGGACTTTACTAATGAATCTTTGTTGGAGAGTTTCTTGTCTTTCAGATGTTGCCGGAAATACAGTGCCTTGCGAAAGTATTCGGCCCCCTTGAACTTTGCGACCTTTTGCCACATTTCAGGCTTCAAACATAAAGATATAAAACTGTATTTTTTTTTTTGAAGAATCAACAACAAGTGGGACACAATCATGAAGTGGAACGAAATTTATTGGATATTTCAAACTGTTTTAACAAATAAAAAACTGAAAAATTGGGCGTGCAAAATTATTCAGCCCCCTTAAGTTAATACTTTTCAGAGCCACCTTTTGCTGCGATTACAGCTGTAAGTCGCTTGGGGTATATGTCTCTATCAGTTTTGCACATCGAGAGACTGAAATTTTTGCCCATTCCTCCTTGCAAAACCGCTCGAGCTCAGTGAGGTTGGATGGAGAGCGTTTGTGAACAGCAGTTTTCAGTTCTTTCCACAGATTCTCGATTGGATTCAGGTCTGGACTTTGACTTGGCCATTCTAACACCTGGATATGTTTATTTGTGAACCATTCCATTGTAGATTTTGCTTTATGTTTTGGATCATTGTCTTGTTGGAAGACAAATCTCTGTCCCATGAAGTGGAACGAAATTTATTGGATATTTCAAAATCTCTGTCCCAGTCTCAGGTCTTTTGCAGACTCCATCAGGTTTTCTTCCAGAATGGTCCTGTATTTGGCTCCATCCATCTTCCTATCAATTTTAACCACCTTCCCTGTCCCTGCTGAAGAAAAGCAGGCCCAAACCATGATGCTGCCACCACCATGTTTGACAGTGGGGATGGTGTGTTCAGGGTGATGAGATGTGTTGCTTTTACGCCAAACGTAACGTTTTGCATTGTTGCCAAAAAGTTTGATTTTGGTTTCATCTGACCAGAGCACCTTCTTCCACATGTTTGGTGGGTCTCCCAGGTGGCTTGTGGCAAACCTTAAATGACACTTTTTATGGATATCTTTAAGAAATGGCTTTTTTCTTGCCACTCTTCCATAAAGGCCAGATTTGTGCAGTATACGACTGATTGTTGTCCTATGGACAGAGTCTCCCACCTCAGCTGTAGATCTCTGCAGTTCATCCAGAGTGATCATGGGCCTCTTGGTTGCATCTCTGGTCAGTCTTCTCCTTGTATGAGCTGAAAGTTTAGAGGGACGGCCAGGTCTTCGTGGATTTGCAGTGGTCTGATACTCCTTCCATTTCAATATTATCGCTTGCTATAACATCCTTGGGATGTTTAAAGCTTGGGAAATCTTTTTGTATCCAAATCCGGCTTTAAACTTCTCCACAACAGTATCTCAGACCTGCCTGGTGTGTTCCTTGTTCTTCATGATGCTCTCTGCGCTTTAAACAGACCTCTGAGACTATGACAGTGCAGGTGCATTTATACGGAGACTTGATTACACACAGGTGGATTCTATTTATCATCATTAGTCATTTAGGTCAACATTGGATCATTCAGAGATCCTCACTGAACTTCTGGAGAGAGTTTGCTGCACTGAAAGTAAAGGGGCTGAATAATTTTGCACGCCCAATTTTTCAGGTTTTTTTTTGTTAAAAAAGTTTGAAATATCCAATAAATTTCGCTCCACTTCATGATTGTGTCCCACTCGTTGATTCTTCAAAAAAAATTACAGTTTTACATCTTTATGTTTGAAGCCTGAAATGTGGCAAAAGGTGCAAAGTTCAAGGGGGCCGAATACTTTCGCAAGGCACTGTACTTGTTTGCAATGGAATTACAGACACTAGGGGCCAGATTCAGGTAGATCGGCGCATTTTTAGGCGGGCGTAGCGCATCTCATATGCGCTACGCCGATGTAAAGCAGAGAGGCAAGCACCCAATTCACAATGCAAATGCTCCCAACGTTGCGCCGCGTAACGTAAAATCGTTGGCGTAAGCCTGCCTAATTCAAAGTAGGTGGAAGGTGGGCGTGATCCATTTAAATGAACCGTGACCCCATGCAAATGATGGGCCGAACGGCGCATTCGCCGTCCTGTGGACGCTTCCCAGTGCGCATGCTCAGAATCACGTCGGAACGAACACCTAAGATACATCAAATCACTGAACGTAACCTACGCCCAGCCCTATTCACGTAGTACTAGGTAAACAACGTAAAATACGACGGCTGTTCCGTCGTCCATACCTTTGCATGGAATGCGCCTCCTATATGTGGAATAACTTTACGCCGGACGTACGCCTTGCGTAAACGGCGTATATTATGCGCCGGGCACAACTACGTTTGTGAATCGCTGTATCTCCCTCATTTGCATATTTGCAATGAGGCGGTCAGCGTAAATATGCGCCCAAGATACGTCGGCGTAGGAAAGTTACGTCGGTCGGAGGAAGCCTATTTTCAGGCGTATCTAGTTCTATGGGCACGGCACATAGATACGACGGCGCACATTTACACTTATGCGGCGTATCTGTAGATACGTCGGCGTAAGTGCTACGTGAATCCGGGCCTTTGTCTGAAACTGTTTGCTAGTTGGGGGGAGATAAAAGGATAGATATATGTACAATTTGTGCAATTTGTCCACTCTACAAGGAATTATAAAGACTTGTAAAATATCGTAATGGACTCTCAATTTTCATCAAGCAATGGACTTTACATTTTGACTTTTTTTTTCACCTGCCTACATTCTTTCCCTGGTCTATTTTTGCTTTAAAGCGGAAATTCACCCTACTTTACAACTTTGCTTAAATATTATCGCTGCAATGTGTTAATTACTAAGCCGTTTTTTTTTGACAATGGTCCCAAAAATGTTTCAAAAGTGTCCGATGTGTCCGCCATAATGTCGCAGTCACGATAAAAATTGTTGATCGCCGCCATTACTAGTAAAAAAAAAAAAAATTAATAAAAATGCCATAAATCTATCCCCTATTTTGTAGACACTATGGGCCAAATTCTCAAAAACCTGTGTAAATTTAGGATTATCTAACTTATGTCATTTAAGTTACGGCGCCCTAAGTTGGTGTTGTAAGTACCGTATTCTCAGTGCATTTGCGCACAAAATTGCGCCATCCTTAACTTAAGTTTCAATGCGTAAGGCGTGGTTATGGCAAGTGGGAATGAAGTGGGCGTGCTTCATTGTAATGAGCCGTGACCCCATGCAAATGAAGTGCCGGCCGTACTGCGCATGCGCGCACGAATCTGGACCTCACTGCGCATGTGCAGAACTTTGGTCAGCGCAATCAGTGAGATAGGTAAAAGGCCAAGCGTACTTAGTTTGAAGATCGCCCTGTGTCTAAATAGCCCCAGTCAAACACACTTCTATTGCAAAAGTATTTCCCTGTGTTCCCTTCCTAAAGCAAGTTGCTTCTGCTTTGAACGTTTGTCAGTGTTTGTTGGTAAGATTTGTTTGTGAGAAAAGTGTTTGTGGAGTTGGAGGGTATAGTTGGTGTTTGTTTTTGCTAATTTGTTCTTTGTTTTGATTTTTTGCCTGTTTGTTTTTGATAAGTGTTTGTTTTTTGGTGTGTGATTGTTTTTTGTTTTCCTTTTTTGCCTGTTTGTTTTTGAATTTATAGTAGCTGTCTGTATATTTTTTATTTTTGATTGTTTTTATTTTCTTTGTTGTGTGTGTGTATTGTTGTTTGTTTTTTGGGTGAGTTCCCTGTTGCTGGGTGTTGTCTGTCATGGCTCCCAAGCGCAGGAAGTTAAATTTTACAGTGGCAGAGAAGCATATACTTGCTCAGGGCGTCATTAAATATGGGCGATTTCTCCATGGCCCTGAGAGCCACAACACCACCCCGGCCAGGAGGAAGGAGATCCTTCAAAAGATCACCGATCGGATCAATGCGGCGGGGGGGGGGGGGGGGAGACCAGGACCATCGCTGGAGTTCAAAAAAAAATTAATGACTTGAGGAGCGTGTCCCGGAACAAGCTGGCAACGCTGCATGCCCATACCAGGGGCACTGGAGGAGGGGGACCCTGCCCAGTCAGGATGAGTGAGGAGGAATGGGCAGTGGCCCAGTGTTTCCACCCACAGCAGGTGGTGGGCCTGCCTGGCTTTGACAATGATCCTCTTATGAGGACAGGTAATTTTTTGGAATTTCTATCTGGTGATTAGCATGTGTGGGTGGGGGAAGGGAAGATGTGCCAAGTGTGTGGATCCAACAACCTGTGATTGTTTTGTGTCCTCCCCAGATGGCCAGGAGGTTGCAGCCCCATCAGCCCAGGAGGTTGCAGCCCCATCAGCCCAGGAGGTGGCAGCCCCATCAGCCCAGGAGGTGGCAGCCCCATCAGCCCAGGAGGTGGCAGCCCCATCAGCCCAGGAGGTGGCAGCCCCATCAGGTCAGGAGGTGGCAGCCCCATCAGGTCAGGAGGTTGCTGGCCCATCAGGTCAGGAGGTGGCAGCCCCATCAGGTCAGGAGGTTGCTGGCCCATCAGGGCAGGCTGCTGCACCACCCCCAAGACAGGCTGATGCAGAGTCCCAAGAAGGGCAGGATTCGCCATGGGAGGGGAGTGCCCACAACTCCCCTAATTTGGATGTTGAGTGGGAGGAGGATGAGGGGGAGGAAGATGACAATATTGTGATTGGGCAGGAAATAATGATGGGCCAAGATATGACCTTTGAGTCATCTCCTGAGGGAACCCCACAGGCGCCCAGCAGTCAGGCCACCATCATGGGTCGCCCCTTCCAACCCTCCTCCAACATGCAGCAGCACCCATGGCTCACTCCAACTCCTCCTCCAAGGCCACAAGCCTCAGGGGCAAGTAGGAGGCCGACCCCGGAAAACAGGGGGGGGTTGGCGCGTCTGCCGGTCAGTCTGTTGAGGGACAATGTCCGGCAGACCCGCAGTCTGTCTGCAATCCAAAAAACAATGACCAAGGTGGAGCGCAGCCTGGGTGCAATGAGGGAGTCACTGGGTGACGTGGCCACCAACTACGTGGGGGTCATCACCTGTTTGTGGGACCTGAGGAACGCCACAACAGGCGTGGCCCAGGAGGTGACTGCCCTCACCCAGGCTGTGCAGGCCAATACCCGGGCTGTGCAGGCCAATACGGCTGACATTACTTCCTGTCTGACAAGGATAGCCGTTGCCTTGGAGGGAAGGCCAGCAGGAGGACAGACACCAGGGGAGGCTCCTTCTTCCCCTGCACAGACCCCCCCCTCAAAATGCTCCCTCCCCTGCACAGACCCCCCCCCTGAAAATACTCCCTCCCCTGCACAGACCCCCCTGAAAATACTCCCTCCCCTGCACAGACCCCCCCCCCCGTGAAGATCCCCCAGTCGGCCGTGGCCGTCCCCGTGCCCGTGCCTGTGGCCGTGGGCAGCCCAGAAGGAGCACTCGGCAACATCCTTAATTTGCAGGGGTACTTTTGTTTTGTTTTTTTTGCTACTGTACTTATGATTTGGTTTATGTGTGTGAATGATGTGTGAATGTGGGGGGGTGGCATTCCTGAAAACATAAGGGTGTCACCCTCAGTTTTGGTGGAGTATGGATCCCCAGGACCAGGGAGAAGTCATCCTAGGTTCCTGAATGGTGTATGAATGCACAGTGACATAATTGGAGCCGTGGCGGGGCGTTACTGCTCCCAAGTACCAAAGGGGGGGGGGGGTACATGGATCTAATCCAATTCGATGTGCATGTGATGTGTCTGTGCTAGGGACCACAGTGACGTGCATTCATGCATTCTCATTGTGAGATAATTAATGTGGGATTTGTTCCAAAAAAAAAAACATTCTCATTGGCATATAAGTAATGTGCATTTAATTTGCAAAGAAAATATTTAAAGGTCACATAATCTCTGTGATTTATTCTGGGCAAAGCAAAAAAAAAAGATAATTAGGGTCCATTTACTGGGCAAAGATGCCTTCAGCCAGTTGTCTCCTTATTACCTGGCCCTCTGCAGCCCGGGTAGAGGGGTTTGGGGGGGGGGGATTGCCTGGGTGGGGGGTTAGGTCAGGACATATCTCAACATCCAGGCCTCTTCTCAGAGCAAAATTATGGAGGATGCAACATGCCCCAATAATTTGGCAGACAAAGTCTGGGGAATACAAGAGTGTACCCCCAGTCTTGTCAAGGCATCTAAATCTGGACTTGAGAAGGCAAAATGTCCGCTCTACTATTGCCCGGGTCTGGATGTGCACCTCGTTGAATTTCCGTTCTCCGGGTGTTTGGGGGTTCCTAAAGGGGGTCATCAGGTGGGGTCCCAAGGCATATCCTGAGTCACCTGTAAGGGAAAAGACAGGAGGATATTAGTCATGCATGTGCCCCTTGTGATGTCTGCATCATGGGGGGGGCATACCTGACACCAATGTCACTCACCAATCAGCCAGCTGTCTCCATACACATTCTGATCCAAGTCTTTGTAGATCTTGGTCTGCCGTAGGATGTAGCTATCGTGGCACGACCCCGGAAACTTGGCACAAACGTGCCAGATGAGGCCATGGGCATCTACGATAACCTGTACGTTTATCGAATGCCAGCCTTTCCTATTTCTGAACAGGTGTTCAGTATCATGGGGGGGCTGTAGTGCCACATGGGTGCAGTCTATCGCCCCGATGGTCCTTGGAAAGCCAGCAATGTTATAGAAGTCTGTCATGGCTTGCACACGCTGGTCCTCCTGGGTGGGCATCACAAACTGGTTGCTCATGCGCCGCAGTATGGCAGGGACCACCTGATGGACACATTTGCTCATGGTTGACTGCACCATCCCAGCCACACCTCCAGATGCACGCTGGAATGAGCCACTGGCTAAAAAATGGAGGGTTGCCATCACTTTTTGTAGAGGTGTCAGGGCATGGGAGCGTCTGGTTGGGGTGATAAGATCCTCATGAAGAAGTTGGGTGATCTCCAGGATGGCCTCCCTATCAAAACGGTAGTTGCCAATCACCTCATAATCTGGCATTTGCCAAATATCACGCCGTGGACGATAAACTCGCGCCTGTGCCCTCATCCTCCTCCTCTGTGCCCTCCTCCTCCTTTGTGCCTGTAAGGCAGCAAGTGCCGTCACAATCATAGCTGGTCCTGGCATTTTTCCAAAAAGAACCTTCACAACTATAGCTCTAAGCTCTAGTCACTACCTTCAGCAAACCCTTCCACAGCATGTGTAAAATTAGGGCTGGTTTTATAATGTGGAAATTTAGTCAGAAAAACTAACAGGTGCGCACAGGGCGGAAAATACGGCACACACACTTAATTCTGAGAATCGCCCTAACTCCCTCATTTGCATCTTTGCCTATCAAAAACAGCGGCGAGCCTAGCGTAATTTGCGCCCGGGGATGCGCAGGTGTAACTAATTTAAGTACGGCTGAAAATACGGAAATGTTTACTTAAGTCGTTTTGACGATCGTGCGCAAATATACGCGCCGTGTAAATTTAGAAAACTGGAGTTAAGTCTGCGTATCTCTTTTGAGAATTTGGCCCTATAACTTTTGCCCAAATCGATCAATAAACGCTTTTTTACCAAAAATATGTAGAGGAATACAGTAAAACCTTGGTTTGTGAGCATAATTCGTTTCAGAAACATGCTTGTGATCCAAAGCACTTGTATATCAAAGCATTTTTTTACAGGGTATAAAAGAGAAGAGAGGCGCCTCTAAGTGTAGCAAAAAGTTGTTAAATGTTGTACCTTCATTAAATGTAACCATATTGCTACACTAAGGCCTCGTACAAACGAGAGGATATCCGTTGGAAACGGTCCGCCGGACCGTTTCCAGTGGACATTTCTGCCCCCGATTTTGATCTGATGGGCTGTACACACCATCAGATCAAAATCCCAGCGGAAAACATAGGCGGTGACGTGCCGCGCCGTCGCTGCGACGATGACGCGGCAACGTGCGCGACCCTGGAAGTTTAATACTTCCACGCATGCGTCGAATCACTTTGACGCATGCGAGGGATGCGGATCGCTTGGACTCATATGGTGAGTCTGTACAGACGACCGGATCAGTCCAACGGACAGGTTTCCAGCGGATAGATTTCTTAGCATGCTAAGAAATCTTTATCCGCTTGAAAACCATCGGCTGGAGAAATCTCCGCCGAAAAATGTCCGCTAGGCCGTACACGCGACCGGATTTGTCTGCTGGAACTGATCCGCGGATAAATCCCAACGGACAGATCCGGTCGTGTGTACGAGGCCTTAGAGGCTCCTCTCTTCTTTTTTTATACTCAGTTGTGACATGACACTACTCTTATATCAAGACATCGCTTGTATATCAAGGAAAAATGTATTAAAACATTTTGCTTGTCTTGGAAAACGCTCTGAAACCAAGTCTTTACTGTACGTATCGGCCTAAACTGAGAACATTTTTTTTTTTATATATATTTTTTGGGGATATTTATTATAGCAAAAAGTAAAAATTATTGAATTGTTTTCAAAATTGTCGCTGTATTTTTGTTTATAGCGCAAAAAATAAAAACCGCAGAGGTGATCAAATACCACCAAAAGAAAGCTCTATTTGTGGGAAAAAAGGACGCCAATTTTGTTTGGGAGCCACCGACCGCGCAATTGTCAGTTAAAGCAACGCAGTGCCGAACAGCAAAAAGTGGCCTGGTCTTTGACCAGCAAAATGGTCCGGGGTTTAAGTGGTTAATAACGCAATGCTGATTGTTAAAAAGAAAAAAAGTGACAACCCTTACTCAATGTTCTGTATGACGGAGCAGGGTTTTCCCTAGAACAAGAAGTGTATTAGGACTACACAACACTTCCTCTGCTCCACATTTTCATACATAGTGTGAAGGGTGTTCTGTAGTCCACAGAGAGGAACTGGGTAACTCTGATAAGACTGCTGGCAGAGTGAACAGGACAGCACTGGATTTTTGTCAGGATCAACAGGTATTTTTTAACCAGTTATAACAAAGCTATTGCAATGGAAAATGTAACAGAACAAAAGGGAGAAAAGTAGAGAAGTTCCTTGTTAAGGTTTACATACACTTTAGGCCAGATTCACAAAAGGGATACGACGGCGTATCTCTTGATACGCCGTCGTATCTCTGTTTCTATCTATGCGACTGATTCATAGAATCAGTTACGCATAGATATCCATAAGATCCGACAGGTGTAATTGTTTTACACTGTCGGATCTTAGGATGCAGTACCGCGGCCGCCGCTGGGGGGAGTTTGCGACGCAAACCAGCGCCGGGTATGCAAATTAGGAGTTACGGCGATCCACGACGGATTTTCGCTACGTCGCCGCTAGTCTAGTTTCCCGTCGCAAAGTTAGTCGTCGTTTTGGGTGCCCTAACTTTAGTCAGCAATCGTATTGCTGTCTAAAGTATGGCCGTCGAAATTTAAAATTTAACGTTGTTTGCGTAACACGTCCGGGAATACGGAAGTACGCTACACGCGTCGCCGTTCGAAAAAATGACGTCACGGCGCGCAAAGCAAGTGCTTTGTGAATCAGGCACTTGCGATGAAAACTTGCGGCGGTGTAACGTATCTACGATACGTTACGCCGCCGCTCCCCTACGTGAATCTGGCCCTTTATACCTGCAGCGGTTTTGTTTTTTTGTTCCCCGTGACATGATCTCTTTAGCACTGAATTATTACACATACTGTGTGAAGCTGCTGTTTGAAAAAGAATCAATTTTTATTGAGCTCATATAAAGCAAGAGGGCATTCATAAAGGGCAAACACAGCGCAGTCATGATCGCCTGCGTTCCATGGAATTTATAAGTATGCCTGCATTCCGCATAAAACTTTTACTTGGCCTCTGACCCTCCTTCCATTACATGCAGAGAGATTGCCCATGACATCTTAGAGTAATAGATATTGGCACACGCCTGATCCGAGCAAACCCATGTGCTAAGCGATGTCAGAGCTCATTCTCATTGATATTCAAGGCCATGATGAACGATGCTTCACTATGTGCTTTATTTTCCTTTCTTGGGAGTGCTTAACCACTTGCTTGCTGTGCACATATACCCCCTTCCTGCCCAGGCGAAATTTTAGCTTCCGGCACTGCGTCGCTTTAACTGACAATTGCGTGGTTGTGCGACGTGGCTCCCAAACAAAATTGACGTTCTTTTTTTTCCTACAAATAGAGCTTTCTTTTGGTGGTATTTGATCTCCTGTGCGGTTTTTATTTTTTGGGCTATAAACAAAAAAATTGTCAGTTTTGAAAAAAAACCACAATGGGCCAGATCCTCAGAGCGAGTACGCCGGCGTATCTACTGATACGCCGGCGTACTTTCAAATTACCCGCGTTGTATCTTTAGTTTGAATCCTCAAACCAAGATACGACGGCATCTGGTTTAGATCCGACAGGTGTACGGCTTTGTACGCCTTCGGATCTAAGTTGCAATACTTCGGCGTCCGCTGGGTGGCGTTCACGTCGTTTTCCGCGTCGGGTATGCAAATTAGCTATTTCCGACGATCCACGAACGTACGAGCGGCCGGCGCATTCCTTTACGTCGTCTCTAGTCGGCTTTTTCCGGCGTATAGTTAAAGCTGATATTTTGCGGCGTATAGTTAGACTTGCCATGTTAAGTATGGCCGTCGTTTCCGCGTCGAAATTTGAATTTTTTTTTTTTGCGTAAGTCGTCCGTGAATCGGAATGTACGTAAGTCCCGTCTAAGTTAAAAAAATGACGTCCTGGCGGCGTCATTTAGCGCAATGCACGCCGGGAAATTTTGGGACGGCGCATGCGCAGTTCATTCGGTGCGGGGACGCGCTTCATTTAAATGCAACCCGCCCCCTAATCGCCGATTTGAATTCCGCCACCAGAGATACACTACGCTGCCGTAACTTACGGCGCAAATTCTTTGAGGATTCAAAGCAGCCAAAAGTAAGTTACAGCGGCGTAGCGTATCTCACATACGCTGCACCGATCTATTTCTATGTGGATCTGGCCCAATATTTTTTACTTTGTTATAATACATATCCCATAAAAAAAAAAAATCTCAGTTTAGGCCGATACGTATTTTTCTACGTATTTTTGGTATAAAAAAAAAAAAAAACGCAATAACCGTATAGTGACTGGTTTGCGCAAAAGTTATAGCGCCTACAAAATAGGGGACATAATTATGATTTTTTTTTGTACTAGGAATGGCTGCGATCTGCGATTTTTATTGAGACTGCGACATTATAGTGGACACAGGGCCGTTTGAAGGAATTTGGGGGCCCCAAGCAAAATGGACATAGAGGCCCCCCCCTGCACGCAAATCAATGAGAAGCACGGCAGCCCTGGACAACGGGTGGGACTTTTAATGTTAAAAGTGAGTGATTGATTGCTGGGACCGCCCCGCTGCATAGCAGCCAATCACCCACTTCTTAACTTAAACAGTCCGGTGCTTTGTCCAGAGCGGCCAGGGCTCTCATCTTGTGTGAATAAGACAGGCAGGGGGGATGAGCCAGGTGGATGGATAAGTCAGGTGGATGAATGAGCCAGGTGGATGGATGAGCAAGATGGGGGGATGAGTCAGGTGGATGGATGAGCAAGATGGGGGGATGAGTCAGGTGGATGGATGAGCAAGATGGGGGGATGAGTCAGGTGGGGGGGATGAGCCAGGTGGGGGGTGAGTCAGGTGGGGGGGATGAGCCAGGTGGGGGGGGTGAGCCAGGTGGGGGATGAGCCAGGTGGTGGGGGATGAGCCAGGTGGGGTGGGAGGATAAGTCAGGTGGTGGGGGATGAGCCAGGTGGTGGGGGGATGAGCCAGGTGGGGTGGGGGGATGAGCCAGGTGGGGGGGGGATGAACCAGGTGGTGGGGGGATGAACCAGGTGGATGAATGAGTCAGATGGATGGATGAGCCAGGTGGATGGATGAGCCAGGTGGATGGATGAGCCAGGTGGATGAATGAGTCAGGTGGATGGATGAGCCAGGTGGGGGGATGAGCCAGGTGGGGGGGGGTGAGTCAGGTGGGGGGGATGAGTCAGGTGGGGGGGGATGAGTCAGGTGGGGGGGGGTGAGCCAGATGGGGGGGTGAGCCAGGTGGGGGGGGGTGAGCCAGGTGGGAGGACAAGTCAGGTGGTGGGGGATGATCCAGGTGGTGGGGGATGAGCCAGGTGGGAGGATAAGTCAGGTGGTGGGGGATGAGCCAGGTGGGGGGGGGGGTGAGCGTGGTGGGGGATGAGCCAGGTGGGAGGATAAGTCAGGTGGTGGGGGATGAGCCAGGTGGGGGGGATGAGCCAGGTGGGGTGGGAGGATAAGTCAGGTGGTGGGGGATGAGCCAGGTGGTGGGGGGATGAGCCAGGTGGGGTGGGGGGATGAGCCAGGTGGGGTGGGGGGATGAGCCAGGTGGGGGGGGGTGAGCCAGGTGGGGGGGGAGGAACCAGGTGGTGGGGGGATGAGCCAGGTGGTGGGGGGATGAGCCAGGTGGATGAATGAGTCAGATGGATGGATGAGCCAGGTGGATGGATGAGCCAGGTGGATGGATGAGCCAGGTGGATGAATGAGTCAGGTGGATGGATGAGCCAGGTGGGGGGATGAGCCAGGTGGGGGGGGGGGTGAGCCTGGTGGGGGGGATGAGCCAGGTGGGGGGATGAGTCAGGTGGGGGGTGAGCCAGGTGGGGGGGGATGAACCAGGTGGGAGGACAAGTCAGGTGGTGGGGGATGATCCAGGTGGTGGGGGATGAGCCAGGTGGGAGGATAAGTCAGGTGGTGGGGGATGAGCCAGGTGGGGGGGGGATGAGCGTGGTGGGGGATGAGCCAGGTGGGAGGATAAGTCAGGTGGTGGGGGATGAGCCAGGTGGGGGGATGAGCCAGGTGAAAGGATAAGTCAGGTGGTGGGGGATGAGCCAGGTGGGAGGATAAGTCAGGTGGTGGGGGATGAGCCAGGTGGTGGGGGGTGAGCCAGGTGGTGGGGGGGTGAGCCAGGTGGTGGGGGGGGGGTGAGTCAGATGGATGGATGAGTCAGGTGGATGGATGAGTCAGGTGGATGGATGAGCCAGGTGGATGGATGAGTCAGGTGGATGGATGAGCCAGGTGGATGGATGAGTCAGGTGGGGGGGATGAGTCAGGTGGGGGGGATGAGTCAGGTGGGGGGGGGGGTGAGCCAGGTGGGAGGGGGGGTGAGCCAGGTGGGAGGATAAGTCAGGTGGTGGGGGATAAGTCAGGTGGGGGGGATGAGCCAGGTGGGGGGAGGGTGAGCCAGGTGGGAAGATAAGTCAGGTGGTGGGGGATGAGCCAGGTGGGGGGGGAATGAGCCAGGTGGGATGATAAGTCAGGTGGTGGGGGATGAGCCAGGTGGGGGGGGGTGAGTCAGGTGGTGGGGGATGAGCCAGGTGGGGGTGAGTCAGGTGGTGGGGGGTGAGCCAGGTGGGGGGGTGAGCCAGGTGGGAGGATAAGTCAGGTGGATGGATGAGCCAGGTGGGGGGGGCAGCCAAGTGGAGAGGGTCACACACCAGTAAAAAGGTCTGACTGGAAGCCCCCCCCCCCCTGACAAGTTCTTACCTTGTGGCACTTTTTTCCAGCTCCCTCCACATGTCAGGCAGTGGGCGTCAGTCGTTGTCACCAGTCCCAGGATAACGAGAGACTTCTTCCAGCTCCTCCCCCGTTCAGATCAGCTGATCATTCTGTTCCACCCCCGGGCTTCGGCTGCTGGTCGCGAAGATGGCTTGTTTCAACAGGGGCGGGCTGCAGCAGCATCTTTACTTGACTCATCCAGCTTCAGAAGTGCCAGGCTGGGTGGATCCCTCCCGCTTTGTTCACAATGCCGCCCGCCCTGCTCCTCCAATGGCTGCACATCACCAAGGGAGGGGGGCGGGCAGAGAGCTGACACCCACAGCTGCTGCTGGACATCGGCATGGTCGCCCCTGGCTCTGGAGAAGGGGGGGGGGGGGATCTGACTGCAAATTCTCCCCGCCCAGCGACTCTGCAGCTAGCCATCTGAAGCTGCCTCCCGCTACACAGCACTCGCGGCTGCCTAGTACATATAGTGGGAGCGCCGGCCCTGCCTGTAATGAACATAGCAGCAGGCAGACAGACAAGCTAGCTTGGGGGCCCCTTTTTAGCTTGGGGCCCCAAGCAATTGCTTGGTTTGCCTGTCCTGTTGCGACGGGTCTGAGTGGACACATCGGATACTTTTGACACATTTTTGGGACCAGTCACATTTATACAGGGAACAGTGCTATAAACATGCACTGATAACTGTATAAATGTGACTGGCAGGGAAGGGGTTAACACTAGGGGGCGAGGAAGGGGTTAAATGTGTAGCCTGGTGAGTGATTTTAACTGTAGGGGGAGGGCACTGACTGGGGAGGTGACCGATCTGTGTCCCTATGTACAAGGGACACAGCATCGGTCTCCTCTTCCTGACAGGACATGGATCTCTGTGTTTACACACACAGATCCATGGTCCTGCTCAGTTACTGGGCAATCGCGGGTGCCCGGCGGCCATCGTGCCCGCCGGGCACTTACATCATGTTCCCAGTAACGTCACGGGTGCGCGTGCGCACCCCCTAGCAGCTTTAAAAGACGAGGACGTCATATGACGTTCTGTCAGAATAACTGAGCTACCTTGCCGCCGTCAATTGATTGCTGGTAGTATAGTGGTTAAAAGACCAATAAATAGAGAAGCACAAGTTGCTTTATGTAGGAGATCTGAATGTTATTCCTGGATCATTTTAGGACTGAATGTGTTTCATTAGGTGTTGGGGTTATGGGCTCAGTGGAACTCCGCTTTAAAATACTCGAGTATAAGTCGAGTTTTTCAGCACATTTTTCTGTACTCTTAAGGCCCCGTACACACGACCGGATCGATCCGGTCGTGTGTACGGGGCCTTATACTCGAGTCACCTTTTTGCGCTTGATCTCCCGGATTTTGGGGACCCGGTACTGGCCGGCTGTAGCTCCCCTGCATCCCAAACTTGGCACGCATATAGCCCCACTTTTCCTCTATAAGTGTGCAAAGTTTGTTGTCCAGGGGACCTACGGCCGGGGTGCACCGATTTTTCAAATTCGGGCACTCCTTCCATAGACTCCAATGTTAAACTGTAACTTCTCCGGTAACTTTGGGGACCCGGTACACGGTGTGCAAAGTTTGCTGTCTGGGTGACCTACAGCCGGGGAGCACCGATTTTTCAAAGCCGGGCACCCCCTCTATATACTCCCATGTTAAACATAAGTCTAGTCATGGACACAGTGAGGCATGGGCACAGTGAGGCATGGGCACAGTGAGGCATGCACATGGACAAAGTGAGGCATGGAGATGGACACCCCATTTTTTTGTGGTAAAATTAGGTGCCTCGGCTTATATTCGAGTTGGCTTATACTCGAGTATATATGGTACATATAAAACACCTTTTACTCAATAAAAAAATTAAAATTGCACTTACAATAAAGTGACATGATGAGACACTCTTAGTTTGGTCGATGAGGAGAGATGTTGGCAGGGCCGCTGATAGGGGGGGACCACCAGCCCTCCTGTAGGGGGCCCGAGCAAACAGGGGGGCCCGGACAGCAGAGGGAATCATTGTGGTCGGATGGAGGGGCAATTACAGAATTACTTCCCCCACACCGATACCCCTCCCTGTTCTGCCTGCTTCTGATCCCCCTCAGTGCCCCCTGTCACTGTGCTGCCCCCCCCCCCCCCCACGGCACTACTGGCTTACCTGTCTCGTAAAAAAAAATAACAAATTGTAAAATAAAATACATTCTTTAAAAAATTATATAAAAAAAAAGCAGGTGGCTGTATGGGGCCCCGTGATTTCTAACAGCAGCCCTGGATGTTGGTGTGACCTAACATAGAAGTGATATTCCTGATGATATGACCTGATCAAGTCACTTTATTGTAAGTGCAATTTTACCTCTTTTATTTATTAAACAGTTTTTTTTACCTGCAGGATCTATCTAGTGTGCTCTGTTTTGTGTTTCTAGTAATTTCATCAAGTATAACTCAGTTGTCAGTTTTCAATCTCTTTTACCTAAAATTTCATCTAACAAAGGACAACAGGCTACAAATTAAGTTTCATGTAAATGTCAGTTGTTTTATATTCAGGGCAGATATACATCGGAATACATTTCTGTCAATTTAAATACAGTGGATGTGTGCCTAAATGTTAAGTTATGTTAATAGTCTTGCTGTGATGAATAAAAATTTACAAAAGGAACTGCAACACCTCACTCCTTTGTTAAATATGGGATCAAACTCCTTGGTACTTGGGTAAGTTCTACTTAAAAGTCGACTTGGTAACAGATCTAGGTATTGCTTTTTTTGTGTGAAATCCCTGGAATATCTGCCAGTTCCTCTGCTTTCATATTAAAAAACAAAAACAAAAAACTGACCATAATAGGCATGAGAGCACAGTGTAGTCAGTTTCCTGGCTGTGCTGGAAAATCAGCCTGCTCTCCTCCAATGATTAGACTTGTGCTGACATGCCTTCCCCTGCACTGCCATTCACTGGAAAGACCAGTGTGCTGCTGTTATTCCTCCCCTAAGGGCCCTTTCACACGTGCGGACCCCGTATGTCCGCTTTTTCATCCATCCATGTACGGATGAAAAAGGGACATACATTGATCCCAATGAGATTGCGGGTGTCAGCGGATGAACATCCGCTGACACCCGATCTCATCCAGATTCGCAATCCTATGATTCAGCAGACGGAGGAAAACCCTATTTTTCCATCCGTCTGCAGATCGGATCGGGTGAACACGGACAGACGGTCCGTGTTCATCCGATCCCCCCATAGGGGAGAGAGGAGATCTGACAGGACGGTCCCTGCACAGTGTGCGGGGACCGCCCTGTCATCCGGCGGATCAGCGGGGATCAATGGAGCGATCCCTGCTGAGCAAAGGGAGTTTCACGGGGCGGATCATCATGGATCCGTCCCGTGTGAAAGAAGCTTAACTCTCTGAGCTCCTTATGCATGTAAAAACTGTCCCAACTGTCCCTGATTTTGAGGGACTATCCCTCTGTTCTACGTTTTTCCTCATATGTCCCAAATTTTGGTCTGATCTACATAGTTGTATAAAAATACATTACTTATCTATCAAAAAGTGTTTCCGAGTAATTTAAAATGTTTTTTTATTTTTTTATTATTTATTATTTAAACACACGGTTTCCCTTTTATTTATATTTTAAATGGTAAGGGTGGTTTTACAAGGTGAGGGTTCGCACATACTTCAATGTTGACATGAGTCTTTCTACATGGGAGAGATACAGGGGCGGACTGACTATTGAGGCTCTCGGGCACTGCCCGAGGGCCCCATGCCACTAGGGGGCCCCATCAGGGTTGCCAGGCTCAATAAAACCAGGGATAGTATGTAAAAATCTGTGTTTTTTTTACATCTGTCCCTGATATGTCCGAAACCGACATGCTTTTGATGTGAAAATCCTGAGATTTTAGCTGCCCTGCCTCTGCACTGCCTCCTGGCGTGGTGGCCATCTGTAAGCCTGGAGGGCCCCATGATCTTCTATTGCCCGGGGGCCCCATGAGTTGTCAGTCCGCCCCTGGAGAGATAGCAAGTAACCTTTGATAGGTGTGTTTAGGAATAGGTGAATGAGTGCCCTATAACAATGGCTGGAATTAAAACGTATGCCCCCCCGTACACACGATCGTTTTTCCTGTCGGAAAAAAGTCAGATGAGAGCTTTTGGTCGGGAATCCCGACCATGTGTATGCTCCATCGGACTTTTTCCAACGGAAAAACTGCCGGAAAAAGATAGAGAGCAGGTTCTCTATTTTCCCGTCGGGAAAAAAATCTGATCGGAATTTCCAATCGTGTGTACAAATCCCGACGCGCTAAATTTTGAGGCATGCTCGGAAACAAATTGACACATGCTCGGAAACATAGAACTTCAGCTCGTCGTAGTCTTTTACGTCACCGCGTTCTTGGCAGTCAAAAGTTCTCCGAACTTTTGTGTGACCGTGTGTATGCAAGGCAGGCTTGAGCGGAATTCCATCGGAAAAACCATCCGGGAATTCCGTTCCAGTGTACAGAGCATAAAGTAGGTGGACTGTGTTACCTTTGTGAATCTCAAGACATAAAGCCCCATTCCCGTTTATTTTTCCTTGAGGAGTTTGAAAAAAAGCATCTCTGACTGCAATACTTTATTTTTAAAGGATAAGTTCATCTTTTTTTTCTAAATTCCAGCTCCTATATGTACCAATATAGCAATAATGTACTTCTTTTGCAAAAAGAAAACAGCTTTTTATTCTGCGTGTGCTTACCTCACTGTCTTCATGGCTGTTTCAAAACACTGCTCAATTACTTCTGCCTTACTTCCTGGACAGACTTTAGGTCATGACACAGGAAGGAGCTGACCAGCTGATCTCATTTGCATACACCCTGCATCATCTACCCTCAGCTGATCAACTCCTTCGTGTGTTATGACCTAAAGTCTGTAAAGAAAGTAATGCCCCTTCCACACAAGGCGGATCCGTTTCAGCGGAGTCCACTAGCTCAACACGAGATCTCCACTGAGCTGGTGGATGACAGGTTCGTCTCTGCTCACTGAGCAGGGAGGGGCCTGTCAGAGCACCGCTGATTCCTATGGAGAGATCGGACGAAAACAGACAGCATGTCCATTTTCATCAGATCTCATCTGATCCGATCCGACGCCATACGTCTGATTTTAGCGGATCAAATAGCAGACGGGTGTCAGTGGAAACATCTTCGCTGACACCCGCCTGCCGATAGAAGTCAATGGGTGGCCCGCTCGGATTCGCCTGAAAAATTTACAGGCCTAAGGGCCTAAGACAGAAGTAATCGAGCAGGGTTTTCAAACAGCCATAAAGACAGTGAGGTGAGCATGCGTAGACTAAATGGAAAGCAGTTTTATTATTGCAAAAGAAGTACATTAATGCTATATTGGTACATAGTGGAGCTGGAACTTAGAAAAAAAAAGGTAAACTTAGCCTTTAAAGTGATTGTAAAGTCTTTATTTTTTCTATAAAAATAACAAACGTGTTATAACTTCCTGCTCTGTTTTGGTGGTTATGCACAGAGCAGCCTGGATCCTCCTCTTCTTGGGTCCCTCTCTCCTGTTGAGTGCCCCCACAGCAAGCAGCTTGCTATGGGGGCACCCGAGCCGAACTTTAGCTCCATGTGTCCATTCAGACATGGAAATGCGGTTCAGTCCCGCCCCCTCTCTTTCCTGAGTGGTTAACTGACTTTGATTGACAGCAGCAGGAGACAATTGTGCTGCTGCTGTGTCTCAGCCAATCAGGGGAGAGAGTCCTGGATGCCTTGACTTCTGTATAGAAGTCAATGCAGGCCGCTCCGAAGTCACCCCAAAGTAGTACATGAACCTTTTTCTATGTCGAACGGTTCCATTGCAATGCATGGAGCGCGACTTGTCAGGCAGCTAAGTGGCAACAGGTCACTCGTGTGAATCGGCACAAAGATTTACCATATTTGCCGGCGTATAAGACGACCCCCTATTTTTCCAGGAAAAAATTTGGTTTTGGGATATACTCGCCATATAAGACTACCCCCTTCCTACTAGTCTTTCTGGAAGCTGAGGGGTAGCCGGAACAACCACTGACAGGAACAAGCGCTGACAGAAACAGGCTTTTTTCAAATCTCACTGTGACATTACATGCCTCACTGTTCCATTACATTACATTACATGCCTCCACTGTGCCATTACATTACATGCCTCCACTGTGCCATCACTTGCCCCCATTGTGCCATAACTTGCCCCCATTGTGCCATCACTTGCCCCCACTGTGCCATCACTTGCCCCCACTGTGCCATCACTTGCCCCCACTGTGCCAGCCAAGACGATTTCTCTACCTTATTTTTTTGCAGATTCTGGCTTCCAGGCTGCGGGCATCCATGATTCAAAAGCCGCGCCTTCTCCTCAGACTGTTCCGTGATAGGCGGAACACACATTTTCCCAGCAGGGCCTCTGTTCAGTGTTCCACATATCACGGATGTCCTCTCGTCCGAGGATGAGAAGGCATCCGTGATAGGCGGAACACTGAATAGAGGCCCTGCTGGGAAAATTTGTGTTCCGCCTATCACAGAACAGTCTGAGGAGGAGGCACGGCTTTTAAATCATGGATGCCCGCAGCCTGACAGAGACTGTCATTGGCGTATAAGACGACCCCCGAATTTGGATTTTTTTGCATCCAAAAGGTCGTCTTATACGCTGGAAAATACGGTACTCTGAGTTGACCTTTTGTTTCATTAGACCTTTAACGACTGAATGAATCATGTCGATTTTCCCTTTAATTTCTTTTGTATTAGTTGAAATTCGTTATTTTTTCTTCAGACATTCGGATGCAAATTTCGATTCGTTACGAAACAAATTGCACATGTCTAATTGATATAAAAATGATGTCTTCTTGAAAAGAGGGTAATTAAAGGCCATTCTAAATACAGAGTCTGATAATCCAGTCTATTCACGTGCAGGTAGAGGCCCAATTGGCATCAGCTTATTCATATGTGAACAATGACAGGAGTGCAGATTCACCATAAACAATGTATACTGTTTACTTTTTTTGTGTACAAACTTTATTGAAAACTCACAAAGTGAAATTGAATTACATTTTATTGGCTGCAGTGTAGTGCGATGTGGTTGATAGTGTTGGACTGAGCTTTGCCTGTTAGGAATCAAATCTTCTTCCCTTGTCTTACATTGCATTAGGACTGTGCTGGGCAAAGCCATCCAGTGCTGTTCCAACGCGCCTAGTGTAAATGGGTCCTTCACCTAGTGTATTCATGATTTTTTTTTCTTGATTTCTGCATAAATGAAGCCTAAAATGTGATCTGATTTTGATCTAAATCATGTATGGTCTTGGAGAACAGCATGCACAACATTTTACATTTTGCCATTTTAGAATTGAATGAGTTACTTACACAATCAAGGTAATTGATGTACAATCTATGTGATTCTCTTGAAAAGAGGGTAATTGCAGGCTATTCCAATCAGAGTTAGATGTCCTATTCAATTCATGTGCTGGTTTTCCCTGGCTAGACATGCTTTTAACCGAAAATTTCTGTGAAAGAGAAAAATGACAAGGGTAAAGGGGATTTTAGTCCTAACCAACACTTGACATTCTCTTATACTGAAAAAATTTAAATGACAAGCTACAGTTGTGAAAAGCACATTTCCGGACATTGATTCGAATGGTCCAAACATACAATCTAATCTTTGTATAAGTCAAAACTTCCGAAAGCAAATAATACAAAAATGTCAATTGCCAACTGCCAAACCAATTCCGGACAATACTTCTGCTTGTAGTCACACTGGACAAAATAACAATAAATATCCAGTTCACTTCTACTTAATTTATATGGTTTTCAATCTCAAGGCCTGATGAAGGAGATGGTCTTGGACCCCCTAAAATGTGTTGTTATTTTTTTGATTATCCCCCTGACCTTTATTGGAATAACGTTTTATATGGACCTTTTAACAGTGGTGTGCAGCTTCAATTTATATTTTGGTTACATTTCACTACAAGCCAAGGAGACTGTGGAGATCCTATGGCGTGTAGCCTGTCCAGGAACCAAGTAACATCAGTTCTGACTAGGGTTGCCAAACGTTTATAAATTTACTGACATATTGTAAACATAGGATGTTTATGAACTGTCCATTTAAATGTTGGTTACGGACGGCTACTCCCCGTAAATTGCATGTGCAGTGCCCAAGCTGGCAAAATAATATTCAGTCGGGTCTGTGTATGTGCAGTGGGCATTTTGCATGATGTCATGAATCATGGCACTCAGCATGCATAAAACCGCGTGCCATTTCCTGCCATTTGCATTGCAGGACTCCTGGTAGAAGGAGCTGCTCTGCTCACTCAGTCACGCACTTTGCCTGCCCTGCTCGGCTTGCTCAGTGACCGCCAGTTTGCTCTGCTTTCGGTGCCTGCCCTGTCTGGGCCTCCTAAGTCCTACCTGCCAGTGCAGCTGTACACGCCCAGGCCCAGCCACCACCACGGGCACGCCAGGGACCAGACCACCTGTGCCCAGTGCCCATCACCAGTGCAGTGCCAATATAAGTCAGTATGTATTCAGGCAATTTGCAAATTGTGAGATTGTGTGCAAGTGCAAACTACAAGTACCGTGCAAAACAGCTCATTTGCAAATGGACATGGACATGGAGTCTCTGCTGGTCTGGACATGAGTTGGGCAGCTTGGGCAAATGAAGATGGAATGGATTGGTTGGTGGCATTATTGCCAAATGGCAATTGAATTAATTTGACATGCATTCAAAAATGGAGCAGCAGTAGTGCAGTGGGGCATTAAAGAATGCATGCAATGGTCAAAATGTAATGGATGTGGTGGAGCAGTCTGGTCTAGGGCTAAATAATACGCAATGCTGGAAGTCAGTGGAGTAGTTTACTAGTAATGAATGAATGCAATGGTCAATGGATGGATGGAGCAGTGAGTGTACTACTGGGAAAATGAGAATACATTACATGCAATGGAGCAACAGTACTACTGGGGCAATAATGAATGAATGCTCAGGAGCAATGCTCACCATAAGACAACATTAGCAGAAGTTGCATACAGGGTGGCACTAAAGAGCTGAAAAAACACATAGTTTCATGTTTGTTGGCCGACAATTCATTGCCGTTTGTATGCAAGACAAGTTTGTGGCCAACGCCCTTCGGACAAATGTCCTACGCTTTGTCCGATTAAAATCCGATCATGTATGAGGCTTTACAGTGTATTTATCAGATACTGTTGCATTCTAAAAATATATAAATGAATGAATAACTAAATTTACAAAAGGATGTAAAAAAGTTTTAAACTTTTGCACGTTTTCAGTCTATAATAAAAGCAGAACAGGCGTTTTCTTTTGTTATAACAGTGTCCCAAATAGAAGCCTTATATATCCTTAAAAATGTATATACTGTATATAAAAATTATTTGGTGATGCAAATTAGTCATAGAGGGCCTGATCCACAGCCGCCGAGCGCAACTTAACTTTTCAGAGTTAAGTTACACTGCCACAAATCTCCCAAGTTAGGTGCCGATCCACAAAGCACTTACCTGGAAATTTGCGGCGCTGTAACTTAACTCCGTCCGGCGCAAGGCGTTCCTAATACAAATGGGCGATTCCCATTTAAATTAGGCGCGCTCCCGCGCCGGATGTACTGCGCATGCTCCGTCGGGTAACTTACCCGACGTGCATTGCGCTAACTGACGTTGCTCCGACGTCATTTGCTTAGACGTTAACGTAAATGGCGTCCAGCGCCATTCAAGAACGTCTTACGCAAACGACGTAGAATTTCAATTTCGACGCGGGAACGACGGCCATACTTAACATGGCTTAAGAGAGCTAGGGCTGAGCCCTAGTTTTTCGCCGCGTAACTCGACGTAAACGACGTAGAATTAGCACGACGGGCCCGTCGGAACGTTCGTGGATCGCCGTAAGTGTTCATTTGCATATTCTAGGCCGGCCGCAATGGCCTCGCCACCTAGCGGCCGGCCTAGAATTGCATCCTTAAGATCCGACAGTGTAATTCAATTACACATGCCGGATCTTCTCCCAAACTATGGAAAACTGATTCTGTGGATCAGTTCCATAGTTAGGACCAGGGATACGACGGAGAGTAACAGCAGTTACTCCGTCGTATCTCTTTTGAGGATTTGGCCCAGAATTTTTGCTACGTTCTGGCAAATAAGGAAACAAAACCACTGAACATTTCCCTTAACTAACACATAACATTTTACATTACCCTATGAATGCTGCTTAATTGGTTTGACCTCGTCTATTGGCAGTAGACGCAATCAAACACAATACTTATGAAGAAAAAAAATTCTAAAGATTCTCAAACTTTGTCTTAAAAGCATATGTGCTTCAAAGTGAATTTATCATGAAATAACCACATCTGGAGATCACAGTCTTTACATGAAAAGGGAGCCTTTGCATTGGTGTTTTAAAATTTTATCCAATTTTATCCAGCTGAATCTGACCAGACATACTTTGTATACTCCTTACATGTGAGCTTTCAGATCTGAACTTGGTTCTAAAGAGTGCTTAGAGATTCACAAATAAAAGAAAGGTGATGATCTGGACAATGATACCTACGAGAAATATAAACAACTGTGGCTCACCTGGCTCCACTTCTCTTCGTCTGATACTCTGTTGAGCATGTTGTCTCCCGCAACATGATCGTAAGTGTAATGTTTTATTCCCCGGGACGGGTTGGGGCCCCGATGTGGGACCTTCCGCCGTAGATACACCTTCCCTCACCCTCCCTCTAGATTGTCCTGTCGGCAGCCCACGCATTCCCCCCTTCAAATCCCCTCTCACCTGTGTCTCATTCACCTCCTCCCTCTCTCCTCCTTCTCTCTCCTTCTCCTTTCTCATTTCAACTTTCTCTACACTCCTGCTCCTCTTTTCCTCCTTGTTTCTCTTTTTTTTTTTTCTTCCCCTCCCCCCCCTTTATTTTTTATTTTTCTCTTGTTATATCAAAACAGTAGTTTTACAGTCGCAGCTCCGCTAAAAAGCAGAGACCTTAGTGGTCACGCATAATTTCCTTTATTATTGGTTCATTTTATATAAAGTTGTTGCCATGTCTATTGTTATGCTTATTGGTGAGAGTCTAGCTGTAGGCGATAGCCACTTGGCTGATTCTTCCCTCCAATCATTATTGTGACTGTATGCGGAATGTGCCTTCTAATGTTTATTGTCTTTTATCTGTTTGATATGTCGAAAATTTCCAATAAACATATTTTCAACTCTAAAAGAAAGGTGATGAAAAATGGACTGACATAAGAAGTACTTTGAATTACAGATTATAATTTTCTGCATTGTATTCACAATAATATGCCCAGAGAATAGAAGGGATACGGTGAGTAACATCCACTGGGGCAGAATATTAAAATAGAATGAGGAGCAAGGTTATCCACAACTCCATAAGCTATCACCTTTAAAGATGAGCCTGTGTTTTACCCATACAGAATAAAACAATAGATCCACATTAACCACTTCAGCCCCGGAAGTATTTACCCAATTCCTGAGCAGGCCATTTTTTGCGATACGGCACTGCGTCGCTTTAACCACTTAAGACCCGGACCTTTAGGCAGGTAAAGGACCCGGCCAGTTTTTGCGATTCGGCACTGCCTCGCTTTAACTGACAATTGCGACGTGGCTCCCAAACAAAATTGGCGTCCTTTTTTTCCCCACAAATAGAGCTTTCTTTTGGTGGTATTTGATCACCTATGCGGTTTTTATTTTTTGCGCTATAAGCAAAAATAGAGCGACAATTTAGAAAAAAATGCAATATTTTTTACTTTTTGCTATAATAAATATCCCCCAAAAATATATAAAAAAAGTTTTTTTCCTCAGTTTAAGCCGATACGTATTCTTCTACCTATTTTTGGTAAAAAAATCGCAATAAGCATTTATCGATTGGTTTGCGCAAAATTTATAGCGTTTACAAAATAGGGGATAGTTTTATTGCATTTTTATAAAAAAAAATGTTTTTACTACTAATGGCGGCGATCAGCGTTTTTTTTCGTGACTGCGACATTATGGCGGACACATTGGACAATTTTGACACATTTTTGGGACCATTGTCATTTTCACAGCAAACAGCATTGACAAAATGACAATTGCAGTTTGGGAGTTAACCACTAGGGGGCACTAAAGGGGTTAAGTGTGACCTCATCTGTTTCTAACTGTAGGGGGCGGGGCTGGACGTGTGACGTCATTGATCGTGTTTCCCTATATTAGTGAACACACGATCAATGACAGCGCCACAGTGAAGAACGGGGAAGCTGTGTTTACACACACCTCTCCCCGTTCTTTAGCTCCGCGGAGCGTTCGCGGGACTCCAGCGGCGATCGGGTCCGCGGGTCACGCGGCCGCGGTCACGGAGCTTCGGACCAGGCCCACGGCTGGGCACTTAAAGAGGACGTACAGGTATGTGCTTGTGCCCAGCCGTGCCATTCTGCTGACGTATATCTGCAGGAGGCGGTCCTTAAGTGGTTAACAGACAATTGCGCGTCGTTTAATGCTTTACCCAAACAAAATTGATGTCCTTTTTTTCCCCACAAATAGAGCTTTCTTTTGGTGCTATTTGATCACCTCTGCAGTTTTTTTTTTTTTTTTTTTGCGCTATAAACAAAAAAAGAGCGACAATTTTGAAAAAAAAACTACATTTTTTACTCTCTGCTCTAAAACATTTCCCCAATAAAAAAAAAATAAAAAAAATTATTTATCAGTTTAGGCTGATATGTATTCTGCTACATATTTTTGGTAAAAAAAAATCAGATCGGATACCTAACTGACTTTTTTGGGAACCAGTGACATGTTTACAGTAATTAGTGCTAAAAATATGCACCGTTATTGTACTAATGACACTGGCCAATGGGAACGCATGCTCTGCCAGAGACCCACAAAAGGGAGATCCTGAGCCGACGTACAGCTACGGAGATTCGTGAGATCATGCCACCTGGTCGGCAAGTGGTTAATGGTGGCTCCACCAGCAAGTTACACTTTCTGGGCCAGATCCTCAAAAGAGATACGCAGGCGGATCTGCTGTTCCGCCTGCGTATCCCTGTTTCTATCTTTGGAACTGATCCACAGAATCAGTTTCCAAGAGAAAGACAGAAGATCCGGCAGGTGTAATAGTTTTACACTGCCGGATCTTAAGATGCAGTACCGCGACCACCGCTGGGGGCATTCATCGTTGAAATTACGCGTCGGGTATGCTAATGAGGAGTTACGTCGATCCTTAAAGCTTTTTCGCGTTCGATACGTTGCCGCTACGTTAGTTTCCCGTCGCTTAGTTACACTTTTGTAAAGCAGCCCTACTTTTACACAGCAGGCGTACTGCTGTGTAAAGTATGGCCGTCCTTCCCGCGTCAAATTTTTTAATTTTACGTCGATTGCGTAAGCCGTACGGGAATACGTAAATACGCTACGCGCCGATCAAAAAATGTCGTCACGTTGCGCAAAGCACGTCGGGAAATTTGCGTCACAAGCATGCGCAGTACGTCCGGCGCGGGAGCGTGCCTAATTTAAATGGGACTCGCCCCATTAGATTAGGAACGCCTTGCGCCGGACGGATTTGAGTTACACCGCCGCAAATTTCCAGGTAAGTGTGTTGTGGATCGATACCTAACTTAGGAAATTTGCGGCAGTGTAACTTAAATCTGTTAAGTTACGTTGCGCTGCGGGGTTGTGGATCTGGCCCTCTGTTTCTTGTGCTCTCCTGCTGCTCATTTTGGTTATCAGGGACAAATAAAAATAACCAGAAAATGTTCTATGCAAGATACATTTACAGCACAACAAGCAATAAATTAAACAATGCACGATTGCTTTATGTTAATAGCTGCTCCCTGGGTTGTTCTGTACCTCTTCATAAGAGAGCCCCAGAAGATAGACCAAGTTGTAAATTGTTATTGGAATTGTGCTATGGTAAGAAAACACAAAGTACCCATTGTGCCTTTCGTTCTCTGCACACTCTGATCTGTGAAATTCTTTAACCAATTTAAACTCCTATAGTCATCATAGCCGAAACACTCCTATTTAAAATGTAATTTCTTCTGGTTCAATTAAATTAATTTTATACATTTAGAAACAAACAACAATTGTTCCTAAATACTGGTACACGACTGTTGGTACCTAAAGTGATTTTTAAAATATAATGCATAATGGGCCTAAAGGGAACATGTCACCATGACCATTGTAACTATGAAAAAAATATAATAGTGCTTTGATTATATATATATATATATATATATATATATATATATATATATATATATATATATATATATATATATATATACACACAGTACAATCTTTTTTTTTTTAACAGTTGAGGGATTTAAATATGACCTGTTGTAATGCAGTAATTTATTTTATCTCTCACTAGGTTGCCAACCATCTGTACTTGTGTATTAACTAGAGTTTGGACCTTTTTGTTAACTTTTCTGTGCTAGTTTTTGGGAAGTGGACCTTCTTTGTTAACATAACTAGCAGTATTTCTACTCAGTTGAAACATTTAACTACAAGTGGGACCCCTAAATGAAACATATGCCTTGTTCTTAGGTTTTGAATAAGAAAGTCCATTCCTTATTGTCAGCTTTATTCTAGAAACTGATAGATCAAAAACGAGCGAAAAAAAATACACAAGGTTGCAGCAAGGCCTTCTTCACAGCCAACAGTCCCTGGTTACTCCGTTCCCAATTCTGATGCTGTTGTTGGTCATACACTTGTAGCGCCTGTGTACTTTCATCCAGGTGCTATCTTAAATTTAGAAAGGGATGAGAGAGTTATTTGGCTCTCATCCGGTTAATTTGTGTAAATTGGGTCTCTGCCAGGCTGGGCTGCGCTGTGGTTTCATTCTGTGTTCCAGAGGTGCCTTTCCACCTCGGGGTGACAGATGGCGCCAGAGAGGGGTCCAGACAGGGGTGCCTCTCTCCAGCAGCCAATCAGAGGGTTTCTTCCCTCACAGGGCATGCTGGGGGAGGGTATTTCTGAGGCAGACTTCGGTTGGCGGGGTTCTTGTTCCGGGTGCGGCACCCACCTTCAGGAGCAACTGAAGCTATGGTGGGACTCCAGTGATCTACTGGGTTCCCCAAACTTTGAGAGAAGATCCCAAGTGAGTTGTGCTGTTTGGTGGGGAGTCAGTCTGAGGAGAGCCCGGAGGCAGGCAATCCAACAGGGCCTAGACAATCCACCGGGGATCGAGGTGACCGGACATTGAGAGTTTGTCTGTTGGCAACCTGTCAGTCGGTGACCATTTGAGAGCTACCTGAGGGAGATTCAGGCACTAAATTTACTAAGGAGGATTTACCTCACAATCTACATTCCGGAGAAAGGGGACTGTGGCAGAGGTCCCGTTCTGACCTTTATTTCTACTAAGTCTGTGGCAGAGACTTATTTTCTCCTCAAGTTTCCAAGTGATACTCTGGCTTCCAGGTCGGTGTGAGAGGCCTGTCCAGCTACACTATACCCACTCCGGCTGGAGTTGCAACGAAGTAAAAGTGCCGCTGGAAGCAGGACTGCTTCTGTATCGTTCAAGCCTGAATCTGCAATTTCTCTTCTTCACCCATCTTTTTCTGTCTACCTCAAGTTTACTGTTTTGCCGTGTTGGGTGAAATAAAGCCACAAGAAAAGACACCTGTTGCTTGAACATTCCGCCATTGCCTCATCATCATCATTACCCCTAGACGCTCACAAAGGTAACACGCCATCCCTATTCTATCCAGTGGCTCCTCCGGGGGTAGCGCTACACACTGTTCTTTTTTTATCCGGGGTCCTAAAGAATTGGCTGAAATTTGCTTTGTGGGTAGCCTTGTCCTTAGATTTAAATAGTTCATTGTACTTTTAGCTGTTGTTCTTACCAATCTTGGATGGTAGATTGATGAATATTGTACTCTGTTAGTGACATTGTTGTCATGGAACCCTGTCGCACTCCGCTTCCGTCAGTACACTGCTTCCTCCAGTCTGGGCCTTTCCGATATCAGATATTACACCTTTCCGATATCAGATATTACAGTCAAAGTACAACACTAGCTTGTATGAACATGGAATGTTTATTAGAACAAGAATACAGACTTTTATACACTTTAGAAGGAGGTTCCCCCCTCCTGATCATATTACCCTAACAATACAAACTGTAACCAGAAACATAAATTAACATGAGCTAATTAACTAATCATTTAACCAGCCCAGGTGACTCTGAGGTTTGACCTTTCAGGTGAGCCTTGCCATCTTCTAGCTCAAAAGACATAATCCACATTATCATAAGTATAAATACAGGACATTTTCTCACAATAGCAGGAGCACACCAGTAGCAGACTATCCGTCTCCTACAGTGTACAGGGGCCAATGTGATCATCTCTTTCAATTAAGCTGTTTAGTTCAGAATCAAATAAAACAGCAATAGTCTTTGTATATTTACATAGTTACATAGTTAGTCAGGTTGAAAAAAAACACAAGTCCATCAAGTTCAACTAAAAAAATTAAAATAAAAATACAATCCCATATACAGCATGCTCTAATTTGCTACAGCAGGGGAAACAATTCCTTCCGGATCCCCCATTTTCCCTGGATCAACTTTTACCTATAACTGTTAGTACCCTACCCAGTTATATTGTGTACATTAGGAAAGAATCCAGGCCTTTTTTAAAGCAATCTACTGAGCTGGCCAGAACCACCTTTGGAGGGAGTCTATTCCACATTTTCACAGCTCTTAGGGCTCTTTCACACGGAGCGGACCGTTTCTGGGTCCGCTCCGTGTGTCTCCGTCAGCTCAGTGGGATCCCCGCTGAGCTGTCGGCGGATAGGGCGGTCCCTGCACACAGTGCAGAGACCGCCCTGTCTCAGCTCCGCTCTGCCCTATGGGGAACCGCATGCAGACGGACCGTGTGTCCGTCTGCATCAGTTCCGTTCTGCTGGACGGAAGAAAAATAGGGTCCCGACGGATGCGGACGCGATTCCATAGGGATGTATTACAAGTACGTTAACGGACTTGTAATAACGGACAGGCGGAGCGGACGTCTGAAAGGGGCCTTACTGTGAAAAAACCTTTCCGTATTTGAAGATTAAATCTTTTTTCCTCTAGATGTAAAGAGTGCCCCCTAGTCCTTTGTGATGACCTTAAAGTGAATAACTCAACACCATGATTGCAATATGGACCACTTATGTATGTGTACATGTTGATCATATCCCCCTTTAATCTCCTCTTCTCAAGAGGGAATAGATTCAGTTCATCTAATCTTTCCTCATAGCTGAGCTCCTCCATGTCTCTTATAAGTTTGGTTGCCCTTCTCTGCACTTTCTCCAGTATCCTTTTTGAGAACTGGTGCCCAAAACTTCATATTCCAGATGAGGTCTTACTAATGATTTGTACAGGGGCAAAATGATATCTCTCTTTCTGGAGTCCATACCTCTCTTAATGCAAGAAAGGACTTTTCTCGCTTTGGAAACCGCAGCTTGACATTGCATGCTATTATTGAGCTTATGATCTACCAAAACCCCCAGATCCTTCTCCACCATTGATTCCTACAATTGTACTCCCATTAGTATGTATGATGCATGCATATTCTTAGCCCCCAAGTGCATAACTTTACATTTATCAACATTAAACCTCATTTGCCACTTAGTTGCCCAATTAGACATGCATTGAGGTCGGCTTGTAAATTGGAGACATCCTGCAAGGACGTTATTCCACTGCATAGCTTGGTGTCATCTGCAAAGACAGAAATGTTACTTTTAATCCCAGACCCAATATCATTTATAAAGATATAAAAAAGTAAGGGTCCCAACACTGAACCTTGGGGTACACCACTGATAACCTTAGACCATTCAGAGTAAGAATCATTAACCACTAGTCTCGGAATTCTGTCTTTTATCCTGGGAGATATTGTGAATAAATATTACTGTTCCATTCTAAGTAATCCAAGCCACATTTTCTCAGTCGCCTTGTGCCCATAATAGACACAGGGTGATTTAGACATAGGAGGTGCATAGGGAGCTTAAACAAGGGTTTCCCTACCTCTCCACAGGATTCTGGGTTCCACCAGCCCCCTGCCCAAAGTCACTCCCGTCACATCTCTTCCCTTTCGGCAGAAGACTAACACAGGAGGAGACCCCAGAAAGGTTGAAGTTATTTTATAGTTCCAGTCCCCCAATGCCTGAACCCACACAGAGTCTGGCCATTCCCCCATCATCTCCTAGGTCTCACTATTGGCCCACTCCTATGTAATACTGCAATTATTGGCTACTGGACAGTAGTGTTTTAGAAGATTTATAGAGAGGCCAAGTACACAACCTCAGGACTGTGTGTATTTCAGAAGAACTAGTCGTTCTGGGCAAAAAGGGTGTTTACAATAAGCCTACAAAAGCCAGCTGTGTGCTAACAATACTGAATTAGGTAAGTATAACACAGTCTAAATTTGCCTTAACAACATGCCAACAGGTCACAAAATACAATGGGGAATAACAAAAAAAACTATAGCAGAGGAATAATAATGATAATAGAAAAAATCTTTTTTTCCTTTGGTAAGCCTCTGGCAATTTAATCTGCTTAGGCAGCAAATAAGCTAACAGTTCACAAAAAATTGAGTAATAATACTAATAATACAAAATATATTTTTTTCTCTTTTTCACTGCTGGAGGATTATTTTCTAGGTTGAGACTTACAGAGGGATAATGCTCTTCTGTTCCTTTTTTTCGATGGAGAGCTCTCTGTTAAAACCAGTTCACTACAGAAAAAAATATAACGGCGAAGGAAGGATCATTGGATGAGGCATTGTTATTAAGGTGCACCCAGCAAACTAAAACCTAATTATTTATTGTAGCCAGACTTCTGCCTGATACATCGATTAAACGAATGCAAGCCAAACATGTAAGGGCATGACTGTTTTATGGCAAAAAAAAAAAAAAATCTTTTAGATATAGATTGTACAACATGAGTGGTTAAATCAATATTTTCTTTTTTATTGAAAAGAAACTGTTGGTCCTTGTGAGAAAAAATGTAATAGAAATTGACAAAGTTATTGGTCTTCTTTGTTAATTTTTACTTCTATAGTGCTTTCTCCCTGGGGACTCAAAGCACTTGGGGTGCATCTTGGGCGCACTCAGTTGAGTCAATTAACCTACCAGCATTTAGAATCTAGACTATGGAACGCTTTACCAACCTCCATTCGGTTGGAGGAGGACCACTTGGCATTAAGGAGAAAGATCAATACCCATCTCTTTTGAGTTCAAAGGAGAAATGGACACACGAGCGCCCAGAGGCGATTCAGTTCACATGTGCAGCGCTATATAAGTTTTTCACTCACTCACTCACTCACTCACTCACTCACTCAGAATGTTGAAAAGTACCTAGAGGAAACCCACGCAAACACAGGGGGAATATACAAACTCCATGCAAATTGAACCCTGGTCGGGGTTCAAACCAAGGACAAACATTTTAACCATTGAGCCAATGTGCTGCTACGGTGCTTGCTGTGTCAAGAAATTGTTTAGGAGTGAAAGATCACTTGAGACAATCCACTTTATTATATACATATTATTTATTGCTATGAGTATGGCCACTAGAATTGGTCCCTCAATGTCCACTGAGAAACTGGCATTTCCAGGAGTGTCAGGAGTGTGAATCTCCTGGCTCTCCCACCGATCACACTAGTTCCTCCCTCTAATTTCTCAGCACCATTCTCTCCTGTTCTGACATTAGATCAGAGGAAGGGACAAGTGGGAATGGCAGGTGATCACTAAGATCAATACTTGGTTTCCCATCATTTTTAGTGACTGGAGAAGAGTCGGCAATGCGGACTCCAAGAAAGGTGACTATTTACTGCCTTCTTTTATGGGTGGGTGAGGCTTTATAAAAAAAAAATCACAAAGGGTCACTTTAACAGTGAGCCTGTGTAACTCAGTGGTGTCTTGGAAATTTTCCAGCTAGGCAACTCCTATCCTAATATTAATTGGTGGTTCCAAATTCATAATAAATAGTACAGAGGGGAACAAGCTGTAAAAAATTTTATACTGAAATACGCATGCGCGCGGGAGATTTCCTTTCCGGCATGGGTCGGCCCTTCAGCCCAGGATCCCCCCTGCGCATGCGCCGCTGCAATCAGAGATATTCTTTATACCTACAGGTAAGCCTTATTATAGGCTTACCTGTAGGCAAAAGTCAAAAAAGTGGGTTTACAACCACTTTAAGGAGATTCCCAACTTAAAATAACCACAGGCTATTGTTTCAAAATACCAAGGGAGGAGCAGAAAAGAGAGGAACATCCCAGCTGATGTCAGCCCGGTCCAAGCACTAAAGAGGGAGGGGCCGTCAGCCGGGTGGAGAAGGAGAGGAGACGATCTTTGGTTATATCTGGCTGCTATAAATGGGGTATTTTACATGGTGCTGTTGCAGTGGGATACACACTGGACCTGGGATCTCTTTCCAAAACAAATTACAGCCTTTTTCATGAACTTTACTAGGGCTTATTTTCGGGGTAGGGCTTATATTCAGGGAAACATGGTAGTCAATTGTCTACAGATAAATAGAAATGTATACCTCACCAGAAATCTCAAAATCCTTTGTCTGAGAGATGTCAGTTCTGTCTCCTCCAGGATACTTCTTCACTCCTTTCTTTTTTTTCGAGCTCTTCTATCTCAATCTTTCTTCAAACTTTTATCCCCAAAGAAAGTAGGCTTGGATATGTTCCCCATGTAATTAATGATGTCAAATTACATATTATTTTACTATGTACCCATCCGCGCAACTACCTAAAGGGGGGCAGTATTGGATTAAAAATAATTTTGGAATTTTCCTTAAAAATACCAAGATTTTGCTTTGAACAACCTCTGACCTAAGCCTTGAACAAAACCTTAAGTATAATAGGGTGGTCTATTCTATGGAAGCATGTCTGACTTATTGTCTCTTCATAAAATATATAGCTTTAAGAAAGACTGAACAACGGCAATTAGCTTTTCCTCCAAATACCTTTGAGAGTGAGGTAATTGGTACTAAAAACACAATAGTTATTCACATATAGTTTCACTGATAGAAATGTGTACACCCACTCTCATTCATAGTTCTTTTAACGTGCACCCCTCATATTAATAATATATACTAATATATTTCAATGAGTAAAATCAAACAATATATAATGATTATATATTGAATATTGTAAAAGTATATAAACAAAAATATGTAAAATTATTCAATTAAGTAGGCATATATATGCTCCATCTAATGTAATAATAATACAATAGAAATTATTGCTAATAAAATTACTTTCAGTTAATAATACTTTTTCATAAAGCAACTTTTAAATACGCCCCATTTATATTTGTTTAGTAATGAAAAAAATGTAAACACATTCTGGCACCATGGCTAGTCCTTATCTTGTTTTTGTTGTCTAGGACCCTCATCATTTATGACCTGTGAGAATATGCGATAAGGCGCTTAAAAAATTTCTGTAAGAGCTTTGTCCAAAAGAAATGTACTAAATTTTCTCTGTCACAATTGCACTAATACGGCTACAATCACCTCCAAAAGCAATGGACTTGCATTCACCTTCTAACAGATAGACAAGATGGCTTCCAAGATGCCCATGAAACCATATATAAAATAATTCCCTCTCCTTTTTTTTTAACCTCAATAGTTCTGAAAAAGCACAAAAAGATACACTCAGCATTTTTCTATATAACTGTTCTGTTTTATTCATCATTTTTCATATTTATTTTTATAAACATTATGTAGGTATCACTTTAGTATTGATGGATATACTTAAGGTAACAAGGTGAGTAACTGAAGCAGTACCTAGGTAGGCTAGTGTCTTCTCAGGGTCTTAGAAATGTGACTACATGGCAGAAGAGTTATTATGATGCCAAGGGCGTTAACTACGGTGGACAAAGCATACACAATAAAAGTACTGTATATCCAGAGTTTACAATTTCTCTCATATTTCCCATCTTTTGGCCATTTCTATTGACCATACCTGTTATCACCTTTAACCTGGGATCTCTTTACATTTAGGCAGAGCTAATCATGCCCTAGGAGGCCAACTCCATTGGGGGAAACGCTGAAGCTTGCTAAAAACAAAGGAGAGATAAAGGAATATTTACAGGTTATCATAGGTAAGGTGCATATCCTTTAACCTTAACAGCCTTAGCCCTGCATAATCCCTATTTTGCACGTTTTTTCTTTGTGACTCTTGTTATTTAGCACATACATAATTTAGTTTCACAACAAAGTAAAACAACAAGAGCTGCACTAGGGAAAATTCAATGGCCCGGATTCAGAAAGAATGGCGTAACTTTCGGCGGGCGTAGCGCATCTCATATACGCTACGCCGCCGTAACTTAGAGAGGCGAGTACCGTATTCAGAAAGAACTTGCGCCCTAGGTTACAGCGGCGTAGTGTAAATGGGCCGGTGTAAGCCCGCCTAATTCAAATTATCAAGGCAGTGGGCATGTTGTATAACAATGAGCCGTGACCCCATGTAAATTAGGGGCCGAACGAATGGCGCATGCGCCATCTGTGGACGTATCCCAGTGCGCATGCTCAAAATCACATCGGCTAGAATGCCTAAGATACGTCGAACACTGCCTACGACGTAAACATAACTTACGCACAGCCCTATTCACGTACGAGTTACGTAAACGACGTAAATTTCGACGTCCATACCTTAACATGACTTTCCCCTGCTTTATGAGGGGTAAAGTTACGCCGGTCGTACGCCTTACGTAAACAGCGTATATTAATACGCCGGGCGCAAGTACGTTTGTGAATCGGCGTATCTAGGTCATTTGCATATTTATAATGGGAACGCCGAATGAAGCGTAATAATGGGAAGCCATGTTTTTGGACATATCTCGCTTTGTGAATCGGCGCAAAGATGCGATGGCGCACATTTGAAATTATGCTGACGTAAATGCTTTCTGAATCTCGCCCAATATCTCTATCTATCTATCTATCTATCTATCTATCTATCTATCTATCTATCTATCTATCTATCTATCTATCTAGTATAAATAAGATTTTTCTGAGTAATTTGTGCATTTAAAAGAGAAGTATGGCCAAAGCTTTTTTTGGCCATGCTTCTCTTCTTGGTCACAGAAGTATGCTTACTTTTGCACTTCTGTGACCCAGAATCAGCCGACAGCAGGCTATTGCTCGCTGTCAACTGACATTACAGGGCCACTCCAGACTCTGGAAGGATCCTGACTGTATTGTCAGGATCCACTCAACTGCCTGATTGAAATCTGGATCTGGCTCTCAGCGAATGGCTGAGAACCAAAGCCAGCTGTGTCTGCCCCCTCTTCAGCCTTGAGCTCCAGTGAGCAATGGAGGGGCACAGTGGAGAGCGGAGACTAATGCCCCGTACACACCATCACTTTATGTGATGAAAAAAAACGACACTTTCTGTGAAGTAAAAAATGACGTTTTTGAAACTTCAATTTTCTAAGACGAAGTTGCCTACACACCATCGTTTTCTCACAATGATCTTGCAAAGTGAGGTTACGTTCCACCACGTTTTACCATTGAAGCTTGCTTCTGGGCATGCGTGGATGAAAAAACGTCTTAGAAAACGACGTTTTTTGCTACACACGGTCAATTTCTGTGAAGTAAAAAGTGCACTTTTGAAAAACGACACATAAAATTGAAGCATGCTTCAATTTTTTTCTGTCGTTTTTTACAAGACATAAAACGACGTTTTCCCCCACACACGGTCAATTAAAGTGACGTTTTTAAAAACGTCATTTTTTTTCATCACATAAAGTGATGGTGTGTACGCGGCATAACAGTCACTGCTCTCTGCTCCAAGAATACCGAGAGCTGAGCGACCAGTAGTAATATGAGCGCTATGTTCTCAGGCTTAGAGTCTGTGGGGGACAGCTGCAACATCAGACCAATGCAGCAGCATGAAGGTGAGTATGTATGTTTATTTTTATAACCCATACATGGCCTTTAACATTTTAAAGAGGAAATTAAGTCTTCTCACATAATCTGTAATAAAAATATCTTTGTGATGTGAGCAGACTGCAGTTCCTCTTTAAAGTCTGAATAACTAAACTATAGAACACTGCCATCTTGTGGTTAATTTACATCCTGCAATCAGTAACAGTGCAGTGTGTTACACAGTAATACAGGTAATAGGATGGTTGCTTTCAAAACAGTACACCTTTTGATTGTTAGATGTGTAGGTGATAACAATGCAACTTCATACACCCTGAGCCTTGCTTTAGACAAATATTTTGTTTGGACCCTTTGAAGTAATTCCCACACAGAATATGGGACCATTAGGGTTAAATCATGGTTCAGAACAATGTCTTGAACTTTATCTAATAGCACCTTGCATGCAGCTACTGTTTTGATACAGTTGGGCGAACCCTTGATTACTGGGCTCAGCTGCCATGAATCGTATGTCAATGGATTTTTTTTCTAGTGTTCTTGTACAAGAACTCCCATTGTGTGTCCTTGGTTTTCATTACAGAAAAGAGTAAAGGATTTCCTGTAGTCTGGTAAGGTCAATGCAAGGACAGTGGTAACAGCTTGTGTCAGCGTCTGCTTCTGTCTTTTTATTTATTTTCAAACTTGAAATTCTGACATGCTGTGGCAGCATACAAAGGACCTGTCAACTGAGATGCATTTGGGATCCACTCCCCGCAATATCCCACCAGACCCAGTCTGTAATTACGAAAATGATTATAGTATAATTTATGATTACGGTACTTTCACCCTGTTTTCAGTAAGGATAAATTTGGTATCAGACACCGGAGAGTTCTCTACAAGCACCACCTCCCCGGGCCTTGAGGGTCCTTTGGAACCTTGATCGCATTTTGGGGTGAGAGTACATCCATCAGACGATCTATATATTATTGTAACCATGTAAATATATATATGAATTGTAAATTTGACAGACCCCTCAGGGTCTTTGTATGTACTAGTGTTTTCTCCTCTTTCTTCCCTTTGTTTTTTATTTATTAAAATGTATTGTCTATTTCTAGTGACATTGTATAAAGGTCCTACAAAAGCTCCAGAAGAAGCCATGATTATGGCGAAACATGTAGAGGAAACCAACTTTTATATTGTGACCACGTGACTTTTCATGTTCTGGTTTTAAACTTCATTCATTTTTTAACTATGTTTCTTCAAATAAAATTATGAAATTCCTAAAATCAATTTGATTAGATTTTTTGCACCTTAAAACTCCCAATTCTGGAGTTGCAGGCTGTGTATCAAGGGGTACACAGCCTGCAACTCCAGCCCAGAGGAACAGATTGTTCATGCAGCTCCAGCCCAGAGGAACAGACTGTCCATGCTAAAGAAGGACACCCTGTAACAGCTCAAGGACTGAATGCCACTGCGACACACCTAAGATCAATAAATCGCTCAGGGGAGGACCACTAACTGTGTACAGGATTTGGTGAGGGGGCTTTGCTTTGCTTTTTATAGAATACCAGATCCAAATATTGTCCACAAAGCACCTACATTGCCGGTGAAGATAATAAAACGCAAAGCTTTGCCTCAAGGAAATTACGGCGGTTGTTCTTAAAGGGCACACACCACGGGTATTGATATAATTTCACTGGGTGTGTGTACTAGAGGTATCGTAGGCCAGCCTCCCACACACACCAAAAGTTATTGGGGAGTCTATTTAATCTGTACATATTGTTACCTAATGCTTTCGTTGTTTGCATAGTGTTCCTGACTGTTTTCTTTAAACTGTTTCAACCAAGTCCTGAGTACTTACATAGGTCCTGGCTGACTAATGTTAACCTCGGTTTTACTTGTCTTCAAGTAAACTACAAGAAGAACTGTGTTGTGTTTTCCTGCTGAGTTATTCCATTAATCACATTGCTAGGTGTGCCAGAGGGGCTATGACAGTTCATTGGGGTTGAAAAGCAGAGTAATGGACTGAACAAACAAAAGAAGCTCCCTCAGGGGTTTGCTACATAAACATCAAACCACAGTGAATATCAAAGTTCTTCCTAAAGTTTTCCTATTTTTAAATTTTTTTATTTTTTTACAAACTTCATATAGATAAACAGAATTAATGAGAAAACATTCCCTGTATTTGCTTGTCAACGTTTAGTATTTAAATTACGGATGGAATGGCAATTTCTACTTCCTACGGTGAGCAAAAATAATTTTATTCTGATGAAGTTTGTTAATCTGCTTCACCTGGAAAGGATTTTACAAGTTTACAGCACATCATCTTCTGGCTGGGAGATGTCTCTGTTTGGACAGCATAGCATTTGCATTTATTTTACAGAGCATTGCATTGATTATACTTCGTCTCAGTTATGTCATTACAACTCTCATCTCTCTTCTGCCTAGACAGAAACACTTTTTGGTAGTTACTACTAATATACTTGTGATTGGTTGCCCTTGGCACAGATAAATGCTATAACTCATGTTTTTTCAGCTTTTAACGTTTTTTTTTGCCCTAGCCCCTGAACACAACTCAATAAACGCTTCAGAAAAACGATTGACGCGACAAAAACACATGTAAACACGTCTAAATATACGTTCCTGCTAGGCACGTTTAGCCCTTTTATTGCATTTAGCCTAGGCTGTGATACCCAGTAGGAAGGGCTCCTCATAAGAGTTGAACCCCCTTTAGTCACCAACTATACGACTGTGTTTCCATGGATTATCATTAAAAGGTGGCAATCCTAGGGCCAGTAGAAAGCATCTGTCTTTTTTGCTCTCCTGCTGTCACGTACTAGACTGTGGAGCCTGAGATGATAAGGGTGACCTCTTGCACAATTCCCATCAAAGCAGTGGGGTACCAAATAAGGAGGCAGAGACGTGGTCATAAATGCAAGCCGGGGTCGGTAACATAGGGAAGAAGCAGATATAACAGGCAGGGGTGATCCCAAAGCGGTGTCAGACGTAGCCAAGTCAGGAACAAGGTTGGCAGGCATGGATTACAATCAGGAACACAGGAACCAAAGCTGAAGACAATCCAGCACTAAGGCCCCTTTTACATTGAGGCGTTTTTCATGCGGTACAGCGCTAAAAATAGCGCTGCTATACCGCATGAAAAAATCATGCCCTGCAGGCTTTAATGTGAAAGCCCGAAGGCTTTCACACTGAAGTGGTGCGGTAGCAGGACCACTCCAAAAGTCCTGCTAGCCGCATCTTTGGAGCGGTATAGGAGCGGGGTGTTTACCGCTCCTATACCGCGTCTTCCCATTAAAAACAATGGGAAACAGCGGTAATACCGCTCGCAAGGCGCCTCTGCAGAGGCGCATTGCAGGCGGTATTAACCCTTTTTCGGCCGCTAGCGGGGGTTAATACCGCACCGCTAGCGCCCGAATATCGTGGTAAATACGACAGTATAGCGGCGCTAAAAATAGCGCGGCTATACCGTCATCGCACCTCCACTGCCCAATGTGAAAGCAGCCTAAAGGCAGACAAGCTCTCAGTTTAAATAGGCTGCTGGGCGCCAGAATCTGTGGATGCATAAGCACTCCTACATGTACGTGACGTGGTTGCACAGAAGTACAGTAAAATCACACTTGTTTAATAATAAAAATAAAAAGGCAAACAGAGTAAGCGTAGTCAAAACATAGCCAGTAACCGGATCGGGTAGCCGGCAAAGCCAATGTCCTAGAACCAGCGATAAAGGTAGTAGTACAGCAAGCAGGATCTGTAGCCAGAGTGAACGTAGTCAAGCAGGTCTTCAACAGGAACGCAGGAGAATGTCTCTAGTGATGTTAACACAGGCGAAGGCAAAGAGCAAATGAACTGGAAGGCTTTAAGTAGGCAGAGCTGACGAGCAGGATCATCAACAGGTGGATCACTGTGGAGAGATGGGAGCTGGCAATTAGCTGAGAGAAGGAAGGGCTAAGCCCAGCCCTGACACCCTGACACCTGAACTGGCCCAGCCAGTATGGGCAGACCTGAAAATACAATCTTTGTCTGCTCAGATGAGCGCACTTTAGCAATATTGCCTTAGGTTCCTTTTCCTGGTCATCAGAGGTCATCAGATTAAGTCACCTTAATGGTCTATGCCAACTATTCTAAACCAGCATTCCATGGAACCCTAAGGCCCCGTACACACGAGAGGATCGATCCGCTGAAATTGATCCGCGGATCGGTTTCAGCGGATAGATCCGCTGGTGTGTACGATCCAGCGGATATTTATCCGCGGATATATTTCGGGCCGACCGATTTCCAGCGGATAAAAATTTCTTAGCATGCTAAGAAATCTATCCGCTGGAATCGGCTCCAGCGGATCGATCCGGTGGTCTGTACAGACTCACCGGATCGATCCGTCTGATTCCCTCCCTCGCATGCGTCGTAATGATTCGACGCATGCGTGGATATCCTTATATGACAGCATCGCGCACGTCGCCGCGTCATCATCGCGGCGACGGCGCGACACGTCACCGCGGACGGAATTCCGCAGGGATTTTGATCTCCTGGTTAGTACAACCAGGAGATCAAAATCCGCCAGAGGATTTATCCGCGGATACGGTCCGGAGGACCGTTTCCGCGGATAAATCCTCTCGTGTGTACCCGGCATAAGGTTCCTCCAGAGGTTGCCATGGGTTCTTTTAGATATGATGAATTGACCTCCTAATTAATAGTGCCTGCATAGTTGACCAGTATGGCCATTTTCAGACAGATACGGCGATCGTCTAATCATGCTTATGTATAGGCCAACCAATATAAGACGGAAAGGTTGCCTGTCTTGAAAAACGTATCCAAGTCCTATTGTTTCCCAGAGATATTTAGGGGTTGCTTGCTCAAACCTCCATCTGCATATTCTGTATAGTAGCTGTTCCCAATGAGAATTCCATGGAACCCTAGGGGGCTAAGGATTCATTGAGCATTTGCTGAATGACCTCCAATTTAATGGTATCTGCATAATTCCAGGAACAACATCACTTGGAAATGCCAGAAGCATGACACTAAATATGCCTTTAGCTATCTGTAAGGGTTATGATCATCACTTTAAGGGTTGCATTCTTTCTAATGATCACCAATGTAAGGGTCATTTTTTCCCATTAATCCCTGATAAATAAGTTATAGTAAGTGTTCACCAAGACCTGAAACTTACTCTATTGCCGCGTACACACGATCGGTCAAACCGATGAGAACGGTCTGATGGACAGTTTTCATCGGACCAAACCGATCGTGTGTAGGCCCCATTGGTTATTTATCCATAGATTAAAAAAAAGCAATCTTGTGTGGTTAAAAATCCACGCATGCTCAGAATCAAGTCGACGCTTGCTTGGAAGCATTGAACTTCATTTTTTTCAGCACGTCGTTGTGTTTTACGTCACCGCGTTCTGACACAATCGTTTTTTTACCCGATGGTGTGTAGGCACGACTGACCATCAGTCAGCTTCATCGGTTCTGATGGACCGTTTTCATCGGATGGACCGATCGTGTGTACAGGGCATAGGGGTTCCTGTGGGGTAAAATGATTGAAAAGGCTGGTCTATGCCATTTCTATGCCATGTATTCAGTAGTCCAGGGAATTGTCAAACACAAGTCAAAGCTTAAAGTGGAAACATTTGATTCTCTAGAACAGTTGGAGCGTTAATGTTTTGAATTACCATGGAATGTCATTTCATTTTTTCCTGCTGCCAAGACTATAATGAAACACTGAAACCTATGATATATAAAGAGCTGTGACTGACAGTTGTGTACCCCAGCAACTGCGGCCAAAGACAATGTAGTCATACAAAGTATGATGGCTTTGTGAATACAATGATGAATGACAGCTGATTCCCAAGAGGGCAATGTGTCATTTTATTTTTAGCTCTTTTTCCTGCTCTGGCAAATTCTATAACAATTTCACAACTTTTTTTTTTACATGTCATTAGAGTATTTGTCAAAGAGTTGAACTATGTTCATTTTTTTTTTGCATACAAGCCTAGGTTTCCCTTTTCCACGTTATCTACCTGTGACATATTGATATTTGTTTTTTATATTCCCAACCACATACTTCCCAATTTTTTGAGATGTAGAAGGAAGACACATGATCAGTGTTCTTTGCATGCCTTGCACCAAGGTGTCTCTGATTTGTTATGGACTCACACTATCATGTTGCGTTAACATACACATTTCTGTAACTAACTGCAATTCCTGTTATACTGTATGGGCCAGATTCACAAAGGAGATACGGCGGCGTATCTCCAGATACGCCGCCGTAATTTCAAATGTGCGCCGTCGCATCTTTACGCCAATTCAGAAAGCTAGATACGCCTGAAAACATGGCTTCAGCCGTCCGGCGTAACTTGCCTACGCTGGCGTATAGTGGGCGCATAGTTACGCTGGACGCATTCGGCGTTCCCATTAAAAAATATGCAAATGAGTAAGATACGCCGATTCACGAACGTAGTTGCGCCCGGCGTATCAATATACGTCATTTACATAAGGCGTCTGACCGACGTAAAGTTACCCCTGCTATATGAGGCGCAGCCAATGTTAAGTATGGACGTCGGAACAGCGTCGAATTTTACACGTTTTACGTCGTTTGCGTAAGTCGTCCGTGAATGGGGCTGGGCGTAGGTTACGTTCACGTCGACTAAGCATTGAGCGAGCGTAATTTACGGAGAAAATTTGACGTGATACTGAGCATGCGCGCGCATGCGCCGTTCGTAAAGCGCGTCATTTACGTGGGGTCACGAATCATTTACATACAATACGCCCACTACCAGCCTAGTTTGAATTAGGCGGGCTTACGCCGGCCCATTTACACTACGCCGCCGTAACTTAGAGCGCAAGTTCTTTCTGAATACAGGACCTGCCGCTCTAAGTTACGGCGGCGTAGTGTATCTGAGATACGCTACGCCCGCCTAAAGATAGGCGATTCTTTCTGAATCTGGCCCTATGTGTTGGTGCAATAAGGTGCTATTCTGAATAAAGCAGGGAAGTGTTAAACAAATGTAAGTTAATTTTTTTCATGTTTGTGTTGTAATTTCCCTTTGCTTCCTGTTTCAGAGGTGCAACAGGTAGTAAGAAAAATATCTAGATGTGGGTATTTCCCCTCTTAGGGCTTGTTAACACTGGAATGTGGTCTGGAACACTCGCATTCTGTGCAATTTTTCTGCACTGCGTTCAAAATACACTGGGTATGCAATCTGCTGCAGGTGTACAGGACACATCCATCCATTGCTGTAGCACCAGATCAGTGAGTGGCGTCCCTTTCTTCTTTTCGGCATTATATTAATGCCCCTGAATGGTGTATAGGCGCCTGCTCCCTTTACTGCATGACCAGCGGGGAACTTTTTTTCTAGATTGGAGAGGCACTACACTACAGCCACCTTACACATGAATGACACCTCTATTGCCATACAAATCAATGCCCCCATGTTGCATTGACCTATACACAGTCAGCACATTTTGGCTGTGTATAGTCAGGCCTTAAATGCAGCCATTATAAGTTCTTGAAATTTGCCTTTATATTAGCTTTCCATATTACCCTAAATCAGCCTTTTTCAACCAGGGTGCCTAGGCATCCTGGGGTGCCTGTTAGGCTTCTTCAGGGGTGCCTTGGAAAAATGCCTTAAAATGTATCAAATATTGTATACAAGCCAGCAGGTGGATCAAGCCTGCCTTTTTTAGTTACACAAAGCCTCAGGTTTTCATTATGCACCATTACAATTTTTTAGACACCGTCATCCTAACAACCAATGATGTGATCAGTTGATAAGGAGGATGTCTGTCGCCTCCACAGTGCCCTTGTTTGACCCTCCTCTGCCTCTCCCTCAGCACTGGGGTCACTAGTCAGTACCATACCGCCCAACTTTTTGAGATTGGAATGAGGGACACCTATCAGCAAAAGTATGCAGACATAGGACACACCCCTTGCCACGCCCCCTTAAAGGAGAATTGTACAAAAAACAAGATTGATTAAACCCACAAATGCTTTTTTTACCACTACTATTCCTTTATATTGGCTTTTGGAATTTACAAATGAAGCGATTTAGAAATCAGATGAAAGATTTAGCGCTGGAAAACACTTTTTGACAGATAAAAAGTGCATTTTATATACAGCTATAGAGATCAGACCAAAATGAGGGACAAATGAGGAGGAAAGAGGGACATTGCTCCAAATCAGGGACAGTCCCTCGAAATCAGGGACAGTTGGGAGCTATGGTCAGTACCAGTGTGCAAAAGTGTATTTGCTTTGGAAGAAAAAAAAAGCACCTCTAACATTGGGTGTCCTACATGTGGATGTTGCTGCATTATGTAAAACTATTAGAATAGTTTTTTTTTACATTTTAGAGTCAGGTGCCTCAAGACTGTCCATAATTTTAAAGGGTGCCTTGAGATTGTCAAAAATTTTAAAGGGTGCATTGAGTGAAAAAAGGTTGAGAAACACTGCTCTAAATACCAGGACTTAGGCTGGCCCATAACAAGCAATCAGGAAGTGGTGAACTCCTGAGCTGCATAATGTTTCCGGGTTGGTGACTCAGAAAATAATGAAGGTAAAGTATCAACAGTGGCAGTGCGTCCATAGAGGGCGCAGGAGCGCCACCCCCTCTCTCTCCTGCACTGCCACTGAAATACAATACATAGATTCATGCATTGCATGAATCTATGTATTGTTGCTGCCGCCCACTATTCAGATGGCCGGCCCCCTGGTGAGCGCCGGCCATCTGAATAAAGGCAGCTGGTTGGCTTTGGAAGTGCCTATCAGAGCCAGTGGCCCTGATAGGCACTTTTATTAGAATCGTTTTTCTACATTTATTCCAAATAGTTATCCAGGGGATGCACGGGGGGTGCGTTCCCTGGTTAACACTGACAGGGATCTCAACCAATCAGGTTCACCGGTTCTGGCTGAAGCATCATCGAGGGTGGGAGAAGACATCAAGGGATGGTGAAAGCAGGATGGCTGACCCAAGAAAGGTAAGTGCCAAGCGGGAGGGGGCATTTTCCAGGGCACAGTGGCAGCATTTTACAGGGCACAGTGGTGAAAATTGATGGGCACAGTGGCAGCATTTTACAGGGCACAGTGGCTACAATTGATGGGCACAGTGGCTACAATTGATGGGCACAGTGGCGACAATTGATGGCATGGCACAGTGGCGACAATTGATGGCACAGTGGCGACAATTGATCGCATGGCACAGTGGTGACAATTGATGGCACAGTGGTGACAATTGATGGCACAGTGGCTGCATTTGGTGGCACAGTGGCTGCATTTGATGGGCACAGTGGCTGCATTTGATGGGCACAGTGGCGCCAATTGATGGGCACAGTGGCGCCAATTGATGGCACAGTGGTGACAATTGATGGCACAGTGGCCACAATGAATGGCACAGTGGTAACAATTGATGGCACAGTGGCAGCGTTTGATGGCATGGCACAGTGGCTGGGTTTGATGGCATGGCACAGTGGCTGCATTTGATTGCACAGTGGCTGCGTTTGGCATGGCACAGTGGTGACAATTGATGGCACAGTGGCTGCGTTTGATGGTATGGCACAGTGGCTGGGTTTGATGGCATGGCACAGTGGCTGCATTTGATTGCACAGTGGCTGCGTTTGGCATGGCACAGTGGTGACAATTGATGGGCACAGTGGCGACAATTGATGGCACAGTGGCTGTTTGATGGCATGGCACAGTGGCTGCGTTTGGCATGGCACAGTGGTGACAATTGATGGGCACAGTGGCAACAATTGATGGCACAGTGGTGACAATGGGCACAGTGGCAACAATTGATTGCACAGTGGCGACAATTGATGGCATGGCACAGTGGCAACAATTGATGGCACAGTGGCTGCATTTGATGGCACAGTAGCTGCAATTAATGGGCATAGTGACTGTGTTTGATGGGCACAGTGGCTGCAATTGATGGGCACAGTGAGGCTGCAATTGTTTTTTTTTTTTGTTTGTTTGCGCCCCCCCAAAAACTTTGAGCACCAGCTACCACTGAGTATCAACCTGACATCCTGGCATCTGCCATCTAAAAAAAACATCAAGGGCAGTCCATATATGTTCATGTGAAGAGTTTCTTTTTTTTATACAGTTGGTAAGATACATATAATTTTTTTTCGACCACTGACACCCATTAATAAGACAGTTCCCATGAAGCTGGTTACATTTATAATATAATATTTACTTGAAACATTAAAACAAAATCAAAAACAAAATCCTGTCGTATTTATGAAAAATTTGCAGACCTGTCAGTTCATGCACACTGCAAGGAAATTAATTCTGTGCGAAAGGAACAAAACCAAACGAAAGTTATATTCTAAGCATTGGTGTGTATTAGGGTGTGCACCCCAGAGCACAAACACACATGCGTGTAAATCAGTAGAGCAGTGGGGGATGTCAGTAGAGCGAAGATTGGTGTCAGTAGGGCAGTGGACGATGTCAGTAGTTTTTTATTTTTATTCTTTTTTATAATTTTTTTTACAATTTAAATTTTTTTATTCTTTTTTAACATTATTTTTTTTTTCAATTTTTTAAAAGCCCGTTTTGGGACTTTGGTAAAATATCAAGGGTCTAAACAGACCCCTGATGTCTCACTTTTAAGAAAAAATCTGAGGACAGAGATTCCCCAGTCCCTTTCTTTGCAGCCTGCAGTAAACATAGTTTACTATGTTTCAGTTAAGAATGAAGACAAAAGCGATCGGTACAGATATTACTCACTGTGTTCGTTCAGAAAAGGAAGGAGCCAGTTAATTAACCACTTAAGGACCGCCTCCTGCACATTTACGTTGGCAGAATGGCACGGCTGGGCACATGTACGTACCTGTACGTCCTCTTTAAGTGCCCAGCCGTGGGCCGCGGCCGCGGGACTCGTGAACCTGATCGCCGCAGGAGTCCCGTGATCGGTCCCCGGAGCTGAAGAACGGGAAGAGCTGTGTGTAAACGCCCCCTAGTGGTTAACTCCCAAACTGCAATTGTCATTTTCACAGTAAACAATGCATTTTTATTGCATTTTTTGCTGTGAAAATGACAATGGTCCCAAAAATGTGTCAAAATTGTCCGATGTGTCCGCCATAATGTCACAGTCATGAAAAAAAAAAGCTGATCGTCGCCATTAGTAGTAAAAATTTTTTTTTTTTATAAAAATGCAATAAAACTATCCCCTATTTTGAAAACACTATAAATTTTGCGCAAACCAATCGATAAACGCTTATTGCGATTTTCTTACCAAAAATAGGTAGAAGAATACGTATCGGCCTAAACTGAGGAAAATGTTTTTTATATATATTTTTGGGGGATATTTATTATAGCAAAAAGTAAAAAATATTGAATTTTTTTCAAAATTGTCGCTCTATTTTTGTTTATAGCGCAAAAAATAAAAACCACAGAGGTGATCAAATACCACCAAAATAAAGCTCTATTTGTGGGGAAAAAAGGATGCCAATTTTGTTTGGGAGCCACGTCGCACGACCACGCAATTGTCAGTGAAAGCGATGCAGTGCCGAATCGCAAAAACTGGCCAGGTCCTTTACCTGCCTAAAGGTCCGGGTCTTAAGTGGTTAAATATTTACCAGTCTATTCTCTGCTTCTTAGAGGAGAGGAGGGAAGCTGGCAGCACTGCAGGGGGAAGAAAGGAAGCTGAGGGAATCAGCACAACATAGGATGATTAGGGTGTGCCCAGGCACATCCGGCAAACCCTGTGCACGTGCCTATGATTCTAAGCAATTAGAATATGCACTGTGGAAAATACTGCATTGTGGCCACCAGATGTCGCTAAGCAGAGCACTTATTTTCTATAATAATCAGCACGGTCTAGTGACCATAATGCATTTTTTTCATTCACACATTTGAACTGCAGAGACTATAGCATGAGAATAATCGATTTTTGCCTTATTTGCACAGTACAAGTTTAATTGCAGTTTTGATGGATGGACAGCTATTCAAAATTTATAGAAATGCATGCAATATTATTGTGTCAAATCTTTACGTTTTTATTTTACTGCAGTTCCTTTTTAAAACATTTTCTTTGGGTTCACATGTTCCCTAGATAAAAATCTGTGTTCCTTTCAGGCTACAAATGTCATTTTAGAAGTGGTAGGATTAAGCCATGAAAATCTTTTAGTGACATTTTATAAGGTATCAACATCACTATCAAAACTGGAAGAAATCAATGCAGGTCACAGATCTCCGATTCATTGTTTCCTTAGAGAAATTGGATTGTATATTACGGCAGGTTACAGCACGGCTTTCTTCCGAACTCGAAGGCACAGTAAACAAACGAAACTCATCAACTTTCCATCAAGCTGAGGGCTGCACAACTCGGGTAAAAGCTATTTAATTGCTCTGGCCCCATCTGGAAGGAACATTCGAAAAGATGCTCAAAGAAGTGAAAACATACAGCCCAAATAGAAAGGTAAAATACAAAAAAAAAAATTATGGTGCAATTGGTTCTTTTGTATGAAATGAGAAAAATCTGATTCTGTTTTATTCAGTATATAAACCTAGCTCATCCAAGCTGAGGCATACAATTCTGTATTTCTACTGAACTACTACAAGTCACAGCATGCCATCTGTTTTCATGGGGGGGGGGGGGGATATTCAACTGAAAAAAAAATAAGTCTGCATAAAAAAGTTTCTGATTGTTTTTCTATATATATATTTTTTTTTATACCAGAATTTCTCTCTTATCTCTGTATTTCTTTCTATGCATGATGAACATTTTCAGAAAATGGTCAGAAGTAGTAGGCTAGGCAGGTTGTGTATTTCTGTTTAAACAGTTTTCTTTCTAGTTGAACTCAAGGCAAATCGTGAAAAAAAAAAATGCTCTAGCAAAGCGCGGTGACGTACAACACGTACAACGGCACTATAAAGACAAAGTTCCATTTGGATGGCGCCACCCTTGGGGCTGCTTTAGCTGATTTTGTGTTAGTAAAAGACGATCCGTGCTTTTCTATCCGTTACAGTGTGATGAATGTGCTTACTCCATTACGAACGGTAGTTTTACCAGAACGAGCGCTCCTGTCTCATAACTTGCTTCTGAGCATGCGTGGATTTTTCACGTCGTTAAAGCCCACACACAAACATTTTTTACAACCCAAAAAACGACAACGTTAAAGGACTTTAGCCCGCTGTCTGCTGAAAACTGGTCACTGGAGTGCAGAACGAACTGCACTCCTGTGATCCACAGGAGAAGTACAGCCAAACAAGCTTTGGCTGTACTTCTCCTTCAAACATCAGGTCAAAAACAGGCAAACCAAGGAAAACTGAGGAAGAAAGAAATACAGAGGGATTTGGTTACCAAAAGAAGGAAGTCCCTACAAATGAGGGACAGTTGGGGGCAATGGATTTTAATGCTGTTTTAAAAAGGCTTAAAGTATAACTAAAGGCAAAATGTATTTTTGTAGCTTTGGGTATAGTGGAGAGGGATTAGAATGCTTGTCAGTTTTTATTGCTGTCTGTATCCCTATTAAGTTGATCCACCCTCTCTATTTGTCCTGTTTACTATTATCATTGAAAGTAAAAGAAAATCCCACATTTTTTGTTGCCCCCAGAAAAGTATTAGGCCTCGTACACACGATAGGTTAACCAGAGCACAACGGTCTGATGGACCGTTTTCATCGGTCAAAACCGATCGTGTGTGGGCCCCATAGGTTATTTAACCATCGGTTAAAAAAAAGCCAACTTGCTTTAAATTTAACCGATGGATTCCTAACCGATCAGTCAAAACCGATCGTTAGTAGGCACAACCATCGGTTAAAAATCCACGCATGCTCAGAATCAAGTCGACGCATGCTTGGAAGCCTTGAACTTTGTTTTTTTCAGCACGTTGTTGTGTTTTACATTACAGCGTTCAGACACGATCGTTTTTTTTAACCGATGGTGTGTAGGCGCGACGGACCATCAGTCAGCTTCATCGGTTAACTGATGGACTGATCGTGTGTACGAGGCTATAGAGGGAAAATCTTCCAATGGGGAACTAGTTCTGGTGACCTGGGGGTCCTCAAGAAATTCCCTTAATTTGTAGGGATCTCCTCTCATTTCCTGTTTAGCTATGGGACAGGAAGTGAAGGGAAATCTCTGCAATGGGACACAGATGGCAAAAAATAAATAAAAAATTGATGGGTTATAACCCTCCCTTGCCCTATCCAAAATGAAAGTTTTGCCTGTAGTTCTACTTTAATATTCATGAATGTAGCTTCTGATTTCTTTCCACAGATAATTGTTGATGTAGCTGGAGCAGCAAAAGGACTATAAATGCATCTTAGTCCTGTTCGTATGTGGATGTTTGTATGAACACGGGTATAATTAAAAAAAATAATTAGCAGGAAACTCATTGGTTTTAACAGCTGTCATTTGGCAGATAATTGCAGTAACATACATTTCTATAACCTGCTATTTCCCATGAAAGAACGTATTTCTGTGTAGGTTATTTGTTTTCTTCCTAATAACATGGTTCCAGCATATATGTGTTTAGGTTAGGTAATAGGTATGCATTTATAGCAACCAGTTGTTAGTATTAAAAATAACTAGAATTACACAAAATTGGCTTGCGGAATTATATGGACTCGGTCTGTAGTGGGTCAGGGGAAGTAATATTTACAGATAACATGTAATACTGAGAAAAATTGTATTTCAATGTTCTAAAAATATGTTTTCCTTTCAAGGAGATCAATGAACTTCTGTTCCGCTGCTGAAAATAAGCAAAACACAAAATATACGCACATGGTGTGCACCACTTACATAGCGCACCTCACAGGGAAATATTTAAATTGGGCCAGATTCTCGTAGAATCGACGTTGGCGTAGTGTAAGCCATTTACACTACGCCACCACAACTTACTGGAGCAAGTGCCGTATTCTCCAAGCACTTGCTCCGTAATTTGCGGAGGCGTAGTGTAAATGGCCCGGCATATGGCCGCGTAATTCAAAGGGGGCGGCTAGTATTCAAATTAAGCGCGCCCCCGCGCCGATTGAACTGCGCATGCGCCGGGCTGAAAAATAGCCCAGTGCGCATGCTCCAGCTCACGACAGAAAATGTCAATGACGCCGACGTGAGCGTCATTGACGTAAAGTCGTATTCAAGAACGACTTAGGAAAACGACGTAACCGACGGAAAAAGACCGACGCAGACCCGACGCCATACTTAACATGGCATACGGCGGACTGGCGTAAGGTTACCCCTCATATAGCAGGGGTAACCTTACGCTTACGGAAACGACGTACGCGACGCAAATTCGTTCGGGAATCGCCGTATCAGGCTCATTTGCATAGTCAAATGAGACCTGAACGTAAACGCCACCTAGCGGTCAGCGTTGTATTGCATTTAGGATCCGACGGTGTAACCAGTCGGATCCTACCCTTGTTTTGTGAATACAAAACAATGATACACTGGCGGGAATTTCGAATTACGCCGGTGTATCAGTAGATACACCGCCGTAACTCTTTTGAGAATCTGGCCCAGTGTTACTAAACCCAGGACCCTGTATTCACTAGATTTGGTCTCAAACAGTACACAAAGCATGGAAATGCAGTTTTTTAGTAGATAAAAACTGCTAAATACCTTTTCATATCAGCAGAATATGGCAGTCTTGTGACTTCTATCAGTGCATGGTTAAAGCTTGTAGGGGGAGTTTTCGTTCTACTCTGACTATCCTTTAAGGCTGCAGGACCCCTGACCTTCTTTCTGGACAGTGCTGATTGGCCCTGTGCTAATCACATACACTCTCCCAAGTCAACTTGGCCTTTCATTTGGGTCATGTTGGAATGTCCAAGTACGTCCCATGTGTAGCTTCCTGGCTGATGAATGCAAATGTTTCTCCAGTATTTTGTGATAACATAGTGCATTCATCTTGCCATCAATTTTTACCAAATTCCCTGTGCCTTTGTAGCTCACACATCCCCAAAACATCAGCTATCCACATCCATGTTTCACAATAGGAATGGTGTACCTTTCATTAGGGGTGTTGAATTTATTTGCTGCATCGATGCATCGCGATTCGGGGGTCCCCGATGCGGCATGCGACCCCAATAATCGATGACGTCATCCGACATGCCCCGCCCGGGAGATCGCTCCGAGCGTGTCTTTTAAAATAACAGTTTTGTAATAAATGCCGCGTTATAATCCACTACGTGGCCACCGCTGTATGTGCTTTTTAAAATATATGCAGATTCATACCTCATGTCTCCATGTGTATATAACTGTATATGCTGATCATGCATAGTCCGGCCCGCCTCTCTCCTCTCACATCCCTCGTCTCTCCTACAAAAACATAGAATATCCAGGCTCAAACTTACTGACCAATCAGCAACCAACCAAATTCACCTGTCTAACACAATTAGACAGGTAAATTTGGTTGGTCGCTGATTGGTCGGTAAGTTTGAGCCTGGATATTCTATGTTTTTGTATGTATATGCGCCCTTTCCAGCGCTCCTTATTGTATAGACCAGTCATAGGTAGGGGCAGTGACTTTTGTTTGTTGTATTTATGTCATTGTGGTCAGGCAGCACACTGGCACCTTTGCTTCCATGTGCTGAGTGTGCAGTGTGCTCCTGCCTCTTTAATGAGGACTGGGCTACCTCCAGTCACCTGCCCCTTATCTATCTATCAGCAGTCATGTGCTCCTACTGAGGAGACTTAACTACTTGCCGACCGCCCACCGTCCTTTTACGACGGCAAGTCGGCTCCCCTGCGCGAGAGTCCGTAGTATAACGTCGGCTCTCGCGCAGGCTACTAGAGGGGCGGGCGCGCGTGCCCCCCGCTCGCCCCTGACTCCCGTGTGCGTGCCCGGCAGGCGCGATCGCCGCCGGGCACACACGATAGCTCATTACAGAGCGGGGACCGGGAGCTGTGTGAGTAAACACACAGCTCCCGGTCCTGTCAGGGGGAGAAATGCTGATCTTCTGTTCATACAATGTATGAACAGAAGATCAGTGATTTCCCCTAGTGAGACCACCCCCCTACAGTTAGAACACACCCAGGGGACATACTTAACCCCTTCCCCGCCCCCTAGTGTTAACCCCTTCACTGCCAGTGGCATTTTTATAGTAATCTAATGCATTTTTATAGCACTGATCTCTATAAAAATGCCAATGGTCCCAAAAATTTGTCAAAAGTGTCCACCATAATGTCGCAGTACCGAAAAAAACGCTGATCGCCGCCATTACTAGTAAAAAAAAAATATTAATAAAAATGCCATAAAAATACCCCCTATTTTGTAAACGCTAAAACTTTTGCGCAAACCAATCAATAAAACGCTTATTGCGATTTTTTTTTTAACGAAAAATATGTAGAAGAATACGTATCGGCCTAAACTGAGTGTTTTTATATATTTTTGGGGGATATTTATTAGTAAAAATATTATTTTTTTTCAAAATTGTCGCTCTATTTTTGTTTATAGCGCAAAAACTAAAAACCGCAGAGGTGATCAAATACCACCAAAAGAAAGCTCTATTTGTGGGGAAAAAAGGACGCCAATTTTGTTTGGGAGCCACGTCGCACGACCGCGCAATTGTCAGTTAAAGCGACGCAGTGCCGAATCGCAAAAAGTGCTCTGGTCTTTGGGCAGCAATATGGTCGGGGGGTTAAGTGGTTAAAATGCAATGTTATAGTTAGGACTGCAGTATACAGAATGCCTTGACGGGGCCTGGAGCTTACACATGCATTTGCAAATGCGTGCAACTAAACCTCTGTTTTTAACGCACACAGTTAGACAGGTTAATTTGGTTGGTTGCTGTTTGGTCGGTAAGTTTGAGCCTGGATATTCTATGTTTTTGTATGTATATGCACCCTTTCCAGCACTCCTTATTGTATAGACCAGTCATAGGTAGGGGCAGTGACTTTTGTTTGTCGTATTTATGTCATTGTGGTCAGGCAGCACACTGGCACCTTTGCTTCCATGTGGTGAGTGTGCAGTGTGCTCCTGCCCCTTTAATGAGGGCTGGGCTACCTCCAGTCACCTGCCTCTTATCTATCCATCAGCAGTCATGTGCTCCTACTGAGGAGACTTAAAATGCAATGTTATAGTTAGGACTGCAGTATACAGAGCGCCTTGACGGTGCCTGCAGATTACACATGCATTTGCAAATGCGTGCAACTAAACCTCTGTTTTTAACGCACACAGTTAGACAGGTGAATTTGGTTGGTTGCTGATTGGTCGGTAAGTTTGAGACTGGATATTCTATGTTTTTGTATGTATATGCACCCTTTCCAGCGCTCCTTATTGTATAGACCAGTCATAGGTAGGGGCAGTGACTTTTGTTTGTTGTATTTATCTCAAGTCTCTCCTGACGTTAGCCCCGCCTGAAAAGGATTAAACCTCTAGTACAACTCTAGAGCATTAAAACCCATTCTGCCGTTGATCCGAATTGGGAAAACAAGGACAAAAACACACTGCTTTCTTTGGTGTCCAAACGTCAAGAGACCAAACCCTTTATTCCTTATTCAAATCATGAAAACATGCAGAGAGCGAGGAACAAACTGCTTGCTTTCTGTGTCCCAACCTCAAGAGGCCAAACCCTTTATTCCTTATAGCTTTATAGACAAAATGACATCATTCACATGAGCACAACTGATTGGCTTAGTCCATATAAGGGTCTTTTGCTGTGAGTCTATTCTTGGCACACTCAGAGCACAGGGTCCTCCACTCAAACTCACAGGGGCTTCGTTCGATGGAGGGGGTCAAAGGAGTGAGAGTGCATCTGTCTTTACTCAATCATTTCCTGAGCTGAGATTTTTAACTCTATAATCTGTTGCTTCATTTTAAGGATAATAACACTTGTAGTAGCCGAGATTTTTAACTCTATAATCTGTTGCTTCATTTTAAGGATAATAACACTTGTAGTATATACCCATACATACATATGTATTATAACTCTATGGCCCGGATTCACATACAGCGGCGCATAGTTATGCCAGCGTAGCGTATCGAATATACGCTACGCCGACGTATCGCAGAGCGGCGAGCACAGTATTCACAAAGCACTTGCTCCCAAATCTACGCTGGGTTCCCTCGGCGTAACTCGCCGTAAGTGGCAGTGGGCGAGAGCCATGCTATTGAGGCGTGACCCCATGTAAATGAAGGGCCGAGCGCCATCAAGATACGAATAACGAACGGCGCATGCGCCGGCTCATGGACGTATCCCAGTGCGCATGCTCAGAATCACGTCGGAACGAACGCCTAAGATACGTCGAATCACTGCCTACGACTTGAACGCCCATCCCTATTCACGTACTACTACGTAAACGACGTAAAATACGACGGCTGTTCCCTGGTCCATACCTTTGCATGAGTTGCGCCTCATAGATGGGGAATAACTATACGCCGGACGTAAGCCTTACGCAAACCGCTTATATTAATGCGCCGGGCGCAAGTACGTTCGTGAATCGGCCTATCTCACTCATTTGCATATTCCAAACGTAAATCAATGGGAGCGCCCCTTGCGGCCAGCGTAAATATGCGCCCACGATACGACGGCGTAGGAAACTTACGTTGGTCGGATGAAGCCTAGTTTCAGGCGTATCTTGCTTTCAGAGTCAGGCGCATACATACGACGGCATATATGTGCACTTACGCGGCGTATCTCGAGATACGTCGGCGTAAGTGCTACGTGAATCCGGGCCTAGATAGATATATATATATATATATATATATATATAGAGAGAGAGAGAGAGAGAGAGAGAGAGAGAGAGAGAGAGAGAGAGAGAGAGAGAGAGAGAGAGAGAGAGAGAGAGAGAGAGAGAGAGAAATAAAAGGAAATACAATAAATAAAACAATATAAGGAAAGAAAAGCAACATTTGAGTAGTTCAGGAGAAAAGTAACATAACACAAAAATATTCATTTTATTCACCTCCACCACAGTCCCCCCTTAAAATTACTATTTTATCAGTACTGTCCCTTTGCTCTCTTTGTCCCTGGTTTGGCCTCCCTACTGTTAACTCTTTTATGTTTCGCATAGCGTCCAGACAGGGCTTATCTGTAGTCCTTCTTCAATGAAACTTCAGAAAGCAGTCAAACACTATGCTTTCCCTCACTTGAGAATGTGGTATGTGTTTTTCTTAACAGGTAAGGACGGTAATGGAGGATACAGTCAATACTACAAAACTTTATCGTAACCAATATAAGCAGAAACAAAATTGCTATACCTGAGTACAGATGCGTTATCACCCAAAATACTGTCCCCAGGTAACATTCTAAATACACCCCCCTTGTTAGCTAAAATCATGTCTAGGGCCATACCCATTTTACAAAGTCATTTATGAAGTGGCCTCTAGTTGTTCAGCTATATCTTGGAGTGCATCCCTGTTTATAGTTAACGAACCTCTGTTGGTTATTGTAAATATAAATAATCCAATCTACATTCTAATTTGAATCCTCTTTATCCCATTACTAAATAAAATTTTGTAAAGCAACAATCTTACCAGGTTACTGCATTTCTCTGCTTACTATACTTTCAATTATAACCAGTATTTAAAGGGTCACTAAAGGATTTTTTTTTTAGCTAAATAGCTTTCTTTACCCTAATGCAGTTCTGGTTTAATGTCCTCATTGTTTGTTTTTGCTCTAATCCTTCTCTGTTCTGCACACTTCCTGGTTGTCTGTTTCCTTATGGAAAAAGTACTGGGAGCTTCTCTCTGTGGTCTCTAATCAAGAATGTGTGATTACTGTGTGTCCAAAACCCCTCAGAACCAATCAGTTACGTTTTAAAAACAAACACTGCCCTCTATTAGCTCTGTGTCTCTGTCCTTCACAGAAGAATGAAACTAGATGAAAAGCTAAACTGAAACTGCAGGCACATTATATGATTGATGTTTATCTATTTTTAATCATTTTTAAAAGGAATCAGTTAACTATTATGTCTCTATACCCTGTAAACAGTAATTTCAGCAATTTTTCCCCCCCTATAATCAGTATAAAAACCCAGTATGGTACACTTTAGGCTGTACCACTCTTTCTCTTTGTTCTCCTTTCTTTCCCTTTTATCTCTCTATATTCTAATTTCTTGTTTTTTTCTCCCCATCCTATTCTTTCTCTCCCTTTTTTCTTTGTTCCTCCCCCTCTTTTTCTCTCCCTTCCATATTCTCTATTTGTATTCCTTCCCTTACTCCTTGGTGGAGGGAATTAGATGAGCGGTAGTGCTGGTGGTGGTGGGATCAGTGGCAGTGCTGGTGAGGGGTGGGATCAGTGGCAGTGCTGGTGGGGGGTGGGATCAGTGGCAGTGCTGGTGAGGGGTGGGATCTGTGGCAGTGCTGGTGAGGGGTGGGATCAGTGACAGTGCTGTTGAGGGGTGGGATCAGTGGCAGTGCTGGCAGGGAGTTGGGATCAGTGGCAGCGCTGGCGGGGAGTTGGGATCAGTGGCAATGTTGGGGGGAGTTCTGATCAGCCAACTTAGGTGCTCTTGATCAAGGTCATCTGCTGATCTGAGAACTGTAGTGGGACTTTTAATGGCAACTATAATCACAGGTAGTGTTACTCACTGTGTTTCTGGCTCAGTCGTAAAAAGGCTAGGAGAGTGTTGCGGGCTTCAGGAACAGCCCAGGATTCGGTGACCCCTGGCAAATCGCCCTTTGACCCCCGAGGGGGTCCCGACCCCCAGGTTGAGAACTACTGTTGTAGAGGATGTTGATATAGAGTGAGCTTTCTATTTTGGCATTACCTTAGCAGGCGAAGTGTGCTGGAGGCCCAAGAACTTTGACTCCCCTGCTGGAGTTAATTTTTAACCACTTCAATACTGGGCACTTTCGCCCCTTCCTGCCCAGGACAATGTTCAGCTTTCAACGCTGTCAAATTTTGAATAACAATTGCGTGGTCATACAACACTGTACCCAAACAAATTTTTTTTTCACTTTCTTCCCACAAATAGAGCTTTCTATACCGAAATTTTTGTAAAAAAAATTCTCTGTTTCTGTTATAAAATGTTGTTTTCTCCTTCACTGATGGGCACTGATGAGGCTGCACTCATGCGTCATCCACAGCAAAACATTTCTCACTCTCTGCGTTCTCATGACCTGGTAGACCTAGAGAACTGCATTCAATGAGTAAGGATTACACATATTACTCTCACCCACACCGCTCCTACTCTAGAATCGACCATATGATCATGCTTAGAAAGCACCTCCCTTTAATTAGCTAGTCTATTCTTGCAGCCCCCTGGATGGATCATGATCCTCTTCTGGTGGTCTTCAGATCCTTAGTATGTAAGCCTCAACATTCCTCTTGGGTCATGAATGACTCCCTTTGATCTCTCCAGGGCCAGATTAAGAACATCGTGGGCCTGGTGCTGAGGATTTTGGTGGGCCTTTTATAATAATAAATAAATAAATATATATGCTAACAATTTTTTGTTATAACAAATTAAATTAAAGAGAGAGAGGGAGGATGAGAACGAATGAGAGTGAGGATGAGAGAGGGGTGAGGGGTAAAGGAAGGAGGATGAGAGAGAGAGGATGCGCATGAGCATACGTTGGAATGACATCAATGCAGCCCAGCCAAGGCAAGGGAGCGAAGGCACAGAGCCCAGAAGGAAGACCGGGTGAAGATGGAAGAGCCCGGGACCAGCCAGATTGATCACAGCGCAGCACTGGAGGGCTCAGTCTGACAATTTAAGTGTACCCTAATGTGCTAATATGCTGTGCATTCTTGTACATTGTGGCATAACCTACCTCAGGGCCTCTAAAAAGTAGTAATATTAGCAAAGTTTACTACTGCTTTATTATCACAGGATCCCAGGAGCCTCTCATGGGGCCCCCTACTGACCCGGTGGCCCTTGGGCAGTGCCTAAGTCCATAGGGCCAGATCCACATACAAATGGACAGGCGCAGCGTATCAGAGATACGCTACGCCGCTGTATCTTACCTGGCTTAAAGTCGAATCCAGGAAGAATTTGCGCCGTAAGTTACGGCGGCGTAGTGTATTTCTGGCGGCAGAATTCAAATCGGCGGGTAGGGGGTGTGATTCATTTAAATGAAGCGCGTCCCCACGCCGATTGAACTGCGCATGCTCCGTTTCGAAATTTCCCGCCCTGCTTTGCTCGAAATGACGTTGCAACGACGTCATTTTTTGAACTAAGACGTGACTTACGTCCATCCCTATTCACGGACGACTTACGCAAAAAAAAAATTTTGACGCGGGAACGACGGCCATACTTTAACATGGCAAGTCTATCTATACGCCACAAATAGCAGCTTTAACTATACGCCGGAAAAAGCCGACTAGAGACGACGTAAGAGAATGCGACGACCGCGCGTACGTTCGTGGATCGTCGGAAAAAGCTCATTTGCATACCCGACGTGGAAAACGATGCCAACTCCACCCAGCGGACGCCAAAGTATTGCATCTGCGATCCGAAGGCGTACGAAGCCGTACACCTGTCGGATCGAACCCAGATGCCGTCGTATATTGGTTTGAGGATTCAAACTAAAGATACGACGCTGGAAATTTGAAAGCACGCCGGCGTATCAGTAGATACGCCGGCGTACTTGCTCTGTGGATCTGCCCCATAGTTGCCAACATTTCAAAAATATTTTCAGAGACACTTTTTTTTTCAAGTGCTATATTTAGATCCCCTATGTTCCTCTATACATCACAGTAGTAATAACAAAATGAAATGAGTACTAATAATGGGCAGAACAAATATGAGGACTGAGAATATTTCCTTTATTTGAACTAACAAAAGTGTGCCCATTCTAGAGCTGGTAACATTGAGGATATTCAGTATAATTTTAAACAACTGTTTTTGTGGGTAAGAGGCATAGGGGAGGAGTATGTATAAAACTGGGAATTATGTGCAAATGATGGAGAGGTATCAGGAACCCTCCAGCACAACCCTGACACGGTGAAGTGGCAGAGATCTTACAGCAAACAGACTCAAAGAGGGACTTAATTCCTTCAGATTCAACCAAGAACCATCTGTGTGATCTCTCCTGACATACATACGGGATATAATTACTGTCATTACCATTATTTGATTTTAAGCATTCTGAAGAATTCTAGCGTCTGCATAATACATTGAGAGGGAAAATTATATTATGCAGTTTGTGAATTCATATGAGAGTTTTGCCACAGGCCTATGAAAACGCCAGCACGTTTATTACATTTCAATTATGTGCTTCTTTAATGGCATCATAATTGGATCTGAAGAAAATGAGTGGGCGAAAATTAGGCAATACGAAGGACTCATAAACAAAATTGACCTTGGACTATTTTCAATTAAAACAGTGTGACCGTATAGGATTGTGACATGCAGCTTGATGTACGAGGAAATCAGGTCCGTTAACTGATTACTTCTATGGCCTGGTAACATAAATGATAAGAAAGAGAACTTAGGCTATGTAGCTGAAAGAACACTGTCACATTATTAGTGCTCTAGAACAACCTTTCTCAACCAGGGTTTCATTCCTCCAGAGATTGTTAGGGGTTAATTGAGCAATGAACACTTTCTGTCTCTCAGATAAGTAGCCTGGGGGTAGAGCTTAATGTGTCCTAGTGGGGACACTGGAAACTGTTCTTGCTAAGGCTCCATGCACACAGAACGTTCAAAAAAGTCTCTGGACGTTGGATTGGTGAGCGGAAAACACTGCTTTAAAAACGCGCTTATTGTGGACTCTTTGCTGTGATCGGTTGGGGTGTGACTGTATTCTATTGTTCTATTGTGGCTGTCTGCCTCAAATATTATGGGATGTGTAAGTGTGTTTGCTGTGAGGAAAGAGGGAGGGGGACTCCTCCAGCAGCCCCCCTGCTGATAAGACTGCCTACTGATGAGAAGTTTGAACACACATGACCTGTGTGTCTATTGTCTTTGGACAGTTTAACCCGCCCTGTTTTCCAAGGATGGGGGGAAAGAGTCTCTAAGTTATTTTATCTGTTGTGTCCATGTGCGATAATTAATCAGTTTGTTGTTTGCCACTCTACACTGTGTTGCGGCTGGTGACTGGGTGGGCTAAAGAGTCTTGGATAGTGCTGGTTTTGGACAGAGGAAGCATTGATGGCAAACATAGTTCTGGGTTCATAACAGGGACATTCAGACAACAGCCCATGAACTACCCTGCTGATAAACTTCAAAAAATGTCCATGTGTGCATTGATACAAAGGATAACATAGAGGGGAGTTTAAGGGCTGTTAAAAAAAAAACGCCTAAACTCCCAAAAACGTAAATTTATCAGCTTCAGTGTGCATGAAGCCTAAATATTAGACAAGAGTGCGCTGTCATGCAAAATCAGCATTAAGGCACAACTCCAACTCAGAAATGGATAGAGACTTACATTGTTAACTCTGAAGTAACTCATGGTCTTGCTTGTTCATGGGGAAACCTAATCACTGTGGACATAGCTACTTGTTAGAGAACACCACTTCCAGCTATGCAGCATTTCGGGACCGGTCTGCAGAGCCTCGCCACCAACACAGCAATTCCTGTCACCTCACTCCCAGTGACATGTCTGTCTGTTGCTACTAGATACAGGGAAACGTATACTACTATAATCATATGCTTGTCCTCTACTCAGAGGACCCTCTACATCTCTCTCTCCCTTGACTACTGGCTAAGTACCTAGGCCCTCTGTGCCACAAAAATGGTCCCAAATGTGGGAAACCAAGTGCTAGTGAAGGGGCCAAGCACAACACCCCTTTACTACCAGAGTAGCCATCACCCTTGCCTGCCACCCATTCCCTTGCTTGTTGGCTGTCTTAAAGTGGTTGTAAACTCAAATGCCCCAAATTCATTTACCCTTCATGTGTTGCCACCTTTAGCAGTGCAGTCTGTTTTTTCCCCCCTAAATAGCATTTTTATGTGTTCTGGTTTGCTGTCATGTATCCTTTCTCTGCTGTTCATCGCGATCTAAGGGAGCCAAGAGGGAGGGGTCGAGATTCCCTGCTGTCGAATGTAGTCAATGAAGGCTGGAGGAGAGTGGAGGAGAGGGGAAGAGAAGAGAACGTGTTCTCACTGAACACTATGAAACTGACAGAGAGAGAGGGAGGGGGAGAGAGGGAGATGCAGACGCACATGGGAGAGTTGGTATGACCAAGGCACGTAAACTGACTACACTGCCATGGCTCAGCATTCATGATGATTGTGGTCAGCACAAAGAGGAGAAGTCAGGACCAGACAGGATCAACTGGGTACTGTACAACCACTTTAAGCATATCACACAAGCAAAATTGTCCTTAGCAATAGCAAGATAGCCTACACTAGACAGCATCCTACATGCTGGACTCTATGGGGCAGATCCACAAAAGAATTAGGCCGGCGTATATATTGATACGCCGTGTAATTTTAAAGTTCCCGCGTCGTATCTTTGTTTTGTATCTACAAAACAAGATACGACTGCATCTGGGATCGATCCGACAGGCGTACGTCTTAGTACGCCGTCGGATCTTAGGTGCGTTTTTTCGGCGGCCGCTAGGTGGCGTTTCCGTCGAATTTCGCGTCGAGTATGCAAATTAGCTAGTTACGGCGATCCACGAACGTACGTCCGGCCGGCGCATTTTTTTAAGTCGTTTGCGTTCGGCTTTTTCCGGCGTATAGTTACCCCTGCTATTATGAGGCGTACTCAATGTTAAGTATGGCCATCGTTCCCGCGTCGAATTTTGAATTTTTTACGTTGTTTGCGTAAGTCGTTCGCGAATAGGGATTTGCGTAGAATGACGTCACCGTCGTAAACATTGGCTTGTTCCGGTTTAATTTCGAGCATGCGCACTGGGATACCCCCACAGACGGCGCAAAAAAAACGTTGTTTACGTCGGGTCACAACGTATTTACATAAAATACGCCCCCATCACATCGATTTGAATTGCGCGTCCTTGCGCCGCCAAAGATAAACTACACCGCCGTAACTTACGGCGCGCTTTCTTTGAGGATTAAAAAAAAACAAAGTAAGTTACGGCCGCGTAGTGTATATTAGATACGCTACGCCCGACGCAAATATGCGCCGATGTACGTGGATCTGCCCCTATGTGTCTCTAACTCAGTCCTTTCAGATGTGTGTGTGTAAGTCCTGTTCTTTAGATGCACTATGCATGCACCCCTAGGAGACTTCAGATCAGGCAAAAGCAAGTATCAAGCAGTATCCTTTACTGAGGTAGTTGCAGATAACCGTACAGTTCTCAAGATTCATTCTTGTACAGAGTTCTGCTAAGTGTCCCCTGATTGGCAGTAATCCACAAAGCAATAGATCCATGAATCTCAGCGACAAGCCTGTGAAGGTCTCCAAGTACCACAACAGTTACCCCAATTGGCCAATAATTTGAATCATCAAAAATATTTGAGAAATATAAATTTATATAGACATTTGTACACAGAAATTGCTACATCTGACCATTTTGATGGCACAATAAATAAACTAAAGAAATAATATTTATAAAAGTTATGAAACTCTGGATTGATTTTGTGTATCTTTTTACATAAGGGGTGCATAATCCTGCATAATAAAGTCTTCCATGTGTGTTAGCTAAAGAGACAGCCAAGCAGATGTTGAGGGGGTAATGATAGAGACTCATTAATTAATTGATTTCCTGACAATCTCAGGGTTACCCATTTCTGCTGTCTGATTCAAATTACTATGGTGAAATATGTGCAAATCTACAGACAAAATAAATTCCACATCTCACCTCTCTCAGCTTCAATCCCAAACAGGAAGTTACTAGAGCCTGCTGGCTCTTTATTAAAAACACAGAATCACAAAACATGCACACCCACTCTACCCTCCTCCCCTGGTTGGCTGTCCTTGGCATGAAGCTTCTCATTGGTCAGTTCATATAAGGGATGGTTTCCTATTCCATGAAAATCCACGTGTCATTTAGGCATAGAAGAGTCATTGTCAGCTTCTGGAACAGTTTTCTTCCAAAAAAGTCACACAGGCTCACAGTTCATTTAGGAATGCAATGGGGGATGGGAACTTCCTCTCAAAAGTTATTTTCTGCTCTTTTGGAGTACATCACAAGAAGCAATGGCAGTAGAAGGGGGGACACGGAGTGAGTGAGGGGGATGGAGCTGCTTTTTGATTTTAATAGCTCTCTCTGTATGTCCATCCAAGTTGAAATATACTTTAAAAACATGTCTGACAAAACTTATCAAGGAAAATAAGCAGTATTGATCATTCTCATACATACATATGCATATATAAAAAGAAATATGAAAATATAAAAAGAAATTAAAAGAATATAAACCGAGAAACATTTAGTGGTTCTAATAAAAGAATAAGCTCAACTTATCAAATATGAATTTTTCCCTAATCCACCACAGTAATGCTAAAGTTACACAAGGCAGAGCTCAGAGAGAGGAGCTCTAAAAGCTAATTGTAAGGAAAGCCACTCCCACCACCACCACACAGCACACAACAAATCTGAGGCTGTCAATCAGCTGGAACTTTCTCCGCTGTCACCATTTTTCTCTTGGTGTCAGAAAAACTCGTCAGAGTGATTCATGATGAATACAGAGGAGCAGCAGTCGAAAATGACACATAGGGCTCTTAATTAAGACAAGTACACACTTTATATTGATATGTTTTGTTCGTATTTTCTATCTGAGTTTAACAACCACTTTAAACTTTGGACTAAGATGTCCATTTGGGAATCAGTCACTTAGGTCAGCCATTCTCAACCAGGGTTCTGTGGAACCTTAAGGTTCCTTCAGAGGTTTCCAGGGGATCCTTGAGCTGTGGCTAATTGATCTGATTGTGCCTGAATCGTGTGAAAGGGCTCTAATGGTTGCATTCTTCCTACTGACCATCAATCTAAGGGGCATTTTTGTTTTGGACCCCTGAATAATTCGTTTAAAAAGGTGTTCTGCAAGTCATAAAAATTATTTTAGGGGTTACTTAGGGGAAAAAGGTTGAATTAGATGATTCATTTTGTTTTGTATATACATTTCAATTTGAGTTATTTATATTGGTGAATTATAGGCTTTTCGCAACAGGTTACAAAGAGAACGATGAAAATGTGTAAAGGAGCCTTGTGTTTCAACTGTTGGTTAAAAAAAAAAACATTTTCAACTTTGTATATTCTCCTGAATTGTATTTCTAGTTCTAATGATTATAAAAAAAGAATGAAATTATGTACAAACTTTACAATAAATAAATCTAGCATTGTTTATGACAAGGTGACAAATTGGAAAGTTACGATTTCGTTTGGCTGGTGAGTGCAGTTACTGACTGACTTTGAGGATTGCAGAATAAAGATGTATTAGGTAGATTCAGAAAGAGTTAGGCCGGCTGATCTACAGATAAGCCGACCTAACTCTGAATCTGCACCGACCTATGTTTAAGTGTATTCTCTAAGGCTGCTTTCACATTGCAGCGTCGAGCCGCGGTGACGGTATAGCCGCGCTATTTGTAGCGTGGCTATACCATCGTGTTTACCGCGATATTCGGGCGCTAACGGTGAGGTTTTAACCCCCGCTAGCGGGCGAAAAAGGGTTAATACCGTGGTATTACCGCGCTTTCCCATTGATTTCAATGGGAAGGCGCGGTATAGGAGCGGTGAACACACCGCTCCTATACCGCGGTAAAGATGCGGCTAGCAGGACTTTTGGAGCGTTCCTGCTAGCGCACCGCTTCAGTGTGAAAGCCTTCGGGCTTTCACATTGAAGACTACAGGGCATGATTTTTCATGCGGTATAGAAGCGCTATTTTTAGCGCTGTACCGCATGAAAAACGCCCCAATGTGAAAGGGGCCTTACAGAGATACACTTAAACCTATCTAAGATACGACGGCTTGCGCTGTCCTATTTTAGATTGCAATGTTTCTGATGGCCGCTAGATGTCGCTTCCATTGCGGCCGGCGTAGATTATGTAAATGAGGGGATACGCCGATTCACGAACGAACGTCAGGCCGACGCAGTACTTTTACACCATTTACGTAAGAGATAGGCCGCGTAAAGTTAGTGCTAGGCTCTAGTGGAATAGTAATGATAAGTATGGCCGCCGTTCCCGCCGCAAAATTCGAAATTTTTACGTCGTTTGCGTAAGTCGTCCGCGAATCGGGATTTACGTAGTTTACGTCCACGTCGAAATCAATAGGCCCGTACGGCATACTTAGCCGCAATGCACACTGGGAAATGTAGTCGCCCGGCGCATGCGCAGTGACAAAAAACGTCAAAAACGTGAGGTCAAGCCTCATTAACATGAAACACGCCCCCCCCCACCCATTTGAATTACGCGCCCTTTACGCCCGCTCGTTTTAGGCTACACCGCCGTAAGTTAGCAGTTAAGTATATTGAGAATCATTACTAGCCTAGCTAATTCACGGCGGTGTAGCCTAAACAGGCTAGGCTACGCCGCCCTAAAGTTAATTCATTGTACCTGAATCTACCTATATGTGCTTAACTATAGGGTGGACCCATAAAGAAGCTCATACAACACGGCTGTACTAGAGGCAGTGCTCTCAATAAAAGTCAAAATGTATGAACTATAGTTTAGCTGTCTGTATAGGTTTCGTATGTGGACAAAGATGGAATTTTAGTCTTACCATTGTATGTGTCTCACGTAACTGAAAATTATATTTTGGAGAAAGAGCATGCTTTAAATACAAATACAGAGATTAAAATTAATTTGAAGTTAGTAGGGGGGCAGTTTAAGCAACAGCATAAATATTGATTCCTTGAAATTATTTTTTAGGGGAACAGTCACACACATTCAAAGTAAACAAAATCTGCCTAATTGACTTCTCCTTGTGCATTTTTAAATCATGTGTTTTCTGCAAAACATTTTTTACTAGATGTATCTGTGCCTTGTTTATTTAAAACACAGCTGGAGAAAGGGGAATTTGCATCTACAATGGCAAGTTGGATATTGCCTGTTTGTAGAGTTTTCAGACTGCACAGGTGAGCCTTCTGACAAGCATGTTGGGGCTGCTGCTTGGTACCCCGTAGGGTTCACTATTGGACACCATCCACTGTTGAGGAGAGGAGAACAGCTGGAGGAAAGGGAAGACAGCATCGGTAGTCTCAGTGTACTTGTGACTAACCTCTGTCAACTAAATTTTCATACTGGATAAAAGAGGGTTATATAATCAACTGATACAGTGCCTTTAAAAAGTATTCATACCCCTTGAAATTTTCCACATTTTGTCATGTTACAACTAGGGTTGTCCCGATACCGAAATAGAATACTTCCCACCCCCCCCCCAGCCGCCGCCGCATCCCGCCGCTGCGCCGCATCCCGCCGCACCCCCGCTTGGTTAATACGGGCGGGGAACATTACAGCATTCATTTGAATAGCTGTAGTCTTTCCCGCCGCGTATAGACACTCCCCCTTGCTCGGGTGAACTGTCCAATCCCGAGCAAGGGGGAGTGTCTATACGCAGCGCGGCGCGAAAGACTACAGCTATTCAAATGAAAGCTGTAATGTTCCCCGCCCGTATTAACTAAGCAGGGATGCGGCAGCATGTACGGTAAGGGGGACATGGCTGCATATATGGGGGGGACATGGCTGGATATGGGGAGGACATGGCTGCATATGGGGGGGACATGGCTGGATATGGGGGGGGACATGGCTGCATATGGGGGGGACATGGCTGCATATGGGGGGACATGGCTGCATATGGGGGGGACATGGCTGCATATGGTGGCGGACATCACTGCATATGGGGGGGATATGGCTGCATATGGGGGGACATGGCTGCATATGGGGGGACATGGCTGGATATGGGGGGGACATGGCTGGATATGGGGGGGACATGGCTGCATATGGGGGGGGGGGACATGGCTGCATATGGGGGGACATGGCTGGATATGGGGGAGACATGGCTGCATATGGGGGGGACATGGCTGGATATGGGGGGGACATGGCTGCATATGGGGGGGACATGGCTGGATATGGGGGGGACATGGCTGGATATGGGGGGACATGGCTGGATATGGGGGGGGACATGGCTGGATATGGGGGGGACATGGCTGGATATGGGGGGGACATGGCTGCATATATGGGGGGGGGACATGGCTGCATATATGGGGGGGACATGGCTGCATTTGGGGACACATTTAAAAAAAGTATCGGTATTCGATATCAGCGAGTACTTGAAAAAAAGTATCGGTACTTGTACTCGGTCCTAAAAAAGTGGTATCGGGACAACCCTAGTTACAACCAACAATTTTAATGTTTTTAATCTGTATTTTTAATGTGATAGACCAACACAAAGTGGCATATGAATGATATATAAATGGATACTGGCACCAATAGTGAAACTAAAAAGAGAAGGGTTGCTGCACCTGAAATTTGTGAAAAACGAATGAGAAATGATGATGTGATAAAGGGCGCACCCAATACAATCGCTGAAAGTGCAAAAAACCTTGTTTAACCACTTTCATACCGTAGGACGTCATATGACGTCCTGGACTTCAGTGGGGGATATCTGAATGATGCCTGCAGCTACAAGCATTATTCAGATATCCTTCTTTTCAGGCGGCTATTGTGCGCACCATATGAAGGATCATAGCGGCGGTTCCGCCGATTGATTGTTCTTACAGGTGGCGGGAGGGGACTTCCCCCCTCCCGCCGCCATCTGGTGCTTCTCCGGGCTCTCCCGTGACATCGGAGGCCCGGAGAACGAATCGGCCGCCGCCGAACGAAGAGCATAGAGATTTACGGTGACCAGATGATCACCGGTCATCTCTATGAATGTCGGAGGCCCGGGCACGATGTTATGACGTCACGCCCAGGTACCCGAAAGTAAACAAAGCCGCAATCGCGGCTGAAAGCATGAGATCGTGAAATTTTTTTTCCGATCTCATGCTTTCCAGCCTGGAGGAGAGATGTGGGGTCTTATTGACCCCGCATCTCTCCATAAAGAGGACTTGTCACACACTATTCATATTGCAAGGGATGTTTACATTCCTTGTAACAGGAATAAAAGTGATCAAAAAATAAAAATGTAAAAAAAAGTGCAAAAAAATAATTGGTTTGTTAAAGAATCTTAGTGAACAAATAGCATTATGAAGGCCAATAAACACACCAGACAGGTCAGGGATAAAGTTGTGGAGAAGTTTAAAGCAGGTATAGGTTATAAAAAAATATCCCAAGCTTTTAACATCTCACAGAGCACAGTTTAATCCATCATCTGAAAATGGAAAGAGTATGGCACAACTGCAAACCTACCAAGACATGGCCGTCCACCTAAACCGACAGGCCAGGCAAGGAGAGCATTAATCAGAGAAGCAGCCAAGAGTCCTATGTTAACTCTAAGCAGGTGGGAGAATGGATGGACAGCCGCACTCCAAAAAGTCTTGTTGAAAAAAGACGTGCTCTTTATTGTAAAAAGGAAAAAATGCACAGCACACAACAGCATACAGTGGGATAGACAGCTGACGCGTTTCGCATTAACAACTAATTCTTAGTCATAGCTACTAATTATAATAACTATTAACTAATAACTATTTGTAGCTATGACTAAGCATTAGTTGTTAATGCGAAACGTGTCAGCTGTCTATCCCACTGTATGCTGTTGTGTGCTGTGCATTTTTTCCTTTTTACAATAAAGAGCACGTCTTTTTTCAACAAGACTTTTTGGAGTGCGGCTGTCCATCCATTCTCCCACCTGCTTAATTCTATGCATTGCCAGCACCCGTGTGATTCCTGAGTGGACATTGATTACCTGCCTGTGCTCACCTGGAGCGGCGGTCTCCCTACCTCCTATGTTAACTCTGGAGGAGCTGCAGAGACCCACAGCTCAGGTGGTAGAATCTGTCCACAAATCTGGCCTTTATGGAAGAGTGGCAAGAAGAAAGCCATTTTTGAAAAAAAGCCATAAGAATTCCCGTTTGTAGTTTGCGAGAAGCCATGTGGGGGACACAGCAAACATGTGAAAGAAAATGCTCTGGTCAGATGGGACCAAAAATTGAACTTTTTGGCCTAAAAGCAATACGCTATGTGTGGCAGAAAACTAGCACTGCACATCACCCTGAACCCATCATTGTTGTAATATGTTGGCCTATTTATGTAGGATATTATATTATTACATATATGTACACATACAGTACAATATAGACCAGGCCAGAATTCAGTTGACAATGGTAGAGTTGTCCAAGCCATTAAAGACCATTAATTACTTGATATTTTTTGGTATAATTGCACGTATAGTATATTTAAAATAATCTTTTGGTGCTGACATAATGGCTGAATTATAATATTAATAAATTTGGGTGGCAACTACTAGATGGTGACACTACAAGAGAGTATAGATATCCTGGCAGTTTAACTAGGAGGATAATATATCCCCTCCCCTTTCCTACAATTTGGATGAATTTTTGAGACTATCTAGATTCTCTGTGGGTCTTCCTTTAAAAACTGTGTGGTGGCATTGTGCGTCCAATACCCCTGATGACGTCATCTATGACAAAATGCGTAGGATGGAGCTAGGAGGTACAACACAGAACTTCATCTTGGAAGTGCAATGTTTTATACTTTATTAAATGTTTTTTTTTTTTTTTTTTTTTTTTAAAGTGTATTTTGTGCGTGTACTCGAGAGAGGAGCCGGACTGCAGGAGTTGGGAGTAGGCAGGCCTCCCCCAGAGGCAATCTGCCACCTTTCTCCATGCCCCGGGTGGCAATGGCAGGTGTGTGAGGGGGTCCTCCCACACAGCCCGTCCTACCTGCTCCGCTTTGAAGCCCAACGGGGCAGAGGGACTCCCTATAAGGGAGTGAGAGGATTAGCCCGCTCAACCAGCCCCGTTAGTCCTTCGCCTCTCTTTTTAGAGACCGCGTGGTCAAAGTGAGTGATGTTAACCCAATTTCGAGTGCGTGTAGGTGTGGTGGTTTTTGTGGGAGGGGGGTGGGCGTACTAAGCGCAGGCTTACCTCGCATAGCACACCCACCGGGAGCCGGGCTGAGACCACCAAACTCAATTCACATGTAGCCGAGACCGGGATCCGAACCCCTAGCTGCAGAGGTGAATGGCTTGTCAGCGCAGTGCCAATCGCGTTGAGCCACCGCAGCTCCACGTTAAATGTTTTTTTAAATGGGATTACACTATGGTTGGTTCCCCTGTTCCATTTCTATGATAAGTAAATCCGGTTGACTGAGCTGGAGGTCGGGTTGAGGACACCTATCCCCTTGTGACAGACAGGATAGCCTAAAGTGTTTTTCGATTTTCACAACAGTAACGTGGTTACAATTGACAATTGCCTCAACACATCCATTAAGCCCCATGTTGGCCACCTTAAAGCGGGAGTTCACCCAATTATGTTTTTTTTTATCTTTTCCCCTTAGATGGATGCTCGTTTTGTCTAGGGGAATTGGCTAGTTGTTTTAAAATATGAGCCGTACTTACCGTTTTCGAGATGCATCTTCTCCGTCGCTTCCGGGTATGGGTCTTCGGGAGCGGGCGTTCCTTCTTGATTGACAGTCTTCCGAGAGGCTTCCGACGGTCGCATCCATTGCGTCACTAGTAGCCGAAAGAAGCCGAACGTCGGTGCGGCTCTATACTGCGCCTGCGCACCGACGTTCGGCTTCTTTCTGAAAGTCGTGACGCGATGGATGCGACCGTCGGAAGCCTCTCGGAAGACTGTCAATCAAAATAGGAACGCCCAGTCCCGCAGCCCATACCCGGAAGCGGCGGAGAAGATGCATCTCGTAAACCGTAAGTACGGATTATATTTTAAAACAACTAGCCGATTCCCCTAGACAAAACGAGCATCCATCTAAGGGGAAGAAGTATCATGTGCGGGTGAACCTCCGCTTTAATTGGAGTCATAACCATCTAGAAAGCAACCCATTTTATTGCACATGGTGAAGTAACCTTTCCTTGGGAATTTTTTTCATGGACTGTGGTTCACTGTGGTACCACTTATCACCTAAATAAATAACAGATTTTTGGTTAATTTTTCATTCAGGAATTTGTGGATATTTGTTTTGTGGTCAGCACTGTATATGCATAATTTTTATTAATTATTGCACTAGATCTTTTATGTATTGATTTCAGCATCAGAATATTTTGTCACTGTATTACACATCAGTTTATCACTTTTGAATCCATATGCACTATGCACTTTAAAAACAATAATAAGTTGTAGCGCTGCACGTTTTTGGTTCTAATTATGATATACTTCACCAAAGTATAGTGCTAGCAGCCTTTACTTTTATTGAGGTCTAAGCACGAAAAGATCTTCTTTCTTCACTGAAATAATAGTCTACCTTAATGTAGCACACATTAGTTGGGGGGAGGAGCATGCATTAAGGACCTTGCGTTACAACAGTGTAGCAGAGTGAACCTCGTGAGAACAGTCACACTTTTGTGGCCATCAGTGTAAAGAGTGGAAAAGACGAATACATTAAAATATATTAAAGTAAAATGTGACACATGAAGAGAAGTGCTGATTCGATTTGAATGTTTTACTATGTATAGATTATGAATACCATATTTCATTATCATTTAATGTAGCTTCAACTTGACTAGACATGTTGGATGAACATAGGAGCGAACACAAAAGCGTGACCTTGTCTGTCAGCAAATATCAAGATAAATGGATACCAGTGTTGGGCTTTGTGACTGTAACATATGCAAGTGTGTCATTAATTAGGTCCCTAATAGACACTGATTGCTTGTCTAGGATGTACAGCCCTTCAGACGTGATCCAATTATCAACACAGCAAAATGTGCTGTCGTAACATTTACTGGTCTTTCTTGGTTCTGGATTTCAATAATGTGCCCCACTGTTTGTCCAATAAAATCTGTATGATATAGATGATATACAGTTATTCTTTAATCCTGTTTTTGTTCTCCCTTGAGAAGAGATGATCAAAGCTGAAGTTTAGCCACTTGTCTACCAGGGCATTTTTAAAAATAGTGTTCGCACATTTGTGTTAAAATCTGCATTTCTTGATGGAAATTATTTAAAACTCCAAAAAAGTATATATTTTATAAAAGCAGAGACTCTGGAGAATAAAATAGTTACTGATGCAATCTTATTTTTTGCATGGTATTCACATACAGTTGTACTCATAAGTTTCCATACCCTGGCAGAATTTATGATTTCTTGACCATTTTTTAGAGAATATGAATATGAACACAAAAACATTTCTTTCACTAAGAGCCGGTTCACACAGGGGCGACCTTGGATCCAACTTGAAGTTGCCCCAAGTCGTCCCAAGTCGTGTGGTTGATAAAATCAATGGAAGTGAATGGAGCCGTCTTAATACACACTACTGAAGTCGCTCCGACTTCAGAAAAGGTTCCTGTACTACTTCAATCCGACTTGTAGGCAACTTGTACCCATTGATTTCAATGGAAGTTGCCTCAGAAGTCTGATCACTGTCTTAACTGAAGCAACAATACAGGAAGATAACATACATTTCTCAGGCAAACCCCTCCCTCCCCCCTCCCTCCCACAGAGCTGATTGTTGTTTGATTGGCCACTGGAAAGCCTCCTGTCCTGGAGGCGACTTGAAGTTGCCTTGTACTGTCCTGGAGGCAACTTGAAGTTGCCTTGTAAGTTGCCTGATGATTCATACTCAAGTCGTGTCCAAGTTGCCTCCCAAAGTCGTGCTGGAAGTCGTGTTGCCCCAGTGTGAACCGGCTCTCATGGTTAGTGTTTAGCTGAAGCCATGTATTATCAATAAACTGTGTTTACTCTTTTTAAGTCATAATGGCAACATAAATCACCCAAATGGCCCTGATAAAATGTTTACATACCTTGGAATGTTTGGCCTTGGTGCAGTCACAGAAGGCGGCACACACAGGTTAAAATGGCAATTATTTATTTTATTTATTTATTACGATTTGTTTGGGAAGCGCGCATATACCACCGGTCGGTGGTGCCAAAGCGCTTTGTGACAAAATAGCCCGGATGTTCTGGCGAGGGGAGCATAAATAAAAGAGAAGGGAGAAAAAGACAAGAAATCAGCGAGTAGATGAACGAAGAAAAATTGGCCTAGGATCGAAATGCTTGGCAGAATAGCCAGGTTTTCAGCTTCTTCCTGAACGTATATAGGCTTGGGGAGATGCGAATGTTAAGCGGGATTTGGTTCCAGAGTGTCGCCCCCGCGGAGCCAATCCGTTTGCCTCCTATAGAAATTAGCCTGTCAGTATTGCCAATGAGTAGAGCTTTGTCGGCTGAGCGAAGACAGCGTCTAGGTATATAGTGTGGAGTCAGATCTGATAGGAACTGTGGGCCCAGCTGGTGGTAGCCCCTGTAGATCAGACAGAGGATTTTAAAATCGGCACGTTTTGTAACAGGGAGCCAGTGAAGTTCTTTGAGCACAGGGCTGATATGGTCTTGCTTTTGGAGATTGTAGATAAGACTGGCTGCTTGATTCTGCACCAGCTGCAGTTTCTTAGACCATTTAATTGGAATGCCTAGTAGGACTCCATTTGAAAAGTCAAGGCGAGAAATAATTAGTGCCTGGACTAAGTCTTTCCTCTGGTCTTGGGTCAGGAGATGTTTTGCCTTGCGGATAAGTCGTAGAAAATGGGAGGCTCTCGAAACTGATTGTCTAACCTGGGGAATCATACTTAGTTTTTCGTCAAGGATAACCCCCAGGACCGTCACCTTATCTTTTGGATTTGGTGTCAAGCCCAACTCAGTGGGCCAATTAAAGGTTAATTTCCCACATTTGTGGCTTTTTAAATCACAATTAGTTTCTATGTATAAATAGTCAATGAGTTTGTTAGCTCTCACATGGATGCACTAAGCAGGCTAGATGCTGAGCCACGAGGAGGTAGACAAAAAGGTAATCAAACTTTACAAAGATGGAAAACGATATAAAAAGATATCCAAAGCCTTGACTATGGCAGTCAGTACTGTTCAATCACTTAATAAGAAGTAGAAAATTTGGGGATCTCTTCAAACCAAGCCAAGGTCAGGTAGATCAAGAAAGATTTCAGTTAAACACTAACCATGAGTGAAAGAAATGTTTTTGTGTTATCAATTATATTCTCTGAAAAATGGCCAAGAAATCATAAATTCTGCCAGGGTATGTAAACTTATGCGCACAACTGTAGCTAGTTTTTTTTTAATCTTTAAAAGCCTTTACAGATCATAAGTTTATAGTTAATTGTCAGTTATAGTCCTAGAATTGTTGCTCCATGGAGAAATTGCTTTTTACATACACTTTATTGACCTATACATGCATTTGCATTTGCTTGTATGCGTGGGAGAAAACAAGGGGTGCTTTTTAAATATTTATATTATTGTTATCTATTTTATTAAAATCTATTTTTTTTGCACTTTTTTAAATGAAAAAAAGTAAAAATCACTTTGATCTGAAAGCCCTTTATTTGCCTGCAGTAGCAGCCACGAGCTTGCTTTAACCCACAAAAGATTGGTGTGCCGCTCAGGCTGGTTAACATAGGGAGAAGCATAAATAACTCTGCATCAGTTTCAGGAGTGCCGGCGAGGGATGAAGCTCATCCCAGCTCCTGTGGATTCGCTGGTTCTCTACCTACTTATCCAACCGCACCTTTAGCGTTACTTACAACTCTACTTCCTCCTCTCCCTTTCCATTCTCTGTTGGGGTCCCCCAAGGTTCTGTTCTTGGACCTCTCCTATTTTCAATCTACACCTCCTCCCTGGGTCAGCTGATAGCCTCCCACGGCTTCCAATACCACCTTTACGCTGATGACACTCAAATCTTTTTCTCTACCCATCAACTCACTCTGTAATTCTCCTCACGTATCACTATTTTACTATCAGATATATCAGTTTGGATGTCACACCACTTCCTCAAACTCAATCTATCCAAAACGGAACTTATAATTTTCCCTCCCCCACGTGCCTCTTCCCTGATCTCTCTGTCAAAATTGATGGCACAACTGTCAGCCCATCCCCACATGCCAAGGTCCTAGGAGTAGTCCTGGACTCTGAACTGTCCTTTAAGCCTCATGTTCAATCACTGTCCAAATCTTGCTGCCTCAACCTTCGCAACATCTGCAAAATACGCCCCTTTCTAACCAATGACACAACAAAACTCTTAATTCACTCCCTGGTCATCTCTCGCCTCAATTACTGCAACTCCCTCCTCATTAGCTTACCTCTGCATACTCTAACCCCTCTTCAGTCCACCATGAATGCTGCTGCCAGACTCATCCACCTTACCAACCGCTCTGTCTCTGCTACTCCTCTCTGTCAATCCCTCCACTGGCTTCCGCTCACCCAACGAATTAAATTCAAACTACAAACAATTACCTACAAAGCCATCCACAACTCTGCCCCCAGCTACATCAATGACCTAGTCTCTAAATACCAACCTAATTGTTCTCTTCCTTCTTCTCAAGACCTCCTCCTCTCTAGCTCTCCCATCACTAATATGTTGGCCGATTTATGTAGGATATTGTATTGCATTACCATATTGACCAGGAATTCAGTTGAACTGTTGAAGCCAGCTGAATTCTAACATATCAAAGGGACAGCTGAAGACCCTTTGATGTGTTAATCTTATGCAAGACTACCTAGGTGTGTGAGCTGGCCTGTTAACCTCAAAGGGTACATTGTTTACATTCGTAAGGAAGTATTTATTGATGGTAATTAGACTTGAGGGGGTATTCATATATGGGAAACATTTGGTTGACCTGGAAGAACCCCTCCCTCCAGTGTGAGACCAGTATTTGAGACATTCAAGCTGGCATTCAGTCAGTCTTGTCACTCTGTATGAATATAAAGGCACAGGTCTAGAATTGATCTAGGAAAAGATGGGACTCTGAATTATATACTCTGTTCGATTTGTATCATCTGTGGAATTTGGACTTGTGTTGGAAGCCAAATAAAATGCACTCTCTGGAGAACTTGTGTTGCGGCGGAACATAACTTATAGTCATCATACTAATACCTGAATATCAATTATCTAACCGGACTCCACAATATATGATATCACTACAATCACCTGCTCCCATGCTCGTCTCCAGGACTTTTCCAGAGCCTCTCCAAGCCGATCTGTCCGTCTATCTCCTTCTCTGTTAGCTTTTAGATGATCCCTGAAAACCCTCCTCTTCAGAGAAGCCTACCCTACCCACACCTAACAACTGTATTTTCATTTCAGTCCATCTGATCATCCCCCACAGCTAACTACCCTTTGTTCCACTTGACCCTCCCTTCTAGATTGTAATTTCTAATGAGCAGGGCCCTCTGATCCCTCCTGTATTGATTTATAATGTGACTGTACTGTCTTCTCTAATGTAAACGCTGCGCAAACTGTTAGCGCTATATAAATCCTGTATAATAATAATAATATCATAATTAAATAATAATAATAATAATACACACGCACACTAATTGCAAGCATACAGATCACAGGTGAGCATGGTTACTTTTAATAGCCATTTAAACCCCTTTGTGTCAACTTGTGTGCATGTTATCAGGCCAAAATAATGTATGTAAACTTTTGATCAGGGTAATTTGGGTAGTTTCTGTTGCCATTATGATTTAAAAAGAGTAAACACAGTTGCTTGATAATAAATGGCTTCAGCCAAACACTAACCATGAGTGAAAGAAAAGGTTTTGTGTTATCATTCATATTCTCTGAAAAAATGGCCAAGAAATCATAAATTCTGCCAGGGTGTGTAAACTTATGAGCACAACTGTAAATGCCCCACTCTGAGCAATGGCATCTCTCTGTACACCAACTCAGAGTTAGTCTTAATTACCACCAGTTTCCTAATCTACAAATGTAAAAGTGACAGAAATAAGAACTATCTGAATCTGTTGTATGAGCTGGAACTAGTAACAAAACTGTTGCAAGGCTTTCCATGAATTAAGAGCAGGCCATGTTAAGTGGAGTAGAGTGTCGTATAAAATAGAAAAGTGTCATAAATGCTTTACTAAGTGTGGGGCTGTAGCTTTGCAAGTAAAAACTTTTGTTTTTGGGGAACTGGACACAATGTTGTTTTGTAGTCTGAAAAGGACATTTGTAGTCTGCCTAGGGCCAGACAGGCTAAGATTTATTTTTATGTTTTATTGATACAGACAGGGGTAGATTCACGTACGGGCGCCTAAAATTAGGACGGCCTAACCTACTATTTTTAGGCTACACCGCCTTAAATTATTTAGGTTAAAAGTGATTCTCAAACCACTTACCTTCAAATTTTAGGCGGCGTAGCCTAAAACGAGCGGGCGCAAGCGCGCCTAATTCAAATGACTGACAGGGGGGCGTGTATTATTGAAATGAGGCTTGACCTCACGTTTTTTGACGTTTTTTACACTGCGCATGCGCCGGGCGACTACATTTCCCAGTGCGCATTGCGGCTAAGTAGGCCGTACGGGCCTATTGATTTTGACGCGTACGTAAACGACGTAAATCCTGATTCGCCAACGACTTGCGCAAACGACGTAAAAAATTAGAACCTCGCGGCGGGAACGGCAGCCATACTTAACATTGTTATTCCACCTCATAGGTAGAATAACTTTAGGCGGCCTATCGCGTACGGAAACGACGTAACTGGACGGTGTAGGCCCGGCGTATGCTCGTAAATCGTCGGGAATCGGCGTAGACCCTCATTTACATAATCGAGTCCGGCCGCAATGGCAGAGCCATCTAGCGGCCAAAAGAAACATTGCAGCCTAAGATAGAATGGCGCAAGCCAGCCTATCTTAGGTATGTTTAAGTGTATCTCTGTTAGAGAATACACTTAAACATAGGCCGGCTTAGATTCAGAGTTAGGTCGGCTTATCTGTAGATAAGCCGGCCTAACTCTTTGTGAATCTACCCCAATCTGCTTTCATTAAAGCCTTAAAGAGGAACTCCACTCCCCTCTCAGTGATCCATGTACTTTGCAGGGATTTTACCAAACTTTGTTGAATATTCCTACCTTTTGTTATTCTGAGGGAATCTGTATGGAAGTGGTTTTATAATTATCAATCAGCTGCTGCACCTGCAGGGCTCTGATGAGGAAAGTTGCAGGGTCTGCATCCCTTTAGAGGTGATTTACCCTTAGAGTATCTCACAAAAGATGACATTTATGTTGCAGGGGATGCTCAAAATCTGATTTGTATCTTATTGTAGACTTCTGGGAAAATCAGTAAGCCAATCGCACAAGCAGGAAACTACATTTCTGATTGGGCATTCTGTACACCATCTGTGCACAGAACGCCTCCAGGTAGCCATATTGCATTGCATTTTACAGAAAATTACAGTGCTGTAGATTGATAAGGAAAGGTAATTTTTAATAACATTCAATTACAATATGCATTGTGTCGAAATTGTATATGCTACATTCTTTTTTTCTATTTGCTAATTTTTTCCCACAAAAATGGAGTTACCCTTTAACTACTTCCCACCTGTGGAACATCATATGTCATCCTGGACCTGATTCTGTCTCTTGTAAAAGCCATCCTAGCGGCTGATTAGCCACTGGATGGCTTTTACAGGCGGCGGCAGGGGACATCCCTCCAGCCGTCCAACTGCATTTCCCTGGGTTCTCCCATGCGATCGAGAGCCAGAGATCCGATCTGACGGCTGCAAGTTACCATAGAGCTGCCATGGACCAAATGGTCCCCAGGCCAGCTCTATGAAAGGAGATATCTGGGATTTTATTGATAATATAGATGTCTCCATAAAGAGGACCTTTCATGCCTTATTCCTATTACAAGGGATGTTTATATTTCTTGCAATATAAATAAAAGTGATACAAAAAATATTAAAGGGACAGTGTAAAAAAATAATAAAATAAATAATAAAACAAAAGTATATAAATGGCATTCGCACCACACATGTGACATATCAGCACAAACATAATAAAAGCATAAATTGTAGCACTATAATGTAATTCTAAACTGGTAACCTGTAAAAAAAATTTAAGTAACCCCTATGCAGATTTTTAAGTATCGGAGTCTGGCACCATTCCAAAAATGTGTGCAATTTTAAAGCATGACATTGCATGCTTTTTTTGCATTAAAATTCATTAATTTGTATTTTTTACAAGAAATTTGCATTTGAAAAATTGCTGCTCAAATACCACGGGACATAAAAAATTGCAACGGCCGCCATTTTATTCTGTTGCTAAATCTATCTCTCTCTCTCTCTCTCTCTCTCTCTCTCTCTCTCTCTCTCGCTCTCTCTCTCTATATATATATATATATATATATAGATAGATAGATAGATAGATAGATATATATTGTAAGGGGTTAGCTCGGTAGCGGGGTGTGTGACCCCCAGGATGGGTTCACTACACACTGAATTTAGACAGGCAGTCGAAGACGGTTGAAAATAAAGATTTTGGTTTATTCTTCCATCTTGCTGGAAACAAGTGCAAGCATCCAAACAGCATAAACAAAATCAAACATAAAATAAACCCTGGCCACTTGGGGCGTCTACCTTCACCACACAGGAACCTATCTATGGAGTCTGGCACAGCCTAGTGCTGGGCAGACACTGCTGGTCATACAGCAGAAAAACAATAGTCTCTTTTTGATTTTTATCACACAGAAAAATCAATCGCCTCCTCAGAAGACTTTCAGCTACTGCTCTCCTTACTCACAAAGCCTCAGGATGCAGCAAATCAGTGGTAATCCTCTGGATTACTTATAGAGGCCCTAATTGCCTCATTCTGAACAGCTGAAGTTTTCCAACACCCTTAGACATTTTCTGGCTACTTTTGCAGCCGACGCCTAATAACAATTGGTGTATTGTCTAAACAAGGCAGAAATGTATGTCCCGTCTGTGATAACACCCACAGATTTACCTGACTTCCTGTCACAATATATAAAATGACAAGGGGACATATGCTCCAGTTGCAAACGATTTTTACTCAAAATCTTCAAGTCATAACATGATTAAACAGAAAACAGCTGACAGGCTTGGTGTAACATTTGGGTAGAAAACTATCTGTCTTTATCTCAACACCTGAGGGTGTAACACAGGTGAATCGGAAACAATCAGACTGGACAGGTCGGACTAGGGTTAACCCTATACAGATTCAAAAAAGAATTACCATCCCATGTACAATTTAGGATAAGAAGTATTATAAAAATACATCCACTAGTAACATTGAAAATCGAATGCACCATTGCACGAAAAACCAACAAAAAAATAAATAATAATTAATTGATTAATTGAATCATAGAAGAATTCTTCTTATTAATCACACTTTACATCCATAACGATTGGTATATCAAATAGAAGGATCGTCATTTTCCTGTAACTTCCTCTAATACACGTCATGTCTCCCATCCGACAAATTTCCATCATTATCTGAAAAGAAACAAAGAAAATGCCTAATTGGTCACTTACAGAAATAGATATAGGTCATAATCCCTGTTCATTCCCTCTGGATCCAGGGATCGTAACCTATTTATCCACCAGACCTCTCTCAGTTTGAGCTATATTATATTAATATTTGGGGGTTATGAGTAATTTTCTAGCAAAAAAAAATAAAAAATGTTTACATGTAGGAGAGAAATGCAAGACTTGCCCCGGTAGAGAGGTGGTTAAATTCTTCTGTTTGGACAAGAGATAGCAAAAGCATGTCTGATGTCATATCAAAAGTGTCATAGGTTCATTAGTATACAAACTAAACCGTAGAATGTGACACATTCATGAGACTGTTAGGAGTATACAGAAAATTTATTGCATCACATGCGGTTATAAAAGTATGAATAATTCACTGTACATCACTCATTTCTTTAGATCTCCACTACTCTGTACTCTTCCTAATCAAGAAGTGTTAGTGCTCTCAGAAAACGTATATAATATTTTACAGCTAGGTGTTATAGATGACACAGACTTCTTTAGTAACTATGATACTCTGAAAAGCCCAGGGGTGGGAAACTGCAAAGAACTCCCTTTTATAGACCCTTAACCCCACTCCATTAAACTTTGCAATCACCAAACAACTGGAAAAATGAACAAGTGTCTTTCAGCTTGAGAATCAAGAGGGACAAAATGATTCATGCCTCTCAATCTGCCTGATTAAACTGGTAAAATTATCTACACATGTCTTCAACGGTGACTAATCAGGACCATGCAGTCCAAATCCCAGATCAGTTTTCTTTCATGTAAACACCATCTAGCTGGTTAGCCAAAGAAGACTCATGTGTGACGTATATTGTTTCATAGAGCTGATGTAATTACTGTTTCATTTAAAATGGCACGGCTTGCTTTGCGAAAAGTTTACAGTGAAAAAAATAAATAAAAATAAAGTACCGTATTTATCTTGCTATAACGCGCCCCGGCGTATAGAGCACACCCCCGAACTTGAAGGAAAATTCCTGAAAAAAAAAAATACTTACAGTTTGGATGCCCCTCGTCGGTGTCTTGCCCATCGTCCATCGCGTCCTGCCCGTCGTCCATCGGCGGCCTTGTCCGGTCCGGCGTCCTTCTGCGGCCATCGTGGTGTCCTTCCCGCTCGATCCCCGCTTCCCGCACTGTTTGAACTACTGCGCCGGCATATACCGAGCGCAGTACACTCGGGTATAGTTGGGCAGGCTCGGCTCCTCTCGCGTAAAGGGCGTACAGGACGTGACCGCGAGAGGAGCCAAGCCTGCCTGACTATACCCGAGTGTACTGCACTCGGTATATGCCGGCGCAGTGGTTCAAACACAGCGCGGGAAGCGGGTATCGGCGTATATCGCGCACCCACGATTTTGCCCTAATTTTCAGGGCAAAAAAGTGCGTGGTATACGCCGATAAATACGATAGTTAAACTAAAAATATAATGAGAGAAATATGTGACAGACCCAACCTGGACTGGGGCTTTTGGAGGGGACTGTAGGTTAGCCTCTTGCCTACTGACTATGGGAACTGGCTTTTGAAGGGGCTCTATTCTTGGGAGGTGTGTACCTGGGGACCCTTGGAATGGTCTTGTTTTGGATTCGGGTTCATGTCTCCCCGAAGCACGCAGACTTTGGGAATCTAGAACCGGGATACAGATTTGGGGCCTTAGTGCCCAAAACCAGCAATCACTGCTTTGGACTGTGAGACTCAGAGTAGCTGTTTATATAATCATCTCAAAACAACCTGATTCTGGGGACTCCTGCTATAATTTGTTTACAACAGTGTCTGTCTCTCATGGTATCATTTCCCCATTGTGTGCATCCTAGGTGTGAATTCCCATTATTAATTGAGTCACCTATTGTTTCTGTCTGCTTATCTCTTGGAGATGTGATCAATAAGGTGTCTGCTTTACTTTGTTATCAAACCATTGTGGGATGTTTATGTGTTTATGCTTATGATAATGTGTAATGTACTTTGTGTATTCAGGGCTGTAGACTGGTGCCGAACGGTCTGGGTGGGCACTGAGTCACCTAGGCTTGTCGACGTGACAAGTTGTTGAATTAACATATGGTGTATGTTTATATTGACTGTTCCTTAGCTATGTTATTTATATTCCTGTTTACAGTTTGCATTGGTAGGGGGATGTGATCAGGCTCTACCTGATCTTGTGTGCTATATATTCTGTGTGAATTTTAAATAAAGTCAGTTCCAGTTCGCACATAAGCTAGTGTTGTCTAGTTCTTGGATGCTCAGCTATAATACCTAGTTCCTGGTTCCAGCGTGGAGGAATATGTATACTGACAGAAGCACCCAAGAAAGGATGCCAAGCGGTGTTGTCACAATGGGGACTGCCATGACTTTACAGGATACATCCCCTACAGGGTCCACACAGGATGAAATGACTGCATGCATCTAAACAGGCTGGATAATGTGTCAGGTAAATGGCCGAAGAAGGACTGGCAATTCCGCCTAGGACAATCATGGCCGCCATGGTGACTAAGGTGGGCGGTACTTCCACCTTGTAACCTGAACAGATCACATGACCAACTTCCTGGTCTATTTAAGCCTGCTGCTGGAGCTGCTCATTTCTGGATTATCTCTTCAGTCTCCTGTGTACCTTGACCTTGTCTCCTGATCCGTGCTTATCTGTTGTGACCCGGCTTGCCTTAACCTTGCTTCCGGATCTCCTGTGTTTGACCCTCGGCCTGATTCTTGACTCTACTTCTGCTTCCTGATCACCTGGCTTGACCCCCGGCTTGTACCCGGACCCCGCTCGTGTATGACCTTGGCTCGCCCCGTATATGCTCTGGACTGACCTACCTGTGTTTGACCCCTGGCCTGGCTTCTGGTATCTCCGTTCATTTAAATACTACAAGTCCAGTTCTGCCTGCCTCAGCCATCCCTCAGTGGCTGAGCTCATCAGACTGCAAGCAAGCACCTGGCCTACCATGCTTCTGTGGGCACCACGCTTCCTGTTCCCAACTCCAGGGTCGTGCTGCACTCAGCCGCAAGGGGAGCCCTTTTAGCATCTCGATCTCCATACTCGTTCCTGACATAATGAGACATTGGATTGGTCTATAACAACCCTTGTAAACCACGGTTTCTTCAGAGTTTGCTTGGGGTGAACAGTAGAGCAGCCCTCAAAATTGCACTCGCCTCCTCGCATTTGGCGAGGGAATTTATGTGCAGTGCGAGTGAGGAGCAGGGCTGGACCAGTCTGACAGCTTTCTGACTGAAGCAGTGCAGGCTTTTTTTTTTTTTTTTAAAGGACATCAGAGCGGCCAGAGGGGGATTCCCCGATCGATACCGCAACCCCCCCCCCTCCAGGTGCCACACACCGGGGGGTGTAAGGCCGGCTCCCCCCCCGAATAAAAAAAAAGACAGCGCCGCCGCGGGTTTAACATTGCGCCGATGATAGACTACATCTGTAATTGAGAGCCCGAGCGGAGCAGGTAGTGGCTTTGCGGGGGGGCGGGTGGGGGTTTGCGAGCTGTACCCGAGCCAGTCGGCACATCTGAGACTGGCGCAACGATCCCCTTCTATCACGTCTCAGTATCGGGCAGCGGCTGTCAGCAGAGAAGCCGCCTCCCCCGCTCCTCCTTTATGTCTATACAGTGCTCTGCATGCAGGAGGAGGGGGAGGCGGCTTCTCTGCTCGGCTGACACCCGCTTTCTGAGACTGATCAGAGCCGTGAGAGAAGGGGATTGTTACGCCAGTCACAGATGTGCCGACTCGCAACCCCCCCACCGCCCCCGCCAATCCACTACCTCTGGCTCTCTGTCTGCGGTGTGGGTTCTGAGCCAGGTAGATTATAGGTCTGAATGGGGGGGGGTCTGTATTGTAAGAAGGGGGGGGGTCTCGGTCTGTATTGTAAGAAGGGGGGTCTGTATGGTAGGAAGGGGGGGGTCTGTATGGTAGGAAGGGGGGTCTGTATAGTAGGAAGGGGGGTCTGTATGGTAGGAAGGGGGGGTCTGTATGGTAGGAAGGGGGGGGCTGTATGGTAGGAAGGGGGGTCTGTATGGTAGGAAGGGGGGGTCTGTACTGTAGGGGGGTCTGTACTGTAGGGGGGTCTGTACTGTAGAGGGGGTCTGTATGGTAGGAAGGGGGGGTCTGTATAGTAGGAAGGGGGGGGTCTGTATAGTAGGAAGGGGGGTCTGTATGGTAGGAAGGGGGGGGCTGTATGGTAGGAAGGGGGGTCTGTATGGTAGGAAGGGGGGGTCTGTACTGTAGGGGGGTCTGTACTGTAGGGGGGTCTGTACTGTAGAGGGGGTCTGTATGGTAGGAAGGGGGGGGGTCTGTATGGTAGGAAGGGGGGGTCTGTATGGTAGGAAGGGGGGGTCTGTATTGTAGGAAGGGGGGTCTGTATTGTAGGGGGGGTCTTCACCGTAGCGGGGGTCTGTACTGTAGGGGGGTCTGTACTGTAGCGGGGGGAGGGTCTGTATGGTAGGAAGGGGGGGTCTGTATGGTAGGAAGGGGGGTCTGTATTGTAGGAAGGGGGGGTCTTCACCGTAGCGGGGGTCTGTACTGTAGGGGGGTCTGTACTGTAGAGGGGGTCTGTACTGTAGAGGGGGTCTGTACTGTAGAGGGGGTCTGTATGGTAGGAAGGGGGGTCTGTATTGTAGGAAGGGGGGTCTGTATTGTAGGGGGGTCTTCACCGTAGCGGGGGTCTGTACTGTAGCGGGGGTCTGTACTGTAGGGAATTCTGTACTGTAGCGGGGGGGAGGGTCTGTATGGTAGGAAGGGGGGGTCTGTATGGTAGGAAGGGGGGGTCTGTATTGTAGGGGGGGTCTTCACCGTAGCGGGGGTCTGTACTGTAGGGGGGGCCTGTACTATAAAGGGGGTCTTCAATGCAGGTGGGCCTGCACTGTAGCCGGGGCCTGCACTGTAGGGGGGTCTGTGTAACATGTAGGGGGCCCAGAACTGTTAAGGGGGGTGTCTGTGTAACATACAGGCATCTAGAGGTGCAGGGTGCTGTGTAATGTAAAGGGGTCCAGAGGTGCAGGGGCTGTGTAATGTAAAGGGGTCCAGAGGTGCAGGATGCAGTGTAATGTACAGGGGTCCAGAGGTACAAGAGCTGTGTAATGTAAAGGGGTCCAGAGGTGCAGGGTGCAGTGTAATGTAAAGGGGTCCATAGGTGAAGAGTGCTGTGTAATGTAAATGGGTCCAGAGTGCTGTGTAATGTAAAGGGGTCCAGAGGTGCAGTGTAGTGTAAAGGGGTGCTGTGTAATGTAAAGGGTCCAGGGGTACAAGGGCTTTGTAATGTAAAGGGGTCCAGAGGTGTGGTGCTGTGTGATGTAAATGGGTCCAGAGGTGCAGGATGCAGTTTAATGTAAAGGGGTCCAGAGTGCTGTGTAATGTAAAGGGGTCCAGAGGTGCAGGGTGCCATGTAATGTAAAGGGGTCCAGATGTGCAGTGTAGTGTAAAGGGGTGCAGGGTGCTGTGTAATGTAAAGGGTCCAGAGGTACAAGGGCTGTGTAATGTAATATTGTTGTTAATATTTATTTTTGTAACTTCATTCTGCATAAAACTTTTAACAATGTAATTTCATGAGATCGTTTATGAGGGTGTGTTTAGGGGCGGGGCAGGGGAGGGGTTGGGTGGGGCAACTGGTGGCGAGTAACTTTCAAGGCCTGGCTAGTGGCTCGTGACTTCAAATTTTGAGCCCTGCAGTAGAGAATTGATATCCTGGCTGACAGTGCCTGCATAGTTCCAGCACTGAAATTACATGGCAGAGTAAATGGTGTGGAACCATTGGAGCCTTTATTCATCTCTCCGTTAGGTTACCACTGACAACTCTGAACTTTATAGCTGTCTGGAGAACAGACATTCTTCCCAATGAACACCACTGTAAGGTTCATTCTTCCCACTAATCCAGATAATTATACAGCATTCAGCTTGCTGACCCTCAGTATAACAGAGCATTTAATTCACTGACCTCCAATGAAAAAGGGTATTTTTTCCAATCTAAAGATGCATTTTGCTAATGACCACCAATGTAAGGGACATTCTTTTCACTGACCACCAATGTAATGAGGCATTTTCCCACTGATCACAAATGTAAGAGACATTGTTTCCATTGACCCTTAATGTAATATGTCTTTTGTCTCACTGGCCACCAATGTAAGGAGGCATTACACTGACTGCTAATATAAGGAGTCACTAATCTGACTACCAATATAATTCATATTACACTGACCACCAGTGTAAGGGGGGGGGGGGGTACTACACTGACCCCAATCACAGGGTGTGCTACAATGATCACCAATGTAAGAGGGCATTATAAGGAACACAAAGGTAAGGGGTAATACACTGAACTCCCATGTAAGAGGAACTACGCTGACCACTGAATGGGGTTGTTAAAAGATAATCTGCTCCGTGTATCAAATTAACTAACAGCACCTCCTCACTGCCTGATTTAACACCTAAAATCCCATGTCTCTGCATGCATGATTAGTCCCATCCCCTGCTCCACACGGAGGGAAGGGAGAGGGGTTGGTAACAGGAACACAGGAGCATAGTAGACCAAACAGTGGCTGACGCTGTGTTCAAATAACTCAGCTGGCTCCTCCATGCATGATGCTGGGGCTATGGCAGTAGCTGTGAACTTAGGCAGAATAACCACTCTGGCAGCTGCGGTGGACTGCAACTAGTCTCTGCTTTGGTGACAGAGAATGAGGAAGAGGAGGATGGTTTAGTAAGCCAATTCACCACCTCCTCTGCATGCGGTGGCTGGATAGCATGGGCAACATCACTAAACAGTGGAAATGGTGCCTTGCCGGAGGACAGACCATGTCCACCTTTGTCTGTGGACACAGACGCTGCTGACCCCCTCATAGTGCTAAAGGGAAGGTTTGCCTCTCCTTGTTGGCCTTCTTCCGACCTATTTCCCTTATTAATATTGATATGAAAATTCTTACCAGACGCAATTATACATAGCTGTTAAAGGAGAGGCTAACACATCCACTCGTTATCTGTAATAAAGTGCCGTAAAGCCGCGTCGGACCCGACCTCTTGCCCACTTTCAGGTCTTTGATACAGATTATTGGATATCACGTTCCATAAGGTCCATGTGTACCAAGCATATGGTTGACAGAGAGATGTGCTGAAAAACATTGTTTACATCCAGGTCGTTTGTGAGGTTATGGGCTGAATATAAAGTAGTAAGTCTATGACGTAACTTATCCAATATCCGGACCGAGTTGCTGGTAAGAATATTGAGACGGGTGCATAAAGTGATAGGAGTAGGTTTAGAATCAAATGTACATAATCTTTTGGCCAGCATTTTGTTCAGCTTATTCACTTTGGTGTACCAATGTTGGCAAGACCAGCGGAGAGCGCGTTCCACCTGATCAGTGAGGCATAAATCCAGTTCTGTGCAAGCCTGGTCCAAAAGTTTACGATTAGCTGGCCCGAACCTTTAGGCAGCTAAAGGACCTGGCCAGTTTTTGCGATTCCGCCCTGCGTCGCTTTAACTGACAATTGCGCGGTCGTGCGACATGGCTCCCATTCAAAATTGGCGTCCTTTTTTCCCCACAAATAGAGCTTTCTTTTGGTGGTATTTGATCACCTCTGCGGTTTTTATTTTTTGCGCTTTAAACAAAAATAGAACGACAATTTTGAAAAAAAAATGCAATATTTTTAACTTTTTGCTATAATAAATATCCCCCAAAAATATATATATATATTTTTTTGTCATACCCTCCACACTCCTCTCCTGTGCATACTGCCCACTATCATACCCTCCACACTCCTCTCCTGTACATACCGCCCCCATCATACCCTCCACACTCCTCTCCTGTACATACTGCCCACTAGGGATGAGCCGAACACCCCCGCGTTTGGTTCGCACCAGAACGTTCGAACAGACCGAACGTTCGCGCAAACATTTAGAACCCCATTGAAGTCTAAGGGACTCGAACGTTCGAATTCAAAAGTGCTAATTTTAAAGCCCAATATTCAAGTTATTGTTGGAAAACGTCTTTGAGAACCCGGGTCTTGCCCCAGGGAACATGTATCAATGAAAAAAAAACTGGCTTTAGCCAATTGTGGCTCTTCGTTTTTTTGCGCGCTGTGATTGGCCAAGCATGCAGGGTCATAGTGCATGCTTAACCAATCATCAGCGCGCAATGCCGCAGTGATTTATGGGCCGTTGCACGTCACTCGAATTTGGAGCGAACGACCCATTTTGTTCGAATTTCGTTGAACGTACGAACAGACGATGTTCGAGTCGAACATACGTTCGAGCCGAACACAAAGCTCATCCCTACTGCCCACTATCATACCATCCACACTCCTCTCCTGTACATACTGCTCACTGTCATACCCTCCACACTCCTCTCCTGTACATACTGCCAACTATCTTTCTCTCCACATTCCTCTCCTGTACATACCGCCCCATCATACCCTCCACACTCCTCTCCTCTACATACTGCTCACATTCATACCCTCCACACTCCTCTCCGGTACATACCACCCTCTGTCATACCCTCCACACTCCTCTCCTCTACATACTGCTCACATTCATACCCTCCACACTCCTCTCCGGTACATACCACCCTCTGTCATACCCTTCACACTCCTCTGCTGTGCATACTGCCCACTGTCATACCCTTCAAACTTCTCTCCTGTACATAGTGCCTTCTGCCATACCCTCCACACTCCACTCCTGTACATTGTGCCCACTGTTAGACCCTCCACATTCCTCTCCATCATTTGCACATAATTCCCAGTTTTATACATACTCCTCCCCTATGCCTCTTACCCACAAAAACAGTTGTTTAAAATTATACTGAATATCCTCAATGTTACCAGCTCTAGAATGGGCACACTTTTGTTAGTTCAAATAAAGGAAATCTTCTCAGTCCTCATATTTGTTCTGCCCATTATTAGTACTCATTTCATTTTGTGATTACTACTGTGATGTATAGAGGAACATAGGGGATCTAAATATAGCACTAAATATAGAAAGAAAAGTATCCCTGAAAATATTTTTGAAATGTTGGCAACTATGGACTTAGGCACTGCCCAAGGGCCACCGGGTCAGTAGGGGGCCCCATGAGAGGCTCCTGGGATCCTGTGATAATAAAGCAGTAGTAAACTTTGCTAACATTACTACCTTTTAGAGGCCCTGAGGTAGGTTATACCACAATGTACAAGAATGCACAGCATATTAGTACATTAGGGTACACTTAAATTGTCAGACTGAGCCCTCCAGTGCTACGCTGTGATCAATCTGGCTGGTCCCGGGCGCTTCCATCTTCACCCGGTCTTCCTTCTGGGCTCTGTGCCTTCGCTCCCTTGCCTTGGCTGGGCTGCGTTGATGTCATTCCCACGTATGCTCATGCGCATCCTCTCTCTCTCATCCTCCTTTCCTTACCCCTCACCCCTCTCTCATCCTCACTCTCTCTCTTTCTCATCCTCCCTCTCTCTCTTTAATTTAATTTGTTATAACAAAAAATTGTTTGCATATTTATTTATTTATTATTAATAAAAGGCCCACCAAAATCCTCAGCACCAGGCCCACGATGTTCTTAATCTGGCCCTGGAGAGATCAAAGGGAGTCATTCATGACCCAAGAGGAATGTTGAGGCTTACATACTAAGGATCTGAAGACCACCAGAAGAGGATCATGATCCGTCGAGGGGGCTGCAAGAATAGACTAGCTAATTAAAGGGAGGTGCTTTCTAAGCATGATCATATGGTCGATTCTAGAGTAGGATCGGTGTGGGTGAGAGTAATATGTGTAATCCTTACTCATTGAATGCAGTTCTCTAGGTCTACCAGGTCATGAGAACGCAGAGAGTAAGAAAAATGTTTTGCTGTGGATGACGCATGAGTGCAGCCTCATCAGTGCCCATCAGTGAAGGAGAAAACAACATTTTATAACAGAAACAGAGAATTTTTTTTTTACAAAAATTTCGGTATAGAAAGCTCTATTTGTGGGAAGAAAAAAAAAATGTTTGGGTACAGTGTTGTATGACCACGCAATTGTTATTCAAAATTTGACAGCGTTGAAAGCTGAAAAATGTCCTGGGCAGGAAGGGGCGAAAGTGCCCAGTATTGAAGTGGTTAAAAATTGCCTCCTGAAATCAAGTGATGGACTGCTAATAATCTCTAAGACACAGTATAGCTGTGCTATAAGTAAGACACTCGCCTCATTCTGCAGCTCTTTGAAAGCCCTCAACCTGTTCCCTCTCAAAATCTGTAGATTTCCTCAGGGTCTTTGTCTCACGTTTAACAGGTAGCAGCCAACACCATGCTCAACTGCCATCTGTCACACCAGGCTGTCACTAACAGCTCTAAATCCCATTAAAGAGCTACTAAACCCAGGAGCCTGCATGTAATTATTTTAGTAAATCAAAACTGATAAATACCTTTTCTCATCAGCAGTATATAACAGTCTTGTGACTTCTATCAGTCTCTGGTTAAAGCTAGTAGAAGGAATTTCATACAGCACTGGCTGTCCTATGAGGATGCAGGACCCCTGACCCTCTATTTGGACAGTGCTAATTGACCCTGTGCTGATCACGTGCACTCTCCAAAGAAAATAAAACTCTCTAGCAATACACACCAAACTGAGCATGTGCATACTGGCGCCAGTAAGTTTGTCTTATCCAGAGATGTTTGTGGACAATACAAAAAGGGGTGGCTCTGTGCATACAGGATCAAACAGTCTTTTCACAGAATGCAGAGGATTAACTCCTTAGGTTCCACAGTGAGTATAACAAGCATGCTTTACTGCATATACAGACTGATTTTACTGTTGTGGGTTTAGTAAATGGAAATCAATCAGAATGGTTCCTAATCATCCATGACTTAGTGATCAAATGAATGCTGGAGGGTTCATTCACAAAATAAGCCTTCTGACTTCAGCCTGAAGATTCTGCAGTGATATTTCTGTTTATTACTGTAATTGTTAGACACAATTATATTATTATAAATAATAACACATATATTAAAAAATAAAAGTTTCACAAACATTCACACTTCTAATCTTGTTCTTGGACATCTGAGTTACCCATATGGCTAGAAATACTGAGGTATATACTAGGGATGCACCCCCTTTGGCGGCTGAAAATGGTGCTTTCAGCATATTGCCGAAATAAAAAAGTGCTGATAAAGCGCAGATAATAGCGCATGTGCAGTAGCAGGGTGTTGTCCTGGCAGCTCAAGGTCCCGTCCTCTCCTCCCTCCTCCTTCCCTCCCTCCTCTCCTTGCAAAGCGGCGATCTCCCTGTGTCAGGGAGCTGAATTGTCTGGTTGGCCGTAGTAACAATTTCCCGCCTCCTGTGATAGGCGTCACACTGATCCAATGCCTGGATATTGAATCAGTGTGACGTGATCACAGGAGGCGGGACATTATTATTGTGGCCCCGGGCAATTCAAATCTAGCTCCGTGACACAGTGGGAGATTGCCATTCTGATCCGGGCACAGGCAGGCTGCATCCCACAAGCAAAAAAGAAATAAGCGCGCAACACCAAACATTTAAATGTGCAATCACAAGGGAGTGAAATAATGTTATATCAAAACCATAAAGTGATGAAAAAATTAATGTGTTGATGTGTTGATACTGGTAGGCTGCATCTGACATGCATCGGCAAGGCTGCATCCCACAGGCAAAGGCAAGGCTGCATCTGACATGCACTGGCAAGGCTGCATCTGCCAGGCACTGGTAGGCTGCATCTGACATGCACTGGCAAGGCTGCATCCCACAGACACAGGGAAGGCTGCATCCGACAGGCACTGGGAAGGCTGCATCTGACATGCACTGGTAAGCTGCACTTATCTCTTGTATCAAGTCTGCACATCTACTGTATCATGTCTGCTAGAGGTGCACCAAGGGGAAATGTTGCTAATACTGTTAACAGTATGTTTAAGTTTAAGTAAGAGATTGCAGACATGATATAAGAGATGGTTAGAAACTGAGGACATGATACAAGAGATGGTTAGAGATGGTGGACATGATACAAGAGATGGTTAGAGATGGTGGACATGATACAAGAGATGGTTAGAGATGGTGGACATGATACAAGAGATGTTTAGTGACTGTGCACATGATACAATAGATGGTTAGAGATGGTGGACATGATACAAGAGATGTTTAGTGACTGTGCATATGATACAAGAGATGGTTAGAGACAGTGGACATGATACAAGAGATGTTTAGAGACTGTGGACATGATACACAAGATAAGGTTAGAGACTGCAGACTGCATTTTTCTTGAGCTTTTCTTGCACTAAAGGTGCCAATAATGGGCAACAATAAATTCATATTCATTTGAATTGATGATATTAATTAAAAAGTCCATCATAATACAGTTATATATAAAAATATTAATATTTTTTAAAAACTGTCATTTTCGGTTTTCGGCAAAGTGCATCCTGCAGTTTCGGTTTCGGCACCAAAATTTCCATTCGGTGCCCTAGTATATACAACTGAAGAACATGCTGTCTTCGGCATTACAGAACAATCCAGTTTAATAGGGCTAAATACTACAAGCTGGTTACCTGGCTGTCTCTGGCTTCAATATTCCTGAAATCCCTGACCCTGGAATTAGCAAATTCAGCAAAACGTTTTTGAAGCTACATGTTGGTAGGAAAACCAACCAAAAACATTTCAAATTCTCTCAGAACAAGTTTCTTTTAAAACCACCAGGAGAGCCAGGCAATAGACATTTTCAGAATGAAAGGCTTTTAATTGTGGTAGAATTTGAACAAAAGGGATTAAAGATCTTTTCCTTCCTTAAATGTGACAAATGGATTGTGGAAATGGTTTCTTTGCCCAGTACCGTATTTATCGGCGTATAACGCGCACTTTTTTCCCCTTAAAATCAGGGGAAAATTGCGGGTACGCGTTATACGCCGATCCTGTCTTTGTCTGCTGTCTCAGAGTGCCACCGACAAGGACCAACAAAGACCGAGCCGAGTGTACTGGGCAGTCGGCTAGGCTCGGCCACGCTCGGCTCCGCCCGCAGCCACGCGAGCGGAGCCGAGAGAAGCCGAACACACCAGAAATCCGGCTCTGCACAGCTCGACCGAGGCGACAAACTCAAACAGACGGACGCCGGACAAGGCCGCCGATGGACGCCGGGCAAGACAACAGACGGACACCGACAAGGCTGGACGGACCCCGCGCAAGGCCGCAGACGGACGCCGGACAAGGCCGCCGATGGACGCTGGGCAAGACAGCAGACGGACACCGACAATGCTGGACAGACCCCGCGCAAGGCCGCAGACAGACGCCGGACAAGGCCGCTATGCCGGACAAGGCTGCTGATGGACGCCGGACAAGACATCCAAAATGTAATTTTTTCCTTAAACTAAAATAAACTAAAATAAATGTTGTAGGCACCACTACTATATATGATTGCAATTAGCTTCTTCTTATTGAACACAGGAGTTCATTAGCTCAACACGGGTGCCATTCAGAGAACACTTTGGGGGTTATTTACTAAAGGCAAATCCACTTTGCACTACAAGTGCAAAGTGCACTTGAAATTGCACTGAAAGTGTACTTGGAAGTGCAGTTGCTGTAGATCCAAAGAGAACGTGCAAGGAAAATAAAAAACAGCATTTTAGCTTACACATGATTGGATAATAAAATCAGCAGAGCTTCCCCTCATTTAAGAACTACCCATCAGATTTACAGTGCACATTGCACTTGTAGTTTGCACTTGTAGTGCAAAATGAATTTGCCTTTCGTAAATAAACCCCCTTTGTGTTCTCTCAATAAATGCAAAACAAAATCTGATTGGATTTGGTATAGATCGTGATGCCATCCTTCGCCTTGCATAAGTAGTGTATGCTTTGCATTTATTGGAAAATGCTCTCTGAATGGCACCCATGCCAAGGGAGCGACCACTGTAGTAGCGGTGCCTGCTACCTTATTTTCCAGTTTCTGCGGGGGTTGGCCAAATATGGCTCATGCCTACTTACATTTTTCCAAGCTGGACCAATGTAGCTATGCAAAACTATCCATACCTAAACTTCAGCTTTAACTGACATCATATATAGATCAAAGCTCATCGCTTTGATATGCAGATACATTTTAAAAAGTTGATACAAAGTAACAATAATGTTACTTTGTATCTTTCTATCTCCAAACCGGTCGAGTCATCCCATTGCAAGTTCCATCTTTCAGACATTTATGTCCGAACCTCCCTTACTCACACAGGATATTCCAATTACCTAATCTACTCTTTATAGCTTGTATTCTATTCAATCTTGAAACGCTGTATTACTATGCTTTTTGTTTGACTATTTCCTGTTATGGTCTTGGAGGCTTATTGCAATGCCTAGCTAGTTTGTTAGTTAGTTCCTTTGGAACGTCTAGTTTTTAATATATGAACTGTACTCTCATGTTCAATTAAATTTAATTTTAGAGAATTTCTCTTTGTACAATTGTATTCTTACCAGCACACTGTGCCTGAAAAGTCCAAAAAACTTGCCCTCAGTTTCCCTTTCTTCTCCAAACCTGAAACATGTCAGCCCATCTGAATATCTGTCTCAGAGTTATCAGCACCCCCTGGTGAGCGACCTCTGAATTACACAGTGGAGTTAACTTGTAATCCGAGGTATAATAAGTACATTTTTTACAAGTCGTCTACCAATATGAAAAGCAAATATTGCAAATATGCAAATTCCTGTGAAGGCAATAATAATTTATCATCTCTAACAGCACAATGCCTATTACATGATTTATAAAACAGCAGCTGCTGCTGCATGGTTTGTTATTCCAACCTTATTGTTGTGTAAAGCACTCCCTATAACTGATAGGAAAAGCATATTATTTGTGCCGAACCGAGAGAAAGTCATTTTGTTTCATTATTTATTGCAGAAATCAGCCACATTCCTGTTATGTAATGGGGAGTTTAAATTCACTGGCTTCTCGTTTATTTTATTGATGTCAATTTAACATGAAGACAGTTGGAAATGAAGATTGAAATTTACGTAACTGCCATTAGTATCTTTATGATAGGTATCATTAGAGTAATGAGAGGAATGTGCTTTTGGAAACTAAAGCTCATTTTAAGCATGGAAAGAAGAGAAGCGAAAGGGAGTTGAGAAAAAAGGAAAAGACAACTGCCACGAGGGACATGTATAAAATGCCATTCCTGGCCTCTAAAAATACTAATCTGGTTGTCATCCTGGTCCCCTGACTTCTTTGCTTGATGGCCAAGGCTGCTGGGAACAACACACAATTACACACATTTTACAGTAACATATTCTCATGAAAGGCGCAAGACCACTCTCTTGCTGTAAGTGCCAACCAGCCATGTCCTTATTGCTGCTGTCCCTGCAAATAATGTGCTAGTGTGCTGTGTCATCCTCACTGTACCATTAAGGTGAATAGAAACCTTCTGACCTGCCTTTGACATTGCAACACATGTACGTACAGAAGTCCTTTGTGAGACGCTATGGTTATTCACTGGTTTTCAATCTATGAGGTCTGGACAGACTCAACTGCAACCTATGACTCCACCAAAGGGGCACAACTAATGTTCAGTATATGTAATATTAGATGGAACTGTCATATACTGTACACATATGTTGCCTTATGAGTTTATGTGAAATCTCTGTTGTATCTATGTAACAGAGCGTCCAAGAAGTCTAGGTTAAGCAGACAAGATGGTGCCTAGGCTTGTGTATACAAACAATAGAGATCCACACCTCATTGCTTTACACATACTGGGCCAGATTCAGAGACAAGATACGACGGTGTATCTCCTGATAAAATTCAATCAAATCTCTTGCCCAGAATAGTCACAAGGATTTGCATTAAAGGGGGCTGACTTATGCAAAGTATAGGAATTGGAGATGTAGCCAGTCCGTAACCATTAATAGGTAAGCCCTCCAACCAAGAGCCATGCTATGCCAACCAATGAGGCATCAGCCTGTAATAATATACACGGAATAGATGGAAGGGAATTTTCACTTTATGGGAAAGCAGCCATCAGAATGGAACCAAAGGGTAAGAATAGGAAAGGACTGCATTTTACTTGTATTTGAATATGTTTGTAGATTAATGTTTTAAGGAATATACTCTATATTCCTTCATGTAATTCTTTTATTTTAACCTAATATTTTCTCCCTTGTTGTAGACTATAGATAGATGGTTGTGAATTATCAACTATGCTCAACTAAATGTTGTTGTGTTAAAGCTTTCACTCTTGGTCAAAAGAGCTCTCATTTAACCCACATCTTATTTTTGAGATATTAAATGTCAAATATAATAAACGGGTAACACATACAACAGAACATGATGGTCATCACATACTATGGACATGCAACAGGTGTGGTTGGAGACTGAAGACTGCAGAACATAGTGAGAGATACGGGGCATGTTATGTGAGGCTAGATCACTGCTATTACCTTTTTGAATTAATGTTCCCACTTCCACAACAGACTGCTGGAATGTGATGGGCTCACAATAAGCATCCAAGGGCCACATGTTTCCCTTGGGCCGCTAGTTGGGCAACAGGGGTCTAGGGGCCAAGACGGTTAAGGTTAAACCCAGCCTTTTTAAATCGGTCATTGGAGAAATGTAAGGGTTTCTATTAGTAGTGACCTACTTATAGAAATCTCTACTTGCCTATCATGATGAACCTCTTGATATGATAGCCTTCATTATCATTAACCTGGAAAAAGTATGCTGATTAAGAAAGACCTTTCCTGTGTAGCTCCCTGGCTTGATAAATTTAGTTTTTGGCTCTGCTGTGCCCAGCTGAGCAGCAATTTTTATTTTTTGGGTCTGGTCATGTCTCCCTATGCCTGGTGGTTGATTGCTCTTGCTTGCCTCTGGAAAAATCTTCCAGAAATAGATTAGGAGGGTTAAAGATCTGGGTTATGAATATTCATCTGAGCTCAACCAATCCCTGGGAGGTAAGCCCAGAAGGTGTGGCTGGGGAGAGAATAAATGTTTAAGAGGACCTGTTCAAAGCTCTGTCCCTGGGAGGCAGCTAGTGTTAGTTGCCTAATGGCCTGATGGAGCCTGGATTAGAGAAAGTTTGCTGGAGGACACTACATTAGAAAGCTGGGCTGAAAAAGGACCCCTTTCACTGAAAAGTGTTGGGAGCTATCTCTGGACATTGTGAGTAGGACCTCTTGCCTAGAGCTTCAGTTGTGCCTGTGCTTTGAGGGCTAGACACCAAGGCTTACTACAATGTGACTGCTCTTACATAGTCTCATGCCGCGTACACACGACCGTTATTCATGTCATTGATAAAAACAATTTTTTTCTCGACGTGATTCCTCTCAAGCCTGCCTTTCATACACACGATCGTGAAAATAAATGCTTGAGCAAAGCGCGGTGACGTACAACACGTACGACGGCACTATAAAGGGGAAGTTACATTCAAATGGTGCCACCCTTTGGGCTGATTATGCAAATTTCCCTTCTCATAACTTGCTACACACGACTGTTTTTCACAACGAAAAAAACGACGACGTGAAAAACAACAAGAAAAAATAGAGTAGGTTCTAAATTTTTAATGCCCATTTTTCTCATCACGAAAAATGCTCTGGAGCCTGCACACGACCGTTTTTCACGACCAATTTAAAAAATGCAATTTTTCTCGCCATGAAAAACGGTCGTGTGCACGCGGCATCAGATTAGCTGACTGTCCCTTTTAACTCCAGCAATATTTAAAGCTTCAACTTAAGGGCTTTTCCTGAGAATCTGTCCTCTAATACCTGTGTGAACTTTGGTGCATCCCTACACCCTCATCACTCAACCCGTCTGTGTTCTAGAACTGCAAAGAACTTTCAAAAACACACCCCTAGACTGAGACTGTGTTTTGGTGTGCTCTGGAACTGGCACCTGGGCTGGTCGCCTCTGAACTGAAGGGGGAACTGTATATTTCCAGCGACCCCTTCAAGGGTTAGAGCTACATCTGCATACTTTATGTTAGTAAAGTATGGAAGAAAGGCTGTCACTGTAGTACCATTGCCAGGCAACCATCATTTTCAGAATGAGATCTCAAAAATTGCATCATCCATGTTTCTCTCATCACATTTACTTTAAATTGTTGTATTTTTTTTTTTTAAACTGAGTGGGATTAGACCTAAGTCCAAATGAGTGAACATCACACCTTGTACAATCAGTGAATGGCTTGTATTCAGTGAAAACAAATACAAGGAATCTTATGAATTGTTGCAGTGCCAAGTAAGCAACCCCTCAAAGGTAATGTGCTGTGGGGCAGACGCATGCAAGAACCTGAGCAGGACCCAGAAGATTGCAGGTTAGCACTGTTGTTGATGTGCTGCTTCCCCAGTGGACCATCAGGTATGAGATATGCTCACTTACATTATGCAAAGCTGGAACAATGAAAGGAATCATGATAAATAATTCATGATGTTTAGCTTTAGGATTAAACAGCCACTGGACATACCTATACACAATGATTCATATAATTTGGTTGTTCTTCCTATTAAAAGCAGGATAAAATGGTTAATGTATGGGGATACATCCCCGGCACCATAACACACTTATAAACATTATTGTTTAGTTTTCCTAAACACCAAAGTGCTCAGGGAAACCCATGTTAAAGCAATTTTAATTATGTATTAAAAAAAATCCCTTGAAATTAGCACTTAACCTTTGAATTAGATTTGCATTAAATGTTTTTGCCCTGCAAACCTAAAGGGAATCATTAGTAGAGAATGCTTAGCTCCAGAGATGGACACCAATGGAATAGTAAATGTTATTTATGCCACTTGAACTGATAAGTGCATTCAGAGCCTTTACACAGTGGAATACAGAGGATTTAGATTCTAGATTCTAAAGACGGAAATAAGTTTTGTTAGGCATTGTTAAGATTAGACATAATTATGATCCAGATAATACACCCTATAGCCATTAACACATTCATACATAAAAGAACATAAAAACGATTTGTTGAAAACGGAGTTGCCTACATAATGATCTGGCAAATTGGTCAGAGTAACTGAAATCCAGAGGGCCCTGGAGCTAAATTTTAACATAATGCTGTTTCTTTCTTAAGGGCTCTTTCACACATTCTATAAGCAGTTCCAGCACCATATTCAAAACACTACCGTTGTGATCTGCAGGGGGGTATCAATGTTAGGGTAATGACACCCCAAATACAGTGTGTTTGCCTGCACTGGATCACATGTACAGAAGTATCATAAGATCTGGTTGATCTGGATTTTTTAAAGTAGTGCATGCACTACTCTTGCTGTGGTCAGGTGCGATTCAGCCCATTCAAAATGAATGGACTCAAATTGCACCGAACTGAACCACATGTGAATCGCACAGGAACGCGGAGAACGTTCCTCTGTGATTCCTAGTGTGAACTGGCTCTAAAGGCTAAAAATAAAAAATGGATAGGTGTGCACAGCCTATTGCATTAGGGTGTGCACCCCAAAGCTCAAACACATATGCGCGTGTGTCTACATACTGTATATATGGCCGGACACATTGATCTCCCTGCCAGCACAGTGAAAGAGAAGTGTATAAGAACTTATCTTATGGAGGAATTGGAGAGGGAAATCTTTCCCATATGCCCGCTGCCACTCAGAGTGACAATTCTAATGTGCACTAGGTGAATAGGGTGTGAACAGGCACACCTGGCACACCCTGTGCGTACACCTATGAATAAATGCACATTTAGTCCTGGTCCAAAGTGCTGACAGAAGACATGGACCTGGCTGCCAGTTTTCACTGTTTCTGTTGTCAATCCTGCTCAAGATAGCCACCCTTAATACATAAAAAGTGCAGCGCTAAGTCATGAAATAACAGAGTGCATCTGACGAAAACAATCAACAAAAAAACATTAACACATAAAAGTGCATGTTGAACAAAAACTCTGTAGCAAAACAAAACAAAATATAGTCCCTCAAGTGAATATTTGATTGGTGAACAATTTGATCTTATTTGTGAAACATAAATCTACAGTATATCCTCCAAGTCACCAGCAGATCACCTCACTCGTGCTCCCCCCCCCTCATGGATAGGCTCAACTCTAAGGCCTCGTACACACGACCGAACATGTCTGCTGAAACTGGTCCTACGGCCGACCGGACAATTTTCTGGCAGATCGGACAGGTTTCCAGCGGAGGAATGTTTCTTAGCATGCTAAGAAACATGTCCGCTGGAAGCCTGTCTGTCGGACATGTTCGGTCGTCTGTACGACTTACCGGACATGTCCGCTCGGTCGAAAGCCCTCGCATGCGTCAAAGTGATTCGACGCATGCGTGGAAGCATTGACCTTCCAGGGTCGTGCACGTCGCCGCCTCATCGTCGCGGCGACGGCGCGGCCACGTCACCGCGTATCCTGTCCGCGCGGATTTCGGTTTGATGGTGTGTACAACCATCAGACCGAAATCTCAGAGCGGACATGTCCGATGAAAACGGTCCGTGGACCGTTTTCATCAGACATGTCCCCTTGTGTGTACAAGGCCTAAGAGTGCAACCCTCCAACTAAGCAGGGTCAAACAAAGCCTGTGAGCCACCCCAGGACTCAATGAGATATCCAACACAGCTGACTCCTCAGCTTCTCCCGTAGCCTCCTCCTCAGTATAACAGCAACAGAGTATATGCAGAGAAAGACTCCAATAGTGCTTGAATTGTTTATACAACTTGTAAATGCTTATTTAAAATATACAGGGTACTCACATGGTGTAGGTGCTTCCAGCGCACCACACTAAAAAAAAAAACTCTACCAAATATCTTGATCAGCTTCTAAATCTCTGTAGCGCCTGAGTGCCTTCACCATCCTGGCCCCTCGACACAGGGTCACAGGTCCTCCTCAAGGGCATCTCTATTGGATGGGATAGATCTTATTTTTTTTATCGGTCTTATCTCTCCGTGCCCGGAAGTGCCGCCTGTTTCAACACGCGTAGGGGAGGGGCCAGGACGGTGAAGGCACTCGGGCGCTACAGAGATTTAGTAGGAGCTGATCGAGAAATTTGGATGTGCGGCTCTGTGTTACACAGTTAAGCCTAAAGTTTTTTTATAGTGTGGTGCGCTGGAAGCACCTACACTATGTGAGTACCCTGTATATTTTAAATAAACATTTACAAGTTGAGGGGTGTTTAGAGAAAAACAATTCCTGTAAACCTGCTACCACTTGTTATATTGGTTGTTCCTCAACTACGCTTCTGCCTGATCCCAACCTGGTCAGTGGTGGTCCCTCTACTGCTATAGCAACTGATCTTTGAGCCTGACTGTGACACTATGGCCCAGATTCAAAGAGAGCGGGCGCACATTACGCCGCCGTAGCGCAAATAATATACGCTGACGCAGCGCAGAGAGGCAAGCATGGAATTCACAAAGACAGTGCTGCCAAAACTGTGCTGGGTTTTGAAGGCGTAAGTCGGCGTAGGTGGAAGTGGGTGTGAGCCATGCAAATGAGGCGTGACCCCATGCAAATGATAGGCCGAGCACCAGACAGATACGAATCATGAAGTGCGCATGCGCCGGGACGTGGACACATCCCTCTGCGCATGCTCACAACCACGTCAAAACAACTGCCTAAACTACGCCGGACCTAAGCCTACGGCGTGAACTTAACCTACGCCCAGCCACACACACGTTTAACGTAAACTCCGTAAAATACGCCGGCTTGTGTTCCCTGGTGCAGACCTTTGCATGTCTGCTGCTGGGTTACACCTCCTTTATGGGGCTTAACTTTACACCGGACGTACAACTTATGTAAATGGGCCTAAATGCTAGACGCGTTTCGCTTTTGAGTATTCTTTCAATACATTTTGGGTTTTGAGTTTAATACCGCTTTAAAATTCACCTATTATAAATATCTTAAAGCCCAACTCTGGGCAAATAAAGGTTTTCTCATGCAGTGGGGCTGTGCCCGCACTGCATAGGTTAACTGCTTGTTTTGTCAAGGGACAACCAGAAAACGTATACTCACCTGATAATCTGCTCCAATGGCACGCAACGCTCCCCCACTATCCAGCAGTGGACTGTTCCTGAATCCTGACATCCTCACATCCACAGCAAGTCTATGGACTTGATGACGCCAGGAACAGTCTACTGCACAGGATTGCTGTACACTGTGCAGACGCAGAAGCCTCAGGGACCAGTCTTGTGCAGGAGGATCGGAGAACTAGCTAAGTATATCTCCGTTCTCCAATTCCCTAGACAAAAATGAGCAATTAAACCTTGCAATGCGGGCACAGCCCCGCTGCAAGAGAAAACTTTTGTTTTTGCCCAGAGTTGGACTTAAAGTCAACCAGAAGTAGAAGTTAAAACTCCAGATACAAGAACAGAGAAAAAAAAAAGAATAAAAAGAAAAATTACACTTTACCTTGTGCTCTGTAAGGTGCATTAGAAAGCAGAACAGAAGGATCAATGTTGTAAAAATGGTCTTAGTTCAAAAATCCTTTACAAATTTCAAATGGTCCCAGTAGCATTGCCACAGACCTACATTAAAATAATAAACTCCTTGCTGATTAATTAAATTTGGAAAAATAAAAAGCACAGGATCTCCGCTCAAGTGCTAAGACAGAATAAGAAAATGGGAGGATTGGGGGTTCCGGACATCAGAAAATATCACTATGCTACGGTTCTTTCTCGGGTTATAGAGTGGGCTAAAGAGAATCATGACAAAAGATTGATTAACATTGAATGCGCACTTGCAAGGGCACAATTAGGGAGAATAATTTGGAATCCTCCACAATATAGAACTTTACACACGTCCACGCACGAAATAACACGCAACGCACTATGGATTTGGGATAGATTACACAAACAATTGAAATCGAAATTTAATTCCCCACTTATAGATCTTAAAGATAATGAATATTTTGCACCAGGGACAAAAGGGGTGGGTGGTAATTGGATTAGAAATAGAACCCACACTGATAGCAGAAATAGATATGGAGCTACTGTGTAAGCCCACCTAGCTGGAATTTTGTATCTCCGCTCATCTTCTGCACTTGAACTGCTGCTATACTCTGTACTGAAATTTTATGAAAATAAAAAACTGTTATTTGAAAAAAAAAAAAAAAAAGAAATAGAACCCAGGTTAGGGATATAATTCAAAAGGGTAAAATTCTGACACTTCATGAGATAAAATCTAAGATAGAATCCATGTTGTTAGATGAATGGCGATATCTACAGCTTTCTCTCTTTATTAAGCGCCTACCGTTGTTAGGCGAATCACTTGTATAAGACCACCCAGGTAGGTTGTTAGGTTCAAATGACGGAGATAGAGATTTCATCAGTCTACGGGCCCCGGAGACATCAATTGACACAAGAAAAACTAGCATGCGTTGTGTGCAAATGACATCTGTTTTACTTGAGTTAGCCCCTCATATATATACAGATTTAGAAGGACAAAGGAGGAGTTTCTCAAGGGCATAGTGTAAATACAATAATACATTCAGGTTAATCATTTCCTATTAGATAGTATCTGTTGTATAAGTTCAGTTAATATATGGATGTGACCTAAGATCTTAAACAAACATTAGCAGAGGTGAAATTCCATTCATACATATCTAGGTGAAAGGTATAACTTCATGTAAAGCTTTTTTAAACCTTTCCTTTAAATTATAACATGGCAACCTGAATATAAAATGGAGGCGATCATGCTATGTTCTTCACAAATCCTCTCTTTGAGACATAATATGTCTCACAATTATATAATCCTTCTTCTATCATAATACATACTCAGATAAATCCTATTCGCAGCCACAGGATCAGATGTTCGGGATGCCTTAACAATTATACACATTATAAGCTTATAACAAGCATATAGGAACAAAACAAAAAGAATAATCATAATGATGGTTATGGCAGCACTTTTTAACCATGTCAGTATTCCTACTCCAGAATTTAGGTTTGCAAAAGGATCCCATGTCTTGGCAATATTTCTAGATGTCTAGCTTCATCTTGTAACTTGCTTACTTCTTTATAGATATATATATATATATCTCAACATTATCAGTACCCTATTGTGGGGTCACTACCATATCTTCTCTACCTAGTATGACACCAAAGGGTCCACAGTACTACTTCACATCTATGTGGAGCAAAGATCTTCTTAAGGTGTATGTGGATACATATCTTTACTCATTCATATCACCCATCTTGGCATCATATGAATCTGCTAATCTGACAATCTGATAACACTCTATCTCTAGATAACCATCTAAAACTTCAATAATAGCATTTTATCTGTAAAACTTTCTGAGTTTTCATTTCTCTTGTGTCTGTCATGTGTATTATTCTGTTGTGGAGTGTTTAGAGGCTCCATAAATGCTCTTTATGTGTCCCAAATCTTCAGGATGATAAATACAGTTAGTTGTCAGCCAAATTGGCAGGAACACGATCAGGGCAGCCCAGAATAAGAGGCACAAGGCTTTCCCAGAAGTCGGTGGTGAAATAAGCAACGTCATCTTCTTCAGAGACTTTTTTCCACCTGCTTCACTCACTGTTCGAGGATTTGTATCACCTTCTTCACCTCCTTTATCCTTGGCTTGCTTCTTAGGTGTTTGGTTCACCTTCTTCACACGACTGGCATGGATCCAAGCCTGTTGTCCCTCTACCAGAATAGCTGTTCGGGTAACCGCGATCACTGTAGTCGGGGGTCCAAATGGATACTCTTCCTTCTTGGTACGCTTCAGTTGCTGGACCACTACGACATCTCCCACTTGAAAGGGATGAGTTGGTTTCTGTGAAGAAAAACGGAGAGGTGCGAGCAACATTCCTTTCAACTTGATCTAAAGTTTCAATAAGTTTTTTTTTTTACATATTCTTCCTGAATAAGATCTAGGTCCCCTTTCTAACATAAGTGGTTGTCTGGCCCATGGGGTGGGGAATGGTCTACCCATTAAGACTTCAAAAGGAGAGTATCCTGTCTTTTTAGAGGGTGTCATTCTTACCTCGGCTAGCACAGCTGGTAGGACCTTCTTCAATTTGCATACGTACCTCTAGTGGCCTTCCTGATCCCATCTTCAAGGGTTCTGTTCATCCTTTACACTATACCTGAGCTCTGGGGATGGTACGGAATATGAAACTTCCATTCTATTTTCAGTGTCTTTACTAGATCTTGACAAACTTTGGCCACAAATGCAGGGTCATTGTCTGAGTTGATCTGAAATGGGCATCCCCATCTGGGAATGATTTCCTGTGTGAGAATTCTTACTACTGTTTGTGCATCTTCCTTTGTTGTTACAAACACTTCTATCCATCTTGAGAACATGTCCACTATTACTAGCAAATATTCCTGTCTTTTACCTAGTTTGGGCATGTGTGTAAAATCAATTTGTAAATGAGTGAATGGTGTGGATGGATATATCAGATGTTCATGTTTTGCCTTGTGAGGGTTCCTGGGATTATTCCGAATGCATATGATGCATCTGGAAACATATGCCTTAACGAGAGAGGGAAGACCTGGAATGTAAAAATCCCTATCCAAAAGTTCACATGTGACCTTCCAACCTCTGTGACCTATGCCATGGTATTGTGAAATAAAAATGGGTGCGCTGGCTACAGGGATACATGGTCTCCCCTCTTGGCAGACAAGGCCAGTTTCTGGGCTTGTCTGCACACCTATTTTGTTCCATTGCTGGATGTCTTGGTCTGTGGCATATGCTTGGAGGTCATGCAATGTTTGATCTAGTAGTGGGATTTCAGGTGAGAGCAATGGCATTTGGATGTCTGCTGGCTGTGTGGATGCTGCTTCTCTAGCTGCTTTGTCAGCCAAGGCATTGCCTTTGGCTATGTCATTTTGTTGCCCTGTATGTGCCCTACAGTGTAGTACAGCTATGGACCTTGGCAACTGTATGGCTTCTAATAGATTTGTGACAAGTGTGGAATGTGAAATTGATTTACCATCCGCTGCTATGTAGCCCCTCCTTTCCCATATGACCCCAAAATCGTGCGACACGCCATGTGCGTATTTTGAGTCAGTGTAAATGTTTACATCTTGCCCTTCAAAAAGCTGACAAGCTCTGGTAAGCGCAATTAATTCAGCAGCCTGGGCTGACTGTAAAGGAACTGGATTTGCTTCTAGGATTTTATCAGGTAATTGCACAACAGCATACCCAGCATGGTATGTGTTGTCATTCGGCCTGGAACAGGAACCATCCACAAAGACATTCTGTGCATCTGGAAGAGCCACAGAAGACATGTCTGGCCTTGGGGATGTATCCTGATGTATGAGATCTATACATTTATGCTGTGGGACAATCTCATCCTGTTATCCTTTTAACCCTAACAAAGCATTCAGAATTGGGGTGGGGCCAGAAGTAGGAGAGGTGTACTTTATTTCAAGCTGTGGGTTGGACAAAAGAATAACCTCATACCCACTCAGCCGTTGGGCTGACATATGTTGGGTATGGATATTCTTTAGTAAAATTGATACATTATGTGTAGTATGCAGGGTGGTGGGATGACCCAGAGTGAATGATGTAGCCATTTCCACCACCATCGCACAGGATGCTAGAGCTCTGAGACACGCCAGCATGCCCTGCACTGGCATAGGCACAACCCTTGGGGGAAAAAAACGCTAGGGCGCAGTTTGCCTCCCATGTTTTTGCGTCAGGACTCCTGTCATTGTTGTACAGTTGTCCCTAGCAAATAGGTGTAACCCTTTGCTATACTCAGAGGCCAAGACCAGGAGCTGTTATCATAGTTTTGAGGTATACAAAAGCATTATAAATGTCATACAATCTGGCATGTCAGTACCTGTGGTTTGTCTCAAAATGTTATCATAGTAGGAACAGTCAGGTATGCATTGGCGGCAGTCATCCCAATCATGCCAAGAAAGGACAGCATATCCTTCTTGGTCTGTGGGGGGGCTAGACCCACGGAGAGCCGCAGCTCGTGACTGACTTTCCTTTCACCTTTTGTGAGTACAAAACCAAAGTATACAACAGTTTCCTGACACCATTAAAGTTTATTTTTGGAAACTTTATGACCATTATCTGCCAACCAATGTAGCAGATCTAAACCATCCTCTTTGCAGGCTACCTGGCTTGGGTTACATATCAATCAACATATTGGAGTAGGACAGAACAATGGCAGGGAGTCCAGGACCGCAATGTGACCTGGGGCATAACTGAGTAGACTACAGGAGTCCACATAACCCTGGGGCATTCTACACCATGTCATCTGGCAAAAAAATGTTTTTAAAAAACAGAAAGCAAGGGTTGGCTGTGTCTCCTCATCCACAAGGACGCTAAAAATACATTTGTTAAATAAAACATAGAAAAATACTCTGCATCGGGTGGTATGGAGATAAAAGAGTGATTGGCACATCATGCACTTTAGGTGCACACCAGGTTATTTACAGCTCGAAGGTCTTGAACAAATCTATAACTGCCACCCTGCCTGATAATGGGCACTCACTGCTTTCTCTCTTATTACATCAAAACATCCCACTGCTTCTTTCTGTATTAAAGTTTCCTGAAATTGGTCAATCATCTTTGTTGTCCATTCAGATATCATCTGTTTGACCAACAAGGCGAACTGGGGCCTTAGATTATTCATATAGGTTTGAATAAACAAAGCTCCCACATCAGCCGTTTTAGCTAATCCAGCTTCTGTTGTCCAATTGTCATGAAATCTTTTCCAGAACTCAACTACAGTTTCTTCTGACTTTTGTTTGCATGCTATGGCAGTAGGAAGGGAATTTTTATTTTTAAATACATTCATCATTTCAGCCTCTAATTCTGTCCACATGGTATTAATACCTGCTACTGTGTTTAACCCATATGCTCCCGCATTTCCAGTGTCAATAGTATTTATGTTTGGAACATTTGCCCAGCTCCAGGAACTGGTGTGTCCTATAATGCCATCAATAATAAGGCGCATGTCTTCCTGTGTGTAATTTTTACCCTTACATGCCTTTTTTAAGTAAGTTAAAGTACCTCCTGCAGAGGCGGTGGGTTTGGGGCAATGTTTCACTATCCGATCTATGTCCTCAATGTCAATTACTTTTTTTAAAATTTCATTTCCAATCGTCATGAAAGGCATTTGAAGGTTAGTGTTACTATATTCCGTTCCACTCTTTGTTTTAGGGGGGCTAAGTGTTTTACTTGTTCCAGCGTCTCCCTGTTCTTCCTCCTGCTCTTGGCCAGGTGGTGAAACTACCCCTCCTATAGCTCCCTGATCTTCTTCTGGTTCAGCTACCTCGACTCTGACTTCCTGTCTGTGCCTCTGTAGGTGCTGTCTATCTTGTTGTGAAGTGTGGGGAAGAGTAGGGGGGGGCAGCTGTTGTGGTTGTTGAGCAGGCGGGGCCTGCTGTTGTGGTTGTGGAGCAGGCGGGGCCTGCTGTTGTGGTTGTAGTGCTGGGGGGGCCTGCTGTTGTGGTTGTAGAGCTGGGGGGGCCTGCTGTTGTCTGATTGCATGATGTCCAGTCAGAAGATCAATATCTTCCTTTGTTAAACTCGGATAGATATGTACATATGAGGGTGGAGGGTGACTGACTATTGACAGGGGTGGGGCTCTTGGGTCAGGGACAACTCTCTTTTTATTAGCTTCTTCTCTATATTTCTGATCATAATCTTCCTTACTTAAACATTTGGTGGGCTTTTTCTGTTTTATATTTTCCCTTGGGAACCAATATGGGGCATATTTTAACCAATTCTCTGCTCCCTTTTCCATATAATCCATATCCCATTGAGGGTCCCCGGGGTACCAAGGGAAAGCTTTCTTATCTCCTAAACACAATCCTTTGGCCATATCTATGTGGAATTCTGTATTGCTACCTTTTTGGGGGAACGGGTCTACACTGTGTAAGGCTGTGGTCCATCCCGCTTAATTTGAAACCCATGGGAATATAAGTTCATAATTAGTACCACAAATTCTAGCTACAAAATCTGTACACATTTCTCCTGGGTTGGGAGGAGGGGGAGGACCTTCTTTACCTTGTTTCTGACCCATATTGAAAGTGGGAGACGACTGACTTACCACACAGTCTTCTGATCCACACAACAAATGATACTTATACTTCTAATAATACTTATACTTCTATGCGATAGAAAGAAAAAGCAAAGGTTTTTAGGCTGTTGGAATCTCTTTCCTCATTAACCACTTACTTTTCCTTCCCTAAAGGAATATCTATGCAGTACTGCTTATCTTTTGTGGGTTTCCCAAAAACCCTTCTATGGGTTTACCCAAAACCCTTCTATGTGGGTTTACCAAAAACCCTTCTATTAACCTCCTGGCGTGGTTCTTATCCCCTACTAATTTTATGGTTCTAAAAAAGCTTTAATCAGAGCTGAGGCAAGAAGTATTCAGTCAATAAAGACAAAAAAAGACTCTTACCTCAGTTGATTTCAGCTTTTATCTCGGACGAATCCCCCATTGCTGTTAGGCGAATCACTTGTATAAGACCACCCAGGTAGGTTGTTAGGTTCAAATGACGGAGATAGAGATTTCATCAGTCTACGGGCCCCGGAGACATCAATTGACACAAGAAAAACTAGCATGCGTTGTGTGCAAATGACATCTGTTTTACTTGAGTTAGCCCCTCATATATATACAGATTTAGAAGGACAAAGGAGGAGTTTCTCAAGGGCATAGTGTAAATACAATAATACATTCAGGTTAATCATTTCCTATTAGATAGTATCTGTTGTATAAGTTCAGTTAATATATGGATGTGACCTAAGATCTTAAACAAACATTAGCAGAGGTGAAATTCCATTCATACATATCTAGGTGAAAGGTATAACTTCATGTAAAGCTTTTTTAAACCTTTCCTTTAAATTATAACATGGCAACCTGAATATAAAATGGAGGCGATCATGCTATGTTCTTCACAACCGTTACCCTTACGCTCACGTAAGGAGTATACATTGATTGAACAACTCTGTATAACCGATAGTTCAAAAGGCAACAGATCCAAAATGTATAGGTTTCTGCTGAAAGGAGGGGAGTAAGAGATACCAAAATTTATCTTAAAATGGGAAAGAGAACTGGGGGTACCTAGAGGGAAAACGTCTGCAGCAAGAATTATTAACCTGACACATACCTCGGCAGTAGATGTAAGGACTGCCGAGATGAATTTCAAATGCATAACGGGCTGGTATGCTACCCCCCACAAAACCAGCTATTATAGAGAAGGGCAGTCAGCGGAATGTTGGAGAGTGTGCGAAGTAAGGGGGACGATGGCTCACCTGTGGTGGGACTGCCCGAAAATAAAAAACTATTGGAAAAAAATCCTGTCACTGATCAAGGTCATAACTAAGAAAGAGATAAAAGAAGACCCATGGGTTGTCCTGTTTCATGGGGGGGAAGAGTCCTTAACATAATATAAAAGATCCCTGACCCCCCACCTACTCAATGCAGCCAAACGACTGATACCTAGGAAGTGGAGGGTAGCGGAAAGCCCAAAAGTCTGGGAGTGGATGGATTCCGTGGAGGATACATATAGGAGGGAGGAATGGAAGAATGGTGTGGATGAGGAAAATGTAGTTCACAGGGACAATGGGTAACCTGGAAGGAATTCAAAAAAACCCGGAGCTTCGTGGAAAACATGAGAGATTTATAGAAAGGTTAAGCAGCTATAGGGCCAAATTAGTAAAGATGGGTCAGTGGAGTCACAAGATGGTGGAGGGGGGGGGGGGGGGGGGGGGGGGGGATAAGGGGGGGGTAAGGTTGGCTCAATTAAGGTATCCCTGTATTGTTTCTGAAGTCTACTTATTTCTTTTTAAAATTAACAAAAAAAAAAAAACACAAGTGTTTAGCATGCAAATATAGAAAAAGTAAATCATTCTCCGCATATGATGCTAAACTTTTACGGAGACGATGGGGGTCCATCTTCCATGAGAAAGTCACCAAGAAAGTTATGTCTGAGCGAAAAAAAAAAAAAGAAAGCAGAACAGAAAGGTGTTCCTCAGCCGATTAATAAATGTTTTCTACAAATTTATATGGTATTTGAGGTACAGAACTTTTCAGCTCCAAACATATGTGGTCATAATGGGCAGTACAGTTGAAAACTAAAATCTGCAGCCTCTATGTGTCATCATTATCTGTTGAAGGAGAGATCACAGTGTTGCCTGCTTGCCAAACCACTCTGCCTTTTTCAATAAGCAGGTCACAGCAGGCTCGACTCAGGATCCTTGGAAAGAAGCCTGGGGAAAAGTGAAAATTGTGTCTGACGGTAATTTACTTCTGGTTTCTTTTTTCTTATTTCAACCAGATAAAGGAGTGTGAATTGACCAGAAGCCGTTTCCCTACAACCTGTGAAACAGCTTCAAGTGCTGACTCCACATTCATTGTCAGTACCAATAGAGATGAAAATCTTTCTTCTCTCAGCTCATCTACTGGGACTGAACTGATTTATTCTTTGAGGTCTTAGCTGTTTCTGTAACTTAGAATGTTTTCAACGTGTACAAGTGTAGTGCTACCCCTGCCGGAGCCGCTGGTTATTTTGGGCCCTTTTCTCCTGTCCGGCCCTGTGCGGGGTCTCAACCTCACTGAAGACTACAAGTCATAGGTGTGCGCAGCCTATTGCATTAGGGTGTGCATCCCAAAGCTCAAACACACATTATAGGGATACACAATCGATGACGTCACACCTACAGCCACACCCCCTACAGTTGTAAACACACATGAGGTCACACATAACCCCATCAGCGCTCCCTTGTGGTTAACTCCCAAATTGCGATTGTCATTTTCACAGTAAACAATGCATTTTAAAGCGGAGGTTCACCCTAAAAAACAACTATGTACCATCCAAACCAGCATACTAGCGTCAGCTACAGTATGCCTTTTTTTTGCGTTGTACTTACCGTTTAATCCTTCAGTTTCGTTTCAGACTCCCGCGGGGAGTAGGCGTTCCTATGAAGAGGGGAATATGATTGATGTCTGGCTATGGCGCGTCACGCGTTCCGAAAATAGCCGGAGTAGAATACGGCTCTTCACGGCGATATACGGCGCTGTATATATCCGAGTCCTATTTCGGCTATTTTTGGAACGCGTGACGCGCCATAGCCGGACGTCAATCATGTTCCCCTCTTCATAGGAACGCCTATTTCCCCGCCGGAGTCTGAAACGAAAGTGGACAAATAAACGGTAAGTACGCTAGTATGCTGGTTTGGATGGTAGATAAAGAAAACATTTTTTTTAGGGTGAACCCCCGCTTTAAATGCATTTTTTGCTGTGAAAATGACAATGGGCCCAAAAATGTGTCAAAATTGTCCGAAGTGTCGGCCATAATGTCGTAGTCATGAAAAAAATAGTTTGATCGCCGCCATTAGTAGTAAAAAAAACAAAACAAATAAAAATGCAATAAAACTATCCCCTATTTTGTAAATGCTATAAATTTTGCGCAAACCAACCGATAAACGCTTATTGCGATTTTTTTTACCAAAAATAGGTAGAAGAATACGTATCGGCCTAAACTGAGGAAAATTTTTTTTTTTTTATATATTTTTGGGGGATATTTATTATAGCAAAAAGTAAAAAATATTGCATTTTTTTCAAAATTGTCGCTCTATTTTTGTTTATAGCGCAAAAAATAAAAACCGCAGAGGTGATCAAATACCACCAAAAGAAAGCTCTATTTGTGGGAAAAAAAGGACGCCAATTTTGTTTGGGAGCCACGCCGCACGACCGCGCAATTGTCTGTTAAAGCGACGCAGTGCCGAATCGCAAAACCTGGCCGGGTCCTTTAGCTGCCTAAAGGTCCGGGTCTTAAGTGGTTAAAAGAGCAGTGCATGAAAGACAGCCCAGAAATCTCAGGCCTTGTACACACGACCGAACATGTCTGCTGAAACTGGTCCGCAGACCAGTTTCAGCGGACAGATCCGACCATGTGTACAGCCTAGCAGGCAGGTTTCCAGCAGATAAAAGTTTTAAAGCAGGACCCACAAGCTGCGGACTTGTGGGTCCTGCTGGCCACTGACCTGTGGGACCTGGTGGAAGCTGGCTGCGGACCTCTGGGGCCTGCTGGCCACTGATCCGTGGGTCCTGCTGGCCACTGGCATGTGGGTCCTGCTGGGAGCTGGCCACTGACCTGTGGGTCCTGCTGGCCACTGACCTGTGGGTCCTGCTGGCCACTGTCATAGAATAATTAATAACGCACGTACATAATTAAAAATCAGCGATTCATAGAAATATTAATATCGCAAGTAAATAATTAATTTGAGCTATAAAAAAACTTTTCTGTCTATATAAAAATTAAAGCAAAGAATAGCGCTGCGAAAAAGAGAAAAATATTACATTTATTGATACAGAGAAGAAACTTGTATTACTCCAATATTTACAACCATAACATAACCGATAACACCTTTAAAACCAAGATGATATCCAAGGCACACAATTATACAAACAGTAAGACGGCTAAAATGGATACATCAGTAAGAAATGACAAGTCATAGGAAAGGAAAAGTTACAGAGATTAATCTTAGGCCCTATCTTAAAATAGGGGGGGGGAGAGAGAGATGAGAGAGAAGGGAGAGAGGGAGAAGGAGAGAGAGAGGGAGAAGGGGAGAGATAGAGAGAGAGAGGGGGAAGGAGAGAGAGAGAGAGAGGGAAGGAGAGAGAGAGAGGGAGAAGGGGAGAAGGGGTTACATCACCACGCCTGGGTCAGCTCATCCATCATGCTTGAGTCTGCTTGGTTAAGACATCATACACGGATTTCTGTCAAGCTGACTTGACTGGCTTTTATACCCCTGAGCCAATATTTACTCCCTCCAAAAACTCAAGTTCCCGAGGATTCGATTGGTTGACTTTATGAGTCTTTTCAGTAATGACCCCCAACCGGTAACCTCCTGTTGTAATTGGACATGTTCAATTAACACAGGGAGTCATATTGTGTTCTTTAATCAGACAAGAGATGAAAGGAGCATCTTCTAATATACAGGTGGCCACTTCCTATAATATATTGTAATTATCAAATGGTATGCAGCTATCCTTTGATGTGCAGTTTGACTATTTATTACACTTGTATGCTAAGGGCCCCCGCTGTGAGCCTTTCAGCCTGCCCAGATTCCCTTCAGAACAAAAGGACAATTTAACTAATTGAATTAACACCTCACACCTGTAATTGGTTCCCAAGACAGGAGATGCTTATACAGCAGTGGCCATGTCATAACCAGTCCAGTACAACATATACATTTCATTTTTTCAATGGTTCCCCTGGTATAAATATGAAATTCAACATTTCTATAACACCACTGACCTGTGGGTCCTGCTGGGAGAGGACAATGGACAAGGTAAATGAGGTGTATGGGGGGCAGATCTCTCACCTCAGTTTGCTTGGCAGACTCAGTGCTCAGCAGCAGCAGGACAGGTCCTCTTTTCCTCCTTCTCCACGGCTTGCTTCCTCTAGTCCTGGGGGGTGTGTGATGATCTTGCTCCACAGTACTGTTACTGTACTGTCTGCAGCCACCACCAGCCAGCAGCGGCGTGCCCAGGCCAGCCACATCACGTGGTGTCTATACACAGTGTCCAGCCAGGCAGAGGCAAGCAAAATATCCGACGATGGGAGTTGTAGCACCGCGCGTAGACTGGCTGCGCTGCTCTCCTCAGACTGACTCCACCCCCCGGAGCAGGGAGCTTGAGCACGCAGCCACTGCTGACTACAACTCCCATAACCAACAGCGGCGGCCGGGCCGGTCACGTGACGTCACCTGACACTTCAGACTGAATAGTGACCGTGAGTCATTCAGCGGACGGACAAAGGGAACGGCGTTCCTTCTGTGAAAATAGTGAAGGGACGTCGTTCCCATGCGTTCCCGCAGGACTCGAGCCCTGATTCTGGGCTGGTAACAGTTGTAAAGTTTTAGATTTCCCATGTAAATGTAAAAAAAAAAATACTGTCTTTAGATACCCTTTAGCTCTAATTACCCAAACTTTATACCACTGAGATGGATATTATAAGCAGAATGGTGACAGAGCTTAAACTGAGCAATTCTTCGGTGCTCACGCTCCAAAAAAAATGACATCATGGGGCTTTTTTCTGAAGATGGAAATTGATATTTGGCTTTCTAATAGGAAATACTATTTCCTACAGTTTCAATATTTAAAGAGCTGCTCTGGAAACGTTGTTCTTTCCTTTTCACCATATTTCCTTAGAGCAAAAAAACTCAGCAAAATCGATTTTGCAATTCCTTTAAGAATATCTGTCTTTTATAAAATGAAAAATATAACGCTCAACCATGCGTAATACATATTCAATGAATGGAGGTTGGAAGTGTTTTTTTTTTTGCTAGATGGTTTCATTCTTTTTCTAATATTGAACATTTTGCCTTTTTTTGCAGTTTTTATAGCCTATAACCTACTATTATATATTATTATTATATTTTTATTATTATGATTATTATATTTATAGTCTACTATTCACCATTTGTTTTCACTTAAAGACTCGGTCTCTTCTGCAAAAAAATAAATAAACAAATAAATGCCTGTAGGGATCTGCATGCTTGTTGCAGGCAAGCGACTCTGTTATGAAATCAGTGGCATCCAAATAGCTAGAATTCATGGGGGCATCAGCAATGGCAGACTCCACATTTCTTTTATGCAGGTTCCCTTTAAGTTCAACATTGCAGCTCTGCATTTATAAAATATGGATATTGAATGAATAACAATGCAAGAAAAATAATTATATCATCAATCTTTAGAAACAAATCATGATAAAGCATTAGGGCTGCTGTTTAAAACTGAATACTAACATTAGCTGGGAAGATCCTCCTTCGATTCATATTGCCTCTCAATCAATAATCATATATTTAAAAAATCACCATTATTCTGTTTCTACGCCAACAGAAAGAAAGAAACGCAGCATTAATATTTATTATATTCTAGGCAGCAAGTCTACACATGACTTCAATGGATACAAGATTGGGTTCTTAGACATGCATTGAGATATACATAGATAGAGAAAACAGGCAGCATATCAATTATCACTACTTGTCACCTCATCATATGTTAATCCTAGAGACACAGAAATAATCACACTTATAGTGTGTAGCAAAAGCTCCCATCTAGAGCTGTAGTCTGCTATCAAATATGATAAATTATGTGAAGACTCATATCGGATGTTACATATTTTACAGACAGACCTTGATCTCTGCTGGGAATCGCAAAAAAATTGCTGCTAATTGTATATGTAGCACTACCCCCGAAGGAGCTGCTGGTTTAATTTTGGGCCTGCTGTTACCTTACTGTTCACCACACTTGTCCTAGGGGTCCCTCCTAAAGAGTTATTCAAAAAGAATGTCCGCGCCAACACGTCAGCTTCTTTTTCTTCAAGAGTTTTATTAAACAGGTTCTCCAACAGAGAGGTAGAGGGATAGGGGAGATTCAGGTACCTTGCTTGGATCACGGGTACAGTCTCAGATCCAGAGGACAAATTGGTTCCACGCTGGATTTAGCAACCACCGGATAGGCCCACTCTCACTGACCTAGCAGCCGGTGTGAAGCTCGTTTAAAGTCTCTGCCACAGACTTGATGGGTGTCGTTGAGTCGTTACACAGCCCTCTGCAACAGGATCATGTAACCACGCACACACTTAGTGAAATTTCAAAGAAAGAACATAGCTCACGGTGCCAGGATCTTTCAGCCAGGCCGGCAACACAGTGAGGCAAGTTGGTCCGGATGTATCCTTCAATTGAGTCCCCAATTGCTCGGCTTCTTCCCGCAGGCAAGACAGAAGAGGACCACCCCTGGACCAGTAGGCCCCAGAAACTGGAACAAACTGTTTTTTCATCAGTGCAGAAACAGGAAGGAATCTGCAACAAAGTTTGTTAAAATCCTTGCAATAGACATTGGTCGCCCAGAGGAGAGCATTTACGTCCTGGTCCTAGAATCCATCTGCCCTTGTGCATATAGAAGGGTGTGCTTAGCTGAGAATGCTCCTCGTCCTTTCCTTCAGATAAAAGAAAACAAAATGCCCATGAAGACTCCTGGGATGTATCACATTATTTTGGCCTAGGCCAGAAACCAGGAAGCAACTGAAGAAATGGCCATTTTTTTTTTAAAACAAGTGAATATAATATACCTTCCTATCTATACACGAATGCTAGCAGCATAAGGAATTCAAAATAGCTAATGTTGATTAAGACAGTTCAGTTCCGCTTTAATCATTAAAAATGGCACAGATGCAAATGTTTTCAGCACTGTTACTATAATGGTGGCGTGCTCTGTCATTATGTAAAGAGAGTATCCTATTAGGTCACAAGGCAATATAAGGGACACCTTCCAGCCACTGACCACCAAGGCTGGGGTAAGGGAAATATTTTTACAGCCTGCCACTTACCAGGGGGCATTTTTTAGCCAGAGAGTGACCATCAATGTTGGGGGGTATTTTTTTTTCAGTCAGCCACAAACCATGAATATTGTGGGGAGGTTGTTTTTGCAGCCAACCACTGACCACTAATACTTCTGACTACTTAGCAACCAGAAGTTGCTGGTTGCTAAGTAGTCACTGACTATTTTATGATGTTCTTCTTTAAGGTATGCTTAAAAATTGATTTGATAGAAGAGTTCTGTTTTTGTTGGGTATAAGAACGTGGCATATGTATGTTTTGTATACAGCATGTAGACCCAGATTTATTTAATCATACCCCTTTCATACCCACTAACTATTAGTGAAAACCCACTATTAGGTGTAGCACACTGCATGTAAACTGTGGCATATGTATGTTGTGTATACATCACGTAGACACAGATTTTATTAATGATACCCCTTTCATACCCTCCAACTATTAAGGCAAACCCACCACTGGGCGTAGCATGCTGCATGTGTTGCTACTCCCTTCTAGGACCTACTTTCTAAAAAAAAAAAAACTTAGACTTTCTGAGATCCAAGGCTATAATAGACAGACCTCCTATGGGTGCATCACTACCTCAACCAGGCACTATAGTACTGCAGGTAGCTGTGCTAATATCATAATGTAACCTGAACTTTATGTGATAACTGCTGTGGGACTTATTCCTTTGTTACTGCTTGCACCAGCTTGTGAGGGAGGTTTTTCACAATCCTACATGGAAACTTCTGGACTGTGGTGAGAGGCCTCTTGGCCACTGACTTTTCTTGTTTTTTTTTTTGTTTCATTAAATAGTTATGCCCCAGTGGGGTTCCCTTAACCTCTCTTTATTTCAGAACAATCCAATGCCCCTTTGGATTACAACGACTGTACTCTCACACTTATAAGGAAGAAGAAGAAGAGAGACTGTCTGAGCAGGATTGAAATAGAGATCACAGCAACTTCTGTCCCTGTCTGATTTGAACTTTACCGTTACTGAATCAGACCACATGTCTGGAGACCCAGAAGAGGGTACCCTGGGTCTGGCAAGAGACTAATATCATACATGTTAATATTTTGTCTGCTGGGAGCTGTTGTGTTTTTTTTCAAGGGCCCCAACTTTGCCGGCTAACTTTTTTTACCTTTTTAATCATTCACTAGCCAGTGTGACAAAACGGGGACTGTTTTACCAAGTTAGGACTGCTTTTATATACTGTTTCTAGGCAAATGCAGTTCAATTATTTAATTTAATTACTGTTAGTCAGAATACTGCAAGTGTTTCATACTACAGAGTTTCATTCAATTGGTCAATAAAAAAAAAGATATGTGAAATTTTATTTTTAATAAACAAGTGCAAGGGGGGTGCGGAGATTGGGCCATATGATAAAATTACTTAATATGTACTTTAACAATGCATAAGATACTGTCAAGTACCTGAAGGTGAAGCCCGAACTGGAGCTGGAGTAGTGAACTTGAGATTGGAAACACAGGAGTCCTTACAGCAGCAGTATGGAGTCAGGTCACAAGCTATATTCAGCAGTAGACAGGCAGAAAGATCAAGTTCAAGGTCAGAAACAGGCAGGAATCAATAATGTGCTGGCGCCAAGGTACCAGAAGGCGGAATCGTGGTCAGAAGTCCAAGAAGACCAAGCTGTGGTCAGTAACACAAGTGAGCAGCAGACAAAACAGGCAAGGGCGATCCAAAAGAGGTGTTAAGCATAGCCGGGTCAGGAACAAAGAAGCAGACTTCCAGGAACTCCGGATACAGGAACTAGAGCTGAAGACAATCCAGCACTGAGGCTCGGCAGACCTTCGGTTTAAATAGGCCACTGGGCGCCAGGATCTGTGGGCAATTCTCTGCTCACAGCCCTGCACATGCGCATGAAAATGGACACTTGCCGCACGGGAATGAGCTTGTTTCATGATCTCCCTGACAAATACAAAACAGTATTTCAACCACTTCTACAAACTTTTTTCAATCTATTCGTAATTTCATCACAAGCATTTGGAACCAAATCAACCAATTAAACACTCAGCAAGTCCAGGCACCACTTAATGAAGCTATTGGGTAATAAGTTACTGTTTAACAGCGCAGTCAATACACTAATGCAGTGTATTTGTTGAATTTGATGTGCACAAAATTAGAAAAGGAGTTTCAAGCAAACGCCTAAACTCTGTTTGTTCCATCTTAATGCCATATCTTGCTTTCTACCAGCACAGTCCTGAGGTGCCCAACCAATTTGATTATTTCTGTAAACAAATCCAAAAATCAGTGTGTGAACAGCTCCAATTTATATAACTTGATGCTCTGCCTGACAATCAATACATTTGATTTCTTGCAGCGTGAACAAACACAGTTAGAGATATTTCAAGAATAAGTTCTGCTCTATGCCTTGTGCCAGTGCTTAAATCACATTCTAGGTACAGAAACTGCGACAGAAAGTACCAAATTCTAATGTGAATCACCCCAGGAAAGAAGCATTTGAACCAGGCCTTGAAATATGTCAAAGGAGAAATTAAGGATTATTTCATATTAAACTCAAACCCTGATATCTCTCCCTCCACTCTGTGGATGGCACACAAAGCAGTAGTGAGGGGTCACCTTATTAAGCGAGCTGCACAATGTAATAGAAGTAAATGGGAAAAGATTCACTCCCTTACAAAAGATCTCCAAAACTTATATAAAGACCATACACGTTCACACGATCCAGATACCCTTAAATTAATATCACAAAAACGCACAGAACTGGACTCTCTTCTCACTTTTAGAGCAGAAAAAGCTCTTCGGTGGTCTAAGGCAAAATTTTTCTTATCTAGTAACTCTTATTCTACAATATTCGCCAGGAAACTCAATCAAAAAATTAAACCCACACACGTTTATAAACTTAAAAATAGCTCAAACCAACTAATCACTCACCCACAAGAGATTCTTTCTATCTTTAAAAACTTTTATTCGGACCTCCTTTCAGCGCCAAACTCTTCAATCCCTCTCTCCTCCATTAATTGGTTGGATAATCTCCCCTTCCCCAAATGAACTAAAACTAATATAGAATCACTAAATGCACCCTGTACGGAGGAGGAATTACTTCAAATAATTAAATCACTCAAAAAGAACTCTGCCCCTGGCCCCGATGGTTTCTCCTCCTTATATTATAAACAATATCACCAATTCCTTATACCACACCTCTCCAAACTTTTCAACAATATACTGAAAGGAGACCAATTCCCAGAGGAAATGTTACTTGCAAATATGTCCCTCATTCCAAAACCGAACAAGGACCACACACTGCCCCAGAATTATAGACCCATCTCAGTCATTAACAATGATCTTAACATTTTTAGTAGACTCTTAGCAAACCGACTATCTGCTATAATCCCCACTCTAATTTCCCCATATCAATCTGGTTTTATCCAAGGTAGACAAATCACGGATAACATTCGGTTAGTTACAAACATCATTCAGGATGCAAATATACACTCTCAACCACTCTTAATGTTAAGCCTTGATATTAACAAGGCTTTTGATAGTGTTTCCTGGACCTTTTTAGACATAGTCTTGAAAAAATATGGCTTTCAAGGTGAGTTTGTACATGCCTTCCATGCTCTTTATCATAATCCAGCCACCAGAATAAGACTCCTGGGCTGCAACTCTGAATTCTTTAAACTTGGCAGGGGGACACAACAGGGATGCCCTATGTCCCCGCTATTATTTGCGCTGGCGATAGAACCCTTGGCTACAGCAATTCTTAGTCACACAGACATTAAGGGCTATTCCACAAAAAATGGTACATATAAGTTAAGTATGTATGCGGACGACATGCTTTTATTCCTCACCCAACCGAATATTGCTCTTCCCAACCTCTTACAAACACTTAATATATTTTCGTCACTATCAGGTCTCTAAGTTAATGTATCCAAGTCTATAGGGATGCCTATAAATATCCCTTCAGCTCAATTAGAATCATTGCGGTCCTCTTTTACCTTTTCATGGTCAATGGAGTCACTCCCATATCTAGGCATCTTTCTTACCCCAATATTAAAGATATAGCTTCCAAGAATTATACTTCGCTATTGCTGAAACTGAGATCAACTCTTAGAATGTGGAAACCCTTCAACATCTCATTCCTTGGTAGAATCACAGTGGTAAAAATGATAATATTGCCAAAACTTCTTTACATGTTTCGAGCACTTCCAGTTAGAATCAACAAAATTCTGATTACAAAATTCCAGTCTGATATTCATAAATACATTTGGGCAGACTCACACCCTCGTCTTTCCAGTTCTGTTTTATTTAAATCCCATAAGGATGGGGGTTTGGGCCTCCCGGATTTTTGGCTATACTACCTGGCCGCCAGATGGTCTCAAATGGCACAATGGCACATTTCCAACCCTAATCTCCCATGGGTAGCATTCGAGAGAGATTCGATCCTTCCCTATTCTATTTCCGGCATCCTTTGGGGAAATAAAATTCCTAATCACGCTATAGAATCCCTTAACCATATAGTGTCACAATCATACCAATTATGGAAATTATACAGTGGAAAATACCATCTCATCACTAAATCTCCCCCACATGCATCCTTCATTGGTGACCCGAAATTTCATCAATACACCAAGGGCTTGGGAGACTTTTCTTGGTGGATCAGTAATAATCAGACTTCCCTATTCAACTTTCTAGAAAACAATAACTTCATTCCCTTCTCCTCGTTGAAATCTAAATATCAAATTCCCAACACAGAATTTCACAACTTTCTACAGATTAGACACTTCTTTAACACATACTTTCAGACTACAGACACAAACCCACCTTCCTTTTTTGAAAAACGTTGTCTGAAATCCCCTAGAAAACGTGGCTTTATTTCTGAGGTGTACCCCAATCTCATTAATAACACAGATTCTCCAAAACTTTCTTACATGCAGAAATGGGAACAGGAGATATCCTTCTCTTATTCCCCAGATGACTGGGAAGAATCTATCAACAACCTTCACAAATGCACTAGATCAATTGCTATTAAGGAAACTGCACTGAAACTATTCACCAGATGGTACTATACCCCAGTTAAACTACATGTAATATTTCCGACCGTTTCACAACTATGCTTCAGAAACTGCAACTCCATTGGTTCATTCTCACACACTTTCTGGGACTGTGATAGAATCACATATATATGGAAACAACTTGAGAAATTTGCCTCTAAGATTTCAAACTACAATGTCAAACTGACAGTTCAGAACTGTCTTCTGTTCTCCCCTATTATAGGCCTCCCCATACAGCACATGAGACTAATCCACACAATCTGTGTTGCGATCCACTGGCTGTTTGCTTTTCACTGGAAATCCCCCACAGTTCCATTAGATCAATTGAAAACGAGAATTAACAATATAAACCTTATGGAAAAAATCTATCACATTGTTCAAAATTCGATCCATATATATAATAAAAAATGGGACCCATGGTTTGAACATTCTGCTACTTTCTTTAATCCCATCTAAATCGCATAATTCCTTTTGCTGATCTGTTTATCCTAATAACACTTATGGTTTTATATCTACTTTTTGACCCTCATCTTAATTCTCTACTCTTTAGAACTATGTTTTATTAATGTTACATAAGATTTGTATAGTTTACTATTGTCTATTTTTTGACTCCTGGACATTTTCTTATGTGTACTCTTTTTTTGTATGCCATTTTGCTTTTTGTACCAAATAAAAAAGTTTGTAAACAAAAAAAAGAAATATGTCAAAGGCGGTTGGAATAGCTCGAGAATATCTTGTCCTTATGTGTAGAACGTTCGTTCCATTTTATGTTTTATAATGCTTTTAGAAATATTGTCTGTCGCGACCACAAGTGTCTCTATAGAAAAGATAATAAGGTGTCTGTGAGGTGCACTCCAAAGAAACTTTAAAGGAATCTTTTCAGAGCAATAGATAGCTAACAACAATGTAAATAAATAATAAAAAAAAAACTACAAAACCTCAGCCCACAAACTTCAAGTTGTATTTTGCCGTCAGCTTTTCTGTTGGAAAAAGAATATTGCTTTATTGGTATGCATCACATACACGCTTTATAGGCAAATCAGTACTTTATGATCAGGTCCGCCTGTCAGTTTTGTCGGCGGACCTGAACGGCTGCTCCATACATCTCTATGGAGCATCGGATGTCAGCGGAGACATGTCCGCTAACATCCGACCCGCTAAAATCAGACGGATGGCGATACGTCGTCATCCGTCCATGGCGGATAGGATCAGGTGAGATCTGATGAAAACGGACATGTTGTCCGTTTTCATCAGATCTTTCCATAGGAGACAGCGGCGCTGGACAAGCCCCTCCCCGCTCAGTGAGCAGAGAGGGACTTGTCATCCGCCGGACTTGTCATCCCAGTGTGAAAGGGGCCTAAGCGCTGCAGTGGATGTAATTTATTAAAATATGCGGTATAATAGCTTACTTTAGAGCGCCAGCTGACTGACCACTGGTCTTCTGTCCCGATGCGATAGCTGCAAGGGGAGGTGCTGGGAAACTCCCTCTGACTTAACCTGAGAAGAGGAGAAGAGGGGACGAGATCAGCGGGCAGTCAGCTGAGTGCCGAATGGCGCTCTGAAGTAAGCTGTTATACAGCATATTTTTATAAATGACATCCACTGGGGAGCTTACTGTGATATATCAGAGGGAACTGTAAAAAAAACACTCCGAGAGGGGAGGAGGGAGAGGACAGAGGGAGACATAGACACAGGAGAGCAGGCTGCAGATGACGGAGACACGTACACTGACTCTGGTGTCAGAGCTCAGCAGCCCTGATATATTGGAGTCAGCACAGAGAAGAAAGAGTAAAAACTGGCAGGATCAGCCAGGTATTTCAGGTGTTACAGGGGGCCAAATGACACAGCACAAGCACTGTGCTGTATAACATGCTTTAGGGGAACAGGATTTTTATTTTATTTATTTTATTTTTTGGGGTTAACAAAGACTTTAAAGCTGAACTCCAGCCTTCCCTTCAGTTTTGCACATTAGTACAGGTTCCTCTCCTGTACCGAAAATTAAGGATGAGCTCTGGCGTGTTCGTAACTCCACGTGCCCGCACCCACCAGGAAGCTGACACTCCAGAGCGCTAATCACAGGCAGTGAGACATTTCCTGATACGCGGCTGCACAGATCGGAAAATATCTCACTGCCTGTGATTAGCGAGTGGCCGCATGATTGGGCGGGTGTGGGCGCAGGCACGTGGAGTTGCAAACACGCCTGAGCTCATCCTTACTGAAAATGTTTTCTCCAGGGCTCAAGTCCTGCGGGAACGCGTGGGAACGGAGTTCCTGCACTTTTTTCACAGCAGGAACGCAGTTCCCTTTGCAGGACTAAAGCAGCCGAGCCACCCGAGCCAATCCTTCACTAAGCGGCGATGCCCAGCTTGACTCACTGTCAGGGGCAGGCGCACCTTAGTAATCCTTTATGTTACTGGCCGCTTCCTGTATATGGATTCATCGGGTAGTGTGCAGGTATTCCGTCACTTCCTCGAAGCCGCAATGTCTCCTGGGAGCTTTTGTCATTGTTCCCAGGAGACATTGCGGAGGTCTGCCGCGAGTTATCGTGGGATTTAGAAAGAACTTGCTTAAAAAAAAAACATGCGCTTTAGTAATTATGCATATGAGCGTATCATTTTTTTTTTGGTGGGGGAGTGGATCTTAGGTGGGAGTTCCCACACTTTTTTCCCCAGGACTTGACCCCTGGTTTTCTCAGATTTCAATGCACATTCTAAGCGACTCCAAATGTTCTTTAGATCATCCAACATTATCTTAGGCAGACAATATATGATTCATTTCTTTTCATTTAACCAGCAAGTTGAAGAAGAAAAAAAAAGACTAGAATCCCCCATCCAAACACTCTATGTGGATGAGGGAATCACTCACGGTAAGCTATTGTATTCTGACAGCGAGTCAGAATACACTGATCAGCACTGCTGGCTATAGCCAGTGGCACTGATTGTGTGGACATTTTCCAATGGGGCAATTGTGAAGAACTCAATCGGTAGATCGACTTTTGAACAATCAGTCTGCCTATACATGAATCAAAATTTGTCTGGCCCCTGCTGAACTGACTGATTTCTTTTTTTTCAAAATATGTTTATTGAGTTTTATAAAATAGTTACAAACATAAAATAAGATGAAATCAATGCGAATAACAAGTTACAAGTGCACATGGTACTGGAACCGTACACATACAACATCAAATAGCCCAACCCGACAGGCGGGCAGGCAGGAACCGAGAACGATCAGCAAAGGCAGTATACAGCGGTACAAACCCCTGAAAGGTTTGGGAACAGGTTGGATCAAACATAGTTGCGGGAGGGGGGGACCTTCGCTTAACTGGGGGAATCAATCGGGTATGGTTGACTGGAATTGGATAGCACTTGAGCTATAGGGGAGGGGGGGGGGATAGAAAGAGAGGGGGGGGTGGGCGCATCTAGACAATAGAAATAGGATAACAGTAAAGGCTGTGCATACAGTTACAGGGGGGGGGGGGAGGCGACACGTGAGTATTTGCGTAGAGAGTCAATCCGTAGCAATAGTAGAGGGATCCGAGGGGGGGTCTCCTCCTTTGAGTGATGTTGGCCTGGATTTTGAGAAGGAAAAGGAGAATTGATCAAAGGCATCCAAGTCGTCTTGTGATAGGTTCAAAAGCATAAAAGGAAGTGGCCCGATGGAAGTCTGTGGTGGCCCGTTCTTTGTAAAGAAGGAGGAGAATGTCTCGTTTGATCTGGGTTACCGACGGGGGGTGAGGAGAGATCCAGTTTCTCAAAATGGCTCTTCGCGCAACAAGTAGGCCATTCTTTGGATAGTCGTGCGGGGGACGTAGAAGCAGAGGCGGGAGGATCGTCTTGCCTTGACCATTGTAGCAGCAGAGGGTCCCAATAGCCAAAAATGAGGAGGAAGGGGTCCTTAGGCAGTTTCAGCAGGGTGACTTCGAATATGTATGCCAGGACTTGGTCCCAGAAGGTGGAGATAAAAGAGCATGCCCAGAAACGATGCGTCAAGGCCGTGGGTGATGACATAAAGGGCAATCGGAAGAGCCTGGCACCTGTGCAGAGCGTAAGAAGGGGATGTGGGCCTGATGGAGAATCTTGAGTTGGGTTTCCTTCCAGATTTCATTGGGAGTTAGTTTTTGTACAGCATTGTATCCTTGTAGTAGTTTATGTACCAGGTCATCATCCAGAAAATCCTTGCCCCAGTTAGCCACTGAAGAAGACGACAAGGAGGGGGAGGTCTTGAGTAGCATGGGTTTGTATATGTCTGAGATCTTGTACGTGCCTTCCGATAGTAGCCGGTCTGTGAAGTTAGGGGAGAATCTTTTATTGCATTCATTGCAGATGGCGCGAAGGAAGTCCGTGCATTGCCAGAAATGGAAAGCGTGGGATTGGGGTAGAGCGAAAAGCTTGGCTACTGCGTTGAAAGTCAGAGTGCTTCCAGTTGTAGGGTCGCATATAGAAATGAAATGTGTGAGCCCCTTCTCTTGCCAGACTTTGAAGGGTTTGTGCTCTGTGCCTGGGGTAAAACTAGGGTTTCCTTGGATCGGGAGGTGTCTTGACATGAATGGGGAGAGTCCAAGGCTTTTTCTACTTTCCCTCCAGGCGATGACAGTGTCCCTGAGCAGTAGATTGTGTTGGAGTATGGGGGTGATCGACTTCCACTTGCAGTGGAGGAGAGCCGCCAGGGAGAAGGGGTGGACCATGGCAGATTCAAGGGAATAATTTGAGTACCGTGAGGATTGTGTTAACCAGTCTAGACCAAATCTTAACAAACAAGCTAAATTGTAGAGTCTGACATGCGGGAGACTGACACCCCCCTCGCCTCTGGGAAGACACATCTTTTTTAAAGCAATACGTGGTCTCTTGCCATGCCAAATAAATTTGGAAATAGCCGATTCTAGAGTTTTGACGTCTTTGTGTCGGAGGAGTAAAGGAATGGTCTGCATCGGATATAATAGTCTGGCAAAGCTGACCATTTTGACCAGGTGGCATCTTCCTGACTGATTTCAATCCATGTATGGCTTGCTTGACTCTTTTCTTTTAATTTTTTGTGTCATTTTATTCATTGGATTTAAGTTCTTTCAATCATAAAGGCACAGCATCACATGTGGATGTTACCTTTAATGGTCTTCACGCATATTCAGTCTGCCTAGGAATCCAAAATAGTTTGCACATGGGAGTAAAAAAGGCCGAGTTTTTTTACTGATCTGAAATGAGATGCATTGTTGTCTATGGGACATTGCACACAGCTGAATAAAGATCTATACTACAGAGTTGAGAAGCGAGTAATAAAACAAAATAGAAAATTTTCCATTTGAGTGCTGTAATTTACTTGCGTACACATGTTTACTAGTCTATAAGCATGTTTACGCAAGTATAAATGAGTGACAATGAAGAAGAATTTTACTAGTTTATACACTTACGCACCTTTAATTGTCTATACTCAACATTACTCAGCTCTTTACACAGTTTTTGGCCCCTTGCACATGGACGTTACAAGTTCCAGAGTAAGCATCAGTAAATTATTATGCTTGTGTTGTTATGTTGTGTCAGTGAATGCCTGGATGATTAATTTACATAGTTACATAGTAGGTGAGGCTGAAAAAAGTCCATCAAGTCCAACCTATGTGTGTGATTATATGTCAGTATTACATTGTATATCCCTGTATGTTGTGGTCATTCAGGTGCTTATCTAATAGTTTCTTGAAACAATCGATGCCCCCTGCTGAGACCACCACCTGTGGAAGGGAATTTCACATCCTTGCCGCTCTTATAGTAAAGAACCCTCTACATAGTTTAAGGTTAACCTCTTTTTTTCTAATTTTAATGAGTGGCCACCTGTCTTGTTAAACTCCCTTCCACAAAAAAAGTTTTATCCATATTGTGGGGTCACCAGTATGGTATTTGTAAATTGAAATCATATCCCCTCTCAAGCATCTAAGTTCAGTGCTCGAAACCTTTCCCCATAACTAATATCCTCCAGACCCTTTATTAGCTTTGTTGCCCTTCTTTGTAATCGCTCCATTTCCAGTAGATCCTACCTGAGGGCTGGTGCCCAGAACTGGACAGCATACTCTAGGTGCGGCTGGACCAGAGTCTTGTAGAGCAGAAGAATTATTCTTTTATTTTTTGAGCTAATCCCCTTTTGAATGCATGTCAATATTTTCTTTAGTCAGCCAAATTGTTCGAATCACAGTGCTTCCAATATAATAATAATTTAACTGACATGATTATTTATTTTGAGTTAATTTGTAGCCAAGCAGCATTCTTTAAGAACAAAATAATATCAATGTGAGCTATATAATAATATTTTAATCAGTATGTATAAAATTCCACTTCTTTATAGTTAAAATGTTCTATTTAATTGCTGGTAGCACAAACTAGAAAATCACCAGACCCTCCAAAGCATTTCTATATATTTTAGATAAACTAACACAGCTCTAACTATGTAGGAAAATATTCATTTATTATATAAAGGATTAATTACTAGAAAATAAATTTTCCAGGATAGACATTTGGTGGTCAGGATAGACATTTGGTGGTCAGGTCAGGTATTGATTGATTACACAAAATTTGAATGAATAGCAACATACACCAATGAGAAAGAACTAAATAATACCAAATACACCCTCTGGGTGGAGTGTCATGGGGTATTGTTCTCAATAGATAAAACAACAAGTCAGTTAGAGAGAGGGGATCACACCACCTCATCTAGAACACACACTTCATCATCAAGACACTTCACCATCGACACACTTGAAGATCACAATCACATGTCATCATCTGAAGGGGCCCGCACTTTACTTCATTTCAACCAAGCTAGACGGCATTTTTGGGTAGTCAAACTCCACCGATTAGTCGGCAGCCATTTTTTGAGAGTCTGACCAATGACCATTTTTCAGCCTACACCTATTTGTTGAAGGTTAACTATAGTTTCAATATTTATTATTGATTTTACTGTGTGCAATTATTTGATGCTAGCTGATTTGCTATCCCATTAGATATCTTAACACCCCAAAATTTGGTCTTTTTAATTTGCTGAATAGCTTTAGATGGACTTCTCCTGGGAATTCACCCTGCAGCAGGTTTATTGGTCCTAGTTAGTCAAGCGCAGATTATTATCTGCCAAATGTTATAAAACAAGTTAGGATATCTACAAAACGGGAAGTTATTATTATTAATTTAACCTAATAGGTATGTACCATATTTATCGGCGTATAACGCACGCCAGCGTATAACGTGCACCCCAATTTTCTGGAAAAACAAATTTTTTCAGATAAGCAGCAATGTACAGTACCTTAGGGCTTCTAAGCAGGCTAATTCATGCAATAGTGTGCACCAAGTGAATATATGACAAGTGCTCCTCCACAACAATGAATAAAATAAAATAGGTCCAATCACATTCGCAAATGAAAAAAATGTACAGTACCTTAGGGCTTCTAAGCAGGCTTCAGTAGTCTGTGCTATATTCCCCCTTTTTTTTTTTGGAAGTAGGTGCTGCATCAATTGGTGGGTGCAATCTGTTCCAAGCTCATAACAAGGTTCACTCTTTGTTATTTTGCAAGACATTTACTCCCCTGGAGAGAAACTACCTATGGCATACCTCGGAGGGGAAGGAGGGGGACGAACGCCCGCCAGAAATCACCGCTGGAAATCACCGAGCCGTCATCTCCACTCGGCTCTCACTCGGCTGTCACGTCACACACGCACAGTCCCGCCTCCACCATCGGCATTGGACCATCTCCTGTGACAGACAGAACACTAGTCCAATGCTGATGGCGGAGGTGGGACTGTGCGTGTGTGACGTGACAGCCGAGTGAGAGCCGAGAGGAGATGACGGCTCTGTGATTTTCGGCGGGCGCTCATCCCCCTCCTTCACCTGGAGGGGGATAGCGCGCACCCGTGATTTTCCCCCTATTTCCAGGGGAAAAAAGTGTGCGGTGTACGCTGATAAATACGGTACTTACGGTAAAAAATTATTTTTGAACTTCATTGCAAAATATAGTGTCTGTGTCAACCTAATAATCCAGCTGTTAGTGGTGTTTGTAAAAGGACTTATTGTTAATAAATATCAACTCAGGGGTAGATTCACGTAGAATGGAGTTTCTTTGTGCGAGCGTAACGTATCCTATTTACGTTACGCCTCCGCAACTTTTACAGGCGAGTGCCGTATTCTTAAAAGAAAGTTGCGGCGGCGTAGCGTAAATAGGCCGGCGTAAGCCCGCCTAATTCAAATTGTGAAGAGGTGGGCGTGTGTTATGTAAATCATCCCTGACCCGACGTGATTGACGTTTTACACGAACGGCGCATGCGCCATCCGTGGAATTTCCCAGTGTGCATTACTCCAAAGTACGCCGCAAGGACGTCATTTGTTTTGACGTGAACGTAAATGACGTCCAGCCCCATTCACGGAGGACTTACGCAAACTACGTAAATTTTTCAAATTTCGTCGCGGGAACGACGGCCATACTTAACATTGGTGCGCCGCATATACGCCTCATATAGCAGGGGTAACTTTACGCCGGGAAAATCCTAATGTAAACGGCGTAAATGTACTGCGTCGGCCGGGCGTACGTTTGTGAATTTGCGTATCTAGCTGATTTACATATTCTAGGCGTAAATCAGCGTACACGCCCCTAGCGGCCAGCGTAAATATGCAGTTAAGATCCGACGGCGTAAGAGACTTACGCCGGTCGGATCTAATAGAAATCTATGCGTAACTGATTCTATGAATCAGGCGCATAGATACGACCGGCCAGACTCAGAGATACGACGGCGTATCTGGAGATACGCAGTCGTATCTCCTCTGTGAATCTACCCCTCATTGTTTATAGTGTGCAGTCGATGCTTACACCAATCCTATTCTGTTATTCAAAAAATTTCTACATAAGCAAAAGAATTTGGGAGTAAATAATTAAGGCAGTTAAATTATCTTTATAAATATTTTTTGTATTAGAGTCATTGCTGTTCATTGATTGATTAAACGATCAACATAGCTGACTAAATTAATCGTTCAGGCATTCCCTGGCATCAAGCTGGACCAATATAAAAATATCCTCACCTGGAATTCATCTTTCAAATAGAACTCTTAGAGCCGGTTCACACTGGGGCGACTCGTCAGGCGACTCAGCCGCCTGACAAGTCGCGTCTCATTCTATTCAATAGAACCGTTCTAATAGGAGCAACGCAAGTCGCTCCGACTTAGAAAAAGGTTCTTGTACGACTTCAGGGGCGACTCGGGGCGACTTGCATTGACTTCTATACAGAAGTCATTTTGCAAGTCTCCTCTGAAGACGTCTTCAGGACGCCTTGCCGAGTCGCCCCCGAAGTCGTGCCGCCCCAGTGTGAACCGGCTCTTAAATTCACAGCTGAATTACACATCTGTAAGCTTTTGTATCTGCAAAAAGATTTGTAACTATGTTAGCCAGTCCTATAATCCAGGTCTCCCTTCCAGACTTCCTTCCTCGGCTAGACCTCCTGCAGACTATGCTGCAGCTTACTAATTTTGCATGGTCAGGAACCCACCCCAGCCTGATAGGCTAGTTCAATAAAAACAAAAACCTTTAATTATGTTTTAACATAGCCTAAATAAATGGTTGTCTTTATGTTTTAGTAGTGCTGTGCTTTTTAATGAATCCAGGAAGGAAATGGATTTCTGTAATATTGACCCCCCACCCAGAACACCAGTGTTTCCTTATTTCTACTTCATTGATTACTAGAAAAAGACTGACATAATAAACGGTATACATGCCAGGGAAAGTCAATTGTCCGTGTTACTTAAAAGTGCAGATTAATGTGAGATCAATGAGGAGAAGGGAGTGAATACAAACATTGTGTAACCCCTGTAGGACATCATTTGTCTGGACTGACAGGCTCACTGTTCATTTGCCTTCCCTAGATAATGTAATCCCTGATCACCACGTCTCACTGACCATGTGCACTGTACCTTTCAATATATAAAGTGATGCAAGCAATTGTGCTACAAGGACACTATTGTTAACTGTTGTGATATATTTTTAGCTAAGAAGCAACACAACTACAGGCAATGTATAAAATCATTCATTAAATTGCACACGGTTGCTTACTAACCATGTTTAACCACTTGCTTACTGGGCACATATACCCCCCTCCTGCCCAGGTGAAATTTCAGCTTCCGGCACTGCGTCGCTTTAACTGACAATTGCGCGGTTGTGTGACGTGGCTCCCAAACAAAATTGACGTCCTTTTTTCCCCATAAGTAGAGCTTTCTTTCGGTGGTATTTGATCGCCTTTGCGGTTTTTATTTGTTGCGCTATAAACAAAAAAGAGCGACAATTTTGAAAAAAAAAATACAATATTTTTTACTTGTTGCTCTAATAAATAGCCCAATTTAGAAAAAAAAAAAAAAAAATTCTCAGTTTAGGCCGATATGTATTCTACATATTTTTGGTAAATAAAAAAAAATCGCAATAATCGACTGGTTTGCGCAAAAGTTATAGCGCCTACAAAATAGGGGACAGAATTGTTTTTTTTTATTTTAATTTTTTTACTAGTAATGGCGGCGATCTGCGATTTTTATTGGGACGGCGACATTATGGCGGACACAGCGGACACATTTTTGGCGCCATTCACATTTATACTGCGATCAGTGCTATAAATATGCACTAATTACTGTATAAATGTGACTGGCATTGAAGGAGTTAACACTAGGGGGTGAGGAAGGGGTTAAATATGTTCCCTATATAGTGTTCTAACTGTAGGTGGGGGGGGTGACTGGGGGGGTGTGACCGATCTGTGTCCCTATGTACAAGAGACACAGATCGGTCTCCTCTCCAGAGACAGGACGCTGTCATTGTGAGAGCCGGCAATGAGAGATGATCTCATATGTTTACATATGAGATCATCTCTCATTGGCTGCACAGATCGCATAGCAAACGGCCACTCTGATTGGCCGTTCGCCGTGATCTGTGATTGGCTGTGTCCAAGGGACACGGCCAACACAGTGTTTCCCCGCTGCGCGCTCGGGAGCGCGCGCCGGGAACGCCAAAAGGGGCGGACGTCAATTGACGTCCACTTGGATTTTCAGGTCCGCGCTGTAGCCGTCATTCGGCTATAGCGCGGGCCCCAGGTGGTTAATACATCAAACAAACAGATGCATCATTCCATTTGGGACCACAGTAGCAGAGGCTCTCTGAGACATTCATGTGTTTCCACCATGCAAACATATGTCCAGTAAAAATGTTATTTTGAATTTTGGATAACTTTATTTTTTGCTGTCTGTGTCCCATTGCAGGAGATGTCTCTTTACTTTTTGGAAATGCAACAGGAAGTGAGAGGAAATATCTACAAAGTAAAAGGAATTCCCCTCTTGGAGAATTCTTACCATAAATAGGTATCTATATTAGAAAATGTATCCTAATGCTTTGGTGACAACTGCCCTCAATTACAATTTATATTCAAATATTAAATAATATGTTGGGCTGGTGCCTCTGAGTGGAGATTTCTCACCATTGAGACCTCACTCATGGGACCCACAGTCACCAACAGCTGCTGTCATATAGCTTTTTGCTGCCCATTCAGACCTGTGACCACAACATCCAGCAGGGGGAAGTCTTCCACCACTTTGTTTGTGGCTCTGCCTTGTCATGTGATCCTACATAGGAAATCAATGCTGCAAATCCATAAAATTTGTTTTCTTCATTTGTTGAAGGAAGCTGAATGAAAAGGGTTATTTGTGATGATGGCATGCTATTTTAAATTAAAATTGTATTTAGGTGTGTCACAGAAACAAACAAAGACAAATCTCCTGCGCTCCGGTATTTTTGGAAGATGCTATGAGATGGTATAGTTCAATTAAAGGTATCTTCCAGAGTCTTGCAGCCCTCCTCAGAATCGTGGGAATTCATGAAACTAAGAAAAGAGAAAAGAACGGAGGGCGCACCGACCTAGTGTGATACTGCTAAATGAGTTTTATTAAAATTATTAAAATCAATCATTGTACTCACAATGTGGAGTTTAAAATCAGGCCTTAAAAGACAGTACATCAGAAATCCAGCAACATCACCAGAACACGATAATCGCTTGAATCTACAATCGATGTTAGGGCTGACGCGTTTCGGGGGCGTACCCCTTTCTTCAGAGCTTGGTGGTCTGCAGAAACATCCTGTTAAGCCCATAAAGTATTTCAGCATTTACAATGCATCCATTACAATCCCCTTTAGCATGTATATGTGAAAAGGTGTGTTACAATAAACCATATTCTCTATGACAAAATTCACCTTTTACCATGACCACCAATCACAGGATCACGCTTTGTATGTTTCACTGGAAACTGTCCCTACTATGAAAGTACTCCCCCTTCTCCCATCTTCTCCCTTTCCTCCTCCCTTGTTCCTGTCCCCTTTGTCCCTTCTCCCCTCCCCCTTCTCCCATCTTCTCCCTTTCCTCCTCCCTTGTTCCTGTCCCCTTTGTCCCTTCTCCCCTCCCCCTTCTCCCATCTTCTCCCTTTCCTCCTCCCTTGTTCCTGTCCCCTTTGTCCCTTCTCCCCTCCCCCTTCTCCCATCTTCTCCCTTTCCTCCTCCCTTGTTCCTGTCCCCTTTGTCCCTTCTCCCCTCCCCCTTCTCCCATCTTCTCCCTTTCCTCCTCCCTTGTTCCTGTCCCCTTTGTCCCTTCTCCCCTCCCCCTTCTCCCATCTTCTCCCTTTCCTCCTCCCTTGTTCCTGTCCCCTTTGTCCCCTCTTCCCTCCCCTTCTCCCATCTTCTCCCTTTCCTCCTCCCTCGTTCCTGTCCCCTTTGTCCCCTCTCCCCTCCCCCTTCTCTCTGCCCCCCTCCTTCCCCCCCCTTTGTTCCCATTCCCAGTCTTTTTTCCCTCTCTTCCCTTCTATTATTTTTCACACAAACTTTCTTTCTTTAGTAGATTGACCTAATCCCTCACTTGGGGTATTTTTACTAATCAATTTCTACAATACTCTATTGGATAGATTTCAGCCGAATAATCTTTTCGGGCCTTGTTTGGCATTTCCCTATGTGCGCTATCCATTGATGTTTTTTCTTTCCTACGCGACATCGAGTCGCAGGCCAAAAGATCTTCATATGGGTGAGCGATTGGGAATGGGCATGGCGGCCAACAGCATAGTCAATTTTCTGTTTTGTATTGTATTAAAAGTCAATGTAATGATTTTAACTGTGTTCTGTTCTATGCAGTGTCACATCTAAGTGTCTTTAAAACATCCCACGAGGAAGCCCTTTGTGGCGAAACATGTTGTGACAATCACTCAATTGCTATTGTTGAGTGATAAACTTTTCCATCTGTTTTGAATTCTAGATGTTTTTTGTTACCTGTGCACACAATTTATAGCCAACTTTTTAACTATGTCTTGTATGTAGCAATAAAATCTCTGTTATTTTACATTCTGGAGTATTGAAATTACTACTTTTTGCTGGCACCCCCAAAAATCCCCACCAAAAAACTCCCTTGTCTATCAGCTGGCTGTGTTTGCTTCTGAGGAAACAGTTCCCAGTCCTTATCTGCTTCCAGGAGTGTTGATATCTGGTCCCCCACTGTGCTCAGTGGTTCCTCCCACTAACCTCCATGTCACTACTGTGTCCTGTAGTGACATTGGAGTCAATAGAGTGAACCACTGATTGCAGCAGGGGACCAGGAATGCAACATTCCCAGAAGAATTGGCTTCTGCATAGACCTCGGGTGGTGATACTTCTGCATTAGTGGTTGGTGACACTTTAATAAAAATTTTGTTTAAAGTGACCGAGTCTCTTTAAGGGATTATTAAGGTTTAACCCCCCTGGCGGTATTCCTGAGTCTGGCTCGGGGTAAGATTTTTATACCAAGAGCGGTATCCCCGAGCCAGACTCTCGTTCGCCACGCTGCAGCCAGAGACAAAGTTACTTACCTTGTCCCTGGATCCAGCGATGCCGCCGCGCTGTGTGAGTGAGTCCTCGCTCGATTCACACAGTGCATCTGTGTGCCGCCGATCTCCGTTCCCTGCGACGTTACGACGCACGGGGGCGGAGAACGGCGCCAAATTCAAAAAAGTAAGCAAACACCTTACATACAGTATACTGTAATCTTATAGATTGATGTACAAAATACACACCCCCTTTGTCCCTAGTGGACTGCCCAGTACCCTACATGTACTTTTATAAAATAAAAACTGTTCTTTCTGCCTGCAAACTGTATATTGATAGCAACCAAAAGTGTCCCTTTATGTCAAAAGTGGTTTTAGAGCAGCTAGAAAACAGTGATAATAAATTATAATCACTTGCAGAATTTTGTGATAGCGATTTGTGGGGAAATTCATCATAAAAAAATAAAAGTAATGACAGCGACAATTCTGCAACTGAGTAAATTTCAGTGATTTTGAGTTGATTACATTATTGAATAATTTGTATTATAATTATATTATTATTTGTTATAATTATTTATAATTATTTATTATATTATAATTTATAATTTTGTTTTTCAAACTTTTTCATACCCGGGATGCCTACTAGACTCTTGTTTGGTCAGATTTAAGTGAGTTATTCCTAAGAATTACAGGCCTACAGTATAAAACATCCAAATTTCCTTGCAAATAATGGTACCGCTTTCAGCACCTTTTTTCTGAAATAATCATACCGCCAGGGAGGTTAATGAGTTGTATTTTGTTCCATTATTACTATAATAATAAAACAGCACCTGTTATACTGCTGAAGCTATATGTCCGAATGGTTTGACATGACATTTCTAATGAATGGACTATACTCTTCACTGAAACAAGGTACAGTTGTAATTATTGGATAACAAAGAAAAATCTTGCTTCTGAAGCCTGTAGAAATTAAAATCAAAATAAGGAGTTTTTAATGTTGTTTGTGTCCTTTTAGGAAGATTCATGTTTAGTTATTATGGTTAAAACACCCTTCACCTGAACAAATACACAAACTAAAAAAAAATGCTAAAAACGACATATACAAAACTATATTTACTAAAAACAACTAATATACTTTTTTTAATTTTTTTTAATGAGTTACTTTTGGGGAGCCTTACACTTACTTCCTGTTTTGATGAGATAGGCGGGAACTAAGAGGAAGTTGGAGTTTAAAAGGAACATTTTGCAATTTTTTAAATCAGTTTCAGCTGGATGTTTATTGTTGTTCACACTACTCACTACTGGATGCTGTGTCTGGAGGTCAAAAATAGGTTGCCTAGTTTTAATGATATATTTTTATTTATTGTCTGGTATCTGTAATATATAGGTCAGGCAGCCGGCAGAAGATATTTCTTTGTCTACTTGGCAAGGCATTGCAGAAAGACAGCAGAGGGCTTGTGCTAACAAGACCTTCCAAGACCTGAGGTTATTCAGTCTAATCGACCACATTAGGTGCTTGTAGCTTAAGGGGAGTAACTGATATGGTGTAATATATAAGGTACAGCCATCAGATTGCATTAGGGAGCAATCTATGGCCACAATTCACTTTCATCTCAGAGACAGGGCTTAGAAACATTGTTCTATTCTTACACTTCAAAAGACCATAAAAACAACCTTTGTATTGAACTTGTCTGAAGTAAAAATTGCGTTGGATTAATCTTTTATGTCTTTTGAAGGGTTAGGCTGCCTGTGGATTCTGCTGATTCAGCAAGTGACCATATTGTCCACAGCTACTGTATTAGATCTAGGAGGTATGTCATTGCACATTCACTAAGCTCTGGCAAAAATGCTCCTACAGAGTGCAACTGCACTTGCAAAGTAAAAAGTACACTTGTCTTTAGTAAAACCCAATGATTTTAAAATCTTTATGGTGAACAGCTAATTGAGGGGGGTTCCAGAAAGACGATTTCTTTTTTTTTTTTTAATTATTCAATATTTTATTTTGTAAAAGGGAAAGGCAAACAGAACAGAATACATATTCCAAAGAAAGCCACATCACCACGTCCACATATTACAGATACAAAATTATAACATGTTCCTTATTCTATCCATCAACGCAATTTGGACGGATATTCCTATACTCTATGTATCCCTCTCTCCCCTTTACAGTACTTCTTCGACCTAAGAACGACCCCCCTCCCCCCCCTAAAAAAAAAAAAAAAAACACCCCCCCCCCCCCGTACCCACTATTCCCTGAGATTTGCGGCACCAAATCTTATAAAGTCCCTTAATACTCCTATTCAGATTTCAAATTTCAGCCAAAATTATTTTTCTTCTGTTATTATTCCTCCAGCATTTTCTTCCCTTCCTCTGAATTAATAAATGTTTTCCAACCCAACCATATATCATTAAATTGTTTCCTCCTATTTTGAGCTGAGAGAACTAAATCCTCCATTGCCTCTATCTCCTGAATTCTAGTAAGCCACCGTGCTATAGAGGGAGGTCTAGAGTCCATCCAGCTTCGGGGGACTCCCACCGTTGCTGCGTTAATCATGTGACATATGACTGATTTCCTGTAATTCTGGACTGGAATCTGTGAACAATGAAGTAGAAAAAAGGCGGGATCATTTGGTATCTGATATTTTGTAAAATTTTGAGATATTCTCCTCACCTCCTCCCAATAATGTCTCATTTTTTCACAGGTCCAGAATATATGCAAAAGTGTTCCCCGCTCCCTTCCACATCTCCAACATTGGTCTGAGTTTTCTTTTGCAAATGTATTAAGCCTTACTGGGGTATAATACCATTGTGTGAGAATTTTATAACTGGCTTCTTGGGTTCTTGTACAAATCGAAGAGTTAAATGTCAGTAGAATAATCTGTTTACGTTCAGTTAGAGTAAAATTTCTCTCCAGAGCTTCTTCCCATTTGCCAATTCCTGACATCACATAATCTTCTGGAGGAGCATTCAAAAGACCATACATCTTTGATACCACCTGCAAGAGTGGTTCCTCATCACTACAGTATTGTTCAAACACTGTCAGCTGCCTTTGAAAGTCCACCGCCGACCCTAATGATCTCAGGAAATGGCTTAACTGAATTGCCTCCCAGAAAGTGAGCCCAAAGGACCCCTCCTTCCTTGTCAGGTCGCCCACTGATGGCCAATCATCTGACTGTATAAAATGTGCAGCCTGATAAACGCCCTTCTGTCTAAGATTCTCAAAATTGCCCTTTTCCAATCCCGGTGTGAAATTCGGATTTCCTAATATGGGTAGCAATGGTGAATATTTTGACGAGAATTCCTGATTCCTACATATTTTTGCTGATATTCTTAACGTAGGTCCTATTGTAGGATGTTTTTTGAGATGTATTGGTAATTCTGCATAACACCACGATGCTCTAGATCAGGGGTCTCAAACTCAAATTACCTGAGGGCCACAAGACAAGTTTTCATATGCCATGGGGGGCCGCATGCAAACTTTCAAACTTCAAAAACAACAGTACTGGTGTCAGCGAACACATTATTAACCCCCAGCACTGGTGTCAGCGAGCGCATTATTACCACCAGCACTGGTGTAAGTCAGGGTTTGACAAATTTGCTTGGAATCTAGGAGCCAGCTAAAATAGTTAGGAGCCAGAAAACGCACCCTGTCCCGACGAGCTTGCTCGCAGAAGCGAACACATACGTGAGCAGCGCCCGCATATGTAAACGGTGTTCAAACCACACATGTGAGGTATCACCGTGATTGGTAGAGTGAGAGCAATAATTCTAGCTCCTCTGTAACTTAAAACATGCAACCTGTAGATTTTTTTAAACGTCGCCTATGAAGATTTTAAAAGGGTAAAAAAGTTTGTCGGCATTCCACAAGCGGACACAATTTTGAAGCGTGACATGTTGGGTATGAATTTACTCGGCGTAACATTATCTTTCATAATATTAAAAAAAATGGGGATAACTTTACTGTTGTCTTATTTTTTAATTAAAAAAAGAGTAATTTTTTCCCAAAAAAGTGCGCTTGTAAGACCGCTGCGCAAATACGGCGTAGCAGAAAGTATTGCAACGATCGCTATTTTATTCTCTAGGGTGTTAGGATAAAACATATATATAATGTTTGGGGGTTTTCTTTAGAGGGAAGAATATGGCAGTGAAAATAGTGTAAAATGACATTAGAATTGCTGTTTAACTTGTAATGCTTAACTTGTAATACCAACGGCCACCACCAGATGGCGCCAGCTCACATCTGGTGGTAATAACTTGTAATACCAACGGCTCACCACCAGATGGCTCCAGCTCAAAAAAAAAAAAAAAAAAAAAAAAAAATTTTTTTTTTTTTTTTTTTTTTTTTTTTGCTCCCCTCACTTCCACCCTGCCTGAGGGCCATTTATAACTGGTCCGCGGGCCGCAAATGGCCCGCGGGCCGGTACTTTGAGACCACTGCTCTAGATAATGGGATCGGGCTGACCTGTTGTTCCATGCTCGGAAGTATTGAACTTAATTTTTTTCGGCTCGTCGTAGTGTTGTACGTCACCGTATTCTTGACGGTCGGAATTTGGTGTGACAGTATGTATGCAATACAGCTTAAACGGAAATCCGTAAGAAAAAAAAACTTTGAAGTTTATCCGGACGGAAATTCTGATCATGTGTACAAGGCATAAGTGTACAGGAAGTGGGCTGAATGGTGCTGGCTATCATTATATCATTAATCCTGGTAAAGGAGCAGCAGCAGTGGTTAGTGTTGCAACAAAAGCCCAATTTTTTTAAAATCTACTGGGAAACTTAAAGGGGTTGTAAAGGTACAATTTGTTTTCCCTAAATAGCTTCCTTTACCTTAGTGCAGTCCTCCTTCACTCACCTCATCCTTCGATTTTGCTTTTAAATGTCCTTATTTCTTCTGAGAAATCCTCACTTCCTGTTCTTCTGTCTGTAACTCCACACAGTAATGTGAGGCTTTCTCCCTGGTGTGGAGTGTCATGCTCGCCCCCTCCCTTGGACTACAGGAGAGTCAGGACGCTCTCTACGTTGCAGATAGAGAAAGAAGCTGTGTGTTAGGGGGGCGAGCACGACACTCCACACCAGGGAGGAAGCCTGTGTGGAGTTACAGACAGAAGAACAGGAAGTGAGGATTTCTCAGAAGAAATAAGGACATTTAAAAGAAAAATGAAAGGATGAGGTAAGTGAAGGAGGACTGCACTAAGGTAAAGGAAGCTATTTAGGAAAAAAAGAAAATTGTACCTTTACAACCCCTTTAATTAAAACAAGGAAAATATTTTTTTTTAACCATGGTAGAAGGTGCTAAACAGAAATTCTCCTGCGCTCTGGTATTTCCTGCTATAGGGTAACGTGGTGCAATTACAGGGTACATTCAACGGTCTTGCAGTCCTCCTCAGAATCATGGGAATTCATACGGCTAAAAAAGAGAAAAGAAAGGAGGGCGCATCGACCTAGTGTGATACCGTATAAAAAGGTTTTATTACATATATTAAAACAATGGTTATACTCAGGCCTGGATTTACTCCCTTTGCCGCCCCAAGGTCGGGTCCTTCAATGCCGCCCCCACCTGTGCAGTACAGGGGGACATTATCCGCCTGGGGACTTTTTCGGCAGGACACTGAGAAGCACGGGGGGTACTGCTGCCGAACATGACATTGGGAGGCGGGGAGGGGGTGTGCTTCTGCCGAAAATGACATTGAGAACCAGGGGGGATGTTGCTGACAAAAATGACATTGATCATTGGGGGGTGCTGCTGCCGAAAATGACATTGAGAACCATCTCACCTCCTCTTCCCTCGGTTTTCTCTCCTCTCACCATCCGTGACATGACAGGGGGGGACTCCCGAAATAAAAGTGTCCTCTCCTCTCAGCTGTAGTGCCGCCCCTGCACCCACTGCCGCCCCGAGGCCTGGCCTTGTTGGCCTTGTCTGGAATCCGGCCCTGGTTATACTCACAAAATGAGTTGTAAAACGCACTTTGACAAACAGTACAACTGGTACGCAGCAACGCCAGAAGAACACGGTGACAACACGGATCAAGTAGTATCTGACCGGTGGTATGGCTGACGCGTTTCAGGGGCGTACCCCTTTCCTCAGAGCCTTGGTGGTCTGTAGTTGCTCTACAGTAGTTGCAACTACAGACCACCAAGGCTCTGAGGAAAGGGGTACGCCCCTGAAACGAGTCAGCCATACCACCGGTCAGATACTACTTGATCAGTGTTGTCACCATATTTTTTTATCGTTGCTGCGTACCAGTTGTACTGTTTGTCAAAGCGCGTTTTACAACTCATTTTGTGAGTTTAACCATTGTTTTAATATATGTAATAAAAACTTTTTATACGGTATCACACTAGGTCGGTGCGCCCTCTTTTTTTTTCTCTTCTTTAGAAGGTGCTAAACCCATAATACAGAACAGCGACAGTTTATAGTTCGCTTTACAAGCCTGCAAATTACAAATAGAATATCTTTCCACACATTATATACAATATTTTTCAATGCTCCCAATTCAGTAATTAGCCGTTTTTAACAGGATGGAAAAACATGTCTTTCTTATCAATAGAATTTAAATTCTTCAAAGGATCTTTAATAACTGCAAGCATAGCATGCTGCTTCCTCTTTGAATCATCTGCCGAAGAATGAATGTTCTGCCTGAAGAGACTTGTTTGCATCTGAATGAGATATTAATCTATTTTAATTATGGATTTCTGTTGTCGTGCATGTTGCCGACAGATTACATTTTTGTCTCCAAAAAAAATAAAATAACAGTCAAGATCTCCAGGCAAGAAAACAACTGCAGCTTCTTCTATACAGGTGATGGACAATGAACAACCCAGTACAAGGACTAATTCACGTTGAAGAATTCTCAGATTGTGTTGGTGTCAAAAGCAAGGTTAAAGGTATTTGTAATTACTGCCAAGGCCAGCTATTTACCACGATATAATATAAACGGTTTCCCAGGTACAGTTTCAATGACCGCCTAGGGAAAACTCCATTGAGACATGACGAAAAGTCAATCTATACTAAGAATTCTAAATCAAAGTTATCTGAACAATCCGTATGTGTTACATTAGTAAATAGTAATTGAGGCTCTTAATTGAAACCTGAATCGAGAGAAATAAATAGGCTGGTATTGCTGACCTTCTGAAATTGATAGTTGCCAGGCTTCAGTGGTTACAGTGCTTTCTGATTCCCTGAGGCTGAACTAATATACAGTATATAAAGCCAGACCTCCTGATCTGAATATTTATTCCAGCATTTGAAGCTCAGGTTAGCAATGGCAGCCCACATACACCTCTCAGCATAGGTTATAAGTTAATGCTCATGTATGTTGGAAAAAAACATAGGGCCAGATTCACAGAAGAGATACGACGGCGTATCTCCTGATACGCCGTCGTATCTCTGAGATACGCTTGTCGTATCTATGCGGCTGATTCATAGAATCAGTTCCGCATAGATAGCCCTAAGATCTGACAGGTGTAATTGACTTACACCGTCGGATCTTAGGATGCAATTCTAGGCCGGCCGCTAGGTGGCGATTCCATTGCGGTCGGCGTAGAATATGCAAATGACTAGTTACGGCGATTCACGAACGTACGCTTTACCCGTCGCTCTAACTTTACGTTGTTTCCGTCGAGATACGCCGCGTAAAACTAAGGCTGCCCTCTAGGTGGACTAGCCAATGTTAAGTATGGCCGTCGTTCCCGCGTCGAAATTTGAAAAATCACGTCGTTTGCGTATCAATGATTACACATAAATCATGTGGAAAGTCTTCAATCATGTGCACAGTGAACAACCAAAAAGTCCCGATTAAGGAAAACCATACAATGCCTTCCTTCACTATGAGTGCAGATCCCGCACTTCACTGCTGTGATCCGGTGAACAGGTACTCAAGGCAGATATGTGTAGGAAAAAGAAGAAAAACTCATTGCGCAATACATCAAATCAGTTGGATAAAGCAATCCAATACATCTGCATATGCACTCACGAATCCCTGCTTAGAATAAGCATGAAACGCCGCTCAGTGTGCAGTCTCCTCAATTCGATCCGATGGACACAGATTTGATCGTAGGCTCCTCCCTACGCGTTACGTCACGGGCACGCGACTTAATCACATGATTTATGTGTAATCATTGATTCACAGGTGTTTAGGAGGCTGTGTCTCCCTGAATTATTTATGTATGTTTTTCACTTATAAGTTAATTTTAGCGCATCTATATATTTCACATAATTTTTTTTTAATTGGTATCACCCAAGATAGCAGCTTCTTTTATTTGTTTTTTTATTAGGTGATCCTGGAATTATTTATTTAATAGCGCTGTAGTACACTTGTTTTTTTTATTTAAATGGTGCCCGCCCCATTTGAATTAGGCGGGCTTGCGCCGAGCGGATTTACGTTACACCGCCGCAAGTTTACAGGTAAGTGCTTTGTGAATCAGGCACTTATGCTGTAAACTTGCGGCGGTGTAACGTAAATGGGATACGTTACGCCGCCGCTGCGCAACGTAAATGTACCTGAATCTGGCCCATAATTCCTTGTGGTGAGCAGCCATTTGAGCAGCGCCTAGACTTAGGTCATATTGGGGTTGATTTACTAAAAGCAAATTGGCTGTTGAAAGGGAAAATAACATCAAGCCTATGGTAGCACCCAGTAAGCTTCAGAATAGTGACATTAAAAGTAGGAACAGGGCTTTTTATCAGTCTGTAGTTCTCCATTGTGATTTGTTTAGGATATGATTTTAACATTAGGATAATTTTTTTTTTTTTTACCAATTTTCCTATTATTATTTAATAATTCCTTATGCAAATATTTTATCTTTTATTTGGTGAAGCTTGCAGAAGTATGTTTATTATCATTTTTTTTTATTAACTTTTATCATTAAAATTTAACATTGAATTTTAATTTGTGGCGCTAAGCATATACAAGTGAATTTACAATATATATTATGAACCAAAATCATGAAAATATATCACTGAAAAAAAAAAACATATATTGTTGAACATGATGATAGTGTTCCCAACACCAAAAAAATGCTATTAGTTCTTCCACCACAGGTGCTCAATGGAAAGGTGGCAACTCACCACAGGTATTTGACCACTTTTTAAGGTAGGTCAAATTACACATTTGGAATAACAAATTGATTCCCACTGCCGACACCACTCCACTCCAATGGACCCTCCAGATGAAGCTAGGACATAAAAATTGACTCCATGGGAGACAAGAGAGAAAGTCTCATAGTGTAGTATATTTAATAAAATGTAAAAGCAATGACAAAGTAGTAGGTTGCACTCACATGTAAAAATGCTTGCCTGGCACTAGGAAAAACGGCGTGTGCAGATTTGGCCGGTACCTAACGCAATAGCGTGCATTCCGCGTCCCGCTCATAGAGGTAAAGTCTGGTGTGGGGTGACAAATCAGGACCCGGAAGTGACGAATCCTCTGCTTCAACGTGCGTTTCCCCGTAGCTGGCGACTTCAGGAAGTGACCTCATGCCACTTTCAGCTTGCTTATACAGGGGGTCCCCGGGTTACAAACAAGATAGGGTCTGTAGGTTTGTTCTTAAAGGAGTTGTAAAGGATTTTTTTTTTTTTTGCTGAAATTACTGTTTACAGGGTATAGAGACATAATAGTTAACTGATTCCTTTTAAAAATGATTAAAAATAGATACAAATCAATCATATAATGTACCTGCAGTTCCTAGTTTCGTTTGTTGTTTCTGCTTCTGTGATGTACAGAGCCACAGAGCCAATACAGGGCAGTGATGGTTTGGAAAACGAAACTGATTGGTGCTGAGGGGTTTTAGACACACAGTAATCACACCTCCTTGATTAGTGACCACAGAGAGAAAGCTCCCAGTACTGTGGTTATCAGGAAACAGACAACCAGGAAGTGTGGAGATTAGAGAAGAATTACAGCAACTTGAGAGCAAAAACAAACAATGAGGACATGAAAACAGCACTGCATTAGTGTAAAGGAAGCTATTAACCACTTCCAGACCTGCGCATGACGATGTACGTCCTATTTTTAAAGATGGATATCTCGGTAACGGCAGCAGCTGCTGTCACAACCGAGGTATCCATCTTTAGTGTGCGCGGTCTATAATCCGATAATGGCGGTCTCCGCGGCGGATTCACCGCAAAATCGCCGTTATCGGTGGCGGGATAGGGCCCCCCCCCCCTCCCGCCGCTCTCCCGCGCCTTCCGCCGCTTACCGGAGCCGTCGGTAGCGGCGGAGGCGATCGGATGCTGTCGGCTGGTGAGCGGGGACGAGACTGAAGGAAAAATCTCCTTCGCCCGTCCCCATAGCTCGGCTGGGCGGAAGTGCCGTCAAAACGTCAGTCCCGCCCAGCCTCTTAAAGAGACAAATTTTTTTTTTGGTCATTTGGAAAAATGACATTTTTTATTTTTTTTTATTTTTTGCATTTAAGCCCAAATATGAGATCTGAGGTCTTTTTGACCCCAGATCTCATATTTAAGAGGACCTGTCATGCTTTTTTCTATTACAAGGGATGTTTACATTCCTTGTAATAGGAATAAAAGTGATCAAATTACTATTTTTTTTTTTTCAGTGTAAAAAATAATAAAATAAATAAAAATAAATAAGAAAACAAAAAAAAATTTTTTTTAAAGCGCCCCGTCCCGACGAGCTCGCGCGCAGAAGCGAACGCATACGCGAGTAGCGCCCCGCATATGAAAACGGTGTTCAAATCACACAAGTGAGGTATCGCCGCGATCGTTTGAGCGAGAGCAATAATTATAGCCCTAGACCTCCTCTGTAGCTCAAAAAATGCAATCTCTAGAATTTTTTAAACATCGCCTATCGAGATTTTTAAGGGTAAAAGTTTGACGCCATGCCACGAGCGGGCGCAATTTTTAAGCGTGACATGTTGGGCATCATTTTACTCGGCGTAACATTATCTTTCAAAATATATAAAAAAAATTGGGCCAAATTTATTGTTGTCTTATTTTTTAATTCAAAAAAGTGAATTTTTTCCAAAAAAAGTGCGCTTGTAAGACCGCTGCGCAAATACGGTGTGACAAAAAGTATTGGAATGACCACTATTTTATTCTCTAGGGTGTTAGAAAAAAAAATATATAATGTTTGGGGGTTTTAAGTAATTTTCTAGCAGAAAAAACTGTTTTAGTCTTGCAAACACCGAATCTGAAAAACACCTAAGGTCTGGAAGTGGTTAAGATAAAAAAAAATTCCTTTACAAACCATTTAAGTTGAATCTGTTTGTAAGTCGGAACAGGTAAAAATTTTAAGTGTAGCTCCAGCCCAAAAAAATATTTTTTAGCATTTTGGATAGCATAGGGAAGGGTTATCACCCCTGTAACATTTGTGTTCCCATATTAACTCTTACAGTAGAGAATTTCTACTAGTTGTCTCCCTCCGTTTGTAAGTAGGAGTCGTTTGTAAGTCGGATGTTTGTAAGTAGGGGACCCCCTGTATACATATGGGATGGTTGTGATTGGTGAGACTCCTCCAAGATGAAGAAGCGGACAAATCTATAGCGCAATATTTTCCCTCTAGGGATGCCAATCCGCACACTCTATCAACACCGTTATAAAATAGCCAACCATTTAAAATGTACACAAATGTTAACAAACATAATTCCGATTTTAATTGAACAATGATCCTGTCACATATATATGTGAATAAACTAATTAGAATAACCAATTTATCATACCACAGAGGGGAATTTCTCTGATCAGCGCCATCTTGTGGATGCTAATCTAATAGTATTGGAAATAGCCTCATGTGAATATGAAGGTATTGTGAGGGTGGGACTCTCTGCTATGGGAAAGATTGCTGGTTTACGCCATATTTTGGAAAGAAAGAAACGCTGATTGCACAGCTGTGTGTTGGGCTATTTAGTTGTACTCTGACTATGGCTCAGGGCCCCACCCTACAGACAGGAAGTCTGTCCTGGGAATCAGGTGAATTCCCAAATCCCTCTGAGAGGAGTGAGAGGCTGTATGCATGTCTGCAGGAGGCAGATGTCCTTTATGATTGAGGAGCAAGACGCTGATAGGAGTAAGCTAGGTGTGTGCTTAACTCTAAGAAACTGTTTGTTCTGAGGAACAGAACTTTGGCCTAGGCTAAAGGCCTGAAACAGCCGCATAGCAAGTATGACAGCCAGGAGGCTAAACTGTTTATTTGGCAAGATGTATGAATGGTGGAACCTCCCTGCGAGGGCTTCTATTTTATTTGTGAACTTTTGTGCTTTTAAATAAGTGGGCTACCAGGCCCTTAAAAACTTAGGGCCAGATTCACATACATTTCCACTACGCAGCGGCGGCGTAACGTAATCCATTTACGTTACACCGCCGCAAGTTTGCAGCGTAAGTGCCTGATTCACAAAGCACTTACCTGTAAACTTGCGGCGGTGTAACGTAAATGCGCTAGGCGCAAGCCCGCCCAATTCAAATGGGGCGGGCACCATTTAAATTAGACGCGTTCCCACGCCGAACGTACTGCGCATGCTCCGTCCGGTAAATTACCCGACGTGCATTGCGCTAAATGACGTCGCACGGACGTCATTTGTTTAGACGTTAACGTAAATGGCGTCCTGCGCCATTCACGGACGACTTACGCAAACGACGTGATTTTTTAAATTTCGACGCGGGAACGACGGCCATACTTAACATGGCTTAGAACACCTAGGGCTCAGCCCTAATTTTACGCGGCGTATCTCGACGGAAACAACGTAAAGTTAGATCGACGGGCAGCGCGGACGTTCGGGAATCGCCGTAACTAGTCATTTGCATATTCTACGCCGACCGAAATGGCCTCGCCACCTAGCGGCCGGCCTAGAATTGCATCCTTAAGATCCGACAGTGTAAGTCAATTACACCTGTCGGATCTTAAGGCCAGCTATGCGTAACTGATTCTATGAATCAGTCGCATAGTTAGGACGGGCGGATCACAGAGATACGACGGCGTATCAGGAGATACGCCGTTGTATCTCTTTTGTGAATCTGGCCCTTAGTTCTGGATTGGCATACTCACTGGAAAACGCATCTATCGCTGTAATCTAATAACCCCAATCTTACAGTATGTTTGGGGACAAATATAAAAACAAGTACTCTTCTACCTAACTTTTTTTTGTTATTGGAATGTTATATGAAAGCACACACAGCAGAAATCTACTTACAGGGTCATTGGGAGTTGCGAAATTTGTCTTAGTGAAAAAAATCGCCTCTGGCTGTATCATTATCACCCTCCAAAACAACATAAATTGTCCATTAATGGCACGGCAATATACCAAGTTGTGAGCTTTACTTTCTTTTATTGCGTTTATGTCAAGCCTTATAAAAACTTTACCATTTCCATAGAAAAACTAAAACCTCTTGCAGTAAAATGTAAACTAGTAAAATTGTCAAAACTACTAAGATATTTTATTTTATTGTTCCAAAATTTGTCAAATCTCATTTTTGATGTATCTGTGATGTCGGTGATACAGAAGAGCGGCTTATAACAGACCAATGGTCTCACAGCCTAGGTTTCTTATTGCTATTTTCTTCTTCAGAAGATCGTCTTAAGCCTCGTACACACGATCGGATATCTGATGGAATCTAATGCGATGGATTTTTTCGTTGGATATCCGATGAAGCTGACTTTCACTAGTCTTGTCTACACACCATCTGTCAAAAATCCGACCGTGCCAAAATGCGGTGACGTAAAACACTACGACGTGCTGAGAAAAATGAAGTTCAATGCTTCCGAGCATGCGTCGACTTGATTCTGAGCATGTGTGGATTTTTGACCGATGGACTTCCACACAGACGATCGTTTTTTTCTATCGTTTTTTTATCCATAGGAAAAATTTAAAACATGTTCTATTTTTTTTCATCGATGGAAAACAAACCGATGGGGCCCACACACGATCGGTTTGTCTGATGAAAACAGTCCATCGTTCTGTTTTTATCAGACAAACCGATCGTGTGTACAGGGCTTTAGAGTTTATTTTCTTCAAAGAAATATGTCAAATATGATTATGCTGTATCATGTACATTACCTTCTGAATTCGTACCATAATTATGAAGCAGTCTATTGAATTCAGTCATAGGACATTATCTTGATTCTTTGGATAATAGCAGATATTCTCTGTCAGACGACAATTTTACGATAACTGGTTATAACAAGTGTGAATCACAGTCTGTCACTTTCAATAATATACAACTGCCAGTATTAAAATTTGGCATGCACTGTAAGATTACAAATATGTCTTTCAAACATACACTATATTACCAAAAGTATTGGGACACCTGCCTTTACACGCACATGAACTTTAATGGCATCCCAGTCTTATGCCGTGTACACACTATTGGAAATTCCAACAACAAATGTTCGATGTAAGCTTTTTGTCAGAAATTCCGACCGTGTGTAAGTTCCATCGGACATTTGCTGTCGGAATTTCTGACAACAAAAATTTGAGAGCTGGTTCTCAAATTTTCAGACAATAAAAGCTCTTGTTGGAAATTCATGCATGCTCGGAATCATTGAACTTAATTGTTCTCGGCTCATTGTTGTTTTACGTCACCGCGTTCTTGACGTTCGGAATTTCAGACAACATTTGTGTGATCGTGTGTATGCAACACAAGTTTGAGCCAACATTCCGTCTGAAAAAAATTCACGGTTTTGTTTTCTGGAATTTCCGATCGTGTGTATGCGGCATTAGTCTGTAGGGTTCAGTATTGAGTTGGCTCACCCTTTGTTAGCTATAATAACTTAAAGCGGGAGTTCACCCATTTATTAAATTTTTTTTTTCTCCCCTTAGCTTCCTGCTCGTTCGGTCTAGGGGAATCGGCTATTTGTATTAAAATATGAGCAGTACTTACCCGTTTTCGAGATGCATCTTCTTCCGTCGCTTCCGGGTATGGGTCTTCGGGAGCGGGCGTTCCTTCTTGATTGACAGTCTTCCGAGAGGCTTCCGACGGTCGCATCCATCGCGTCACTCGTAGCCGAAAGAAGCCGAACGTCGGTGCGGCTCTATACTGCGCCTGCGCACCGACGTTCGGCTTCTTTCGGAAAATCGTGACGCGATGGATGCGACCGTCGGAAGCCTCTCGGAAGACTGTCAATCAAGAAGGAACGCCCATTCCCGCAGCCCATACCCGGAAGCGACGGAGAGGATGCATCTCGTAAACGGGTAAGTACTGCACATATTTTAAAACAAATAGCCGATTCCCCTAGAGAAAACAAGCAGGACTCTAAGGGGAAAAAGTGCCCTCTAAGGGTGAACCCCCGCTTTAATCTCTTGAGCATTCATGAGGTCAGGCACTGATGTTCGATGAGAAGGCCTGGTTTGCAGTCTCCGCTCTAGTTAATTCCAAAGATGTTCCATCAGGTTAAGGTCAGGTCCCGGCCAGTCAAGTTCCTCCACCCCAAACTCACACATCCATGTCTTTATGGACTTTGCTTTGTGCACTGGCGTGCAGTCATGTTGGAACAGCAAGGGGCCATTCCCAAACTGTTCCCTCAAAGTTGGGAGCATAAAATTGTCCAAAATATCTTGGTATGCTGATGCCTTAAAAGTTCCCTTCACTGGAACTAAGGCGCCAAGCTCAACCTCTAAAAAACAACCTCACACCATAATCCCCCCTCCAACAAATGATTTGGACCAGTGGATTAAGCAAGGTTCATAAAGACATGGATAAGCGAGTTTGGGGTGGAGGAACTTGACTGGCCTGCACAGAGTCCTGACTTGATAGAACACCTTTGGGATGAATTAGAACTGAGAATGCGAATACCACTTTAATGCATTCTATGCATTAAAGCGGTTCTCCACCCTAAAGTGGAGTCCCGCTGATTGGAACCCTCCCCCCTCCGGTGTCACATTTGACACCTTTCAGGGGGGAGGGGGGTGCAGATACCTGTCTAAAGACAGGTATTTGCACCCACTTCCGGCCCGGCATTCACGGGCAAAAGACGGGCATTCCGTCGCATCCCGTCGCCCCCCCCCCCCCCCCGTTGTGTGCTGGGAACACTCGGCTCCCAGCACACAGCGGGAGCCAATCGGCAGGCGCGGCGCGGCGCGACTCGCTTCACTTCCTGGTTCCCTCAGCGTGGATGGCGGGGGGAGCAGCAGAGAGACGAGCAATCGCTCGTCCTCTGCTGCGATCTGCGCTGGACTCCAGGACAGGTAAGTGTCCTAATATTAAAAGTCAGCAGCTGCAGTATTTGTAGCTGCTGGCTTTTAATATTATTTTCCCATGGCACATCCGCTTTAAGATAAATAACCTTCTGTGTGTAGCAGCTGCCCCAGCACCCCCTAATTATCTACCTGTGCCTCTTCTCTCTCCAGCGATGTCCACAATCCCCTCAGCCATCCAGGACACTCCTCCTGATTGGCTGAGACATAGCAGCAGCGCCATTGTCTCCCATGGCTGTCAATCAAAGTCAGTCAGCCAATCAGGGGATAGAGGGGCAGAGCCAGGTCTGGGCTCCATGTCTGCACGGATACACAGAGCTCTGACTCGACTTGGGTGCCCCCTGTAGAAAGCTGCCGGCTGAGGGTCACTAAAAGGAGGGAGGGGCTAGGAGCAGCGAAGAGGGACCTGAGAAGAAGAGGATCTGGGCTGCTCTGTGCAAAACCAACTGCACAGAGGAGGTAAGTATAACATGTTTGTTATTTTAAAAAAAAGAGCCTTTATAACGACTTTAACTTATAGAATTTGTGCCTAGAGTTCAGCATTAAACCTGCTGCCTTCTCCAGACATATGGCAATCTGCCTAAGATTCTCCCATTTTTCATACCCGCTGATGTTCTGCGATGGAAAAGAGGAACAACCCTCCGGCCTTGTACACACGACCGCTTTCCTCGACAAAATCCATCAAGAAACTTGGTGGCAGAGCCTTTTTGCTGAGGAAAACGGTCGAGTGTATGTTTTTCGTCGAGATCCACAACAGTTTTCTCGACGAAAAACATACACTCGATACACAAGTTCTCTTTTTTCTCGTTGGGAGTCTCAATTTCCTTGTGTTTCTCGTCGGGCTGGTTTATGACGAGAAACACGTTCGTGTGTATGCTTAGAAACGCGCGCATGCTCAGAATAAAGTATGAGACGGGAGTGCACCTTCGGTAAAAGTAGCGTTCGTAATGGAGATAGCACATTCGTCACGCTGTAACAGACTGAAAAGCGCGAATCGTCTCTTACCAAACTTTTACTTAACACGCAGTAACATGAGATTAGCAAAAGCAGCCCTAAGGGTTGTGCCAGTGGAATCGAACTTCCCCTTCATAGTGCCGTCGTACGTGTTGTACGTCACTGCGTTTGAGAACGACAAGATTTTGTCTTGACAGTGTGTACGCAAAGAAAGCTTGACAAGATTCTCGACAAGCCTGACAAGAAACTCGTCGAGGAAAACGATGTTTCTTTTATGACGAGATTCTCGGTCGTGTGTACGAGGCCTGCCAGTTACGTAGACCATGAATAATTATTAAGCAAAATTATAAGTACAATAATTTAGAGGTCAATTGAAACATTTAGTATGACACTGGTGGTAGGTAACTTTAAATTTCATACCTGGGGCGGGTGTATAGTATGCCTGTGAAGTAGCGCTTGTTTCAAATCACTTGCGGCTATAATGAATTGTCGGCTCCCGGTGGAGACAGGTGATGCGTGCGCTGGATCCCGGACCTGGATGAAGAGATCTTCTCATCGCTGGACCCCGGTGGAGAGGAGATCACCCGTCGCAGGATACCGAGAGTGGATTACCACCGCTGGATTTATATATTTTTTTTTAATAAAGGACTTTCTCCACGGTGTGTGTGTGTGTTTTTTTTAACAATTCTTTATACTTCCTTAGTGAAATGGTAGAGATACAATGTACCCCATTACCAATTCACATAGGGGGAGCCGGGATCTGGGGGTCCCCTTTGTTAAAGGGGTCTTCCAGATTCCGATAAGCCCCCCGCTCGCAGACCCCCACAACCACCGGGCAAGGGTTGTGGGGATGAGGCCCTTGTCCCCATCAACATGGAGACATGGTGCTTTGAGGGGTCACAGACCACCAAAGCATCCTCCCAATGTTGAGGGCATGTGGCCTGGTACTGTTCAGGAGGAGGGGGGGCACTTTCTCGTCCCCCCTCTTTTCCTGCGGCCTGCCAGGTTGCGTGCTCGGAAAAGGGGTCTGGTGTGGATTTTGGGGGGGGAACTCCACGCCATTTATTTTTTAAATTTAAAATCCACACCAGACCTGAAGGGTCTGGAATGAATATTTGGGGGAAACCCCACGTCATTTTTTTTTAAATTTGACGCGGGTTTCCCCTAAATATCCATACCAGACCTGAAGGGCCTGGTAATTGAATTTGGGGGGACCCCCACGCTTTTTTTAATGAATGACTTTCTCTGAATTGCTGGGAGCCTACAATTTATTATAGCCGCGAGTGATTTTAAATTACTTTTTTCCTTCGGAAATGACACTTTGTGCAGAGACAGTTCTAAGCACGGGAAATAAGTGCTACTTTACAAGCATAATATACACCCCCCTAGGTACGAAATTTAAAGGAATATTTCACTTTTATTGTTTCACTTTAAGCATTATTAAAATCACTGCTTCTGAAAAAACTGACGTTTTTAAAACTTTTTTTGCATTGATACATGTCACCCAGGTCCCCAAACACTTTTTAGGACAATAACTTGCATATTAGCCTTTCAAATTAGCACTTTAGATTTCTCCCATAGACTTTTACAGGGTGTTCCGCGGCTTTGCCGCGAACACCCCAAATTGTTTGCTTTTCGCTGAACAGGCGAACAGGCAATGTTCGAGTCGAACATGAGTTCGACTCGAACTCGAAGCTCATCCCTAGTAACTAATAATATTTTTGTAGATGTCTCTATGTACTGTTATATCATAGAGAACCAGCTGAGGATGAAAGAGTGACTGGAGGATTTGCTTCCAAAAGAGGAACATTTCTTCCAAATTAGGGACAGTTGGCAGCTATGCTCTTCGTACAGTGTCATATGTTTTTTTATTTATTTTTTGCCCATATTGGATGCATTACATATCTAATCAATCCTATCAAGTGACAAGTGCTGCTAGTATCCTATTATTCTGCACTTTATCTACAGAAATAAGCATTATCTGTTCTGTTCTGTTGTTTTATGGCACATTATTGCTCAATGTTTCAGATATGAAGAGGAATGACAGTTTTACTATTAAGGATCAAATAAGTGTTTCTATGTAAAAATAACAATTAAATATACACATACGTCATTAAATTGTATTGATGAGCAGATGTGTCATAAATCCTTTTATTCCAAAAAGCTTTTATTATTTTCTTTCCAACAGCTTTAAACTACAGTCTTTATTAGTGACATTTGTCTCTTTTGTGAGGCTAAGCACTATCGATGTATTATCTGACAATATATCCCTGGTGTAATTTCAGAAAATCAACTCCATAAAAAATAAATCATAGGCAGCGTTATTCAAGGAGCAGAGACAACTTGCATTCATCAGCTAATCTGAAAACACGGAGGGCACGGACAACACGTTATTCTGGTTAAAGTAGATCGAAACTTGGTTACTAAAACCTCACATAATCTGGTAATGTCATTTAAAAAGTAATTTTCAATCCTTTTAAATCTGCAGCTCATATTTAAATAATTAGTTGAGTGTAAGGGGAGGGTTAACTAACACATAAAGTTCAATGTGCAATAATAAGTAAACAGGTACCTAGGAAACCACACTTAGATACTCGGAATAAAGTGCAAAATACTACCGTATATACACTGCTCCAAAAAATTAAAGGAACACTTTTAAATCAGAACTCCTGGGATATTGATCTGGTCAGTTAAGTAGCAGAGGGGGAGGGGTGTATACAGAGGGGGTTGTTAATCAGTTTTAGCTGCTTCGCTGTTAATTGAAATTAACAACAGGTGCACTAGATGGGCAACAATAAGACGACCTCTCCAAAACAGGAATGTTTTTTCAGGTGGAGGTGTTTGACATTTTTTTCCCTACTCATCTTTTCTGACTTTCTGTTTTTCACTAGTTTTGCGTTTGGCTAGGATCAGTGTCACTACTGGTAGCAGGAGGCGATACCTGGACCCTATAAAGGTTGCACAGGCAGTCCAACTCCTCCAGCAGGGTTGGACTGGCCATCGGGACTACCGGGAGTTTCCCGGTGGGCCGATGGCTCAGTGGGCCAGTTGTCACTCAGGGGCGTCGGGAGGGGGTGGCTAAAGCCCCGAATGGGTCCCCAAAAAGCCCGGAGTCCGCCCTGACTGTAAACATCCAGACCAGTGATGATTGGTGGGCAAGCGGGGGCGTGCGGCCGCAGTGAGAGTGGAGCTGTCAAAACGATGTCGGGAATGGGCGGGGCCAATATGCGGGGGCACCCCCATCATCAGTGCTTAGATGTGACAGCTCCACTCTCACTGCAGCAGCAAGCCCGATACCAATGTGCGGGGCTCCTTTCCTCCAGTACATTTGCAAACACTGCCTGTATACACTCTGACAGTTAGAATGTATACAGGCAGTGTTTGCTATGTACTGGACGAAGGGGGCCCCGCACATCGGTATCGGGTCATGCGGCTGCAGAGTCTGACTGCTGGCTGGGGAGGAAGGTGGTGGCCGCACCCGTTGCCACTACTGCAAGTGCACGGTTCCAGTGCAGGGAGGCTGCAGAGTATTGCTGCTGGAGGGGGTGCATGGCGGGTGGAGTGCACTGTGCAGGGTGACAACAGTGAACCTGTTGAACATCCTGCCTGTGTGTCCTCTTCTCTCCCGTGTAACTCCTCCTCCTTCCCCCCCACAGCCGCTTTCATCCATACAAACAATAGAAGACAGACTGTCCTAGCAGAAGTTGCTGTTAAAAAGTTAAAAAGCCTGTGATTGGTTGCTAGGGGCAGTCCTAGCAACCAATCGTCTGTCTGTAACATTGAAAGTTGAACAGCTCCCGCCTTCTGCTTGGACGCTTCGCATCCTCTGAGTGTCTTCTCCCTGCTGTGTAAGGTAAGGGAGGGGGCACTGACATAAAGGGAGCTGTGTTTTGTTGCAAAGGATACCAAAAAGAAGGGGACTGTGTAAGGAGGGGGGTCAGTGTTTGTGTGAGGGGGGGGGCAGTGTTTGTGTAAGGAGGGGGGGTCAGTGTTTGTGTAAGGAGGGGGGGGTCAGTGTTTGTGTGAGGGGGGGGGTCAGTGTTTGTGTAAGGAGGGGGGGATAGTGTTTGTGTAAGGAGGGGGGGTCAGTGTTTGTGTGAGGGGGGGGTCAGTGTTTGTGTAAGGAGGGGGGGGTCAGTGTTTGTGTGAGGGGGGGGGGTAGTGTTTGTGTAAGGAGGGGGGGTCAGTGTTTGTGTAAGGAGGGGGGGGTCAGTGTTTGTGTAAGGAGGGGGGGATAGTGTTTGTGTAAGGAGGGGGGGTCAGTGTTTGTGTAAGGAGGGGGGGTCAGTGTTTGTGTGAGGGGGGGTCAGTGTTTGTGTGAGGGGGGGGGTCAGTGTTTGTGTAAGGAGGGGGGGATAGTGTTTGTGTAAGGAGGGGGGGTCAGTGTTTGTGTAAGGAGGGGGGGGGGTCAGTGTTTGTGTAAGGAGGGGGGGGATAGTGTTTGTGTAAGGAGGGGGGGTCAGTGTTTGTGTGAGGGGGGGTCAGTGTTTGTGTAAGGAGGGGGGGGTCAGTGTTTGTGTGAGGGGGGGGGTAGTGTTTGTGTAAGGAGGGGGGGTCAGTGTTTGTGTAAGGAGGGGGGGTCAGTGTTTGTGTAAGGAGGGGGGGATAGTGTTTGTGTAAGGAGGGGGGGGGGCAGTGTTTGTGTGAGGGGGGGTCAGTGTTTGTGTAAGGAGGGGGGGATAGTGTTTGTGTAAGGAGGGGGGGTCAGTGTTTGTGTAAGGAGGGGGGGGGGTCAGTGTTTGTGTAAGGAGGGGGGGGGTCAGTGTTTGTGTAAGGAGGGGGGGGGTCAGTGTTTGTGTGAGGGGGGGGGGGACAGTGTTTGTTTCAGGAGGGGGGTCAGTGTATGTGTCTGATTTTTTTTTTAATATGCAGCGGGGGGGGGGGTAAATGCACTGCCGCTGGTCATAGTAACTGATTTATTAGACCCTTTCACACTGAGCCGCCCATAGCGTCGGCGGTAAAACGCCGCTATTTTTACCGCCGACAATTGCGTATAGTTTGTGTGTGTGTGCAAAAATTAAGTGGGCCGGTCTGGATGAAGTCCAGGGCCAAATTTTTGTCCCAGTCCACCCCTGTCCTCCAGGATGGCACATCAATATGTGTCATTGACAGAAGGTTTGCCGTGTCTCCCAGCACAGTCTCAAGAGCATGGAGGAGATTCCAGGAGACAGGCAGTTACTCTAGAAGAGCTGGACAGAGCCGTAAGTCCTTAACCCATCAGCAGGACCGGTATCTGCTCCTTTGTGCAAGGAGGAACGGGATGAGCACTGCCAGAGCCCTACAAAATGACCTTCAGCAGGCCACTGGTGTGAATGTCTCTGACCAAACAATCAGAAACAAATTTCATGGGGGTGGCCTAAGGGCCCGACATTCTCTAGTGTGCTCTGTGCTCACTGCCGGACACTGTGGAGCTCGATTGGCATTTTTTATTGAACACCAGAATTGGCAGGTCCGCCACTGGTGCCCCATGCTTTTCACAGATGAGAGCAGGTTGCCCCTGAGCATATGTGACAGACGTGAAAGGGTCTGGAGAAGCCACAGAGAACTTTATGCTGCCAGTAACATCGTTCAGCATGACCGGTTTGGTGGTGGGTCAGTGATGGCCTGGGGAGGCATATCCATGGAGGGACGCACAGACCTCTACAGACTACACAATGGCACCCTGACTGCCATTAGGTATCGGGTTGAAATCCTTGGACCCATTGTCAGTGGGTCCTGGGTTCCTCCTGGTGCACGACAATGCCTGGCCTCTTGTGGCGAGAGCATGCAGCCAGTTCCTGGAGGATGAAGAAATTGATACCAGTGAATGGCCCCCACACTCACGTGACTTAAATCCAAAAGAACACCTCTGGGACATTATGTTTCGGTCCATCTGGTGCCGCCAGGTTGCACCTCGGTCTGTTCAGGAGCTCAGTGATGCTCTGGTCCAGATCTGTGAGGAAATACCCCAGGACACCATCCGTCGTCTCATTAGGAGCATGCCCTGATGTTGTCAGGCATGCATACAAGCACTTGGGGGCCATACAAACTACTGAGGACCGTTTTGAGTCCTTGCAATGAAATTTCAGCAAAATGGACTAGCTTGCTGCATAATTTTTTCACTTTGATTTTCGGGGTGTCTTTGAATTCAGCCCTCAGTAGGTGGATAATTTTCATTTCCATCAAATGATGTGCCATTCTTTTGATTCCTATCACATTACCCAGTCCATATCAGTATAGATATCCAGCATGAGATCCAGCATGCCCGTTGAGATCTGATATGTTTTTAAAGTGTTCCTTTAATTTTTTTGACCAGTGTATATAAAAGTGACTTATATAGAAAAAAGGTAATAATATACATCGCAAAAGGTTGATAATCAATCAAAGTCCTAACAGATGCTGAAATATCTTTTTAGTGATATCAATAGTGAGTCATCCTTCACCAGCTGAAATAAATACACCCAAAGTGCTCCATAGGGTTATGCTTACCAGATGGAAGTGACCCCTTTACTTAAAAAGCAGGTCAAAAGCCTAGATAGTGCTTTCTGCAATGGTGGAGACTGTGGAATCAAACAATCCCTCCTCTGCAAAGATCATGGATGGGATATGTAAAAAAATATAAAGGGAACCAATAGTGTAATCTTGTTTATTTTATAAAAAGCAATCCTTTTAAATCTGCAGCTTATATTTAAATAATACCCGATGATCCTGTCCTGAAAGTCTTTGTTCAGGTACTTCCTGTTACAGGTTGACAATGCTCTGTCCTCCTCTCCCAATTGTTTTCTTACGATGTCACTCTATTACAGTGGAGGCTACAAGCGGCCAAACCACTGTTTGTTGGCCAGAAGTGTGTGTCCTTGAACAGATTGGAAACTCTAAATGCATCTAAACCTGCTTTAACCCTGTCACTGCCAGAGCTTTTTTTGCCTTTTCTACCACACTTGTTAAAAATAATTTAAGGCCTAAAGATTAGTTTAAACCCCCAAACTAGGGTGACCAGACATCCCCGGTTTCAGGGTACAGTCCCTGGATTGAGGACACTGTCCCCGGACCAAGTCTGTCCCTGGTTTTGTCCCCGGATTGGATTTGAACAGGGGCTGGGGCAATTTCAAAGACATTCAGTGCAGAATTCAAAATAAATTCTGAATTACACACCTCCACTCCGCCGCTTCTACTAGCTTTGGGGGGGGGGGGTGTATTTTTTTCCATTATCTGTGCCTCTTTCTGATGATCATGTGCTGGTCAGAGCGGAGGGAATATTTCTTCAGTTTCGGGTGCATGCCCAATCCGCCCCACTTCTGTTCTTCTGCCTTGGCTCAAGTCCCGGCCAGCCGCCTGCCTGCCTATCTCCTTAACTTCCCTGGTGGAGGAATCTTCCTCCGCACCCCATCCAGTAGTAGCCGGGGGCATGGAGAGTGAGACTTGACAGGCTGTGAGGCGGGCGGCAACGGGCATAGAGTCGCTGAATGCCACCATTACTAGTAAAAAAAGAAAATATGTCCCCGGATTTCATTTTAAAAATCTGATCACCTTACCCCAAACAGTATATGCTGTATAGTTTCAGAAAGCAGAGATCCTGAACATCAAATGGTGGTAGTTCCAATCTTCTATGTCACACAAAGTATGCATTGCATACTAGCACATGACTGCTGAGAAGCATAAGCTCATTCATGACCAACTAATAAACCAATACCTTGCCCCGCCCCCCCCCCCCCCAAAAAGACACAGAAGCTGATTAAGTTGGAAATAGGGCAAGGCCACAGGTTTATTGAACTTTGCAAAAGTAACAACTTTCCAAATGTACCAAACAACAACGCCAGTCACAGTTATACTTTGAGCACCCATAAAACATGAACATTTAGGTTTATACCCACAGTGATGCCATGCTTCCAACAGTCAAGGCTGCCTTTCCCTAAAGGAGGTTTCAGGGGCCTTCATTATGCTCTTAGCTTGCAGGTGGAATATTTTTTACCCGCTCATGTTTACTACCGCTCTAATGTTCATTTCCAACAGTAAGGCTGGGTTCACACTTATGCAAATTGGATGCAGGTTTTCCACATCCAATTCACATGACAGGAGAGTGTGACCAGCTCTCAATGGATCCGGTTCATAAATCTCCGGAGTGGCCGTGGAATCCACAGCAGAAGAGTCCTGTGCATCCTTGGCTCTGTTTCAGGTCAGAATTCAAACCTGAAATAGTGAATGGCATACCTCCCAACTTTTTGATATGGGAATGAGGGACACCTATCAGCAAAAGTATACAGGCATAGGACACACCCCTTGCCATGCCCCCTTAAAGGAGAATTGTACAAAAAAACAAGATTGGTTAAACCCACAAGTCCTTTTTATTTATTTTTTTCCCCACTAATATTTATATTGGCTTTTGGAATTTACAAATGCAGCCATTTAGAAATCAGACAAGATGTTTAGGGCTGGAAAACAGTTTTTGAAAAATTTCTGAAAAATTCAGTTTTATATAGAACTATATAGATCAGATCAAAATGAGGGATGAATGAGGAGGAATGAGGGACAGAGGGACATTGCTCCAAATCATGGACAGTCAAAATCAGGGACAGTTGGGAGCTGTGGTGGGGGATGCACTGGACCCCCCTGCTGTGCCCCACGCCATACATAGTGTGAACCCAGCCTAAATCATGTACAAGAAAGTAAAAAATAAATAAAAAATAGAAGTTTTGTACATGATTGGATCTCTTTAGATTGTGTCTGGATGCATTGTTCATGCCTGTAGGATGAAAAATTAAACCTACTTCTGGTATTCATCATGTTACTCCGCTTGCGCCGCCTGGCCGAGCATGTACAAGTTTCCCTGAGCTCGGCTGGCTTCGGAACTGCGCATGCGCAGTTGTATGGGTGGTGCCGGTGCCCGTAACGGACTTTAACGGACACCCCGAAAAAGGGGTTAAATTTACGGGCTGCCCGTAAATTTACGGGCGGTTGGCAACACTGATCCTCACTTCCTGTCCATTTGGGAGATAACAAGGAGGAGTGGAGATGGGTAGATAGTGTGTGGATCAGGAAAGTAGAAGGTAATCAGCCAAGTCTCAGTAACCAAAAAGCTGGAAGACTCGGTTCACACTGATGCGACTTAGGATCCTATGAGAGATATCTTAAAGCGGAGGTCCACACAAAAAGTGAACCTCTGCTTTTCGGAACCCTCCTACCTCCTGTGTCACATTTGGCACCTTTCAGGGGGGAGGGGGTGCAGATACCTGTATAATACAGGTATTTGCACCCACTTCCGGGAATAGACTCCCGCGGGAGTCAAGCCCCTTCCCGTCCCCGCCGCTGTCTTCTGGGAAACACACTGGTCCCAGGAGACAGTGAGGACCAGTGAGGACGCTTCACTTCCTGATTCCCTCACGAGGATGGCGGCGGGGGCAGTCGAGAGATGAACGATTGCTCGGCTTCGGCTGCTGTCATCGGACAGGTAAGTGTCCATTTATTAAAAGTCATCAGCTGCAGTATTTGTAGCTGCTGGCTTTTAATTTATTTTTTCGTGGGACCTCCGCTTTAACTGATACTACACAAGTCTATCTGACTTTAAAAAAGGTTCCTGCGTTATTTTGCAACTTTGATACAACTTCAATGCCACAGAGTGTAAAAAAATAACATCAAAATCCTATCAAAAAGTCGCACTCCAAAGTTGCACTGAAAGGCCAGCGCAACTTTGGAGTTGGGCTAGTGTGAACTGAGTCTTAGCGAGAATCCTGGAGTGGACATAGTGATGTACAAAACAAGCTATAATTGATAAAAATAAAAAGTAATGGACTGTTGCATGTTATGTTGCATTGAACTGTGAAAGATGATATTGAACCGGACTATGGAGCTATCATTATGTCTGTTGTATGAGAAAAAGAAAATTTTTAGAAAATATAAGTAAGTGTGGACTTGGACTTGGGCAGGGGACTGGTGATTGCTGGAAACATATCTGGCCCATCCAGTGGTGGTGACAGGTCATTTGTCTGGGCCACACATAAAAACCTGCAGCCCAGTGGTATTTGGGCTGGGAAAGTCGACCTACCCTGGAACCACTAGACTCGGGCCTTCAACAACTCTTTTGTAAAGTATCTGTGCAATCCCCTCACCAAAGGCCTCAGAGAAAGAGAGAGAGAGAGAGAGAGCCAGAGCTCATGGAAAAGGTTTCAAAGCCCTTGCTAAAAGCATTCACATAGGCCCCTAGTGCAGGAACGGATTTGTAGGGGATGCTGCATGTCTGAATACAGTAGCCAAGCCAAGGGAAAGCAAAGTGTGTATGGCTATACTACTTTACTTCCCAGGGATGAACACATTCCACAGTTGTCAATACTTTGTATCACAGTGCGGCAAAAGTGATCTCCTCTGAATGTGACCCATGTAGTGAACTGGGCCGGCTGCCAAAGTCCTGCAACCGCGTGTAGTACACACTCCTGCGGCATTCCATTGCTGTTTTTTAGGAGCTAAAACAGGCATTGAGGAGGTGACATACAGTACCACTTCATCACTACCTGTCAAACGCCCTCTGAAAGCTAGTGTAAAAGAGTCTAATGCCGCATACACACGATCGAACATGTTCTATATCTTTATCTAAACTTCGATTGAATTCATCAGAATTTTCAATGAAAAAACTCAGATGGGGCTACACACGATCAGAAAATCTGATGGAAAAAGTCCATCGGACTGTGTTCGGGGCATTAGAGCCATTATATTACGGATCCTTCCAGCAATAACCTTTCCCCCATCATCAGTTAGGAATGTATCTTCAGCTATTGGGAGCTGATTTCTAAATTGTGTGCAGGATTTGTGGCAGCTCATAATCAAAAGAACATATTATAATGTAAGTTTACTAGTCCTTTTATCTTAAGTTTTTCTCCTTTTCATTTTGTTAAATTCCTATGTGATCTCTATCATTCTTCTTTACTGTACAAAACATACGTTAGGCAAAGAATCTTTGGCCTAACGTTTTAAATGCTAATTCAAGACTTTCTTTCAGATGGATGTTCTTGCAGGGCAACCCTCCTGAGCTCTGTAAGTAATCATGATGTAAGTGGTCTACAAGTCGAAGAAAAGGGATTCACATCCTCTCAGATGTAGGAGATTTACAGTGCCTTGAAAAAGTATTCACACCCCTTGAAATTTTCCACATTTTGTCATGTCACAACCTAAACCTTAAATGTATTTTATTGGGATTTTATGTGATAGACCAACACAAAGTGGCACATAATTGTAAAGTCAAAGGAAAAAGATATATGATTTTTGATTTTTTTTGTTTACAAATAAATATCTGAAAAGTGTGGTGGGCATTTGTATTCAGCCCCCCTGAGTCAATACTTTGTAGAACCACCTTTCACTGCAATTACAGCTGCAAGTCTTTTAGGGGATGTCTCTACCAGCTTTGCACATCTAGAGAGGGACATTTCTGCCCGTTCTTCTTTGCAAAATAGCTTAAGCTCTGTCAGATTGGATGGAGAGTATCTGTGAACAGCAATTTTTAAGTCTTGCCACAGATTCTAAATTGGATTTAGGTCTGGACTTTGACTGGGCCATTCTAACACATGAATATACTTTGATCTAAACCATTCCATTGTAGCTCTATCTGAATAGTTAGGGTCATTGTTCTGCTGGAAGGTGAACCTCCGCCCCAGTCTCAAGTCTTTTGCAGACTTTAAGGCCTTGTACACACGAGGAGACATGTCCGATGAAAACGGTCCGCGGACCGTTTTCATCGGACATGTCTGCTGGGAGCTTTTGGTCTGATGTGTGTACACACTATCAGACCAAAATCCCCGCGGACATAGAACTCGGTGACGTGGAAGACACCGACGTTCTCTAACACGGAAGTTCAATGCTTCCACGCATGCGTCGAATCAATTTGACGCATGCGCGGGATTTCGGGTCGCTGGTTACACGTCATAACCTGCGGACATGTCCGATGAGTCGTACTAACATGTCCGACGGACATGTTTCCAGCGGACAAGTTTCTTAGCATGCTAAGAAACTTTTGTCCGCTGGAAACCTGTCCGCTAGGCCGGAAAACTGTCCGCTGGGCCGTACACACGGTCGGACATGTCCGCGGAAACTGGTCCGCGGACCAGTTTCAGCGGACATGTTCGGTCGTGTGTACAAGGCCTAAGATGTTTTATTCTAAGATTGCCCTGTATTAGGATCATTTTAAATTCTAATGTACAATATAAACAAATGGAAAATAAATACTGGGGCATAATATTGAAAGATAATGTGCTTATTTCACCATCTAATCTCCTAATCATTTATAATAAAGTGCCCAATCCCCAGAATTTTTTAGCACCAGGAGTAATTAATAGTAATAAAAACAGTAAAAATATTCCCTTTTCTCTCAGGCTTTTATAGGAAGGGAAATGTAAGGCATGCAGGACCTCTAAAGTTTACACTAGAAGGAAGTAAGAATTTGTGTCTAATGCTATGGGGAAAAATTCTGAAACAAAAAAATGTATCACATGCACCACAGAAAGCGTGGTATATATGTTGGAGTGACTGTGTGGTCTGCAAAATGTGGGTTGCACATCAGGACAGCTCCAGGTGCATTTGAGGGAGAACATCGCCAATATAAAAAAATAGATAAATCATAATGTTTCAAAGCATTTAAATAATAAAGTGATATTCATGACCATCATCCATAATGTATACAATAGCAAAAAATTGGAAAGAGAATCGGACTGTGCAGGCCCAAGAGAGGAGTGACTCATCAAAATATATTAAAACATTTTATATTTACCGTATATATTGGAGTATAAGCACATTTTTTTTGTGCTAAAAATGCCCCCCTCGGCTTATACTCGAGTCACCTAATTGCGCCTGTTCTCCCGGACTTTGTGGACCCGGTACCGGCCGGCCGTAGGTCCCCTGGACCCCAAACTTGGCACACATGTAGCCCCACTTCCTCTACAAGTGTGCAAAGTTTGTTGTCCGGGGGACCTACTGCCGGGGAGCACCGATTTTTCAAAGCCGGGCACCCCTTCCATGGACTCCCATGTTAAACCTTAGTCAAGTCATGGACACAGTGAGGCATGGACACAGTGAGGCATGGACACAGTGAGGCATGGGCACAGTGAGGCATGGGCACAGTGAGGCATGCACATGGACACAGTGAGACAAAGTGAGGCACAGTGAGGCATGCAGATGGACACCCAAGGCTTATACTTGAGTCAATAAGTTTTTCCATTTTTTTGTGGCAAAATTAGGTGCCTCGGCTTATATTCGGGTCGGCTTATACTCGAGTATATATGGTATTTCAGTATCAAAATATTTAAAACAAACATTAATGTCAACATCTAATAAAAAAAGTAGAATACAAAAGCATATTGAGCAATTTCCTGCATAGGGTTATAAAGGGAGAGAGTGAGCATTGGTAAGTAGGTCCTCACATGCTGACACATTTCACCACTGCTTCATCAGGGCCCATGAAGATCACACAGTACTCATCTATAAAGTAGAACAATACCATTTATACTTACATTTAGATATGTACAGTATATCATATTATACATGATCTGTACATTACACTAACAATGTTTCAAAGCATGTTAAGACCTACCACAATAAATATCTGAGTAGACTTGTGGTTCTGGGGGGTTGAAAGGGTGGAGAAACATTGGAGGAGGGGGGAATTTATTAGGCAGTTAAGTCAGGGGGAATCCTTTTGGATTTATAAAACCAAAGTTCTTGCACCCTTCTGGGCTTAATATTGATTTTAATTTAAATGGTTTTGTCATTGACTGTTAATCTCCATTTCTTCCCTTTCTAGATTTTATTGGTTTTGTTTACTCTATTTTGTTAGCCTATTGCCTTGTCCTTTTTAAATTTTAGTGCATACATTTGATATATATTTCTCAAATTGTAGTCCGGGACAGCCCCAGAGATCTAAAGCTCCTCCCACTAGGACAGGAAACGTGTTAACCTTCAGCCTTTAAAAGGTGGTCTTCCAGGCCTTTACCTCAGTATTAGTTTTTCTTCCGGACGGATGGGTTAACATGTTTTCCAGAATCTGTTTAGGGAGCGCTATGTCTCAGCAGTAGATTGTGAAGACTGGAGACTCCCTGATATTTTTTGTGCAGTACCTTCTCCTGGACCAGTGCGATCCCTCCATTAGTAGGTTGGGAGGCTGGTGGAGGCTGCATTCCTGCTGTCTTATATGCGCAGGAAGGTCGTGACTGCTGGACATGGAGCTCCTTAACTTTGCCTGTCAGGGTTGCAGTGGCTCTGTGTTTCCCTGCTTGGTGGGGTAGAGAAGCACACCACTTGTTTCCTCGACTGGGCAGAGAGGATGCATTTCAAGCTTGCTAAGCTGGAAGATACAGAGGCATTATTTCCTGCCAGAGTGACGTCATCAGCGGGCACTGGAGGTATGTGGTTCAGGCCTCAGCAGCGCAAGCAGCCTAATTGAGCTGGCATGCTGGTGCAGAGTGGTGGGGACCCAGCAGAGGCTGCAGCGGTGACCCCCCTGGAACAGCATGAATCCTACAACGGCTTCTCAGTCACTGGACTTTGTTCGTCAGGCACCAGTTCCTCACAGTTTTGCATGGGGAGTCTTAGTCTTTCCCTCTTGCTAAACCTGTGGGGGTTCACCTTTTTCCTCTACCTTCTGGGGCTCCTTTTGTCTCAGGTGGTAGGGACACCTTCCTTTCCCAAGCATGGTGGGCAAAACCCAGAACAGGGTCTAGACACAGGCTCCCAAGAAGAATTGTGCCATGTGTCAGTTATTGCTTGTCATAAGAATCTTACATCCGTCAAGGATAAGATGGTATCTACATTTCAGTCATTAAAATATTAGATTGATAAGATGCAGTCCCCTTCAGTCCCTTAGGTTTAGGCTTCATTTTTGCTATGAGTTGCCGATACTCCTTTACATTCTGGAGCTGGGGATGGGCATCTGGAGGAGGATCTTAGATCCTATACTCCTTTCAGACAGAGTCTGGTCAGATGGGGAATTGAGGGAGGAAAGTACTTTACAAAGTGATTTTTTGGAAAGTCTTGTTTAAAAAAAAAAACATGTCATACTTACCTCCTATGTGTAGTGGATTTGCACAGGGCAGCCTGGATTCTCCTCTTCTTGGGTCCCTCTTTGCTGCTCCTAGCCCCTACTTCCTGTTGAGTGCCCCCACAGCAAGCAGCTTACTATGGGGGCACCTGAGCCGAGCAGCAGTTGTGTGTTCTGTGTCCATTCAGACGCGGAGCTGCCATTTGGCCCCGTCCTCTCTCTCCCAATTGGCTAGCTGACTTTGACTCCCGTGGCTGTCAATCAATGACACCACCACTCTGTCTCAGCTAATTAGGAGGGAGAGTCAGGGACAGTCGAGGGACTCGTGGAGATCGCTGAATAGAGAGGGGGCTCAGGTAATTATTAGGGGGTGCTAAAGAGACTGCTGCACACTTTTTTATCTTAATGCATAGAATTACATTTATCGGATTAAGGCAACTTTTTTACCACCGAAAGTACTGTAAATTTCTTTTAACAATTTTGCTAAATTTTACTAATAACATTGTGCATCCTCAAATGTTCTGTGAATCGCATTCATATCATACTAGTCTGTACAATAATGTTTGAATGCTTCTTTGATTTCTGGCTTTTCCTTTTCAGCATTTGAGCAACAGTAGATACAGATACAATTTATACCATTCCTTTGCAAAATGGAGATTTGTTCCTGGCCTTGAGTGCTATTATCCTTCACAAATATATTTAGAATGCACCCAGTACTTCTTTTATACACTTGTAAAGCAAAAAAACTCCCCAAAGTACATTGCCAGTTTTTTTTTGTTTAGCCAGCAAGTAGTTTATTGTCACCTTTTATATTTCTGTCAGCTCTGTTCACACATACAGTTAAGATTTCAGTCATTGCACATTCTGAGTTATTTGTGTAACATTTACTTGAAAGTTATTTTGACATGGCCTTTGTATATATTACTTGCTTTCAGAAAAGATTTACTAGGTTTTAGAGTTTTATGAAATGTGAAAAAAACATGTAACTGAAGTACGACCAGGAATAATGGTATACTTGAGTGTTACAGTGCAGGAGGTGAGGATACTGAGTATGCCAGCAGGGAGTGCTCCGTGTTGGTGGTTGTGGACGCCTTTGTTGGATGAAGGAGAGGAAAGTACCATTTGACTTGGAGTAGGAACTTGAGTGGGTGGTGAGGGATGGGGGGTTTGAAGAGTAGATATGATCAAAGACAGCAGAAAGGGATGAAAGAGAGAAGCCAGAAATGAAAAGGGGAACTGGGGGGGGGGGGACAGGTCAAAAAGGGGGACAGGGAGAGGGGAAAAGTCCTGTGTGGACCAACAGCTGGGCATGTCAATGGTGAACTGTAGGAGTTATCATATATACAGTATATATCCGCATCCAAAAACAGGTTGCTTTGGGACAGGACCACCAAATGTGGTGGAGGGTGCCGTGCTCCCTGCAGCCTCAAAAGCACAGAGTAATGCGGTGGGAACAAGCTTAGAGATGTGATCGAGGGTCATATACCAACACAAAAGTAGTTTATAGGCATTCTCCTGGGCCAAGATGTTCTGACGACGTTTAAAGGAAGTGAGCCAGAACCTATTCCAGGCTGCTTGGTCAGGAACAGTGAAGTGATCCTCCCATTTACTACATAAAGACGTTTGCGAGAGCTCAAGAAATCAAGGAGGGAGGTGTAAAGGTCAAAAACCAGACCCTTTAAATTTGGGTCTTTTCAACATCAATTTTAGAAATAAATTAGGATTTTGGGAGGCCATGTGTGCATTTATACAGGCTTTGAATGTGGTGGTTAATTTGGTCGTACTGGAAGGCCTCATTGGCTCGTAGTTTCCAGTGTTCTTGAAAATGTAATGTTTATTTTTTTTTTTTGCAGGCGGAACCCCGCTTTAAGAGTAGGCTTCTAGGTAAATTAAGTGATAGGGACAGGACACATGGGGGGTAGAGATGGAAGAGTTGCTCGCCCCAAAGTTACATGGAAGAGAGGGGTTCCCCAGGTAGGGGTTCTAGGTAAATCAAGTTAGCTCTCCTATAAACATTGAAGCAGGGGTTGATTACTTAGGGCTGTTCTTTGTCTCACAGGCTGAGCACTGTTCTACTGCTCATTCGGTTAAAAGCGGATCAGCGTCTGCAGCGCTGCTCTGTGTAATCTGACATTGGGGAAGTCTTCCTGCTTTCAGAATACAATAGCACATCAGTGAGGATTCCGCCAACCACCTTGAATGTGTGGATGGGGGTATCAGTTCAGTTTTTTTTTTTTTTTTTTGTACACTGTATACATAAAAAAAACTGAACTACGTATGGCCAACTTTAGTTACATATTCTCTTTAAATTGTTTGCACACACTCAAACCACAATTACCAGGCCTGAGTGAGAATCCTAAAACCTCCTAAGGTATACAGGGAAATTCACACCATATGTGTCTCACTCGCTTTCTTTTCCCAGAACTAGTAAGTGGAGCAGGGCTTCGACAACGACCCACCTCCTCATTATTCACCTTGTTTGAACTAACACTGGAAATTAAAGAATCTATTTTTTTTTATGAATTCTTTATATTCATTTTTTTTTTTTTTGGTTAAATACAAAACATAGTCATTTGGACCATTCTCCTGGCTTAAAGTACAAAACAATAACACCATGAAGGTGGTGAGAACAGATCAAGGTTGATCGGACAAAATAACTCAAAAATAACTCACTAACATATTTACTAACCACATCCTGAATTTCTCAGTATTTTCATATTCTACTATGCTACATTTATGTATTTAATGGTAAATAGAACCTGGCCTTGGCCACACATCGCTGAAACTGCTCTATGAAGTCACTCAAGTTCATATTGACAATTGTTCACATTCAGATAAAAGCTTAAAACAATTATCTGCCTCCCTGTTTCCATGAAGGGGATGTCACTTATTCAGTTGGACCCACAAGGTCATCCAAGCATAGGAAATTTAACATTACAAAGAGAATGATGCATTCTTAACTGTCACATAAGTAAGGGTCAGCTATGGCGGATAGGGTGAGTGTCAGTGCAATTATCGATGTGGAGTTTTCAGACAAAGATCTGACATGTTTTGCTTACCTATTCCGAAACATGCAGCTATTTAAATGATCGCTCTAACGTGTCCCTCATCTTCCAATAAAGTATTCCAAGGCTCCATTACCTTTGCCACACCTGAGAACTCACCAGATCACCCACTACAGGTGAGTCATGTCTAGCGTGTTGTTATCAGAGGGTCCAAAAATGCAAGACATCAGCATACTCACCCAACCTGCAGGCCTCCAATAAGACCTGGACACAGAATTGGAGACTTCTTCCCCCCCAAATCTCTTCGAAGTCTCCAAGCTCCAGACCCTGATCCAAGATTACCAAACTGGAATCCCAGTCTTCTCTATTCAGAAACAATATTCTGAAGCTTTGCACTCCTGTGTCCTTTGTTATTTCTATATCAATTTACTAAACTCACGTTTATGGCTTATCAAATATTGAAGGGCACTAATTGGCAGGCCTAGTGCTGGGTCAGTTGCCATGCTTTTAAATAAAGTATTTATTTAAAGTACTATTTGTCTTGTTTACCATTATCACAAACGGTCATGTTTATGTTTTACGGCGAGAAAACTGTCGTGGTTCTCGACGGGAGTCTCAATTTCCTCGTCGGGCTTGTTTACAACGAGAAACACGTTCGTGTGTATGCTTAGAAACCCGCGCATGCTCAGAATAAAGTATGAGATGGGAGCGCACCTTCGGTAAAAGTAGCCTTCGTAATGGAGATAGCACATTTGTCACGCTGTAACAGACTGAAAAGCGTGAATCGTCTCTTACCAAACTTTTACTTAACACGCAGTAACATGAGATTAGCAAAAGCAGCCCCAAGGGTTGTGCCAGTGGAATCGAACTTCCCCTTTATAGCGCCGTTGTACATGTTGTACGTCACCGCGTTTGAGAAAGACGAGATTTTGTCTTGACAGTGTGTATGCAAGGAAAGCTTGACAAGATTCTCGACAAGCCTGACAAGGAACTTGTCGAGGAAAACGATGTTTCTTTTACGTGTGTACGAGTGTGTACGAGGCCTATTGGTATGATAGCAGGGTAGATTAATAGTATGCTTTCAAATAGTTAAAATTCCTCACTATGGGTAGCTAAAGCTATATTTTGATTTGGTAAAGAGTGTAGTTTTATTATTAACTGTTTTGGATAAACTGTTTTATTAAATTATACATTTTTACAAAAACAAGAAAAATAGAGACATCCTGACATCCAAAAACAAATAGAAAAATACAGTGCATCCGGAAAGTATTAACATTGCTTCACTTTTTGGGGATTTTGTTATGTTATAGCCTTATGCCGCATACACACGGTCGTTTTTCGGCATTAAAAAAAACTACGTTTTTAAAACTGTCATTTAAAATCATCGTTCATCTTTTCCTTGATCCTGACTAGTCTCCCAGTTCCTACCGCTGAAAACATCCCCACAGCATGATGCTGCCACCACCAGGCTTCACTACAGGGATGGTATTGGACAGGTGATGAGTGGAGTCCTTCAGGTGCCTTTTGGCAAACTCCAGGCACACTATCATCCGCCTTTTACTGAGAAGTGGCTTCTGTCTGGACACTCTACCATACAGGCCTGGTTGTGGAGTGCTGCAGAGATGGTTGTTCTTCTGGAAGGTTCTCCTCTCTCCACAGAGAAATGCTGGAGCTCTGTCAGAGTGACCATCAGGTTCTTGGTCACCAAGGCCCTTCTCCCCTGATTGCTCAGTTTGGCCGGGCAGCCTGCTCTAGGAAGAGTCCTGGTGGTTCCAAACATCTTACATTTACAAATGATAGCGGCCACTGTGCTCATTGGGACCTTCAATGCTGCAGAATTTTTTCTGTACCCTTTCCCAGATCTGTGCCTCAATACAATCCTGTCTCAGAGGTCATCAGACAATTCCCTGGACTTCAATGCTTGGTTTGTGCTCTGACATGCACTGTTAACTGTGGGACCTTAAATAGACAGGTGTGTGCCTTTCCAAATCATGTCCAATCAACTAAATTTACCACAGGTGGACTCCAATCAAGTTGTAGAAACATCTCAAGGATGATCAGTGGAAACAGGATGCACCTGAGCTCAATTTTGAGGGTCATGGCAAAGGCTGTGAATACTTATGTACATGTGATGTTTTTTTTTTTTTTTAATACATTTGCAAAGATTTCAAACAAACATCTTTCAAGTTGCCATTGTGGGGTACTGTTTGTCGAATTTTGAGAAAAATAATGAGTTTTAATACATTTTGAAATAAAGCTGCAACATAACAAAATGTGGAAAGAGTGAAGCGCTGTGAATACTCTGTAATATATTGTCCAGAAACAAACAAACAAACAAGAAATATTTGAGCATAAGCCATATGTAGAATACGTGGGCTAGATTCAGGTAGGGGGACGTAATTTTGTGCAGGCCTAACGTATCCTATTTATGCTACGCCTCCGCAACTTAGACGGGCAAGTGCAGTATTCACAAAGCACTTGCTCCGTAAGTTGTGGCGGCGTAGCGTAAATCAGCCGACGTAAGCGCGCCGAATTCAAATTGAGAAGAGGTGGGCGTGTTTTATGTAAATAAAACATGACCCCACGCAAATGACGTCTTTAACGAACGGCGCATGCGCCGTTCGTGAAAGAATCCCAGTGCGCATGCTCGAAATTCCGCTGCAAATCGTCAATGCTTTCGACGTGGATGTAATTTACGCAAAGCCCTATTCGCAAACGACTTACGCAAACGACGTAAAAAATTCAAAATTCGACGCGGGAACGACGTCCATACTTAACATTGGATGCTCCTCATATAGCAGGAGCAACGTTACGCCGGAAAAAGCCTTATGCAAACGACGTAAAAAATTCCGCCGGGCGCACGTACGTTTCTGAATCGGCGTATCCAGCGCATTTGCATATACTACGCTGAAAGCGACGGAAGCGCCACCTAGCGGCCAGCATAAATATGCAACTAAGATACGACGGCGTAAGAGACTTACGCCAGTCGGATCTTAGGCAAATTTCGGCGTATCTTGCTTTCTGAATACAGAAAGAAGATACGCCGGCGCAGATTTGAATTTACGCGGCGTATCAATAGATACGCCGGCGTAAATTCTCTCTGAATCTAGCCCATGATATTTACTTACTATGGCATTTTTCTTTAAATTATGATTTAAACTAAATTTTAAAATAACACTCCTTATGCTTGACAAAATAAAGATATCTACCCATGCAAAGAAAAAGTAACTATCTCATATACCCTTCAGATTTGGTGTAAAACCAGATCGTCAAAAAAAAAAAAAGGAAAAAGAAACTGAATGTTCTAGACAAAAAATATATTTATCAGTATACAAAAAAACAAGGAACAGACAAAACATCTATACAAAAGGAGGAAAAAGAAAGGTCTCCATCATGAAGCCATATTATTATTTTTTCATTCAGTAACATGGGTCCTGACCTCTGGATTGAAACAAAAATAGAACCATGGGGTTCATGTATAAAAAACTGCTATGATTTATCATTTTCCCATGACAGCAAGATCGCAAATGGCATCTAATTTTACCACCGAATCTGCCATTGATGGTATCACAGTAGACTTTCAATGTCAAGGAATTACAGTTCTTGCGTGTATGTGAAAATAATTCCAGCTTCAATATGTTGGAATATGTTATATGTTATATTTTTATGAGCCTTACATTACCGTTCCCTCCATATAGAAATGTATCTATTGCAAGTATATTGTAAAGTTTATTTTTGAAGGCCTCATAGTGGGATGATTGCTTTATTGAAAGCAGATACAACTGCATACAGAAAATATTACTAAGTCTGTCTCAACCAAATCTTGAGTGTATTGGTATGATACCCTGCAGGGTAGATTAGAAGGATAGTATGCTGTGGAGATGTGTAGTTTATCATTAAATGTTTTTGGATACATTTTGATTAACTTGATTTATAAAATTTTAAGTATTACAAAAACAAGGAAAAAAGAGAGTTATGCCGCGTACACACGATCATTTTTCGGGTTGTAAAAAACAAAGTTTTTCAGGCTTTAGAAAAAACGAAGTTTTTTTCAACTTGATCATTAAAACTGCGTTGCCTACACACAATCGTGAAAAAAAAATGCTCTAGCAAAGCGCAGTGACGTGCAACACGTACAACGGCACTATAAAGGGGAAGTTCCATGCGGATGGTGCCACCCTTGGGGCTGCTTTAGCTGATTTTGTGTTAGTAAAAGACGATTCGCGCTTTTCTGTCTGTTACAGCATGATGAATGTGCTTACTCCATTACAAATGGGAGTTTTACCAGAACAAGCGATCTCGTCTCATAACTTGCTTCTGAGCATGCGCAGGTTTTTCACGTCGTTAAAGCCCACACACGACCATTTTTACAACCCGAAAAAACGACATAGTTTAAAACATTGTGAAAAAATAGAGCATGTTCGAATTTTTTTTGGTCGTTTTTCAGAACCCGAAAAAAGCTCTGAAGCCCACACATGATCGTTTTAAATGACATTTTAAAAAAACGTTGTTTTTTACAACCCGAAAAATTATCGTGTGTATGCGGCATTAGTCTGACATATCCAAAAACAAATAGAAGATTCATATATTGTCCCGAACAAAGAAAAATGTGAGTATCAGCAATTTATAGAATATGGGCCGGATTCAGAGAGATTGTCGTATCTTTAAAGCGGCGTAGCGCATCTGATATGCGCTACGCCGACGTAACATAGAGAGGCTCGTACTGAATTCACAAAGCACTTGCTCCCATATTTACGCCGGCGTAACGTAAATGGGCCGGCGTAAGCCTGCCTAATTCAAAGTAGGCAGGTAGTGGGCGTGTTGTATTAAAATGAATCGTGACCCCATGTAAATGAAGCGCCGAACGAACGGCGCATTCTCAGTATCACGTCGAATTTACTCCCTAACATACGCCGGCTCAATGCCTGTGACGTGAACGTAACCTACGCCCAGCCCCATTCACATACGACTTACGTAAACAATGTAAAATTAGACGCTTGTTCCAACGTCCATACCTTTGCATTACCTGCACCTCATATAGCAGGGGTAACTTTACGCCGGATGTACGCCTTACGTAAACGGCGTAACTTAATGCGACAGGCGCAAGTACGTTCGTGAATCAGCGTATCTAGGTCATTTGCATATTTGAGGCGTAAATCTACGGAAGCGGCCCTTGCGGCCAGCGTAAATATGCACCCAAGATACGACGGCGTAGGAGACTTACGTCGGTCGTATCTTGGCAAAATTCAGGCATATCTGATTTCCAGAATACGCGTATAGATACGACGGCGCACATTTGGACTTACGACGGCGTATCTGGAGATACGTCGTCGTAAGTCCTTTCTGAATCCGGGCCTGTGTGTTCATATTCCCTTGCTATGCCATTTTCCTTTTAAATGATGATTTAAACTACCTTTAATAAATAACATTTCTTAAGATAAAGATATCTACACATGCAAAGAAAAATGAACTATCTCATATAACCTCAATATTTTGTGTGAAACAAGGTCATCACAAAAAAGGGAAAAAAAAATGCCAAAACTTATATTTATCAGAATAAACTATATATAAAAAAGGAACAGACAAAACATCTATACAAAAATGGAAAAAAAGAAAGGTCTCCATCATGAAGCCATATTACAATTTTTTCATTCAGTAACACGGGTCCTCACCTCTGGATTAAAATGAAAATAGAGCCATGTATTAAAAAACTTTCAGTTTCCTGTGACAATGTGACAACAAGATCACAAGTGGCATCTAATTCCACCACCCAATCCATCATCGATGGTATCACAGACTTCCAATGTTGAGGAATTGCAGCTCTTGTGTCATGTGAAAATAATTCCTGCTTCTACTGTATATGTTGTATTTAATGAGCCTTGGATTACTGTTTCTTCCACGTTGAAATATATCTATTGTGAGTACAGTACAGTAAAACCTTGGATTGCGAGCATAATTCGTTCCAGAAACATGCTTGTAATCCAAAGCACTTGTATATCAAAGCGAATTTTCCCATAAAAAAAAAAGAATTTTCCCATAAGAAATAATGGAAACTCAAATGATTTGTCCCACAACCATTTATTCATAAGTCCTTCAGTCCTATATCAAGTCAAAATGTATTAAAACATTTTGCTTGTCTTGCAAAATGCTCTCAAACCAAGTTACTCTCAAACCAAGGTTTTACTGTATATTGTAAGGTTCCCTTTTGAAGACCTGATAGTGGGATGATTTCAGCCAAATTTCAGGCTTTATACTCTACATCCACAGACCCCCTCCTTCATCCTTGAGGTCCCCTAGTGCTATTTTATGCATTTTTTTACTTAACTTTTTCAGATGTCTTTTATCTTGTCCTGAGATACAATGGGTCCTCTTTCTCTTAAAGGGGTTGTAAAGGTACAATTATTTTCCCTAAATAGCTTCCTTGACCTTAGTGCAGTCCTCCTTCACTTACCTCATCCTTCGATTTTGCTTTTAAATGTCCTTATTTCTTCTGAGAAATCCTCACTTCCTGTTCTTCTGTCTGTAACTCCACACAGTCACGTGAGGCTTTCTCCCTGGTGTGGAGTGTCGTGCTCGCCCCCTCCCTTGGACTACGGGAGAGTCAGGACGCCCACTAACACACAGCTCCTTTCTCTGTCTGCAACGTAGAGAGTGTCCTGACTCTCCTGTAGTGCAAGGGAGGGGGCGAGCACGACACTCCACACCAGGGAGAAAGCCTTGCATTACTGTGTGGAGTTACAGACAGAAGAACAGAAAGTGAGGATTTCTCAGAAGAAATAAAGACATTTAAAAGCAAAATGGAAGGATGAGGTAAGTGAAGGAGGACTGCACTAAGGTAAAGGAAGCTATTTAGGAAAAAAAAATTGTACCTTTACAACCCCTTTAAGTCTTCTCCTGGTGGTGGTAGGTCCTGGATAATGCTGACATCAGTGCCACTCTCTGTGTTGATTAATTGTTCTTGCCCTCCAGGTTCCATTAATATGATAGCCGCATCCTTTGCTGGAAATGGGGCTAACATCTTCCTTGTCCCTCTAATAAAACTCAAACCCACATATTTGCACTCTTTGGGCTAGATTCAGGTAGATTTCGGCCGGCGTAGCGTATCTCAGATACACTATGCGCTGTAACTTACGGCGGCGCAGTGTAACTGGGCCGGCGTAAGCCCGCCTAATTCAAAATAGGCTGGTTGGGGGCGTGTTCTATGTAAAATACTAGTGACCCCACGTATTTGAAGTTTTTAACGAACGGCGCATGCACCATCCGTGAACATATCCCAGTGCGCATGCTCCAAATGACGTCGGCAAATCGTCATGCTTTCGACGCGAACGTAAATTACGGCCAGCCCCATTCACGGACGAGTTAGGCAAACAACGTAAAATTTACGACGTCCATACTTAACATTGGCTGCGCCATGTTTTTGGTGGTTTATCTTTACGCCTGAAAACCCCTTACGTAAACGGCGTATCTTTACTGCGACGGCCAGGCGTACGTTTGTGAATAGGCGTATATAGCTGATTTACATATTCTAGGCGTAAATCAGCGTACACGCCCCTAGCGGCCAGCGTAAATATGCAGTTAAGATACGACGGCGTAGGAGACTTACGCCGGCCGTATCTTAGCAACATTTAAGCGTATCTCAATTTGAGCATACGCTTAAAGTTGCGACGGCACGGATTCGGACTTACGACGGCGTATCTACTGATACGCCCGTCGTAAGTATTTATGAATCTGCCCTTTGTCTACTAATGTTTGATGTGATGCTGACCTTTTTTTTCTAAATATAGTATTTACTGAGGATATTTTATGATGTATATAGTAACTGAAAAATAGCTAATTCAATAGCATTTCAAGAAGACAATTTAATCAAGCAATGGCATGAAAAGCTGTACAATTATATCCTCTCTTTGTTGAAGAAAACAATAAGTACAATGACGGGTGAAATTAGCTTATTGATACTTATATTGCTGCACTGTTGGGAACTTCTTCCTAACTTGGCCATAAAATGTGGCACCATCTAGCTAAGGAACTATATATTTTCATACTAAAGAACAATCATAGAGATTTTATAATGTGGGGAAAACCTCTGTTTGAGATGTTGAACACTTTTATTGATGACTGTTAATGCTTTGCAACCCAATCATCACAAGCGATATTTGACTGGGGCTTACTGCTTGCACATCATGGACCATGTATACAGACCTAACTAGGGATGAGCTTCGAGTTCGAGTCGAACTCATGTTCGATTTGAACATTGCCTGTTCGCCGAACAGCAAACAATTTGGGGCGTTCGCGGCAAATTCAAAAAGCCGCAGAACACCCTGGAAAAATCTATGGGAGGAGTCTAAAGTGCTAATTTTAAAGGCTTATATGCAAGTTATTGTCATAAAAAGTGTTTGGGGACCTGGGTCCTGCCCCAGGGGACATGTATCAATGCAAAAAAAAGTAACAAAAAAAAGGCCGGTTTTTCGGGAGCAGTGATTTTAACTATTTCAATACAGGGCTTTTATACACCCTTCCTTACCAGACCAATTTTTAGCTTTCAGCGCTCTCACAATTTGAATGACAATTACTCAGTCATGCTACACTGTACCCAAAGCAATTTTTTATCTTTTTTTTCTCACAAACAGAGCTTTCTTTTGGTGGTATTTAATCACTGTTGGGTTTTTTATTTTTTGCATTATAAACAAAAAAAGAGAGACATTTTTGAAAAAAAAACAAAAAAAAAACACTTTTTTAGTTTGTATTGTAAAATTTGGCAAATAAGTCCTTTTTTCTTCATAAAATTGGGCCAAAATGTATACTACTACATATCTTTAGTAAAAAAATAACCCAAAAAAGTGTATAATATTTGGTCTCTGTGAAAGTTATAGAGTCTACAAGCTATGGTGCAAATCATTGAAAAATTATCACATCTGATCACTCCTGATGTACTGAAGGCCTGTCTCATTTCTTGAGACCCTAACAAGCCAGCAAAGTACAAATACCCCCCAAATTACCCCTTTTTGGAAAGCAGACATTCCTATGTATTTAGTAAGAGGCATGGTGAGTTTTTTGAAGTTGTATTTTTTTCCCATTATTCTTGGGGGAAAAAAAATATTTTTTTTTTGCACACAATTGTCATAACAAGTTATTTCTCTCACACAGCACATGCATACTTGCAATGACACCCCAAAATACATTCTGCTACTCCTCCTGAGTATAGTGATACCACATGTGTGAGACCTTTACACAGCCTGGACATAGAGGCCCAACATTGAAGTAGCACCGTCAGGCATTATAATCTAATTTCTCAACCTCACCTATTACAGTTTTGAAAACGGGTTCTCTGGTGGCGGGTACTCCTGATGGACTGGTGGCGGGTACTCTGGTAGTGGGTACCTTGGTGGAAGGTACTCTGGTGAGGTGGCGGGTACTCTGGTGAGGTGGCGGGTAATCTGGTGGCAGGTACTCCTGATGGACTGGTGGCGGGTACTCCTAATAGACAGGTACTCTGGTAAAGTGGCGGGTACTCTGGTGAGGTGGCGGGTACTCTGGTGGCGGGTACTCTGGTGAGGTGGCGGGTACTCTGGTGCCGGGTACTATGGTGAGGTGGCGGGTACTCTGGTGAGGTGGCGGGTACTCTGGTGAGGTGGCGGGTACTCCTGATGACAGGTACTCTGTATTTAAGGGGGCAATCTCGGCACAGTGGTACTTATGTGGTGTATTACGGATGTGTAACTCACTGTTGCTGATCTCCTCCTCACACTGGATCTGTGTGTGAAGAGGAGAACAGCAACAGTAAGTTACACACAGTGTTGTGTTTACTTCTAGTGACCGGCTGTGATTGGACACAGCTGGTCACGTGGTATAGAGCCAATTTTATTGGCTCTTTACCCTGATCTAGGCTGGGCTGTATCCAGGTGAACAGCCTCAGCCCAGATCGCCGCACTGCGCGCCCCCAGGGGAGCGCGCGGGCGCGGTGCACACCGCTGCGCTGCATTACCGGTAAGTTGCACCGGAAACACCACCCACCGCTACATTACCCCCATCGGGGATCGGCTGTGTCCCGAGGGACACACCGGATCCCTGATCGCCGCGCTGCGTGCCCCCAGGGGCACGCGCGGGCGCTGTGCACGCTGCTGCTGCAGCTCTGCATTGGAAATCTGGTATGCTACACCGGAAGCTCCGCCGCCCGCCGCCACTCCATTACCCCCATCGGGGAACGGCTGTGTCCCGAGGGACTCACCGGATCCCCGATCGCCAATCTGCGGCGGAAAGCCGAGGACGTCATATGACGTCCACCCAGAATGGGAGATCCCATCTGTGGACGCCATATGACTATGGCTGGGTTAATAATGCCTAAAGTGAAACAATAAAGTGAAATATTCCTTTAAATTTCGTACCTAGGGGGTGTGTAAAGTATGCCTGTAAAGAATCGCTTGTTTCCCGTGCTTAGAACTGTCCCTGCACAAAGTGTAATTTCTGAAGGATAAAAACTCATTTAAAATCACTGCTCCTGAAAAAACTACAGTTTTTAAAACTTTTTTTTGCATTGATACATGTCCCCAGGAGCAGGACCAGGGTCCCAAAACACTTTTTTAGGACAATAACTTGCATATTAGCCTTTAAAGTTAGCACTTTAGATTTCAAACGTTCGAGTCCCATAGACTTTAATGGGGTTCTCAAGTTCACACAAACCTTTGGTCTGTTCGCAGGTTCTAATGCGAACCAAACGGGGGGGTGTTCGGCTCATCCCTAGACCTAATAAAAATGGACCTTCTACAAAAGACACACTGTAAGAATGGTGGTGGTTTATACATAGAAACAATTCCTGAAGGAGTTAGACCTCTGAATATTTCTTGTTGATATTCATGGAATTTTTTGATAAATCACCATATAAAACTGATTTCATGGTGTTGTACTCTGGAGGAACGAGGTGCCATGCTATTGTATGCTCCCTTGCTCTAGTTATATTGTTCCTTCTACTCAGTGACCAGCTCTGGATCAACACCAACCCATGAACATGTGTGTGCCTTCAGCGTTCAGCTATTTAATAATGCATGGTGTATGATTTATACTGCCTGGATACCATGAAAGCTCTCAGCATCCATCATCTTCTTTAGTTCAGCCCCGGGGGGCTAAGCGTTCTTTTCCTGTGTATACGTAGGATGAGTTTTTAAAGGCTGGAGAGTCCCACTGAGCATACATATTGACAGACTGAAATACAATTGATGAACAGCTCTCCATGTGTTATAATCCTACTGTCTTACTTTGCATTTTCATAAAATAACATCAACTATGCTATAAATTCAGAAAATTATTGTTCATATTTGTCTTCACAGTTAGTTATTGCTACAAAGTGAAGAGGTATAAGAGATAGAAGTAACAAACAATATATACGGTAACTACCAGCATTATATGTCTGACAGCTGAGTTTGTTTAAGAGGCAGAGTATTCGACATATATATATATATATATATATATATATATATATATATATATATATATTTTTTTTTTTTTTAAATACGAAATCCCCAATTAACTATTTATATTTAAAATGGCAATGTGATGCATTTTCTGGATCGATTTCAACACTCAATATATCACTGCTTAGGTTACTCATCTGCGCAGTTATGCCGCGTACACACGATCGGACATTCCGACAACAAAACAATTTTTTTTTCCTGACGGATGTTGGCTTAAACTTGTCTTGCATACACACGGTTGCATAAATGTTGTGGGAAATTCCGATTGCCAAGAATGCGGTCTCGTACAACACGTACAACTGCACTATAGAAGGGAAGTTCAATACCAAGCGCGCCACCCTTCGGGCTCCTTCTGCTAATCTTGTGTTAGTAGAAGTTTGGTGAAAGACGATTTGCGCTTTTCAGTCTCGTGCTTTTCAGTCCGTTACTGCTTCGTTAGAAGAGCAGTCCGTTAAAAGAGAATGCGCTACATTAAAAGATAAAAAAAATTGCAGCGTGACGAATGTGCTATCTCCATTACAAATACTAGTTTTACCAGACCGAGCGATTCCGTCTCGTACTTGATTGAGAGCATGCGTGTAATTTTTTGCGTCGGAATTGTCTACACATGCTCGAATTTACGAGAACGGATTTTGTTGTTGAAAAATTAGAGATCCAGCTGTCCAACATTTGTTGTCGGAAATTCAGAGCGTGTGTGCCAGAGCGGCATTAGAGTGCTAATTCCTAGACACTGGCACTTGCCTACAGTCCCAACAGTGAGAGAATGGGTAGCCAAAAAATGCTACAAAACAAGAATGGAAGAACTGTTTACCCAACAACAGGACAGATATGATTCTTTTACAGCAAAATGTACCCCTTGGATTCTCTGCATGGATACTGATGACTTCAAGACCCTAGCATGAGCCTATACACTAAAGCACAGCCATATACTCTTACCTGGTAGGACCAGACATTCTTGATGAGCATTTACGTAGTTGACTAGGGGCTGTCTCTCCCTACTCATGACCTTCTCCCCCATACAATACTACCTATATGCTTCCTTCTCTTTACCCCATGTACCTCCTTTTTTTTGCTCCCAATTCTCCATCCTCCCTGGATGACTAAGATACGCTGATTTCCACTAACATTGGTAACTTAATGCACCACCTTTGCCTCTTGCCACTCATGGGGCCGGATTCAGATACCTGAGCGTATCTTTCTTCCGGCGTTACGCCGCTGTAACTTTGGGCGCAAGTTCTATATTCAGAAAGAACTTGCGCCCTTATTTACGGTGGCGTAACGTATGTGTTGCGGCGTAAGGCCGCCTAATTCAAATGGGGATGTTGGGGGCGTGTTGTATTAAAATTTGACTTGACCCCGCGTTTTTCAAGTTTTTTTTGAACGGCGCATGCGCCATCCGTAAAATATCCCAGTGTGCATTGCGCCAAAGTACGCCGCAAGGACATATTGGAATCGACGTGAACGTAAATGACGTCCAGCTCTATTCGCGAACGACTTACGCAAACGACATAACATTTTCAAAATTCGACGCGGGAACGACGGCCATACTTAACATAGGATACGCTGCACATACCCCTCATATAGCAGGGGTAACTTTACGCCGGAAAAAGACTAACGCAAACGACGTAAAAAAAAGCACCGGGCGGTCGTTCGTTTCTGAATCGGCGTAAATACTAATTTGCATATTCCTCGCGTAACTATACAGAAGCGCCACCTAGCGGCCAGCGAGAATATGCAGCCTAAGATACGGCGGTGTAAGACACTTACGCCGGTCGGATCTTAGGGATATCTATGCGTAACTGATTCTCTGAATCAGGCGCATAGATACGACCTCCCGCACTCAGAGATACGCCGTCGTATCTTGTATCTGAATCTGGCCCACTACGGTGTTTAGTAGAGTAGTATATACTGTATAACCTTTCTACAATGGTGGTGAGCTAGGTTGCAGGCTGTAAAACATGTGTTACTAAGGCCCCGTACAGACGACCGAACATGTCTGCTGAAACAGGTCTGCGGACCACTTTCAGCAGACATGTTCGGTCGTCTGTACAGCCGAGCGGACAGGATTCCAGCGAACATTTGCCCGCCGGGCCTTTTTCGAGCAGGCAAATATTTCTAAACATGTTTAGAAACAGCCCGCTGGAATCCTGTCCGTCGGACATGTTCGGTCGTCTGTACAGACCTACCGTACATGTCCGAGCGGCAGCCATCCCTCGCATGCGTCAAATGACTTTGACGCATGCGTGGAAGCATTGAACTGGCAGGGCCGCGCACGTCGCCGCGTCATCGTCGCGGCGACGGCGCGGCCTCGTCGCCGCGTATCGAGTACGCGCGGATTTCTGTATGATGGTGTGTACAGCCATCATACAGAAATCTCCGGAAAGACATGTACGCTGAAAACGGTCCGGCGGACCGTTTTCATCGTACATGTTTGCCCGTGTGTACAAGGCCTTACACATACTAACATTGCTATGTGGAGCCCATCTGTCGCTGATCTGATACTTATTTGTGATAGTACCCCCCTCCCTTTTTTTCAGTACCTTAATCTTTTTTTTAATAAAAACAAATTGAGTAAAATAAATATGTTATTGTGACATTTTTTCTTTATGATTTCCTTTTCTCTAATAGTACTTTTTATGCTGCTCCACAATGGACACTTTTTTTTATTTAAACTCTGCTTCTCCCATGATGCAACAGGCACTTTCCATACTCTTCTCCTGCACTCACTCTTCTGACTGATGTCAGCTCTGCTCTGTGTTTTTGTGAAAGGCAGGGACACATACACATGTGAGTTTGCCCAGTGCTGGACGGTTGCTAAATTGCTCTTCGCATTGAGAAGCAATTTTTGCGATCATATTTTTTCTATTGAGGATTCATCGTCTATTTTTTGACACTTCATGCGCCTTATGTTTAGTTAAGTACTGTATATACTCGAGTATAAGCCGAGGCACCTAATTTTACCACACAAAACTGGCAAAACATATTGACTTGACTATAAGCCTAGGGTGGGAAAATGCAGCAGCTACTGGGTAAACAATGCCCATCTGCAGCCTCACTCTGTCTCACTGTGCCCAGTTGCAGTCTCACTGTGCCCATTTGTAGTCTCACTGTGCCCATTTTCAGCCATACCTTTCATTACTAAAACAACGTGCCTCCCGCTGTGTAATGCAGTCTGTTCGGCCATCCATTGAAACAAAGCCCCGCCTCCTCCTCATCCGTTTGTGATAGAGGAACACTGATAAGATGCTGGGAAACTGTATCAGTGTTCAGCCTATGACAGATGAGGAGGAGGCGGGGCTTTGTTACAATGGACGGGAGAACAGAATGCATTACACAGCGGGAAACACGCTGTTTTAGTAATGAAAGGTACGGCTCACTCGAGTATAAGCCGAAGGGGAGTTTTTCAGCCTAAAAAATGGTCTGAAATACTCGGCTAATACTCGAGTATATACGGTATATGTTAGACATGGTAACACTGTATATGGTTTATTATTTTATAGTCCAAACACAATGGCCAGGATTCACATACATCGGCGCATATTTATGCCGCCATAGCGTATCTAATATACGCTACGCCGACGCAGCGCAGAGAGGCAAGCACAGAATTCACAAAGCACTTGCCTCCCAAACTGCGCTGGGTTTCCTCGGCGTAATGCGGCATAGGTGGAAGTGGGCGTGAGCCATGCTAATGAGGCGTGACCCCATGCAAATGATGGGCCGAGCGCCAGACAGATATGAATAATGAACGGCGCATTTGCCGTCCCGTGGACGCATCCCAGTGCGCATGCTCAGAATCACGTCGGAACGAATGCCTAAGATACGACGGATCACTGCCTACGGCGTGAACGTAACCTACGCCCAGCCATATTCACGTACAACGTAAACTACGTAAAATACGACGACTTGTGTTCCCTGGTCCATACCTTTGCATGGGTTGCGCCTCATATATGGGGCATAACTTTACGCCGGACGTACGACTTACGCAAACTGCGTATATTATGCGCCAGGCACAAGTACGTTCGTAAATCAGCGTATCTCCCTCATTTGCATATACGAATAGAAAATGAATGGGAGCGCCAAATACGTCCAGCGTAAATATGCGCCCACTCTCCGCCGGTGTAGGCAAGTTACGTCGGTCGGATGAAGCCTATTTTCTGGCGTATCTTAGTTTGTGGGCACGGGGCACAGATACGACGGCACATATTTGCACTTACGTGACGTATCTCGAGATACGTTGGCGTAAGTGCTTTGTAAAACCTGGGCCAATGCCTTGAAAGGCATTCAATGCTTGTGCTGTCATGAATAATTAAAGTTCAATTAGAAAAAAATAAGGATTTGGCAGACGTATGGCTGTTTGTGTTTGGACTTTGTATGCGGGGGGGTTGGGGGGGTTGGACCCTATTTTTGCCAGAAGATCCACTCAGAGTAGTATTATACATAACTATGCTTATGAGTTTTATACTTTGTAGACGTATTCATTTTTTTTCCATATCGCAGCCACCTATGTAGCACTAGCATAGACAGCACAAACGTTAGAATTTATAAATTGCACATTATATTATCTTCCAATGCAAGGAAAGTGGGTAACATTGTTAGCCATATTAAGTGATTTTTTTTTCAACGTTCCTTTTCAAAAGCAGATCTTCACTGTACCCCCGTTTTTGTTCACCCTTGGTTACCGGTATGTGGGTTCAGCACATTTCAGATACTCTTGGATGGGGCCTAAGGCAATAACGTCACCATACCTATGGTGGGGCCTATGGGAGTGACATCATCTCGGCTCCGGCCAATCACAGCACCAGAGCCCATGAATCCAGAAGTAACTTCGGTGAAAAATGTTGGCCATGGGAACAGAGTTCGGATGGCACTGCAGGGCATCGTTCTAAGGTAAGTATTTCATAATGAGCTAGTATGCAATGCATACTAGCTCATTATGCCTTTGTCTTGCAGGTTTTTTTATTTTTTATGGAGGTTTACAATCTCTTTAATGAATGTAAGTGACAGCTCCCTCAGTTCTATTAACCCCTGCCGCACCAGAAGATTATGGCGGTGGGGATGGAAGGGGGTAAACGATGAAGGAGAATTTCAAAGAACTAGGCGCAAGCAGCAGAAGGGACACAAATCATGTCCTCCTTTCTACTGACTTTCGTGTTTTCTAGTTAGACTACAATTGGGGTTTGATGCTGATACCAGAATTAAAGCTGAATCTGAGATAAACACATAGGCCCAGATTCACGTACGACTTACGCCAACGTATCTTCTGATACGCCGCGTAAGTTCTCGGATGCGCCGTCGTATCTGTGCGCCTAAATCTCAATACAAGATACGCCTGAATTTTGGCTTGATCCGACCGACGTAAGTCTCCCAAGCCGTCGTATCTTGGGCGCATATTTACGCTGGCCGCAAGGGGCGCTTCCATTGATTTATGCGTCAAATATGCAAATGAACGAGATACGCAGATTCACGAACGTACTTGCGCCCGTCGCTGTAATCTACTCCGTTTACGTAAGGCGTACTTCCGGCGTAACGTTACGACTCATAAAGCAGGTGTAAGTCATGTTAGGGTATGGACGTCGGAACTGCTGTAGGATTTTACGTCGTTTACGTAAGTCGTACGTGAATGGGGCTGGGCCTAGGTTACGTTTACATCGTACGCATTGAGCCGTCCTATCTTAGGAAGTATATACGACGTAATTCTGAGCATGCGCGCGCATGCGCCGTTCGTTCGGCCCTTCATTTACATGGGGTCACGCTTCATTTTAATACAACACGCCCACTTCCTTGCTACTTTGAATTAGGCGGGCTTACGCCGGCCCATTCACGCTACGCCGCCGTAACTTAGGGAGCAAGTTCTTTGTGACTACTATTCTTGCCTCTCTATGTTACGTCGGCGTAGCGCATATGAGATGCGCTATGCCCGCTCAAATATACGCCGCTCTACGTGAATCTGGGCCATAGATGTTATACATGTAAGGAAGCTGTTTTACCTGCCAAAGGATTTGTATTTTGGTCCATCCAATTCTGAGATTTACACATATCTGCTACAGAGTAGAGTTGAGCTGTAAAGTGTAAACTGTAAAGTTCGGGTTCGGTACGGACTTTGGGATTTTCCCGAACTCGGACCCGAACCCGAATAATTGGAAAAAGTTCGGGTTCGGAGTTCAGGAAAAAAAAAATGCGCGGAGGTCCCCGCAAATTCAATAACCAGACCCTTTAGGTCTGGTATGGATATTAAGGGGAACCCCGCCGTCAATTTAAAAAAAAAATGACGTGCGGTTCCCCCTAAATATCCATAACCAGACCCGTTATCCGAGCACGTTGACCTGGCCGGCCGCAGAAAAGAGGGGGGGACAGAGTGCGGCCCCCCCCTCTCCTGAACCGCACCAGGCCACATGCCCTCAACATTGGGAGGGTGCTTTGGGGTGTCCCCCAAAGCACCTTGTCCCCATTTTGATGGGGACAAGGGTCTCATCCCCACAACCCTTGCCCGGTGGTTGTGGGGGTATGCGGGCGGGAGGCTTATCAGAATCTGGAAGACCCCTTTAACAAAGGGGACCCCCAGATCCTGACCCCCCCTGTGTGAAATGGTAATGGGGTACACTGTACCCCTACCATTTCACGAAGTAAGTGTAAATTCTTGTAAAAAAAAAAAAAAACACACACCGTAGAATAAAGTCCTTTATTAATAAAAAAAATATAAAAACTCCAGCGATGATAATCCACTCTTTCCCAGGCTTCCCGCTCCAACGTTGTCCCGATCCAGTGACGGGTGCGGGTGATCTCCAGCGATGAGAAGATCCATCCATCCAGAGCGCAGCATCGCCGACCTCCTCTCACCGCTGGACACAGCCCAGCGAATGACGCGCTGAAGCTGTGACATTACTTATATAGGGGAGGCAGGGCCCCCAAAGCACCCTCCCAATGTTGAGGGCATGTGGCCTGGTGCGGTTCAGGAGAGGGGGGGCCGCACTCTGTCCCCCCCTCTTTTCTGCGGCCGGCCAGGTCAACGTGCTCGGATAATGGGTCTGGTTATGGATATTTAGGGGGAACCACACGTCATTTTTTTTTTTAATTGATGGCGGGGTTTCCCTTAACCTCCCTGGCGGTATGATTCTTTCAGAAAAAACATGCTGAAAGCGGTACCATTATTTGCAAGGAAATTTGGCGTTTTATACTGTAGGTCTGTCATTTTTAGAAATAACTCACTTAAATCTGACCAAACAAGCTTCTAATAGGCATCCCGGGTATGACATTTTTTTAAAAACAAAATTATAAATTATAATATAATAAATAATTATAAATAATTATAACAAATAATAATATAATTATAATAAAAATTATTCAATAATGTAATCAAATCAAAATCACTGAAATTTGCTCAGTTGCAGAATTGTTGCTGTCATTATTTTTTTTTTTTTTATGACGAATTTCCCCACAAATCTCTATCGCACAATTCTGCAAGTGATTATAATTTATTATTGCTGTTTTCTAGCTGCTCTAAAACCATTTTTGACATAAAGGGACACTTTTGGTTGCTATGGACAATCTACAGTTTGCAGGCAGAAAGAAACGTTTTTATTATATAAAATGACATGCATGACACAGGACAGACCACTAGGGACAAGGGGGGTGTGTTTTTTTACATACAGTACTGTAATCTATAAGATTACAGTATACTGTATGTATAGTGTTTGTTTACTTTTTTTAATTTGGCGCCGTTCTCCGTCCCCGTGCGTCGTAACGTCGCAGGGAACGGAGATCGGCGTCACACGGAGGCACTGTGTGAATCGAGCGAGGTCCCGCTCGCTCACACAGCGCGGCGGCATCGCTGGATCCAGGAACAAGGTAAGTAACTTTGCCTGTGGATCTAGCGAGGCAAGCCCGAGTCTGACTCGGGGTTACCGCTCGCAGCAGGAAAATCTAACCCCGAGTCAGACTCGGGAACACCGCCAGGCAGGTTAATATCCATACCAGACCTAAAGGGTCTGGTTATTGAATTTGCAGGGACCTCAGCACATTTTTTTTCTAAAAGTCTGTGTCCCATTGACTACAATGGGGTTCGGAGTTCGGGTTCCTGAACCCAAACTTTTTTTTTAAAGTTCGGGTTTGGACCCGAACCCGAACATCCAGGTGTCCGCTCAACTCTACTACAGAGCACACCCCTGCCTGGTAGGACAGGAAACATTAAATTTAGATACTCATACTGTTTGCAGGACATTAAATGACATACAGTACGTAAGGATCAGTGGTGTATTTAGGTTTTGTACTGCCCTAGGCCTGACTAAACACACGCACCCCTAATTTAAATATTACCCACCCCTTCCTAACAAGGCCACACCCCTTTTGGTTTTAGACCCGCCCTGTCAGTGCAGCCTCATCAGTGCCCTTCAATGCAGCCCCATCAGTGCTGCCTTATCGATGCGGCCTCATTAGTAGTTATCAGTGCAGCCTATTAGTGGCCATCAGTGCAGAATATCAGTGCCGATCAGTGCAGCATATCAGTGCCGCCTCGAGGCCATCAGTGCTGCCTTATCAATGCAGCCTCATTAGTGCCCATCAGGGCAGTTTATCATTACTGTCTCATCATTGCCCATTAGTGCAGCATATCAGTGTTGCCTTATCAGTGCAGCCTACCAGTGCCACCTCATCAGTGGCCATCAATGCAGCCTCATCAGTGGCCATTAGTGCAGCTTTATCAGTACACATCAGTGCAGCCTTAATGTCATTGGATTAGTAAGATTACTCTTACCTTGTAAGATATTTGGACTTTTGTTTGCTGCAACTGATTGTAATCATAAGGATTATTTCACTTAGTTGTCCAAAATGTCCTCACCGACCGGTATTATCATACCAGCAGGCAGCAGTGCGGCCGCTTTATGGGGGCACCAGACTGATTTGTCTCCTGGACTCTGCCCCCCAGTCCAGTCTGCCCCATAAGACTGGCACAACACTAAAAGTGTAGCACAAGCCAGCAGGGACTCTTTTCGAAGGGGAGGCCAGAGAAGGCTGCCCCTTTACAAATGCCGCCCTAGGCCTGGGCCTTGTCGGTCTAGGCCAAGATACAGCGCTGGTTTAGATACAGAACTGTAATATTTTGCATCGTTTTCATCTCCCTACTATTCAGACCACAACATTTCAGCTTGTCTTTAGAGAATTACTTTTGTTTTGTGTTTGGCTCCGATGTGTTTTTTGCATAGATATGGTCAGAATGTTCAAAAAAGATCTTTCTATTTTATAAGTGTACCCTAACAGACAAAACCATTTCATTTGACGTTATTTAGAAGCTATCAATGAAATGTGACTTTTCCTAATTAAAAATGTATTAGCTATCAAATGAAAAAAGGAACAACTTAATTAGACTTCTTAATATGTATGTTCTGCTTCGTGACTTGCAAATTACAGAATTGCCTTCTTTTCAATACAGAGAATTATTTGTTGGTGGTGAGGGGTCCTTGTTGTCTAAACTGATATTTACAAGCAATATGCCATTTCTAGATATTCCGATAGCATTCAGCCTACTCACTACTACTGTGATGTCTGCAAATTCCTTAAAATGAAAATAAATTCTAACAAGCACTAAATATTTGTTGAAGCTATCCCTTGGCATAGAAAAATACCAATCACTTTTCCACAGTCTGAATTTCATTTGTGTCATTCCCCAGGCCACTCTTAAAGGGGTTGTAAACCCTTGTGTTTTTTCACCGTAATGCATCCTATGCATTAAGCTGAAAAAACACCTTGCCGTGTCCGGCCCCCCCTAGCCCCCGTTTTACTAACCTGAGCCCTGAATTTGCATGGGCGCGATCCTGCTTCTCTGTCTCCACAGCTTCTCGGCTCTACATTGGATAGATTAATAGCAGCACAGCCATTGGCTCCCGCTGCTGTCAATCAAATCCAATTACACAGTAGCCAGGGGGCGATGCTGAGTCATACACTTGGCACTATGGACGCCGAGTGTATGACACGGGAGCGCGACTGCGCAATTGTCAGTTAAAGCGACGCAGTACAGTACAACTGCGGTGGGCAGTTGGAAACTAGTTAATGTTTACTTTTGCCACATATTTCTTTTAGCGAGATCTATTATGAAAGATTAGAGGATAAAAATAAAACCTAAAAGATAAGGGTTGGACAGCAAAGAAAAAGTAAGATACAAGTGCAAAAAATGTGTTGGTACCCTTACAGCTCATTGAAACAATGCTTCATTCCATCTGAAAAGTAGTTAAAATAAATTGTCTTGTGTATACGTGTATGCCATTAGTATATCATAGAGTGAAGAAAAGAAAATGCGAAATACATTATTGCTTATGCTACAATAATATTCTAAAATGGCCTGGACAGATTTGTCGTGGATCAGCAGGATAATGACCAAAGGTGTGCACAGCCTATTGCATTATGGGTGTGCACCCCACAGCTCAAACATACATTCCTTTCTCTGCAGCCTCAGCTGCACTGGACAGTGAATGAATGGGAAGTGCTCTGTGCTGAGCGGTTTCCTGTTCATTCATAAACTAGAACACAGTAAACATAGTTCACTGTGTTCATTTAGAAAAATAAGGGGCTGGTAAATTACATATTGATTAGCCCCTTCCCCTGCTCTCCATCCTAAAACATCCCCTGCCGCCAGGGCCGTCTTAATAGCACCATGGGCCCCTGGGCAACTTAATGCTCTGGGGCCCCTAAAATGGAGGTAAACAGACATCAAGTAGGTAGGAGGCAGACAAGCAGAGCTTCCCCAAAGCACTCTGACCCCTCTACACCCTAGATATCCCCCCAGCACTCTGACCCCTCTACAACCCAGATATCCCCCCAGCACTCTGACCCCTCTACAACCCAGATATCTCCCCGGCATTCTGACCCCTCTACACCCCAGATATACCCCCAGTACTCTGACCCCTCTACACCCAAGATATACCCCCAGTACTCTAACCCCTCTACACCCCAGATATCCCCCCCAGCACTCTGACCCCTCTACACTCCAAATATCCCCCCAGCGCTCTGACCCTTCTACACCCCTGATGTCCCCCCTACACCCTAGATATCCCCCCCCAGCACTGTAACCAAATACCATAAGATACCCCTTGTATTGTGACCCCACTACATTCCTGATACCCCCTACACTGTGGCCTCTCTAGATCCCTACCTTCGAGTCGCGAACATTCAAGCTGTATGGGGCAGGGTCAGAGCATCACTGGCGCTCCAACCCTGCTCCTCCCTGCTGGCTGTGAAATAATAGGTATCATTCTGCACAGCACGGTGCACCGCTGCCAGCCTGCCTCCCCTGTGTATCTATCACTCTCAGTGCCATCATGGGGCCCCCAAATTTGGGGCAGTGTGGGCTCAAGGACCAGCTGCTTTGGGGAAAGTGCAGGGGCCCCCCATGCAGCTGGGGACCCTGGGCAGTGCCCAGGTGTGCCCTCTCATTAAAGTGGAGTTCCACCCATTTTTTTATGTTTGTCTGTGCTGCATGCTCTAATCTCATAGTGTTCAGAATGGACAATTTTTATTTAATTTGTTGCTTGTAAATACCTTTATTTTGTAGTCCTTCATTACTTCCTCCTCCTTATTTGCCTAGGCTATTTGCAAGGGTTTCTGGGATAGGCATCATGTTTCCCAGTAGTCCTTGCAAACCTGACTGAAACCTATTACATTGCTTGTGCACTGAGCATGTGCGACATATGCAAAGCTGAAATCCAGGAAGTCATACAGTCTGGCTTCATGATGTCCACACTTAAAGCGGGGGTTCGCCCTGTTAAAAAAAAAAAAAAAGTTTTTTTTTATTAGACAATTAAATTCGGCATCGTAGCGCGAGCTACGGTATGCCGGTCTTACATTTTTTATGCCCGTACTCACCGTGCTATCGTTGATTGAAGAATCCGGGGAATGGGCGTTCCTATGGTGAGAGAAGGTGATTGACGGCCGGCCGTGGCACGTCACGCTTCTCCGGAAATAGCCGAAATAGGCTTGGCTATTCACGGCGCCTGCGCATAGCCTGTGCGCAGGCGCTGTGAATAGCCGAGACCTACTCCGGCTGTCTTCGGGGAGCGTGACGTGCCAGAGCCGGCCGTCAATCATCCTCCCTCTCCATAGGCACGCCCATTCCCCGCGGGAGTCGGATTCTTCAATCAACAATAGCACAGTGAGTACGGGGATTAAAAATTTAAGACCGGCATACCGTAGCTCGCGCTACGATGCCGAAAGTAATGGAATAATGGGGTGAAGGAGGGTGAACTACCGCTTTAAGATGGCCACGGTCTATTTCTAGATTATAAATCTAAATGCTGTAACAACCTAACAAAACGGACCTTAGTTTACAGACTAACTTTACTAGAATACATTAATATTGTGTATTACAGGGGTATTTATATTTAAAAAGTGAAATTGTGGGTGGAACTCCCCTTTAAGACAGCCCTGCCTGCAGCCAGGGGAGAGGGGAGAAGAGAAGCCAGCAGCACTGCAGTGGGGGAATCGGCACTGCAAAGAGTGATTAGGGTCTTTAGGGTGCACGCCTATGATAATGACCCAACGTGCCTAGCAAAAAGTATCCGAGAATGGCTCAGAACAAAACATATTGGCCTGGATTCAAGAAGCAATTGCGCCTGTGTAACCATAGTTACACAGCGCAATTGCTTACTTGCCCCGGCGTAACGAATGCTCCTGATTCAGGAACCTTGTTACGCCGACTGCAGCCTAAAATATGCGCGGCATAAGGCTCTTATGCCCGCATATCTTAGGCTGCATTCTTGCGATGGCCGCTAGGTGGCGTTCCCGTTGTGCTCAGCGTATAGTATGCAAATTGCATACTAACGCCGATTCACAACGTTACGCGAGCCCTGCGTACGCAGTTTACGTTGTTTCCGTACGGCGTTTTTCGCGTAAGGCTGCCCCTGCTATTAGCAGGGGCAGCCAATGTTACGTATACCCGTCGTTCCCGCGTCGCAAAATTTCAATTGGACGCCATTCACGTTCACTTTGAAGCAAATGACGTCCTTGCGAAGTCATTTGCCGCAATGCACGTCGGGAAAGTTTCCCGACGGAGCATGTGCTCTACGATCGGCGCGGGAACGCGCCTAATTTAAATGATCCACGCCCCCTACGGGATCATTTAAATTGCGCGCGCTTATGCCGGGCATTTTGCCGGCGCGCCCACGCAATTTACGAAGCTACTGCTCCGTGAATCAAGGGCAGCGCAGTAAATTTGCGGGGGCGCAGGGCAAAAACGCTGCCCTGCGCCTCCGTAAAAAAAGCGCAATTGTACCTGAATCTAGCCCATTGTAAAGTGGCTTTCTATGGCTGAATCCTGCCAAACATCTATGGACATCTATGAAAACTGAAACAGTCTCATTGAGAGCTACAGAATTTGCTTGTATGCAGTGATTGGCTCTAGAGGGTAAGCAACAAAATATTAGGTCAAGGGAGCCACAATTTTTGTACATGCCATTTTCATTTGCTTTATTATTTAAAATATTCTGTTGCATCAAAACAAGGCAAAGTCTTGTTTTGTTTTTATGGAATCTACAATTACGAATGCCAATTAATTTAGTCAATGTCAAGTTATTTCAGCGTTTGAAATAAATAGACGAAACCATTTAAATAGCAGAATGTTCCTCCTGCTTTCAACTTTTAACCTTTCACAAAATGTACCATTTAGAAATTTTGTATAAGAACTATTGTCTCTAGAGAGCCCAAAAGGTTGTTTTTTTTTGCGGATTTGTTCTTTTTGACTAGCCAGAAAGATGCAATTTAAATCAATTTCTATTTACAAATTAAATTAGGAGTTGATATTTTCTAGTTTTAAAAAACATTTTAAGAAAAAGGTCTTTAGGCTGATGCATGCTAGATGGGTTGTAATGCATCTCCAGCACAGCAAAATACATGGAAAGTGGTCCTAAACACTATAGTAAACAATAAAGTATTACTCTGTTTTTTCCATTAAAAATGTTACCTAAAGAGCCTTCATGTCAGCATTTCCAAAGCATTTGAAAAAACTTTAAAGAGGAACTGCAGTCTGCTCACATAATTTGGAATAAAAACATCTTTGCCATTCTGAAGCTTCCCTCCAACCACTTTGCATATTATTTTATATATACTGTGATTCTGTACTTGCCAAATATGCCCCACAAACCTCCCTCCACTGAGTCTGGCTGCAACCATTTTAACTGGGCAGCTGAAGCTGCTGCCTGTTCAATTCCTGGATTTACACAGACACACAGAGTCACACCTTCAGCTCTGCAGCTCTCATTGACCCTCTTATGACTCACCCCCTCCCTTCCTGGGAAAACTCTCAGGAGAGAGAGAGAGAGCTGTGCATGATTTCATAAGCCTAGGCTAATGACCAGACAATAAACAGGAAGTGGGTTGTATAAGGTATTTACTGGTAGAAAGAAAATGTTTTACTATCCAAAGTTAAAACAACAAGGGCAGAAGATCTGCCTTTGGCACCATTCCTAAAGTTTTTTTTATTAAAATAAAAATCATCTCTTCTGGGGGTGCGTCGCCTGAGATCTCAGCTCCTCCTCTTCTGTGTCTGCCCCAGCAAGCTGCTTGCTATAGGATCAGATTTGTGGGCTCACTCCCAAACCAGGCTCTGTGTGCCCATAGACACACACAGTGCGGCTTGTCCCCTTCCCCTGCTCTCTTCTCACAGCATTTGACAGACAGTAGCAGAGACCAGTGGCTCCCAGTGCTCCCGGATCCTCCTTTGAGAAGAGAAAGACAGGCACAGCGCTGGATCAATACAGGACTCTTTTTTTTCCCCAACAGGGAATGCATTAGAGTAAAAATTGATGCATATATATATATGTTCCTAAATGATACGATCAAAAGTTTAAAGACACCTTGTAGCACTACGATTACAGTAGCACGCCATAGTAGCTGGGATATGACCATAGACTGTAAATATGTTATCTTCCAGCAAGTTGTTGAAGAGGAAATTCACTCTACAATTTGTTTTTGTTTTTCTAAAACCCCTTTACCAAGTAAGCTGGATTGTCCCTAAATCACATACTCACCTGACCAGCTACTGAAGTGTCGACCTGCTGTGATCTGCTGCCAAGGTGCTACAGCCCGAATCCTGCAGTGCCATATTTTTTTGTTTGATGCTGTGGAAGTTGACTGCCTCTTCTGGGTTCAGGCAGCTGGGCCCTGATAATGTGCACCAGCTCTGCCCAACGGGCCACTGTGTGTCCATGCGCCTGCAGCCTCCTGGCATATGTGACATGGTATCCCAGGAGGCTGAGGGAGCAGGGTCACACCATTCAAACAAATCAACATCAAAACAAAACAAAACAAAACAAAAAAGTTAATTGTTTATAGTTCAGAAGGGGACGTAACACGGGTAAAGTGGATCTGGGGAGTAAAGCCAGTCCCTGCTGAATGGCTATCTTCCTTATCAGGCAGTTAAAGTGATTGTAAAAGTCTCTTTTTTTTTTAAATAACAAACAGATTTATACTTATGTGCCCTGTGCAAAAGAATTGCACAGATCGCCCGTAAACCTCCTTTTCTTGGGTTCCCTGCCGACCCTCCTGGCTCCTTCCTGTACAGGGAGTGCCCAACTATAGAAAGAGGCTTTCTATGGAGGAGCCTCCTTTTCTCGGGCCCACTGCCGCCCTCCTTGCTCCTGCCCTCCAGGAAGTGCCCCCCATAAAAAGAGTCTTTCTATGGGGGAACCTCCTCTTCTCGGGTCCCCTGCTGACCCTCCTTGCTCCTCCCCTTGAGGGAGTGCCCAACTATAGAAAGACTCTTTCTATGGGGGAACCTCTTCTACTCTGGTCCCTTGCTGACCCTCCTTGCTACTCCCCTCCAGGGAGTGCTCCTATAAAAAGAGGCTTTCTATGGAGGAACCCTCTTTTTCCCGGTTCCCCTGCTGACCCTACTTGCTACTCCATTCTAGGGAGTGCCCCCATAAAAAGAGGCTTTCTATGGGGGAACCTCCTCTTCAATGGTCCCCTGCCAACCCTCCTTGCTCCTCCCCTCTAGGAAGTGCCCCCATAAAAAGAGTCTTTCTATGGAGAACCTCCTTTTCTCGGATCCCCTGCCAACCCTCTTTGCTCCTCCCCTCCAGGGAGTGCCCCCAAATAAAGAGGCTTTCTATGGGGGAACCTCCTTTTCTCAGGTCCCCTGCTGACCTTCCTTGCTCCTACCCTCTAGGGAGTTCCCCCATAGAAAGAAGCTTTACATGGGGGAGCCTCCTCTTCTGGGGTTCCCTACTGACTTTCCTGGCTCCTCCCCTCCAGGGAGTGCCCCTATAGAAAAAGGCTTTCTATGGCTCAACCTCCTCTTCTCAGGTTCCCTGCTGACCCTCCTTGCTCCTCCCCTCCAGGAAGTGCTCCCATAGAAAGAGGCTTTAAACACGTGTAAATGTGGTACCTCGCATTTAGCCGTGTTTTGTTTACAGACGTTTTTTCATGTTTGACTATTTGAAAAAAAAAAAACATTTCCAAACGCAAACGCCGCTAAACGCGGCAAAGCTGACGTTTTTAAACTGTCAAGTTAAATCATTCAGGAGAGGTTGTAAAACGTCCCGTGTACATTAAGCCCTAATGTCCCTTTGTGTAAAATAATAATAAAAAGTCCAAACACATACGATGAAAAAACGCCATCATGTGTTTAAATCCATAGGCCCAGATTCACAGAGAGCACAGCGCACATTACGCCGCCGTAGAGTAACCCATGTATGCTACGCCGACGCAGCGCAGAGAGGCAAGCATGGAATTCAGAAAGCTAGTGCTCCCAATGCTGCGCCAGCGTGGGTATCAAAGGCGCATGCCCACGTAGGTGGAAGTGTGCATGCACCGTAACATGGACGCATCCCCCTGCTCACAACCACGTCGGAACAACTGCCTAAGATACGCCAGATCACTGTGTACGTCGTGAACGTAACCTATGCCCAGCTAGACACACGTCCTACGTAAAATGTGCCGGCTTTTGTTCCTTGGTGCAGACCTTTGCATGTCTGCTGCTGGGTTGCACCTCCTTTATGGGGCATAACTTTACGCCACACGTACAACTTACGCGCACCTGTCGTAGCCTGCGTCGGGCACACGCAGGTTCGTGTTTTGCCGTATTTCCCTCATTTGCATGTTTGAATAGCTAATCAATGGGAGCGGCACTATGCGCCCAGCCTAAATGTGCGCCCACTCTACGCCGGCGTAAGCAAGTTACGTCAGCAGAGTGAAGCCTATTTTTAGGCGCATCTCTGTTTGTGGGTCTTGCGCACAGATACGACGGAGCACATCTGCACTTACGTCGGTGTAACTTGATATACGTCGGCGTAAGTGCTTTGTGAATCTGGGCCATAGTGTGCTCTTATGAAATCTTGCAACAGTGCCAACACAAATCCCCAGACTGTAAAATGCACACTACCCATCAATCCAGCGACCTTTATATTACTAAAGGTCTATAAGCGCATTGGGTTAACTCCTTCAAATCGATCCCACCATACCCCTTCATATGTTCTTATGTTACTTGATGCATTTAGATTTGAAAAGTGGGGAAAACGTATTACACTGATAAAGTCTTTAATGGCTTTTATATACAGTATAGCTGCATGTATTAATATTGATACAGAGTGGGAATCTATATTATTTTGCATCTATAAAGATTCCAGCTGAATCTATTGATGGAAAAGGTAGTAAATTTAATCCAGTATTTAATTAGAGACGTAATTACCGAGTCTGACCAACAAATGAGTTTTGTACTGTTTTTTCATAAATCAGACTTGGGAGACCAAATGGCCTTATTTAGTGCGTAATTTATTATGGTTTAGTTATTCAAATTGGCAAATTTATTGAGGTGTATATATGCCGTTCTGGAGCTCTTGTAAATCTTGCTGTTTTATAGTGTTTGTAGAGGTCCAGGAAACACAGTTTGCTTTTTAATGTCTTTTTCATAGAGACTGGGGGGAAGCAGATTGCTACAACAGAGCATTTAGGAAATCTCCAATCAAACTGGCAACATTTTCCTCGCAGAAAGCTGGATATTGCAGCAACGGCTCACCATTCTTGCTAAGTAGATAGGGAATCTTTCCAGCATGAACAGCAGACTCCATTTATCACTCAACCACAGCACAGCCTAACACAGGACTGAATATCGAGATGTTTTCCCATTAATTTTCTGACCACCAAAGTCTGCCCTGCACTTACCTGCTCTGTGTCACAATGATGACTCCATTCATCCATGGAGGTGAACCGACCATGTCATTCAAAGCCTATCTAGCTGCTGGGTATGTGCTTGGTGGTGAGCTATATGTGCACTATGCAGATTATCTGAAGCTCTAATGCAATAATAATATATATATATATATATATATATATATATATATATATACACACTGGCGCAGATTCTTAAAGACTTACGACGGCGTATCTCCAGATACGCCGTCGTAAGTCCGAATGGCCGCTGTCGTATCTATGCGCCTGATTCATAGAATCAGTTACGCATAGATTTGGCCAAGATACGAGCGGTGTAAGTCTCCTACGCCGTCGTATCTTGATTTCCGTGTCGAATATGTAAATGAGCAAGATACGCCGATTCACGAACATACGTACGCCCGTCACAATTAGTTACGCCGTTTACGTAAGACATACGCCGGTGTAAAGTTAAAGCTGGTCTCTAAGTGGCGTACGCGAATAGGGCTGTGCGTAAGTTACGTTCATGTCATAGGCAGTGTTCGACGTATCTTAGGCATTCTATCCAACGCATGCGCACTGGGATACGTCCACGGACGGAGCATGCACCGTTCTTTCGAAGCGTCATTTACGTGGGGTCATGTTTAATTTACATAAAACACGCCCACCTCTTCATCATTTGAATTACGCGCGCTTACGCCGGCACATTTATGCTACGCCGCCGTAACTTAGGACGCAAGTGCTTTGTGAATACTGCACTTGCCTCTCTAAGTTGCGGCGGCGTAGCGTAAATACGATACGATACGCCCGCTCAATGTAACGTCGCCCTACGTGAATCCGGGCCACTGTGTATATAAAACTTAGCTTTCAGTATTGCTATTCTTTCCCGACCATACTTCCCTATTAGACCTTTGCACTATGTTGCTGTGTTGTCTGCAGATCCCCTGATATTCTGGTTTAGTTGTGGCCAGTGGCTTCTCCAACTTTCATATGTAGGGGGGGGGCGTATGGGGGGACAGGGACAAAAGTAGGGGGGGGGGGGCAATTATAAAATGCAATTATATATATCCTGGGCCCTTCACTTTTGTTTTGGGGCCATTTATTATTTATTACTGGACCCTTTCATGTGGTCTGCAGTGAGCCCCCTTTCTACTGTATTGGGGCCCCCAGGGTGGCAGAAAACAAGAGATATGTCACCAGCACACTAGGAAAAAATATAAGGGTCCAAAGTAGTGGAAGAACTACCAGGGTTGCAGAGTTTGCACTTGTGACCGGACCCTGGTGTTCTGCCACTGTGAGGTTCCCCAGCCTCCTCTTGCAGTCCTGCCCCTGCTATTGACAGCACTAATCTGGCGTCTGTCTCCTTGACAGCGGCGGCAGTCTATTAGGAGTGCTGGTGACATTATGGCTACATGCAGGCAAAGGCTGGCACTATTGGTTGTAGAGAGTTGAGCCCCCAGCTAGTCACCTAGCAGCAGTAATGCTGTATAACCTTCTCTGTTTACATGCCGATTGGGATGTGATCCAGGTGATGCTCCCAGTCAGATCTAATAAACACAGTGGCCCAGATTCAGTAAGAATTGCGCTTAAATTACGGAGGCACAGGGCAACGATTTTGCCCTGCGCCCCCGCAAATTTGCGCCGCTGCCCTCGATTCACGGAGCAGTAGCTCCGTAAACTTTCTAAAACCATTAGAAATTGTCTCGGGTGTGTTTGAAATCCCACATGCCTGATCCTGCCAGAAAGCCGACACTGGAAAATATCTCACTGCCTGTGATTAGCCGGGTGCAGTGTCGGCATCGGGCATGTGGGAGTTTGAACACACCTGAGCCTATTTCTAACAACCAATTGTGTTGACCCCCTTGTGCATGAGCCCATCAGCCCCATTAAGTAACCAGCACTGGGTCCTAATGTACTGCTGCCACTGCCACAGAGACAGAGACCAGTGCCATCAATAGCCGGGACTGGGACAGGTCCACAGTGGGAGGATTCCCCCATCCACCTATAATGTGTAGATGGAGGAATTGGATCTTTTTTTTTTTTTTAGCATTCAACCTAAAAGTTGAATAATAAAAGTGATCAATGTATGGGCTGCCTAACTGTTAAAGGGGTTTTCCACCCATTTTGTAAGTTTATTAAAAGTCAGCAGCTACAAAAAGTGTAGCTGCTGGCTTTTAATAAACTGACACTTACCTGCTCCACGGTTCCAGCGACGCGCCGGACGGGGCTCCGCTCCTCGCCGGCCGACGTCTTCATGCTCAGTGTGGGCACCCGGCCGTGACAGCTTTCGGCTTCACGGCCGGGCACCCACTGCGCATGCGTGAGCGGCACTGCGCATGCGCGAGCGGCGCGGCCCGGCGAGGCGCCGTCTGATTGGACAGGTGATCGCCGAGGACCTGTCACGTGTCCTGGGCGATCGCCTACAGCAGCCCCTTCCTGTAGGTGATTAAGCTTAATCGCCTAGGCGATTAGGCTTAATCGTCTGCCCGGAAGGAGGAAGTGGGACAGGAAGTCCCACTCCTCCTGAAGCCCCCACTCCCCCCCCAAAAAAATTAAATGCCAAATGTGGCATGTAAGGGGGTGAGGAGTGGGATAAGCGGAAGTTCCAAATTTGGGTGGAACTCCGCTTTAAGGCCAGCTATAGACAGTTTAAATCTTGGCCGGTTCAGCAGGAACTGGCTGAGATTTGAACCATTAATGAGCAGGCGGAATGTACCAAGTTGATCGATCAACTTGGGCACACAGCCTGCCGGATGCTCTTATGATTATCACTAGCAGTTGCTATATCTAGTGATAATCACTGTTTGTTGGGAGAATACAATTGCTGGGCAGGAAGGATTCCCCTGTCAGCGCTGACTGTGTTGATGGGGCAATCATGCACATTTATTTCCTGCAATCTGTGGTTGCAGGAAAGAAATTTGTACCATATATTGCCAGCCTAACTTAGGGTGACCAGACATCCCCAGTTTCAGGGGACAGTCCCCTGATTGAGGACACTGTCCCCGGACCAAGTCTGTCCCTGGTTTTGTCCCCAGATTGGATTTAATAGGGGGCAGGGGCAATTTCAAAGACAGTGGGGCAGATTCAGGTAGCTTTGCCCATTTTTTACGGAGGCGCAGCGCACCGTTTTGCCGCTGCGCCTCCGTAAATTTCCTGCGCTACGCTTGATTCATGGAGCAGTAGCTCCGTAAATTGCGTGTGCGCTCCGGAAAACTGCCCGGCGTAAGGGCGCGTAATTTAAATGATCCCGTAGGGGGCGTGGATCATTTAAATTAGGCGCGTTCCCGCGCCGACCGTAGTGCGCGTGCTCTGTCGGGAAACTTTCCCGACGTGCATTGCGGTAAATGACGTCGCAAGGACGTCATTTGCTTCAAAGTGAACGTGAATGGCGTCCAGCGGCATTCACGATTCACTTACGCAAACGACGTAAAATGTAAACTTCGCGACGCGGGAACGATGGGTATACGTAGAATTGGCTGTCCCTGCTATTACCGACGTACGCAAACGACGTAAACTGCGTACGCAGGGCTCGCGTAGGGTTGTGAATCTGCGTTAGTATGCAATTTGCATACTATACGCTGACCACTACGGGAACGCCCCCTAGCGGCCATCGTAAGAATGCAGCCTACGATATGACTGGCATAAGAGCCTTATGCTAGTCATATCTTAGGCTGCAGTCGGCGTATCGAGGTTCCTGAATCAGGAGCATTCGAAATGCCGGTGCAAGTAAGCAATTGCGCTGCGTAACTATGGTTACGCAGACGCAATTGCTCTCTGAATCTGGGCCAATCAGTGCAGAATTAAAATAAAAAAAATAGAATTACACCCCCCCCCCCTACTAGCATAGGGGGGGTGTATTATTCCCATTATCTGAGCCCCTTTTTGATGATGATGTGCTGGTCGGAGTGGAGGGAATATTTCTTCAGTTTCGGGCGCATGCCCATTTAGCTTCGCTCGCATGTTCTTCTGCCTTGGCTCAAATCCTGGCTAGCTACCTGCCTATCGCCTTGCCTTCCCTGGCGGAGTGATCTTCCTTCGCTACCCATCCAGTAGTAGCTGGGGCCCGAAGAGTGAGACTTGAGAGGCTGTGAGGTGGGCGACGACGGGCAGAGAGTCGCTGATTGTTGCCATTACTAGTAAAGAAAAAATATGTCCCCGGATTTAATTTTAAAAATCTGGTCACCTTAGCCTAACTGGAACTGAAAGTTTGTGAAGTTCAGTGACCACAGTGTACTGCAGTGTGCACACTCACCCACAGGTCCAGGCTGGAAGGAAAAATCATTGTCACACAGAGGAATCTGCAGCTGCCGATTTTCATATTACCTGCCCACACATCCCCTCTCTTCAGATACAGCTGCACGCTGGGGATAGTGTGGGCAGGGTTGAAAGCCAACGGGAGGAATAGGGGCAGGAGGAGCTGTATTCCTCTCTGCTCTCCTGTCCGTGAGGGGAGGGAGGGGGTGGGTGTGTTCACTGGGCTGTGTAAGAGTGTCATAGACACGTGGCTCAGCCTGCAGCCGTGGCTATGCAAGCGCTGCTCGCATTATGCATTGCACAGTGTCAGTGAGCAGAGGGAGGGGGAGAAAGTCAGCAGGAGCGGTCAGGGACGCTCTCCCTCTCAGGTGAAGCTGTGTCAACTCGGCGCTGGCTCCAGCAAGATGCGGGACACCTGCACCTACATATACAAACTGTGTTTTAATTGAGGGGGCACATTGTGGGGCACAGTATAATTTTGGGGGGTCATGGCCCCATGTGGCCCCCCCAGTGATGCCACTGGTTGTGGCTTTCTATCATGTGACAGTCTGTAGAGTCTGATGTAGACACCCCTCTGTAGTCTTTGAGACTAATGCAAATTATGTACCTTCCTTCACAGCTCTGATGGTGGGTGGGATGGAATACATCCTAATTAGCATTCAGTCCCACCCAGTAACACCTACAGGAAGAGTCCAAACCTCCCAAGTCCCGCCTCACAGATTTGCATGTGATAAAGGGAGACATCTTTTAGTACATGCACCAAATATTGTATACTAGTTATATATATATCAAAAATGGTATTGGTATTGTCCCCTTACGTCCCCTTACGTAGAATAATATTTGTAGTGTAGCAGGTTTCTATGATTGTATGCCACTTCAGCGATTGAGAGGAGTTGAAATACGTCTTTCAGGGACTTCATTAAACCTTTTTGTCAAGGGAATAGCTTTATCTTGTTTTTCTTCTGCTTGAAGCTGCCAACTATGACATGGCCTCGGAAATATATATTTAGTTTTTTTTTTTTTTTATAACTGACTGTGAGAGAGATCAGCAATTAATCTTTGCTCTCTCTGGTGTCAGATAGATGTCAAAGCCATTGCATTGGGACCCTGCTCTGCACTAAATGGATAAGATATAACATCTATTGCAAAGCTGGGTGAATCGTCAATGCCCAGTGCTTCAACACTGTAGGTCCTGCTGGAGAAGATAGCATTCTAAGGCCACATCAACCCCTGGGCTGCTCAGGAATAGAAGATTTAGATCTAGAAAAGATTAAATAATTTGTGTGATTCAGAAACACTTTACAGAAAGCATTCCCAAAGTTAGAAAGCCTAACAAGAATTCTGTCAATTGCACAGTGTGCAGTGCTAATGAAATATATCTAAGCATACTTCCCAATTTTAGAACTAGAGAAAGATAGACATCTCTTCCACCAGCTCATGGAGGAGTGGAAGAGGACTCCAGTAGCAACATGTGAAGCTCTGGTGAACTCCACACCCAAGAGGGTTAAGGCAGTACTGGAAAATAATGGTGGCCACACAAAATATTGACACTTTGGGCCCAATTTGGACATTTTCACTTAGGGGTGTACTCACTTTTGTTGCCAGCGGTTTAGACATTAATGGTGTTTTTTTTTTTTGAGAGGACAGCAAATTTACACTGTTATACAAGCTGTACACTCACTAATTTACATTGTAGCAAAGTGTAATTTCTTCAGTGAAAAGACATAATAAAATATTTGCAAAAATGTGAGGGGTGTACTCACTTTTGTGAGATATTGTATCATAAAACATATTGCAGCTTTGGCCTGTTGCCACCAGGTTGAATCCCTTAGGACAGACTTTCCTTTTAAAAATAAGGTACCGTACAATATAAACTCGAGTATAAGCCCTTTTTTTAGGGCTGAAAATACCCCCCTCGGCTTATACTCGAGTCAGTGTACCTGAAAATGATTGACAGGCTGCTGGCGTCCATTGTTTAAAAGTCGCGGTCTCCTCCTGGTCCCTTCCGTGATAGGCGTTTCTCAGCAGACACAGTTTGCCTATCACGAACGTTCTCTCATCCTCGGACTCAGTTTCCCAGCAGACACTGTGTTCAGTGTTCCGCCAATCACGGACTTCTTTTCATCCTCGGACAAGAGGATGTCCGTGATTGGCAGAACACTGAACACAGTGGACTAGATTTACATAGATTAGCGGATCTTTAGATCTGCGTAATCTATGTGATTTACGATCCGCCTGCGCAATTTTGCGAGGCTAATGCAGTATTCACAAAGCACTTACCTCGAAACTTGCACCGGCGGATCGTAACTCCCCCGGCGGAATTCAAATTCCGCGGCTAGGGGGAGTATACAATTTAAATGAGGGGTGTCCCCGCGCCAATTTAACTGCGCATGCGCCGCCGGCGAAATTTCCCAGTGCGCATGCTCCAAATGACGTCGCTAGGACGTCATTGTTTTCAGCGTTAACGTAAATTACGGCCATCCGTATTCGCGACCGACTTACGCAAACGACGTAAAAATTCAAAACTCGGCGCGGGAACGACGGCCATACTTAACATTAGCTACCCCTCATATAGCAGGGGTAAATATCCGCTGGAAAAAGCCGAACGCAAACGACGAGAAAAAAAGCGACGGGCGGGCGTTCGTTTCTGAATCGGCGTATCTCCTCATTTGCATATTCGTCGCGAGTAAAACACGAAACGCCACCTAGCGGACAGCGGAAGATTGCAGCCTAAGATCCGACGGTGTAAGTCACTTACACCTGTAGGATCTAAGGGAGATCTATGCGTAACTGATTCTTATGAATCAGTCGCATAGATCCGACCGTCGGATCTCAGAGATGCGACGGCGTATCAGGAGATACGCCGTCGTATCTCTTTGTGAATCTGGCCCATTGTCTGCTAGGAAACTGAGTCCGATGGATGAGAGAACGTCCATGATAGGCGGAACTGTGTCTGCAGAGAAACGCCTATCATGGAAGGGACCAGGAGGAGACCGCAACTTTTAAACAATGAATGGACGCCCGTAGCCTGTCAATAATTTCAGGTACACTGACTCGGGCACAGTGAGGCTGTAATGGGCACAGTGAGGATGGGCACAGTGAGGTTGCAATGGGCGTAGTGAGGTTGGGCACAGTGAGGTTGGCACAGTGAGGTTGCAATGGGCACAGTGAGGTTGGGCACAGTGAGGTTGGCAAAGTGAGGTTGCAATGGGCACAGTGAGGTTGGGCACAGTGAGGTTGGGCACAATGAGGTTGGCACAGTGAGGTTGCAATGGGCACAGTGAGGCGTGCAAATAGGCATTGTTGACCCTTTTTTCCGCTTACAGTAGCTCCTGCATTCTCACCCTAGGCTTATACTCGAGTAAATAAGTTTTCCCATTTTTTTGTGGTAAAATTAGGTACCTCAGCTTATACTCGAGTATATACGGTACCTAGATTTGTGCTAAATAAAGAATATCACTTACTAAACAGGTACCTTTTGTGTTTTGTAATTTCATAATTTTGATACATTTCAAAGAGATCACTTTTTAAGCCCCAGCAGGCAAAGTAGTAAAATATTACTACTGCATATTTCATTCATTTTATTCACCTGCAAGATTGTTTCTTATCAGTTTTCATTAGCTGTGGTCTAAGAAATTAAAAACTTTCCTTGGAGAGCCTCGGATTAAATGTCTGAATTTCAAACAAGTAATTATTCGCCTCTCGGTAATAATGCGATAGAGCCAGGAGGAAAGATAAAAATGACATATTGTTGCGCATTGTTGCAGACTCTTCTGGAGAAGGGATTGAATTATATTGTCCCAGGAGAGAAGCTGACATAAAGAGATTCCACTACAAGCAAGGCATTCATTCTGAGCAACAGATCAGCCATCTTGTGCCAGACATTCTAATGACACTGCCATTACTTTTCCATGCCATTGGTAAGGGATGACTGAGCTGTTCAATGATGCCCTTCATTTGCTGATATCATCCGTCATTTGCTAAAGTTTTCAGAGCTTCGAGATATTTTATTTTTATAGAGCATTTATTTGTTATTATATTTTGCAATGCTCCCATGATCATAAATCTCTTTAACTGCAAAGTTGCAAAAAGCCTATATAAATAATAATGGTATTATACAATAAAGTCTAACATCGAATACATATTTAACTTGTTTATGTAATTTAAAGTTTGCAAAATGTTTAAACCTTCAGCTTTCATTATCATCCAGACTAGTTTAGGCATTTTTCGCCCCGAGTGCCACACACTGAGGGTTGTCAGACCAGCGTCTTCTGCGATGTTAGCCTTAATTAAAGCTGACACCATGGGAGATGCCGACCTGACAACCCTCAGTGTGTGGCACCCGGGGCAGACTTCCCCCTCTCTGCCTCAGCACCCACCCAGGATCTGTGTGATGATACGGCCGGCTCTCCTGTGTGATCCCCTGCACAGGTGAAGCTGCATTCCTGGTCACTGGTGAGGCTGCATTCCTGATCACTGGTGAGGCTGCATTGCTGGGCACTGGTGAGGCTGCATTGCTGGGCACCACACTGGTGAGATTGCATTTCTGGGCACAGGTGAGATTACATTGCTGGGCACTGGTGAGGCTGCATTCCTGGGCACTGGTGAGGCTGCATTGCTGGGTACAGGTGAGGCTGAATTCTTAAGCATGGGTGAGGCTGCATTCCTGGGCACTGGTGAGGATGAATTCCTGGGCACTGGTGAGCCTGTATTCCTGGGCACTGGTGAGGCTGCATTGATGGGCCCTGGCGAGGCTGCATGACTGGGCACTGGTGAGGCTGCATTGCTGGGCTCTGGTGAGGCTGCATTGCTGGGCACTGGTGAGGCTGCATTGCTGGGCACTGATCTGGCAGCATAGATGGGCACTGGCAATTCTGCATCGCTGGGCACTGGTGAGGCTTCAGTGCTGGGCACTGGTGAGGCTGCATTCCTGGGCACTGGTGAGACTGTACTCCTGGGCACTGGTGAGGCTGAATGCCTGGGCACTGGTGAGACTGCACTCCTGGGCACTGGTGAGACTGAATGCCTGGGCACTGGTGAGGCTGCATTCCTGGGCACTGGTGAGACTGCACTCCTGGGCACTGGTGAGGCTGAATGCCTGGGCACTGGTGAGGCTGCATTCCTGGGCACTGGTGAGGCTGAATGCCTGGGCACTGGTGAGGCTGCATTCCTGGCCACTGGTGAGGCTGTATTTCTGGGCACTGGTGAGGCTGCATAGATGGGCACTGGTGAGGCTGCATTGCTGGGCACTGGTGAGGCTGCATTGCTGTGCACTGGCGAAGCTGCATTTCTGGTCACTGGTGAGGCTGCATAGATGGGCACTTGTGAGGCTGCATAGATGGGCACTGGTGAGGCTGCATAGATGGGCACTGGTGAGGCTGCATAGATGGGCACTGGTGAGGCTGCATAGACGGGCACTGGTGAGGCTGCATAGATGGGCAATGGTGAGACTGCATTGCTGGGCACTGATCAGGCTGCATTGATGGGCACTGTTGAGGCTGCATAGATGGGCACATCTGAACCCTGCATTCTTTATATAGCACACTCCTGAGCCCTGCATTTTTTATGTAGCGCACTCCTGAGCCCTGCATTCTTTATGTAATGCACTCCTGAACTCTGCACTCTGTTATTTCTCTGTCTTATCTTCATAATATTTGGTAGTCATATCTCAAAAAATTCCAAGAAGTATATTTTTTTAAATCTTTATTTATGGACAAAATGTGAGAAATAATGTTTATATCATACAATTATTCCATAAACACATACCACATATACATACATGCGGCCAGATTCACAGAGCAAGTACGCCGGCGTATCTACTGATACGCCGGCGTACTTTCAAATTTCCCGCGTCGTATCTTTAGTTTGAATCCTCAAACCAAGATACGACGGCATCTGGGTAAGATCCGACAGGCGTACAGCTTCGTACGCCTTCGGATCTTGGATGCAATACTTCCGCGCCCGCTGGGTGGAGTTTGCGTCGCTTTCAGCGTCGGGTATGCAAATTAGCGATTTACGACGAACCACGAACGTACGCGTGGCCGTCGCATTTTCGAACGTCGTCTGTAGTCGGCTTTTTCCGGCGTATAGGTAAAGCTGGTATTTTGCAGCGTATACATAGACTTGCCATGTTAAGTATGGCCGTCGTTCCCGCGTCGAAATTTGAAATTTTATTTTTTTGCGTAAGTCGTCCGTGAATAGGGATGGACGTAACTCACGTCTAAGTTAAAAAAAATGACGTCGTTGCAACATCATTTCGCGCAAAGCACGGCGGGAAATTTCTGGACGACGCATGCACAGTTCATTCGGCGTGGGGACGTGCTTCATTTAAATGAAACCCGCCCCCCTGATCACCGATTTGAATTAGGCCGCCAGAGATACTCTACGCCGCCGTAACTTACGGCGCAAATTCGTTGAGGATTCGAACCAGCCCAAAGTAAGTTACAGCAGCGTAGCGTATCTCACATACGCTGCGCCGATCTAAATCTCTGTGGATCTGGCCCATATAGTTTACCATTTGGCAATAAAAAATGTATAAAAATAAATGTCCCTGAATTTTTATTTTAAAAATCTGGTCACCATAGCTTAACCATAATGGAAAAAAGGCACATGTGTCTCAAATCCAGTTATTAGGTGATGCAAGAGCCTCCTCCCAAAGAAAAACAAAACATTATTATACCTCCAATGAGTTAGCCAAGGCCTCCCGTTTTTGTTTCTCCCACGCTCCCCCTCCCAGACAATGCAGCCAAATATGGGAGGGTTTCAGCAGTACAGTCAGTGCTACCAATACAGAGAGCAATGGGCAGGACTAGGAGTCCAAGTCCCCAGGTACTGATTGATAAGCTACAGGCTATTAATCCGCAGTGACAATGCAAATACAGTGCCTTGAAAAAGTATTCATACCCCTTAAAAATTACTCACATTTTGTCATGTTACAACCAAAAACTTAAATGTATTTTATTGAGATTTTATTTGATAGACCAAGACAAAGTGGCACATAATTGTGAAGTGGAAGGAAAATTATAAATATTTTTCAAAGATTTTACAAATAAATATGTGAAAAGTGTGGAGTGCATTTATTTGTATTCAGTCAATACTTTGTAGAACCTCCTTTCTCTGTAATAGCACGACTAATAGTTGTCCTGTGGACAGATTCTCCCACCTGAACTGTGGATCTCTGCAGTTCCTCCAGAGTTTCCATGGGCCTCTTGGCTGCTTCTCTGATTTATGTTCTCCTTGCCCGGCCTGTCAGTTTAGGTGGACGGCCATGTCATGGTAGGTTTGCAGTTGTGCTATACCCTTTACATTTTCTGATTTTTCAAATTTTTACATTTTCACAAAATGTTCAAAGCTTGGGATACTTTTTTTATAACCTAACCCTGCTTTAAACTTCTCCACAACTTTATCCCTGACCTGTCTGGTGTGTTCCCGGGCCTTAATGATGCTGTTTATTCACTAAGGTTCTCTAACAAACCTCTGAGGCCTTCACAGAACAGCTGTATTTATACTGAGATTAAATTACACACAGATGGATTCTATTTACTAATCAGGTGACTTCTGAAGGCAATGGATTCCGCTAGATTTTAGTTAGGGGTATCAAAGTAAAAGGGGCTGAATACAAATGCACGCCACACTTTTCAGATATTTATTTGTAAAAAAAAATGAAAACCATTTATCATTTTCCTTCTACTTCACAATTAATGTGCCACTTTGTGTTGGTCTATCTCATAAAACCATAATAAAATACATTTACCTTTTTGGTTGTAACATGACATAATGTTTCAAAATTTCAAGGGGTGTAAATACTTTTTCAAGGCACTGTAGCTATTCCCCATGCAACAACTTCTCTTCCCATTATAATGTAAGCAGGAACAGCCTACGTTTCAGTGCTGCTGTTTATTTTCAGCCTCTTTGCAATGGCTTCCTCTCTACATGCACAGCGGTTTTGCACAGAGCAACCCCAATTTTCCACTTCTCATGTCCCCTGCTGGCACTCCTAGCTCCTCCCCCCTTCTGAGTGCCCCCCTAACGTGCTGCTCTCTTTGGGGGCACTCATGCATGCGTGTTCCTGAGCTGCCTTTGTATTTAGCTCAGTCTTCTCACTGGCTTGTTATTGACAGCAGTTGGGAGACAATGGCTCCTGCTGCTGTGTCTTAGCCAAAGAGGAGACAGAGACCCCGGAGAGCTACTGCTCTTGTGCTCATCGCTGGATTGGGATCAGGCTCAGGTGAGAATAAGGGGAGGGGGGACTGTGGGGGAACTGCACACTAAAACATTTTTTTACATTCATTCATAGAATACAAGAAGGTAACAATCTTTCAGCCTTTAGAACCACTTTAAAGCTTATGTGAGGCCCCGTACACACATCCGAGGAACTCGACGGGCAAAACTCATCGTTTTGCTCGTCGAGTTCCTTGTGAAGCCGCCGAGGATCTCGGCGAGCCAACTTTCCTCATTGAACAACGAGGAAATAGAGAACATGTTCTCTATTTGGCCCGACGAGTTCCTCGTCGGCTTCCTCGGCCGAACGTGTACACACGGCCGGGTTTCTCGGCAGAATACAGCTCCGATCGAGTTTCTGGCTGAATTCTGCCGAGAAACTCGGTCGTGTGTACCGGGCCTCAGATTTTAGTGATTGAGTTTACATATACTTTAAAGCAGAGGATCACCATGACAGCCAGGGAAGCTTGCATTTTACAGAGGGCAGCCTGTAAGGGTTTAAGGTTCTGAAGCTAGGGTCCTTCCTTAACCGTTACATATGATTGTAAGGGGTTAAGAGTTTCAGAGCCAGTGTTATTTCACTCATTTTAGTAGAATTCTAAAAGGTCTTACATACATAATTTCTTGTATGATTTTATCTCTGAACAAAAGATTATACATGCGAAACATTCCTTACTAATTGCTAGAAATATATCTTTCCTTTTGTTATTGTTCTCACAGGTTTTGTTTTTATATAGTCTATTACATGTGAGACATTCCATATTAATTGCTAGAACAGTATTATATATTATTTATCCATATTTTCCCTATCTTGTACTTTCCTCCTTTTCCAATTATATTATGCAGCTGTTGTTTTTCACTTACTAAGCCTTTTTAATGAATAGAAGTTTGTTTTTAACGAGTAAGCCATAATAACTTATCTTTACAGAACACATGGGGCCAGATTCAGATACATTTACGTTGCTCCACGGCAGCGTAACGTATCCCATTTACGTTACACCGCCGCAGGTTTACAGCGTAAGTGCCTGATTCACAAAGCTCTTACCTGTAAACTTGCGGCGGTGTAACGTAAATCCGCTCGGTGCAAGCCCGCCTAATTCAAATGGGGCGGGCACCATTTAAATTAGGCGCGTTCCTGCGCCGAGCGTACTGCACATGCTCCGTCGGGTAAATTACCCAACATGCATTGCGCTAAATGACTTCGCAAGGACGTCATTGGTTTCGGCGTTAACGTAAATGGCGTCCAGCGCCATTGACGGACGACTTACGCAAACAACGTGATTTTTTTAAGTTCGACGCGGGAACGACGGCCATACTTAACATTGCTTAGAACACCTAGGGCTCAGCCCTAATTTTACGACGCGTATCTCGACGGAAACTACGTAAAGTTAGAGCAACGGGTAACGCGGACGTTCGTGGATCGCCGTAACTAGTCATTTGCATATTCTACGCCGACCGCAATGGCCTCGCCACCTAGCGGCCGGCATAGAATTGCATCCTAAGATCCGACAGTGTAAGTCAATTACACCTGTCGGATCTTAGGGCTAGCTATGCGTAACTGATTCTATGAATCAGCCGCATAGTTAGGACGGGCGGATCACAGAGTTACGACGGCGTATCAGGAGATACGCCGTCGTATCTCTTTTGTGAATCTGGCCCATAGTATTTGTATTAACCAATCACATATTGCCAACATAATAATTATTTATTTCTTACCCAAATTAATGTATTTCGTCCCCTCCTCTTTTTGTAATGCATACAATTGTCTTAATATTATCAGTAAAGTCAGAGAATGATTTCAGATACACCGTGTTTCTGTGTCTTAGTATTCCTGTACTGAAATCTCTCTCAACAAACACACTGGGACTGCCTAAAGTCAATTGGCGCCAGTCTGCACCCCTACACAGCCTATTGTCTTTTCCTGATTACAGGCTTTCTTTAAATAAGCCTACTGTATATAATAGGAGCAATGTGAAAGACCCTTTTTGCATATAAATAACTTTTTTTTGCCATTTGTAGGTGGTGTGTGACTCAACTAGTGTAAAACACATACATGTCAATCACTTCTACGTTCGTTTACATAAAAAGCTATCTGTGTGTGTGTCACTTATCATCAGGTTTTATATTAATCCATGTGGAAGCTCTGGATGGGTCTGAAAGAGGGATTTCTTTCTAATCTGCTTCCTGGCAGCTCTGTAAGTATTACAATTTCCCCACATGGTTACAGATTGTCAAACACAAGCTTCGCCAAGCTCAGGCCGTACCAGTAACAACATAAATACATCAGAGCCAGAAACCTTCAGTGATTTATGGAGAGGACGGACTGCATCAGAGCTCCCAGGGCTTTATATGATCCAAGGTTTAATTAACAGAGAATCCTGTTCATGAACTGTCAGGTATTTATCTGGATTTCATTTGTGGTGAACACATGCTTCTTAATTCCTCTTGCTATTGATTTTTGGAGAAAAAAAATTGCATTCTCTTGGGGTTTTCCAAAATCAAGCATAACATTGTAGTACTACCCCCCAGGAGCTGTTCGGTATGTTGGGTCCTATGTTCTCTGGCACAACTCTTGAAGCTGCTCGGTCCACATCAACAAACCCGTGTAACTGAAACATTAATATTCTAGTGCTCTATGATAGTACATAGAAAATAGTCCACAAACAACTTGAGGATTATTAAGGTGAAGGTATTATTGAAAAGTAAGCAAATGCAATGCATAGAACACATTAAAGTGGTTGTAAACCCTCAGGTAGAACTTTCACCTACAGGTAAGCCTATATTAAGGCTTACCTGTAGGTGCTTGCAATATCTCCTTAACCTACATGGTTTAGGAAATATTTGCAAAAAAGACTGTACCGATGTCTACGGCGCTTACACGCCGTGGACAACGGCGCAGGCGCACTGAGCGTGCCATTTTATGAATGGGGTCATGGTGTAAGTGACGGCTCCCTCGCGCATGCCGTCACGTGACTCTGGACAGTCACAGAGCCGGAGTTCGCGGACCCCAGAAGAAGAGGGGTGAAGAATGGCCGCTCGCTACTAGCGAGGAAGACCGGGACATTGCAAGCTTCTCCTGCAGGTAAGTGACACATAATGGGCAACTATGAGATGCATAGTAAGTAGCCCATTATGCTTTACCTTTGCAGGGAAAGAAAGAGGAAGTAAACCCATCAAGGTTTACTTCCTCTTTAACAGGACTACAGTATTCATTAGGTTAACTGATGGGAATATTAGCCTCACCTACGGCCATTGAACTATGCTGTAATAAGGATAAGCTCAACTACACTGGTCCACACAATATCAGTAAGAATAGCATCAACCATGAAAGCATGAATGGCATAAAAGAAACTTCACTGTAATTCTAAGCAAAAGCTACACTGGAAGTATTAACAAAGCACCTGATGCCTATTTGTCAGTGTTGGCTGGCTTTTGTCGGGGCCCTTCTGTGAGCTGGTGCATGTGAAGCTCTCTCTTTAAGGCCCCAGGTACACGGAATGCTGCTAAACGTACGTTCAGAGGCAGCTGGACGCTTTTTTCAACTGCCCCTGAACTCATTCATGTACACAGTCTTGTTGATTGCCGTTTTTAGGCAGTAGCATTTAACAGCATTTCTTTGAAGACGCCAAAGATTTCCATGTTTCAGATGCCAAACGCGACTAAACGCAGCTAAACTGTGTTTAGCAGCGTTTCGTTTATAGGGGTTTTTCGTTTTTGGCCATTTAAAAAAAAAAATCTTTTACTAGGAGTTAAAAATTCACTTAAAGTTTAACCCCCCTGGCGGTATTCCCGAGTCTGGCTCGGGGTAAGATTTCTGTACCAAAAGCGGTATCCCCGAGTCAGACTCGGTCTCGCCTCGCAGCAGCCACAGACAAAGTTACTTACCTTGTCCCTTGATCCTGCGATGCCTCCCCGCTGTGTGAGTGAGCGGGTCCTCGCTCGATTCACACACTGTCCCTGTGTGCCACCGATCTCCGTTCCCTGCGACGTTACGACGCACAGGGGCGGAGGACAGAGCCAAATTCAAAAAAGTAAATAAACACATTACATACAGTATACTGTAATCTTATAGATTACAGTACTGTTTGTAAAAAATACACACCCCCTTTGTCCCTAGTGGTCTGCCCAGTGTTCTGCATGTATTTTAGTATAATAAAAACTGTTCTTACTGCCTGCAAACTGTAGATTGTCCATAGCAACCAAAAGTGTCCCTTTATGTCAAAAAAGGTTTTAGAGCAGCTAGAAAACAGTGATAATAAATTAGAATCAATTGCAGAATTGAGCCATAGCGATTTGTGGGGAAATTCTTCATAAAAAAATAAAAGTAATGACAGCGACAATTCTGCAACTGAGCAAATTTCTGTGATTTTGAGTTGATTGCATTATTGAATAATTTTTATTATAATTATATTATTATTTGTTATAATTATTTATAATTATTTATTATATTATAATTTATGATTTTGTTTTTCAAACTTTTTCATACCCGGGATGCCTACTAGACTCTTGTTTGGACAGATTTAAAGCGGGAGTTCACCCATTTATAAAAAAAAAAAATTTCTCCCCTTAGCTTCCTGCTCGTTCGGTCTAGGGGAATCGGCTATTTGTATTAAAATATGAGCAGTACTTACCCGTTTTCGAGATGCATCTTCTTCCGTCGCTTCCGGGTATGGGTCTTCGGGAGCGGGCGTTCCTTCTTGATTGACAGCCTTCCGAGAGGCTTCCGACGGTCGCATCCATCGCGTCACTCGTAGCCGAAAGAAGCCGAACGTCGGTGCGGCTCTATACTGCGCCTGCGCACCGACGTTCGGCTTCTTTCGGAAAATCGTGACGCGATGGATGCGACCGTCGGAAGCCTCTCGGAAGACTGTCAATCAAGAAGGAACGCCCATTCCCGCAGCCCATACCCGGAAGCGACAGAGAGGATGCATCTCGTAAACGGGTAAGTACTGCACATATTTTAAAATAAATAGCCGATTCCCCTAGTAAAAACGAGCAGGAATCTAAGGGGGAAAAGTGCCCTCTAAGGGTGAACCCCCGCTTTAAGTGAGTTATTCATAAGAATTACAGGCCTACAATGTAAAACACCAAATGATGACGCGGCGACGTACGCGACGCTGTGATATAAGGACTTCCACGCATGCGTCAAATCATTACGACGCATGCGGGGGATGGATTCGGACAGATTGATCCGGTGAGTCTGTACAGACCAGCGGATCAATCCGTTGGAATGGATTCCAGCGGATAGATTTCTTAGCATGTTAGGAAATTTTTATCCGCTGGAAATCCATCCCCGGGGACAAAAATCTGCAGAAACAGATCCGCTGGATTGTACACACCAGGGGATCTATCCGCTGAAACCGGTCAGCGGATCAATTTCAGCGGATCGATCCTCTCGTGTGTACGGGGCCTTAGATACAAGTCAGATTTCAGGAATCCCCTGCAACAAAAAAGTAATTTTTGGTGAGATACTCCCTGTAGGAACATGGCTATAGGGATTCAGGCCCAGCAGATTTCCTCCTTAGAGCCCTGAAGTTGCACAGCGGACAGATACTGTAATTATGAAACCACTCCTATTAGACCCACTCAACACAGAGGCACAGAGGAACAAACAGGGATTTCTTCAGAATAACAAAAGGTAGGAATCTGTAAAAAAAAAAAAGGTTGTTATAATCCTTGCAATGGAGGGGAATGTTTTTTTCTCAACAAAAGTGGAGGTACGCTTTAAATTATCCAATCATGTGAAAAGAAAATTATTGTTTAGTCAACGCAATAAAGTTTTTAAAGTGAACATCCCATTGCATTAGGGTGTGCACCCCAAAGCTCAAACATATATGAAGTGTCAGTAAAGCAGTGGACGGTGTCATAAATTCAAAGATTGGTGTCAGTAGGGCAGTGGGCAGTGTTGGTAGATTTTATTTTGATTATTTTACTTTTCATTCTTTTTTAAATCATTTTTAATTATTTATTTATTTTTTTGCAAAAAAATATAGGAGTCCTGTTGAGGGGCTTTGGTGACATTTCAGGGTTCTTAACAGGGGGAATCTGCACCACATGGGGTGATTAGGGTGTGCCCAGGCACACCTGGCACACCCTGTGCGTACGCCTGTGATCCTATTCAAACTGAATGCTACAATTTATTTAGCAAACATTATCAACTTCTTTAGTAAGTCAACCCCACTGAATCAAAGTATTATGTGATACAGATGCTCCCTGTACATTAGCTTAACAGATTGATTGGTAGCCAATGATTATTTATATTTATTGCAGCACACCAGTGCATGCCCAATGCTGTGACTAGTCAGCTTGGCATATTAGAATACAGACAGTCACTGCATTTCTGACCCTAAACACCTGAGCTGACTCTTCTGATCTGAGGTCTAAAATGTTATCATATTACAGGTGCTGAGGAAGGAACTGAGGGCCTTTTAAAATAGTTTTCGATGATGATTTCCGTTCCAGTAAATGTGTTTTCAAATTACAGTTATCCTTATTGAGTTGTGTAACCCTAGACCAAAGGTTATAAAACAGACTAAACCTTTATTAACAACTATGAAAGGTGTGATATATTGAAAAAAAAATTTAAGCTCTTCCTCCAGCAAAGCATTTTGGCTAACATATATAATCAAGATGTGTTGACAGGTAAGGAAGCTCAATATAACAAATATACAGTAAGCAGGCAAGGACTGAGGAAGTTCTAGGCGGTAGGGATGAGCTTCGTATTCGAGTCAAACTCATGTTCGACTCAAACATCGTATGTTCGATCATTCGTCGAAATACAAACAAAACAGGCCGTTCGCGCCAAATTCGAGTTACGTTTCACAGAGCATAATTCACTGCGGAATCGCTGGCTGATGATTGGCCAAGCATGTACTATGACCCGCATGCTTGGCCAATCACAGCTTGCAAAAAACGGAGAGCCATAATTGGCCAAAGCCAGGGTGGCTTTGGCCAATTATGGATCAGGGGGTTTAGTACACGCCTCACACTATAAAAGGCCGCCTGCGGGTCGGCCTTGTGTAGTGTGTTGCGGTGGTTAAGAGAGGACAGAGAGAGTGTGTCATTTTTTTGCAGGTAGATAGAGCAGGCAGGCGGGCTAGTCAGTTAATGTTACAGTGTGTAGAGGATATATATACATCCCAGGTGTTGTACATATATTTATACACTGTATAGTTTAGCTAGATCAGTTCTTCCTAATTTACTGGCAGGCAGGTGATTGTGCTAGCTGCAGTATTCTTACGTGGTTTATTGCCTGTGTCCTCTGTAGTTTGCACCTAAAGCTACTTGGTGTGTACTGGCCGTGTGGTCTGTAGTTTGCACCTAAAGATTCAGGAGCAGTGATTTTAATGATGGTTAAATAATTAAAAAAAAAATATGAAAAATTCCTTTAAATATTGTACCTGCTGGGTGTCTATAGTATGCCTGTGAAAACGTCTTTGAGAACCCGGGTCTTGCCCGAGGGAACATGTATCAATGGAAAAAAAGTTTTTAAAAAGGGTTGTTTTTTCAGTGGTCCTGAAAAAAATACAGTTTTTAAAACTTTTTTTCCATTGATACATGTTCCCTGGGGCAAGACCCGGGTTCTCAAAGACGTTTTCACAGGCATACTATAGACACCCAGCAGGTACAATATTTAAAGGAATTTTTCATTTTTTTTAATTTTTTTTTATTTAAGCATATTAAAATCACTGCTCCTGAAAAAACAACCGCTTAAAACCTGGGGCAAGACCGGGTTCTCAAAGACGTTTTACAACAATAACTTGCATATTAGGCTTTAAAATTAGCACTTTTGAATTCGAACGTTCGAGTCCCATAGACGTCAATGGGGTTCTAAATGTTTGCGCGAACGTTCGGTCCGTTCGAAGGTTCTGGTGCGAACTGAACGGCGTGGGGGGGGGGGGGTTGGGGGTGTTCGGCTCATCCCTACTAGGCGGTTTTACAGGCATTAACAGCAAGAGAGTGCAGCATAAACCAATAGTTCATATACAACCTAACATTCAAATTTTGAAACTTTAAAAAAGTTAAAGATAGTCCATTAAATAATCCTGTAAAAAAGACTTGAGACTAATATGCATCCAGGTGACAGTAGGGTTGCCACCTGTCCAAGATTTACCCGGACAGTTCGGGTTTGGAATCATGCGTCCGGGTTTCATGCTGCCTGAAACCCGGACACATTTTTTAGACTGGACTATGGCTTCCAAACAGGGTTGCTGGCTGCAGTTGTCTAAGCTGAGGGTGTCTGTCACACTCTTTCACACTGCCCAAAGCCAACACTAACAAACCCCCCTCCCCGCCCCCACATACAGATGGGAGATGATAGAGGGCTCGATCTGCACCTCTACCCCCCACCCCTCCCCCTCTGTGTCTGCCCACACTCCAATCCCCAGTTCTGTACCTCAGAAAAGGAAAGTTGGAACCGGAAATTTTAAGTCCAGCAGCCTCAGATACATCTGGATAAGAGGTGCTGACTTCCAAGGGGTGAGTGAGCTCACCATCCATCCCTGTCTGTGACTGAAGTCTCCCCCTTTCTCTCTCCTGACTCTGAGTGAGTACACTAAGGTAAATCAGGGTTCTCAGAGCACCCCTTACATCAGATTTCGCCTTTACACCAGAGGCCACAGTGTGTCCCCTTACATCAGAGTCCTCTTCATACATCAGAGTTCTCAGTGTTCACCCTTAAATCAGGGTTCCTAGAGCATCCCTTATGTCAGAGTCCCCAGAGTTCTCCCTTATATCAGAGTCTGCAGAGTCCTCCCTTACAGTGACAGGGAACTCTGTAAATTCTGATGAAAAGGGGGAACTCTGTGGACTCTGATGTAATGGGGGACTCTTATGATTAACTTCATATGATTAGAAATGTTATTTAATTGCAAAATATATGTATAGTTTATACTATAAAATTTTTTATCGTGCATCGCAAAAGTGTTCGGGTTTGACTTGAAGAAAAGGTGGCAACCCTAGGTGACAGATGTGTTGAAAACCACCACCACCGAGCAAAAAGTTGGTCGCTCACCTCAGTGGTATGACCCCTAAGATAACAGGATGGTCAAATTAGGCATTCCCTCATGGGGATACATCCATAAACCAAGGTGCCAGTATTAGCTCTGCTCACGGTTTTGAGCTCTGTCATATGCACTTGTCAAATAAGTATAAAAAAGAAGCAACAGAATAGTGCTCTGCGTTTCATAAGATTTAAAATTTAAAAGCTCGTATTTAAAGGCACTATCCACAGTGCAGGTAAAATCGCATTTAATATCCAAACAATCTGAACTGTTAGCAAGGAGATACCTTTAGGTGATGCCAGCATTGGCAAAAGGTTCCACTTCCCATACGCGTTACGTCCTAAGCGGGACATCGTCAGCAAGGAAGTCCACCCAGCATTCCTGTATATTATCTACCTATTAATGGGCTGCACTGATTGATTTTTTATTTGGTAAAACCAATATACAGCAGACTAAAAAAAAAAAAAACCTAGACATTTTTTAGTTGCTGCCTTGTGCTGCTCTGAGACAAGGGTGGGAAAACGTTGGTCCTCTAGCTGCATGCAGGTACAAGCATGCATCCCAGAGGGAGAGATATGATGGGATTTGTAATTCGACAACAGCTAGAGGCCCTCGTATAGAGGGATGCATTTTTCCCTGATGCCCCGTACACACGATCGGATTTCCCGTCTGGAAAAAGTTGGATGTTTTTTCTGACAGAATTCCTCTCAAGCCTTCCTTGCATACACACAAAAGTTTGGTGAACTTTTGACCTCCAAGAACGCAGTGACGTAAAAGACTGCAACAATCCAAGAAAATTAAGTTCAATGCTTCTGAGCATGCGTCAAATTGTTTCTGAGCATGCCTAGGAATTTTGCGCATTGGGATTTGTACACGCGATAGGAAATCCTGACGGAAAAAAAGAGATCCTGCTCTCTATCTTTTTCCAGCAGTTTTTCCGTTGGATACACACGGTCGGGATTCCCGACCAAAAGCTCTCATCAGACTTTTTCCAACAGGAAAACTGATCATGTATACAGGGCATGAGAAGCAAACTGAACTGAAGTGCTGAGACAGAACAGGGGTAGGGTACAAAACAGTTGGCTCCCATGTGCATCTGTTTCAGTGGGTCATGCTTTCCCCTTGGAAACCCTTCACTAGGTCACTAGGAATGTACTTCCTGCTATATGTGTTGTGTAACTTCCTCTCTGCATCTTTTATCAGAAACAAGCAACTGGGAGTCCCATGCTCTAACCCATGGGTCTTCAAACTATGGCCCTCCAGTTGTTCAGGAACTACAATTCCCATCATGCCTAGTCATGTCTGTGAATGTCAGAGTTTCACAATGCCTCATGGGATGTGTAGTTCCACAACAGCTGGAGGGCCATAGTTTGAGGATCCCTGCTCTAACCGGTGCAGGCAACAGTGCACATTAGGGTGTATTATATCTACAATGGTGCTTGAAGGAAGGAGGTGCTCTTACTATGGGCTAAGCAATAGGAAATGCTATATGAAGGAACATTTTTTTTGTGTCTCTATGATGCAAGCCTGGCTCATACAGAACATCATGTAAGCTAAATTCTCCAAGTACTGATGGATAATTGCCAGCAGCTGAATATGCTCTCTATACTGGAACATATTGTTTGGTTTTGGCAATTTCAACAAAACTCTTGGAAGTGCTGCTTTCATTTACGAGCTAGAGAAATAAAATGTCAAATTGAAACTAAAAGAGATGCCAGACAGAATAAAATTAGCACATTTCAGGGGATTCAAAAAACACAGTTTAGCTGCTTTCAGATACTTTGGGCCAGATTCACAAACGAGATATGACGGCGTATCTACTGATACGCCGTCGTATCTCTGTTTCTAACTATGCGACTGATTCATAGAATCAGTTACGCATAGCTAGCCCTAAGATCCGACAGGTGTAATTAAATTACACTGTCGGATCTTAAGGATGCAATTCTAGGCCGGCTGCTAGGTGGCGAGGCCATTGCGGCCGGCGTAAAATATGCAAATGAAGACTTACGGCGATCCCCGAACGTCCCGAACGGCCCGTCGATCTAAATCTACGTCGTTTCCGTCGAGTTACGCTGCGTAAAACTAGGGCTGAGCCCTAGTTGTCTTAAGCCATGGTAAGTATGGCCGTCGTTCCCGCGTCGAAATTTAAACATCAACGTCGTTTGCGTAAGACGTTCGTGAATGGCGCTGGACGCCATTTACGTTAACGTCTAAGCAAATGACGTCGGTGTGACGTCAGTTAGCGCAATGCACGTCGGGTAATTTACCCGACGGAGCATGCGCAGTACGTCCGGTGCTGGAGCGCGCCTAATTTAAATGGGACTCGCCCCATTCGATTGGGCACGCCTTGCGCCGGACAGATTTAAGTTACACCGCTGCAAATTTCCAGGTAAGTGCTTTGTGGATCGGGCACTTGGGCAGAAAATTTGCGGCGGTGTAACTTAAATCGGAAAAGTTAAGTTGCGCCCGGGCTACGTGAATCTGGCCCTTTGAAAGTTGTAGTTACAATTGCTCATGGGTTTGTAGGCAGGTGCCGTTTATTTTCTCCAATGCAGGTGGCGCTTGTCTGCAAAAGCAATGCAGGTGGAGGTGGAAGTCCAGAGGTCACAGAGACCTGTGCTGTCCCTCTGGGTCCCTGACTTGACACTTGCTGAAGTTTTCCCACTTTTTCACCATATCCGACTGGTGAGAAAACTGCCCTTGTACTGTCCTCAGCTTACTCACAGTAGTCTCCAGTAGCAAGGCGAATGGTCCCTTAGTGATGACAGCTTCCCCTCTACCTCTGACCACAACTGGTTCCCTGGCCAGCAGAACCGTTACTTATGGTTGGTCTATGAGCCCAAAGTCCTAAACCTACGCTGCTTGTCCTGCTTCTGAATAGGCCCTCTGACAGCCTAGCAGACAGATGTCCCCGGGATAGGCCTCAGGTTATTGGCCTAGCAGCCAGCAATACAACACACGTCCACCCAGACAGCCATCCAGGTGGCACAGAACCCCGATCACCTGACTCCGCCCAAATAAATAGGCTCTCCCAACAGGCCAATGAACCAAGAAAATCCCTGCCCATTGGCTGAGACACGCCATTCATTCCTAATCTGTCCTTGTCTTGCTAATGGCCCCAGATACCCAGCCACCTAGTGACAGAAGAGAGCAGTGCATCAGTTCCAGAATTAGGGCAAAAATCAATTGACCTCCTAACAATTGGCCAAGGCAACTATCACTTGGCAACTAAATTTAATAGCAACCCTGCCTAAACTTCAGGGTGCTACAGTTGTAGCATGACAAAATGTGGAAAATGGGTATGATTACTTTTTCAAGGCACTGAACCTCCAGAGATCTAGTGAAGTCCATGCCTTGATGAGTTGGGCTGTTTTGGCAGCAATGTATGTATAAATAATACTACCAGTACATTATGAAATATATACAGGAAAACAGTCCTCGCAACTTACAGGACTGAGTCAGTCAGTCAGATCAGTCAGTCAGTGTCAGCGGTGGAGTAGGGCGCTTCGGACCTTCCGCTTACGAGCCTGCTTCCACCCAGACCTGGCAGTCAGAGACCAGGCAGCTGCTAGGCTAGACGCTCCATGAAACAAGCTCCCTGGAACCTGGAATCAGCATCTCGCTCTCCACAAGGACTCCTCTCCTCCGCAGGTAAGACCCTGCCTCTCAGGGCCTGATATCCTGGGGATCCTCTGACGGCCGTCCTTATCAGGGCAGCCGTCACACAGACCCCACACTGCGGCTTTCTAGACTACTTTTCGCCGGCATCTATCGCCCGCACGGCCACCCGCTTTCTGGTGGTCCCAAATCACCCCCCCTGGGTGTATTTCCGGCGTTTTTGGGTGTTTTTTCACCCCCGCGCCAGCCTGCTTCATCTCGCGGCCGCCGCACCTTAGGAAAGTCCGCGGCTTCAGCCGCGGCCTACCGGCGCACCGCTCGTTTTTACCTTACCCTTAATTCCTAAGCACAGTTTGCTTTGGCTATTCACCCCCACATCCCCAGAGGCCCCCTGTTCAGCAACTTTATCGGTAAATAGCTTTTTTACCACGCTGACAGTCCCCCCCCAGCCCGGGTCCTGTGCTTTGCCTGGCAGCCATTATTTTGGTACACCCCAGCAGCAGTGACACCCAGCATCCCCCCCCCTTTTTTTCCCCTCCACAAGCCGTTAGTTTTTTGATCCAGGGTTTTGTGCCGATCGCCGTCAGGGATCAGGAAGGAATTTTTTTTCCCTGCCGCAGCACATTGGCCAGCTTGCCCAGGGTTTTTTTTGCCTTCCTCTGGACCAAAAACCAAATCCCAATCCCCTTGAGCTAGGATTCTCGAATCCTCTCTCACCCTACGCCCGCACCCCAGCCCTTGGTGACTGGCAGCAATGGTTAAGTTGCGTTACTCTCCAGAAACCATTTGGGGTCTGAGACAATTCGCTACTACATTGCCTGCCGCCACCACAATAGCTTTAAAATCAGATCAACTTTTGAGGTTCGATCATCGATCGATCATCAAATATTTCAATCATTCAACACAGCTCAAGCACATATCATGTGCTTTGCTTAACACTAGATCAGCAGTTAAACACCGATCAGAAATCCATGATTTCTTACTTCAATACGATCTAGACTGCCTCTTTATTACGGAAAGTTGGCTGTCGGACGATTGCAACACCATTCTCGGAGAACTGGTGCCAGCAAACTATCGCATCTTAACGGAAAACAGAATAGGGCAAAGGGGAGGAGGACTGGCGGTGATTCATAAGTCGCATATTGCAATCATTAAACCGGTCCTCCAAAATCCTCTACCTTTTATGGAAACCCTTACGCTTCAACTTCAAGCTCACTCTCAGGAGACTGTTCATATTCTCCTCTGCTATAGGCCCCCTGGGCCAAAATCGCAGTTGATATCAGCATTAACGGAGTTCATTTCCACCTACACCCTTAGCGGTAAGCACCTTTTGCTGCTCGGGGATTTTAATTTGTGGGCTAACTCCTCACAGGATCCCATCGCGGATGCCTGCATCAACCACCTGGAAGGATTTGGACTTCAACAACTTATACACGGACCAACGCATGTTTCAGGTCACACACTCGACCTAATTTTCAGACAAAATCTGAAAATTAACATTGTGGGAAATGAACCTTTGCCATGGACAGACCACCATGCAATCAGCTTCATAATCCCCAGAACTCCATTAGTCAGGAAAGTACCCAAGCCGGTGACAATACACTGGGCTAGATCTCAGGGGAAGCTCCACTCGGAACTCTTCAGATCTACCCTGGGAAACCGAATTGGGGCTATTCCTCCTCAATTAGCAGCCTCAGATACTTTGGATGCCATTAATGCAGCTCTGCTACAGTCAGCCGACTTAGCAGCACCAAAGCGCAAACTCCGCAGCCGGGAAAAAAAGTCCAGCTGGTTCAATAACCAACTGTCGCTATTGAAGCAAGAGCGCAGGAGAGCGGAAGCCTCCTGGAAAAGAAGTCCGTCAGAAGACCATCTCAACATCTACAAAGCAGTAACTACGCGCTACCACAAGGAAATTTTCAAAGCCAAAAAACTTCACTTCTCCAGGGTGATTAACAGCGCAATGAATCGCCCTCGCGAACTCTTCAGGATGGTCACCCAGACCATGAATCCGGGATGTCTAGAAGTCCCCACTTCAGACACCCAAGAGTTCTGCAATGAACTATCGGATTTCTTCATCGACAAAATCGAGAAAATTCGGGTAAGTATTCGGCAAAACAATTCTCCACTCAGCCCCGTCTTCAATCAAAACAACGACCGAACGCCTCTACAATCAACTAAGTTCACTTTGGAACCCATCTCCATCGATACAACAAAAAAATTTATTGGCCTGCTGCGCAACAGCACAGCACCGAATGACATCATTCCCACCAAGCTACTGAAGGAATGTGCCGACATCCTGGCGCCTCCGATCACGCAGCTTATAAATCAGTCATTTAAGGAAGGCATAGTGCCTTCCCTGCTGAAAGAGGGCACAATTCTGCCGATCTTGAAAAAACCTAATTTGGATCCTATGGACCCAACTCACCGCCGTCCCATAACAGGTCTAAATGCTCTGTCCAAGATAATGGAGAAAGTGGTGGTAAATCAGCTGCAACAGCATCTGGACACCCACAACCTACTCGATCCATTTCAATCCGGGTTCCGTCCCGGACACGGGACAGAAACGGCCTTACTGAAAATATGGGACGATGCGCTTGAGGCCGCAGACGAAGGAGAATCATGTCTCCTGGTTCTGCTGGACCTAAGCGCTGCTTTTGACACAGTAGACCACAAATTGCTACTGAGACGACTAACAGAAGTCGCCGGAGTCTCAGAAGATGCCTTACCATGGTTCTCCTCGTTTCTTGGAAACCGATCACAAACAGTGAAACTGGGATCCTTCACATCTGAAAAACGCACGGTGACATGTGGGGTCCCCCAAGGATCCCCCTTGTCTCCAGTGCTGTTTAATATCTATCTTCGTCCTCTCTTTGATATTATCAGTAGCCATGAACTACTTTATCACTCTTATGCAGACGACACGCAGTTGTATTTTCGCATCTGCCACAAAAAGGATCATCATCTAAGATTAGAGAAATGTCTCTCTTCAATAGAAAACTGGATGTCTAAGAGTTATCTCAAACTCAATAATGCTAAAACAGAACTCTTTATCTTTGATGCCAGGCGGAAGAAACCACCGACAACAAACTGGACACCATCTCCCATTCTGGGACAAATCATCGCACCTAGCTCCAAAGTCAAGAGTCTGGGAGTCACGTTTGACACCTTCATGACAATGGACGCACAAATAGGGTCCGTAGTCAGCGGGGCGCACCATTTGATGCGCCTACTACGCAGACTGATTCCATTTATTCCTAAAGAAGACGTAGCAGTCGTGGTGGGAACAATCGTGAATTCCAGACTGGACTATGCAAATGCCCTTTACCTCGGGCTACCCAAGTACCAAATCGCTCGTCTCCAAGTCGTACAGAATACGGCCACCAGACTGGTGACTGGGAAAAAATCTTGGGAATCAATCTCACCTTCACTGAGATCCCTTCACTGGCTGCCAGTGAAGGACAGAATTGCATTCAAAGCACTCTGCCTGACACATAAGTGCATCCATGGGAAGGCTCCTAGATATCTATGCGACAAGATCAAACTGCACAATTGCAGTCGCATTCTGCGTTCCACCGACCAAAATCTGGTCAAGGTTCCTATAACCAAATACAAGTCCAAAGGAGAAAGAAGGTTTGCTTTCCAGGGCCCCAGGCTTTGGAATGCCTTACCAACCAGCATTCGGTTGGAGCAAAACCACCTGTCTTTCAGAAGGCAGATCAAAACCCTGCTTTTTTGAAAGGCATGAGACTTAATCAACAAGCGCCCAGAGGCGATTCAGTTCGCATGTGCCGCGCTATATAAATTTTTCATTCATTCATTCATTCATTCATATATTTGAATTCTTAATGTGCTCAGGAGAACTTACACACAACCGTTTTTCATGATGAGAAAAATGCCATTTTTTAAATTGGTCATTAAAAACGATTGTGTGTGGGCTCCAGAGCATTCTCCTCGACGTGAAAAATGACCATTAAAAATTTAGAACATGCTCTATTTTTTCTCAATGTTTTTCACGTCGTTAAAATGGTTGTGTGTAGGCTTTAACGATGGGAAAAAATGCGCATGCTCAGAAGCAAGTTATGAGAAGTGAAATTTACATAATCAAGCCCAAAGTGTGGCGCCATTCGAATGGAACTTCCCCTTTATAGTGCCGTTGTACGTGTTGTACGTCACCGCGCTTTGCTAGAGCATTTTTTTTTCACGATTGTGTGTATGCAAGGCAGGCTTGACAAGCATCACGTCGAGAAAAACATTGTTTTTTTCCACGACATTAAAAACGGTTGTGTGTACGCGGCATTACTCTTGAAACCATAGGAAAACCATATATGGAAATCATCAATGAAAATACCAACTATGCCAAACCAATTTATAGTTAATTTAAAGTTAATGGAAATCAGGCTTCGTTGAGAATGTAATTTATCTTCGGTTATTTGCAGCTATGTCAGTCTTGGCTCCCATCCAGTGCATATCACGCTCTGCCTGTTAGTTGCTGATATTCACACTTTCCTAAACACAGTGTACATTCCACCATTCAGGGGAACATAGATCATTTTCACGTTTTAAGTCCAATTATCTCTGCTTCCTCGGTTGAGGATTTTTCCCTTCTTTTTCGGGTGTTTTTCAGTTTGATTTTCTGTCTCTAAAATTGTTGTTTTTTGTTTTTTTTCCCTCTTCAAAGCCATCCAATTCAATTATATAAGCCATCTGCTCTCTCTATAGATTAGACTGAAGGAGCTGCAAGTCTGGAGGACTCTGTTTATCGTTCCCCAAAGGCGAACAAATATAGCTTGTCCAATGCTGCGAATACTTATTATTTAGATTCTTACGTGCGGAGGCTGTGAGATGACCGTTTGCTATGAGAGATGTCAGCAGTAGTTTTTTTGCACTATTGTTTTCTATTTCAGGCTTATTATTGCTGTATAATATTTGCAGGACTTGAGTATAATGAGTTCTGCAAGCTAAATAAAAATAACAATGTACAGAGCAGTAATACAGTAAAACCTTGGTTTGAGAGTAACTTGGTTTGAGAGTAACTTGGTTTGAGAGCGTTTTGCAAGACAAGGAAAATGTTTTAATACATTTTGCCTTGATATACAAGCGATGTCTTGATATAAGAGTAGTGTTCATGTCACAAGTGAGTATAAAAAAGAAGAGAGGAGACTCGACACGATCAGTTTGTCTGATGAAAACAGAACGATGGACCGTTTTCATCGGACAAACCGATCGTGTGTGGGCCCCATCGGTTTGTTTTCCATTGGTGAAAAAAAAATAGAAAATGTTTTAAAAATTTCCTATGGATAAAAAAAAGATAGAAAACAAACGATCGTCTGTGTGGAAGTCCATAATTTTTCTCAGAACATCGTAGTGTTTTACATCACCGCGTTGGACACGGTCGGATTTTAGACTGATAGTGTGTAGGCAAGACTGATGAAAGTCAGCTTCATCGGATATCCAAAGACAAAATCCATCGGATTAGATTCCATCAGATATCCGATCGTGTGTACAGGGCTAAAGTGTAGCAATATAGTTACATTTAACCACTTGAGACCCGCGCTATTGACAAAAGACGTCAACAGCGCGGCTCTCAGGTGCCAACTGGACGTCTTTGGACGTCATTTGAATGCATTACCCGCGCACGCCACTGGGGGTCGCGCAGCGGGTAAACACTGTCCCGGCGCATAGCTGGGGACCCGATGCGTGTACCTGGCGGCCGCGATGTCCGCCGGGTACACGCGATCGTCAGTAAGACAGCAGGAACATGGAGCTCTGTGTGTTAACACAGAGCTCCACGTGCTGTCAGAGGAGAGGAGACCGATCTGTGTCTCTTGTACATAGAGACACAGCATCGGTCACCTCCCCCAGTCACCCCCCTCCCCCCACACAGTTAGAACACACCTAGGATACACATTTAACCCCTTCCTCACCCCCTAGTGTTAACCCCTTCACTGCCAGTCACATTTATACAGTAATTAGTGCATTTTTATAGCACTGATCGCTGTATAAATGTAAATGGCGCCAAATTTGTGTCAAAAGTGTCCGATACGTCCGTCGCAATATAGCACTCCCAATAAAAATCGCAGATCGCCGCCATTACTAGTAAAAAAAAAAAATAATAAAAAAAAATCATAATTCTGTCCTCTATTTTGTAGGCGCTATAACTTTTGCGCAAACCAGTCGCTTATTGCGTTTTTTTTTTTTTTTTTACAAAAATATGTCGAAAAATGCGTATCGGCCTTAACTGAGAAAAAAAAAGTTTTTTTTTAAAAAAAAATTGGGATATTTATTATAGCAACAAGTAAAAAATATATATATATTTTTAAAATTGTCGCTTTTTTTGTTTATAGCGCAAAAAATAAAAACCGCAGAGGTGATCAAATACCACCAAAATAAAGCTCTATTTGTGGGGAAAAAAGGACGTCAATTTTGTTTGGGAGCCACGTCGCACGACCGCGCAAATGTCAGTTAAAGCGACGCAGTGCCGTAAGCTGAAATTTCGCCTGGGAATGAAGGGGGTTTATGTGCCCAGTAAGCAAGTGGTTAATGAAGGTACAACATTCAGCAACTTATTACTACACTTTAGGCCCGTACACACGGCTGGACTTTTTGCCAACAAACTTCAAAATAAGCAAGTTTTCAAAATAGTCCGACCGTGTGTACGCTCCATCGGACAAACTTTTTTGGGTTTCATCGGACAAAAAGTTCGGTCTGCAAACGGACAAACTTTACGTCAACAAGAGTCCGATGGTGCCTAGTCCGACCGTGTGTACAGCAAGCAATCAGACTTTTGTACAAAGTACAAACGCACATGCTCAGAAGCAAAGACCAGCCGGAAGCGTTCTGTCTGGTAGAACTAGCGTTCGTATTTGAAAGAGCACATTCGTGACGTGGCAAGTTCTGAAATCAAGAAAAGCAGCGCACATTTTCTTCTTCTTTAAAATGTGATAATACTAAAAGCTGCTTTGCTGGTGATACTGACGGAGTAAAACAAATGTTTTTACTTTGGATTAGTGTATTTTGGTTATAGGAATCAAACATATTCTCTATGTTTCCATATTCTATACAATCTATATTTTTTTGTGGGTCAAGTTAGCACAACCCCATTGCGCAACATGTCTGCTTGACCAATGGACGTTCAGAAACGAACAAAATTGCACGAAACTGAAAATCACGAATGCACACAGACGAAACCTCTACTAACTCTCGATTAGCAGAAGGAGCCCAAAGGGTGACGCCGGAGAATTGAACTTCCTCTTTTAAACTCTCGTCAGTACGTTGAAACGTCACTACGTTCGTGTTTGTTGCCGAAAAAGTCAGGCTATGGGTGTGACCGGACAACTCCCTTCGGACAAAAATCCAAGGGAAAGTTTGTTTGATGCCCGATCGTGTGTACGAGGCTTTAAAGGTGCCTCTCTTCTCTTTTATACCCTGTAAAAAATACTTTGATATACAAGCAGGGGCGTTGTTAGGCCCGGGCTTAGGGGGCTGGAGCCCTGAATGGGTCCCCGTAAAGCCCCGAGTCCCGGGCATTTAGCTTGCCATTGTTAGCCCCGAGTCCTGCCGAGTGCTGCCGAGTCCCTGTCGATTGCGATAGCAGGCTGGCTGGTCCCGCCTTCTGGAGCCCAACGCCTATGATGGACGTCCCACTGATCCAATGCCGAGACCGCAGGACCTGTGCCGTCCATCATAGGCGCCGCAAGCTTAGAAGGCGGGAATTACAATCCCGCCTGGCACGACATGCCCGCTCCGCTCCCTGCTTGGTTTGGCGGCTCTCCGCGTCGGCACGGTTCCTGATGGAACACTGGGCGCTCCAGCGCCGCACACCACGGCTGCCTGCCGCATCCCCGCTCCCTGCTCGGCGGCTCTCCCTCTTGGCTTCTAAGCCTCCCTGGCTGCACTATGACGGCTGCCTGCCCATCCTCTATCGGTGCTCCAGCACAGGGCCGCTGATAAGGGGGTAGCACCAGTCTGACGGGCACACCACGGCTGAGGTAGGTCAGTGATTGTGTATGCCTACCAGCCAGGTCAGTCACAGTGTATGTAGGTAGGTCAGTCAGGTCAGTGTTAGTTGGTCAGTGTTAGTGTATGTTGGTCAGGACAGGTCAGTGTATGTAGGACAGGACAGGTCAGTGTATGTAGGACAGGACAGGTCAGTGTATGTAGGACAGGTCAGTGTATTTAGGACAGGTCAGTGTATTTAGGACAGGTCAGTGTAGGTAGGACAGGTCAGGCCAGTGTATGTAGGACAGGTCAGGCCAGTGTATGTAGGACAGGTCAGGCCAGTGTATGTAGGACAGGTCAGGCCAGTGTATGTAGGACAGGTCAGGCCAGTGTATGTAGGACAGGTCAGGCCAGTGTATGTAGGACAGGTCAGTGTATGTAGGACAGGTCAGGCCAGTGTATGTAGGACAGGTCAGGCCAGTGTATGTAGGACAGGTCAGGCCAGTGTATGTAGGACAGGTCAGGCCAGTGTATGTAGGACAGGTCAGGCCAGTGTATGTAGGACAGGTCAGTGTATGTAGGACAGGTCAGGCCAGTGTATGTAGGACAGGTCAGGTCAGTGTATGTAGGACAGGTCAGGTCAGGCCAGTGTATGTAGGACAGGCCAGTGTATGTAGGACAGGCCAGTGTATGTAGGACAGGTCAGTGTATGTAGGACAGGTCAGTGTATGTAGGACAGGCCAGTGTATGTAGGACAGGCCAGTGTATGTAGGACAGGTCAGTGTATGTAGGACAGGTCAGTGTATGTAGGACAGGCCAGTGTATGTAGGACAGGTCAGTGAATGTAGGACAGGTCAGGCCAGTGTATGTAGGACAGGTCAGGTCAGTGTATGTAGGACAGGTCAGGTCAGTGTATGTAGGACAGGTCAGGTCAGGCCAGTGTATGTAGGACAGGTCAGGTCAGGCCAGTGTATGTAGGACAGGTCAGGTCAGGCCAGTGTATGTAGGACTGGTCAGTTCAGGCCAGTGTATGTAGGACAGGTCAGGTCATGCCAGTGTATGTAGGACAGGTCAGGTCAGGTCAGTGTATGTAGGACAGGTCAGTGTATGTAGGACAGGTCAGTGTATGTAGGACAGGACAGGTCAGGCCAGTGTATGTAGGTCAGGACAGGTCAGGCCAGTGTATGTAGGACAGGTCAGGCCAGTGTATGTAGGACAGGTCAGTGTCAGTGTATGTAGGACAGGTCAGTGTATGTAGGTCAGGTCAGTGTATGTAGAACAGGTCGGGCCAGTGTATGTAGGTCATGTGTCAGAAACAACCCTGAAAGACATGCTGGTGTGCCTAAGAGCTTCCTTACATGCTGATCTCATGGAGTGTGTAACTGACATACATACACACACCACTGACTTACATGTCTGTGTGTGTCTGTGTGTACTAATACACGCGCGCGTAGGTCAGTCGCACCGCCCCCCCCCCCGGTTCCGGCTTCGGGCTGAAGCCCCTGGTCTTTTTGCCACTTAGCAACGCCCCTGTTTACAAGTGCTTTGGATTACAAGCATGTTTCTGGAACAAATTATGCTTGCAATCCAAGGTTTTACTGTATTACATATAGGTGGACCAACCTGTTTGGCAAACTAGTTACAGCAAACAGATCAAAAGACATCCAAAGCAATTCAAAGCCACTAAATGCCCCTTCATCAGTAATGGAGGATTTGCTGCATTTGGTGGACTTTGCACTGGTGGGCTTCATTTGGTTGGCATTGCACAGGTGGGCTGCATCTGGTGGGCACTGATAAGCTGCATTTGGTGGGCACTGATAAGCTGCATTTGATGGGCACTGGTGAGGCTGCACTGGTGAGGCTGCATTCGTTCCCTGGCTAAGTTGCGGCGGCGTAGTGTAAATCGGCCGGCGTAAGCCCGCCTAATTCAAATGTGGGACAGGGGGCGTGTTTTATGTTAATGTTATGTGACCCGACGTGATTGCCGTTTTTCACGAACGGCGCATGCGCCGTCCGTGGACATATCTCAGTGTGCATTGCTTCAAATATGCCGCAAAGACGTATTGGTTTCGACGTGAACGTAAATTACGTCCATCCCCATTCACGGACGACTTATGCAAACGACAGAAAATTTTCAAATTTAGTTGCGGGAACGATGGCCATACTTAACATTGGTACGCCGCATATACGCCTCATATAGCAGGGGTAACTTTACGCCGGGAAAAGCCTAACGTAAACGGCGTATCTGTAGAGCGTCGGCCGGGCGTACGTTCGTGAATTCGCGTATCTAGCTAATTTACATATTTCAAAGCGTAAATCAGCGTACACACCCCTAGCGGCCAGCGTTAATATATGCAGTTACGATCCGACGGCGTAAGAGACTTACGCCGGTCGGATCTAAGGGAAATCTATGCGTAACTGATTCTAAGAATCAGGCGCATAGATTCGACGGCGCAACTCAGAGATACGACGGCGTATCTGGAGATACGCCGTCGTATCTCGTTTGTGAATCTGGGCCTAGGAGTCTGGTTTGTCCCTCCTGTGCAATGTTAGTTCGGCCTGCTTCTCCTCCCTATCTGCTGGTCCATCTCTCCCTCTGAACTCCCCTCCTCTTCCTCTCTTGTGGGCACCCACGTGACGTCTGTAGACACGTCATCATCAACGTCACCTTCCCATCACTAACAATAGAGATCTTGGAGTAGGCAGCAACAGCGGGCACCAACCTTCTTGGGCTGATCTGAGTACTGTCAGACTGCTGAGTGCCGGCTGTTGCTACCTCCTCCACCTGATCCAATGACAAGAATGGCTGCTCATCAGAAATGGAGAATAATTCTTGTGACTCAAGCGGAGGGTATATGGTCGTGGTGGTGGCGAGCCACTCAACCAAGTCTGGTGCGTCCTTTGACGTAATCGAACGAACATTATGTCACTTCCCACTTTGGCTCCGGCCTGGTGCTCCTGCCCTACCCCTACCACCCCTGCGGAAGGGCCTGCCTCTTCCTCTGCCTGTCATTTTTTAAATGACCCTGTGACAACAAAAGTCTCTAGAGAAGCGCAGTATATGTGGAAGAAGGTATATAACAAAATCTGTCGTTTTGGGGGGCCACTGGTTTATCACACCAGTTATGAAACTTTTTTTCAGGATTTTTTTTAATGTGTGTAGCAGAGGTAACGCAACAAAATGCCAATCACAATGCTGCACAATACAAATCCACTATAATATGCTTTCTATATTCGAAAGTATATTATAAGTGTATATTACACCTATAAATTGCAGAGCAAGTAGCACACCTATACCAGTGCTTGAAAGGACTTTTGTGGACCTGTTAGGTAGCGATTTGTGTCGCTACAGTCTGTCCCTGCTGGAAACGGCAACCTTTTCCTACACTGACAAAAAGTATATGAATGTATTACACACCTATGTACTGCAGAGCAAGTAGCACACCTATGCCAGTGCATGAAAGGACTTTTGCGGACCTGTTAGGCAGCGATTTGTGTCGCTAAAGTCTGTCCCTGCTGGAAACGCCAAACTCTCCCTACACTGACAAAAAGTATATGAATGAATGTATTACACACCTATGTACTGCAGAGCAAGTAGCACACCTATACCAGTGCTTGAAAGGACTTTTGTGGAAATGTTAGGTAGCGATTTGTGTCGCTAAAGTCTGTCCCTGCTGGAAACGCCAACCTGTCCCTACACTGACAAAAAGTATATGAATGTATTACACACCTATGTACTGCACAGCTAGTAGCACACCTATACCAGTCCTTAAAAGGACTTTTGTGGACCTTTTAGATAGCTATTTGATTGAATACAGCCTGTCCCTGCTCCAAACAGAACCCTCTCCCTACACTGACAAAAAGCAGAATGTAAGATGGCCACCAGATCAGGTCTATTTATAAGGTAGGGGGTATGTCCTTGTGCTGAAATGTCTCAATTGGCTGTCCTGCACCATCTGATGGATGTGTCATAGGTCAAAGTTCTTACCCATGTAACATTGCGGACCGCCGCAAACATCGCCAGATTTCCGCCGGTTTGGCGGACCGCAAACAAGCAAAGTTTGCCACGAAACGACCGCCGGGCGAACCGGCAGACCATCTCTATCAATCAGCAACTGTGTGATTGTCTGGAAAACTTTCAGAAAGGATTCATGCAGATAGCAGGGGAAGGAGAGAACAGACAGGATCCACACTAAGTGCTATGAACAGAGGCAAGTACACACTACATGAAGATAAGATGTGTTCATTTTTCCTTTCACAGTTTTACAAGCACTTTAAAGTGAATGTAAGCAGTGCCCATGCAAGGTACACTTTAACCGCTTCCCGACCGCCGCATGTAGATATACATGCTACATGCGGCGGTCGGATTCCCTCGGGGAGCGATCCGGGACGACAGCGCGGCTATTCGTTTATAGCCGCTCCGTCGCGATCGCTCCCCGGAGCTGAAGAACGGGGAGAGCCGTATGTAAACACGGCTTCCCCGTGCTTCACTATGGCGCTGCATCGATCGAGTTATCCCTTTTATAGGGAGACTCGATCAATGACGTCAGTCCTACAGCCACACCCCCCTACAGTTGTAAACACACACTAACTCCTACAGCGCCCCCTGTGGTTAACTCCCAAACTGCAACTGTCATTTTCACAATAAACAATGCAATTTAAATGCATTTTTTGCTGTGAAAATGACAATGGTCCCAAAAATGTGTCAAAATTGTCCGAAGTGTCCGCCATAATGTCGCAGTCACGAAAAAAATCGCTGATCGCCGCCATTAGTACTAAAAAAAAAAAAAAATTATAAAAATGCAATAAAACTATCCCCTATTTTGTAAACACTATACATTTTGCGCAAACCAATCGATAAACGCTTATTGCGATTTTTTTTACCAAAAATAGGTAGAAGAATACGTATCGGCCTAAACTGAGAAAAAAAAATGTATATATGTTTTTGGGGGATATTTATTATAGCAAAAAGTAAAAAATATTGCATTTTTTTCAAAATTGTCGCTCTATTTTTGTTTATAGCGCAAAAAATAAAAACCGCAGAGGTGATCAAATACCACCAAAAGAAAGCTCTATTTGTGGGGAAAAAAGGACGCCAATTTTGTTTGGGAGCCACGTCGCACGACCGCTCAATTGTCTGTTAAAGCGACGCAGTGCCGAATTGTAAAAACCCCTTGGGTCATGTAGCAGCATATTGGTCCGGTCCTTAAGTGGTTAAAGCAGTTTCAAACAGGGGTGCATGTGAAGGGGTGACAAGTCAGGAGCACAAATAGAAGACAGAGGCACCCTCGCCTGTGCAAAATCCACTTCAAGGAAATTTCTTTGTGTAAGAACTCAGTGTAAGCTAAAAAGTGCACAAATAAAAAGACAGTGAGGGCACATGCTGTAATCTGTTTTCCATAGCAGAATCAATGAACTTTCTGGGTAACAGGGTTCACACTTGCCTTCATTTATTATTGTTCAGAGCATTAATCAGACGTACAGTCAATGAAAGTCTATGGCTAGATTGAAAGCTCTGTACGTCTGGGACTGCTTTGTATCTTTGTGATACATGTTTCCAATTACTATGCTATTCCCTCGTGTTACATCAGCAATAACATGCCTTCAGATGGTTTGTTGATTGTTATTTGAGTCTTAGCTTCCCATTTCCGTCTCTGCATTGCCAATTCATTCTTCTGAGTGCTGTTTAAGCGTCAGTTCGTCTGCTACAGTATATTCCGCTTGTGTGGAAAGATTTACCAGCCATAATTCATTAAGGATGATTAAATGTCACATTGCATACTTGCCAACTTCTGAATTCAATTTCTAGAGATGCTTTTCCACTGCCTAGGAGCACAGATTGCTTAACGCACAAGCTAATACATGTGTGTTTTCACCAGCTGTAGTATATCCAGAGGACCATGCAAAATAAAATCAAGTCATGAAAGCATGATGCATATGCTGTATTCATTACTATGATAGCTTTTATGAATCAAAGCAGAATTAAACTCTTGATTAACATTAACTATTTTTATTCCTTATGCTGCTAGCCTTAGTAACTAGACAGAAGGAAGGTTGGAGTTGGCGCTCATGAAAAGGTTGTCCCTCTAAATGGTCTTCAAATTCTTTAAATAAAGCACCAATGAACAGATAAGTGTATTCATTGGCCTATGAAATCTTCCTATATAAATATATTTATTTTGGCCAAATAAGATTTTTTTAGGATCTTAGGGCCAGATTCACAAAAGAGATACGACGGCGTATCTCCTGATACGCCGTCGTATCTCTGTGATCCGCCCGTCCTAACTATGCGGCTGATTCATAGAATCAGTTACGCATAGATAGCCCTAAGATTCGACAGGTGTAATTGACTTACACTGTCGGATCTTAGGAATGCAATTCTATGCCGCCGCTAGGTGGCGAGGCCATTGCGGTCGGCGTAGAATATGCAAATGACTACTTACGGCGATCCACGAACATCCGCGTTACCCGTCGCTCTAACTTTACGTTGTTTCCGTCGAGATACGCGTCGTGAAATTAGGGCTGAGCCCTAGGTGTTCTAAGCCATGTTAAGTATGGCCGTCGTTCCCGCGTTGAAATTAAAAAAATCACGTCGTTTGCGTAAGTCGTCCGTTAATGGCGCTGGATGGCCATTTACGTTAACGTCTAAACAAATGACGTCCGTGCGACGTCATTTAGCGCAATGCACGTCGGGTAATTTTCCCGATGGAGCATGCGCAGTACGTTCGGCGCGGGAACGCGCCCGATTTGAATTAGGCGGGCTTGCGCCAAGCGGATTTACGTTACACCGCCGCAAGTTTACAGGTAAGAGCTTTGTGAATCAGGCACTTACGCTGTAAACCTGCGGCGGTGTAACGTAAATGGGATACGTTACGCTGCCGTGGAGCAACGTAAATGTATCAGAATCTGGCCCTTACACTCTTCCAGTATGTTCTCTGTTTTAGTTACAATTTTCTGTAGACACTGCTTCCTGGTTTCTGGCCCTGGCCAAAATTATGTCATACATCCCAGGAGTTTTCATAGGTCCTTTTTTTTTTTTGATCTGGAAGATTGGAGGAAGGGCTCTCAGCTACGCATACTCTCCTGCGTACATACCTGAGCTAAGGGCAATAAATGCTAGATTAATTATCTGCTCTTACTCAAGATGGCAGCAGCTACAAATGCTAACAGTGTTTTTCAAAGTGATTTCTCATTAAAATAAAGCATGGAGACATGGAGGGATTAAATAGCACTTTCAGTTTGTGCTGCTTAAATACAGTTAAGTTACAACTTCAAGGTAATTGTGTGTGTGTGTATATATATGTGTATATATATATATATATATATATATATATATATATATATATATATATATATATATATATACAGTACAGACCAAAAGTTTGGACACGCCTTCTCATTCAAAGAGTTTTCTTTATTTTCATGACTATGAAAATTGTAGATTCACACTGAAGGCATCAAAACTATGAATTAACACATGTGGAAATTATACATAACAAAAAAGTGTGAAACAACTGAAAATATATTTCATATTCTAGGTTCTTCAAAGTAGCCACCTTTTGCTTTGATTACTGCTTGGCACACTCTTGGCATTCTCTTGATGAGCTTCAAGAGGTAGTCACCTGGCACAGCACCCCATCACTCTCCTTCTTGGTCACATAGCCCTTACACAGCCTGGAGGTGTGTTTGGGGTCATTGTCCTGTTGAAAAATAAATGATGGTCCAACTAAACGCAAACCGATTGGAATAGCATGCCGCTGCAAGATGCTGTGGTAGCCATGCTGGTTCAGTATGCCTTCAATTTTGAATAAATCCCCAACAGTGTCACCAGCAAAGCACCCCCACACCATCACACCTCCTCCTCCATGCTTCACGGTGGGAACCAGGCATGTAGAGTCCATCCGTTCACCTTTTCTGCGTCGCACAAAGACACGGGGTTGGAACCAAAGATCTCAAATTTGTACTCATCAGACCAAAGCACAGATTTCCACTGGTCTAATGTCCATTCCTTGTGTTCTTTAGCCCAAACAAGTCTCTTCTGCTTGTTGCCTTTCTTTAGCAGTGGTTTCCTAGCAGATATTCTACCATGAAGGCCTGATTCACACAGTCTCCTCTTATCAGTTCTAGAGATGTGTCTGCTGCAAAAGGTGGCTACTTTGAAGAACCTAGAATATGAATATGAAACACTTTTTTGTTATGTATAATTCCACATGTGTTAATTCATAGTTTTGATGCCTTCAGTGTGAATCTCATGAAAATAAAGAAAACTCTTTAAAGGAGAAGGTGTGTCCAAACCTTTGGTCTGTACTATATATATATGTACTATATATATATATATATATATATATATATATACACATACATACAGACACACACACACTACAGTACAATAGTTTTAGGCAGGTGTGAAAAAATGCTGTAAATTAAGAATACTTTCAGAAATAGAAGTATTAATAGCTTATTTTTAGTGGAAAATTGGAAATAAAATAAAAATAAGTTAAATACAAATCAAATCAATATTTGGTGTGACCACCCTTTGCCTTCAAATGAATTATTTTAGGTATACTTGCACACAGTTTTTGAAGGAACTCCAGGCAGGTAGGTTGTTCCAAAGATCTTGGAGAACTAACCACAGATCTTCTGTGGATGTAGGCTGCCTCAGATCTTTCTGTCTCTTCATGTAATCCCAGACAGACTTGATGATCAGTTTTATGTGGGCCAAACCATCACTTCCAGCTTCCAGGACTCCTTGTTCTTTACATTGAAGATAGTTTTTAATGACATTGGCTGTATGTTTGGGGTTGTAGTCCTGCTGCAGAATAAATTAGAGGCCAGTCCCACATTTCCCTGATGATATGGCATAATGGATAAGTATCTGCATGTATTTCAAATTGAGGACACCATTGATCCTGACCAAATCTCCAACTCCACTTGCATAAATGCAGCCCCAAACTTGCAAGGAACCTCCACCATGCTTCACTATTGCCTGCAGACTCATCAGTCCAGAGCACCAGCTGCCATTTTTCTGCACCCCTGTTCCTATGTTCCTGAGTTGAGTTGAGCCTTGTTTCTACATTGGAGATATGGCTTTTTGGCCGCAATTCTTCCACAAAGACCACTTCTAGGCATACTTTTCAGGAGAGTAGATGGGTGTAGTTGGGTCCCACTGTTTTTTTACTAGTTCTGTGCTAATGGCACTGCTGGAAATTTTCCTATGCCGAAAGGAATGATGTGTCCTACATCTGGTGCATTAAGTTTCCTTGGCCAACCACTTTGCCTGTTTCTTTATTAACCCTGAAGAAACAAGAAGTACATTGGATCCACCATTTGGATACATGGGGCCAGATTCAAGAAGCACTTGCGCCCGCGCAACCATAGGTTGCGCGGCGCAAGGGCTTACTTGCTCCGGTGTAACGAGTGCTCCTGATTCAGGAACCTCGTTACACCGACTGCAGCCTAGGATGTGACAGACATAAGCCTCCTTATGCCTTCACATCCCAGGCTGCATTCTTGCGTTGGCCGCTAGGGGGCGCGGCCATTGTGATCGGCGTATAGTATGCAAATTGCATACTACCACCGATTCACAAAAGTTGCGCGGGCCCTGCGCACTCAAGGTACGGAGTTTCCGTACGGCGCCTTTAGCATAAGGCTAGCATAAGTATAGCTGCGCTTCCCGCTCGTGAAATTTAAATTTCACGTCGTTTACGTAAGTGAACCGTGAATGGCGCTGGACGCCATTCACGTTCACTTAGAAGCAAATGACGTCCTTGCGACGTCATTTGCCGCAATGCACGTCGGGAAAGTTTCCCGACGGAGCATGCGCTGTTCGCTCGGCGCGGGAGCGCGCCTAATTTAAATGATTCCCGCCCCCGGCGGGATCATTTACATTAGGCAGCCTTACGCCCGGCTGTTTAGCATATCGCCCGCGCAATTTACGGAGCAACTGCTCCGTGAATCGCGGGCAAAACGCAATATTTGCGTGGGCGCAGAGAAAAATATTTGCTCTTTGCCCACGCAAATATTGCTCGGATCTACCTGAATCTGGGCCATTATATATTAACAGTTTGAATTCAGACTTTGATTTATATAGTTTTCCCTAGTGTATTTAGCCATACGAAATGTGTTAATTATTATGTATAACATTCATCTACTGTATATTGCTTTGAGTTATGTATTGTTGTGCATTAATTGTATATAGATTTTAATTCTAAGTGTCTTTTTTAGTATATCCGGTGTGTAATGAGGGGATCAATTGAACCTGACAGATCTTCGCTTTGAAAATACAGACTCTATTGCTGAAAGAGTTTCTGATTGATTCTTTTTTACTTAATTAATTGATTCCAGGTTCTGAAGTTTGTATAAGTATTGAACGGGGTAAGTAAATATATCTCTAAAGGTGCTATTGACATGAAATTTTCAAGACATGTTGGTAACAACATGCATTGCTCAGGTGTGATTTTGGCCCATTCTTTCACACAAACAGTCTTCAAATCTTGAAGGTTCCGTGGTCCTCTTCTATGAACTCTGGGGCAGATTCACATAGAATTGCGGCCGTGTAACGTAACCCGTTTCCGTTACACCGCCGCAAGTTTTCAGTGTAAGTGCTCGATCCACAAAGCACTTACCTGTAAACTTGCGGCGGTGTTTTGTAAACACATCCGGCGCAAGCCCGCCCAATTCAAATGGGGCGGGCACCATTTAAATTAGGCGCGCTCCCGCGCCGGACGTACTGCGCATGCTCCGTCTTGAAATTCCTGCCGTGCTTTGTGCGCAGTGACGTAATTGTTTCGAACGGCGACATGCGTAGCGTCCATTCGTATTCCCGGACGTCTTACGCCAAAACAAAAAAATAATTGAAATTCGCCCCGGGAACGACGGCCATACTTTAACATGGCTCGACTAAAGTTAAGCGATGTTAAAGCAGGTGTAAAATTGCGACGGGAAAAAATTGCTAGCGACGACGTAACGACGGGAAAAAACTCAGTGGATCGCCGTAACTGCTAATTTGCATACCCGATGCTGGAATACGACGCAAACTCCCCCCAGCGGCGGCCGAAGTATTGCATCCTAAGATCCGACAGTGTAAGTCAATTACACCTGTCGGATCTTAGGGCTATCTATGCGAAAATTATTCTATGAATCAGCCGCATAGACAGGACAGGAGATACGACGGCGTATCAGGAGATACGCTGTTGTATCTCCTCTGTGAATCTGGCCCTCTGATCTTTAGTTCTTTCCATAGATTTTCTATTGGATTCAAGTCAGGTGATTAACTGGGCCATTTTAGCATCTTTGTTTTCTTTCTTTGAAACCAATTGAGAGTTTTCTTGTCTTTGCTAAATGTCCACCCTCGTTTCATCTTCATCATCCTAGTAGATGGCAGCAGATTTTTTTCAAGAATGTCTTGGTATATTTTTTCATTCATCCCTCCTTCAATGAAACAACGTTTCCCTGTACCATATGCTGAAAAACATCCCCACGCTATGATATTCCTACCTCCAAACCTCACTGTTGGTATGGGGGTGTGTTTGGGGGTCATTTGCTGTGCCATTTGACCTCCAAACATGGTGTGTATTATGGCATGCAAAGTGTTAAATTTTGGTCTCATCCAATCAGACTATATTCTCCCAGTATTTCACAGGCTTGTCTAAATGTTGTTCCGCAACTTTATGAGCTTCTTCAGCAATGGAGTCTTGTATGGTGAGTGTGTATACAGACCATGGCGGTTGAGTGCATTACTTATGGTTTTCCTTAAAACTATTGTACTTGCTAATTCCAGGTCTTTCCAAAGCTCTCCACAAATGGTCCTTGGCTGTTGGACAACTCTTCTGATAATTCTTTTCACTCGTATGTCAGAAATATTGCGAGGAGAATCTGGTCGTGGCTGGTTTATAGTGAAATTATGTTCTTGACACTTCCAGATTATGGCCCAGTGCTCACTGAAACATTCAGAAGTTTAGAAATCCCTCTGTAACCAATGCCATCAGTGTGTTTTGCAACAATAAGGTTACAAAGGACTTGAGAGAGCTCTTCAACATCTGTCTCCAGTCCAGGTGACCACAGGAAGCAAGAAAGAATTTTCCCAATGGGGTCACAGATATATTGCCTCATGCTATTAAAAGTAAAAAAAAATATTGTTTTAACTGGAGCTCCACAATACAGGTATTAAAAAGAGTTGGAGCAAAGTGCTTCCTACAACGCTCAGTTCACATGTTCAGCTTTGAAAGAATACTATTATCAATGTATAACACTGCTACTCTCTTTACTCTCATTACAATGGCAAAAAAGAATTTACACACACCAATTTATCATTACCAGTCAGTTGTTGAAGGAATTCTAAACTCCCAATTATGCAGCTAAACACATGGCAGTAGGACACCTGGGATGTGCACATGCTCTTTTACAGCGTACATTTTTTGACGCACAATAAAACTACTGACAGGAACAATCAGTCTTGTAATGGAACATTGGCAGAAGCATTTTTCGACAACAAGCACTTTTACCTGCTTACTAAAATAATGATTTCTTTTATTACGCGTGTAGAGCGTTTTCAGTCTTGCCTTTACAAGCTGCTATTGGAGGACAATGCAACCGATCACCACAAAATATTTTCATCTGAAGAGGACCTACCACTTGTCGACAGGCATAATGTTGCAAAGCTGAAGGGGTAGGGTATGTTAAACGTTTTTTTTTTTTTTAAGATTTTTGTGTATTTATTGAAGTTTGAAGTTACACCCCACATACATTATATTACCAAAAGTATTGGGACACCTGCCTTTACAAGCACATGAACTTTAATGGCATCCCAGTCTAATGCCTAGTACACACGAGAGGATTTATCCGCGGATACGGTCCTCCGGACCGTTTCCGCGGATAAATCCTCTGAGGATTTCGATCCGCTGGATTGTACTCACCATCGGATCGAAATCCGCGCCGAATTCACACCGCGGTGACGTGTCACGCCGTCGCCGCGTCATCATCGTGCGCGGCGCTGTCATATAAGCAATTCCACGCATGCGTCGAATCATTACGACGCATGCGGGGGATGGGTTCGGACGGATCGATCCGGTGAGTCTGTACAGACCACTGGATCGATCCGCTGGAGCCGATTCCAGCGGATAGATTTCTTAGCATGCTAAGAAATTTTTATCCGCTGGAAATCGGTCGGCCCGAGAAAAATCCGCGGAAAAATATCCGCTGGGTTGTACACACCAGCGGATCTATCCGCTGGAACTGATCCGCAGATAAATTCCAGCGGATAGATCCTCTCGTGTGTACAGGGTCTTAGTCCGTAGGGTTCGATATTGAGTTGGCCCACCCTTTGCAGCTATAACAGCCTCAACTCTTCTGGGAAGACTGTCCACAAGATTTAGAAGTGTCCTTGGTCTGAACAGAGTCCTCAACTCAACCCAATAGAACACCTTTGAGATAAATTAGAGAGGAGACTGTGGGCCAGATCTTGTCGCCCACATCAGTGCCTGACGTCACAAATACGCTTCTGTAAGAAAGGTCAAACATTCCCATAGACACACTCCTAAACCTTGTTGACATCCTTCCCAGAATTAGTATTGTTTATTGTCTGTTCACATTGAAAGGGAAGTTGCACGTTGTCCCCAGAGCTTAGCTTTCCTAAATGCACATACTATAACTGAATACTAATATTTATAGGTAAAATTGATGCAGGGATTTTTCCCCAGCTGGAGCAAATTTGGATCATTCTTTATTGTTTTTTTTTTTTTGCCTTTCTTTGGTTTAATTGTGGGTATAGGATTGTGTATATGAAGGTTTTCTATTCGCGTGTGTGTGTTTTTTTTATTATATATATTGGTTGAACTGTATGGAGGATTGTATATATGGAGGTTTTCTATTTCTATATTGGTTGCACTGGATGGACATGTGTCTTTTTTCAACCAGATTACCGTATTTATCGGCGTATAACACGCATTTTTTTCCTCTGAAAACAGAGGGTAAACAGTGCCTGCGTGTTATACGCCGATATCATGTTTCGCCAATAGGGGGTGGGGATCGGGCAGCCCGCCCCAGGAGCCACCCATTGGGGGAGTGTCAGGCTGGCTGTCCCGCATCCCCTGGCCCTGGAACAATGCTCCCTGCATAGTCTAAAGTTGAGAAAAAAAAGTCACTTGCCAACCCCTTCTACACCGCTCCTCCTGTGTCAGTGTCATTGTAAAATAAAGCTTTTAAATGCCTTTATAGCTCCGTTTTTTTCTGGCTGCTCTCCTCCTCCTCCTCCGAGTGCAGCTTTGATTGGAGGAGGAGAGCAGTCACATGACCTACTGTGTAACATCAGAGGAGAGCAGTCATGTGACCAGGTCAGTGAAAAAAAAACGGAGCTATTGAGGTAGATGGAAGCTTCAGTTTACAATATGAGTGACACAGGAGGAGCAGTGTGGAAGGGGCTGACAGTGATTTTTTTTTCTACTTAACTGTAGAGAATGCTGGCAGCACTGTCCCAGGAGACTGTGGGTCTCATAGGAGTGCAGTATAGCTGTGTACTGGATGGGGGAATGTATAATAGATGGGGGCTGTATAATGGATGGGGGATGTATAATGGATAGAGGGATGTGTACTGGATGGGGGGGGGTGTATAATGGATGGGGAGGCTGTGTACTTGATGGGTGGATGTATAGTGGATGTGGGGGAATGTATAATGGATGGGGGGCTGTGTACTGGATAAGGGGATGTATAATAGACAGGGGCTGTATACTGGGGAGGGGGGCTGTATAATGGATGGGGGGATGTTTAATGGATGGGGGGATGTGTAATGGATGGGGGGGGGCTGTGTACTGGGCTGTGAAAACATTTTTTCTTAAACTTCCCTCTTAAAATTAGGGTGCGTGTTATAGGCCTGTGCGTGTTATACGCCGATAAATACGGTAACTATGTAACTATTAATGTAGTGGAATTTCACTTTGCAAAGAGTACCCAATCACACAAAAGTAAATAAACAACAGTATTTATGCGGGCACATGATCGAATGATAGAAGTCAGCAGAGCTTCACCTCATTCATTAAAGGGTCACTAAAGGAAACAATTTTTTTTGCTGAAATGACTGTTTACAGGGTATAGAGACATAAAAGTTAACTGATTCCTTTTAAAAATGATTAAAAATAGATTAAATTCTATTATATAATGTGCCTGTAGTTTCACTTTCGGTTTTAAACTGGTTTCATGTTTATGTGAAGTAAAGAGACCCACAGAACAAAAACAAACAAATCCAGGGCAGTGTTTTGTTTTTAAAATGAATCTGATTGGTTCTGAGGAGTTTTAGACACACAGCTTAGACCACAGTGAGAAGCTCCCATGAGTTTTTTCATAAGGAGCCAGACAAGCAGGAAGTGTGGAGATCACAGCAGAATTACAGCTACTTCAAAGCAAAAACGAACAATGAGGACATGAAACCAGGACTGCAGTAAGGTAAAGGAAGCTATTTAGCTAAAAAAAAAATTTCCTTTAGTGATCCTTTAAGCTCTGAGGAATAACTCCATGCAAAGTGAACAGTCTATTTGCTTTTAGTGGATTAAAGCGGAGTTCCGGCCACAATTTCACTTTTTAAATATAAATACCCCTGTAATACACAAGCTTAATGTATTCTAGTAAAGTTAGTCTGTAAACTAAGGTCCGTTTTGTTAGGTTGTTACAGCATTTAGACACTTTATAAAATAGAAATTGACTGGGGCCATCTTAAGTGTGGGCATCATGAAGCCAGACTGTATGACTTCCTGGATTTCAGCCTTGCAGATCTAGCACATGCTCAGTGCTGCACAAGCAGTGTCAGATCAGGTTTCAGCACCTGTGCTGTCCAAGTCACATGATTCTTTGAGACTGGGGAGTGCACAGACTCCTGGAAAGTTACACCCACTACATTCCCAGGAGTCTGTGCGGTGTAGGTTAGGAAGCATTAAGCACCTAGGTGCAGGAAGTGGGAAGATTAACTATTCTACCTAGCAACAACACTTTGAAGGCATCTAAAAAAAAAAATGTTTTCGTAAAGGACTAATGACATTTTTTTAAAACTACTGATGTAATGTTATATTTATGGGTGGAACTCCACTTTAACCTTAGTTCACCATTCATATCGCTTGTTAGGACAGCAAACAGAGGGGTCATAGCTGGAAAACTGAGGGAGATTGCTTCACTAAAAACCCAGATAGATAATAAAAAAAAAGCCAGCAAATGATTCAACCAATTGCTGTCTGCTCACAATTAAAATGCTACTTTTGGAATAGATCGACCTTTTAATTTCACATTTACATGTATGAAATGTAGCTGTATCAAACTTGTAGTGACACAGGAAGGGCCATCGCATATAATTGCTACACTGTGTAACATAATTTTCAAACAGTCTACGTTAGAGGGTGGACTAATTATCAGGAAGACAAGATACAGGAAAGCCGAAGACTATTGGAAGCATACACAACGGGAATGCCAATGAAAACAAGCTTGAACATGCTATAACTTATAGCAGCACAGTTTACTGGCTAACTTAAACTGAATGTAGAGAATCTTGATCATTGGCCATACCACCAGGACCTCATGACTCAACCTAACGGTTACACAACTAACAATTGTATAGCCTTTACCTAGGGCTGGTGCAAGGATTTTTTACACCCTAGGCAAAACCTAATTTTTCTGCCCCCCCTGGCTCCACCCCTGACCCCACCCCCTTTTCCCTGCCCATGTATACCCCACCTTTTTAATGAAGCACCCATCAAATGCAGCCCCACCAGCGCCCATCAAATGCAGCCTCACCAGCGCCCATCAAATGCAGCCTCACCAACACCCATCAAATGCAGCCTCACTAGCGCCCATCAAATGCAGCCTCACCAGCGCCCCATTAAATGCAGCCCGAACAGCACCCATCAAATGCAGCCCCACCAGCGCCCATCAATGTATGTTTGCTTGCTTCCTTTTGTTTGGGAGTTGGGACACAGACAGTCCTCCGCTACTGCTTCGCCTCTCACACCATGTGTGAATGGAGCGGCGGCTGCCTGCTGATGCTGAGACTTAGTTGCTTGCTGCAGAGAGAAGAGAGTAGGAACACCAGTGCGTCCTATGCAGTTGCCTAGTTTGCCTAGTGGTAGCCTTTACCAATCATACTCCTATTGTTTTAGAGGGATCATCTTTGGAGATTAGGCTCTTCCAGGGATGACAGACCAGCTGTTTCAGTCTTCCCATGACTGTCATGCTTACATGTGGCCCCATAATCACCATTCTCTCAATAAACCTCTGCTCGATTGTTTAAACTGGAGCAATTCAGAGGAGTTTAGAAGGTTGCTGTTCTGGCATTGACTGTGCTCAACTGATTTGCTCAACCTAGAACAATTGAAGAGAGTGTTAAATCTCCTACTCTGACACTGATTGCTTCACAAAGACTAATGAAACCCATCACAGACTTCCACCTGAAAAGGTTTGGATATGTTTACCCATCTTTATCTACCACTGTTTCTTCCAGGCTTCAGGCTACCATGGTGGCCTGTCAGAAACCATGAATCAGACCGAGACAGAAGTACAGTTAAATCACACTTGTTTAATAATAGTAATCGGATAGTCAGCCAAGCCAAATGTCAGAGAGCCAGAGATAAATGTAGTAGAACAGCAAGCAGGATCTGGAGCCAGGGGGAACATCAGCCAAGCAAGTCAACAGGAATGCAGGAGATAGTCTCTGTGATGTTGACCAAGGCGAAGGCAGAGATCATCTGAGCTGGACGGCTTAAGTAGGCAGGACTGATGAGCAGGATCATCAACAGGTGAGTCACTGTGGAGAGATAGGAGCTAGCAATAAGCCAACAGCTGAGCAGCCAGCTCAGAGAAGAAAGGGCTGAGCCCAGCCCTGACATGGCTCTATGCTAAAATTCAACAGGCCTCATGCTATTCCCTCGTGTCACTAGCCTCTGGTGGCTACCTGTGCTGGCATAACAGCTACACAGAGCTCTTTCTTTGCTGTAGATACAAAGAAATAGGTCTACTTCTTACATAGCTTTTAAGATCAATGACTCTCTTAGATCCTCCCTGAAGAACTCTTCTTAAAAAATTGTGCCCCAGAATATGTCTACGGATGTACCAAAATTTCTGTTTTAAAGGTAAAGTGGTTGTAAACTCAAATGGCTAAAGTTGATCTAACCTCCATGTGTTTGTTTGTTTAGCAGTGTGGTTTGTTTTTATTTTCCCAATCTTAAATACCTTTTTTCTTTGTATTCATTTGTGGCAGAGGGAAGTCGAGGAAAGGGGAGGGTGGGGAGAAGAGGAGAGGAGAGGGGAAGGGCAGTGAGGAGATCATGTTCTCACTGCAGACTACTTAACTGACAGGGAAGGAGGGAGGAAGAGATGCAAAGAAGCACAAGAGAGAAGCTGGATGACGGAAGCACATTTCCTGACCACGATTTCATGGCTCAGCAGTCATGATAAACGTGGTCAGCTCACAGAGGGGAAGTCAGGACAGGAGCATGATTTTTTTGGGGGGGGGTAACAACCAGCTTATCCCCTGGAATTGGACAAAATCTACCCTTGCAGTTGTGCACTTCAAAGGTTAAATGTTTGTTTAGCCGTGGGGTGCAGAGGTAAGGTCTATCGCTTACCCTATCCCTTTGTCCCTCAGGCTCTAGCACTGTTCTCTTCTACTCAAAGCTATGGGCAATCCCTTAACGTTTTCACGTACATTAATTGGCTAAGATCCCTTTATTGTTCATTGCGGAGGTGAGCATACAACCTTCGCTGATAGAGCCGTAGAGAGGCAGCAGCATTGAACCAGTTGCATGAATCGATGAAACCTGCTGGAGCCAAAAATAGGGTAAGTACTACACTTTATCCCTGAACCCCTAGACTAAATGAGCATTTAACTCTTGTAGTGCAGAAGTGGAGGGGAGGCAGGGACCACTGCAAGGAATTTTTTATAATGCCCTGTACACACGATCAGATTTTCCGTCAGAAAAACCTTGGATGGTTTTTCCGACGGAATTCCGCTCAAGCTTGGCTTGCATACTCACGTTCACACAAAAGTTCTCTGAACTTTCGACTGTCAACACGTACAACACTACGACGAGCCGAGAAAATAAAGTTCAATGCTTCCGAGCATGCGTCAAATTGTTTCCGAGTATAAATCGGAATTTTGCACGTGGGAATTGCTACAGACGATCGGAAATTCTGTTGGATGGAAATTCCGACAGGAAAAGTCCAATGGAGTCTACACACAGTCGGAATTTCCAACCAAAAGCTCACATCAGACTTTTCTTGGCATTATTAGTTCAACGTTAAAGGAATACTCCACCTACACTAAACAATATATAAAACATACATTGCATATGTACTACACAACACATTTTGCCATTTGATGTTCTTAAAGTGTAAATCCTAACAATGAACATCTCTTATCTGCTCAAAAAGCTCAATAAAATGTGTGTTGATCCTGCCAGAGAACCTGTGAACTTACATCTTCCTGTTATGTTACCGCACTGAGATTTTGAACATGATTATCTGTGCTCCTCAAATCATCTCTGTGAACTACAGAACACCCCCCCACACACACACATGGAGATGAGGAGAAGGAGATGTATTTGTGGTCCTTACACACTTCCCGTCCTTGGGTGACAATGCTGCCACTTCACCATAGAGACAAGGGTTAAAAGTACAAATCGAGGGGTAAATCTAACCAGTGGCGGCTGGTGCTCAAATTTTTGGGGGGGGCGCAAACGAAAAAAAAAAAGAAAAAAATTGCAGCCTCACTGTGCCCATCAAATGCAGCCACTGTGCTGAATGAATGAATGAATGACTTGTATAGCGCTATCAATTGTCACCACTGTGCCATTCCATCAAACGCAGCCACTGTGCCATCAATTGTCACCACTGTGCCATGCCATCAAACGCAGTCACTATGCCATCAATTCGCACTACTGTGCCATGCCATCAAACGCAGTCACTGTGCCATGCCATCAAACACAGCCACTGTGCCATCAATTGTCACCACTGTGCCATGCCATCAAACGCAGCCACTGTGCCCCTCAATTGTCGCCACTGTGCCAATTGTCACCACTGTGCCCTTTAATTGTCGCCACTGTGCATGTCACTGTGCCCTTTAATTGTTGCCACTGTGCCCATTGTCACCACTGTGCCCATTGATGCCACTGTGCCCTTTGTCGCCACTGTGCCCTTTGTCACCACTGTACCCATTGTCACTGCTGTGCCCTGTAAAATAGCCCCCGCCCGGCACTTACCTTTCTCCTTCCACGTCCCTCGATGTCTTCTCCCGCCCTCGATGACTCTTCAGCCAATCAGGTTACCGATAACCAGAATCGGTGAACCTGATTGGCTGAGACGGCCGTCAGTCTTATCCAAGGAACGCACCTCCCGTACGTCCAGAGGATAAGCATCCGGAAGGCTGAGGGCTGTACTCGGAAAGCCCATCTGAGTACAGCTGGCTCTGATAGGCACTTCCGCACAGCCAACCAGCTGCCATTATTCAGGAGGTCGGCGCTCACCGTCCGACCATCTGAATAGTTGCGGCAGCGGCCGGCAACAATAACATAGATTCATGCAATGTGGTGCGAGAGCCAGAGGGGGCGGCGCTCCAGCGTCCTCTATAGACGCACCGCCACTGAATCTAACTAATGGTGATATAGGCAGCACTAACAAACTCTTCCTCAGTCTATCCAGAACTATAAAAAAGGTTTTGCCTAGAGATTGAAAACTATTATTAGATATTTTTAATGTATCAGTTATCAGAATACAGTATTTTTTCCACTTACTGGTTCCACCGCAGGTATTATTAAAACGATATCAGCAATATCAGATTTATCCAGCTGTGTATGTAATTTGGCTGGCAGGCAGGAACTGATGTTGGACTTGTTAAAATTACACAAACACTTATTTTCTTCTTTGTGATCTTATTACAAGAAATGGATTGGTCTGCCTATTTACAGGGCCTCCTATGTATCTTAATCATAGATACTGTAAAAAATCCCCTCTATGGCTTACCACAACAAATGAGTGCATTTGAAAATTTAACAAGTCAAACCATCCAAAACTGTAAGTTTAGTTTTACAGTAATATAACGCCATCTTTGAGTTCCTGGGATTTCACTTTTGCTGATGCTGTTACAAAATCTCCCGTTGGGTTTTGTGTTATTTAGCGCTATTGAACAAGAGAAACGGGAATACCTAGAAGTGAGCAGAAACTACAAAACTCTAATGCCGCATACACACGATCTGTATTTCCGACAAGAAAAGTTTGATGTGAGCTTTTGATTGGGAATTCTGACCGTGTGTAGGCCCCATCGGACATGTGCCCAGCCGTGCCATTCTGCCAACGTATATGTGCAGGAGGCGGTCCTTAAGTGGTTAAAGGAGTTGTAAAGGAAATACATTTTTTGCCTGAAATTAATGTCTGCAAGGTAGACAGACAGAATAGTGTAATGATTCTGTTAAAAAACGAGTAAATACCTATTAAATTCCTTCATCTATATCACCTCCGGCATTCTAGTTTCTGTTCTCTCATTCACTTCCAGGTTTGCGGCGCTCGTTCATGTAAGAACTACATTTCCCAGTATGAATTGCGGCACGCCCAGTAATTCACACCTCCTTGAAGTCTCTAACACGTAGAGAGTGTCCTGCCACACAGATGTAGTTCCCAGGAGGGGGTGAGCACGTTACTGACCACCGCAGTAAAACCTCCCGTCACGGTGGTCAGTAAAATCAGACAAGCAGGAAGTGAACAGAACAGAGAAGAAATAGAGCAACTTCTGATCAAAAACAAACAATGAGGAAGTGAAAAGAGGAATGTCTGCAGGTAAAGGATGCTTATTATGAAAAAAAGATTTCCTTTACAACACCAAGCTTGTGGAGGCGTTTTCATTCTGCACTGACTGTCCTATGAGGCTGCATAACCCCTAACTTTCTGTTTGGACAGTGCTGATTGGTCCTGTGCCAATCACATGCACCCTCCCAAGAAGAGAAAAACAAAAACAAGTGTGGAAGATGGGGAGGATCAGAGAAGACAGGATTAAACAGCCTTTTTACGCAATGCAGAGGATTAACCCCTTAGGTTCCACAATGAGTATAACAAGCATGCTTTACTGCATATTCAGACTGATTTTACTGTTGTGGGTTTAGTAAGAGGAACTTCATATTTCAGTATGACAATGACCCAAAGCATACATCCAAATCATCAAAAGAATGGCTTCACCAGAAGCAGATTAAAGTTTTGAAATGGCTCAGCCAGAGCCCAGACCTGAATCCTATTGAAGATCTGTGGGGGTGATCTGAAGAGGGCAGGAGATGCCCTTGCAATCCGACAGATTTGGCGTGTTTTTGCAAAGAAGAGTGGGCAAATATTGCCAAGTCAAGATGTGCCATGCTGATAGACTCATACCCAAAAAGACTGAGTGCTGGAATGAAATCAAAAGATGCTTGGCCATGCCAAGCTGACCAAGATTTTTCATAGACGCCAATGTTAAATGTTACGGAGCAGTGCCATGCCAAGCTGACCAAGATTTTCCATAGATGCTAATGTTAAATGTTACGGAGCTGTACCATGCCAAGCTGACCAAGATTTTCCATAGACGCCAATGTTAAATGTTACGAGAGCAGTGCCATGCCAAAATTGACAATGATTTTCCATAGTTGCCAATGTTAAATGTTACGGGAGCCGAACCATGCCAAGCTGACCAAGATTTTCCATAGACGACGCCAACTTTAAATGTTACGGGAGCAGTGCCATGCCAAGCTGACCAAGATTTTCTATAGACGCCAACGTTAAATGTTACGGGAGCAGTGCCATGCCAAGCTGACCAAGATTGTCTATAGACGCCAACGTTAAATGTTACGGGAGCAGTGCCATGCCAAGATGACCAAGATCTCCCAGGAGCCCATGCCAAACCGGAGATGACGTACGGCATGGTAAATGAATATTGACAAGATGTGCCATGCTGATAGACTCATACCCAAAAAGACTGAGTGCTGGATGTATTTTTATTTTTTTATTTTTACTTCCATCCATCTAAATGATTTCAGTTTGTTGTTCAACTGAGTTGTATAGTTTATAGGTCACATTAAAGGTGGACAAAGTTCTGGAATGATTTATGTTTGTCTCATTTTATTACATCAGAATAACCTGACAATTTAACAGACTTTTTATATCCATTGTATCTTTAAAAATATGTTTTGCATTTAATTTCTATTTTAAACTGAATAGGTTGTTTTACAAGGTGATGGTTTCCAATCACTTGAAGTGCTGATCCTGACCCATGACCATGATGAATTTAGCTTGTCCTGCCAATACCTACTTGTTGTGTCCGGTGAATTTTGGGTACCTGACTATGACTGCAGTACATTTTTCATACAAACACCATGTCTTGAGTATGTAGAAAAAATGGCATGGGGGATGGGGAATTAGCTATGTCACCTATGATCCTGCTTGTGTTCATACATATGTTAGGCTGGCACGGGGAAGGAATAGAGATTTATCACATCAGAGCTCACACATCCTCTCTGTACAAACACAAAAACAAATGTAGCTAAAGATGAAGGAAACATACATAAAATATTTAAGAAAGGCCATATGAGTAATCTGTATGCTTCAGATTCCACCATGTCTTTCCTTTTATGAAATGGAAAGAAATAAACAGCTCACCCTTATTGAAGCTGAACTTTGAAATAGATATAAAACACCAAAAAATCAAATAAACCATTTCTTAAAGCAGAGTTCCAGCCAAAATATGACTTTTAAGAAAAAAATACCCCTAGAATACTTATGCCTTGTGCAATGTAACAAAGGTATGCTGTAATCTATGCCTAGTTTTCTATATGTGTAGCATCGTTTTCTTACTTTGTGAAGTTCCTTCACAGCACGGTCATCTCCAATGTGGGCATCTGAAGCCACAGTGTCCTTTATCCTGCATTACGTGCATGCTGGCTACCCAGCATGCACCTGCTGATCTTGTGCAGTATGGTGCAATCTTTGTCAGCTTGCAATGCCAAGCTGACTAAGATTTTCCATAGACGCCAATGTAAAATGTTACGGGAGCAGTGACATGCCAAGCTGACCAAGATTTTCCATAGACGCCAATGTTAAATGTTACGGGAGCAGTGCCATGCCAAGCTGACCAAGATTTTCCATAGACGCCAATGTTAAATGTAACTTGAGCAGTGCCATGCCAAGCTGACCAAGATTTTCCATAGACACCAATTTTAAATGTCACAGGAGCAGTGCCATGCCAAGCTGACCAAGATTTTCCATAGAGACAAATGTTAAATGTTACAGGGGGAAAAGTGCCATGCCAAAATTGACCAAGATTTTCCATAGGCGCCATTTTTAAATGTTACGGGAGCCATACCATGCCAAGCTGACCTAGATTTTCCATAGACGCCAACTTTAAATGTTACCGGAGCAGTGCCATGCCAAGCTGACCAAGATTTTCCATAGACGCCAACGTTAAATGTTACGGTAGCAGTGCCATATATATGTGTAGCATCGTTTTCTTACTTTGTGAAGTTCCTTCACAGCACAGTCATCTCCAGTGTGGGCATCTGAAGCCACAGTGTCCTTTATCCTGAATTACGTGCATGCTGGCTACCCAGCATGCACCTGCTGATCTTGTGCAGTATGGTGCAATCTTTGTCAGCTTGCCATGCCAAGCTGACTAAGATTTTCCATAGACGCCAATGTTAAATGTTACAGGAGCAGTGCCATGCCAAGCTGACCAAGATTTTCCATAGACGCCAATGTTAAATGTAACTTGAGCAGTGCCATGCCAAGCTGACCAAGATTTTCCATAGACACCAATGTTAAATGTCACAGGAGCAGTGCCATGCCAAGCTGACCAAGATTTTGCATAGAGACAAATGTTAAATGTTACAGGGGGAAAAGTGCCATGCCAAAATTGACCAAGATTTTCCATAGGCGCCATTTTTAAATGTTACGGGAGCCATACCATGCCAAGCTGACCAAGATTTTCCATAGACGCCAACTTTAAATGTTATCGGAGCAGTGCCATGCCAAGCTGACCAAGATTTCCATAGACGCCAACGTTAAATGTTACGGTAGCAGTGCCATCTATATGTGTAGCATCGTTTTCTTACTTTGTGAAGTTCCTTCACAGCACAGTCATCTCCAGTGTGGGCATCTGAAGCCACAGTGTCCTTTATCCTGAATTACGTGCATGCTGGCTACCCAGCATGCACCTGCTGATCTTGTGCAGTATGGTGCAATCTTTGTCAGCTTGCCATGCCAAGCTGACTAAGATTTTCCATAGACGCCAATGTTAAATGTTACGGGAGCAGTGACATGCCAAGCTGACCAAGATTTTTCATAGACACCAATGTTAAATGTTACAGGAGCAGTGCCATGCCAAGCTGACCAAGATTTTCCATAGACGCCAATGTTAAATGTAACTTGAGCAGTGCCATGCCAAGCTGACCAAGATTTTCTATAGACACCAATGTTAAATGTTACAGGAGCAGCGCCATGCCAAGCTGACCAAGATTTTCCATAGAGACAAATGTTAAATGTTACAGGGGGAAAAATGCCATGCCAAAATTGACCAAGATTTTCCATAGGCGCCAATTTTAAATTTTATGGAAGTCGTACCATGTCAAGCTGACCAAGATTTTCCATAGACGCCAACGTTAAATGTTACGGTAGCAGTGCCATGCCAAGCTGAACAAGATTTTCCATAGACACCAATTTTAAATGTTACTGGAGTCGTGTTGTCATGCCAAGCTGACCAAGATTTTCCATAGACGCCAACATTAAATGTTACAGGAGCAGTGCCATGCCGACCAAGATTTCCCATAGACGCCGCTGTTAGATGTTACGGGAGCAGTGCCATGTCAAGCTGACCAAGATCTCCCAGGAGCCAATGCCAAACCGGAGATGAGGTACAGCGCGGCGGCCGCTAAAGGAGGAAGTTAAATTAGATATAGGCATGATATAGGAATGATATAGGCATAAATCATTCAAGTGAACATAAAAAATAAATTGCCAATTCATTTTAAGGATGCATATTAGTACTGCATGGTGAGGAGTAAAAAATGTGGGTGGAACGCCGCTTTAACCAATTCAGCCCCGGAAGATTTGGCTGCCCTATGACTGGGCCATTTTTTTTTGCGATTAGACGCTGCGTCGCTTTTAACTGACAATTGCGTCGTCCCAAACAAAATTGATGTCCTTTTTTCACACAAATAGAGCTTTCTTTTGGTGGTATTAGATCACCTCTGCGGATTTTATTTTTTGCACTATAACCAAAAAAAGAGCGACAATTTTGAAAAAGATGCAATATTTTTTACTTTTGCTATAATAAATATCCCCCAAAAAATATATAAAAAAAAAACGAATTTCTTTCTCAGTTTAGGCCGATATGTATTCTTTTACATATTTTGGTAAAAAAAATCACAATAAGCGTATATTAATTGGTTGGCGCAAAAGCGTCTACAAAATGAGGAATAGATTTAAGGCATTTTTATTAATAATTTATTTTTACTAGTAATGGCGGCGATCTGCGATTTTTATTGTGACTGCGACATTATGGCGGACACGTTGGACACTTTTGACGCTATTTTGGGACCATTGTCATTTATACAGCAATCAGTGCTATAAAAATGCATTGATTACTGTGTAAATTACACTGGCAAGGAAGGGGTTAACCACTAGGGGGCGAGGAAGGGGTTAAGTGTGTCCTAGGGAGTGATCCTAGCTGTGGGGGGGCTGGGCTACCAGTGACACGACATTGATCACTGCTCCCGATGACAGGGAGCAGTAGATCTCTGTCATGTTACTAGGCAGAACAGGGAAATGCCTCATTTACACAGGCATCGTGAAACGATCGCGGGACACCGGCGGACATCGAGTCCGCGGGACCCGCGAGCACGGTCACGGAGCTCGCGGCAGGGGGCGCACGCGCGGCAGCAAATTCAAAGCAACGTACCTGTATGTTGCTTTGCGCAGCCGTGCCATTCTGCCGACGTATATCTGCAGGAGACGGTCGGCAAGCGGTTAATGAAACAGCACTTCCTTTTGCTTTATTTTTACCTGGTGATCTGGCCAGTAAGTCTGTTTTTTTTTTTTACTTCCTTCAACAGACCTAGCTGTCCAGACAGTGGCAGTTAGAGGGTTGAGATTTTGGGCTAGATTCAGTAAGGAGATACGACGGCGTATTGCGGCGTCGTATCTATGCGACTGATTCTTAGAATCAGTTACGCATAGATTTGACTAAGATCCGACTGGCGTAAGTCTCTTACGCCGTCGTATCTTAGTTGCAATGTTACGCTGGCCGCTAGGTGGCGCTTCCGTCGTTTTACGCAAGGAATATTCTAATTAGGTAGATACGCTGATTCACAAACGTACGTACGCCTGGCGCTATTTTGTTACGTTGTTTACGTTAGGCTTTTTCAGCGAAAGGTTGCTCCTGCTATTATGAGGCATACGCAATATTAAGTATGGACGTCGTTCCCGCGTTCAATTTTGTCATTTTTACGTTGTTTGCGTAAGTCGTTCGCGAATAGGGCTGGACGTAATTTACGTTCACGTCAAAACCAATACGTCCTTGCGGCGTACTTTGGAGCAATGCACACCTGGATATGTACACGGACGGCGCATGCGCCATTCGTAAAAAACGTCAATCACGTCGGGTCACCATCCATTTACATAAAACACGCCCCCCTCATCCTCATTTGAATTAGGCGCGCTTATGCCGGCCCCATTTACGCTACGCCGCCGTAACTTAGGAGGCAAGTACTTTGTGAATACAGTACTTACCTAGCTAACTTACGGCGGCGTAGTGTAAATACGATACGCTACGCCGCCGCAAAGATGCGGCAAGGTACATGAATCTAGCTATGTTGCTGTAACTGCTTATAAAATGTTACTTTGAAGTTTAGCTTTAATTAGTTAGTCCATCTAAATCTCCTGTCTAACACAACCCTCCACCCAGATTGACATTGCTGTTCGTAAAAGGTGTCTCCATTGTTCCTCCACCCAGAGGCACCCAAGAAAGAAAGTGTTTTATGTTTCAATCATTTTTACTGAAAAGTTATGCAAAAGTTTACACATAAAGCATTATTCATATTCTCAGCAAGAACATCCACAAGGTTACTGAAAGCCATATAGAATAAGCAAACATTTGACAAAAACTCAACCTGACAGTGCTGTGAACATAACAGTAATTCCATTAATTTATTGACTGTTTACCGCCAGTGAACTTCAGAAGGGTTGTACATAATCTATGACACACAACACTGAATGTATAGATAACTTCTTAGAGGACAACATACAATACACAGAAATAAAAGAAGAAAAAATCAAGAGCCATGAATAATAAAATAAAAAGCAAAAACCAGGGAGCAGTGGCGGACTGACAACTCATTGGGCCCCAAGGCAATAGGAGATTATGGGGCCCCTGGGCAATAGGAGATTATGGGGCCCCCGGGCAATAGGAGATTATGGGGCCCCCAGGGAAAAGGAGATTATGGGGCCCCCAGGCAATAGATTATGGGGCCACAGTATACACACAAAGTATACATACACACAGAATATACATACACACACTGAGAGGCGGGGCAGCTATAATCACACATTAGCTGGAGGTCCGCTAATTGCAAATCCCTGTCAAGGGGCCCCTTAAATAGACTCCAAACGACCCCCTCAGGGTCAAATGATGATTTGCCAGGGGTCACCAAATCCTGGACTGTTCCTGAAGCCCACACCGCTCTCCCAGCCTTTTGCGGCTGTCCAGCAGGGTTGTCCCTGGAGCCTCTGGCCGCCCACCCAGCCTCATCGCAGCCGCCCATTCAGTTCACGGCATGGCTGGGGGACAGAGAAAAGAGGTCAGCTGACTGGTGAGGAATGTGAAGTGGGAGGAGCTGGAGGAGACCCTATTTCCCGATTTCAGCATAGGTGTCACTGCTACGAGACACCACAAAGTCAGAGACACAGTGAAGCCGGAGACACAGTGAGTAACACTACCTGTGATTAGAGTTGTCATTAAAAGTCCCCACTACAGTTCTCAGATCAGCAGATGACCTTGATCAAGAGTACCTAAGTTGGCTGATCAGTTTCCACCCCAGCATTGCCACTCATCCCAACTCCCCGCCAGCACTGCCACTCATCCCATTCCCCCCACTTATTACAATAAGCCCCATTTAAAACCCTGTTAATATTAATAACTTAGCCGGCGCCCCATGAGGTAAAGGGGGGCCTAAATAGGCTACTCTTCTTTTACTCATCATTCCAGAAGCTGTGCCGATTGGTGGCAAGCCCAAAACAGTTAGTGTTTGACTGGCCGGATCACCTGGTGTAAATAAAAAAAAGCCCAAAAAAGAAGACTAATGCATCGACCCCGTCTAATGCCCTGTACACACGATCAGTTTTCCCATTGGAAAAAAGATGGATGGTTTTTCCAAAGGAATTCTTCTCAAGCCTGCCTTGCATACACACGGTCACACAAAAGTCCAGTGAACATTTAACTGCCAAGAACGCGGTGACGTGAAAGACTACGATGAGCCAAGAAAATGAAGTTCAATGCTTCTGAGCATGCGTAGGAATTGTGCGCGTTGGGAATTGTACACACGATCGGAAATTCTGATAATTTTTTCTCCTGACGGGGAAAAAAAGATCCTGCTTTCCGTTGGAAAAAGTCTGATGGAGCATACACACTGTCGGGATTCCCGACCAAAAGCTCTCATCAGACTTTTTCCAACAGGAAAACCGATCGTGTGTACGGGGCATAAGGTTTAGTAAGCTGAAACATATTACATTTTTGGTTTTAGGTTTAACCACTTCCAGACCTGCGCATGACGATGTACATCCTATTTTTAAAGATTGATATCTTGGTAACGGCAGCAGCTGCTGCCACAACCGAGGTATCGATCTTTAGTGTGCGCGGTCTGGTACACAATAACTGCGGTCTCCGCGGCGGATTTGCCGCGAGATTGCCGTTATCGGTGGCGGGAGAGGGGCCCCCCCTCCCGCCGCTCTCCCGCATCCTCCGCCGCTTACCGGAGCCGTCGGTAGAGGCGGAGGAGATCGGGACCGTTCGGCTGGTGACTGGGGACAAGACTGAAGGAAAAATCTCCTTCGCCCGTCCCCATAGCTCTGCTGGGCGGAAGTGATGTCAAAACGTCAGTCCCGCCCAGCCTCTTAAAGAGACAATTTTTTTTTTGTCATTTGAAAAAATGACAGTTTCATTTTTATTTATTTTTTCTTGCATTTTAGTCTAATTATGAGATCTGAGGTCTTTTTGACCCCCGATCTCATATTTAAGAGGACCTGTCATGCTTTTTTCTATTATAAGGGATGTTTACATTCCTTATAATAGGAATAAAAGTGATCACATTTTTTTTTTTCAGTGTAAAAAGTAATAAAATAAATAAAAATAAATAAGCAAACAAAAAAAAAAAATTTTTAAAGCGTCCCGTCCCGACGAGCTCGCGCGCAGAAGCGAACGCATACGCGAGTAGCGCCCGCATATAAAAAAGGTGTTCAAATCACACAAGTGAGGTATCGCCGCGATCGTTAGAGCGAGAGCAATAATTCTAGCCCCAGAGCTACTCTGTAGCTTAAAAAATGCAACCTATAGAATCTTTTAAACGTCGCCTATCAAGATTTTTAAGGGTAAAAGTTTGACGCCATGCCACAAGCGGGCGCAATTTTTAAGCGTGACATGTTGGGTATCATTTTACTCGGCGTAACATTATCTTTCACAATATGTAAAAAAATTGGGCCAAAAGTGAATTTTTTCTAAAAAAAGTGCGCTTGTAAGACCGTTGCGCAAATACGGTGTGACAAAAAGTATTGCAATGACCACTATTTTATTCTCTAGGGTGTTAGAAAAAAATATATAATGTTTGGGGGTTTTAAGTAATTTTCTAGCAGAAAAAACTGTTTTAGTCTTACAAACACCAAATCTGAAAAACACCTAAGGTCTGGAAGTGGCTAATATCGCTTTAAGGAATACTAGAAAAATTCACAAATTTACTTTATAAAAATGAACTAGAAATGTCCTTCTGGTATATTGATGATTCAACTAAGCAATTGTTATTTGTATAAATTCTGCTTAGAAAAGCTGATTCTAATGAAACCCAATGGTGAATTTACTATAGTCATGTTAGAAAGGAAGGCGGCCATGAAAAATGTAGCAGTTTATACAATATAAATAATTGTTTCAAGTATAAGAGAGGTGTCCTTCAGCCTGTGATGTGTTTATGTAGGGAGGGTGTGGAGGAGTTTAGAGGAGAAATTCAAGCAAGATAAAGCTCACTATTAAACGGCATGTCTTTATTTGATTTGTAAGCTGTGGTAGGGCCTTCATATTTAGAATGACTTAGAACAATAAATACCTGTTCTGTTTCAGACACTATAGATGCTATTCATTCTACGAACCCACTGAAAAGAGTAAGACATTTTCCAACTCATCCATTAACTTTTAAAACGTTTTTTTTTATTAGTTTACTTTAGATCTGATGTGGCTGCTGAAAAGACCTGGAAGACTTTGTAAGATAGAAACATTCCCCTTGTGACTGCCCATTAGTGAGTGGTAAAAGGTCAAGATCAGACAAGGTCAAAAGAGGGTTTTCAAGTCCAAAGAGACCTTAAAAGGGGACAAGGGTAAGAGTGAGTGAGTGAGTAACTTGTATAGCGCTACAAATGCGAACCAAATCGCCTCAAGGCGCTGTATTCAATGTCGTCGTCCAGCCATGCTTCAGAATAGATGGGTCTTAAGTTTTTTTTCTGAAGGCCCAATGGTTTTCTTCCATGCGGATGTCTGTAGGTAGAGCGTTTTATAGCCGTGGTCCTTGGACTGGAAATCTTCGTTCTCCTTTAGATTTGTAGCGGGACTTGGGGATGCGGAGGAGGTTCTGGTTAGTTGGTCGTAGGGCCCGATTTGGGGTGTAGTGTTTTATTTTCTCCCATAAGTATTGAGGTGCGTTTCCTTGCATGCATTTGTGGGCGAGGCAAAGGGTCTTGAATGTCACCCGATCCTTTACGGCTAGTCAACCGGGGTGATTGGTTCCCATTTTTTACCCGTTACCAGTTTGGCTGTAGTGTTCTGGATGACTTGTAGATGAGAAATCTGGTATTTCAGTAGTCCTAGGTAGAGGGAGTTTGCATAGTCGAGTCTGGAATTGATTAGTGTTCCAACTACTACTGCTGTGTCTTCTTCCGGGATGAAGGGCATGAGTCTACGCAGCAAGCGGAGAAGATAGTGAGATCCGCTGACTACTGATCCTAGTCATGTCTGAGTCAAAGATAACTCTGAGGCCCCGTACACACGTCCGAGGAACTCGACGTGCCAAACACATCGAGTTCCTCGTCGAGTTCAGTGTGGAAGCCGCCGAGATCTCGGCGGGCCGACTTTCCTCATTGAACAACGAGGAGTTCCTCGTCGGCTTCCTCGCTGAAAAGTTTACACACGACCGAGTTTCTCGGCAGAATTCAGCTCCGACCGAGTTTCTGGCTGAATTCTGCCGAGAAACTCGGTCGTGTGTACGGGGCCTCAGGCTTTTTACTTTAGTGCTTGGGGTGATGGTTTGTCCAAAGATGGTGGAAGGAGTCCATGTCGTTCAAGAATTTGTCTACCGGTTTGCGTGGAGAAAGAAGTTCTGTTTTGGATCCATTGAGTTCACTGTAGGGTCACTGATCTTTTTGGAGACCGCCTTCAAGCAAATTCTTACCTACCCTCTCGATCTCAGGTTTTGGCACAGCTTTGTTGGTGGTTTCTTACCTTTCTAGCTCTAAATCCTTTGAGTTCGAAGTCTTACAAGCTCCTTGGTTTGTAAGACACCTGTCAGTAATTTATGGTGAAGACAGGTGTTTAGACAAGGTTATAATGTTAAAGCCCAACTTTATGACACAAAAAAAACACCCTTTCTGTGCTCACCCCCCCCCCCACTGCAAGAGTTAATTGCTCATTATGTCTTTCAAATTGTACCTTATATACCCCGCTCTGGCCAACTTTAGTCTGTGGATGGAGCCTTGCATGATCACGTACATTACAGGGACAATAAAGTGATATTAAAAGTGTTACTAAACCCAGGGCCCTGCATTCACTATATCTGGTCTCCCACAGTACACAGAACATGCAAATGCAATTATTTTAGTAAAAATAAACTGCTAAATACCATTTCTCATGAGTAGTATATATCAGTCTTATGCCTTCTATCCGTGTCCGTAGTTAAAGCTTGAAAAAAAACTCTCTAGTAATACACACTAAACTGAGCATATGCAGAGTTCCTCTAAAGCTCTTTTCTATCAGCAGATGGATTGGGGACAGATAAGGAAGGTGAGGTTTAGAGAAGACAGGATCAAACAGCCTTTTTACACAATGTAGAGGATTAACCCCTTAGGTTCAACAGTGAGGCCCCATACACACGATAGAATCCATCCGCAGATAAATCCCAGCAAATGGGTTTCTGCGGATAGATCCTATGGTGTGTACACGCCAGCGGATCTGTTTCCGCGGAGAAATCTCCTCTGGGATGGATTCCAGCAGATCGGATATTTGCTGACATGCACAACAAATCCATCTGCTGGAATCCATTCCAACGGATGGATCTGCTCGTCTGTACAGACTTACCGGATCCATCCGTCCAAAGGGATTCCCCGCACACGTCGTAATGATTTGACGCATGCGTGGAATTCCTTATATGACAGCGTCGCGCCGTCGCCGAAATCTGCGGAAATCTTTGAGAGGATTTATCCGTGGAAACGGTCCGCTGGACCGTATCCGTGGATAAATTCTCTCGTGTGTATGGGGCCTGAGTATAACAAGCATGCTTTATTGCATATAAAGACTGATTTTAGTGTTGTAAGTTTAGTAACACTTTAAAGGTTCCTTTTTTTAAATAAAATAAAAAACATGTTAGGCCCCTTTCACACAGGGCTGTCTGTTTCGACCGCTTGCTCAGCAGGGTTTGATACGCTGATCCCCGCTGAGCCGGCGGATGACAGGTCCGTCTCTGCTCACTGTGCAGAGACGAACCTGTCAGAGCCCCGCTCTGCTCTATGGGGGATCGGTTTGAAAATGGACCAGCTGTTAATTTTCATCTGATCCAATCTGCCACCCGTCTGCATTTAGTGGATAAGATGTCAGCGAACATGTCACCGCTGACATCCTTCGCTCCATAGTGGTATATATGGAGCATCCCTTCAGGTCCGCCCGAAAAACTGACAGACGGACATGAACGGTCCTCATGTGTGAAAGAGCCCTTATACTTACCTGCTCTGTACCATGGTTTTGCACAGAGCAATCCCCATCCTCTTCTTTGTGGTCCCCCCGCCAGCGCTCCTGGCTCCTCTACGGTGAGTGCCCCCATAGGAAGCCTTTTCCTATGGGGGCACTCATGCAGGCTCACTCTGTAGTGGTAAAATAGGTTGTATGCAGAGCAAACAGACATTTTGCCTGTGCTAATAAGCGCACACTTCATCTTGTTGAAATAATCCATCTTATGCTAAAATTCACTCACCATTCATTCGATCTGCCATTCATTCGAGTCAAGAGACATCACCAAACTCTTGTGTTCTCGTCCCAGCTCTCCAGCATGACTGAGTTGCCGACGCCCCCACAGGGTCCTTTTATTATCACAAAAGCTCTCACAAACTCCAGGTGATTGGCCGCAGCATGTGACCTCCTCCATAGAAAGTGATGTCACAGCATGTGACTTCCTCCATGGGAAGTGAGCTCACAGGGTGGGGCTCCACACAGCAAATGTCCATATAAGGATTTGACAACACAGGATGTGACAATATATGATAACCCTTCTAACAGGGATATTTAGATACATACAATATAATGCCAATACAAAACAACAGCAGCATAATACAACAATAATACAATAACCAATGAACACAGTTCCTGATGAGGGGAGCTTATCTGCAGATGCATGCTCATGCCACCATATTTATGTTGATCAGACACAGAGGCGACAAGAGCACACATCCGCTAAACCGATAATGCGTTTGTAGAGCGGACACATCCCCACAGGCGAATTTCTGTGCATCACACAGGGGCCCTTTGGCCAGCCGACATCCCCACTCCGCAAACACCCTTCTCCAAATCAGGAAGTTTATCTCAACCAGTCTTATCATCCCCAGTCATCTCTTTAGAGCGGGTTGCGGAAGTACTAACACTGGGTGACACTATGACAATACATATTAAATACATCTTTAAAAAATTTCCACAACAACTCCCAAGCCACTTTGTCTGTGTCCATCGACAGACCAGGTAGCTCGGCCCTGTCCCCTGCTTCTCGTCACAGCATTTGATTGACAGCAGTGGGAGCCAATGGCTCTTGCGTCTAACAATCTGCCCAGAGAGGAGGGACAGAACTGGGAGAGTCTCGGCTCTCATGCATGGCGCTGTATGGTGAATGGGCTCAGGTAAGTATAAGGGGGGCCGGGTGGATTCTGTTACACTGATGTTTTTTTACCTTAATGCATAGAATGCATTAAAGTAAAAAACCTTTAGGCTTTAGAACCACTTTAACCTTATATGTTATAGAGGTTGGAGTTTGACTGGAGACATTCGAAGCTTACAGCGGAGCTGTGGGGGGTGGATCACAGTGCTACAGGGAGCGTGCTGGAACAAGAAATAAAGTGAGTATTTTTTCCTTAACCCTCGACCCCTAGACATACCATGAACAATTAAACCCTGTCGTTTGGGGGGCACTGCATGAGTAATTTTGTTTACTTTCATGGAGTTGAGCTTTAAGGGACTAGTGAGTTCTCACAGTACACATGTAGTCGACACGACAAGTTATGCTTGGTCAAGGTTTCTTTAAGAAGTGGTTTAATAGGTTGTTACAAAAGATGTGATTCCAACAAAGCTGTGGCCTTGCCTTTTCAACAAAGTTAACCTGAGTATTATTTTGTTAAAGGCAAGGTCACACACAAAGAGAGAAAGGCTCTATAATGGTCATGCATTTATGTTTCTTAGCAATCATGAAAAATATGTGAGGCCTTAGCAACATCCGAAAACATAATTTGTGGCCCCTTTTCCCTGTATTGACCCTTTTAGATTCCCAGTTTGTGGAGCTCTATTCCTGGATTCTTCATGAAGCAACAGATAAAGGAAATATCTCCTTAATACCATGGCTTTGTGAGCATGTATCTCTTCCTCTTGTGTTTCCTCTGTGTGTTGTATTGATGTAAGACTTTTTGGTTTGCTGTCGTGCATGTTGCTGTATTAACTTACAGTTGTGATGTACACTGGCATGAAGCAGGAGTTTCCATGGAAATGTGATCTGCACATCTCTGTAGACAACCAGATATGTACATGCATGTGGAGGGTAGCAAACATGGGCATTTTTTCAGGGGGAGCATCATTTTAAGGTCACCCATGCTCCGCCTCCTTTTGACAACATCAGGAAGGGGAGGGGCTTAGCTGCAACGTGCAAGGGAAAACAGCGTGTGCCATGTACAGGGTGCAGATTCCAGGCATGTGCTATGTACAGGGTGCAGATTCCAGGTGTGTGCTATGTACAGGGTGCAGATTCCAGGCATGTGCTATGTACAGGGTGCAGATGCCAGGCGTGTGCTATGTACAGGGTGCAGATTCCAGGCATGTGCTATTTACAGGGTACAGCATCCAGAGCTCTCTTCCCCTTACAGAAGAGAATCCTCTATAACTCAGAATGGCAGGTCAGGCTCCTGGCATGGGCATCTGTTGATACACGCTAGGGGGTTGAGCGGCAGTGTGGATACCCTGCCCCCTCCTTTGTTGTATTTGCAGAGCTGGGAGAGCAGGAAGGGTTTTGTGTGTGATGACTCCGATGCTAGAGGCCAAGAGGTAACAGAAGCTCCGGATAATGAAAAGCCCTGCCAGCTGCTGCCCACAAATCTTCCTTCCTGTGCCGAGTGCTGTTACATGGAGAACATTCCAGCATCTGGCACCTGCTGTCTGCGTGCTGCGCTCATGTATTAGGGTGTGCCTGGGCACAACTCGTGCAAACCCCTATGGTGGACACCTTGTTGATCCCTGATTCCAGGGGGGGCACTGCCCCCCTTTCCCCTACCTGCAGATGCCCATGGTAGCAAAATACGATTGAAATGTCCAGAGCCATGGGTTGTATCTTCATTTTGTATATGTAGCACCTGTGTACTTTCAGTCCAGGTGCTATGTTAAATTTAGAGGGGGATAAGAGAGTTACTTTACTCTCATCCGGTTGATTTGTGTAAATTGGGTCTCTGCCGGGCTGGGCTGCCTGTGGTTTCATTCTGTGTTCCAGAGATGCCTTTCCATCTCTGGGTGACAGGAGGCGCCAGAGGGGTTCACGCAGAGGTTCCTCTCTTCAGCAGCCAATCAGTGAGGTTTTTCCCATGCTGGGGGAGGGTGTGGGTGTGCGCACATCACGGGCCCCGGTGATATGGCCTACCAGGCCGGGGCGCATGTGCTACGCGATGTTCTGGGTTCCAGGACCATGTTGGCCCGGAGCGATTGAAGTTATGGCGGGGCCCCAGTCATCTACTGGGTCCCTCAACTGGAAGTCAGCATTCAAAGGGGATCACTCGATCGATGCAGCGCCATAGTGAAGCACGGGAAAGCCGTGTTTACATACGGCTCTCCCCGTTCTTCAGCTCCGGGGAGCGATCGCGACGGAGCGGCTATAAACAAATAGCCGCGCCGTCGTCCCGGATCGCTCCCCGAGGGAACCCGACCGCCGCGTGTAGCGGGGGGGGGTCCCGATCGGACCCCCGACCCACGTCTAGGCAGGCACGTACAGGTATGTTGATGTGCCTGTCCGTGCCATTCTGCCGACGTATATCTACATGAGGCGGTCGGGAAGTGGTTAATAATAACGAGAGAGGGATTGTGTTGAGTTATGAGACCAGCCCTACCACAATACATTTTCTCGATTTAGAAATTTCCATTGTTGACCACCAGCTAGGCATCAAGACTTTCTATAAATCTACCAACTGGAATGGTTAAATTCTGGTTGACAGCTGCCGTTACAGATCATGGCTTAAATCAGTACCAAGTAACCAACTACTACGCATTAGATGTAATTGTACGAACCTATCCAATTTTCATCAACAGACAGGAATCTTGATGCCTAGATTTGTTGGAAAAGGACATCTTCCAACAACTATAGATCTCGTTGATCGATCGCTGTATGCTAACTACTGAGCAACCTAAACGCATACCTGATGCTGAGTTCAAATGGTCCTTCATCACTGAATTCTCTGTACAGCACAAACAAATTAAAAATATTTTCAATCGTCACTGGAGGATACTTAAAGGAGTTGTAAATAAATAAAAAAAATTAGCTGAAATTACTATTTACAGGGTATAGAGATATAATAGTTAAATGATTCCTTTTAAAAAATATTAAAAATAGATAAAAATCAATCATATAATGTACCTGTAGTTTAGTTTTTGCATGTTTCCTGCTTCTCTGCTGTACAGAGCCACAGAGCCAATACAGGGCAGTGATGGTTTGGAAAACGAAACTGATTGGTGCTGAGGGGTTTTAGACACACAGTAATCACACCTCCTTGATTAGTGACCACAGAGAGAAAGCTCCCAGTACTGACTCCAGTGTTATGTGTTATTCCCTAGTCTATTGCCAATCATGGTGGAGGGTGATTTCATTTTACAGATTTCCCACACAGTGAATTCTGCAATTCAGCCATTTCAGCTCTGCTTTGTCCCTTGTGATGGTGCATTGTACATACACCAAGAGATTTTCTGATTTCTGCCGACTTTAGAATCACCATCTCTACCCCTGCTATAAACACACACAAGACAGAGTGCACCTTTTCTGCCTGCCATCTGACACATCTGTTACTTCAGTGTTTACACAAGCCTTGTAAAAGATTATTGCAGTGGGGGCTGACTGTTCACTTTGCATGAAAAGAGACAGGCCCGGATTCAAGAAGCAATTGCGCCTGTGTAACCATAGTTACACAGCGCAATTGCTTACTTGCCCCGGCGTAACGAATGCTCGTGATTCAGGAACCTCGTTACACCGACTGCAGCCTAAGATATGCGCGGCATAAGGCTCTTATGCCCGCATATCTTAGGCTGCATTCTTGCGATGGCCGCTAGGTGGCGTTCCCGTTGTGCTCAGCGTATAGTATGCAAATTGCATACTAACGCCGATTCACAACGTTACGCGAGCCCTGCGTACGCAGTTTACGTCGTTTCCGTACAACGTTTTTCGCGTAAGGTTGCCCCTGCTAATAGCAGGGGCAGCCAATGTTACGTATACCCGTCGTTCCCGTGTCGCTAAATTTCAAATTTACGTAGTTTGCGTAAGTGATTCGTGAATGGCGCTGGACGCCATTCACGTTCCTTTTGAAGCAAATGACGTCCTTGCGGCGTCATTTGCCGCAATGCACGTCGGGAAAGTTTCCCGACGGAGCATGCGCTCTACGATCGGCGCGGGAAGGCGCCTAATTTAAATGATTCCCGCCCCCTATGGGATCATTTAAATTGCGCACGCTACTGCTCCATGAATCAAGGGCAGCGCAGTAAATTTGCGGGGGCGCAGGGCAAAAACGTTGCCCTGCGCCTCCGTAAAAAATGCGCAAATCTACCTGAATCCAGGCCACAGCTTTTAGAAGTCAGGCACAGAGGGCTCAGGGTGAAGAGGCAGCTCAGCACTTCCAGAGGGAACAGTAATGAGAGGAGAGGATGAGAGTCATACAGCAGATAGTTAAACAAGCAGAAAGATCAGACTAGAAGGATCCGAAGGTGGCGAGAGTCAAAGTACAGGGAGCAAAGTACAAGGGGCTTCTACAACAATGCTTAGGGAAGAATTACGATCACTCACGGTACCTCAGTAATTATATATTGACCACGCATCACTTCCCTGCCATCCCACGCTGACACACTAAGCTGTGTCAGCTCTCTGCCACCCCCTGCAGGCTGGAGGGAGGAGAACACACACTCTTCTCTCCAGTTATCTTACCACACTCAAGCTGACAGGTGGTAGAGCCGATCCGACCTATAACACGAGTGGAAGGCGGGGCCCCAAGTAATTTTGCAGCTTGCGTAGTGAGCGTATAGGGAGGATTGGCTCTGGGCTGACCCGTGTAGTCTGTTCCAATAGAAGAGTTATTGTAGCTCACATTGCTGAAAAAATGAATGCTGGTTTCCGACAGGGCTGCATAGCCGCAGATCAATCAGGGTGCCTATGCTGACCCGTGTCCACAGACAAAATGTGCCCACAATGGAGCAGGAGCATAAGAACTGGACCACGGAGCAATGGAATAAGGTTGCTTGGTCTAAAGAAGTCATGCCCTGTACACACGAGCGGAATTTCCGATGGAAAAAGTCAGATGGGAGACTTTTTCTGTTGGAATTTCCAACGGACTTAGATAGAGAGCAGAGAAATTGATGTTGGAAGAACACAAAAGTGGACTTTATAGGCACTAGTCGTTGACAAAAAAGGTTTTTTTTATTGATACAATCCCACACGGGTTATTGAATCAACAATACAGTGGATACATTTATAAAATACATTAAAAACACGGTCGGGCAGCCACAGTGAGCACTTTTGCACACTGTGGCTTAGGGGTTAAAAGGAGTGAGGTTTTGTTCCTCTCCATCAGCCAGTGGTCCCTTCCATCGGACTCAGCACGCAGATTTGGACACGCCCCCCGTCCCCCATTGGTGGGTACTCCCCCTCCTGCCTCCCCTCCATGGTGACGCCTCTCCTACGCCCGCCCACGGCGCAGCTTGGGGCCTTTCGATTGGGTCGCCAGGATCCCGGCCGGGTCACGTGATGCGGAAGTCCCGACCGCACACGTGACTAGGAGACGCACATATATACCGGAATGTGTTGTCCAGCAAGTCATAGGTGCTCTCCCATACAACGGTGTCATTGGCTTCACGGTCCTGCTGGTGGGTAATTTTTTCTGCCTTATCTAATCTGTACCGCTATATCTGAATCTATTTCTGAATCCTATGGGATAACTGTCCCTCTTATTTGAATACGTCTGCTTTGCTGCGTCCAATATCCCTATTGATTAAACAAATTTGACCAGTGTGCCTATCTATTGGCTTTCTTCTGGGTATGTATCATGACGCACAGTATTTATATACTTACCTATTAACTATTATTACTACTGACCTGTATTGCTAGGTTTATGAGCCCTTCTCAAAGGACTTATTAACTAATTATCTTTATGGAATCATCTTCTCACCAGATAGACTCCCAGCTGCCTTTACCACCAGGACCGTTTGACAAAAAAAGTTCATTTTACTTACTCTAATCGATATCTTCTACTGAGTTCAATATTGAACCGTATCCATTACCGTGGATGGTAGGCGTAAGTACTATTTCTGTTCTTTTTTTCTTTATAGTCATTTATATTCTCTAGTCACTGCCATCCTTGCCATTATAGCCCTTCTGCTCTTATACACACTCCTATAACCTATTAATACTGCTGGACTACTACTGGGAACCTCTGCATTATCTGAGTGTACTGATCTAGTACCCCTCTACTTTTGTATGAACCTATTTACCTCACTATACCATTTTTTTCTGGTGTGTCCCTGCATCTCCTTCCTATGGGCCCCACAGCGCGCTGTCCCATCGGTGACACTCCTCGGCAACCATGTTTTTCACTTGCATGTTTTTTATGGTGCTGTATTGCACATGTGATATGCTTTATTTAGCATTTTTAAATGTTTATCTGCATATTAACGGATTTGTATAAACCAATAACAGCCTGTTTTCATTCCAGAAATACCAATAGCTCCCGATGAAGCGGCCATCCGCGAAACATGTAGAGCTTGTTTTGAAATCTACCAATATACATGTTAGCCATCATTAATTTTGATGTCTTTCTTAGACCAGTTTTGGTTTAAATGCTTTGTAAATTATTGCAATTTTTTGTGATAATTCTTTTTGTGTTTTTAATGTATTTTATAAATGTATCCACTGTATTGTTGATTCAATAACCCGTGTGGGATTGTATCAATAAAAAAAACTTTTTTGTCAACGACTAGTGCCTATAAAGTCCACTTTTGTGTTCTTCCAACATCAATTTCTCTGCTATAATTAGGATGTGGCACTGTACTATTCCGAGACACCCACAGTCCATCCTGTGGCCTGTGTACTCTCACCCATTTAAATTTAGAATTCTAGGGTGGAAGCACCCCACTTAGACCTGATGTTTTTTTTTTTTATATTTTATCATTTATTAAAGATTTTATGTTATATCTCTTTGACAAATATTATATATCTTTGCAGATTTTGTAAGCAATTTTCCTCAGGCGGGTAAGTAGAGGGACTGGTCCCTTCCCTAACTATTATAGCCTGTGGATTCTGTGTGTGAGTATTATTGACCTGCTCCTCTAGTAACCTAGCTTGACTGCCATTGATTGTTGGAGGTTTAAAAATGGACTTTGTAGGGGACGCCTGGTCGGGTTATATGAAAGAGATCCATACGAACTGTAATATTGATGCCAGAGATGATTTAGGTTTGAACCAATATATATCCAAAGCAAGGAGACTCCTTAAAAAGAAGTCAAATCTCTATTGGCATATTGAGTTTTTCCAACAATACATACATGATAGAATCTGCCCCGTGGGATTAAGAGTCCAATTATTTCCATTGTTCAGAAACTCTACACCTGAGTTCAGATGAAATTGGGAACTCGAACTCACAAGATGCAGCATAGAACTAATTAAAATACTGGTCACTCAATATAAAGTTGATCTCCAAATCCTTGATGAGGAATTGGTTACTCTACAAACACAATGGGGGTTATCCTCAAAAGAGATACTCCGACTTAACTGCTGTTCAGTCTGTGTGTAACTTTGGAAACGATCCTCAAAAGGCTTTTTCCAAAGTTACACAGAAGATCCGGCATGTGTAATTGAATTACACTGCCTAATTTTAGGATGCAGTACCGCATCCGCCGCTGGGGGCATTTCGAGTCGAAATGCCGTTGCTAGTATGCAAATTAGCACTTAAGGCGATCCACAAAGCTTTCTAGCTTCCTTTTTGCGCCGTAAGTGTTATTTTGCAAGTGTAAAATTAGGGCTCGTTTTACAAAGTGTAAAGTTAGTAACACCTTGTAAAGGCCCATTCCAGCGACGGCATTTGGTATGCTTTCCCGAGGGAGAACTCCACGGCAATTTGTAAAAAACAAAACCGGCATGGGTTCCCCCCCAGGAGCATACCAGGCCCTTAGGTCTGGTATGGGTTGTAAGGAGACCCCCCCACGCCGAAAAATTGACGTAGGGGGTCCCCCTACAATCCATACCAGACCCGTATCCAAAGCACGCTACCCGGCCGGCCAGGAAGGGAGTGGGGACGAGCGAGCGCCCCCCCCCCCTCCTGAGCCGTGCCAGGCCGCGTGCCCTCAACATGGGGGGGTTGGGTGCTCTGGGGCAGGGGGGCGCACTGCGGGCCCCCCCACCTCAGAGCACCCTGTCCCCATGTTGATGAGGACAGGACCTCTTCCCGACAACCCTTGCCATTGGTTGTCGGGGTCTGCGGGCGGAGGCTTATCGGAATCTGGGAGTCCCCTTTAATAAGGGGGCCCCCAGATACCGGCCCCCCACCCTAAGTGAATGGATATGGGGTACATCGTACCCCTATCCATTCACCTGGAGGCAAAAAGTAAAAGTTAATAAACACACAACACAAGGCTTTTTAAAATATTTTATTATTCTGCTCCGGACGCCCCCCCTGTCTTCGTTATTAGCTCAATTACCAGGGGGGGCTTCTTCTTCCGCTCTCCGGGGGTCTTCTCCGCTCTCCGGGGGGGGTTTCTTCTTCCGCTCTCCGGGGGGGGGCTTCTCCGGACTCCGGGGGTCTTCTTCCATCTTCTCCCCTCTTCCGCTCTTGACTCGGCGAACCCCGGTTCTTCTGCAGCTCTCCGGTGCCTTCTTCTTCAGCGCTGGCTGCCTGCTATGTTTGTGTGTTAGCTCGATTTCAAACAGGCAGCCGGCGCGGTCTTCTGTGGCGTCATCTTCTCTTCTGGTCTTCTGTTCTTCCGATGTTGCCTCGTCGCCTGTTGTCGCTGTAATGATGGAAGCGCGCCTTGCATCCCATTTATATAGGCATCACCGTCCCATCATGCTCCGGCAGGTACCCACGTGGTGGGTGCCTACCCACGTGCACCCACCACGTGGGTACCTACCGGAGCATGATGGGACGGTGATGCCTATATAAATGTGATGCAAGGCGCGCTTCCATCATTACAGCGACAACAGGCGACGAGGCAACATCGGAAGAACAGAAGACCAGAAGAGAAGATGACGCCACAGAAGACCGCGCCGGCTGCCTGTTTGAAATCGAGCTAACACACAAACATAGCAGGCAGCCAGCGCTGAAGAAGAAGGCACCGGAGAGCTGAAGAAGAACCGGGGTTCGCCGAGTCAAGAGCGGAAGAGGGGAGAAGATGGAAGAAGCCCCCCGGAGTCCGGAGAAGACCCCCGGAGAGCGGAGAAGACCCCCGGAGAGCGGAGAAGACCCCCGGAGAGTGGAAGAAGAAGCCCCCCCTGGTAATTGAGCTAATAACGAAGACAGGGGGGGCCTCCGGAGCAGAATAATAAACTATTTTAAAAAGACTTGTGTTGTGTGTTTACTACATTTTACTTTTTGCCTACAGGTGAATGGATAGGGGTACGATGTACCCCATATCCATTCACTTAGGGTGGGGGGCCGGTATCTGGGGGCCCCCTTATTAAAGGGGACTCCCAGATTCCGATAAGCCCCCGCCCGCAGACCCCGACAACCAATGGCAAGGGTTGTCGGGAAGAGGTCCTGTCCTCATCAACATGGGGACAGGGTGCTCTGGGGTGGGGGGGCCCGCAGTGCGCCCCCCTGCCCCAGAGCACCCAACCCCCCCATGTTGAGGGCACGCGGCCTGGCACGGCTCAGGAGGGGGGGGGGCGCTCGCTCGTCCCCACTCCCTTCCTGGCCGGCCGGGTAGCGTGCTTTGGATACGGGTCTGGTATGGATTGTAGGGGGACCCCCTACGTCAATTTTTCGGCGTGGGGGGGTCTCCTTACAACCCATGCCAGACCTAAGGGCCTGGTATCCTCCTGGGGGGGGAACCCATGCCGTTTTTTTCTTTGAAAATGGGCATGGAGTTCTCCCTCAGGAATGCATGCCGCTGTCATTTTTTTTATCCCCGACGCAACTTTAAGCCGTCGCGATCCTCAAAACTCGGCGTAACGTAACTTCGCGCATGCGCAGTACGGCCGGCGCGCATGCGCAGTACGGCCGGCGCGGGAGCGCGCCTCATTTAAATGGGACTCGCCCCATTTGAATAGGAACGCCTTGCGCCGGCGGAATTTTAGTTACACAGCCTGAAATTTCTAGATAAGTGCTTTGTGGATCAGGCACTTAGGTAGAAACTTTAAGGCAGTGTAACTTAAATTGGATTTTTTAAGTTACGTCAGGTTTTTGTGGATCTGGCCCAATATGACCATGTGAAGAGTCATAAACTATTTGATAAGAAATGGCAAGAATTAAAAGAATATCTGAATAAATTGAATAGGGATATTATATCCAAAAAACAAACTCAAATCTACAAAGATAAGATGGCCTTTGCTGAAGGCTATGCTTACCATTGGCAGTCTGCAGAACCCAACCCTAGGAGAGGCAAAACAGGCCAAAGATCCAACACGAATATGGCATATAGTTCTCGGGAAGAGGATTCTGAATCGGACTCCTCACTACCCCCTACACTCCCCAATTCCCCCACTTTTCCTTCATTTGAAACACGCCCGCATATGAATACAGGCACACGTAAGAGAGGCTATAATGGTACCCATTTGGCTACACCACATCCTAAAAAACGCCCGGAAATAAATACTAATCAAATATCACGTGCACATCACCAACAACAAGTAACACCACATATGGGTCTTCCGGGAACCAATCTAGGCTCTGCACAACAGTCTAATCACTTAGGACCACTAGCATCTCAAGCACTACAACTACTACTTCCTACTGAGTCTTTGGATCCTACTGTGCATGCTCCTAGACCCAGTCAATTAAATGGGGGGCATCTACCAGGACGTATAATGCCCAGCACATCACTTCTTTCACCAAGTCTGGTTAATGCAGGTACTGTTGCCACCAAACAGAGCACTTTAGACTCTCATCTAGCACTCCCAGGACCTTCACAGTCTAATTTTCCCACGGCCATGACTCCAACTCCCCTAACGTAGGTTCCAATATTATTAATTTAACCCCTTACGAGTTTTCTGACGGGGAGCTGAAAGTGTTACAATTTGGACTTGGCTTTTGTCCTACTTCCCAATTAGACATATATGATATAATCAAGGATCTTTATCTCTTTGCTAGAAAATTAACGTACAAATATTTGTTTGACCAGGACCGCATACGGTCTAAAAAAAGACAAAGAACTAGCAGAGAGCATTAAACACTTTACGATGGCTGAGTTCCATGCACCTAGAGACCTTGTACTACTACTAGAGGAGAACGAATCAGTAGGCCCTCCGTCCACTTTGCCTAATTCTGATGGATCTACCCTTCCCACTCTGACTATACCTAGCCGCAAATTTAAACCGAAATCGACTAAATTCCCAGACCTTACTAGCAACCCTTTCATTTGGGCATTTCTTCTGGCTACTATCAGTGAGATTAAGCAACTAGACTTGCACCCCATTCAATCTAACCTCACTAAACAACAAACACATTATATCAATAATTTAAAGAACCACTCAGATCTAGTAATTAAACCTTCTGACAAAGGGGGGAATATTGTATTGCTTACCAACACACAATACATTAAAATGTGTATGGATATTTTATTAAATCTATCCTGGTATCGTAGAATTGCTGCCATCTCTGTCTCTCACTATACAGATGAATATAAGGCTTTGATAGGTGAGGCCTTTCAAAAAGGCACGATAGACCAAGAGACTTATGACTACTTGAATACCAAATTTCCGCGGGCACCCACATTCTACACATTACCTAAGATACAGAAGAATTTACAAGCCCCCCCGGGCAGACCAATCGTATCCGGTATAGGATCAATTACAGAGAACGCAAGTAGATTTATTGATTTCTTTTTAACACCTCGTGTTACTCGTTTACCATCATTTGTTAAAGATACTCTCGACATTCTCAAACACATTGAGGGGATGCCAGTCCCTCCCGGCGCCCTGCTCGTGACTTTGGATGTGGAGGCGTTGTACTCCAGCATCCCTCACGAGCAGGGTGTCGGGATGGCACGTACTTTCCTCAGGGAACAAGATCATCATTCATGGCCATTTAGTGAGTTTATTCTTAAACTACTACTGTTCATCCTTACACACAATTGGTTCACGTTCAACGGCTCCCACTACCTCCAGGTGCAGGGCGTGGCCATGGGCACATGTTGTGCACCGTCTTGCGTCAATCTGTACCTGGGGGGGTGGGAGCGTGATGTGTTTTCTAGCGAGCAGTTGTCGGACCATGCCAACCATGTGTTGGTATGGCTCCGATATCATGACGACATCTTCATAGTCTGGACCGACACCCAATCTGCTCTGACACATTTTGTCAGTGCATTGAATGACAATAACTACAATCTTAAGTTCACTGTCAGTAGCCACCCTCGACGTATCTCCTTTCTAGATGTGGAGATATTTATAGACAATGACAATTGTCTAGCCTCTACTTTGTATCGCAAAAAAACTGCAGGAAACACCATCCTGCACTCATCTAGTGCGCATGCCACCCCCTTGATTCGCAGCATACTTTATGCGCAATATGTGAGGCTTAGGACGAATTGCACACATGACGGGGACTTTAAGCATCACGCTAATCTACTGAGGGAGCGACTATTAGCACGTGGCTATTCTAAGTCCCTCCTTTGTAAAGCGTATAACAAAGCATTGCAACAATCAAGAAATGCTTTGTTGTACAAAACAAAAAATCAACAGGATCCCTATGGCACGGTCAAATTCATTACAAAATATTCTGACCAGCAGGCCCAAGTTAGGAATGCACTTACTAAACACTGGCATATTTTGTCAGAAGACTCTATACTGAGAAAATATGTGGCGAGCGACCCAAAATGGTCTTCAAACGCTCTACATCTCTACGAGACCAACTTACTTGCAGCCATTATGACCCTCACAAACAAGACTCTACTCCGGGTAAAGGAATGTTCAAATGTGGACACTGTGGGTTCTGTCGTTACATTGCCACAGGTTCGGAATTTACATTACCTAACGGTGAGCATTTCAAACCCAGATTTAGAGCAGACTGTAACACTGTGGTGTGGTTTATCTGATGACATGCACATGTGGTGTTTATTATGTTGGGAAGATGATTCGCCAACTCCGCCAACGCATCAGAGACCACACTTACTACTCCACTAGTGGTAACATTTTAACACCCATAAGCCGACATCTAGACCTATACCACCGGTTTGATATGTCCTCTGCCTCCTTTATGGTCCTAGCTGTGATACAGCGCGACCCAAGGGGAGGTGATGTCGTGTGTACGTCCGAGCAGACATTTCCCGGCGGATAAAAATCCAGCTGATGGATTCCCAGCGGATAAATATTTCTTAGCATGCTAAGAAATCTATCCGCTGGAATCCAGTCTAGCGGACTGATCCGGTCGTCTGTACAGACTCACCGGATCAGTCCGTCCGCTCCCCTCCCTCACATGTGTCGTAATGATTCGACGCATGCGTGGAAGTATTTACATTCCAGCGTCGTGCACGGCGCCGCGTCATCGTCGCGGCGACGGCGCGACACGTCACCGCATATGTATTTCACGCGGATTTCGGTCTGATGGTGTGTACAGCCATCAGATCCAAATCCGCCAGAGGATTTATCCGCTGGAAACGGTCCGGCGGACCGTTTCCAGCGGATATCCTCTCGTGTGTACAGGGCTAAAGGAACCTTAATCCAAGCGGCAATTGGTGTAAGTTTGTAAAATAGAAGTAGAATTCGAAAGAAACAACTGCGCTAGGATACAAAGCTGATTAAATAAGTGTAGCCTAAAGCTCTTGTTGTAAAGCAGCAACTAACCTGCAAACATAACAGTGAACAGCCGGCGCAACAGGCTTAACGCTGAGTTGTTGCTAAAGCAGCTGCATTCCATTTCTGACGCCTCATTCACCTGTCCAATTCACCTTTTTACAAACACAATGAGATGCCCCATTTGCATATCCTTTCAACAGCAGCAATTATCACTCTGCAGGTCCAGCATAAATAATATATTTTCTTCATTTATTATGATCAAACCTAAAAAATGATTAATAATTATTAATAATTTATGACTCAAAAAGATGACATATTGCACATTTTAGCCAGCACTTGGCGCTCTGCATTTCACAAATTTTCCTGTCTGCTGACAAGCTGTTGTAAAAAGCTTATGGCTTACACAATTCGATAGCTTGTGCTTAAAAATACACATAAGTAAATAAGCCAGAGAAGTGAATTCATCCTCATTCAAATGGCTACTTCAGAAGTTTCAATCGAACAAATAGAAACTGAAGACAGGCAGCTTTTGCTATGTTTTCATGGTAGAAAAACAAACAAACATAAAAACAATGTTACAAACGGTTGGTCCCTTGAGGAAGGCATGTGATGTGACGAAACACGTTAAAGCAGAACCAATGGTGTCCTCGGGAGATAATGCTGAGCCACAGCTCTTAAGGGGGCAACATACATTTATTTTTTAAAGTGGATTTACTGCTCTAAACTATTCAATGCGAGTAGGTTTTTATTCTACTAATAAAGTATGTTTTAATGAGATACAAAGCATGATGGTAGTTTTATTTTCTTTGAGCTGAGGAGCATGTCACCTGGCAAAGATGTAACTGAGTCTACTGTACTTGGCTGGAGGTTTCTTAAAGAGAGAAGTCCGGTGGTATATTTGGAGCCCCCTAGGGCCCTTTCACGCTGGGCGCGGGAGGTGCGGTGGTGTGACCACGATATTCACCACGATATTCAGCTGCTAGCGGTGCAGTTTTAACCCCCACTAGCGGACGAAAAAGGATTAATACCGCCCACAAACCGCAGCTACGGACGCGGTTTCCGGGCAGTATAGTCACGCTGTCCTATTGATTTCAATGGGAAGGAGTGGTAAAAGAGCGGTATACACACAGCCTCTTTACCGCTCCATAAGATGCTGCTTGCAGGAGATTTTTTTTCCTCCCGCCCGCTCATCGCCTCAGTGTGAAAGCCCTCGGGCTTTCACATTGAGAATGCTAGGACAGGATTATGTCAGGCGTTATTTATGCGCTATTTTTATGCGCTATTGAAATATGCCTCAGTGTGAAAGGGGCCTAAAGGGGAAGGCACATCTTGACCTATTTATGTATATACAGTATCTCACAAAAGTGAGTACACCCCTCACATTTTTGAAAATATTTTATTAAATCTTTTCATGTGACAACACAGAAGAAATTACACTTTGCTACCATGTAAAGTAGTAAATGTACAGCTTGTATAACAGTGTACATTTTATGTCCCCTCAAAATAACTCAACACACAGCCACTAATGTCTAAACCGCTGGCAACAAAAGTGAGTACACCCCTAAGTGAGATATGTCCAAATTGGGCCCAAAGTGTCAATATTTTGTGTGCCCACCATTATTTTTCAGCACTGCCTTAACCCTCTTGGGCATGGAGTTCACCAAGGCTTCACAGGTTGCCACCGTAGTCCTCTTCCACTCCTCCATGACGACATCACAAAGCTGGTGGATGTTATAGAACTTGAGGTTCTCCACCTTCCATTTGAGGATGTCTCACAGTTGCTCAATAGGGTTCAGGTCTGGAGACATGCTTGGTCAGTCCATCACCTTTAGCCTCAGCTTCTTTAGCAAGGCAGTGGTAATCTTGGAGATGTGTTTGGGTTTGTTATCATGTTGGAATACTGCACTGTGGCCCAGTCTCTGAAAGGAAGGGGATCATGCTCTGCTTCATTATGTCACAGTACATGTTGGCATTCATGGTTCCCTCAATGAACTGTAGCTCCCCAGTGCCGGCAACACTCATGCAACCCCAGACCATGACACTCCCACCATCATGCGTGACTGTAGGCAAGACACACTTGTCTTTGTATTCCTTACCTGGTTGACACCATCTGAACCAAATACGTTTATCTTGGTTTTATCAGACCACGGGACATGGTTCCAGTAATCCATGTCCTTAGTCTGCTTGTCTTCAGCAAGCGGGACGAAAGCCATGCAGACCAATTTGATGCAGTGTGTGGCGTATGGTCTGAGCACTGACAGGGCTGACCCCCCACCCCTTCAACCTATGCAGCAATGCTGGCAGCACTCATACGTCTATTTCCCAAAGACAACCTCGGAATAGGACGCTGAGCATGTGCACTCAACTTTTTTGGTCGACCATGGTGAGGCCTGTTCTGAATGGAACCTGTCCTCCTAAACTGTTGTATGGTCTTGGCCAGTGTGCTGCAGCTCAGATTCAGGGTCTTGACAATCTTCTTATAGCCTCGGCCATCTTTATGTAGAGCAAAAATTATTTTTTTCAGATCCTCAGAGAGTTCTTTGCCATTTGGTGCAATGTTGAACTTCCAGTGACCAGTATGAGAGAGTGATAGCATCAAATTTAACACACCTGCTCCCCATTCACACCCAAGACCTTGTAACACTAACGAATCACATGCCACCAGAGAGTGAAAGTGGCCTATTGGGTGGCGTAGGAGACTTACGTCGGTCGGATGGAGCCAGAATTCAGGCGTATCTGGTTTGCGTAGCTTACTGCGACGGGCGCAAGTACGTTCGTGAATCGGCGTATCTCACATGCCATCAATTGTCGCCACTGTGCCATGCCTTCAAATGCAGCCACTGTTCCATGCAACGCAGCCACTGTGCCATCATTTATCACCGCTGTGCCCATCAATTGTCACCACTGTGCCATGCCATCAAACGCAGCCACTGTGCCATCAATTGTCGCCACTGTGCCATGCCAAACGCAGCCACTGTGCCATCAAACGCAGCCACTGTGCCATCAATTGTCACCACTGTGCCGATTAATTGTCACCACTGTGCCATCAAACGCAGCCACTGTGCCATGCCATCAATTGTTACCACTGTGCCCACATCAATTGTTACCACTGTGCGAACATCAATTGTCACCACTGTGCCCTTTAATTGTTGCCACTTTGCCCTTTAATTGTTGCCACTGTGCCCTTTAATTGTTGCCACTGTGCCCATTCATGGCGCTGTGCCAATTGTCCCCATTGTCCCCACTGTGCCCTTCGACACCGCTGTGCCCCTCCCCCCCCCCCCCCGCCCGGCACTTACCTTTACTGGAGTCAGCCATCCACGTCCTCGACCCTCGCCTCGATGTCTTCTCCCGCCCTCGATGACATGTAGAGAAAAAGGCTTAATTACACCTTCCCACAGAAGTAATTATTAATTGCAAAATCAGATTCTCTGTAAACGAATGGATCAGTAATGGATATAATCTATACCAGAACCTACCCCCTAATGTTAAGAACATCATCGAGACTAAGATTGGTAAGTGTACCCGACAAAGGGATTTCTCTCCCAGTAATTTGATCGAAATCCCTATGAACCTTTGGGAATTCCTCTCTCTTCGGAAAAATGATAACAGTAAAGGTATATCTTTCTTCTACGATGTGTTATCCTCCCAATTTTTTACCAAAAACACAAACATGCTGAAATGGGAAAGAGATCTGGACCAGATTTTCCCCCCCGACTCAGTGAATTAAAGCATTTCAAAGTAAGTAAGTCATCCTCTTGCATTGAACACTGGGATAATGCCCAAAAAATAATTAATAGATGGTACTTAACACTATACAGGTTATCCAAAATGTATCCAACAGCATCCGACATCTGTTGGAAATGTAACGAGCAAAAGGGATAACCACCTGCACACGCTTTGGAGTTGCAAAACTCTAAAACGTTTTTGGAACTCTATCTCATCCTTTATCGCTAATTTTACTGGTAACCTTGCCAAACGTACTCCTACCAATGCATTATTAGGTATAGATCTAGACAAATACCCCACTATGTACAGGACTATTGTGTTACATATTTTGATAGCCACAAGAATTACAGTGGCCTCTCTATGGAAATCCGCAGACGCCCCAAACCTACCAATGGTCATCACCAGAGTAAAGACCCAAGCTCAATTAGAACTTTTGTTAGCCTACAAGAATGATTCTATAATCCCCTATCGTAGAAAATGGAAAATGTGGTTAAGCCACCCGAAAGCTTCCAAATATTTAAGAGATTCCTTACTTTAATAATCTTCCTATAGTTTGAAGAATAACAGTATAAAATACTGACTCTTTAGTGTAGATAATTGCTAACGGCAGCCTTTATTTCAGTTTTCTCCCTCCCCCCCCCTCCTTTATTTGTATTTACTCTAGCTGTATAGATGTACCATTGATCATCTTGGTGACCTCCCAGTCCTACAGTTTGTACCCAATTGGGGTAGGCTGGCCTAGGCCACCGAGTACCGTATTCTTTTTCTATTAAATGTTTGCCTGTACAATGTGATCATATTACTTGCGTTGTATATTGAATGCAACTACATCAATTGTATATTGATAAACCCAATAAAAATGTATTGTTAAAAAAAAAAGCATATTCATGTGTTAGTATGGCCCAGTCAAAGGCCAGACTTAAATCCAATTGAGAATCTGTGGCAAGACTTGAAAATTGCTGTTCAAAGACGCTCTCCATCCAATCAGACAGAGCTTGATCTATTTTAGATAAAAAGAAGGGGCAAAAAATGTCACTCTCTAGATGTGCAAAGCTGGTAGAGACATCCCCAAAAAGAAGCTGTAATTGCAGTTACAAAGTGCATGTTCCTACAGCAAATAGCCTTGTATTAACTTTGGGACAATAAAGTGAAACTTGCATGGTGGTTGTAAGTTACTGCAAATTTCACTTTACCTAGCCTTATTAAATATGTATTGGAGATACTTTGGATCTTTGTATAAATTGCTAGATTTATGTGTTTCATTATTTGAATTGTTATTGTGGTTATTATACAGGATAATAGTGTTATATTCATGTTTTGTTTTGCCATATTGTCATTGAGTCCAGCATCTCCATGGTAATGTAAAGTGTGTGATCCTTTATACTACGCGGGGGATAGAGCTGCTGCTGACTATATTCATCGTACAGCATAGAACAATGAGGCCCATGGGGGATATTTCATTCTGCAGCTGAACATGATTGGTCCAGAAAGAAGAAGCGTAGAACCAGTAAACAAGCCAGCTGCTTTTGTAAAAGTATTAAATAATTGATATTTACATAAATATGTAAATAAGAAACACTAGAGTCGAAGATAGATAAAATAAATAAATTATAGTGGGAACATTTTCTTGCACATTTCCTATAGTCAAGGTGTAGTTAGCTCTTTTCTGCTCTCCTTTCCTTCCTATGGGCTACAAAATGCATTCTCTGGGAATTCTTTTTCATGCATTAAATGTTAGAATGTGTGTACAGAAAAAAGCAAATATTAAGCATTTATTTACAAATAAACTTTGGCAAAATTAAAATATTCTTTAACTGCTTGCGCACGACTATATATGTCGACAGCAAGGCACGGACAGGCAGAAGGACGTATATATACAACACCTTTAAGGCCTAGTACACACGAGAGGATTTATCCGCGGATCCGGTCCACCGGACCGTATCCGCGGATAAATCCTCTCGAGAATTTCCACGGATTTGGATCCGATGGAGTGTACTCACCATCGGATCGAAATCCGCGCCAAAATCCCCTCGCGATGACGTGTCGCGCCGTCGCCGCGATGATGACGCGGCGGCGTGCGCGACGCTGTCATAAAAGGAATTCCACGCATGCGTCTAATCATTACGACGCATGCGGGGGATCCCTTCGGACGGATCGATCCGGTGAGTCTGTACAGACCACCGGATCGATCCGCGGGAGCCAATTCAAGCGGATAGATTTGTAGACATGTCTACAAATTTTTATCTGCTGGAATTGGGAAATTTCCGCGGATAAATATCCGCAGGAATGTACACACCATAGAATCTATCCGCTGAAACCGATCCGCTGAGATTTTTCAGCGGATGGATTCTATCGTGTGTACGGGGCCTTAGAAGCCGGCATTGTGGCCGCGCACGTGCCCGCCGGGAGCTCTGTGACTCTGTAATCGGAAAACGGTGATCACTGTAGCCCATCCCCCCTACAGTTAGAACACATCCCTAGGCACACTTAACCCCTTAAGCGCCACCTAGTGGTTAACCCCTTCACTGCCAGTGTCATTTTCACAGTAATCAATGCATTTTTATAGCACTGATCGCTGTAAAAATGACAATGGTCCCAAAAATGTGTCAAAAGTGTTCGATATAATGTCGCAGTCACGATAAAAATCTCTGATCGTCGCCATTACTAGCAACAAATAAATATTAATAAAAATGCCATAGAACTATCCCCTATTTTGTAGACGCTATAACTTTTGCGCAAACGGATCAATAAACACTATGGCCCGGATTCACAAAGGAGATACAACGGCGTATCTCCAGATACGCCGTCGTATCTCTGAGTTGTGCCGTCGTATCTATGCGCCTGATTCTTTGAATCAGTTACGCTGATTTACGCTTAGAAATATGTAAATCAGCTAGATACGTGAATTCACGAACATACGCCCGGCCGACGCAGTACAGATATGCCGTTTACGTTAGGCTTTTCCCGGCGTAAAGTTACCCTTGCTATATGAGGCGTATATGTGGCGTACCAATGTTAAGTATGGCCGTCATTCCCGCGTCAAAATTTGTAAATTTTACGTTGTTTGCGTAAGTCGTCCGTGAATGGGGCTGGACGTAATTTACGTTCACGTCGAAACCAATACGTCCTTGCGGCGTATTTGGAGCAATGCACACTGGGATATGTCCATGGACGGCGCATGCGCCGTTCGTGAAAAACGTCAATCACGTCGGGTCACATAACATTAACATAAAACACGCCCCCCTGTCCCATATTTAAATTAGGCGGGCTTACGCCGGCCTATTTACGCTACGCCGCCGCAACTTACGGAGCACGTGCTTTGAGAATACAGCACTTGCCCGTCTAAGTTGCGGAGGCGTAACGTAAATAGGATACGTTACGCCCGCAAAGATACGCGGCTGTACGTGAATCCGGCTATTATTGTGTATCGTTCTAAACTGAGGAAAAACATATTTTTTATATATATTTTTGGGGGATATTTATTATAGCAAAAAGTAAAAAATATAGAATTTTTTTCAAAATTGTTGCTCTATTTTTGTTTATAGCGCAAAAAATAAAAACCGCAGAGCTGATCAAATACCACCAAAAGAAAGCTCTATTTGTGGGAAAAAAAGGACGTCAATTTTGTTTGGGAGCCACTATGCACGACCGCGCAATTGTCAGTTAAAGCGACGCAGTGCCGAATTGCAAAAAGTCGCCCGGTCATTGACCAGCAAAATGGTCAAGGGGCTTAAGTGGTTAAGGGTCATTTCACACAGGCTTTTCCGTGACTACGCTTTGCTTGATCCGCTGATTCCTGCTGAGCAGGCGGATGACAGGTCCATCTTCGCTCACTGTGCAGAGACAGACTTGTAAGGCCCCGTACACACGAGAGGATCCATCCGCTGGAATTGATCCGCGGACCGGCTCCAGCGGGTAGATCCCCTGGTGTGTACAATCCAGCGGATCTGTTTCCGCGGATTTTTATCCCATGGGATGGATTTCAAGCGGATAAAAATTTGAAGACATGCTTTAAAATCTATCCGCTTGAATCCATCCCAACGGATTGATCCGCTGGTCTGTACAGACTCACCGGATCAATCCGTCCGAATGGATCCCCCGCATGCGTCGTAATGATTCGACGCATGCGTGGAATTCCTTATATGACAGCGTCGCGCACGTCGCCGCGTCATCATCGCGGCGACGGCGCGACACGTCATCGCGATGGGATTTCGGCGCGGATTTCGATCCGATGGTGAGTACCGTGGACCGTATCCGCGGTGGACCGTATCCGCGGATAAATCCTCTCGTGTGTACTAGGCCTCAGAGCCCTGCTGTTCTCTATGGAGATCGGATAAAAACGGACCGCCTGTCCGTTTTCATCCAATCCTATGCCATCCGTCTGGATTTCATGGACAGGATTGGATCGGATCGGCGGATGTCAGCGGACATGTCCGATGCTCCATAGGGCTAAATGGAGCATCCGCTCATGTCCGCCTAAAAGACAGGCAGACATGATCAGAAAGCCGTGTAAAAGGGCCCTAAGCCTCATTCAAACAGGCCATAAAGGAGCTAGCCACCAGGCAGGGCTGCTGATAAGGGGGTAGCACCAGTTCTTCTGTGTGGGGCCCAGGCTCTATATGTTCAACGAAGGGTCGAAACAGCTTTATGGCAGTTCACTAGACCTGCAGGCAGTGGCGGCTGGTGCTTAAAATCTTTTAGGGGGGCGCAAACAAACTGAAAAATTCTGAAAAAAAAAACATACATTTCAGCCTCACTGTGCCCATCAAACACAGCCACTGTGCCATCAAACGCAGCCACTGTGCTATCAAACGCAGCCACTGTGCCATCAAACGCAGCCACTGTGCTATCAAACGCAGCCACTGACCCAGTCTTAAAAACTCAGGTCCACTTTAATAATATTCAAAATGCCACCCTTGACTTCAAGGTGACACCACCACACAATATTGGCCACGACAAAAAGAAAATAATTATTATAGATTTTAATGGGAGGGTGGGGAGCACCACGGCTGTGCCTTCTGAGGTGAACAAGCCCCCTTCACGAAACACCCTTTTTATAGGCATGCATGCTTAGGAGTTCCTAGAAAGTTCTGAGGTAAGGTTCATATGGCCTAACTCTGGTCTGCCATGTGACCTTACCTCAAATCAGCCCACCCTAGCCCAGCTCCCTGCATGCCTGTATAAACCAGGGCAAGACTCACATGGCCTAATCCCTCCCTATAGGCCATGTGACCACACCTCAGGTCACTAAATTTAAAGCGGAGTTCCACCCTAAAAATGAACTTTCTATTAAAAGCTTGCCTTTAATGTAAAAAAATTAAATAAAAATAAATGATTTACTCACTTCTATCTGGCTGTTACTAGGCAGATTTCGTAATCTGCCTAGTTCCTGGTCCTAGGTGGTTCAACTTCCTGTCCTAAGACACCATTGTCTCCTGGGAAATGATGACACTCGTTTCCCAGGAGTCTCTGGGCATTACTATGCCTACAAATCGCCCAGCATGCACCTCTCCCTGAAAACCAGGAAGAAAAGGGAACTGGGCTTCACATGCCCACACATATGATGGATACGGCCACAACATGAGCTGGAGGATATAAGGCAAGTGTTTGCAATAATTTCTGGAACGATTGGGGAGCTATTAATATGTTTTAGGGACTTTTTAATGTGATTAATTTTAGCTTGCAAAAAAAAAAATGCCCGGAACCCCGCTTTAAACAAGGCCCCGGTGTGCCTCAGGCAGACAAGGGGGAGCCTTGAAACTGTCTCCTGTCGTAATCTCATGAGGAAATGGGGGTTCCTAGAAACCTCTTCCCCTTTCCTTTCATTCTCCAAAAATAACCCATACATTACTTAATGGCCCTGGAATCTATTTTTCATGAAGTCATTTCTTATTGTGTTTTTGGGCCTCCATGTAATGTCTTCGGTGAGCTTCCAAACATCTCTCACTTCCATTTGTTTGGAACGAGCCCTGCATGTTAGTTGCTGTCATGTGAGGTCTATGCACACTACAAATCCCATTGGGCCAGATTCTCATAGAATCGGCGTTGGCGTAGTGTAAGCCATTTACACTACGCCGCCGCAAATTACTGGAGCAAGTGCCATATTCTCCAAGCACTAGCTCCGTAATTTGCGGCGGCGTAGTGTAAATGGCCCGGCGTAAGGCCGCGTAATTCAATGGGGGCGGCTTGTATTTAAATTAAGGGCGCCCCGCGCCGATCGAACTGCGTATGCGCCGGGTGGAAAAATAGCCCAGTGCGCATGCTCCAGCTCACGACGGAAAACGTCAATGACGCTGACGTGAGCGTCATTGACGTAAAGGACGACTTAGGAAAACGACGTAAACGACGGAAAAAGACGACGCCATACTTAACATGGCATACGACGGACCTACGTAAACTTACCCCTCATATAGCAGGGGCAAGTTTACGCTTAAGTAAACGTCGTAAATTCACTGCGTCGTCTGCGCGTACGTTCGGGAATCTCGTGTAAATAGCTCATTTGCATAGACGACGGGGAAAACGACGAGGCGACACCTAGCGGTGGGAAAAAATGCATTTAAGATCTGACAGCGTAAGAGCCTTACGCCTGTCAGATCTAAGGGATATCTATACGTAACTGATTCTAAGAATCAGTCGCATAGATACGACGGCCCCGATTAGGACTTCCGACGGCGCAAATGGCGTTGCGCCGTCGTAAGCCCTTTGAGAATCTGGGCCATAGTCCTTAGTCACTAGTGCATCCTGGGAGCGAGCAAGAGATGGTGGTTATGTTCCTACATACAGTGGGACCATGGAGAATGAATGTAGCCGGCCCCCTCTAACAGGAAGTCGGATCACAGCAGCCACAAAAATGGCAGTAGAGGAGGAGCAGAAGGTACTTTTTTGAGTCAAGAATACACACTTGAAATTATTTTTTTTAAAACACTGTTTATTGTCACTTTAGGCTTCACTGGTCGTAAAATGAAGGAAAAGGTTCCCATGCCAACACAAGAAAAAGTGAGATAATTATACACTAAAAATAGTGTTACTTCAGCTCAAAGAATCACATCTCTGGCTGGTAAATTCCTAGAAATCCTTGGGATTGTGGTACTATTTTCATGTCTGCAGTTGACAGAAAGCTATATAGTGGAATACAGTGCTTGTCAAATATTTGTAACAAGCTGACCTTATTGGGCATATAGGGGACGCAATAATAGAGCAGGATCTGTGTCCTGCTAAGATGACAATTTTCAAGCTGAACTCAATGCAAAGATGTAAACAGACAGATGTTTACTAGACATGTGCACACTAATATAATTTGTATTTATTTTCATTAACCACGTAACCACTTCATTACTGGGCACTTAAACCCCCTTCGTGCCCAGACCAATTTTCAGCTTTCAGCCCTGACACATTTTGAATGACAATTGCGCGGTCATACAATGCTGTACCCAAATTATATTTTTTTCAATTTTTTCCCACAAAGAGAGCTTTCTTTTGGTGGTATTTGATAATTTCTGCGATTTTTTGCGCTATAAACATAAAAAGACAGAACATTTTGAAAAAAAAAACACAATATTGTTTACTTTTTGTTATAATAATATCCAATTTAAAAAAAATAAATACAAATTTCCCTCAGTTTAGGCCGATACGTATTCTTCTACATATTTTTGTTAAAAAAAATCGCAATAAGCGTATATTGATTGGTTTGCGCAAAAGTTATAGCGCCTACAAAATAGGGGATAGATTTATGTATTTTTTTTTTTTTTACTATTAATGGCGGCGATCTGCGTTTTTTTTTTGTCAGGCCTGCGAAATTGCGGCGGACGTATCGGACACTTTTGACACAATTTTGGAAGCATTCACATTTATACAGCGATCAGTGCTATAAAAATGCACTAATTACTGTATAAATGTGACTGGCAGTGAAGGGGTTAACCACTAGGGGGTGAGGAAGGGGTTAAATGTGTATCCTGGGTGTGATCTAACTGTGTGGGGGGAGGGGACTGACTGGGGGAGGTGACCGATGCTGTGTCCCTATGTATAAGGGACACAGATCGGTCTCCTCTCTCCCTGACAGGACGTGGAGCTCTGTGTTTACACACAGAGCTCCACGTCCCTGCTGTCACCGCCGATCGCGGGTACCTGGTGGACATCGAGGCCGCCAGGCACACGCATTGGCTCCCAAGCGATGCGCCGTGCACGTTGTTTCCCCGCTGCGCGCCCCTAGCGGCGCGCACGGGGAATGACAACAACAGGACGTCCAAAGACGTCCACTTGGCACTTGAGAGCCGCGCTGTGGACGTCTTTCATCCATAGCGCGGATCCCATGTGGTTAAGGACCGCCTAACACCGATATACATCGACAGAATGGCATGGCTGGGCACAGGCACGTACCTGTACGTCGCCTTTAAGAGCCCAGCTGTGGGTCACGCGTGTGACCCAGTCCGAAGCTTTGTGACCGTGCCCACAGAACCCAATCCCCGCCGGTGTCCTGCGATCGGGTCACAGGAGCTGAAGAACAGGGAGAGGTGTGTGTAAACACACCTTCCCCGTTCTTCTCTGTGGCAGTGGCACTGATCGTCTGTTCCCTGAAATAGGGTCGACGATCAGTGACGTCACGCCTACAGCCACGCCCCCCTATAGTAAGAATCACTCCCTTAGGGCACACTTAACCCCTTAGCGCCACCTAGTGGTTAACCCCTTCACTGCCATTGTCATTTTCACAGTAACAGTGCATTTTTATAGCACTTTTCGCTGTGAAAATGACAATCCCAAAAATGGGTCAAAAGTGTCCTATGTGTCCGCCATAATGTCGCAGTCAAGAAAAAAAAGCTAGTAAAAAATAAATAATAAAAATGCCATAAAACTATTTTGTAAATGCTATAACTTTTGCGCAAACCAATTAATAAACGCTTATTGCGATTTTTTTTTTACCAAAAATAAATAGAAGAATACGTATCGGACTAAACTGATGAAAAAAGAAAATTATATATTTTTTTGGGGATATTTATTATAGCAAAAAGTAAAAAATATTGTTTTTTTTTTCGCTCTATTTTTGTTAAAAACTGCAGAGGTGATAAAATACCACCAAAAGAAAGCTCTATTTGTGGGGAAAAAATATACACAGATACTGTCTGCGATCCCAAAATGCCAAATGTGAACAGAATCTAAAGAAAATTGAGTGTGGAAAGATGTTTAGTTATATTTCTTCCTCAGTCAAATTTTGGCAAACTCTTTGATCAATCTTTCTCTTTCGTCCACATCCAGGGAGATTAGCTACAGTGCCATGGGCTGTAACCTTCTTGACAATGTTGTGCACAGTGGACACAGGAACATTAGGATCTCTGGTGATGGACTTGTAATCTTGATATTGTCCATGTTTTTTCACTATATTTGTTCTCCAATCCTTAGGCCTTGTACACATGACCGAGGAACTCGACGGGCGAAACACATCGTTTTGCTCGTCGAGTTCCTTGTGAGGTTGTCGAGGAACTCGGGGAGCCAATTTTCTCCATTCCCGTCGAGGAAAGAGAGAACATGCTCTCTTTTTGGCTCGACAGTTTCCTCGTCGAAAAATGTAAGTTTCTTGCTGGTTTTTGCCGAGAAACTCGGTCGTGTGTACGAGGCCTCAGAAATTCTCTGCTGCTCTTTCTCTTCTCCATGCTCTGTGGCACATAGAGACGCACAATAGAAAGGTTGAGTAAATGTTTCACCATTTTAACTGGTTGCTGGTGTGATTTCTATATTGACAGCACCTCTTAATTGATAAAGGTGAGTTTAATTACAAATTACAGGAGCAACACAAACATGGAATGTAATTATTTATATTTTTGGAGTTTTACATGGGATGTGTCAGATTTGGCTTTTTGTTTCTCCACTTTTTTGTGTCAAACCAATACAAACAAAATACAGTAAAACCTTGGATTGCGAGCATACTTTGTGCACAAGGCTGAAAAGTGCGAATCGTCTCTCACCAAACTTTTACTAACACAAAATCAGCAAAAGCAGCCCAAAGGGTGGCGCCATCCAAATGGAACTTCCCCTTTATAGTGCCGTCGTACGTGTTGGACGTCACCGCGCTTTGGTCGAGCGTTTTTGACTGAACGTGTGTATGCAAGGCAGGCTTGAGAGGAATCACGTTGGGAAAAACATCGGGTTTTGGCATGTCAGGAAAACCGGTCATGTGTACGCGGCATCAGAGCTGGTGGAGGACAGATGCCCCAGTTGTCCCATTGTTAGTAATAAGTTGACAGTCACCGCTTTCAGCAGGGAGAACTGAGTGATCGGCGGTGTTAAATCACTCAGTTCCCAGCCTTAGAGCCGACAGATGCAGCGCCGGATCAATTCTGCATCCACTTAGGAAAGAAAAAAAATCTAAAACTTCTCTTCTAAGGGTTAGCATAGCCAGGAGGACTTGTAATATAGTTTATGCCATGTAGCCATGCAGGACCTGGTGAGGTTGAAAGATGGTAACAAGTCCCCTAGCTGGTAAGGAGGATCAGTAACCCAGTCTACTCATGTTCCACGATTCTATAGGAGGCCCCTTTGCACGAGACTGGGGTTTTCCATTCTCCTGTCGCTAGGAGGCCCGCTTACATCCCCTAACACAGTGGTTCTCAACCTGGGGGTCGGGACCCCCTCGGGGGTCAAATGATGATTTGACAGGGGTCACCAAATCCTGGGCTGTTCCTGGCTCTCCCAGCATTTTTGCGGCCGCCCAGCAGGGCTGTCCCTGGAGCCCGCAGCCGCCCACTCGGCCTCTTCGCATCCACCCATTCAGTTCACGGCTTGGTTGGGGGGCGGAGACTAGAGGTCGGCTAACTGGTGAGGAATGTGAAGTGGGAGGGGCTGGAGGAGACCCTATCTCCTGATTTCCACATAGGTGTCACTGCTACGAGACACCATAAAGTCGGAGACACAGTGAAGCCGGAGACACAGTGAGTAACACTACCTGTGATTAGAGTTGCCATTAAAAGGCCCCACTACAGTTCTCAGATCAGCAGATGACCTTGATCAAGAGCACCTAAGTTGGCTGTTTAGAACTCCCCCCAAGCATTTCCACTGATCCCAACTCTCCACCAGCACTGCCACTCATCCCATCCCCCCCCCACCCCCCACCAAGGAGTAAGAGAAGGAATAAAAATGGAGAATACATGGAAGGGAGAGGAAAAAGGGGGAGAAACAAAGAAAAAGGGGGAGAAAGAACAAGAAAGATGGCAAGAGAGAGGGATGATGGGGGGGAAGAGAAATTAGGATAGAGAGAGATAAAGGGGAAAGAAAGGAGAACAAAGAGAGAGTGGTACATCCTAAAATGTACCATAAGGGGGTTCAATACTGTATGAGTTTAAAGGACTCAGGGAGCGCAAATTACTTGTCTTGCCCTGGGTGCCGACAACCAACGCTACGAAAATAATTTTACTGTTAGGGGTCCCCACAACTTGGGAAATTTTATCAAGGGGTCACGGCACTAGAAGGTTGAGAACCACTGCTCTAACACAACATTTTGTGACATTGTCTAAAAAAGTTTAACATTGGATTTAAATAGAAGGAACCCTAATAACTGATTTTCCATTTCTAAATAGCCTTCTGTCTATCTTTGAAGTATAGATACAAACCTACTGTGTCTAATGGTAAATCCAGCTTTGGCTGCAAGTCAGACTTGGGGCATAATGTTTTCTAATGTAAGGTCGGTTATGACATGACTGCAGTCTCTGCATCATCCCCAAACAAGCCTGGGACCTGATTGCCTTGCCTAAGGATAAAAGTCCAACCTTCACCTTTATCTGTTCTTTGTCAGCAGTGCTATTTTGCAACGTGATGATCCTCTGGGTTATTTCTTAGGCTGTCAGTTGCAAGGACAGCAAGTAAAAAGGGTTCCTGCTCTTCCATTAGGCCAGAATTATATTTATTATTGCCCGACACTGAGCAGTACTATTGATGTATAAAATGGAGTAAGCCATTGCTGCCATTTCATTTCATTACAATTTACTGTGCTCTTGTCATTTCATGAGTTTTGGCATTAGGTTTTTGGTCTTTGCATTTTTCTCTTTCCATAAAACAACCAATTCATAGTCTAACATTTTCGTTTTTATCTACCAAATGAGTAAACATAAATACGTAATCTATGTTATTTTGTATACTGTTATCAATCATTATTTTGGAGCATGCAAATAAACAGACTATTATCTTCCCATCTGCAGGAGAAGTCTTTCTCGCTGACATTTTGTAGTTATCACCAGTTGTGATAATAAAGAAGGTAGAGCAGTGAATGACAAATTAAAACCTCTTAGTTGATGGGTTTTATTGCTGTGGGCATGCTAGTGTGCCAGATTAATCCATGGCACCTCCGGTCTCTGCTGATGCACCTGACATTCCCAGTGAGAAGACTGCCAAGGGGCACCCCATTCCAAGAATACAGGGCACACTAGACTGTCAGAATGATAAATGTGGAGGTGTTTCCACTGCGGAAATATGCTCTCAGTTCAGCGACTGGGCGTCTTTTTCCTAGGCACCAAAGGTATCTTTCACTAGAGAGCAAGGATTTTGCTAGACATAGACATTCTCTTTTAACCTCTTCAGTGATGCTTTGCACGATTGTGCTGTGGAGGGATTCTTAGAAGCATGAAGCCTTATAATAGGTAAAGTTGTCCGTTCAGCACCATGGACAGGGCTAACCACTTTACAGCTGACTGAGGCACATGTAGCTCTGATACAAAATACATGGGAATAAATAAGAGCTAACATAAGCTATAAGTAACTCCTTGCAGATATTTCAGGCTATAAATGCAAGTATTAAATGTAGCAAGCAGATCCAGACCAGTTAAAGGGTTTTTTAAATGTTTTTTTCAGTAAAAAATTTGTACACAATTTTTTTTTTATATATTGCAGATTACTAGTCTTTAGATATGGTGGCTGTATTACTTTACTTTTTTCGGGTTCCTTTTGTATTCTCCAGATTATTTCGTTCAAGTACCAAGTATTCTTTTTGCACTTTTTAAATAAATAAAACAATGGTATATTTAACACATTAAAGCGGTTGTGAAGGCTTGATTTTTTTTTTCTAAAAGAAAAAAAAATATTGGGCCAGATCCACAAAGAGCCGCCGTAACTTAAATATTCTGATTTAAGTTACACTGCCGCAAAATTTCTACCTAAGTGCCCGATCCACAAAGCACTTACCTAGAAATTTTCGGCTGTGTAACTTAAATCCGTCCGGCGCAAGGCGTTCCTATTTTCATGGGGCGAGTCCCATTTAAATTAGGCGCGCTCCTGCGCCGGACGTACTGCGCATGCTCACGACGTCATTTTCCCGACGTGCATAGCGCGGTTTTACGTTAAGCCGAGTTTTGTGAATGCGGCGAAAAAAAAAAAAGATACGGCGGAAAAAAATAACAGCGTCGCGGGTAAGAAGGGTCTACTTTTACAAGGTGTAAACAGTTTACACTTTGTAAAAGCAGCCCTAATTTTACACATGCAACTTAATACTTACGGAGAAAAAACGAAGCGTAAAAGCTTCGTGGATCTCCGTAAGTGAGATTTGCATACCCGAAGCGGCATTTCGACTCGAAATGCCCCCAGCGGCGGATGCGGTACTGCATCCTTAGATCCGGCAGTGTAAGTCCCTTACACATGTCGGATCTTCTGCCTATCTTTTGGAAACTGATTCTGTGGATTAGTTCCAAAGATAGAAACAGGGATACGACGGCGTATCAGTAGATACGCCGGCGTATCCCTTTTGAGGATCTGGCCCATTATACTTATCTGCTCTGTGCAATGGTTTTGCACAGACCGCTTCAAACGTCCTCTTTTGGTGTCTCCCATCGGCACTGTCTGCTCCTCCTCTTCTGTGTCTGCCGATATAGCAAACTGCTTGCTGTGGGGGGTAGACATGTGGCTCACTCCTGAGATGGGCTGTGTGCATCCATAGACACACAGCGTGGCTTGGACCCACCTTACAGGATTTGATTGATGACAGCAGGAGCCAATGGCTCCTGCTGCTGCCTCTGAGTCCTGTGATGAGAGGAACTGAGTCCTGTGAGGAGAGGAGCTACAGATGGATAGAGAGTTGGATTGAGATAGGACTCAAGTAAGTATTTAGGGGGTGCGGGTCAGTGCCAGAGGGGGCCCAATACTTATTTATTTTTTTTCAATAATTATAACATTTGTTTTAATATTTAAAAATAATAAAGTGCGTAAATGTCAGGATATGGAGACATTAAGCCTGACTTAAAGAGGTGGTTCACCCTAAAAAACAAGTTTCTAGCATGCCATTCAGCATACTAGCGCGAGCTACAGTATGCCTTTATTTTTTTTTTGGGCGCCGTACTCACAGTTTAATTGCGTAGTTAAGTTTCAGACTCCCCGCGGGGAATGGGCGTTCCTATGCAGAGGGAACGTGATTGACGGCCGGCTATGGCGCGTCACGCTTCCCGAAAATAGCCGGAGTAGGACTCGGCTCTTCCCGGCGCTATACGGCGCCTGCGCACAGACATCGGAGCTGACTGCGCAGGCGCCGTGAAGAGCCAAGTCCTATTTCGGCTATTTTCGGGAAGCTTAACGCGCCATAGCCGGCCGTCAATCACGTTCCCTCTGCATAGGAACGCCCATTCCCCGCGGGGAGTCTGAAACGTAACTATGCGATTAAACTGTGAGTACGGCGCACAAAAAAAAAATAAAGGCATACTGTAGCTCGCGCTAGTATGCTGGATGGCATGCTAGAATTTTTTTTTTTTTAGGCTGAACCCCCCGCTTTAAGAGGCAAAGAAAGGGATGAGGGCTTCTGGCAGATGTTTAATTTCAACTTCTCGTGTAATTTTACTATTTCAGATGTTGTTTTAACATTACTGTGTTGTGGAATTGATTGCCTTGTTTATGAGGGACAAGTGAGTAGGACAGGGGAAAAGGTCAAAAATGGTTGGAAAGTGCCAGGCAACAACCCTGACCCCATCATGTGGGAGTGAAGTTAATGACCAGCATTGCTTTATCGCAGTGAGAAACAAGAGAGAAGCCTCCCCGCTTGACCCTGATTGGTATTAGGGAATCAGAGGATGGGGAAGAGGGGAGAGAAAGGAGATATGGCAGGGGGAGACAAGTGGCATCTGGCCAGGACACTGGGCACCAAGTTAAGCTGGGATAGCCAGCTAAAGTGATATAGTGAGAAAGAAAGAGCAGGGAGTGTTCTAAACACCTAAAGATAAATACGTTTTGAATTGATGTTCTTCAACCTTTTCACCAAAACTGAACTGAACCTATACTGCCTCAAAACAAGCCACTGATTATGGGATATGATAACCTTGTATAAATGATCTATATAAGAAAATGAAAGTGAAGGTCCGTCCGCCCACCGCTGCAAAAATGAAAAGCCAGCAGCTACAAATACTGCAGCGGCTGAATTTTAATAATAGGACACTAAGCTGTCCTGGAGTCCAGCGACGTCAGCGCCACAGCTGATGTTTCCATCATCTGTCGGGTGCTGCCGCTGCCATTGCCAGAAATGGAACCCAGTAGTGAAGCATTATGGCTTCATGCCGGGTCCCTACTGCGCATGCATGAGGCTCCCGCTGTGCTCTCCTGCTGGCCCGGTGGCCCGGGGAGGTGGAGGGAGCTGAGCTGATGTAATGTGCCACGGCCGTGGCTTTTGGAAGTGGGGACCTGTCAAAGACCCCCCCCCCCCCCAGAAGGTGCCAAATGTGGCTCCGGAGGGGGGAGGAGACAAATGAGTGGAATTTTCACTTTTGGGTGGAACTCCACTTTAAGTACAAAGATTAAGGTTGGGTCAAAAACACAAAGACACATGCTGCTGCTTAATAATAAAAGGGGTTTATCCTCTGCATACAGAAAGGATTCTTTACTGCAAGAACTTTGAGAATGTAATAAGTCTTGCCCAAGAACTGGTTCTGGCTTAAGGTGGCCTAACAATGACTGCAATTTGACCAGCCCAGAAGTGAAAAGCCAATTTTGATAAGTGTGTGGCTGCCCTTGCTTGAAAGAAGACTTCTGTAGAAGGGACATGTTGGAAAATTTCAGTTGGTGGCTACAGCCAATTAGAGGGTGCTGCTGTGATAATGCATTGCCCCAAGATGAGGTATTTATCCCCCTCCGTGAATGTGTGAATGGAGGAGTTTGGCTGAATGAAAAAAAAAGACTTATGCACACGATCGGAAATTCCGACAACAGATGCTCGATGTGAGCTTTTTGTTGGAAATTCCGACCGTGTGTAGGTTCCATCGGACATTTGAAATTCCGATCATCTGTATGCAATTTCGACGCACAAAGGGGGTAATCCACAAAAGGGATACGCCGGCGTATCTACTGATACGTCGTCGTATCCCTGTTTCTATCTTTGGAACTGATCCACAGAATCAGTTTCCAAGAGATAGACAGAAGATCCAACATGTGTAATTGAATTACACTGTCGGATCTTAAGGATGCAATTCTAGGCCGGCCGCTAGGTGGCGAGGCCATTGCGGCCAGCCTAGAATATGCAAATGAACACTTACGGCGATCCACGAACGTTCCGACGGGCCCGTCGCGCTAATTCTACGTCGTTTACGTCGAGTTACGCCGTGTAAAAATAGGGCTGAGTCCTATTTGACTAAGCCCTATTAGGTATGGCCGTCGTTCCCGCGTCGAAAATTCAAACTCTACGTCGTTTGCGTAAGACGTCCGTGAATGGCGCTGGACGCCATTTACGTTACCGTCTAAGCAAATGACGTCGGAGCGACGTCTGTTAGCGCAATGCACGTCGGGTAAGTTACCCAACGGAGCATGCGCAGTACGTCCGGCGCGGGAGCGCGCCTAATTTAAATGGGACTCGCCCATTTGAATTGGCCCGCCTTGCACCGGACGGATTTAAGTTACACCGCCGCAAATTTCCAGGTAAGTGCTTTGTGGATCGGCACCTAACTTGGCAACTTACGTTGCGCTGGCTGGCTGTGGATCTGGCCCATAAATCCTACACATGCTCGGAATCAATTTGACGCATGCTCAGAATCATTGAACTTAATTTTCCTCGGCTCATCTTAGTGTTGTACGTCTTGACGTTCGAAATTTCCGACAACATTTGTGTGACCATGTGTATGCAAGACAAGTTTGAGCCGAAATTCAGTCGGAAAAAAAATCCACGGTTTTGTTGTTGTGTACGCGGCATAAAAGTGTATGGCCAGCTTTATTCAGTAGACTCAGAAAAGGTCTGTGTCTCTCTAAATGCAGAAAATACTAATATCTGTAATAAGGCTGCTAAATGCTGAACCAGGTAGTATATAATTGCCTTTGGGAATTAGTAATTTTTTTTGGGCTGCTAGAACAAATAATTGTATTTTTTTTTTTATTGAACATGGATGGAGATTTTTTTCCAGGCAATATATGTAACTACGTAACAAGCTCCTAATCCATAGCGGAAAAGGTATAAATGTCTACATCATTTGCCACACAAGGAATCTTTCTTCAATTAAGGGAAGTTGCTATCACAGCTTTTCCAGAGAAATTAAAAGTGAGAAATTGAGATGTTGCATGACATGTGCAACGAGTGGAAAATAAAAGTGCACCATGCGGCAAATTATCACTCTTTACAACATATAGAAGGAATGTACAATTCTGTTGCATTTACTATATACTGTAATAATTGCATTCTGAAAATATTATGGGCCAGATTCAGAAAGAATATACGTCGGCGTATCTCCAGATACGTTGCTGTAATTTCAAAGGTGTGCCGTCGCATCTTTACGCCGATTCACAAAGCGAGATACGCCCAAAAACATGGCTTCAGCCGTCCGACGTAACTTGCCTACGCCGGCGTATCATGGGCGCATAGTTACGCTGGAGGCATTCGGCGTTCCCATTATAAATATGCAAATGACCTAGATACGCCAATTCACGAACGTACTTGCGCCCGGCGTAATAATATACGCTGTTTACGTAAGGCGTACGACCGGCATAACTGTACCCCTCATAAAGCAGGGGTAACTCATGTTAAGTTATGGACGTCGGAAACGTCGGAACAGCGTCGTATTTTACGTCGCTTGCGTAAGTCGTACGTGAATGGGGATGGGTGTAGGTTAAGTTCACGTCGACAAAGCATTGAGCCGACGTAACTTAGGGAGAAAATTTGACGTGATACTGAGCATGCGCGTGCATGCACCGTTCGTTAGGCGCGTCATTTACGTGGGGTCACAATTCATTTCCATACAACACGCCCCCTACCAGCCTACTTTGAATTAGATGGGATTACGTTGGCCAATTTACGCTACGCCGCCGCAACTTACGGAGCAAGTGCTTTGTGAATACTGCACTTGCCTGTCTAAGTTGCGGCGGCGTAGCGTAAATAGGATACGCTACACCCGCACAAAGATGCGCCCAGATACGTGAATCTGGCCCCAAGTGTTTATAAAGGGAGATTTCTAGAAAAACTGCATTTTCTGAGTTTGATCACGGCTCCTGGTTCTGGTGAAATCTGACACTTGGTGTTGATTTACTAGACCTACTTCCCGAAAGTCCTGTCCCAGGATTTTAGAAAAATCCTCAAGTCCATGGATCTGGGCTTTAATCTGTCACAGCTAACCGTTTGCTGAAACGCTCATTCCTGCCAGGCTTGCCAACTGCCAGTAAATTTACCGACAGTTTGTAAAACATTTTTTTTTTTTTTTTACAACTGCCAGTAAATATCAGGAGCTGATAATGTCATGCTCTGTGGACTTTTTAAAACAGGGTTCCAACCACACTGAGCAATTTTTAAAAGGATGTCCTTTCATGATGCGCTATAATCTTACAACTAAGTTCACTTACTATTTTCAAATCCGCTGCCGCTCCGCAGAGTTTTTGTGTAAAGAGACTTTTTAAAATTCATTCTCGAAGGTTCTCAGTTTGCTTGTGGGCATTGTGAAGCCCACAAGCAATTACTTCCTGGAAGTCGACGAAGAGGAGTGATCATGGACCGCGCGTCCCGCCCCATTCTCGCGCATGCGCATTGTAACAGCAGCACCGTCAAGCACTCGGGTTGCCATCGCAACGGGCGGTGGCGGCGGAAGTGCACGCTATTGTGATGGCAACGAAGAACCGTGTAAAAAGCCGCAACTTTAGTAAAGAATACTAAAGGGAGAGCAGAATAAAAGTTCACCTTTTTTTTATTATCTATGTCAGCCTGCATCTTAATAAAATAAATAAAAAATAATCTTTACTGAATCGCGTCACTTCCGGTCTCGAAGTCCTGCGATTCTAGCCCTTGGGGAACCGCTCGGCATCCTGGGAAATGATGACACACATTTCCCAGCAGCATTAGCGTGCTGAGGAGCCGAGGGAGATGACGGCATAAACCGAGGTGATTCTGAAGGCAGATTTCGTGGGACCACATAGCAACAGGCATTTCCAGTTTTTTTTTGCACATTAATGCAAAAAAAATTTTTGGATGGAAACTCTGCTTTAAGTGTAAATCAAGCAAATTACTTTGTTATAGGTACTGTCAGTGTTTCCATATCATGTTTATGCTGTTTATATTCACTGCGTTCGTTTTCAATAGGAGTTCTGTAGTTTCTCAGGTTGCCAGGAAAAAATGTGCTCTGCCAGTAAATGTTCCATGTTTTGTCAGTAAAAAATGCTGCCGGAGGTTGGCAACCCTGATTCCTGCACCCAGCTTCACTTCAGCTTCTTTGTTGCTCCTTAGGTCAAGATGATCTGCTGCCCAATATGACGTTTTTACATAGAGAGGCAATGACGCAGGATGCAGTCTGTGGACAACTAAGTAACCCTTCCTTGGCTGAAACCTGCAGCCTAGGAAGCAAGGAGTGGGTGCCTGCCTGTCATATGTTCCCTTTCACACAATCAATCTAAGGACACTGTGTTGTATCACGGTTACATGATCGTTTATGTTTTTTTTTTTTTTTTTTCGAGATGTGCAAAGAGAGATCACACAAACAATTGCAGGTAAAATCAAACAGATAATAACAGATACAGATAACAAATATAATAATTAGAAAAATGTAACAAGAAACTTAGCTATAGATGCCTTTTGCCAAGGAGTACCACCCATTTTATGGCTTGGCAAATTATCAAACCAGACATGTGCTTCTAGCAGCCCTGGTGACAGGCTAACTTATTTCAGTTTTGGCTGTGGTATATATTTATTATACCAGTCATAGCCCTTGGAAAAGTAGAAGTACCTTGAAAAGAGGATAGCACAATCACGAAACGTACGTCGAGGCGCACTGGTCACGCAAATACCTACGTACTTCCGGTCACGCTGGTCCTCTCTTCCTGAGAGGTGGAACGCACGCCGACTGCAAGCTTCCTGTAGCGTGGGACCGTCTCTCCACACATCATTCAACGCAGACCAGCCTCAGTGCCGGGTTAAGGCACTTTTCAAGTAAGGGGCCATTTGGCGTTGCCTGTCTTATATTGTTTTAAATAAAGCGTTATTATTCTATGGCGATTTCTCTTTTGATTTACTGCATGTGGTGTTAAATATGATGACATCGAGACATCTGGAGCTTCGTCTGGAATCTATGATATAACCCATGCCTATTTGACCTCTTTTTAGTTAACCACTTAAGGACCGGACCAATATGCTGCTAAATGACCCAAGGGGTTTTTACAATTCGGCACTGCGTCGCTTTAACAGACAATTGCGCGGTCGTGCGACGTGACTCCCAAACAAAATTGGCGTCTTTTTTTCCCCACAAATAGAGCTTTCTTTTGGTGGTATTTGATCACCTCTGCGGTTTTTATTTTTTGCGCTATAAACAAAAATAGAGCAAAAATTTTGAAAAAAATGCAATATTTTTTACTTTTTGCTATAAATATCCCCCAAAAACATATATAAAAAAAGTTTTTTTCCTCAGTTTAGGCCGATACGTATTCTTCTACCTATTTTTGGTAAAAAAATCTCAATAAGCGTTTATCGATCGGTTTGCCCACAATTTATAGTGTTTACAAAATAGGGGATAGTTTTATTATTTTTTTTTTTTTTTTACTACTAATGGTGGCGATCAGCGATTTTTTTCGTGACTGCGACATTATGGCGGACACTTCGGACAATTTTGACACATTTTTGGGACCATTGTCATTTTCACAGCAAAAAATGCATTTAAATTGCATTGTTTATTGTGAAAATGACAGTTGCAGTTTGGGAGTTAACCACAGGGGGCGCTGTAGGAGTTATGTGTCACCTAGTGTGTGTTTACAACTGTAGGGGGGTGTGGCTGTAGGAGTGACGTCATCGATCGAGTCTCCCTATAAAAGGGATCACTCGATCGATGCAGTGCCACAGTGAAGCACGGGGAAGGGGCGGCTATAAACGAATTGCCGCGCCGTCGTCCCGGATCGCTCCTGAAGCCACGGGGACCGCCGCAAGTACCGGGGGGGGGGTCCCGATCGGACCCCTGACCGACGTCTAGGCAGGCACGTACAGGTACGTGGATGTGCCTGTCCGTGCCATTCTGCCGACGTAAATGTACATGCGGCAGTCCGGAAGTGGTTAAAGAGGTCAACATCTTTTGGTAAGGTGCCATCCATGAGCACTTCTTTTGCGGTGATTATTTCTTCCTTTTTCCTTCTTGTGGTGGAGGTGGAAGTCTGCACAGATTAAGCCCCCATTCACACCTAGGCGTTTTGTCGCCTGTAGTGTGACGTCGCAGCAGCCCCGAGACGCTGGAGGGATGAAAACACATTGCCCTCTATGGATATGGTTCACATCTCCACGCCGAACGCCGTACGCCTGAAAAAAAGTCCTGGACCTTTTTTTCAGGCGGCTTTTCGGCGTTCGGCATAGGAGATGTGAACCATATCCATAGAGGGGGTGAGGCTGCATTCACAATCGCGGCGTTTTGTCGCCACAAATCGCGGTACAAAACGCCGCAATTTGTCGCCGCAATTCGCGGGACAAAACGCCGCGATTTTGTATGCCTAGGTGTGAATGCAGACTAGGTGGAAACATCTTGCAAGCATATTCACCGTTTGGATTTTCTTATTGCACATTATTGGCTAATGTTATCTCCCTGAAGGGAGTTTGCACTTTGATGGACACTATTATTCTAATTTATTTTATTAGTTCCTTAATATTAATATTATTTCGCTACTCACTAATTTAATTGTGCTTTTACTCACCATGTATGATTAAGTAATATTGCTGATTATTCACTATTGATTTGCTGATTAATTATTTATTCAGATGATCATTATTCCTAGCGCGTCCGCTTTCTTCACATATTCACGTTGTTACATATTATTGTAATTTTTGGGACAGCAGCTTAGGATATTTATTTATTTATTTAATTTTCTATAAATTTTTGGCACGAGATTCTACCTCCCACATTCCCGAAGGGGGTTGGACAGTTGGTCAGTTCATGATGACATTCCTGTAGCATTAGGTCAGTCAAGGAAAACCATCCCTATACCAGGCTTGGGATGCATTTTTATGGAGTAGCGAGCCATATAAAATAAAATAGAATCTTCTCCATCACACTATAATATTTCTCCAGGTGAGTAGAGCCTGGCTGAGCATTCACAGTAAACCAGGGAAATAAGATCCATTGGCTGCCAGATCTGGTATAAAGAGGGAGAGTGGTGATTGATTTAGGGGGGGACAGCTTTACCTGTAGTGGGTACAAGGTATGGACTAACCAACCACCAATGTCAAAAAGTACCAGTGACCCTTCTACCTCCACAGTTCATCCCCCTCACTCACCTCCACAGAACATAAGTGCCCCCTCTCTTCCCCAGAGTACCAGTGCCCGCTCCCTCTGCAGAGCACCAGTGCCCTCCCCCTTCCTCCCCACCTTCTTCTCCAGAACTTCAATTCCCCCTCTATTCCACAGAGTACTCCCCTGATGAAGTCATGTGACATGACGCCACGCGTAGGGACAGGAAGTACTAGACCTCACACACTCTGAAGGGAGAGATATGAGCTTGCTGCTCGTTTTGTTTGGATATTTCTGACATTTTAAATGTGAGTTTTTTATATGTTTTTATATTAAATACTTTTTGAAGCGGAGCTGTACTATGTGCCTTCTTCTCTCTTTGCCCATCTATACTTGCTGAGCATTTTAAGTGCCAGTATCCGTGGACGTTTAGGTGGAGGCCAAAGAGAGAGGATCAGCATACAATCAAGATCACAGACTGGGTCGCACGAAATCGCCGTTCGTAGGAGATAGGCCCACTGCTCACGGCCTCCATGTGAGTGCATGTGCATGTGATTGATCGTTTTTTAGATCCTTGCTTCCAGTATTTTTATCTTCCTCTTTTTCTTGTTTCTTCCAATATGGTCTTTTAATGTGGAGACTACATCTAGCCCTCATCCTGCTGGATCTTTGAGTACACCCTGAGTGGTATCCAGGCTATCCGTGCTATGGCCTTGAGGTGAGCATTCCATACCACTAGAGGTGTGCGCACCGAAGCTTGCTCTTCTCTGAAATATTGGATTTCCTGGTTTCTCATCACTTATCACTCACAGCTATCGAGGACTGCACCTTTAAATATATGCTTTTTGGATGCGAGACTTTTATTTGCACTTGATTTCACTGGATTTTTACCCTTTATTATGTGTTGGGATCACTCACCATTTGGTCCTTAGTACCAATCCTGGACATTTATTTTGATAACCGTGTTTATTCACTTCCATGTTTATTTTATTTCCTCATAAGGATTCTGCTGCATAGTGTTAACCGTTTCCAGACCACCCACCTTCACAGTTCAGACTGTACACTGCTTGTAGAGTTCACCCCGCCCAATTGGTGGGACTTATTGATCACTGTTTTGTTTCGCTTTTTTGTTTATTGTTTTTTGTTTTTTTGCCCTATCCCTCCATACCCACACAGCGCAGTTATTATCACTTATCTCACCAGTGCCTCCTCTGTTTGCCTTTGCAAAGCATCAGTGCCAAACTCTTCTCCACAGAGTGCAGGCCCCCACTTTGATGAGCATCAGTGCCCCCTCTCCACAGAATTCCAGTGCTCGGCTCCCCTGTACTTTCGAAGAGCATCAGTGCCCCCTCTCCTCCACAGAGTACCAGTGCCTCCCCCTCTCCCTTTGAAAAGCATTAGTACCCCTCTCTCCTCCACAGGGTACCAGTGCCGTCCTTCCCCTTTGAAGAGCTTCAGTGCCCTACTCACACTCCACAGAGTACCTATGCTCGTCTTTTTCCTCCACAGAGTCCTCTCCTTTCCACTACTGGGGCATTTTTTTCTCTAGTTAACCACCAACTCCAAGCATTTTCTCCTGCTGATCACAGACTCCAGGCATTTTTTCTCTCCCATTAATCACCAACACCAAGCATCTCCTCACACTGACCACTGACACTGGCTTTTTTTCCTTCCGCTTACCACCAATAATGGGTAGTTTTCATCCCCCTAACCACCAACACTGGACATTGGGTATTTTTTCTTCCCACTGACCACTGATGCCAGACATTTTCCCACTGACACCTTCAATGCTGGGCACTACGTTCTCCTGCTGACCCCTCATGCCAGCCATTTTTTTTTATCCCACTGACACTGGCAATCTTTTTTTTTGCTTACCGTGTTTCCCCGAAAATAAGCCCGGGTCTTATATTAATTTTGGCAACAAAAGACCCAATAGGGCTTATTTTCGGGGTAGGTCTTAATATATTCTCTCTCTCCCTGTCTGTCAGGAATCCACAGTTTGAACAAACTTAAAATGCCCAAATTCTTTCTTTTACAGCAGTAGCACACAATACAGACTGTGTGTGCTTCTGCAATCCAACAGTGCTAAACACCTCAGCCTTCCTCCACCTCTCCCAGCCACCAGCGAGGGACCCCAACCCCCCTCCCTCTGCAATGCTCGAAGCAGGGAAGAGGGCACACCAGCATGTGAGGAAAAAAAACTTTGGCGTGTCACTGATTCAGTGACACGCCAAAGCTCTGTGAAGGGAGGGGGACCAAGCTCCCCGCAGACAGGCAGGAGAAGAGACCGGAGTATCCGTGCTGCATACCGCACACCTTGATTCCAGAGGCTCCGCACTGTGCAGTGCTTTCAATTACCCGACAAAGCTCTGTGAAGGGAGGGGGGCCAAGATCCCACGCAGACAGGCAGGAGAAGAGACCGGAGTATCCGTGCTGCATACCGCACACGTTGATTCCAGAGGCTCCGCACCGTACAGTGCTTTCAATTACCTGCCGAAGTTCTGTGAAGGGAGGGGGGGGCCAAGATCCCACGCAGACAGGCAGGAGAAGAGGAGACCAGCGGAGAGATCAGCTGAGCGCCGCTCTGCATTAAAGGGCACCTGACACCGCTACAGACACACAGCACACTGCACACCGCCGTAACAGGATTATACCGTGTTTCCTCAAAAATCACACAATCACCTCAAACTAGGGCTTATTTTCGGGGTAGGGCTTATTTTGCAGCCCTCCTGGAAAATAGCGCTAGGTCTAATTTTCGGGGTAGGTCTTATTTTCGGGGAAACACGGTACCAGTAACATAGGGTGCATTATGACACAAATACTTTAGTACTGCTGACCGCTGCACTCTATACATTGTGTTTTACATTAAAAAAAAAGCTTATAGGTGTACTTTACATACCCTTGACTAAAGGAACATTTAGGTTTATGTATGTCTATAAAAGAGCCGTGTTCTTACCGCCATCCCTGTCTGCCAGCCAAGGTGTACACATCCAGCAGCCACAGCATAAATTATCCTCCGAGTCGCATTCAGCGGGCAGTACAGGTGCCGAAAGTGCAACATTTATAGGGTTAAAACAGGAGGCGAAGAGGTAACTTATCTACTCGCCACCTGTCAAATGCTTCTGAAAATGATAAACTGCAGATCACATTTGAGAGTAGTGAGAAGCTCTACCGCTAGTGGTCTTTTAGTGGATAAAACAGGCAGTGAGGAGGTGACATATTGACTCGCCACCACCTGTCAAACGCCTACTGAAAATCAATAAACTGGGAATCGCTCTTTAGAGACAATGCATGTGTAAATGAGTCTGCAAAGAAAAGCCTGTCCCCTACCAACATGCTGCAGAGAAGGACTCTTGCTTGTTGTGTGGAAGCAGTGGTCTCTCTGAAGAAATCTGTAAAACCCCCTGCTAAGTCAGACCTGTAATTGTGCAGTCAGCGAATGTCATGCTTCCTGCTGACTGGAGAACTCAGTAGGGGCGTGTTGGACTTCTGCAGAGAGACCACTGCTTCCACACAGAAAGCAAGGGTCCTTCTCTGCAGCATGCTGGCAGGGGACAGGCTTTTCTACTCAGGATGTGGTTTCTTTCTAAAGAAAGGAACTTTTAGACTTTACAAGGGAGGGAGAACTCTGGGGACTCTGACATAAGGGATGCTCTGGGAACCCTGATCTAAAGGGCAACACTGAGGACTCTAATGTACGGAGAGGACACTGATGTAAGGGGGAACACTGTGGCCTCTGATGTAAAGGGGAACTCTTATGTAAGGGGTGCTCTGAGAACCCAGATTTGCCTTACTGTACTTACTCAGAGGCAGGAGAGAGAAGGGGGGAGACTTCAGTCACAGACAGGGAAGGATGGTGAGCTCACTCACCCCCTGGCAGTCAGCACCTCTTATCCAGATTTATCTGAGTCTGCTGGCATTTAAATTTCTGGCCCCTTCTTTCCTTTTCTGAGGAAAAGCGCCAGGGATTGGACTGTGGGCAGACACAGAGGAGTGGGGCGGGAGGAAGAGGAGCAGATTGAGCCCTCTCTCCTCTCCCATCTGTTTGTGGGTGTGGGATAATTGTCAGGTTAGTGCTAACTTTGGGCAGTGTGAGAGAGAATGTAACAGATACTATTGGCTTAGGCAACTGCAGCCATCAACCCTAATGGGAAGTCATAGTCCGGTCTAAATAATGTGTCCGGGTTGGAGGCAGTCTGAAACCCGAACGCATGATTCCAAACCCGAACTGTCCTGGTGAATCCCGGACAGGGGGCAACCCTATGCTAAACAGAGGCTCTGGAGGCAAGTGGAGATCACTGGAGTAGGGGTGTCTTCTTTGGGGTATTTCTAGCTTCCCAGGGCATCTGCCAGATGTGGTATATGCATACAAAAAAAAACAATATAGACAAATCCAAATGAACATCTCTTTTATTATTGGGCATGTGAGGCCAATGTGCCTGCTTAATGGTAAAAGGTATACCGAAAGGTGACACTGTGGGCAAGACATTGTGGGGGGGGGGGGGGTACAGGCTGCACCAGTAAATTAGTAAGGATAGGAGTCTCAGCCAGCATGAATATTACTGTCCTTCATAGGGAAAGGAGGTGAGGTGAACTCTTCCTAGAAGGGTCAGAGACAGCAATAAAACTTGACAGAAGTGTTTAATCTTACCCAGATTACCCAACTGTAGCACTACCCCCGAAGGAGCTGCTGGTTTGTTTTGGGTGGCATGCAGGGACGGACTGACCATTGAGTCACTCGGGCACTGCCCGAGGGCCCCATGCCACTAGGGGGCCCCATCAGGGTTGTCAGGCTCAGTAAAACCAGGGACAGTATGTAAAAATCTATGTTTTTTTACATCTGTCCCTGATATGTCCGAAACCGACATGCTTTTGATGTGAAAATCCCGAGATTTTAGCTGCCCCGCCTCTGTAATGCCTCCTGGCTTGGTGGCCATCTGTAAGCCCGCAGGGGCCCCATAATCTTCTATTGCCCGGGGGCCCCTAGAGTTGTCAGTCCGCCCCTGGTGGCATGTTACCTCATGGCTCCTCCGCCGTCTAGGGGTGTATTGTGCATATAGCAATAATGGAATGTCCACGACAGGTGTCTTTTTTTCTGTGCTCTTTATTACCCAGCCGGGTAAAAACAATAAAACTTGTGGTGAAGAGTAGAGATTAAGCAGAAGGAGAAATAGCAGATTCAGGCGTAATAGTAGGGAAACAGTCCTGCTTCCAACGACACTATGTCTTCTTCGCCACTCCAGCCGGAGTGGGTATAGCGTACCTGGACAGGCCTCTGTCACTGACCTGGCAGCCAGAGTATCACTCGGAACTTAGAGGAAAAGTCTCTGCCACAGACCCTCCTTAGGATTGAAATAGCGGAGATAACCCTCCTCAAAAGACTTTGGTCTGGATCCCCAGGTAGTTTGCAGGTTACCGACTGACAGGTGACCACCATCAAACCTCTCAGTACACGGTTACCTTGATCCCCAGTGGATTGTCGAGACCCTATTGGATCACCAGCCTCTTTTGGCTCTCCTCAGATGGACTCCCTACCGAACAGCTTCCTCTCACTGGGAACACGTTTGGGATCTTCTCAGGATTGGGGACCCAGTCGATTACTGGGGCCCAGCCACAGCTTTAAATGTTCTGGACCAACGTGGTCCCGGAACCAGGAACACCGCGTGGCACGCGCATCCCGGCCTGGAAGGCCATTTCGCCAAGACGCCGTGATGCAGTCACCCTAAAGGTGGGTGCCGAACTCGAAGAAGAACCCAGACCAATGGCGTCTGTCTCATACATACCCTGCCCCAGCATGCACAGCGAGTAAAACCCCTCCTGATAGGCTTCCGGGGAAAAGCACCCAAACATTGACTCCACTGCTGCCACCTGTCGTCCTGGGGTGGAAACAGCACCCCAGAAACGACAGAATGAGCCCACAGTCAGCCAAGCTGAAACAGAGACCCAAATTTGAACAAATCAGCTGAGCCAGAGCTAATTAACTCTCTGACCCCCTCTAAATTTTACTTAGCACCGGTACTTAGAAGTAACAGGCACTACACAACATTAACTACAACAAACAAAGTTTTAGCTGCCGCTGGGCTTTGCCATGCCTCCATTATCTGCTGGGGTTCCTCTGCTCTTAAACCTGTCAGGAAATAAAGTAATCAGACTTGTTTTTTTAAGGTGCATGAACTGCACAGCGAGCAGATTTTTGTCATTATGAGGAGTTGAAAGGGTCAGGTTTGTCCACGGAAAATAATTAGGAAGGTCTGTACATGGTGTTTACTTTACCGTAGATTGCACTATTTGAGAAGAGGGTGCAGTGGCTGGGTTCATTTCAGCTCATTAAACATGGTGGAAAATTATGTGCAATCAGCCTTCTACAGTTCTGCAGAAAAAATGTAACTAGCACAATGCTTAATAATAGCTATTTACTAAACACTTGAAACACAGAACAGGTGCTTCTTTATTTTCTTTTTTTTGTTGTTAAAAACTTGTGGTAGAGATGAGTTAAAGCAAATCAGTACAAGGAATGGTACCTACATTGAATGAGAAGTGTCCCTTGTACTTGTAAGCAAGTTGTTTAATCTCACCTGTGCTGCAAAAGAGGGGGAAGGCTAAGGTCCAGGGTGTCCTTTTCTGGTTACAGTTCCTGCTCTCGGCTCCTGGTACTGGGACTGCTGCATCTTGCAGTCCGCTGAAGGCACTGGGGTTTCTGGACGACATCCAAGCCATGGAGAATACTAGCATGGACTATCACCCTATTAAGGTATAACTGGGAAGCCACACAACTGTAGTTAGGATTAGGAATGTTCATACTGGACTGTTACATCAACTGTTCTAATAATATATTTCCTTCTATAAAATAAATTTTACATTACAATACCTTGGTTTTTAATGGTTTATGTCTTGTCTTATGCCTCGTACACACGACCAGTTTTCCCGTCGGGAAAACTTCCATGACAGTTTTTGGCCGTGAAAACTGCCTGTGTGTATGCTCCATGGCAGTTTTCCTGACGGGAAAACCGCTGGAAATCGCGGCAGGAAAAAAAGAGAGCTGGTTCTCTTTTTTTTCCCCACTGGGATTCAAGGCAGTTTTTAACCCGGCAGTTTCTTATGGCAAACACTGCGATGGAGCATACACACGGCCGTGATTCCCGGCCAGAGCTCTCACCGCAGTTTTCCAGACGGGAAAACCTCTGGTGTGTACAGGGGGAAAGTTACTGAGCAGGTTCTCGTTTTTTCCCCCCCTTTTTACCTCTGGGAATCCCGGTTGTGTGTACAGGGCTTTAGTGATCTTTTCACAAATACGGTGTAATTTTTTTTAAATAGCAGATAAAAATAAACATCTTTCTTCATTTTCTGACTGCTTGAATACATTTTTTGATGAAAAGTTGAAAACCACAGGCACTTGGGTACTAATCGTGATGCATCGCGGAATGGAATCTAATTGTGGACAGGATAATCGTAATCGAATTGAATCGTGAGACCAGTGAAGATGCGCACCCCTAATAGAAGAAGCCATAGAGCCCCTTCCAGCCTTGCAAATGTGGCCTGTGCATCCAAGGGGTAATGACCTCCGGTTATGAAAGGATTAAATAAAAGAGGAAGCAATTCAAATGTAAATATACCAAATTTTTATTGGGTGTTCTATGAAAGTATAATTATGGACCTAAACACATTTTTTTCCTTTTCCAACTATATATACTCTGATTAAACCAAGAGTCCTTTAGTAAAATCAATTGGCCAGAAGTGAAGATCTAGTGATTGTCTCGCCCATTCGCTGACACACTTTTGACCAAGAGATTCCAAGCCTGCCCACCACGGCAAGGTAGACTCTTCTAGGGCAGGACCTACACTAACTACACTAAGCTACGAGGGTAGCTAGTCATCATTTTTCTAATGTTGGGTGTATGTTTGTAGTATGGCCTCATCCTAAAATCTGTGTGTGTGATCTACTCTCTCCTAATTTGGTTGTGTGTGCGTGTGCATCTGTCTAAAGCATGGAGCGGTCAGTTTATGTACATCTGGACATCCTCTGTTTGTGTAGGTCAGTGCATGCCAGTCATTGTATGTTGTCCAGTGTGTGTCAGTAAATAAATGTTCAACCTGTTTTTATCTGGGCATGTGAGTGAGTGAGTAAGTAACTTGTATAGCACTGACAAATGCAAACCGAGTTGCCTCAAGGCGCTTGTATCCAGAGTCGTGCTGATCCTTTAGAAGAGATGGGTCTTCAGTTTTTTCCTAAAAACCTGATGGCTTTCTTCCATGCGAATGATCGTGGGTAGAGCATTCCAAAGCCGAGGTCCTTGGACTGAAAATCTACGTTCTCCCTTAGATTTGTAGCGGGCTGTGGGGATTTCGAGAAGGTTTTGGTTAGTTGATCGGAGCACCCGATTGGTGACGTAGGGTTTAATTTTCTCGTTTAAGTATTGCGGAGCGCTTCCTTGTGCGCATTTGTGAGTGAGGCAGAGTGTCTTGAATGTGATCCGATCCTTTACGGCTAGCCAGTGGAGGGACCTCAAGACCGGGGCGATAGATTCCCACGTTTTTTTACCTGTTACCAGTCTGGCTGCCGTGTTCTGGATGACTTGTAGACGCAAAATCTGGTATTTGGGTAGTCCTAAGTAGAGGGAGTTTGCGTAGTCGAGTCGGGAATTGATGATTGTACCAACCACTACTGCTTTATCCTCTTCCGGGATGAAGGGGGTGAGTCTACGTAGCATGCGGAGAAGGTGGCCAAACTCATCTTGCATTCTGGTAAAAAAAAAATGGTCCTTCCGATTTGAGAATAAAGGAATCACATGCTCTGTCCCATACCTCCCAACTTTTCAAAATGCAACCGCGGGACATTCATTCAATTTATTTTTCCATGCCATTAAAGTTGTTGAGGGGGGGATGGGTTTTCGGTTCAACCGTCCCCACACAGCCCCCCTGTTTTTACCTGGGCACGTAGCCAAACTCATCTTGAATGAATGAATGAATGAAAAACTTATATAGCGTGGCACATGCGAACCAAATCGCCTCTGGGCGCTTGTTGTTCCTGTCTCCTTTGATATCAAAAGAGATGAGTTTTGATCTTTCTCCTGAACGCTAAGTGATTTTCCTCCAACCGAATGCTGGTTGGTAAAGCGTTCCATAGTCTGGGACCCTGAACCGCGAATCTTCTTTCTCCCTTGGACTTGTATCTGGCTTTGGGTATTTGGAGCAGATTTTGATTGGTGGATCGCAGGACGCGATTGGAGTTGTGAGCTTTTATTTTTTTGCATAGATAATGGGGAGCCTTCCCATGGATACATCTATGCGTTAGACAGAGTGCTTTAAAAACAATTCTGTCTTTAACTGGCAACCAATGAAGGGCTCTCAGTGAAGGTGAGATTGATTCCCAGGTTTTTTTCCCAGTCACTAGTCTGGCGGCCGTATTTTGAACGACTTGTAGACGGGCGATTTGGTACTTTGGGAGACCGAGGTAAAGGGCGTTTGCATAATCCAATCTGGAGTTTACAATCGCTCCCACCACGGCCTCCCACCACGGCCGCTATGTCAAACAGGTGCATCTAATTTAGGATAATAAATGGAGTGGAGGTGGACATTTTAAAGGCAGACTAACAGGTCTTTGAGGGTCAGAATTCTAGCTGATAGACAGGTGTTCAAATACTTATTTGCAGCTGTATCATACAAATAAATAGTTAAAAAATCATAAATTGTGATTTCTGGAATTTTTTTTTTGATTATGTCTCTCACATTGGACATGCACCTACGATGACAATTTCAGACCCCTCCATGATTTCCAAGTGGGAGAACTTGCAAAATAGCACGGTGTTCAAATACTTATTTTCCTCACTGTATGTATGTATATGGGGGGGGGGGGGTGTATTATATGTATATATATGGGGGGGGGTGTATTATATGTATGTATATGGAGGGGGGGTGTATTATATATATATATATATATATATATATATATATATATATATATATATATGAGGGGGGTGTATTATATGTATATATATATATATATAAGGGGGGTGTATTATATGTATATATATATATAAGGGGGGTGTATTATATGTATGTATATATATATATATATATATGAGGGGGGGTGTATTATATGTATGTATATGGGGGGGTGTATTATATGTATGTATATATATATGGGGGGGTGTATTATATATATATATGGAGGGGGTGTATTATATGTATATATGAGGGGGGTGTATTATATGTATATATATATATATATGGGGGGGGTGTATTATATGTATGTATATGGGGGGGGTGTATTATATGTATGAATATGGGGGGGAGTGTATTATATGTATGTAGCACCCTCTACTATAGGTAGAGTTGCCACTTTTTCTTCAAGTCAATCCCGAAAACTTTAGCGGCGCACAACAATTATTATTATAGAATAAACTATACATAGATTTTGCAATTAAATAACATTTCTAATCATATGAAGTTAATCACAAGAGTTCCCCTTTACATCTGTGTGACGGTATTAGAATGATATCCCCGTCAAAGTCTTCCCTTCTCCCCATAAAGAAAATCACCCCAATATTCCACGAGGAGGGATATTCCTGGAGTCACCCAATAAGCCACACATGGGTCACGCTTACTGCTGGAACAAGACAGACTTTAATGGTTTCTTCTCAGCTTTATATAAAGTACCAGGCATTAAAGCAACAATGAGATCTCCACCCCCTCTAATCACACACTAAGGCTAATTACTACAACATTCTAGACAGGCCTATAATTATCATGTCTAATCACTGCACATTCCTTAATTAATGGCATCAAACAAAATACCTTCACACACTGAGTTTCCTAGGCAGACGTTTCGTCTCCGCATGCCGCTTGACACCTCTGAGCATCAATAGGTTTTAGACAGTTTTATCACACAATTAAAGGCCTTTCAAAAGCTAGCCTTATTTAACATATTAACAGAGAGATGAGTCACACATGAAATCACCTTCTAACACAGCATTAACCAAGCAGGGAGAATTACACTGAAGCATCCTTCACAATGGCCCTTTTTGTCCCTGCTCCGGCAACCCGGTTGGACCTTCCCTGGTCCAGTAGGGTTGACGGGTTCAGAGCTTTTAGTCCGAGGTTAACTCCGTTTGGCGTGACTGACCTCCCTTGGCAACTGCTTCCGACTCAGGTATGTCACCGGGTCGTCAGATCACACGCCGGTCAGTCCCCAAGTCTTTGTGCGATCTGCAGAGTCACCAGAAGTCAGTGTAAAGACGGCGAATGGGTCTGTGCGCCGCCGTCTAGGTGTCTTGCTATGGGAGGGGGCAGGTTATGGCTCTGAAGTGACAATCACAGGAGATTCATAAAAAGAAAAATTGATATTTGTTGGAATGCTGTAGCACTGGTGCTCAGAGTCCGGGGGGGGGGGATCAGTGCCCCATAGGGTCAGCTACCCCCTGCTCCCTCCGCAGCCGCCGGTTCTCCTCTTTGAGCTTCTCCAGCTCCATCTCCAGTTCATGGAGCCTGGGGGGGTCAGCCTGCTGTGACCTCAGGTGGTTGTTCTCCTCCTCCATGCGGCTTATTCACTCCTCCAGCTCTATGTACTCACGGATCAGCTCCTGCTTGCTCATGTCCTGCAGGCTCTCCACGTGGTCCTTCATCATCAGGAACTGGGTGGTGGTGTAAGGGGCCACCGGTGGGCCCTTGGCGAACATCTCGGCCCGCATCTGGGATGCCCGCTGCGACTCCCTCTCCTCCAGTCGCTTCTTCTCCTCCCAGGTCAGCTTGTTATACGGCTTCCAGGACCTCTTCTTCTTGGAGGGTAGCCGGCGGGGCCTCTTTCTGCCCAGCTCCCTCCAGGGCCCCTCTGGCTCATGGCTGTCGCCCATGACCAGCTGACAATGGTGTTCCCTGTTGTCCATAATAACAGATTGTACCATGAGGGCTTCGTAAGGGGTGCCCAATGGTTCTTCCCGACCCAGCTCCTGGGGATCCCAAGCCGAGTCTACACAATGGGCTGCTGCTGGTGGGCGGTACACAGGTTGAGACCAATTTGACCTGGTGTTGTCATTCAGGGGGCAATTCTGCTTGAAGTGACCCAGCTGTTTGCACCGGAAGCAGCGTTGTTCGTTGTCCTCCTGGCGTGGATAGCGAGGGCTAGATGTCACCGGTCTGTTAGGAGGTTGGTATCTAGCGGCTGGTGGGTGTGAGGGCACCGTTGGTCGTGGAGGTTGTACCTGTGGTGTGACCTGGTTCGTCTTGCGAGTATCCGCATATTCATCTGCCAACTTAGCGGCCTCTGGTAGAGTCATGGGCCTGTGATCTCTCACCCAGTCTTTGACGTCCGTCTGGATGTGATTGTAAAATTGCTCCAGGAGCATTAGTTGCAAAATGTCTTCTGCGGTGGTGGCCTGGCTGCTGTTAACCCAGTTAGAGGCCGACAGGGATAACTGGCATGCCCATTCCGCGTAAGAGTCTTTCATGGTTTTGCGTGAGTCCCTGAACTTCTGTCGGTGGGACTCTGGGGTTACTGCATAACGAGCCAGGAGCACTTCTTTAACCCGGGCGTAGCTATGGATATCCTGATCTGGCACGGTCCGGAAAGCATCAGAAGCTTTGCCTGACAGTTTGCCTGACAATATTGCAACCCACTCTCTTCTAGCTATTCGGTGCAGGTTACATTGTCGCTCAAAATCTGCCAGGTAGTTATCAATCTCACAGTCCTTTTCATCAAAAGCTTTAAAAGCGCTAAACGGAATCTTCCTTGCGTCTGCTGTGCTGTACTCACTGTTTGGAGAATGTGCGGCTGCTTGTCGGACTGCTGCCAGTTTTAACTGTAGTTCTGTGTCTCTTATTTGTTTAGCCTCCTGTAGTTCTGCGTCTCTTATTTGTTTAGCCTCCTGTAGTTCTGCGTCTCTTATTTGTTTAGCCTCCTCCGCTAACAGGTCCATCACTTTCAGCACCACATCCGCCGTTGGGTTCTGGCCGAACCATGCTAGCTTCTCTCTCATTAGCTTGTTGGCTGGTGATTCCTCTTCCTGAATCACTGGTGTCTCCATCTCTTGTACTGCTGGCGTTGCTGCAACCAAGTTCTCCTGGTCTAGCTCCATTAATTCTGCTATGATGCCCCGCTTGGTTTTGTTGCTAGCAATCCTTCCACGACTTCCAGTAGTTCTTCCAGTGTCTGCTTGGAATCCGGGTGTATAGGAGAGTAGAAGGGAAAATCCCGCTGCTGCCAACCAATTGTGACGGTATTAGAATGATATCCCCGTCAAAGTCTTCCCTTCTCCCCATAAAGAAAATCACCCCAATATTCCACGAGGAGGGCTATTCCTGGAGTCACCCAATAAGCCACACATGGGTCACGCTTACTGCTGGAACAAGACAGACTTTAATGGTTTCTTCTCAGCTTTATATACAGTACCAGGCATTAAAGCAACAATGAGATCTCCACCCCCCCTAATCACACACTAAGGCTAATTACTACAACATTCTAGACAGGCCTATAATTATCATGTCAAATCACTGCACATTCCTTAATTAATGGCATCAAACAAACCACCTTCACACACTGAGTTTCCTAGGCAGACGTTTCGTCTCCCGTGCTGCTTGACACCTCTGAGCATCAATAGGTTTTAGACAGTGTTATCACACAATTAAAGGCCTTTCAAAAGCTAGCCGTATTTAACATATTAACAGAGAGATGAGTCACACATGAAATCACCTTCTAACACAGCATTAACCAAGCAGGGAGAATTACACTGAAGCATCCTTCACAATCTGAATCCCCGGAGTTCCCTTACACTGTAAGGGGGGACTCTGCAGACTCTGATATAAGGGAGAACTCTGGGGTCTCTGACATAAGGGATGCTTTGGGAACCCTGATATAAAGGGGAACACTGAGAACTCTGATGTACGGAGAGGACTCTGATGTAAGGGGGAACACTGTGGCCTCTGGTGTAAAGGGGAACTCTGATGTAAGGGGTGCTCTGAGAACCCTGATTTACCTTAGTGTACTCACTCAGAGACAGAAGAGGGAAGGGGGAGACTTCAGTCACCGACAGGGATGGATGGTGAGCTCACTCACCCCTTGGCAGTCAGCACCTCTCATCCAGATGTATCTGAAGCTGCTGGACTTCAAATTTCCGGCCCCCACTTTCCTTTTCTGAGGCACAGCACTGGGGATTGGAAGGTGGGCAGACACAGAGGGGTAGGGGCAGGAGGAAGAGGAACAGATCGAGCCCTCTCTCCTCTCCCGTCTGTATGTGGAGGGGTTGTTAGTGTTGGCTTTGGGCAATGTGAAAGAGAGTGTAACAGACACTCTCAGTTTAGACAACTGCAGCCATCAACCCTGCTGGGAAGCCACAGTCTAGTCTGAATAATGTGTCCTGGTTTCAGGCAGTTTGAAACACGGACACATGATTCCAAAACCGAACTGCCCGGGTGAATCCTGGACAGGTGGCAACCCTAACCATAGGTAGGTGCTAGATGTGTAGTGTTTGAGGCTCTGTCGGTACAGGTAAATTTAGGCAGGCCTGTGCTGAAAGCTATGCCTGTTTGTTTTTGATCTGTTGGCAGGGAGTGGTTAGTGTATGTAGCAGTGGGTGTGACTTATATGTATAATTAGGGGGTATGAGGGGTGTATTATATGTATATATATATATATGGGGGTGTATTATATGTATATTGGGGGAAGGAGTGTATTATAAGTATATTAGGGGTGTATGGGGGGTTTATTATATGTATATATGGGGTGTATTATATGTATATTTGGGGGGGGGGTGTATTATATTTATATATGGGGGTGTATTATATGTATATTTGGGGGGGGGGGTGGTGTATTATATGTACAGTATATATGGGGGGTGTATTATATGTATATTTGGGGGGGTATGGGGGTGTATTAAAAGTATATATGGGGGATGTATTATATGTATATATTGGGGGGAGGGGGTGTATTATATGTATATATTGGGGGTGTATTCCAAATTTTCCCTGTCTAACAATTTTAAAACAGAGGGTTTTACATTTGTTTTCTTTTTTTAAGCTTTCCCCCCCTCTGTTTTCACATGGTGATCCGACCAGTAACCCTTCCAAAGTGAAGGAGCACAGGGGTACCTTTGGACAGCAGCATTGTTAGTATGGGGGAAGGGAGTGTTAGTACTAGCAGATTTCGATACCCTCTAACAAATTTCAGCTGACCATGTGACTGCCGAGAGTGTGGGAAGGGGCTAATCAATATGTAATTTAATGGCCCCTTATTTTTCTAAATGAACACAGTGAACACACTCACTCACTGTGTTCAATCATAACTGAAGCATAGTAAAATGTGTTTACTTTGCTTTGGTTTGTGAATGAACAGGAAGTCGCTCAGCACAGAGCACTTCCTATTCATTCACTGTCCAGTGCAGCTGAGGCTCCAGAGAAGGTCATGTGAGTTTGAGCTTTAGGGTGCACACCCTAATGCAATAGGCTGCACACGCCTATGCAGCTAACACTTTATAAGCAGTTACATCAACAGTTTTCTATTACATTTTGGGATAAAGGTTTTTCATAAATAAATGAAAAATGGTAATTGTAAGCACCCCTGTCAGTGTTAAATAGTTTTTTTCTCAACCATTTAACTGCTACATCTCCAGGACAGTTGTTTTGTTGAAAAGCAACATGCTTACTGACTAGATCACCAGGTGAAAATAAAGGAAAGGAAGACTAAAAAAAAAAAAGAAAACAAATCTAATTGTAGTGCTCACCCCCAAAGGAGCCGCTGTTTTTAGTTTGGGATCGGCCTATTAAGTTACCTTCTTGACTTGGTCTAGGGTGATAGCTGTGAGTGTGAGTAAAGAGCAAGTGTCCAGGCGTCAATTGAGTTTTCAATGCTTTATTCCAAGGCCCAACACGGCCAACATCAACATGACACACAGTAGAGAAAGGTTGATGCGCATAGAGAAACTTTAGTATCAGGCCCTGGATATGCTCTCAGCAATAGCGTAAGCCAATTCGTCGCCACCACAATCAGGGTGGGTAAAGTGCCCCAGGACAGGCGTCTATGACAGGCCTGGCAGCCGGAGCGCCACTTAAGGATCACTGGGAGGAAACAGGCCTCTGCCACAGGCTTGACAATTTGAGATTTGTGAAACTAGATTGAGCGAATCCTCCCAGTCAATTCAGATAGTGTCACCCACTGACATCTTGAACATACCTGTCATGCAGTGTGGTGACTGAATTCTTGATGGTTCGTCTAGGCCTCCTGGACAACCTCTGATTCTAGGTTCTCCCGAGCCAACCCCCTATCGCACAGCTCCCGGCTTAGGATCCTCTCAGCAGAAGGTTGGGACCCAGCCAGTCGCTGGGGCCCCTCTCTGAGTTGGGATAAGGCTCCGCATGGTGCATGACCTCAGTAGAGCAGGCCACGGTGGCGTGGCCCATGGATGCGCGCACCCAATTCTAAACAGGGCCCGTAACGGGGGCACTAAGGCCCCATGCATAACATCATGTCCCGGGCATGTTGCAGGAGCGGTGAGTCAAAAAAAAAACCCACCAAACTCACCAGCTCCTCAAGGCAAACATGGGCCAGTAGGCCCGCAGGATACGCTCTGGGTCAGGCACTTATTCCTTCGTCTCCGTCTGGGGCCCCAACATCCCCGAAGCCCTGTTGCTCCGGGAATCAAGGCTCAAATAGATTGTTCGGGCAGATCGTTGCCTTCAATAGTGGAGTCTCCCGACCAGAACTCCCAATCAGAGGTGTCGGCCTCCTCTGCTCCGGCAGGGAGATAATTCAGCAAAGTGACGGCCGGGTTGGCCCTGATGAGCCTCCGTACCTCTCCCCAATTGATGGGCCGATGGGCTCTCTCTCCGGTGGGCGCACACTGAGTAGATGCCCCGCTGACTGGAATGGCCTCCTGGGCGGGCGAAAGGCAAAGGATGGACGGCTAGCTCCTCACACCTGGGACACAGGAGGCCCAACATCTCGGTCCCCCCGGATGACAACAAAACGAACTGTCCTGCTGTGGACAGTCGGATTCCTGTGTCTGTGACAGGCACACCAAGTCCCGCGGACTCGGCAGGCAACCCCGGAGCAGCGATGGGGCGCCTCAGAGCAGTCCGGATCCTTGGGGTCTCAGACATCTCCATCATGGAACCGATCTGGTCAAGAAGAAAAATGGTTCTGACGATTTGGCGCACCAATGGGCGTTCCTTCTTTAGATGGCGCGAAATCACTCCACACATGGCGCGCAAGGGAGGGTGGCTCCTCCCACTTAGGAAAACTTGTCCAGGCACGTTGCAGGCGCATGCTGAGCTGCACGTACGCCCAAGCTTAGCGGTGCAAGATTAACTCCCTTGCCGCTGGACAGTTTTTTTCTTCACACAGTACCGAACACTCTTCGCTCTTTAGTAAATTACATTCACTATTTTTTTCTTTGGTTGTCAACGGCAACAGCCGAATCCCAGACGAGCCCCCACGTATAGCGCTCACCCCCGAATGAGCCGATGTTTTTAGTTTGGGATCGGCCTATTAAGTTACCTTCTTGACTTGGTCTAGGGTGATAGCTGTGAGTGTGAGTAAAGAGCAAGTGTCCAGGCGTCAATTGAGTTTTCAATGCTTTATTCCAAGGCCCAACACGGCCAACTTTAACATGACTCACAGTAGAGAAAGGTTGATGAGCGTAGAGAAACTTTAGTATCAGGCCCTGGATATGAAAGAGAGAGCAAGCCTGCTCTCAGCAATAATGTAACCCAATTCGTCGCCACCACAATCAGGGTGGGTAAAGTGCCCCCGGACAGGTGTCCACCACAGGCCTGGCAGCCGGAGCGCCACTTAATGATCACTGGGAGGAAACAGGCTTCTGCCACAGGCTTGACAATTTGAGATTTGTGAAACTAGATTGAGCGAATCCTCCCAGTCAATTCAGATAGTGTCACCCACTGACAGCTTGAACATACCTGTCATGCAGTGTGGTGACTGGATCCCCGATGGTTCGTCTAGGCCTCCTGGACAACCTCTGATTCTAGGTTCTCCCGAGCCAACCCCCTATCGCACAGCTCCCGGCTTAGGATCTTCTCAGCAGAAGGTTGGGACCCAGCCAGTCGCTGGGGCCCCTCTCTGAGTTGGGATGAGGCTCCGCATGGTGCATGACCTCAGTAGAGCAGGCCACGGTGGCGGGGCCCATGGATGCACGCACCCTGAAGGTGGATGCCGTACCTGGAACTCGGGTCCCACACAGAACAGAGCGGCCCAAAGGCGGTTGCCCAGATATCTCCCCCCCTCCCAGCATGCCCAACGAGGGAAGAACTCCTCTGATTGTCTGCTGGGAGAAGGTGGGTCTGTCAGAACCCCTCTAGCGCCAGCTGCCGCTCGGGGGTGATAACGCACGCCCCGGAGCGCAGACTGACCCACAGGACAAATTCTGAGCGTTTTTTTTTCGGTACTGCGACATTATGGCGGACACTTCGGACACTTTTGACACATTTTTGGGACCATTGGCATTTTTATAGAGATCAGTGCTATAAAAATGCATTGGATTACTATAAAAATGGCACTGGCAGGGAAGGGGTTAAAACTAGGGGGCGGGGAAGGGGTTAAATATATTCCCTGAGTGTGTTCCAACTGTAGGGGGGGGGTGGACTCACTAGGGGAAATGACTGATCGCTGTTCATACATGGTATGAACAGACGGTCAGACGGTCAGGCATTTCTCCCCTGACAGGACCGGGAGCTGTGTGTTTACACACGCAGCTCCCGGTCCTCGCTCTCTAACGAGCGATCGCGGGTGCCTGGCGGCGATCGCGCCCGCCAGGGAAAGCGCACGGGGGCGAGCGCGCGCGCCCCTATTGGCTGCTGGGCGAGGTGACGTTATACTACGTGCTCTCGCCCAGCAGAGCCGACGTGCCGCCGTATAACTGCGTAGACATATGGATAGATGGGTGAGTTTGCTTTGAATATTGAAAATGAATTAAGTAGTGCTTCAGTTCATGGTGCTCAGATACAGTTTAGAACCTATAACACTGAATTCCAGGAGTTGTTTTTTCATTATGTGAAATGTAATTACCAACCACAAATCCATATCCATGCATAATATATTATTATGTTTACATATATTATGCTAATACTATGCTATTTGAATGCTTTTTTGCATTTAAACAAATTATTGTACACCAGGGGTGTCTTGAATTAAAATGTATGGAGGTCCAGTCGGCAAAATTTCTGTCTGAATCTCGTTAGCAATATAACACATTATGGTCCCTCTGTACATCATCGTCTCCAGTATACATTTCACATCGTAATCCTCTTTACATCACAGTCCCCTCTTTAAAACAGTCCCACAGTGTCCTCAGTTCCCCTTTACAACACTGCCCCCTTTACATTGCAGTGCCCTTTACACCACGCAGCACTCCTTTGCACCCCCTTTACACCACGCAGTACCCCTTTATACCACGGATTGCCCCTTTACACCACGCAGTGCCCCTTAAACAACACAGAGACCCTTTTAATTGCAAGCCTCCCCTGCACAGTCCTATGGTAGCTTTGGCAGGGTAGAGGCACTAATCATCCTGGGGTGTCCTCTCCCGGGCCTCCAGCCGGCCACCATGACAGTCTCAGGGGAGGACAGGCATTCCTCCTTGCTGATGTAAAACATCAGAATGGTCCAGGACAATTGGATGGACTTTCCAGGGCAAGAGGTAGAAGCCTACAGTGACGGTGGATCTGGAGAAGCAGCCGCAGATAGAGCTTCTGGAAGTAGGGACACTGCCTGAGCAGGTTTGGGAGCAGGGAAATTCAAGATGTTGGTGGTGTTCGGTGGAGTCATGGAGGGTATCGCCATCACTGTGGGTTCCAACGGTCCAGCGACAGGCAGATTAGTAGAGTCCTGGGAATAGGTGGTCACAGCATTATCTTCCCAGATGGGCATATCTCCTGTAGTAGGCAGTTCGGGGGCCCACAAGTGGGCCATTTTGGACATGGGGTGAAGTTCATGCTTCATCGTCATGATGGGCAGATTACCTGCAGCTCATCCCAATCGCATACCTGGCAGTGGGCGGGACCTGCGATTGGCCGGTACAAAGAGCCCATGTCCAGCACAGGGATAGGTTTGTTCCATGGCAGCACCTCACATGACATTGCAATGGCAGATGCGTAGCAAACCAGTTCTGGGAGGCTTCTGGGTTTCAGATGTTATATGCGCCCCTTATCAGGATTCCAGCCAGTCTGACACAGGAGCCAATCCAGAGTACATCACTCCAGTCACATTCTCAGTCTCTGGACAAGCCTGGACAAGTTATTGAAAATCTAACTACAGCCATGGTCTCTTTAATGGTGGACTTCAGGTGCATGAGGTGGGCGTATTCTGCCAACCACGCCAAGCTGTGGGCAGAGTCTATTCACCTTGCATGCAGGGTACCTTTTGTGTGGAACATGCTCATCAATGCCTGGGACCAGGCGGAGATTGTTATCATGCGAATATTCTAATGTTACAGCAGTTCCACGACTTAGAACTGAGCCCTCACTGTGTGCAGTATTAAAATACAGAGTTCCTTTAAAAAAAATGTGCTGTGTCACTGCACACTGTATCTGATGTATCTGATGTATGTTGCATTAGGAGGGACATGCTGAGCATGCACCCACTCCACCAGTTCAGTTTACCCCTTATGCCTCGTACACACGACCGGTTTTCCTGGCAGGAAAACCGCCATGAGAGCTTTTGGCCGGGAATTCCGGCCATGTGTATGCTCCATCGCAGTTTTCCCAACAGGAAACATGTTCTCTTTTTTCCCGCCGGGATTCCCGGCAGTTTTTAAGCCGGCAGTTTCCCTATAAGGAAAACCTGCGGTGAGCATACACATGCCAAAGCTCTCATGGCAGTTTTCCTGTCGGGAAAACCGGTTGTGTGTACAAGGTATTACTCCATTCCCAGTAACAAAATGGGGTCCCGCCGACCACATAGTGCGGACCTCAAGCATGCTTATATTAACTCCTTTTATTTCGTACCTATGTGACCAGGCCATGGATCTCCATAACGTGGGTTCAGATACAGTTGCTGTTGAATATTGACCTCTAAGGAGGGAGCCAGACAATGAAAATCTCGCTACCGGAGGACATGCCACCTTACCAGGTACCACACCTAACAACTGGTTGCTTTGTTTCTTGAATTTGTGCTTGGTCACTCTTAGCAACTACACTCCTCTTCCTTTTCTTGCCAAGGTAACCCCTTTGTTATGGTGTTAGTTCATACCGCTTTGTGCTTTACAGATCCTGGTTCTTTAGATACGCCAGAACCTACATGCACCCCTTTGAAAAACTTAAGACCATGCTTAGAACTAGGGTTGTCCCAATACCGATACCAGTATCGGGACCGATACCGAGTATTTGCGGGAGTACTTGTACTCCCGCAAATGCCCCCGATGCCTGGCCAAATACTTGTCTCCCCCCGCCACAAACAAACCCGCCGCCACAAACCGCAAAGCCGCCGCCGCATTTATCAGCGTGCGGGGAACATTACAGCTTTCGTTTAAATAGCTGTATCCGCGCGGCGTATAGACACTCCCCCTTGCGTGGGATTGGACGGATGATCTGTCCAATCCCGAGCAAGGGGGAGTGTCTATACACGGCGTGGCGGGGATACAACTATTCAAACGAAAGCTGTAATGTTCCCCGCACACTGATTAACGCGGCAGCGGCGGCATCATCTAGGTATGGGGGACATCGCTGGATATATGTGGGGGACATGGCTAGATATATGTGGGGCGACATGGCTGCAATATGTGGGGGACATGGCTGCATTATGTGGGGGACATGGCTGCATTATGTGGGGGACATGGCTGCATTATGTGGGGGACATGGCTGCATTATGTGGGGGATATGGCTGCAATATGTGGGGGACATGGCTGCAATATGTGGGGGACATGGCTGCAATATGTGGGGGACATGGCTGCAATATGTGGGGGGACATGGCTGCATATGTGGGGGGACATGGCTGCATATGTGGGGGGACATGGCTGCATATGTGGGGGGACATGGCTGCATTTGGGGACACATTTAAAAAAAAAGTATCGGTATTCGGTATCGGCGAGTACATGAAAAAAAGTATCGGTACTTGAACTAGGTCCTAAAAAAATGGTATCGGGGCAACCCTACTTGACGCCATCAACAAGGCGCTACTACAGTCAGCTGACTAAGTAGCACCAAAACGCAAAACTTGCATCCGGAAAAACAACTTTTGCTAAAGCAAGAGCGGAGAAGAGCAGAAGCTGCGTGGAAAAGGTGCTCTTCAGATAAAAACCTCACCATTTACAAGATAATAACAAAGAAATATCACAAAGAAATCTTCACGGCCAAAAAAAATCACTTCTCCAACATCATCGCAAATGCCCTAAACCGCCCCCGAGAACTCTTCAAGCTGGTCACTCAGACTATGAATCCTGCTTGTTTAGAGGCCCCCAACTCCCCCCCAAATCACAAATCAAATACCCACTTAAATCCGCCGCAATCACCAAAATTCACTCTAAAACCCATTTCCATCGATGCCACTAAAAATATCATCGGGACTCTGCGTAATAGCACAGCACCCAATGATATCATCCCCACTAAACTGCTGAAAGAAAGTGCCGATATACTGGCACCAGCTATCATGCAGCTCATAAACCAATCATTCAAGGAGGGCATGGTGCCCACCTTGCTGAAACAAGGTACAATAAAACCAATTCTAAAAAAAAACCACCCTTGGCCCCAAAGACCCAAACAACCGGAGGCCCATAAGGCCCCGTACACACGACCGGATCTGTCCGCTGAAACTGGTCCGACGGACCAGTTTCAGCAGACATATTCGGTCGTGTGTAGGCCCGACCGGACAATTGTCCGGCGGGTCGGACAGTTTCCAGCGGACGAATGTTTCTTAGCATGCTAAGAAACCTGTCCGCTGGAACCATGTCCGTCGGACATGTTCGGTCGTCATGTCCGGCGGACCGTTTTCAGCGGACTGTCCGGTCGTGTGTACGGGGCCTAACAGGTCTAAATGTTTTCTCCAAGGTAATGGAGAAAGTAGTTGTACAACAGCTGTAACTGCATTTAGACACCCATAAATTACTCGACCCGTTTCAATCAGGCTTCCGTCTGGGTCACGGAACAGAAACCTCGCTGCTCAAAATATGGGATGACATTCTAGAGGCCGCAGACGAAGGAGAATCCTGTCTCCTGATACTGCTGGACCTAAGCGCGGCTTTTGACACTGTAGACCACGGATTACTACTGGCTAGGCTAGCTGAAGTAGCCGGAGTCGCTGAAGGTGTTTTACCCTGGTTCTCCTCCTTCTTGGAAAACCGATCACAAATAGTGAAACTGGGATCTTTCACTTCTGAAAAACGTACGGTATCATGCGTAGTCCCTCAGGGATCTCCCTTGTCGCCCGTATTGTTTAATATTTATCTCTGCCCTCTCTTTGAAATCATCAGTAACCAGAAGTTACTTTACCATTCCTATGCAGATGACACACAACTGTATTTCCGCATCTGCAACAAAAAGGATCATTCTCTTGGACTAGAGAAATGCCTCACTCTAATAGATAACTGGATGACAAACAGTTATCTTAAACTCAACGGTTCGAAGACAGAACTTCTCCTGTTTCACACTAACCAGAAAAATCACCTGGACTCCCCCACCCATTCTGGGTAAAATCCTCACCCCTAGCACCAAAGTCAAAACTCTCGGAGTCATTTTCGACTCCTACATGACAATGGATGCACAAATAGGGTCAGTAGTCAGCGGATCACACCATCTGCTGCGCCTATTACGCAGACTCACTCCCTTTATCCCGAAAGAGGACATTGCAGTCGTGGTGGGAACAATCATCAATTCCAGACTTGACTACGCAAATGCCCTCTATCTAGGACTCCCCAAATACCAAATCTCCCGTCTGCAAGTCGTTCAAAATACGGCCGCTCGACTTGTGACTGGAAAAAAACATGGGAATCAATCTCACCTTCGCTGAGATCCCTTCATTGGTTGCCAGTAAAAGACAGAATCACTTTCAAGGCACTCTGCCTAATACATAAGTGTATTCACGGCAACGCCCCTCAATATCTAAGCGAAAAAATAAAAGCCCATAACCCCGATCACATTCTGCGAACCACCAATCAAAACCTCCTCCAGATACCCAAAGCCAGATACAAGTCCAAAGGACAGAGGCGGCTCTCTAATTAGGCATGTTAGGCGATTGCCTAAGGCCCCGCGATGACAGGGGCCTCGCCTAATTGAAAAGCCGACTCTGCTGGAAACAATGCCGCTGCGACAGCGCTGCGCACCAACGATCAGAGGGTTATTGTTGCTGCTGCCTGTGAGCTCTATTGCCAGGCAGTGGAGACTGGAGAGAGGACAGGGCCGTGGCTCTGTATGTGTCCTGGGGAGGAGGCGGGGCCAGTACTGTGTTGTCTGGGGGAGAAGAAGGTGAGGAGAAGTATTCCAGCAGCAAAATGTTAATACAGTGAGTGATTCCCGCTACTCTGGGGACGCAATCCCCGCACACCCGGAGGAGGCGCACAGCATCTGGTAAGCAGAGGGGAGGAGGACCCCGCCGGGGAGGAAGCCTCACCAGGGCTGTATGAAGCCGATGGGAGGTAGGAGAGAAGAGGTGTCATGCCACAACCTCCTTCTGCAGCCAGCTACCACCATCATCAGAGAGAGCCAGCCCCCACCCCAGCTCCTCCAGCATCCTTCAGCCATTGGTCTTTATATCCACCTCTGCCCCATCCCCCCACTCCCTTCCTCCTGATCATCAGTGCCACACTCAGGGCAGCTCAGTTATGTGCCAGTGTGCCAACCTGTGCTTGACAGCCCCTGACCCCTCCACCCTGCCCTTACCCCCACCTATGCAGGGCACCACTGGGGTCGGGAGGTCCCAACCCAGTCCAGTGCTGATGCTCGGTTGTGGTGGGTCGGGGGCGCTCTGCATCCTATGCTGGCACTGCCTGCTGATTGGCTACCTCCCTCACTGGCATCAGCACCGCGATAGAACACTGACACCAGCACCCAGATAGTGCTCTGTATCTCGGTGCTGGTGTCAGTGTTCTCTATCTGGGTGCTGGTGTCAGTGTTCTCTATCTGGGTGCTGGTGTCAGTGTTCTCTATCTGGGTGCTGGTGTCAGTCCCTCTATCTGGGTGCTGGTGTCAGTCTCTCTATCTCGGTGCTGGTGTCAGTCCCTGTATCTGGGTGCTGTTGTCAGTGTTCTCTATCTGGGTGCTGGAGTCAGTCCCTCTATCTGGGTGCTGGTGTCACTCCCTATATCTGGGTGCTGGTGTCACTCCCTATATATGGGTGCTGGTGTCAGTGTTCTCTATCTGGGTGCTGGAGTCAGTCCCTCTATCTGGGTGCTGGTGTCACTCCCTATATCTGGGTGCTGGTGTCACTCCCTATATATGGGTGCTGGTGTCAGTGTTCTCTGTCTGGGTGCTGGTGTCAGTGTTCTCTATCTGGGTGCTGGTGTCAGTGTTCTCTATCTGGGTGCTGGTGTCAGTGTTCTCTGTCTGGGTGCTGGTCAGTGTCTCTGTCTGGGTGCTGGTGTCAGTCCCTCTATCTGGGTGCTGGTGTCAGTGTTCTCTGTCTGGGTGCTGGTGTCAGTGTTCTCTATCTGGGTGCTGGTGTCAGTCCCTCCATCTGGGTGCTGGTGTCAGTCCCTCCATCTGGGTGCTGGTGTCAGTGTTCTCTGTCTGGGTGCTGGTGTCAGTGTTCTCTATATGGGTGCTGGTGTCAGTCCCTCTATCTGGGTGCTGGTGTCAGTCCCTCTAGCTGGGTGCTGGTGTCAGTCCCTCTAGCTGGGTGCTGGTGTCAGTCCCTCTAGCTGGGTGCTGGTGTCAGTCCCTCTATCTGGGTGCTGGTGTCAGTGCTCTCTATCTGGGTGCTGGTGTCAGTCCCTGTATCTCGGTGCTGGTGTCAGTGCTCTCTATCTGGGTGCTGGTGTCAGTCCCTCTATCTGGGTGCTGGTGTCAGTCCCTGTATCTCGGTGCTGGTGTCAGTCCCTCTATCTGGGTGCTGGTGTCAGTGCTCTCTATATGGGTGCTGGTGTCAGTCCCTCTATCTGGGTGCTGGTGTCAGTCCCTGTATCTCGGTGCTGGTGTCAGTGTTCTCTATATGGGTGCTGGTGTCAGTGCTCTCTATCTGGGTGCTGGTGTCAGTCCCTCTAGCTGGGTGCTGGTGTCAGTCCCTGTATCTCGGTGCTGGTGTCAGTCCCTCTATCTGGGTGCTGGTGTCAGTGCTCTCTATATGGGTGCTGGTGTCAGTCCCTCTATCTGGGTGCTGGTGTCAGTCCCTGTATCTCGGTGCTGGTGTCAGTGCTCTCTATCTGGGTGCTGGTGTCAGTCCCTCTAGCTGGGTGCTGGTGTCAGTCCCTCTAGCTGGGTGCTGGTGTCAGTCCCTCTAGCTGGGTGCTGGTGTCAGTCCCTCTATCTGGGTGCTGGTGTCAGTCCCTCTATCTGGGTGCTGGTGTCAGTGCTCTCTAGCTGGGTGCTGGTGTCAGTGCTCTCTATCTGGGTGCTGGTGTCAGTCCCTGTATCTCGGTGCTGGTGTCAGTCCCTCTATCTGGGTGCTGGTGTCAGTGTTCTCTATGTGGGTGCTGGTGTCAGTGCTCTCTATCTGGGTGCTGGTGTCAGTCCCTCTATCTGGGTGCTGGTGTCAGTCCCTGTATCTCGGTGCTGGTGTCAGTCCCTCTATCTGGGTGCTGGTGTCAGTGCTCTCTATATGGGTGCTGGTGTCAGTCCCTCTATCTGGGTGCTGGTGTCAGTCCCTGTATCTCGGTGCTGGTGTCAGTGTTCTCTATATGGGTGCTGGTGTCAGTGCTCTCTATCTGGGTGCTGGTGTCAGTCCCTCTAGCTGGGTGCTGGTGTCAGTCCCTGTATCTCGGTGCTGGTGTCAGTCCCTCTATCTGGGTGCTGGTGTCAGTGCTCTCTATATGGGTGCTGGTGTCAGTCCCTCTATCTGGGTGCTGGTGTCAGTCCCTGTATCTCGGTGCTGGTGTCAGTGCTCTCTATCTGGGTGCTGGTGTCAGTCCCTCTAGCTGGGTGCTGGTGTCAGTCCCTCTAGCTGGGTGCTGGTGTCAGTCCCTCTAGCTGGGTGCTGGTGTCAGTCCCTCTATCTGGGTGCTGGTGTCAGTCCCTCTATCTGGGTGCTGGTGTCAGTCCCTCTATCTGGGTGCTGGTGTCAGTGCTCTCTATCTGGGTGCTGGTGTCAGTCCCTGTATCTCGGTGCTGGTGTCAGTCCCTCTATCTGGGTGCTGGTGTCAGTGCTCTCTATCTGGGTGCTGGTGTCAGTCCCTGTATCTCGGTGCTGGTGTCAGTCCCTCTATCTGGGTGTTGGTGTCAGTGCTCTTTGACACCAACACTGAGATACAGAGCACTGACACCTGTACTTTAAAGCTCTTAAAGCAATTTATATAGTTACATTTTTCATCGCTTTAATTCTTTTTCCCAGTGGGGCCTCATGTCTAGGTTTTGCCTATAAGGCCTCACAAAGCCTAGAGCCGCCTCTGCCAAAGGAGATGGAAGATTTGCAGTCCAGGGACCTCGCCTGTGGAATGCGCCACCAACCCCCATCCCACTGGAGTCACACCACTTGGCCTTCAGGAGAAAGATTAAAACCCATCTCTTCTGAGGTCAGGGGGTTCCTTACCCATGGAATGGATACAGCGCCCAGAGGCCATTCAGTTTGCATGTGTTGTGCTTTACAAGTCTCTCACTCACTCACTCACTCAGTGTGCAGGGATCATCAGGGGACAGTATATAGAGAGTGCAGGGATCATCAGAGGACAGTATATAGAGAGTGCAGGGATCATCAGGGGACAGTATATAGAGAGTGCAGGGATCATCAGGGGACAGTATATAGAGAGTGCAGGGATCATCAGGGGACAGTATATAGAGAGCGCAGGGATCATCAGGGGACAGTATATAGAGAGTGCAGGGATCATCAGGGGACAGTATATAGAGAGTGCAGGGATCATCAGGGGACAGTATATAGAGTGCAGGGATCATCAGGGGACAGTATATAGAGAGTGCAGGGATCATCAGGGGACAGTATATAGGGAGTGCAGGGATCATCAGGGGACAGTATATATAGAGTGCAGGGATCATCAGGGGACAGTATATAGAGAGTGCAGGGATCATCAGGGGACAGTATATAGAGAGTGTAGGGATCATCAGGGGACAGTATATAGAGAGTGCAGGGATCATCAGGGGACAGTATGTAGAGAGTGCAGGGATCATCAGGGGACAGTATGTAGAGAGTGCAGGGATCATCAGGGGACAGTATATATAGAGTGCAGGGATCATCAGGGTACAGTATATAGAGAGTGCAGGGATCATCAGGGGACAGTATATAGAGAGTGCAGGGATCATCAGGGGACAGTATATAGGGAGTGCAGGGATCATCAGGGGACAGTATATATAGAGTGCAGGGATCATCAGGGGACAGTATATAGAGAGTGCAGGGATCATCAGGGGACAGTATATAGAGGGTGCAGGGATCATCAGGGGACAGTATATAGAGAGTGCAGGGATCATCAGGGGACAGTATGTAGAGAGTGCAGGGATCATCAGGGGACAGTATGTAGAGAGCGCAGGGATCATCAGGGGACAGTATATAGGGAGTGCAGGGATCATCAGGGGACAGTATATATAGAGTGCAGGGATCATCAGGGGACAGTATATAGAGAGTGCAGGGATCATCAGGGGACAGTATATAGAGAGTGTAGGGATCATCAGGGGACAGTATATAGAGAGTGTAGGGATCATCAGGGGACAGTATATAGAGAGTGCAGGGATCATCGGGGGACAGTATATATAGAGTGCAGGGATCATCAGAGGACAGTATATATAGAGTGCAGGGATCATCAGGGGACAGTATATAGAGAGCGCAGGGATCATCAGGGGACAGTATATAGAGAGTGCAGGGATCATCGGGGGACAGTATATAGAGAGTGCAGGGATCATCAGGGGACAGTATATAGAGAGCGCAGGGATCATCAGGGGACAGTATATAGAGAGTGCAGGGATCATCAGGGGACAGTATATAGAGAGTGCAGGGATCATCAGGGGACAGTATATAGAGAGTGCAGGGATCATCAGGGGACAGTATATAGAGAGTGCAGGGATCATCAGGGGACAGTATATAGAGAGTGCAGGGATCATCAGGGGACAGTATATATAGAGAGTGCAGGGATCATCAGGGGACAGTATGTAGAGAGCGCAGGGATCATCAGGGGACAGTATATAGAGAGTGCAGGGATCATCAGGGGACAGTATATAGGGAGTGCAGGGATCATCAGGGGACAGTATATATAGAGTGCAGGGATCATCAGGGTACAGTATATAGAGAGTGCAGGGATCATCAGGGGACAGTATATAGAGAGTGCAGGGATCATCAGGGGACAGTATATAGGGAGTGCAGGGATCATCAGGGGACAGTATATATAGAGTGCAGGGATCATCAGGGGACAGTATATAGAGAGTGCAGGGATCATCAGGGGACAGTATATAGAGGGTGCAGGGATCATCAGGGGACAGTATATAGAGAGTGTAGGGATCATCAGGGGACAGTATATAGAGAGTGCAGGGATCATCAGGGGACAGTATGTAGAGAGTGCAGGGATCATCAGGGGACAGTATGTAGAGAGCGCAGGGATCATCAGGGGACAGTATATAGGGAGTGCAGGGATCATCAGGGGACAGTATATATAGAGTGCAGGGATCATCAGGGGACAGTATATAGAGAGTGCAGGGATCATCAGGGGACAGTATATAGAGAGTGTAGGGATCATCAGGGGACAGTATATAGAGAGTGTAGGGATCATCAGGGGACAGTATATAGAGAGTGCAGGGATCATCGGGGGACAGTATATATAGAGTGCAGGGATCATCAGAGGACAGTATATATAGAGTGCAGGGATCATCAGGGGACAGTATATAGAGAGCGCAGGGATCATCAGGGGACAGTATATAGGGAGTGCAGGGATCATCAGGGGACAGTATATAGAGAGTGCAGGGATCATCAGGGGACAGTATATAGAGAGTGCAGGGATCATCAGGGGACAGTATATAGAGAGTGCAGGGATCATCAGGGGACAGTATATAGAGAGTGCAGGGATCATCAGGGGACAGTATATAGAGAGTGCAGGGATCATCAGGGGACAGTATATAGAGAGTGCAGGGATCATCAGGGGACAGTATATATAGAGAGCGCAGGGATCATCAGGGTACAGTATATAGAGAGTGCAGGGATCATCAGGGGACAGTATATAGAGAGTGCAGGGATCATCAGGGGACAGTATATAGGGAGTGCAGGGATCATCAGAGGACAGTATATATAGAGTGCAGGGATCATCAGGGGACAGTATATAGAGAGTGCAGGGATCATCAGGGGACAGTATATATAGAGTGCAGGGATCATCAGGGGACAGTATATATAGAGTGCAGGGATCATCAGGGGACAGTATATAGAGAGTGCAGGGATCATCGGGGGACAGTATATAGAGAGTGCAGGGATCATCAGGGGACAGTATATAGAGAGCGCAGGGATCATCAGGGGACAGTATATAGAGAGTGCAGGGATCATCAGGGGACAGTATATAGAGAGTGCAGGGATCATCAGGGGACAGTATATAGAGAGCGCAGGGATCATCAGGGGACAGTATATAGAGAGTGCAGGGATCATCAGGGGACAGTATATAGAGAGTGCAGGGATCATCAGGGGACAGTATATAGAGAGTGCAGGGATCATCAGGGGACAGTATATATAGAGTGCAGGGATCATCAGGGGACAGTATATAGAGAGTGCAGGGATCATCAGGGGACAGTATATAGAGAGTGTAGGGATCATCAGGGGACAGTATATAGAGAGTGCAGGGATCATCAGGGGACAGTATGTAGAGAGTGCAGGGATCATCAGGGGACAGTATGTAGAGAGCGCAGGGATCATCAGGGGACAGTATATAGAGAGTGCAGGGATCATCAGGGGACAGTATATAGGGAGTGCAGGGATCATCAGGGGACAGTATATATAGAGTGCAGGGATCATCAGGGTACAGTATATAGAGAGTGCAGGGATCATCAGGGGACAGTATATAGAGAGTGCAGGGATCATCAGGGGACAGTATATAGGGAGTGCAGGGATCATCAGGGGACAGTATATATAGAGTGCAGGGATCATCAGGGGACAGTATATAGAGAATGCAGGGATCATCAGAGGACAGTATATATAGAGTGTAGGGATCATCAGGGGACAGTATATAGAGAGTGCAGGGATCATCAGGGGACAGTATATATAGAGTGTAGGGATCATCAGGGGACAGTATATATAGAGTGCAGGGATCATCAGGGGACAGTATATAGAGAGTGTAGGGATCATCAGGGGACAGTATATAGAGAGTGCAGGGATCATCAGGGGACAGTATGTAGAGAGTGCAGGGATCATCAGGGGACAGTATGTAGAGAGCGCAGGGATCATCAGGGGACAGTATATAGGGAGTGCAGGGATCATCAGGGGACAGTATATATAGAGTGCAGGGATCATCAGGGGACAGTATATAGAGAGTGCAGGGATCATCAGGGGACAGTATATAGAGAGTGTAGGGATCATCAGGGGACAGTATATAGAGAGTGCAGGGATCATCAGGGGACAGTATATAGAGAGTGCAGGGATCATCAGGGGACAGTATATAGAGAGTGCAGGGATCATCAGGGGACAGTATATAGAGAGTGCAGGGATCATCAGGGGACAGTATATATAGAGAGCGCAGGGATCATCAGGGTACAGTATATAGAGAGTGCAGGGATCATCAGGGGACAGTATATAGAGAGTGCAGGGATCATCAGGGGACAGTATATAGGGAGTGCAGGGATCATCAGAGGACAGTATATATAGAGTGCAGGGATCATCAGGGGACAGTATATAGAGAGTGCAGGGATCATCAGGGGACAGTATATATAGAGTGCAGGGATCATCAGGGGACAGTATATATAGAGTGCAGGGATCATCAGGGGACAGTATATAGAGAGTGCAGGGATCATCGGGGGACAGTATATAGAGAGTGCAGGGATCATCAGGGGACAGTATATAGAGAGCGCAGGGATCATCAGGGGACAGTATATAGAGAGTGCAGGGATCATCAGGGGACAGTATATAGAGAGTGCAGGGATCATCAGGGGACAGTATATAGAGAGTGCAGGGATCATCAGGGGACAGTATATAGAGAGTGCAGGGATCATCAGGGGACAGTATATAGGGAGTGCAGGGATCATCAGGGGACAGTATATATAGAGTGCAGGGATCATCAGGGGACAGTATATAGAGAGTGCAGGGATCATCAGGGGACAGTATATAGAGAGTGTAGGGATCATCAGGGGACAGTATATAGAGAGTGCAGGGATCATCAGGGGACAGTATGTAGAGAGTGCAGGGATCATCAGGGGACAGTATATAGAGGGTGCAGGGATCATCAGGGGACAGTATATAGGGAGTGCAGGGATCATCATGGGACAGTATATAGAGAGTGTAGGGATCATCAGGGGACAGTATATAGAGAGTGCAGGGATCATCAGGGGACAGTATGTAGAGAGTGCAGGGATCATCAGGGGACAGTATGTAGAGAGCGCAGGGATCATCAGGGGACAGTATATAGGGAGTGCAGGGATCATCAGGGGACAGTATATATAGAGTGCAGGGATCATCAGGGGACAGTATATAGAGAGTGCAGGGATCATCAGGGGACAGTATATAGAGAGTGTAGGGATCATCAGGGGACAGTATATAGAGAGTGTAGGGATCATCAGGGGACAGTATATAGAGAGTGCAGGGATCATCGGGGGACAGTATATATAGAGTGCAGGGATCATCAGAGGACAGTATATATAGAGTGCAGGGATCATCAGGGGACAGTATATAGAGAGCGCAGGGATCATCAGGGGACAGTATATAGAGAGTGCAGGGATCATCGGGGGACAGTATATAGAGAGTGCAGGGATCATCAGGGGACAGTATATAGAGAGCGCAGGGATCATCAGGGGACAGTATATAGAGAGTGCAGGGATCATCAGGGGACAGTATATAGAGAGTGCAGGGATCATCAGGGGACAGTATATAGAGAGTGCAGGGATCATCAGGGGACAGTATATAGAGAGTGCAGGGATCATCAGGGGACAGTATATAGAGAGTGCAGGGATCATCAGGGGACAGTATATATAGAGAGTGCAGGGATCATCAGGGGACAGTATGTAGAGAGCGCAGGGATCATCAGGGGACAGTATATAGAGAGTGCAGGGATCATCAGGGGACAGTATATAGGGAGTGCAGGGATCATCAGGGGACAGTATATATAGAGTGCAGGGATCATCAGGGTACAGTATATAGAGAGTGCAGGGATCATCAGGGGACAGTATATAGAGAGTGCAGGGATCATCAGGGGACAGTATATAGGGAGTGCAGGGATCATCAGGGGACAGTATATATAGAGTGCAGGGATCATCAGGGGACAGTATATAGAGAGTGCAGGGATCATCAGGGGACAGTATATAGAGGGTGCAGGGATCATCAGGGGACAGTATATAGAGAGTGTAGGGATCATCAGGGGACAGTATATAGAGAGTGCAGGGATCATCAGGGGACAGTATGTAGAGAGTGCAGGGATCATCAGGGGACAGTATGTAGAGAGCGCAGGGATCATCAGGGGACAGTATATAGGGAGTGCAGGGATCATCAGGGGACAGTATATATAGAGTGCAGGGATCATCAGGGGACAGTATATATAGAGTGCAGGGATCATCAGGGGACAGTATATAGAGAGTGCAGGGATCATCAGGGGACAGTATATAGAGAGTGCAGGGATCATCAGGGGACAGTATATAGAGAGTGCAGGGATCATCAGGGGACAGTATATATAGAGTGCAGGGATCATCAGGGGACAGTATATAGAGAGTGCAGGGATCATCAGGGGACAGTATATAGAGAGTGTAGGGATCATCAGGGGACAGTATATAGAGAGTGTAGGGATCATCAGGGGACAGTATATAGAGAGTGCAGGGATCATCGGGGGACAGTATATATAGAGTGCAGGGATCATCAGAGGACAGTATATATAGAGTGCAGGGATCATCAGGGGACAGTATATAGAGAGCGCAGGGATCATCAGGGGACAGTATATAGAGAGTGCAGGGATCATCGGGGGACAGTATATAGAGAGTGCAGGGATCATCAGGGGACAGTATATAGAGAGTGCAGGGATCATCAGGGGACAGTATATAGAGAGTGCAGGGATCATCAGGGGACAGTATATAGAGAGTGCAGGGATCATCAGGGGACAGTATATAGAGAGTGCAGGGATCATCAGGGGACAGTATATAGAGAGTGCAGGGATCATCAGGGGACAGTATATATAGAGAGCGCAGGGATCATCAGGGTACAGTATATAGAGAGTGCAGGGATCATCAGGGGACAGTATATAGAGAGTGCAGGGATCATCAGGGGACAGTATATAGAGAGTGCAGGGATCATCAGGGGACAGTATATATAGAGTGCAGGGATCATCAGGGGACAGTATATAGAGAGTGCAGGGATCATCAGGGGACAGTATATAGAGAGTGCAGGGATCATCAGGGTACAGTATATAGAGAGTGCAGGGATCATCAGGGGACAGTATATAGAGAGTGCAGGGATCATCGGGGGACAGTATATAGGGAGTGCAGGGATCATCAGAGGACAGTATATATAGAGTGCAGGGATCATCAGGGGACAGTATATAGAGAGTGCAGGGATCATCAGGGGACAGTATATATAGAGTGCAGGGATCATCAGGGGACAGTATATATAGAGTGCAGGGATCATCAGGGGACAGTATATAGAGAGTGCAGGGATCATCGGGGGACAGTATATAGAGAGTGCAGGGATCATCAGGGGACAGTATATAGAGAGTGCAGGGATCATCAGGGGACAGTATATAGAGAGTGCAGGGATCATCAGGGGACAGTATATAGAGAGTGCAGGGATCATCAGGGGACAGTATATATAGAGTGCAGGGATCATCAGGGGACAGTATATAGAGAGTGCAGGGATCATCAGGGGACAGTATATAGAGAGTGTAGGGATCATCAGGGGACAGTATATAGAGAGTGCAGGGATCATCAGGGGACAGTATGTAGAGAGTGCAGGGATCATCAGGGGACAGTATGTAGAGAGCGCAGGGATCATCAGGGGACAGTATATAGAGAGTGCAGGGATCATCAGGGGACAGTATATAGGGAGTGCAGGGATCATCAGGGGACAGTATATATAGAGTGCAGGGATCATCAGGGTACAGTATATAGAGAGTGCAGGGATCATCAGGGGACAGTATATATAGAGTGCAGGGATCATCAGGGGACAGTATATAGGGAGTGCAGGGATCATCAGGGGACAGTATATAGAGAGTGCAGGGATCATCAGGGGACAGTATATAGGGAGTGCAGGGATCATCAGGGGACAGTATATATAGAGTGCAGGGATCATCAGGGGACAGTATATAGAGAGTGCAGGGATCATCAGGGGACAGTATGTAGAGAGTGCAGGGATCATCAGGGGACAGTATGTAGAGAGCGCAGGGATCATCAGGGGACAGTATATAGGGAGTGCAGGGATCATCAGGGGACAGTATATATAGAGTGCAGGGATCATCAGGGGACAGTATATAGAGAGTGCAGGGATCATCAGGGGACAGTATATAGAGAGTGCAGGGATCATCAGGGGACAGTATATAGAGAGTGTAGGGATCATCAGGGGACAGTATATAGAGAGTGCAGGGATCATCGGGGGACAGTATATATAGAGTGCAGGGATCATCAGAGGACAGTATATATAGAGTGCAGGGATCATCAGGGGACAGTATATAGAGAGCGCAGGGATCATCAGGGGACAGTATATAGAGAGTGCAGGGATCATCGGGGGACAGTATATAGAGAGTGCAGGGATCATCAGGGGACAGTATATAGAGAGTGCAGGGATCATCAGGGGACAGTATATAGAGAGTGCAGGGATCATCAGGGGACAGTATATAGAGAGTGCAGGGATCATCAGGGGACAGTATATATAGAGAGCGCAGGGATCATCAGGGTACAGTATATAGAGAGTGCAGGGATTATCAGGGGACAGTATATAGAGAGTGCAGGGATCATCATGGGACAGTATATAGAGAGTGCAGGGATCATCAGGGGACAGTATATAGAGAGTGCAGGGATCATCAGGGGACAGTATATAGGGAGTGCAGGGATCATCAGAGGACAGTATATATAGAGTGCAGGGATCATCAGGGGACAGTATATAGAGAGTGCAGGGATCATCAGGGGACAGTATATATAGAGTGCAGGGATCATCAGGGGACAGTATATATAGAGTGCAGGGATCATCAGGGGACAGTATATAGAGAGTGCAGGGATCATCGGGGGACAGTATATAGAGAGTGCAGGGATCATCAGGGGACAGTATATAGAGAGCGCAGGGATCATCAGGGGACAGTATATAGAGAGTGCAGGGATCATCAGGGGACAGTATATAGAGAGTGCAGGGATCATCAGGGGACAGTATATAGAGAGTGCAGGGATCATCAGGGGACAGTATATATAGAGTGCAGGGATCATCAGGGGACAGTATATAGAGAGTGCAGGGATCATCAGGGGACAGTATATAGAGAGTGCAGAGATTATCAGGGGACAGTATATAGAGAGTGCAGGGATCATCAGGGGACAGTATATAGAGAGTGCAGGGATCATCAGGGGACAGTATATAGAGAGTGCAGGGATCATCAGGGGACAGTATATAGAGAGTGCAGGGATCATCAGGGGACAGTATATAGAGAGTGTAGGGATCATCAGGGGACAGTATATAGAGAGTGTAGGGATCATCAGGGGACAGTATATAGGGAGTGCAGGGATCATCAGAGGACAGTATATATAGAGTGCAGGGATCATCAGGGGACAGTATATAGAGAGCGCAGGGATCATCAGGGGACAGTATATAGAGAGTGCAGGGATCATCGGGGGACAGTATATAGAGAGTGCAGGGATCATCAGGGGACAGTATATAGAGAGTGCAGGGATCATCAGGGGACAGTATATAGAGAGTGCAGGGATCATCAGGGGACAGTATATAGAGAGTGCAGGGATCATCAGGGGACAGTATATAGAGAGTGCAGGGATCATCAGGGGACAGTATATAGGGAGTGCAGGGATCATCAGGGGACAGTATATAGAGAGTGCAGGGATCATCAGGGGACAGTATATAGAGAGTGCAGGGATCATCAGGGGACAGTATATAGAGAGTGCAGGGATCATCAGGGGACAGTATATAGAGAGTGCAGGGATCATCAGGGGACAGTATATAGAGAGTGCAGGGATCATCAGGGGACAGTATATATAGAGTGCAGGGATCATCAGGGGACAGTATATATAGAGTGCAGGGATCATCAGGGGACAGTATATAGAGAGTGCAGGGATCATCGGGGGACAGTATATAGAGAGTGCAGGGATCGTCAGGGGACAGTATATAGAGAGCGTAGGGATCATCAGGGGACAGTATATAGAGAGCGCAGGGATCATCAGGGGACAGTATATAGAGAGCGCAGGGATCATCAGGGGACAGTATATAGAGAGTGCAGGGATCATCGGGGGACAGTATATAGAGAGTGCAGGGATCATCAGGGGACAGTATATAGGGAGTGCAGGGATCATCAGAGGACAGTATATATAGAATGCAGGGATCATCAGGGGACAGTATATAGAGAGTGCAGGGATCATCAGGGGACAGTATATATAGAGTGCAGGGATCATCAGGGGACAGTATATAGAGAGCGCAGGGATCATCAGGGGACAGTATATAGAGAGCGCAGGGATCATCAGGGGACAGTATATAGAGAGTGCAGGGATCATCAGGGGACAGTATATAGAGAGTGCAGGGATCATCGGGGGACAGTATATAGGGAGTGCAGGGATCATCAGGGGACAGTATATAGAGAGCGCAGGGATCATCAGGGGACAGTATATAGAGAGTGTAGGGATCATCAGGGGACAGTATATAGAGAGCGCAGGGATCATCAGGGGACAGTATATAGAGAGTGCAGGGATCATCAGGGGACAGTATATAGGGAGTGCAGGGATCATCAGAGGACAGTATATATAGAGTGCAGGGATCATCAGGGGACAGTATATAGAGAGTGCAGGGATCATCAGGGGACAGTATATATAGAGTGCAGGGATCATCAGGGGACAGTATATAGAGAGTGCAGGGATCATCAGGGGACAGTATATAGGGAGTGCAGGGATCATCAGGGGACAGTATATAGAGAGTGCAGGGATCATCGGGGGACAGTATATTGAGAGTGCAGGGATCATCAGGGGACAGTATATATAGAGTGCAGGGATCATCAGGGGACAGTATATAGAGAGTGCAGGGATCATCGGGGGACAGTATATAGAGAGTGCAGGGATCATCAGGGGACAGTATATAGGGAGTGCAGGGATCATCAGGGGACAGTATATAGAGAGTGCAGGGATCATCAGGGTACAGTATATAGAGAGTGCAGGGATCATCAGGGGACAGTATATAGAGAGTGCAGGGATCATCGGGGGACAGTATATAGAGAGTGCAGGGATCATCAGGGGACAGTATATAGAGAGGGCAGGGATCATCGGGGGACAGTATATAGAGAGTGCAGGGATCATCATGGGACATTATATAGAGAGTGTAGGGATCATCAGGGGACAGTATATAGAGAGTGTAGGGATCATCAGGGGACAGTATATAGGGAGTGCAGGGATCATCAGAGGACAGTATATATAGAGTGCAGGGATCATCAGGGGACAGTATATAGAGAGTGCAGGGATCATCGGGGGACAGTATATAGAGAGCGCAGGGATCATCAGGGGACAGTATATAGAGAGCGCAGGGATCATCAGGGGACAGTATATATAGAGTGCAGGGATCATCAGGGGACAGTATATATAGAGTGCAGGGATTATCAGGGGACAGTATATAGAGAGTGCAGGGATCATCAGGGGACAGTATATAGGGAGTGCAGGGATCATCAGGGGACAGTATATAGAGAGCGCAGGGATCATCAGGGGACAGTATATAGAGAGCGCAGGGATCATCAGGGGACAGTATATATAGAGTGCAGGGATCATCAGGGGACAGTATATAGAGAGTGCAGGGATTATCAGGGGACAGTATATAGAGAGTGCAGGGATCATCAGGGGACAGTATATAGAGAGTGCAGGGATCATCAGGCGACAGTATATAGAGAGTGCAGGGATCATCAGGGGACAGTATATAGAGAGTGCAGGGATCATCGGGGGACAGTATATATAGAGTGCAGGGATCATCAGGGGACAGTATATAGAGAGTGCAGGGATCATCAGGGGACAGTATATAGAGAGTGCAGGGATCATCAGGGGACAGTATATAGAGAGCGCAGGGATCATCAGGGGACAGTATATAGAGAGCGCAGGGATCATCATGGGACAGTATATAGAGAGTGCAGGGATCATCAGGGGACAGTATATATAGAGTGCAGGGATCATCAGGGGACAGTATATATAGAGTGCAGGGATTATCAGGGGACAGTATATAGAGAGTGCAGGGATCATCAGGGGACAGTATATAGAGAGTGCAGGGATCATCAGGGGACAGTATATAGAGAGTGCAGGGATCATCAGGGGACAGTATATATAGAGTGCAGGGATCATCAGGGGACAGTATATAGAGAGTGCAGGGATCATCGGGGGACAGTATATAGAGAGTGCAGGGATCATCAGGGGACAGTATATAGAGAGTGCAGGAATCATCAGGGGACAGTATATAGGGAGTGCAGGGATCATCAGGGGACAGTATATAGAGAGTGCAGGGATCATCAGGGGACAGTATATAGAGAGTGCAGGGATCATCAGGGGACAGTATATAGAGAGTGCAGGGATCATCGGGGGACAGTATATAGGGAGTGCAGGGATCATCAGGGGACAGTATATAGAGAGTGCAGGGATCATCAGGGGACAGTATATAGAGAGTGCAGGGATCATCAGGGGACAGTATATAGAGAGTGCAGGGATCATCGGGGGACAGTATATATAGAGTGCAGGGATCATCAGGGGACAGTATATAGAGAGTGCAGGGATCATCAGGGGACAGTATATAGAGAGTGCAGGGATCATCAGGGGACAGTATATAGAGAGTGCAGGGATCATCATGGGACAGTATATAGAGAGTGCAGGGATCATCAGGGGACAGTATATAGAGAGTGCAGGGATCATCAGGGGACAGTATATATAGAGAGTGCAGGGATCATCAGGGGACAGTATATAGAGAGCGCAGGGATCATCAGGGGACAGTATATAGAGAGTGCAGGGATCATCAGGGGACAGTATATAGAGAGTGCAGGGATCATCGGGGGACAGTATATATAGAGTGCAGGGATCATCAGGGGACAGTATATAGAGAGTGCAGGGATCATCAGGGGACAGTATATAGAGAGCGCAGGGATCATCAGGGGACAGTATATATAGAGTGCAGGGATCATCATGGGACAGTATATAGAGAGTGCAGGGATCATCAGGGGACAGTATATAGAGAGTGCAGGGATCATCAGGGGACAGTATATAGAGAGTGCAGGGATCATCAGGGGACAGTATATAGAGAGCGCAGGGATCATCAGGGGACAGTATATAGAGAGCGCAGGGATCATCATGGGACAGTATATAGAGAGCGCAGGGATCATCATGGGACAGTATATAGAGAGTGCAGGGATCATCGGGGGACAGTATATATAGAGTGCAGGGATCATCAGGGGACAGTATATAGAGAGTGCAGGGATCATCGGGGACAGTATATAGAGAGTGCAGGGATCATCAGGGGACAGTATATAGAGAGTGCAGGAATCATCAGGGGACAGTATATAGAGAGTGCAGGGATCATCATGGGACAGTATATAGAGAGTGCAGGGATCATCAGGGGACAGTATATAGAGAGTGCAGGGATCATCGGGGGACAGAATATAGAGGGTGCAGGGATCATCGGGGGACAGTATATAGAGAGTGCAGGGATCATCAGGGGACAGTATATAGAGAGTGCAGGGATCATCGGGGGACAGTATATAGGGAGTGCAGGGATCATCAGGGGACAGTATATAGAGAGTGCAGGGATCATCAGGGGACAGTATATAGAGAGTGCAGGGATCATCAGGGGACAGTATATAGAGAGTGCAGGGATCATCAGGGGACAGTATATAGAGAGTGCAGGGATCATCAGGGGACAGTATATAGAGAGTGCAGGGATCATCAGGGGACAGTATATAGAGAGTGCAGGGATCATCAGGGGACAGTATATAGAGAGTGCAGGGATCATCATGGGACAGTATATAGAGAGTGCAGGGATCATCAGGGGACAGTATATAGAGAGTGCAGGGATCATCAGGGGACAGTATATAGAGAGTGCAGGGATCATCAGGGGACAGTATATATAGAGTGCAGGGATCATCAGGGGACAGTATATATAGAGTGCAGGGATCATCGGGGGACAGTATATATAGAGTGCAGGGATCATCAGGGGACAGTATATAGAGAGCGCAGGGATCATCAGGGGACAGTATATAGAGAGTGCAGGGATCATCAGAGGACAGTATATAGAGAGTGCAGGGATCATCAGGGGACAGTATATAGAGAGTGCAGGGATCATCAGGGGACAGTATATAGAGAGCGCAGGGATCATCAGGGGACAGTATATATAGAGTGCAGGGATCATCAGGGGACAGTATATATAGAGTGCAGGGATCATCAGGGGACAGTATATAGAGAGTGCAGGGATCATCATGGGACAGTATATAGAGAGTGCAGGGATCATCAGGGGACAGTATATAGAGAGTGCAGGGATCATCAGGGGACAGTATATAGAGAGTGCAGGGATCATCAGGGGACAGTATATAGAGAGCGTAGGGATCATCAGGGGACAGTATATAGAGAGTGCAGGGATCATCAGGGGACAGTATATATAGAGAGTGCAGGGATCATCGGGGGACAGTATATAGAGAGCGCAGGGATCATCAGGGGACAGTATATATAGAGAGTGCAGGGATTATCAGGGGACAGTATATAGAGAGTGCAGGGATCATCAGGGGACAGTATATATAGAGAGTGCAGGGATCATCAGGGGACAGTATATAGAGAGTGCAGGGATCATCAGGGGACAGTATATAGAGAGTGCAGGGATCATCAGGGGACAGTATATATAGAGTGCAGGGATCATCAGGGGACAGTATATAGAGAGTGTAGGGATCATCAGAGGACAGTATATATAGAGAGTGCAGGGATCATCGGGGGACAGTATATAGAGAGCGCAGGGATCATCAGGGGACAGTATATAGAGAGTGCAGGGATCATCAGGGGACAGTATATAGAGAGCGCAGGGATCATCAGGGGACAGTATATAGAGAGTGCAGGGATCGTCAGGGGACAGTATATAGAGAGCGCAGGGATCATCAGGGGACAGTATATAGGGAGTGCAGGGATCATCAGGGGACAGTATATATAGAGTGCAGGGATCATCAGGGGACAGTATATAGAGAGTGCAGGGATCATCCGGGGACAGTATATATAGAGTGCAGGGATCATCAGGGGACAGTATATAGAGAGTGCAGGGATCATCAGGGGACAGTATATAGAGAGTGCAGGGATCATCAGGGGACAGTATATAGGGAGTGCAGGGATCATCAGGGGACAGTATATAGAGAGTGCAGGGATCATCAGGGGACAGTATATAGAGAGTGCAGGGATCATCAGGGGACAGTATATAGAGAGTGCAGGGATCATCAGGGGACAGTATATATAGAGAGCGCAGGGATCATCAGGGGACAGTATATAGAGAGTGCAGGGATCATCAGAGGACAGTATATAGAGAGTGCAGGGATCATCAGGGGACAGTATATAGAGAGTGCAGGGATCATCAGAGGACAGTATATAGAGAGTGCAGGGATCATCAGGGGACAGTATATATAGAGTGCAGGGATCATCAGGGTACAGTATATAGAGAGTGCAGGGATCATCAGGGGACAGTATATAGGGAGTGCAGGGATCATCAGAGGACAGTATATATAGAGTGCAGGGATCATCAGGGGACAGTATATAGAGAGTGCAGGGATCATCAGGGGACAGTATATAGAGAGTGCAGGGATCATCAGGGGACAGTATATATAGAGTGCAGGGATCATCAGGGGACAGTATATAGAGAGCGCAGGGATCATCAGGGGACAGTATATATAGAGTGCAGGGATCATCAGGGGACAGTATATAGGGAGTGCAGGGATCATCAGAGGACAGTATATATAGAGTGCAGGGATCATCAGGGGACAGTATATAGAGAGTGCAGGGATCATCAGGGGACAGTATATAGAGAGTGCAGGGATCATCAGGGGACAGTATATATAGAGTGCAGGGATCATCAGGGGACAGTATATATAGAGTGCAGGGATCATCAGGGGACAGTATATAGAGAGTGCAGGGATCATCAGGGGACAGTATATATAGAGTGCAGGGATCATCAGGGGACAGTATATAGAGAGTGCAGGGATCATCAGGGGACAGTATATAGAGAGTGCAGGGATCATCAGGGGACAGTATATAGAGAGTGCAGGGATCATCAGGGGACAGTATATAGAGAGTGCAGGGATCATCAGGGGACAGTATATAGAGAGTGCAGGGATCATCAGGGGACAGTATATAGAGAGTGTAGGGATCATCAGGGGACAGTATATAGAGAGTGTAGGGATCATCAGGGGACAGTATATAGGGAGTGCAGGGATCATCAGAGGACAGTATATATAGAGTGCAGGGATCATCAGGGGACAGTATATAGAGAGTGCAGGGATCATCAGGGGACAGTATATATAGAGTGCAGGGATCATCAGGGGACAGTATATAGAGAGTGCAGGGATCATCGGGGGACAGTATATAGAGAGTGCAGGGATCGTCAGGGGACAGTATATAGAGAGCGTAGGGATCATCAGGGGACAGTATATAGAGAGCGCAGGGATCATCAGGGGACAGTATATAGAGAGTGCAGGGATCATCAGGGGACAGTATATAGAGAGTGCAGGGATCATCAGGGGACAGTATATAGAGAGTGTAGGGATCATCAGGGGACAGTATATAGAGAGTGTAGGGATCATCAGGGGACAGTATATAGGGAGTGCAGGGATCATCAGAGGACAGTATATATAGAGTGCAGGGATCATCAGGGGACAGTATATAGAGAGCGCAGGGATCATCAGGGGACAGTATATAGAGAGTGCAGGGATCATCAGGGGACAGTATATAGAGAGTGCAGGGATCATCAGGGGACAGTATATAGAGAGCGCAGGGATCATCAGAGGACAGTATATAGAGAGTGCAGGGATCATCAGGGGACAGTATATAGAGAGTGCAGGGATCATCAGGGGACAGTATATAGAGAGTGCAGGGATCATCAGGGGACAGTATATAGAGAGTGCAGGGATCATCAGGGGACAGTATATAGAGAGTGCAGGGATCATCAGAGGACAGTATATAGAGAGCGCAGGGATCATCAGAGGACAGTATATAGAGAGTGCAGGGATCATCAGGGGACAGTATATAGAGAGTGCAGGGATCATCAGAGGACAGTATATAGAGAGCGCAGGGATCATCAGAGGACAGTATATAGAGAGTGCAGGGATCATCATGGGACATTATATAGAGAGTGTAGGGATCATCAGGGGACAGTATATAGAGAGTGTAGGGATCATCAGGGGACAGTATATAGAGAGTGCAGGGATCATCAGGGGACAGTATATAGGGAGTGCAGGGATCATCAGAGGACAGTATATATAGAGTGCAGGGATCATCAGGGGACAGTATATATAGAGTGCAGGGATCATCAGGGGACAGTATATAGAGAGTGCAGGGATCATCAGGGGACAGTATATAGAGAGTGCAGGGATCATCAGAGGACAGTATATAGAGAGCGCAGGGATCATCAGAGGACAGTATATAGAGAGTGCAGGGATCATCAGGGGACAGTATATAGGGAGTGCAGGGATCATCAGAGGACAGTATATATAGAGTGCAGGGATCATCAGGGGACAGTATATATAGAGTGCAGGGATCATCAGGGGACAGTATATAGAGAGTGCAGGGATCATCAGGGGACAGTATATAGAGAGTGCAGGGATCATCAGGGGACAGTATATAGGGAGTGCAGGGATCATCAGAGGACAGTATATATAGAGTGCAGGGATCATCAGGGGACAGTATATAGGGAGTGCAGGGATCATCAGAGGACAGTATATATAGAGTGCAGGGATCATCGGGGGACAGTATATAGAGAGTGCAGGGATCATCAGGGGACAGTATATAGAGAGTGCAGGGATCATCAGGGGACAGTATATAGGGAGTGCAGGGATCATCAGAGGACAGTATATATAGAGTGCAGGGATCATCAGGGGACAGTATATAGGGAGTGCAGGGATCATCAGAGGACAGTATATATAGAGTGCAGGGATCATCGGGGGACAGTATATAGAGAGTGCAGGGATCATCAGGGGACAGTATATAGAGAGTGCAGGGATCATCAGGGGACAGTATATAGAGAGTGCAGGGATCATCAGGGGACAGTATATAGAGAGCGCAGGGATCATCAGGGGACAGTATATATAGAGTGCAGGGATCATCAGGGGACAGTATATATAGAGTGCAGGGATCATCGGGGGACAGTATATATAGAGTGCAGGGATCATCGGAGGACAGTATATATAGAGTGCAGGGATCATCAGGGGACAGTATATAGAGAGTGCAGGGATCATCAGGGGACAGTATATAGAGAGTGCAGGGATCATCGGAGGACAGTATATATAGAGTGCAGGGATCATCGGAGGACAGTATATATAGAGTGCAGGGATCATCAGGGGACAGTATATAGAGAGTGCAGGGATCATCAGGGGACAGTATATATAGAGAGTGCAGGGATCATCAGGGGACAGTATATAGAGAGTGCAGGGATCATCATGGGACAGTATATAGAGAGTGCAGGGATCATCATGGGACAGTATATAGAGAGTGCAGGGATCATCAGGGGACAGTATATAGAGAGTGCAGGGATCATCGGGGGACAGTATATATAGAGTGCAGGGATCATCAGGGGACAGTATATAGAGAGTGCAGGGATCATCGGGGGACAGTATATAGAGAGTGCAGGGATCATCAGGGGACAGTATATATAGAGTGCAGGGATCATCAGGGGACAGTATATAGAGAGTGCAGGGATCATCATGGGACAGTATATAGAGAGTGCAGGGATCATCAGGGGACAGTATATAGAGAGTGCAGGGATCATCGGGGGACAGTATATAGAGGGTGCAGGGATCATCGGGGACAGTATATAGAGAGTGCAGGGATCATCAGGGGACAGTATATAGAGAGTGCAGGGATCATCAGGGGACAGTATATAGAGAGTGCAGGGATCATCAGGGGACAGTATATAGAGAGTGCAGGGATCATCAGGGGACAGTATATAGAGAGTGCAGGGATCATCAGGGGACAGTATATATAGAGAGTGCAGGGATCATCAGGGGACAGTATATAGAGAGCGCAGGGATCATCAGGGGACAGTATATAGAGAGTGCAGGGATCATCATGGGACAGTATATAGAGAGTGCAGGGATCATCAGGGGACAGTATATAGAGAGTGCAGGGATCATCAGGGGACAGTATATAGAGAGTGCAGGGATCATCAGGGGACAGTATATAGAGAGTGCAGGGATCATCATGGGACAGTATATAGAGAGTGCAGGGATCATCAGGGGACAGTATATAGAGAGTGCAGGGATCATCAGGGGACAGTATATAGAGAGCGCAGGGATCATCAGGGGACAGTATATAGAGAGCGCAGGGATCATCATGGGACAGTATATAGAGAGCGCAGGGATCATCATGGGACAGTATATAGAGAGTGCAGGGATCATCGGGGGACAGTATATAGAGAGTGCAGGGATCATCGGGGGACAGTATATAGAGAGTGCAGGGATCATCAGGGGACAGTATATAGAGAGTGCAGGGATCATCAGGGGACAGTATATAGAGAGCGCAGGGATCATCAGGGGACAGTATATAGAGAGCGCAGGGATCATCATGGGACAGTATATAGAGAGCGCAGGGATCATCATGGGACAGTATATAGAGAGTGCAGGGATCGTCAGGGGACAGTATATATAGAGAGTGCAGGGATCATCGGGGGACAGTATATAGAGAGTGCAGGGATCATCAGGGGACAGTATATAGAGAGTGCAGGGATCATCAGGGGACAGTATATATAGAGTGCAGGGATCATCAGGGGACAGTATATAGAGAGTGCAGGGATCATCAGGGGACAGTATATATAGAGTGCAGGGATCATCGGGGGACAGTATATAGAGAGTGCAGGGATCGTCAGGGGACAGTATATAGAGAGTGCAGGGATCATCGGGGGACAGTATATAGAGAGTGCAGGGATCATCAGGGGACAGTATATAGAGAGTGCAGGGATCATCAGGGGACAGTATATAGAGAGTGCAGGGATCATCATGGGACAGTATATAGAGAGTGCAGGGATCATCAGGGGACAGTATATATAGAGTGCAGGGATCATCAGGGGACAGTATATAGAGAGTGCAGGGATCATCAGGGGACAGTATATATAGAGTGCAGGGATCATCGGGGGACAGTATATAGAGAGTGCAGGGATCATCAGGGGACAGTATATAGAGAGTGCAGGGATCATCGGGGGACAGTATATAGGGAGTGCAGGGATCATCAGGGGACAGTATATAGAGAGTGCAGGGATCATCAGGGGACAGTATATAGAGAGTGCAGGGATCATCAGGGGACAGTATATAGAGAGTGCAGGGATCATCAGGGGACAGTATATATAGAGAGTGCAGGGATCATCAGGGGACAGTATATAGAGAGCGCAGGGATCATCAGGGGACAGTATATAGAGAGTGCAGGGATCATCATGGGACAGTATATAGAGAGTGCAGGGATCATCAGGGGACAGTATATAGAGAGTGCAGGGATCATCAGGGGACAGTATATAGAGAGTGCAGGGATCATCAGGGGACAGTATATAGAGAGTGCAGGGATCATCAGGGGACAGTATATATAGAGAGTGCAGGGATTATCAGGGGACAGTATATAGAGAGTGCAGGGATCATCAGGGGACAGTATATAGAGAGTGCAGGGATCATCAGGGGACAGTATATATAGAGAGTGCAGGGATCATCAGGGGACAGTATATAGAGAGTGTAGGGATCATCAGGGGACAGTATATAGAGAGTGCAGGGATCATCAGGGGACAGTATATAGAGAGTGCAGGGATCATCAGGGGACAGTATATAGAGAGTGCAGGGATCATCAGGGGACAGTATATATAGAGTGCAGGGATCATCAGGGGACAGTATATAGAGAGTGCAGGGATCATCAGGGGACAGTATATATAGAGTGCAGGGATCATCAGGGGACAGTATATAGAGAGCGCAGGGATCATCAGGGGACAGTATATATAGAGTGCAGGGATCATCAGGGGACAGTATATAGAGAGTGCAGGGATCATCAGGGGACAGTATATAGAGAGTGCAGGGATCATCAGGGGACAGTATATAGAGAGTGCAGGGATCATCAGGGGACAGTATATATAGAGTGCAGGGATCATCAGGGGACAGTATATATAGAGTGCAGGGATCATCGGGGGACAGTATATATAGAGTGCAGGGATCATCAGGGGACAGTATATAGAGAGTGCAGGGATCATCATGGGACAGTATATAGAGAGTGCAGGGATCATCAGGGGACAGTATATAGAGAGTGCAGGGATCATCGGGGGACAGTATATAGAGGGTGCAGGGATCATCGGGGGACAGTATATAGAGAGTGCAGGGATCATCAGGGGACAGTATATAGAGAGTGCAGGGATCATCGGGGGACAGTATATAGGGAGTGCAGGGATCATCAGGGGACAGTATATAGAGAGTGCAGGGATCATCAGGGGACAGTATATAGAGAGTGCAGGGATCATCAGGGGACAGTATATAGAGAGTGCAGGGATCATCAGGGGACAGTATATAGAGAGTGCAGGGATCATCAGGGGACAGTATATAGAGAGTGCAGGGATCATCAGGGGACAGTATATAGAGAGTGCAGGGATCATCAGGGGACAGTATATAGAGAGTGCAGGGATCATCATGGGACAGTATATAGAGAGTGCAGGGATCATCAGGGGACAGTATATAGAGAGTGCAGGGATCATCAGGGGACAGTATATAGAGAGTGCAGGGATCATCATGGGACAGTATATAGAGAGTGCAGGGATCATCAGGGGACAGTATATATAGAGTGCAGGGATCATCAGGGGACAGTATATAGAGAGTGCAGGGATCATCAGGGGACAGTATATATAGAGTGCAGGGATCATCGGGGGACAGTATATAGAGAGTGCAGGGATCATCAGGGGACAGTATATAGAGAGTGCAGGGATCATCGGGGGACAGTATATAGGGAGTGCAGGGATCATCAGGGGACAGTATATAGAGAGTGCAGGGATCATCAGGGGACAGTATATAGAGAGTGCAGGGATCATCAGGGGACAGTATATAGAGAGTGCAGGGATCATCAGGGGACAGTATATATAGAGAGTGCAGGGATCATCAGGGGACAGTATATAGAGAGTGCAGGGATCATCAGGGGACAGTATATAGAGAGTGCAGGGATCATCATGGGACAGTATATAGAGAGTGCAGGGATCATCAGGGGACAGTATATAGAGAGTGCAGGGATCATCAGGGGACAGTATATAGAGAGTGCAGGGATCATCAGGGGACAGTATATAGAGAGTGCAGGGATCATCAGGGGACAGTATATAGAGAGTGCAGGGATTATCAGGGGACAGTATATAGAGAGTGCAGGGATCATCAGGGGACAGTATATAGAGAGTGCAGGGATCATCAGGGGACAGTATATATAGAGAGTGCAGGGATCATCAGGGGACAGTATATAGAGAGCGCAGGGATCATCAGGGGACAGTATATATAGAGTGCAGGGATCATCATGGGACAGTATATAGAGAGTGCAGGGATCATCAGGGGACAGTATATAGAGAGTGCAGGGATCATCAGGGGACAGTATATAGAGAGTGCAGGGATCATCAGGGGACAGTATATAGAGAGTGCAGGGATCATCAGGGGACAGTATATATAGAGTGCAGGGATCATCAGGGGACAGTATATAGAGAGTGCAGGGATCATCAGGGGACAGTATATATAGAGTGCAGGGATCATCAGGGGACAGTATATAGAGAGCGCAGGGATCATCAGGGGACAGTATATATAGAGTGCAGGGATCATCAGGGGACAGTATATAGAGAGTGCAGGGATCATCAGGGGACAGTATATAGAGAGTGCAGGGATCATCAGGGGACAGTATATAGAGAGTGCAGGGATCATCAGGGGACAGTATATATAGAGTGCAGGGATCATCAGGGGACAGTATATATAGAGTGCAGGGATCATCGGGGGACAGTATATATAGAGTGCAGGGATCATCAGGGGACAGTATATAGAGAGTGCAGGGATCATCATGGGACAGTATATAGAGAGTGCAGGGATCATCAGGGGACAGTATATAGAGAGTGCAGGGATCATCAGGGGACAGTATATATAGAGTGCAGGGATCATCAGGGGACAGTATATAGAGAGTGCAGGGATCATCAGAGGACAGTATATATAGAGTGCAGGGATCATCAGGGGACAGTATATAGAGAGTGCAGGGATCATCAGGGGACAGTATATATAGAGTGCAGGGATCATCAGGGGACAGTATATAGAGAGTGCAGGGATCATCAGAGGACAGTATATATAGAGTGCAGGGATCATCAGGGGACAGTATATAGAGAGTGCAGGGATCATCAGGGGAGAGTATATATAGAGAGTGCAGGGATTATCAGGGGACAGTATATAGAGAGTGCAGGGATCATCAGGGGACAGTATATAGAGAGTGCAGGGATCATCAGAGGACAGTATATAGAGAGTGCAGGGATCATCAGGGGACAGTATATAGAGAGTGCAGGGATCATCAGGGGACAGTATATAGAGAGTGCAGGGATCATCAGGGGACAGTATATAGAGAGTGCAGGGATCATCGGGGGACAGTATATAGAGAGTGCAGGGATCATCAGGGGACAGTATATAGAGAGTGCAGGGATCATCAGAGGACAGTATATAGAGAGTGCAGGGATCATCAGGGGACAGTATATAGAGAGTGCAGGGATCAGTTTTTTCCCAATACTCCTTTCATTCATCCACATGAACCCGACCCCCCCATCCCCCCTCCTCAGCTCTGATCCATGTTTACATTCCCACTACAGCCTTCAATAAATCTTCTCCCCTCCCCCTTAAATGCTTCCCCATCCTGCACAAGCCTCACCATTGCTGTAAAGTGAAGTTCCTGCCGTATCTTCCCCCACACTACAAGCCTTGCCTCTCTGCAGCCAGATCGTCCCGTGGGTGACGACATCCAGGCACTAGGATCAGAGAAGGTGCAACTTACCTCCCGACTCCCCCTCTGGCACATGACAGTACTGCACTCAGGGAGACAAGCTGGTAAAAAGCTCCGACCCTAGGAGGATAGATCTGACGGGTTGGCAGCGACCGGTTGATGTTGTGTCCGGGTGTCAGATGATCAGAAACCCGGGGGGCAGAAGTGTCAAAAACCGGACTGTCCGGGTCATTCCCGTACAGGTGACAACCCTACATGAACTCCATGCCAATACAACTCTCAGACCTGCCCCTCTTCTAGAACATTCTCACTGAAAGCAGGGGAGGCGCCCAAGAGCTGAAGCACGTCAGTCACGCCCACTGCTACACTAACCACTCCCCTGCCCTCAGATCAAAAACAAACAGGCCTGCCTAAATTTACCTGCGCTGACAGAGCCTCAAACACTACACATCTAGCACCTACCTATGGTTAGGGTTGCCACCTGTCCAGGATTCACCCGGGCAGTTCGGGTTTGGAATCATGTGTCCGGGTTTCAAACTGCCTGAAACCCAGACACATTATTCAGACTAGACTGTGGCTTCCCAGCAGGGTTGATGGCTGCAGTTGTCTAACCTGAGAGTGTCTGTTACACTCTCTTTCACACTGCCCAAAGCCAACACTAACAACCCCTCCACATACAGACAGGAGAGGAGAGAGGGCTCCATCTGTTCCTCTTCCTCCTGCCCCTACCCCTCTGTGTCTGCCCACCTTCCAATCCCCAGTGCTGTGCCTCAGAAAAGGAAAGTGGGGGCCGGAAGTCCAGCAGCTTCAGATACATTTGGATGAGAGGTGCTGACTGCCAAGGGGTGAGTGAGCTCACCATCCATCCCTGTCTGTGACTGAAGTCTCCCCCTTCCCTCTTCTGTCTCTGAGTGAGTACACTAAGGTAAATCAGTGTTCTCAGAGCACCCCTTACATCAGAGTTCCCCTTTACACCAGAGGCCACAGTGTTCCCCCTTACATCAGAGTCCTCTCCGTACATCAGAGTTCTCAGTGTTCCCCTTTAGATCAGGGTTCCCAGAGCATCCCTTATGTCAGAGACCCCAGAGTTCTCCCTTATATCAGAGTCTGCAGAGTCCCCCCTTACAGTGTAAGGGAACTCCGGGGATTCAGATGTAAAGGGGAACTCTTGTGATTAACTTCATATGATTAGAAATGTTATTTAATTGCAAAATCTATGTATAGTTTATTCTATAATAATAATTGTTGTGCGCCGCTAAAGTTTTCGGGATTGACTTGAAGAAAAAGTGGCAACTCTACCTATAGTAGAGGGTGCTACATACATATAATACACCCCCCCATATATATACATATAATACACCCCCCCCATATATATACATATAATACACCCCCCCCCCCATATACATACATATAATACACTCCCCCCCATATACATACATATAATACACCCCCCCATATATATACATATAATACACTCCCCCCCATATACATACATATAATACACTCCCCCCCATATACATACATATAATACACCCCCCCTCATATATACATATAATACACCCCCCCATATATATACATATAATACACCCCCCCATATACATACATATAATACACCCCCCCCAATATATATACATATAATACACCCCCCCAATATATATACATATAATACACTCCCCCCCATATATATACATATAATACACCCCCCCTCATATATACATATAATACACCCCCCCCATATATATACATATAATACACCCCCCCCATATACATACATATAATACACCCCCCCTCATATATACATATAATACACCCCCCCCCATATATATACATATAATACACCCCCCTCATATATACATATAATACCCCCCCTCCCCATATATATATACATATAATACACCCCCCCCCCATATATATATACATATAATACACCCCCCCTCATATATACATATAATACACCCCCCCATATATATACATATAATACACCCCCCTCATATATACATATAATACACCCCCCCCCATATATATACATATAATACACCCCCCTCATATATACATATAATACACCCCCCCCCATATATACAAATAATACACTCCCCATATATATACATATAAAACCCCATATATATATATATATATAATACACCCCCCCCCATATATACATATAATACACCCCCCCCAAATATATACATATAGTACACTCCCCCATATATACATATAATACACCCCCCCCCAAATATATACATATAGTACTCCCCCCCCATATATACATATAATACACCTATCTATATATATATATATCTCCAGGAGGTAAAAAATATATATATATATATATATATATATATATTTATAAATTATATATTTATTTTTTTACCTCCTGGAGATTATATATATATATAGAGATAGAAATATACATACATATTGTATATATATATATATATATATATATATATATATATATATATATATATATATATATACACATAGAGATATACAATATATATATATATATACACACACACACACTGATTCAGTCACTAAGGGGTTAATGAACAAAGTGACAGTTAGGTCAAGTGAGCTGGAATGTTCTGTTGCCATGGCGACCTATCTGAGCTGTGTTGTGTAACGGCTGTTGTTGCCATGGTGGCATATCTGCCACTGTCTGTGACTTTGTGACATCATCATCTGAGCCTTTATAAAGAATTCGCAGAGAGGATCTGTCATTTGAGATCAAGACTCTGAGAAGATCAGAAGTGTTCTGACTGCTCTGAGAATTCTCATACGATTTAGAAGCGATTTATTCAGATCTATCTGATTAGATAAGCGAATAATAATAATAATAATATATTCATTTCCTTGTCACATTTCTATATATCTTTTCGTGACAAATTTTGGAAAAATGAGCCTTTGGAAAACGATTGCCGTTTTCTGCTGTCTTCTGGCTCTTGGTGTAGAATATTCTCACGCCGGGCCAGTGTACGCCCGTCTGGATGCTACAGTTGGCTCTAAAGTAGTGATCCTGTGTAAGGTCCGCACCGATCTTCTATCTGGTGCAAGCAGTGTTAAGTTGGAGTGGGGAATGACTCCGGAAGGAGGAGGTCTCTACACCCTTCTAATGCACAAAGATGTGAAAAACCTGCAGAAGGATCATGTGGATTGTTCTTTTATCATCGACTCGATCCGGTATAGAGACAGCGGAACCTACGAGGGCAGATTCATCATGGACAACGTCCCGTATCAGCCATTCAAGGTGGTCATCGTTCATGTGACTGGTGAGTGTTACAGCTTTTGGTTTATTGTTCATTCTATGGGGGGGTCTACTGTGAGGGGGATCTACCATGGGGGGGTCTACTGTGGGGGTGGGACCAGGACCAGGCTGGGCAGGTCCAGCTCAGAGGGACTTGTGGGCTTCTGGGTAATTTGTTTAACCCTTTCCCTGCCAGTTTTTTCCCCCACACAATACGAAATCTTATACCCAGAAATCCCCCCACACAGGAGACATCTGGTGATTACAATGTGATGTATTGTATCTCATCATCACTTCTCACACTATACAATGATATTACATTTAAAGCGGAGCTCCACCCACTTTTATAACTCCTCCTCCTCCTCACCCCTCACTAATCTGTGCACTGAAAACAAATTGGATACTTTTTTTTCCAGCACTTTCTGTGTAAATTGAGTATTTTTGTTTTTTCCCTTCTTCCTCCTCCTCCTCTCGCCATCATTTCCGGTTTGCAATGCCTCCTGGGAGATCATGTGTGTCACCAATGGGGCGCCGCGTTTTTTTTTCTGTGAACCAGAAATGACGCGATGCACATCCGGCGCAATGTTTGAAAAGGGCAGCCAGGCTTTTGTTGCCATTGTTACACAAAACTTCTTATTCACAGTGATGGGCGATGGGGGGAGGGGGCTGGAGAATCTCAGCTCTGATTACATACAGAGCCCGGGGGAGGGGACAGACACAGTTATTTACAGTAGAGGAATATGATGAGGAAAATTTTGATTGGGCAGTTTAATAGGGTCAAATTTGATAGGAGCAGTTTGATGGGGACAGTTTTGATGGGGGCAGAGGGACATTTGGAATAGATTTATAGTCATGAATGTAAACTGGTTTGTTGAACATTATAGCTCATTATTTGGACATTTAAATTAATTTCCTTTGTTTTTATTTCATCAGATCCCACGTCCACGGAGACCGCTGATACCGAGACATTCAAGAAGCACCAAACAAACCTGAAAACACAATGGAAGACTCTTTCAGTCGCTTCCACTGAGACCGCTGATACCAAGACGGTCAGGAAGCACCAAAGAAACCTGGAAACACAAAGGGAGACCCCTTCAGACGCTTCCTCTGAGACCGCTGATACTGAGACGGTCAGGGAGGACCAAAGCCACCAAGAACCACAATGGGAGACCCCTCCAGTCACTTCCCCTGAGACCGCTGATACTGAGACAGTCAGGGAGGACCAAAGCCACCAAGAACCACAATGGGAGACCCCTCCAGTCACTTCCCCTGAGACCGCTGATACCGAGACGGTCAGGGAGGACCAAAGCCACCAAGAACCACAATGGGAGACCCCTCCAGTCACTTCCCCTGAGACCGCTGATACCGAGACGGTCAGGGAGGACCAAAGCCACCAAGAACCACAATGGGAGACCCCTCCAGTCACTTCCCCTGAGACCGCTGATACCGAGACGGTCAGGGAGGACCAAAGCCACCAAGAACCACAATGGGAGACCCCTCCAGTCACTTCCCCTGAGACCGCTGATACCGAGACGGTCAGGGAGGACCAAAGCCACCAAGAACCACAATGGGAGACCCCTCCAGTCACTTCCCCTGAGACCGCTGATACTGAGACAGTCAGCGAGTACCAAAGCAATGTGGAGATACAGAGGGAGACCCCTCCAGTCACTTCCACTGAGGAGGTCCCCATGATGTCTCCAACAATGACAATGACAATGACAACAACAACAGAGACCAGTACTTATAATACAGGATTAGTATTCATCGATTTTTATGTGGAACTTATCACCAAGACCTTCTATCAACTGAAGAGAAATGGCTACCTTCCATTAGCATGCATCTTAGCTGGAGTCGGTCTTCTAGTAGTAATCGTCATCATTTCAATAGTTGGGTAAGTTTTTGCAAATTCTTCCTAGGTTTTCTCCATTACACTTCATGCTATCACCCACTGTATGAGCCCTCCCCCTCCCAATATTTACCACTTTTCCTATAGGCGAGCAGTTGATCAGACCGAGGCGGTGTGTTTTCTGTACTTATTTTCCGGGGTTTAGCAGCACAAGCCCCTCACTGGTCATAGTGCACCTCTTATGCCCCATACACATGATCGGATTTTCCGCCAGCAAAAGTCCGATGTGAGCTTTTGGTCGGAAATTCCGACCACGTGTATGCTCCTTCGGACTTTTGCTGGCGGAATTTCCGCCAGCAAAAGATTGAGAGCAGGTTCTCTATCTTTTCGACGGAAAAAATTCAGATCGTCTGTGGCAATTCCGACGTGCAAAATTCCGACGCATGCTCGGAAACAATTCGACGCATGCTCGGAAGCATTGAAACTTACTTTTCTCGGCTCATCGTAGTGTTGTATGTCACCACGTTCTTGACAGTCAAAAGTTCAGAGAACTTGTGTGATCGTGTGTATGCAAGCCAAGCTTGAGGGGAATTCCGTCGATGGTTTTTCCGAAGGAAAATTTGATTGTGTGTACGGGGCATAACATTTTGATCTATGGGGGAGGGGTGAATGAAACGGAGGCTGCTGGTAACAGTAACAAATGGGGTGATGGCGTGTGACTATTTGTTTTCGATCAAACACAGATTTAAGTGGCGTCAGCTATTAATTCTGAAAATGTCTGCTGGTTTATGGACACATTCTTATAACATTTCTTTCTTTATATCCACAGAATTTGTTACTGCAAGAAAAGACGAAGAGAGATAGACTCTCTAAAAATGGTAGGAGACGCAAAGGAAGATTGTGTCATAGTGGTAATAGAAGATGAATGCACAGCAAAGGATGAAACACGCATCATGATGGAGCAAAGCAGAGATATGGAAGAAGGAATCACTGAGAGCAACAAAACACAAACACAGCTGACTGAAGTGTGCGTAATAAAGGAAAAAAGACACACATTGACGGAAGAAGTTTCAGTGATGGAAGAAGAACTCTCAGTGACTAAACGAAAACTTGCAGAGGTGCAAGAACTCGCAGTGAGGAAAGAAGAACAACTCGCAGCGAGGGAAGAACAACTTGCAAAGATGCAAGAAAAATTTGCAGTGACGCAAGGACTCGCAGCGAGGAAAGAAGAAGAACTCGCAGTTAGGGAACAACAACTTGCAAAGATGCAAGAAACATTTGCAGAGACGCAAGAACTGACAGTGAGGAAAGAAGAACAACTCACAGTTAGTGAAAAACAACTCACAATTAGGGAAGAACAATTCACAGTGTGGGAAGAACGACTTGCAAAGATGCAAGAAAAATTTGCAGAGATACAAGAACTTGCAGTGAAGAAAGAAGAACTCACAGTTAGGGAAGAACAGGGCTGGCTGTACTGGCTTTTCAGCGGCCCTGGGGAAGAACAACCACAATGGGAGACCCCTCCAGTCACTTCCACTGAGACCGCTGATACCGAGGCGGTCAGGGAGGACAAAAGCAACCTGGAACCAGTAAGGGAAGAACAACTTGCAAAGATGCAAGAAAAATTTGCAGAGACACATCGAGAACTGTCAGTGAGGAAAAAACTTGCAGAGACGCAAGGAGAACTGTCAGAAACTAAAAATGAACTGGCAGTGAAGGAAAAAGAAATTACAGAGACAAAAGAAAGATTGTCAGGCCTACAGAAAAAGTATGTAGAAACACTCATAGGGATAGAAGAAGAAGTCACAGCCATGAAAGGAGAACTCGCAGTGAGCAAGAAGAACTTGCAAAGATGCAAGAGGAATTTGCAGAGATGAAAGAACTGGCAGCAACTAAAAAAGAAGTGAGGGAAGAAGACCAAGACTAAAGCGGATGCCCGCCAATTTTTTTTTTTTTAAAGTCAGCAGCCACAAATACTGCAGCTGCTGACTTTTTAAAAATAAGAACACTTACCTGTCCAGGGCGCCCGCAATGTCGGATGCCGCCGCCATCTTCGGAAAGGGAAGCGGCTTCATTTGCTGGTTCCCTGCTGCGCATGCGCGACTCATGCTGAGCGATGTCACTGGTCCTTGCTGTCTTCTGGAACCTGTGTGTCCTTAACTAATGACTCATCAGCTGTCGGCAGGTTTCCCGCTGACATCTGAATGAAAACCAAAGAATTGCCAGCAATACAATTTTAAGATAAATCAGCATGGGGTTCCCCCCAATCCATACTATGTCCATCAGGTCTGGTATGGATTTTAAGGGGAACCTCACGCCAACAAAAATAAATAAATAATAATGGTTTGGGGGTCCAAAATCCGACCTTTATCCGAGTATGCAGCCTGGTAGTCCAGGAAAGGGGGGGGAGGGGGACGAGTGAGCGTCCTTTCCCGCCTACCTCCTGAACCATACCAGGCCACATGCCCTCAACATGGGGGGGTGCTTTGGAGTAGGGGGCTCCCCTCCCCCAGAGTACCTTGTCCGCATCAACATGGGGACAAGGTGCTTTGGGGGAGGGGGAGGGGAGCCCCTCTACCCCAAAACACCCTCCATGTTGAGGACATGTGGCCTAGTATGGTTGGGGGTGGGGGACTGGGCGCTCGCTCGCCCCTCCCTTTCCTAGCCTGCCAGGTTGCATGCTTTGATAAATCTCTGGTATTAATTTTGGTGGAACCCACATAATTATTTTTTACATTTTGGCGTGAGGTTCTCCTTCGAATCCATACCAGACCTGATGGGCATAGTATGGATTGGGGGGAACCCCATGCTGATATATCTTCAAATTTTATTGCTGGCAATTCTTTTGTTTACATTCAGTTAGGGATGCACCAATACCATTTTTTAGGAGGTCACAGAACAGGGGGTTAGGAGAGCACAGTAAGGGGGTAGGAGGGCACAGATGGACAGAGCATGTGATTCCTTCATCCTCAATTCGGGAGGACCGAAATTTTTGACCGAGGGCATAATTCAACCCATCTTGAAGAAACCCACCCTAGACCCCAAGGACCCACTTAACCGCCGTCCCATAACAGGCCTAAACGTCCTCTCCAAGGTAATGGAGAAAGTAGTGGTACAACAGCTACAACAGCATCTAGATACCCATAACCTGCTTGATCCATTTCAATCGCGTTTCCGCCCCGGACACGGTACGGAAACAGCATTGCTCAAAATATGGGACGACGCTCTCGAGGCCGCAGACGAAGGAGAATCTTGTCTCCTGGTTCTGCTGGACCTAAGCGCTGCCTTCGACACTGTAGACCACAAACTGTTACTGACTCGGTTAGCTGACGTAGCCAAAGTCGCAGAAGGTGATTTACCTTGGTTCTCCTCTTTTTTGGAAAACCGATCACAAACAGTGAAATTGGGACTTTTCACTTCTGAGAAACGCACAGTATCGTACAGAGTCCCTCAAGGATCGCCTCTATCGCCGGTGCTGCCAAAAACTGCTTTATCACTCATATGCAGATGACACGCAACTGTATTTCCGCATTTGCAACAAAAAGGATCACCATCTCAATCTAGAGACATCCCTCTCTTCGATAGAGAATTGGATGACAAAGAGTTATCTTAAACTTAACGGAGCGAAAACAGAACTTCTCCTGTTTCACGCCAAGCGTATAAATCAACCTGCAACAACGTGGACACCCCCACCCATTCTGGGCAAAATCATTGACCCTAGCGCCAAAGTCAAAAGTCTCGGGGTCATCTTCGACTCCTACATGACAATGGACGCACAAATAGGGTCAGTAGTCAGCGGATCTCACCATGTGCTGCACCTACTACGCAAACTCACCCCTTTTATTCCAAAAGAAGACATAGCGGCCGTGGTGGGAGCGATTGTAAACTCCAGATTGGATTATGCAAACGCCCTTTACCTCGGTCTCCCAAAGTACCAAATCGCCCGTCTGCAAGTCGTTCAAAATACGGTCGCCAGACTAGTGACTGGGAAAAAACCATGGGAATCAATCTCACCTTCACTGAGAGCCCTTCATTGGTTGCCAGTTAAAGACAGAATTGTTTTTAAAGCACTCTGTCTAACGCATAGATGTATCCATGGGAAGGCTCCCCATTATCTATGCAAAAAAATAAAAGCTCACAACTCCAATCGCGTCCTGCGATCCACCAATCAAAATCTGCTCCAAATACCCAAAGCCAGATACAAGTCCAAGGGAGAAAGAAGATTCGCGGTTCAGGGTCCCAGACTATGGAACGCTTTACCAACCAGCATTCGGTTGGAGGAAAATCACTTAGCGTTCAGGAGAAAGATCAAAACTCATCTCTTTTGATATCAAAGGAGACAGGAACAACAAGCGCCCAGAGGCGATTTGGTTCGCATGTGCCACGCTATATAAGTTTTTCATTCATTCATTCATTCAAGATGAGTTTGGCTACGTGCCCAGGTAAAAACAGGGGGGCTGTGTGGGGACGGTTGAACCGAAAACCCATCCCCCCCTCAACAACTTTAATGGCGTGGAAAAATAAATTGAATGAATGTCCCGCGGTTGCATTTTGAAAAGTTGGGAGGTATGGGACAGAGCATGTGATTCCTTTATTCTCAAATCGGAAGGACCATTTTTTTTTTACCAGAATGCAAGATGAGTTTGGCCACCTTCTCCGCATGCTACGTAGACTCACCCCCTTCATCCCGGAAGAGGATAAAGCAGTAGTGGTTGGTACAATCATCAATTCCCGACTCGACTACGCAAACTCCCTCTACTTAGGACTACCCAAATACCAGATTTTGCATCTACAAGTCATCCAGAACACAGCAGCCAGACTGTTAACAGGTAAAAAACCATGGGAATCTATCGCCCCGGTCTTGAGGTCCCTCCACTGGCTAGCCGTAAAAAATCGAATCACATTCAAGACACTCTGCCTCACTCACAAATGCGCACAAGGAAGCGCTCCGCAATACTTAAACGAGAAAATTAAACCCTACGTCACCAATCGGGTGCTCCGATCAACTAACCAAAACCTTCTCGAAATCCCCACAGCCCGCTACAAATCTAAGGGAGAACGTAGATTTTCAGTCCAATGACCTCGGCTTTGGAATGCTCTACCCACGATCATTCGCATGGAAGAAAGCCATCAGGCTTTTAGGAAAAAACTGAAGACCCATCTCTTCTAAAGGATCAGCACGACTCTGGATACAAGCGCCTTGAGGCGATTTGGTTCGCATTTGTCAGCGCTATACAAGTTACTTACTCACTCACTCACATGCCCAGATAAAAACAGGACGAACATTTATTTACTGACACACACTGGACAACATACAATGACTGGCATGCACTGACCTACACAAACAGAGGACGTCCAGATGTACATAAACTGACCGTTCCATGCTTTAGACAGATGCACACGCACACACAACCAAATTAGGAGAGAGTAGATCGCACACACAGATTATAGGATGAGGCCATACTACAAACATACACCCAACATTAGAAAAACGATGACTAGCTACCCTCGTAGCTTAGTGTAGTTAGTGTAGGTCCTGCCCTAGAAGAGTCTACCTTGCCGTGGTGGGCAGGCTTGCAATCTCTTGGTCAAAAGTGTGTCAGCGAATGGGCGAGACAATCACTAGATCTTCACTTCTGGCCAATTGATTTTACTAAAGGACTCTTGGTTTAATCAGAGTATATATACGGTAGTTGGAAAAGGAAAAAAATGTGTTTAGGTCCATAATTATACTTTCATAGAACACCCAATAAAAATTTGGTATATTTACATTTGAATTGCTTCCTCTTTTATTTAATCCTTTCATAACCGGAGGTCATTACCCCTTGGATGCACAGGCCACATTTGCAAGGCTGGAAGGGGCTCTATGGCTTCTTCTATTAGGGGTGCGCATCTTCACTGGTCTCACGATTCAATTCGATTACGATTATCCTGTCCACAATTAGATTCCATTCCGCGATGCATCACGATTAGTACCCAAGTGCCTGTGGTTTTCAACTTTTCATCAAAAAATCTATTCAAGCAGTCAGAAAATGAAGAAAGATGTTTATTTTTATCTGCTATTTTAAAAAAATTACACCGTATTTGTGAAAAGATCACTAAAGCCCTGTACACACAACCGGGATTCCCAGAGGTAAAACGGGGGAAAAAAACGAGAACCTGCTCAGTAACTTTCCCCCTGTACACACCAGAGGTTTTCCCGTCTGGAAAACTGCGGTCAGAGCTCTGGCCGGGAATCACGGCCGTGTGTATGCTCCATCGCAGTGTTTGCCATAAGAAAACTGCCAGGTTAAAAACCGCCTTGACTCCCAGTGGGAAAAAAAAAGAGAACCAGCTCTCTTTTTTTCCTGCCGTGATTCCCAGCGGTTTTCCTGTCAGGAGAACTGCCATGGAGCATACACACAGGCAGTTTTCACGGCCAAAAGCTGTCATGGAAGTTTTCCCGACGGGAAAACTGGTCGTGTGTACGGCCCCGTACACACGACCGAGTTTCTCGGCAGAATTCAGCCAGAAACTCGGTTCAGAGCTGAATTCTGCCGAGAAACCCGGCCGTGTGTACACTTTCGGCCGAGGAAGCCGACAAGGACCTCGGCGAGGAAATAGAGAACATGTTCTCTATTTCCTCGTTGTTCAATGGCAAAAGTCGGCCCGCCGAGTTCCTCGGCGGCTTCCACACTGAACTCGACGAGGAACTTGATGTGTTTGGCACGTCGAGTTCCTCGGTCGTGTGTACGGGGCCTACGAGGCATAAGACAAGACATAAACCATTAAAAACTAAAAAAAAAAGGTATTGTAATGTAAAATGTATTTTATAGAATGAAATATATTATTATTATAATTGCACTCACTTACTGAATAAAATATATGTGCACCTGCACTGCCGCCAACCTGAGCCAATATATTATTGACACAAATGAAATGACAATGTATTCCATTTATTATGATTTTATGACTATATGTCATTGTCTTAGTGATTGATTCACATCAAACAACTTCATTGATACCTTTTTGTATGATTTTAGTTATGGTTTTGCTCACCATCACACTGCCTCACCAGGCTCCTGCCCTCCAAACTCTTTCAGCAGACCGAGAGCTAATACTAGCCCTTTACCCCAAGCATCGTACACAGACAAGATGTTGAGGAAAAAACCAAAGGGATGACTGTTTATTGAACAGAAATACAGGTTTTTATACGATTCAAAATCAGGGGCAGTCCTAGCATGAACAACGAAAACTTCAAACAGTAATCTAATTAACAGCTAACATCTAACTAATTAACCAGTAAGCTAATTAACAGCTAGGCACCTAGACAAGGCTTGATTAGTCAGGGAGTGCCCACCCTAGACAGTCCGGCATCAGTTCTTCAGAATTCAAAAAGACCCAGGGCTGTCCAAATCTCATTAACCAGCTTTCTTTACACATCCATCTTCTCACTGAGTTTGAAGTTGGCACAGACCATCTTGGCTTCCTTGACTGTTAAATGTGGCAATAACATGGCATGTTGCATTATATAATAAGACATCTTCCTGAATGCTCATAGCTCCCTCAAATGCCAGGGCCCATAGCCAGTAGGTACGAGGCTACCCTGCAGTCCCCTCCAAAAGCCCCTGTCCCGGTTGTGTCAGTCACACTTCTTATTAGAAAATGTGAAAAAAAAAAAAGAATATAAGAAATCTGAATAGGGTTCCCCTATAAATACCCTCAATGTCATAGACAAATTATTAAACACGGGATAAATTCTAAGTGCAGTCATTAACCACCTAAGGACCGCCTCCTGCAGATATACGTCGGCAGAATGGCACGGCTGGGCACAAGCACGTACCTGTACGTCCTCTTTAAATGCCTAGCCGTGACCGTGGTTGCGGGACCGCAGCCCCGATCGCCGCCGGAGTCCCGCGATCGGTCCCCGGAGCTGAAGAACGGGGTGAGCTGTGTGTAAACACAGCTTTCCCGTTCTTCACAGTGGCAGCTTCATTGATTGTGTTTTCCCTAATATAGGGGAACAGGATCAATGACATCACACGTCCAGCCCCGCCCCCTACAGTTAGAAACACATATGAGGTCACACATAACCCCTACAGCGCCCCCTAGTGGTTAACTCCCAAACTGCAATTGTAATTTTCACAGTAAACAATGCATTTTTATAGCATTTTTTGCTGTGAAAATGACAATGGTCCCAAAAATGTGTCAAAATTGTTCGATGTGTCCACCATAATGTCGCAGTCACGAAAAAAATCGCTGATCGGCACTATTAGTAGTAAAAAAAAAAAAATTAATATAAATACAATAAAACTATCTTCTATTTTGAAAACACTATAAATTTTGCGCAAACCAATTGATAAACGCTTATTGCAATTTTTTTTTACCAAAAGTAGGTAGAAGAATACGTCTCGGCCTAAACTGAGGAAAAAAAAAAAATTTATATCTTTTTGGGGGATATTTATCATAGCAAAAAGTAACAAATATAATTTTTTTTCAAAATTGTCGCTTTATTTTTGTTTATAGCGCAAAAAAAAAAAAACGCAGAGGTGATCAAATAACCCCAAAAGAAAGCTCTATTTGTGGGAAAAAAAGGACGCCAATTTTGTTTGGGAGCCACATCGCACGACCGCGCAATTGTCAGTTACAGCGACGCAGTGTCGAATCGCAAAAACTGGCCAGGACCTTTACCTGCATAAAGGTCCGGGTCTTAAGTGGTTAAGCACACATGCAGGTTTTTTTCATTAATGTGATGCTAAAGATTTACATCTCATTAACAGATAAAACAAATGAGATTAATTCACTGGGTTTTTGCTTTGTCAGTCTCAGATCCTCACTTTAGGTCAGTCCTGCTAATTGGCACTTAAGGCTATTAATAGACGGAAAGGAGACAAAGTCTTGAGAAAATGCTTCAACAGGTTATTTTTTCCCTCTTTTGACTGTGTAAATACTTTGATCGTCGATCATGGCGAGGATTGTGATGAAGAGATGGTTTCATCTTTGAGTGACAGACTGAGAAGTGTAAGAATAGAGCTATTTTCTGTAATCCGTACAATGGCCTAGAACATTTCCACAGCACCAATTTTATAATTGGCGTGCCTAGGGGCATAACTACAGATGATGGGACCATACAGCAAAATTTTGATGGGCCCCCTTGGCAACCTTCCTACTGTCACTGATCCTAACAAAAATTATGTTTAAATAAAAGGACAGGTAACAGGAGAGCTGTCAGCAAAATCTGTATATTACTAGACACCAGAGCTCTGGGCAGAAAGTGTCACCTGGAACTAAACATTTATCTAACTAGTCTGTCCCCAATAGCTTACCTGTATTTTATCAGAATTTCAGTTCTCAGACTTTCTAAACTCTAAGCCTGCCCACCCCTCAATAAGCAAGTGCTGAAAGAGGTAAGTAGTACCGTATTTGCTGGCGTATAAGACGACTGGGCGTATAAGACGACCCCCTAATTTTCGAGCTAAAATGTTGGTTTTGGGATATACTCACCGTATAAGACGACCCCTCACTGTGCCATTATACATGCCTCACTGTGCCATTATTACATGCCTCACTGTGCCATTATAAATGCCTCACTGTGCCATTATTACATGCCTCACTGTGCCATTATACATGCCTCACTGTACCATTATACATGCCTCACTGTGCCATTATTACATGCCTCACTGTTCCATCATTACATGCCTCACTATGCCATTATTACATGCCTCACTATGCCATTATTACATGCCTCACTGTGCCATTATTACATGCCTCTCTGTGCAATTATTACATGCCTCACTGTGCCATTGCCGACCTCACTGTACCATTCCATTCCCTGCCTCGACGATCTCCCTACCTTCTTCTGTTTGCAGAGTATGTCAGACGGCGGCCATCCATTATTCAAAAGCCGCGTCTCCTCCTCAGGCTGTTCCGTGATAGGCGGAACACTAATTTTCCCAGCAGAGCCTCTGTTCAGTGTTCCGCCTATCACGGATGTCCTCTCGTCCGAGGCCGAGGATGAGAAGGCATCCGTGATAGGCGGAACACTGAACAGTCTGAGGAGGAGGCACGGCTTTTGAATAATGGATGACACACAGGTACCCGGCGTATAAGACGACCCCCGACTTTTGGGGCATTTTTTTCGATGCAAAAGGTCAACTTATACCCCGGAAAATACGGTAGTATTGTTAACAAATTTTCACCCACGCTATAGCTGAAAGACGGCTACAGCGCAAGCCTCCAGTGACGGGAGGACATCAATAGATGTCCTCCAATGATTGCGCTGCTCCGCTCCCCTGCGGCTCGGGCGGCACGCTCTGTGATCGTTGAGTTCACATGATCACTTAGAGAAAACATGACAGAGGTCACATGATCACTCAGAGAAAAAGAAAACGATTTCTTTGTAATGTTTTTTTATATATCAATAGACCAATTTTAATTTTGTGCTGTGCATTTCTATTTTAAACAGAATGGGTTATTTTTACAAGGTGAGGGTTCACGTATACTTTACATAAATAGAAAACAAATTAAAGGGATCTTCTCACCTGATTTGGTGGCTGTTACAAAGCATGTAAAGTGTTACTAAACCCATGACCCTGCATTCACTATTTCTGGTCTCCCACAGTACACAGAACATGGAAATGCAATTATTTTAGTAAATATAAATTGCTCAGTACCTTTTCTCCTCGGTGGTATATAGCAGTCTTGTGACTTCTATCAGTGTCTGGTTAAAGCATGTAGGAGGAGTTTTCATTCTCCTCTGACTGTCCTATGAGGCTGAATGACCCTCTGTCGGGACAGTTCTTATTAGCCCTGTACTGATCACATGCACCCTCCCAAAAAAATACAAACCTCTCTAGCAATACACACCAAACTGGGCATGGGTGCCTCCAAAGCTCTGCAGATGAATTGGGGACTGTGGAGAAAAGGGAGGATCTAATGGTGGGATCAAACAGCCATTTTTGCACAATGTGATGTATTAACCCCCTAGTGAGTGTAACAAGAATGCTTTACTACATACAATACAAAGTAAAAAATTATAAAATCACTTCATCAAAAGATACAGCAGCGCTAGCAGTCACTTAAATCATGAATGTGACCACTCTTTTGCATGTGTAATAATACATAAAGCAAGAAAGTTCTCCAAAAGTCAGAGGGTGAGCCAAAGTTCAGTGGGAAAGGTGTTCCTAAATAAATGTTCAGCTGTCCGCAGCTGGTGACATCACACAAGGAAAGATACACCCATCGAAGGTCTCCCGTGCCAAACTCCCCCCAAGGGGATCTACTCACCAGACGGTGGAATTTATCCCCTTGGGGGGAGTTTCCCACACCTTTCCCACTGAACTTTGGCTCACCCTCTGACTTTTGGAGAACTTTCTTGCTTTATGTATTATTACACATGCAAAAGAGTGGTCACATTTAAGTGACTGCTAGTGCTGCTGTATCTTTTGATGAAGTTTCATGTGATTTTATAATTTTTTACTTTTTATTGTTGGTTTATTTTTTAAGTGGCTGCTCGATCAATGTCTAAAGTATTGATATTGATTTATATCTACACTGCTGTAAATACCTATAGCCCCATAGCGCCGAGATAGTGAAATTAGGCCATATCTTTCACTATTTGTTTGTTTCTTTACTACAGGGGTGCCCAACCAGTGGCCCGGGGGCCATAGTTGGCCCTCAGAGCCCTCTGATGTGGCCCGCGACCTCCTGCTCTGGGATGGCTGGTTGCCAAACCCAGATTGCAGGTTGCCAACCTACCATCCGAGAGCAACAGTGTTGTAAATGAAGCCGGCGGTAGAGGAAGCAAGCGACTTTTCAGAAAGTGCACCACACCTGCAGGATATAATAGACGTCTATGGCAAAGTGCAGCTAACCGGTGGGAAAACCACAGATACACTCAGGGATGGACTGGCCATTGGGACTACAGGGAGTTTCTCGGTGGGCCGATGGCCCAGTGGGCCGGCCTAAGTGACAGCGGACCGCCGCCCCCCTCCACTCCTCTGTCTCTCCCTCCCCGCAGCACTCACCTGGGGGGAACAAAGAAGCAGGGGGAGGACCAGAGGAGCAGGGGGGATGACAGAGGAGCATGGGGGGAGGGGACAGACAGCTGACTCAACAGCTATGGCCTGGGAGTTTCTCACTTCTGCCTAATCTTGTCCCATAAGGGGGGCACGGAACTGATTCTTTGCCCCGGGTGAAATAATGTCTAGCTTCCCCACTGGTACTGCCTATAAGAGTACCAGCACCAGACGTTCTACTCTAATAAAGTAGAACTGCTAGTGGCTAGTGAAGGGGGAGAGGGGGCTTGGGTGGCCGGGGGGGGGGTACGGGAGTTGTCCAGCCGCCATGGGAGAGACCTGTCAAAGTGGACCAGTCTGGATGAAGTCCAGGGCCAAATTTCTGTCCCAGTCCAGCCCTGGATACACTGCGCCGCAATAGACCGCAGACCATCAGTGTAAAAGCAGCCTTAGGCCCCTTTCACATGATCGCTCTGACCCAATCAGACCCTCTAATCACCTCCATTTACACCTGCCTACCCCCAATCCGATCTGCTAAAAAACAGAAATGGATCTGCCCCCTTCTATCTGATTTGATCGGAGGGCCCATAGAGTAGATTGGGCTGTGTCTGCTTTGCATATGCAGACTGGACACAGACCTGTCATCTGCCCACTCCGCTCATTGTGGCCCGCGACTGGTTACTAAGTCGCTTAAGTGGCCCTTGGACTTCAAAAGGTTGGGCACCCCTGCTTTACTACATACAGACTGATTTTACTGTTGTGGGTTTAATAACACTTTAATACATGGCAGCTGTATAGTCCATTTCGGGCTGTCAGCTCCTGGATCTGTGATAGATTTCTCTGAGCAGTTGCCATTCGGAAGTAGTCAGACTTCAGGTGCAGTTAATGCGGCTGTAGCACTGTGCTCTCTGGGTAACCGCCTGATAGCGACTTTGGGGGCTCCCCATCACAGCTGGCAGTACATGATGGTGTATCCAAAATGAACACAGTTAGGTCATATCTTCTCACATTCACATCACTAAGTGAACAACATTTTATGCCATTAGTAAATCAACCCCAATATTAGGAAATATATGGCAGAAATTTGTATTATCCTTTAAAAGCAAATCCCTTTTTTAAAGATTGTACAAAAATGATTAGTGAAGATGGACAACACACAAGAAAGGTGCATGTTATATAAGAATAAGATAATGTCTTCTGATTCAAGTGCCAAGTGGACATTTCAAGTGCTCCTATCTTTCCCTTGTCAATACTGAAAGGTCAAGGATTGTTTTTCCATGTACGTTGATGGGGCTCGAAAGCCTTTGTGCAGATCAATAGCGTAATAGAAATACAAACAGTGATCAATACTATGGAGGTCTTAATTTGCCATAGACGCAGCTTGCTGAAACCATTTTACAGGAAAGCACATGTGTAGACCAGTCTAATATCATACAAAACAAACTGAAAAATGAAATGCGTATAAAAGACAGATAAATATGCAGTTGAAATATATACAGTTGTGCTCATAAGTTTACATACTCTGGCAGAATTTATGATTTCTTGGCCATTTTTCAGAGAATATTGATAATACAAAAACGTATCTTTCACTCATGGCTAGTGTTTGGTTGAAGCCATTTTTATCAACCAACTGTATTTACTTTTTAAATCATAATGAAAACAGAAACTACTCAAATGACCCTGATCAAAAGTTTACAAACCCTGGTAATTTTGACCTGATAACATGCACACAAGTTGACACAAAGGGGTTTGAATGATTATTAAGAGCCCATTCACACTGGGGCAAAACGACTTCTAGCACGACTTTGGGAGGCAACTTGGACACAACTTGAGTATGAATCCTCAGGCAACTTACAAGGCAACTTCAAGTTGCCTCCAGGACAGTACAAGGCAACTTCAAGTCGCCTCCAGGACAGGAGGCTTTCCAGTGGCCAATCAAACAACAATCAGCTCTGTGGGAGGAAGGGGGGGAGGGATGGGTTAGCCTGAGAAATGTATGTTATCTTCCTGTATTGTTGCTTCAGTTAAGACAGTGATCCGACTTCTGAGGCAACTTCCATTGAAATCAATGGGTACAAGTTGCCTATAAGTTGCCTAGAAGTCGAATTGAAGTAGTACAGGAACCTTTTCCGAAGTCGGAGCGACTTCAGTAGTGTACATTAAGACGGCTCCCTTCAGGGATGGACTGGCCATTAGGACTACAGGGAGTTTCCCGGTGGGCCGATGGGTCAGTGGGCCGGCTTCAGTGACAGCGGACCGCCGCCCCCATCCGCTCCTCTGTCTCTCCCTCCCTGCAGCGCTCACCTGGGGGGAACAAAGAAGCAGAGGGAAGATCAGAGGAGCAGGGGGGACGACAGAGGAGCATGGGGAGGGGACAGACAGCTGGCTCAACAGCTATGGCCTGGGAGTTTCTCACTTCTGCCTAATCTTGTCCCATAAGGGGGGCACCAAACTGATTCTTTGCCCCGGGTGAAATAATGTCTAGCTTCCCCACTGGTACTGCCTATAAGAATACCAGTACCAGCCGTTCTACTCTAATAAAGTAGAACAGCTAGTGAAGGGGGAGAGGGGGCTTGGGTGGCCGGGGGGGTGCGGGAGTTGTCCGACCGCCATGGGAGAGACCTGTCAAAGTGGGCCAGTCTGGATGAAGTCCAGGGCCAAAGTTTTGTCCCAATCCAGCCCTGGCTCCCTTTCACTTCCATTCATTTTCTCGACTGCGCGACTTGGGGCGACTTGAAGTCGGATCCCAGGTCGCCCCAGTGTGAACCAGGTCTTAAGGTAACCATCCTCACCTGTGATCTGTTTGCTTGTAATTAGTGTGTGTGTGTATAAAAGGTCAATGAGTTTATGGACTCCTAACAGACCCTTGAATCTTTCACCTAGTGCTGCACTGACGTTTCTGGACTCTGAGTCATGGGGAAAGCAAAAGAATTGTCAAAGGATCTGCGGGAAAAGGTAGTTGAACTGTTTAAAACAGCAAAGGGATATAAAAAGATATCAAAGAAATTGAAAATTCCAATTGGCAGTGTTCAAACTCTAATCAAGAAGTGGAAAATTAGGGGTTCTATTGAAACCAAACCACGGTCAGGTAAACCAACTAAAATTTCTGCCACAACTACCAGGAAAATTGTTCGGGATGCAAAGAAAAACCCACAAATAACTTAAACTTAAACGTAAAATACAGGACTCTCTGAAAACATGTGGTGTGGCTGTTTCAAGATGCACACTAAGGAGGCACTTGAAGAAAGATGGTCAAGTCGCCAGAAAAAAAGACATTATTACGCAAATGTCACAAAGTATCCCCCTTACAATACGCCAAACAGCACAGAGACAAGCCTCAAACATTCTGACACTGTCATTTGGAGTGATGAGACCAAAATTTTGCTTTTTGGCCACAACCATAAATGCTACATTTGGAGAGGAGTCTACAAGGTCTATGATGAAAGGTACACCATTCCTACTGTGAAACACGGAGGTGGATCGCTGATGTTTTGGGGATGTGTGAGCTACAAAGGCACGGGAAATTTGGTCAAAATTGATGGCAAGATGAATTCAATATGTTATCAAAAAATACTGGAGGAACAATTGCATTTATCAACCAAGAAACTGTGCATGGAACCAGGGGCGGACTGACAACTCATGGGGCCCCCGGGCAATAAAAGATTATGGGGCCCCTGGGCTTACAGATAGCCACCATGCCAGGAGGCAGTGCAGAGGTAGGGCAGCTAAAATCTCTGGATTTTCACATAAAAAACATGTCAGTTTTGGACATATCATGGACAGATGTAAAAAAAAAACACAGATTTTTACATACTGTCGCTGGTTTTACTGAGCCTGGCAACCCTGATGGGGCCCCCTAGTGGCATGGGGCCCTCGGGCAGTGCCCGAGTGACTCAATGGTCAGTCCGCCCCTGCATGGAACGTAATTGGGCATTCCAACATGACAATGATCCAAAACACAAGGCCAAGTCGACTTGTCATTGGCTACAGCAGAATAAAGTGAAGGTTCTGGAGTGGCCATCTCAGTATCCTGACCTCAATATCATTGAGCCACTCTGAGGAGATCTCAAACGTGCAGTTCATGCGAGACAGCCCAAGAATTTACAGGAACTGGAGAGGAATGGGCAGCTTTACCATCTGAGAAGATAAAGAGCCTCATCCACAAATACCACATAAGACTTCAATCTGAAATTGATGTTAAAGGGGGCAATACACAGTATTAAGAACTGGGGTATGTAAACTTTCATTTGGGTAGTTTCTGTTGTGATTATGATTGAAAAAGAGTAAACACAGTTGATTGATAATAATAAATATCTTCAGCCAAACACTAACCATGATTGAAAGAACAGTTTTTGTGTTATCATCCATATTCTCAGAAAAAAAAGCCAAGAAAAGGGAAGTTTTAAAGCCTCCTCCTCCCCTCCTCTTCAAATGGCACTTTTTGGGGGGGGAGGGGTGGAGGGGGGAGCAGGTAACAGGTTTTGACAGGTACCCAATCCCACTTCCACTTGGTTTACTTAGGTGATCCGCGTGGAAGTTCTCCTCTCCTCCTCTCTTCCAGTGACATGTCCCAGATAACTGCGGGACTGCAATGCGTAACTCAGCTTGCGCATGCGCAGTGGGCACTTGTCTGTGAAGCTGAAGCTGAGCCCACAATTGAGATGCTGGCATCAGGGAGAGAAGACGGAGGGAAGGGACAGCTCAGATGAGCACATCGCTGGATCCTGAGAAAGGTTAAGGTTTTTTTTTAATTAAAAGTCAGCAGAATTGAAGCCTGCGTTACACTGCAGACTCCAAAACATATGCTTTAACCACTTAAGCCCCGGACCATTATGCAGGTAAAGGACCTTTTTTGCGATTCGGCACTGTGTCGCTTTAACAGACAATTGCGCGGTCGTGCGACGTGGCTCCCAAACAAAATTGGCATCCTTTTTTCCCAAAAATAGAGCTTTCTTTTTGGTGGTATTTGATCACCTCTGCAGTTTTTTTTTGCGCTGTAAACAAAAATAGAGCGTTAATTTAAAAAAAAATGCAATATTTTTTACTTTTTGCTATAATAAATATTCCCAAAAAATATATATAAAACATTTTTTTTCCTCAGTTTAGCCGGATACGTATTCTTCAACATATTTTTCATAAAAAAAATCGCAATAAGCGTTTATTGATTGGTTTGCACAAAAGTTATAGCGTTTACAAAATAGGGGGTATTTTTATGGCATTTTTATTAATATTTTTTACTAGTAATGGCGGCGATCAGTGATTTTTATCGGTACTGCGACATTATGGCGGACACTTCGGACACTTTTGACACATTTTTGGGACCATTGGCATTTTTATAGCGATCAGTGCTATAAAAATGCATTGCATTACTATAAAATGACACTGGCAGTGAAGGGGTTAACACTAGGGGGCGTGGAAGGGGTTAAGTATGTTCCCTGGGTGTGTTCTAACTGTAGGGGGGGTGGCCTCACTAGGGGAAATGACTGATCGCTGTTCATACATTGTATGAACAGTAGATCAGCATTTCTCTCTCTGACAGGACCGGGAGCTGTGTGTATCTGTAACGAGCGATCGCGTGTGCCTGGAGGCGATCACGCCGGCGCGCCCCTATTGGCTGCTGGGCGAGGTGACGTATAGCTACGTGCTCTCGCCCAGCAGAGCCGAACTGCCATAGAACTGTGGCGGCTGGTCGGCAAGCAGTTAATTTAGAAATAAAATAAATTAATAAAGGATGTGGCTGAGCCAAGTTTGGCTATTTCCTTACATCCAAGTTCTCTATTACCACAGCCAAAACTTCTCCAGAGCTACATCATGCACTACACAAGCGACTGGTCCGATTATCTGGCCACGCCTTTAATCGAATACAACTACAAAAATGTGACGTCACGTGGTTTATGCAGTTTTTATGCGATCATTACCTATACTTTTTCAGCCCAGTCGATTTGTATATGTATGTTCACTATTTTAATGGGATTGTTCCGGTAATATATGAAATGACAGGAGATCACTTTGGGTGTCAGTCCCCGGGCTTGTCTTCCGCTATTCTGCATGCAGCGACACAGTGGGGTTTATTTACTAAAGCTTGAGAGTGCAAAATCAGGCTCACTTCTGCATATAAACCAATTCGCTTCTAACCTCAGCTTGTTCAATTAAAGTGAAGCTTTAGGAGTTTTTGTGTTTATTACAAGTCAGCAGCTACAAAAACTGTAACTGCTGACTTTAAATAAATACACACTCATCTGTCCCACAATCCAGCGATGTGACCACCCAAACCCTTGATTCTCTCCCTCTCCTCTCGCTGGCTCGGGCATTACAACTGTGGGCACCTGGCTGTGACAGCTTGCGGCTTTACAGCCAGGTGCGCACTGTGCATGCGTGAGTCACGCTGCGCTTCCCGGATGATCGGCAATCTTCTGGGACCTGTGATGTGTCCTAGAAGATTGCAAGGAGGGAGTGGGTACCTGTCAAAACTAGGCACCCACCCCCCAAAAAAAATCATGTCAAATGTAGCATGGGAGGTGGGGAGGAGTGCTTAAAGCAGAACTTCCCCTTTTGGAGATAGCGCCGCTTAAACCACTTCCGGACCGGCTCAGGACGATATACATCGTACTTTGAAGCGGAATATCGATGTTATGGCAGCATCTAACTGCCATTACCCCGGTATCCTCTTCTTCAGCTGGCGGTCTGCTTTCAGATAAAAGTGATCTCTGCAGCGGATTCGCCGCAATATCAATTTTATTAATAGCAGGATAGGCCCCCCTCCTGTCGCGCTGCGGTCATCTGCGCCGCTTACCGAAGCCGTCCGTAGCGGCGGAGACTATCGGGTCCTCTCTGCTGCTTGGTTGGCTGCCGAGTGAGGGGAAGATTGCCCCCAACTCAATAGCATTGACTGGTGGAAGCGACGTCAAACATCACTTCCGCCCAATGCTCCTTAAAGGAGAATATTTTGTTTTTGGATTTTTGTGTAAATATGAGATCTGAGGTCTTTATGATCCTAGATCTAATATTTAAAAGGGGACCTGTCATGCTTTTTTTCTATTACAAGGAAAGTTTACATTTCTTGTTATTACAAATAAAAGTGAACCAAATGATGTATTTTTTTAAAGTGTCAAAATATAAAATATAATAAATACGATTTTTTTTAAAGTGCCTCGTCACACGCAGAAGCAAACGCATACGTGAATAGCGCCTGCATATGAAAACGGTGTTAAAACAACACATGTGAGGTTTCGCCGTGATTGTTAGAGTGAGAGCAATAATTCTAGCCTGCGACCTTCTCTGTAACTCAAAACTGGTAACCTGTAGACATTTTTAAATGTCGTCTATGAAGATTTTTAAGGGGAAAAAGTTTGTCGCCATTCCACAAGCGGGCACAATTTTGAAGCGTGACATGTTGGGTATCAATTTACTCGGCGTAACATTATCTTTCACAATAAAAAAAAAATTGGGCTAACTTTACTGTCGTCTTATTTTTTTATTCTAAAAACAATATTTTTTTCCAAAAAAAGTGCCCTTGTAAGACCGCTGCGCAAATACGGTGTTACAGAAAGTATTGCAACGTTCGCCATTTTATTCACTAGGGTGTTAAACTCTTTACAGTAGGGGTATTCAACCTGCAGTCCATGGGCTGCATGTGGCCCAAAACAGCTAGGGATGCAGCACAACACAACATCTTAAACTTACTTAACTGCTTAAGACCCGGACCATTATGCAGGTAAAGGACCTGGCCCCTTTTTGCAAATCGGTACTGCTTCGCTTTAACTGACAATTGCGCGGTCGTGCGACGTGGCTCCCAAACAAAATTGGCATCCTTTTTTCCCCCAAATAGAGCTTTCTTTTGGTGGTATTTGATCACCTCTGCGTTTTTTATTTTTACATTTTTATAAACAAAAATAGAGCGACAGTTTTGAAAAAAATGCAATATTTTTTAATTTTTGCTATAATAAATATCCCAAAAAAAGATATAAAAAAAGTTTTTTCCCCTCAGTTTAGGCCGATACGTATTCTTCTACATATTTTGGCAATAAGCGTTTATTGATTGGTTTGCACAAAATGTATAGCATTTACAAAACAGGGGATAGTTTTATGTAATTTTTATTAATCATTTTTTTTTTTACTACTAATGGCGGCAATCAGTGATTTTTTTCGTGACTGTGACATTATGGCGGACACTTCGGACACTTTTGACACATTTTTGGGACCATTGTCATTTTCACAGTGAAAAGTGCTATAAAAATGCACTTATTACTGTGAAAATGACACTGGCAGTGAAGGGGTTAACCAGAAGGGGTGCTGTAGGGGTTAAGTGTGCCCTAAGGGAGTGTTCTTACTGTGGGGGCGTGGCTGTGCGTGTGACGTCACTGATCGTCGTTCCCTAACACAGGGAACAGACGATCAGTGACAGTCACACTAGGAAGCACGGGGAGGGGTTTGTTTACACTTACCTCTCCCCGTTTTTTCTCTCTGTGACCCGATCGCTAGACACCAGCGGCGATTGGGTCCGCTGTTCCCGCGGGGACGGTCATGGATGAAAGGACCGGGTCGCGAGCGCGCCGCCGGTGGCGCGCTGCGCGACCCACGGCTGGGCTCTTAAAGGGGACGTACGCCCTTGTGCCCAGCCTTGCCATTTTGTCGACGTATATCGTCGTGAGCCGGTCCTCAAGTGGTTAAAAGCAGGGGCAGACTGACCATTCGAGAACTCGGGCACTGCCCGAGGGCCCTATGCCACTAGGGGGCCCCATCAGGGTTGCCAGCCTCAGTAAAACCAGGGACAATATGTAAAAATATGTGTGTTTTTTTTACATCTGTCCCTAAATTGTCCCTTACCGACATCATTTTGGTCTAAAAATCACAAGATTATAGCTGCCCCGCCTCTCCGGTACCTTTTCAGTGTGTGTGTGTGTGTATTCTGTGTGTATGTGTATTCTGTGTGTATGTATACTGTGTGGCCCCATAATCTCCTATTGCCTGGGGGCCCCATAATCTCCTATTGCCCGGGGGCCCCATAATCTCCTATTGCCCGGGGGCCCCATGACCTGTCAGTCCTCCCCTGGTTAAAAGTATTGATTTTTTGGGGGGGGTTTGGTTAAAAATTTGTTTACACTTAAGCCCCATACACACTATTACATTTTTTGCAGATTTACCAAAATTATGTAGTGCAAGGGCCTGCCTAAATACATACAAATTGAAACTTGAAGGATAAAGTGAAGGATAAAGCACACGAAAAGGCAAAATTAGAACCAAAATATCAAATGAGCACCATGAGAATTCATCGAGAATTGCTGATATATCCATCAAACCAGATATTGATGCGTTAGTTTATCGAAAACAGTGCCAAATATTGCACTAGTTTTAGGGTACCCTCTTCTACTTTTATAATGAAAAAAATATTAAAAAAAAAAAAGTTTTATTACTCACATAGGTCTTCTCCATTGTGGCCCAGGAAAGTCAAGAGGTTGGATAACCTTCACTTACAGTGTACACTGAGCTGTGTAAAAAAAATCAAAATAGTTTATAGCACACAAAATAACACAGTGGTGATCAAATACCACCAAAATAAAGCTTTATTTATGGGGGAAAAAATTACATACATTTTATTTGGGTACAGTGTCTCATGACCGCAACTGACAATTGTCAGTTAGGCCGGGTTCACACCTATGCGAATTGGTTGAACTGCATCCAATTTGCATTACATTATAAAATACATTGATTTTAATGAGGCTGGTTAACATATGTGTGATGCATTTGCACTGCGCATTGCCCAAAAAACGCGTGCGTTTTCTAGGCATTGCGGTGCTGCTCAGGTGCGAATTCAGGCCCAGGCTCTTCTATGGGCACGCATCTGATTCGCAGATGTGTTCAGTTCTCATCAGGATTTCTGTCCTTCTCCTCAATACACTTCCCCCCTCCCCCTCCCCTCTCCCAGGTCTCCAAATTCGCAGCTAAAACGGAGATGATCTGCTGAACAGCTCTCTTATCTCTTTGCAGTGATAAGAGATCTGGAATTCGCACCGCACAAGTGTGACTCCACAAGTAACGTATTGCAAGAAATGGCCTGGTCATGAAGGGGCGGGGGGTAAATCTTCCGGAGGTCAAGTGGTTAAGGGAAGGTGGTTTGAGCAGTGAAAAGGTCTCTCTTGATACGCCGCGTAATTTCAAATTTTGCGCGTCGTATCTTTGTTTTGAATCCTCAAAACAAGATACGACGGCATCTCGGCTAGATCCGACAGGCGTACGTCTTCGTACGCCATCGGATCTAAGATGCAATTTTCCGACGGCCGCTAGGTGGCGTTTCCGTCGTATTCCGCGTCGAGTAAGCAAATTAGCTATTTCCGGCGATCCACGAACGTACGAGCGGCCGTCGGATTCTTTTACGTCGTTTCCGTTCGGCTTTTTCCGGCGTATAGTTAAAGCTGCTATATGGTGGCGTACTCAATGTTAAGTATGGCCGTCGTTCCCGCGTCTAATTTTAAAACATTTACGTCGTTTGCGTAAGTCGTCCGTGAATGGGGCTGGACGCCATTTACGTTCACGTCAAAACCAATGCCGTCCTTGCGACGTCATTTAGTGCAATGCACGGCGGGAAATTTTAGGGACGGCGCATGCGCAGTTCGTTCGGCGTGGGGACGCGCTTCATTTAAATGAAACACGCCCCCTACCCGCCGCATTTGAATTCCGCGCCCTTACCCCGCGAGAAATACACTACACCGCCGTAACTTGCGGCGCAAATTCGTTGAGGATTCAAACCAAAGCCAAGTAAGTTACGGCGGTGTAGCGTATCTTAGATACGCTGCGCCGGTGCAGATCTTTGTGGATCTGCCCCGAGGTGTCAATTTATTCCTGATTGGACCTGATAGTAGCACTTGTGCCATAGAGATGATTTTGATTCAGCCTGTTTTGTAGATGATCAGTGAGAGCGGAGTGCATCTCTGAAAGCACCAGGAATAATGTGACATTGTCCACAGATCATGCTGAAGACACACGTAATAGGATGAAGGGTGACTGTGCTCCTTCAAGAAATTGGAGGTTATAAATAGCAGTGATTTATCATGGCCTGTATAATGAATAAATTGGTAATTTTAGATGATACAGAAGAAATGGAATAAACCTCTGACAATTGGCCAAACTGATCAATATCTTAATAAAAGATGCCTTTTTAAAGCATCACATTGCAAATAGATACTAAGCAGTATTTCTTCTGTCAGTTCATTACAAAGGATGTTCTCCTATGCTTATTTGCAGGCATTAGAATCATTGGCTATCTGTCATGTCCAGTGATAAAAAACCTCTGCCCTCTAATTATTAACAGTAATACAATTTATATAGACCATATCTTATTGTGATTAACACAGAACATTGCTGCATGTAAAGTCCACTAATAGAAATGACCTCCCCTCTGATGTCGATGATATATGACCTACGTCAGAGGTAATAGAGTGTAGGCTGGAGATGGAGGGCTGGGGCAGACGCCTACATGGATGGACCACGTGTGTCTGATTTTCTTTTTTTTTTCTTTTAAAGCTAAACTCCAGACAAATGGCTAGAACTATGAATTACATATGTAAGAACTGGATTACCTATCATAGGATTTGTATTTATGCCCACCCAGGTCTGAGATTTACAAAGCTCTACCAAATAATGGAGGCCTGCAGTTTCATTTTATTATACAGTTCTCTCCCCACTCATATCCTGCAATTAAAAGAGAGGAAGAACGTTACTGAACTAATAGTCTTGTCACTCTGCCTTCTCCTTCTATTAGCATGCTCCTGGCAGGGATGGACTGGCCATAGGGACTACAGGGAGTTTCCCGGTGGGCCGATGGCTCAGTGGGCCGTTTTTTAAAACAGAGATGCTGCTTGGAGGACTTTTTCTAACGCCCTGGCAGCGCCCCATTGTGAAAGCACTCAGGCTTTCACACTGGGACTGCAGCGGAAGCGTTTTTCAGTCGCTTTACAGGCGCTATTTTTAGCCCAAAAGCGCCTAAAAAACGCCTCAGTGTAAAAAGAGGTCCTACACTCACTCTCTTTTTCTTACACTCACCCCCCTCTCTCACCCACCCCCTCTCCCTCTCTCTCTCATTCCCCTCTCTCTCACCCTCTCATGATATACAATCATGGATGTAGGGGTCCGGTCTGGATGAAGTCCAGGGCCAAATTTTTGTCCCAGTCCAGCCCTGGCTCCTGGCATTATAGCACACCTGATTGTGCGGCTTCTTTCTCTCCCAATCCAAGCTCTGTTGTTCAGAAAATGCTAGAGACTGATACAATGTCGCAGAAGGGTAATTGCTAGGATCGGTGGTGATACTAAGCATTTTCACAAGTGGGGTTCCCCTGTTGACAGCTGAAGTGTTAAAGAAGTCCGGCAATTGGGAAAAAAAAGCAGCTGGGCAATGTTTATCAATAACATTGCTCAGCTGCAGAAACACTAAGATAAAAAAGAAACATTGCTTCTTTTTGTATCTTTCTGTTTCTTCATCTACACATCAAAGGGATGAACTTTGATCTGCAGATGAAGTCAGCAACCTGTCAAATAAAAAAAAAAATTTTGTGTTTTTTAACCACTTAAGACCCGGACCAAAATGCAGCTAAAGGACCTTGCCCCTTTTTGCGATTTGGCACTGAGTCGCTTTAACAGACAATTGCGCGGTCGTGCGACGTGGCTCCCAAACAAAATTGGTGTCCTTTTTTTCCCACAAATAGAGCTTTCTTTTGGTGGTATTTGATCACGTGACTCTACGGTATTTATTTTTTGCGCTATAAACAAAAATAGAGTGAAATTTTGAAAAAAATGCAATATTTTTTACTTTTTGCTATAATAAATATCCCCCAAAAATATATAAAAAACATTTCTTTTTCCTCAGTTTAGGCCGATACGTATTCTTCTACCTATTTTTGGTAAAAAAAAATCGCAATAAGCGTTTATCGGTTGGTTTGCGCAAAAGTTAAAGTGTTTACAAAATAGGGGATAGTTTTATTGCATTTTTATGATTTTTTTTTTTTACTACTAATGGCGGCGATCAGCGTTTTTTTTCGTGACTACGACATTATGGCGGACACTTCTGACCATTTTGACACATTTTTGGGACCATTGTCATTTTCACAGTAAAAAATGCATTTAAAGCGGTGGTTCCCCCTAAAACAAATTTCTAACAATAGATTCGTAAGACCCGTTACACTGCGGGTAGGCTGGCTTTTTTTTTTTTTTTTCGTACATACCGAAATCTCGCCGTCTCGTCCCTTGGCGGTGGGCGTTCCTAGTTGATTGACGTTCCTCGGACGGGCGCATACGTGACGTCACGACTTTCCGACAGAAGCCGAACGTCATTGCGCAGGCGCCGTATAGAGTCGGCTCTATACGGCGCCTGCGCAACGACGTTCGGCTTCTTTCGAAACGCCGAGATCGAGGTATGTACTAAAAAAAAAAAAAAAAAAGCCAGCCTACCCGCAGTGTAACGGGTCTTACGAATCTATTGTTAGAAATGTGTTTTAGGGGGAACCACCCCTTTAAAATGCATTGTTTATTGTGAAAATGACAGTTGCAGTTTGGGAGTTAACCACAAGGGGACGCTGAAGGGGTTATGTATGACCTAATATGTGTTTCTAACTATAGGGGGGTGTAGCTGTAGGTGTGACGTCATCGATTGTGTATCCCTATAAAAGGGATCACACGATCGATGACGCCGCCACAGTGAAGAACGGGGAAGCTGTGTTTACACACAGCTCTCCCCGTTCTTCAGCTCCGGGGACCGATCGCGGGACTCCAGCGGCGATCGGGTCCGCGGGTCCCGCGGTCCCGGAGCTTCGAACTGGGTCGCGGGCGCGCGCCCACGACCCACGGCTGGGCACTAGCACAGGACGTACCTGTACGTGCATGTTCCCAGCCGTGCCATTCTGCCGACGTAAATGTGCAGGAGGCGGTCCTTAAGTGGTTAAAGAAGTCCGGTAATTAGCAGAGCTTCCCCTCATTTCAGCAGAGCTTCCCCTCAATTCAGATCTACCCCTCAGATTTACAGCGACTGCACTTCCAAGTGCACTTTCAGTGCACTTTGCACTTGTAGTTTGCACTTGTAGTGCAAAGTGGATTTGTCTTTCGTAAATAACCCCCATTGTTTATTTTTGTATCTTTCTGTTTCTTCATCTACACATCAAAGGGATGAACTTTGATCTGCAGATGAAATCAGCAACCTGTCAAGTAAAAAAAATTTTATTTTTGTGTTTTTTTTAAAATGTTTCTTTTGCTTAACCCCTTATTACCCTTACTTTACTCTAATCAGCCTTAATTAACTCCTTATTCCCCTCCATTTAATTATTATTATTATTATTTTCCTGATGATTTTTTTTTTTTTTTTTAGTTTTCTTCTATTTTATAAACTATTAATAATTACAACTTTTTTTTGGTTTGCTTTGTTCGTTAATATTTTTACAACTTTAACATATATTTACTTGTTTCACATTGAAAGAAGCGCAAAAATATGAAAAAAAATTGTTTTAGATTATTTGTACAGTAAATAACTTTTCAATGCTTTGTACCATTGCTGACAGCTGAAGTGTAAACAAAACAGTTGTGGTAGATATCGGTAACTGGAATCGAGTACTAAAAAAAAAATATCGGTACTAAAAATGTTATCAGTGCATCCCTAGTACTTACACTTCTTGCATTTAAAAGGGTACATTTAATAATGTATTAAGGAATACAGAAATGCATTAACTTGAATCTTTTTCTCTCTGGATTTTTGCTTTAGGCCGCTTACACACAGGGCGGTCCACCTGCTCAGCAGGGAATCTGTCTACTGATCCACACTGAGCATTCAAATGGTTGGTCCGTGTCCACTCCACTTATGCAGAGCGGACACAGAAACAGCCTGCTCTCCTCTATGGGCAGTTGGATATAAATGGACATCCTGTCCATTTACACCCGATTGCCTTCGGATCCGATCCACCAGATGGATGGATAGTTATGAACAATGGATAGTTATCAACAATCCTAGCCGATAGGATTGGATCAGATGTTGGCAGTTATCAACAAACACATGTCCATTGACACCTCCTGCTCTATAGAAGAGACTGGAGGGTCTGATCGGGTCGGCCTGAAAAACTGACAGGTGAACATGATCGGTCTGCTCGTCTGAAAGGGCCCTTAATTAAAAGATAAACCAAGTTAAACAGAACAATCACTTTCCAGAAAGCAAACAAAACAGTATGGGCCAGATCCACGAAGAAGTTACGTTGGCGTATCTATTGATACGCCACATAACTTCTAGGATGCTCCGGCGTATCTTTTTTTTGTATCCACAAAACAAGATACGCCTGAAGCTGGGCTAGATCCGACTGACGTACGTCTTAGTACGCCGTTGGATCTAAGGTGCATATTTACGCTGGCCGCTAGGTGGCGCTTCCGTTGATTTCTGCGTCAAGTATGCAAATTAGCTAGATACGCCAATCCACAAACGTACTTCCGGCGGGGGCATTTTTTTACGTCGTTTACGTAAGGCTTTTTGGGGGGTAACATTACCCCTGCTCTATGAGGCGTACCCAATGTTAAGTATGGACGTCGGGCCAGCGTCAAATTTTCCGTCGTGTACGTCGTTTCCGTAAAACGTTCGCGAATAGGGCTTTGCGTAAATTACGTGCACATCGAAAGCATTGACTATTTGCGACGTGATTTCGAGCATGCGCACTGGGATACCCCCAGGGACGGCGCATGCGCCGTTAAAAAAAAACGTCATTTACGTGGGGTCAAGTAGAATTAACATAAAACACGCCCACATCTTTGTCATTTGAATTCCGCGCCCTTACGCCAGCAGATTTACACTACGCCGCCGTAACTTTAGAGGCAAGTGCTTTGTGAATACAGCACTTGCCTCTCAAAGTAGCGGCGGCGTAGCGTAAAAACGATACGCTATGCCTGCTTAAAAATACACCGATCTACGTGAATCTGGCCCTATGCTCGTACATAATAAATAAGTCCTCATGGTGTACAAGCTATGACTAACATCTTTAACACGAATGTTTGGGTTATAACCAGTCGATACTTAACAAGTCAGTTGGGTATGTTTGCAGTTTTCTAATACGTTGTACAATGTAGGGCTGCATTGAGGTTACATATCCTAATAAAATATTAACAGTCCCAAGCAACCTAATAAAAGCAAATAGCTCCTGGAGATCTAACATGGCTAGAAAACTGAACTATGCACCTTATGTTTTGTTAAATTTACAGGAATGCCTCCAATATTTTATATACAGTTTTTAACCTAAGAAATGACCTGCAGAATTCTTTAATAAAATATAACGTGGGTGGCCTCGAGTACATCTTGTGTTGAGACAGCTGATTTACCACTGCAGAGATCAGTGTATGTGAAACAACCTAGGGCCAGGTCATACCAGCATCTTTGTAGCAGAAATCCGTAGTATTTCCAAACTTTCTAGTCTCTGGGGACTTGTAGCTGGCTACAGAATTGCTGCTGTAGTTGCCTTAAAGCTGTCTATGCACCATTGTGCCATGATCATCTGCAATTGCATGGGCCAATCAGTTGCACGGGATAATATCAGCAGCTGCTAACACTGGAAGTTCTGTAGCTGGCTCAAAACACTGCAAAATGTCAGTTGCTCAGATAAAAAAAAAGGTTGAATGTGCAGGAATGTATTTATTCCTACCAACAAATCTCTATGGAGAGCAATTCTGTATCATGGGTGTGACATAACCCTAAATCTGCCCAGTTATTACATCTCAGGCCTCGTACACACGACCAAGTTTCTCGGCAAAAACCAGCAAGAAATTTGCTGGGAGATATTTTTTTGCAGAGGAAACCGGTCGTGTGTACATTTTCGTCGAGGAACTCGACGAGCCAAAAAGAGAGCAAGTTCTCTATTTCCTCGACGGGAGTCTCAAATTGGCTCGTCGTGTTCCTCGTCTGGCTGGTTTCCAACGAGAAACTTGAGCGTGTATGCTAAGAAACCCGCGCTTGCTCAGAATGAAGTATGAGACGGGAGTAAAAGTAGCATTTGTAATGGAGATAACACATTTTTCAAGCTGTAACAGATTGAAAAGTGCAAATCGTCTCTTAACAAACTTTTACTTAACACGCAAACACATGAGATTAGCAAAACCAGCCCCAAGAGTTTAGCCAGTGGAATCGAACTTCCCCTGCCGTTGTATGTGTTGTATGTAACCGCGTTTGAGAACAAGGAGATTTTGTCTTGACAGTGTGTACGCAAAGCAAGCTTGTCGAGTTCCTCGACAAGCCTAACAAGGAACTCGACGAGGAAAACGATGCGTTTCCTCGGTCGTGTGTACGAGGCTTGAGTGATTGTATCCTTGTGACAGAGTTTATTTGCAGCCCCTATTATTTTAGTTAACCTTGTTCTTCTGGTCTGAGATTCTATAGCTAGTTTTAGCTCAGGGGTCAAAACCAGAATAATCTAAAGCCAGGTTAGGTATCCAAAGGCCACTTTTAGTAGTTAGGGGTCTGGTTGCATGACTGATTAGAAGCTATTAGGGAGGGACTAAAGCTCAGAGTAGATGCGCTGACTCTGAGTTCCAGTGCCACAAAATGGTTTCTGTGTGTGAGGCCTCGTACACACGACCGTTTTCCTCGACAAAATCCATCAAGAAAATTGATGTCAGAGCTTTTTTGGCGAGGAAAACGGTCGTGTTTATGTTTTTCGTCGAGAAAACTGTCGTGGATCTCGACGAGAAAAAAAGAGAACAAGTTCTCTTTTTTCTCGTGGGGAGTCTCAATTTCTTTGTCGTGTTTCTCGTCCGGCTGGTTTACGACAAGAAACACGTTCGCGTGTATGCTTAGAAACGCGCGCATGCTCAGAATAAAATATGAGACGGGAGCGCACCTTCGTTAAAAGTAGCGTTCGTAATGGAGATAGCACATTTGTCACGCTGTAACAGATTGAAAAACGCGAATCGTCTCTCACCAAACTTTTACTAACACGCGGCAACATGAGATTAGCAAAAGCAGCCCCAAGGGTGGCGCCAATGGAATAGAACTTCCCCTTTATAGTGCCGTCATACATGTTGTACATCACCGCCATTGAGAACGACGAGATTTTGTCTTGACAGTGTGTACGCAAAGAAAGCTTAACAAGATTCTCGACAAGCCTGACAAGAAACTCGATGAGGAAAACGATGTTTCTTTTACGACGAGATTCTCGGTCGTGTGTACGAGGCCTGAGAAGCTGCTTTCCAGGCTGGTTGGAAATGGCTGGAAAATATCCCCATCACCGCAGATCTTGTCTTCGGGTCTCCACCAGGACACCAAGACGACACATTGAGATCATTCTTAGGGGCCCCTGAAACTGAACTTTGCTGCAACATTCATCTGGAATTATCTCTATTAATAACTACAGTATACAGTATAGTACATGCCCAGGTATATGTACACATTTCCACCAGAACTCCTATCAGGGCCCTATGCTATAAATTCTTGTCAGTACATTGAATGTGTGTGTACCATACCTCCCAACTTTTTAAGATGGGAATGAGGGACACTTATCTGCAAAAGTATAAAGGCACTGGCCACACCCCTGGCCACGCCCCCTTAAAGGAGAATTGTACAAAAAAATAAGATTGGTTAAACCCACAAGTGCTTTTTTTTTTTTTTTTTTTTTACCACTACTATTTCTTTATATTGGCTTTTGGAATTTACAAATGCAACAATTTAGAAATCAGATTCAAGGTTTAGGGCTGGAAAACACTTTTTGATATATAAAAAGTGCATTTTATATACATGTATAATAGATCAGACCGAAAAGAGGGACAAATAAGGAGGAATGAGGGACAGAGGGTCATTGCTCCAAATCAGGGACAGTCCCTCGAAATCAGGGTCAGTTGGGCGCTCTGGTGTACTGTTATTAATGTTTTATTTTATAAAGCTTGCATAATTTCTATTATAGTATGCATCTACAGTACATGCTTATGGTTAATGTTACATGCTGGTTAAAGTAGTTCTTCTGCTCCCAATTGCCTTGATTAAATAACTTGCAGTCCATACCAACTAATGTCATTGGTTGCTTAAACACAGATGGCCCATGGCCACTTAGCATCCAAGGTTGCTAGGGGCCAGGCAGCTGATGCTGCCTAGCATTCTTGGTTGCTGGGGTGTAGGCTGCTCCTGCTGCCTAACTTCCTTGATTGATAGGCTGATGGAGGCCATTCCACACTGACATGTCAACTCAACAGTGTGTAGTAAAGCTGATTACACATTGCTGATATTTAAATGTCGGCCCTGAGCAAGCCAATAGAGTACATTTGCACTGTATGCATGTCAACTTTAGCACAAACATTTACATGCATTTAGCATAAAACATGATCCATTCACAAGACTGTGGATGCAAATGTTTCTACATACTTTATATTTTACATATCTTTTCTTTTTTCTTCTTCTTCTTTTAAATCAGACAGATTTTTATTCAGTTCTATATTCTGAGAAAAAACAACACACATACATCCCAAGTAAAAATAGAAAATCATAATACATGACAGTCTAGCAATCATTTAAAAAAAGAAAATAGTAAATAATAAAAATGTATTATATAATATCACCAGTCCCCCCCCCTCCCCCACACTCTTTTAAAATTGTTATGCGGCGTACACTCGGCATGAAAAAAAAAACATTTTCAGCATGTCCAAAAAACGAAGTTTTTCCAACTTCATCATTAAAAACGATGTTGCCCACACACCATCGTTTTTAAAAAATGATGAACAAAGCGCGGTGACGTACAAAACGTATGACGGGACTCTGAAGGGGAAGTTCTATTCGCCTTTGCGCTGCTTTTAGCTGATTCCTTGTTAGTAAAAGACGATTCGCGCTTTTTTGTCTGTTACAGCGTGATGAATGTGCTTACTCCATTATGAACGGTAGTTTTACCAGAACTATCGCTCCCGTCTCATAACTCACTTCTGGGCATGCGCGGGTTTAAAACGTTGTTTTAGCCCACACACGATCATTTTTTACAACCCGAAAAACAACATTTTAAAAAACGACATTAAAAAATGCAGCATGTTCGAATTTTTTTTTTGTGGTTTTTCAGAAGATGAAAAACGATGTGAAGCCCACACACGATGATTTTAAATGACGTTTTTAAAAACGTCGTTTTTTTTTCATGCCGAAAAACGATCGTGTGTATGCGGCATTACTCTATCTCCTCCCATCACAACATACAATCCATAGTACCAACCATCTCCTCCATATATTCTCAAATTTCCTAGGGAATCCTCTATGTAAAAATATATATATATTTTTTAACTATGATTTCTTTTATTTCTACTTTCTACTCCGAAATTGTTGGTGGATACACTGACATCCACTTTTATGCTATCAACTTACGAGTACATTTTCACTCATTCCAGAAATTTTCATTTTAAAACCTTTTTTTGTGGAATATGTAGCAGTCACTGATTTGGGTTTAGGTTCTTAAAGCAGGGGTTCACCCTAAAAAAAAATTTTTTTTCTAACATGCCATCTAGCATACTAGCGCGAGCTACAGTATGCCTTTATTTTATTTTTTTGCGCCGTACTTACTGTTTAATCCCGTAATTAAGTTTCAGTCTAGTAGGCGTTCCTTTGCAGAGGGGAACATGATTGACGGCCGGCTATGGCGCGTCACGCTTCACGGAAATAGCCAAAATAGGACTTGACTCTTCACGGCGCCTGCGCAGTCAGCTCCTAGTCTGTGCGCAGGCGCCGTAAAGCGCCTTGAAGAGGCGAGTCCTACTCGGGAAGCGTGAGGCGCCATAGCTGGCCGTCAATCATTGCCCCCTCTGACTAGGAATGCCCATTCCCTGCGGGGAGTCTGAAGCGTATCTCCGGGATTAAACAGTGAGTACGGCCCAAAAAAATAAAATAAAGGCATACTGTAGCTCACGCTACTATGCTGTATTTCAATGTAGAAACTTGCATTTTAGGGTGAACCACCGCTTTAAGGTATCGTAGGTAGCACCGTGTTGCTCTGAATTTATTTAGCCCCTGTGGTGACTATTTGTCCAAGCTTATTTATCCAAACCTATGTATAAATAGCCCAAAAAAAAAATACACAACTTGTTGTAAATTCCCCCCAATGAATGTTTATCCCTGACTGTTACCTTGACAACTAATTACACTTCGATCAAGGTTTACAAAGCTGTCTTTCAGCAAATTGGTTTAGAAATAAATATATATACCATTATGGAGGATAATGTAATTATTATGTAAATACAAATACTTTTACTCAATATTTCCATTAGTCTTAATGCAGTGTTTGGGTAATTGCTGTATTAGAGATCTATATAATTATTTTTCTCTGTGGTTTGTCTCGTCAGATAATGCTTTTTTATTATTTCAGACCGTGTCCTTTTACTGTTCACATAATCCATTGGGTTGCACTGGGTCAAGTTTTTCTACTAATTGCATTTTTCTATGCTTCTCACCAAACAAAGTACTTTTTCCCTGTTGACTGAAATAGATTTTACACATTTTAATATTGTTCCATGTGACTGGTCTGCATCCTCTGACTTTTTATACACTTGAATTGTGTATTCAGATTCCCTTCTAAGCTGCACATTTACACATCTGTAGTTTTCCAGCTGAGTTTCTATAATTCCTAAAGGAAGCCTAAAAAAAACATGGAGGCTGCCACTGCTGACCTTTCTTCCTGAAAATGCTAGTTGCCTGGGCTGGTCATGCTGACTGCTTGGCTTCAATACTTTGGGGGTTATTTACTAAAGGCCAATCTACTTTGCACTACAAGTGCAAACTAGTAGGTGGATTCAGAAAGACTTAGGCTGGCATATCAGTTGATACGCCAGCCTAAGTCAGAATCTGCGCCGACGCTAATTTAAGCGTATTCTGGTAACCAGATACGCTTAAATTAGGCTCAGATACGAGCGGCGTAAGTGTCTTACACCGTCGTATCCTAAAGTGTACTTTTTAGGCTGATCGCTAGGTGGCGCTTCCATTGCGGTCGGCCTAGAATATGTAAATGAGTAGATACGCCGATTCACGAACGTACGCTTGCCCGACGCAGTAAAGATAGGCCGTTTACGTAACGCACTTTCAGGCCTAAAGTTATTCCATCAAATAGCTGGAATAGTAATGTTAAGTATGGCAGTCATTTCCGCGTCGAAATTTGAAAATTTTACGTCGTTTGCGTAAGTCGTCCGCGAATAGGGATTCGTCATTTACGTCCACGTCTAAACCAATAGGACCGTGCGGCGTACTTTGCCGCAATGCACACTGGGATATGTACACGGACGGCGCATGCGCCGTTCATAAAATACGTCAATCATGTCAGGTCACCCCCCATTAACATAAAACATGTTTTTTTGCCAGTCACTAATCGAGCGGCCGTATTTTGAACGACTTGTAGACAAGTGATTTGGTATTTGGGGAGTCCTATATAGAGGGCATTTGCGTAGTCAAGTCTGGAATTGATAATTGTTCCCACCACGACTGCAATGTCCTCTTTCGGGATGAAAGGGGGTGAGACGGCGTAGTAGGCGCAGCAGATGGTTGGGGGTGCAGAAGGACAGTAGGAAAGCAGTGCAGAGGTGGAAGGTGAAAAAGCACCAGGGGTTATTACTGCACCTGCTGGCACCAATGCTGTGAGTTATTATTGTTCTGGAGCTGTGGGTTCAGGGGTGCATGTGAACTGTAGAGGGGAGTAAAAGTTGTCTGGGTGCTGGTGAGCTGTGCGTAAGTGAGCTGTGGGCAAGTGGTTAAGGGGTACAGGTGAGCTGGGGGTTATTACTGCACCCACTGACATTAATGATAGAAGTTATTTCACTGACAATTATGGGTATTATTTTATTTCCGCTTCCCTTCTGTGTACCCCCAGGCCCTTTTTTAACTAAATAATAGAAAAGGGATAAAGGTGCCACAACACAAGGCGAAAACTGTGAAGTGATACTAGCCTTATTCACAATGCCCACTTTTTTGGCCTCACCATATATCGTCGGAGGTCAGCACTCTACACATGCTGCATTTTTCTCCTTGATCCCTTTAAGGTGTTTCTCCAAATGTTTTTCAAATGTTGGCAAATATGCAGAAATAAACCATTCACAACAGGGATGGACTGGCCGTCGGGACTACCGGGAGTTTCCCGGTGGGCCAATGGCTCAGTGGGCCGGTTTGAGTGACAGCCTGTCAAAGTAATGGCTGCGCAATTACTTTGAGCACCGCTGTACTGCCCAGGGACAGACTGACCATTTGGATAATGATGATCTCAGGGAATTGCGAGGTAGATAGCGCAGAACACAGCCGGAGAAGTTGCAGAAGTGAGAAGTTTTCTCCACTCAGCGAAGCCCACCTACAGTACCCCAAGCGGTCATTCCGTATGCTGCGCCTCCCTAGCCTCTCCCTTCTGTGTGCTCGGCGCAGCATGCTGTGCCTTGTGTCTGTCCGCTTAGTGCGATGAGAAGCAGTGGGAGTGCAGCGGGTTGTGGCGGTGCCCAGGTCTATGGAGGCAGCTGAGGAAGGTACCAGGAGAATTAAACCACAGGTGTTTCCCCGGGTCATCCTGATTCCTGATCAAGATGTTACATTTTGCTATTTGTGCTGGGTGACCAACTATATGGCTGGCCTTTATGTGGCCCACCCTGACAGGCACCCAACTGGAGCCCGGGGGACAAGGGGGATATCCTGAGGATTATCAAGAGGGTGGATGACCTGGAGAGTGTCATGAAGCACCACATACAAGGTACTCCACACCGAGTGTACATGTTTATTATTACTCTGAAGGGGCAGACTGACCATTCAGGCCTCGGGCACTGCATGATGGCCCAGGGCCAGTTGGGGGTCCCATGAGAGGCTCCTGGCTCATTTCTTCACCTCCCAGAAGGTGAGCTCAGCACCCCCAAAGCGACACCACTGTCTGGGACAGGACATCACACTCAGTGCAATATCATCCATTGAGCCCTGTCACACACCACACAATGGATAATACATACCTCCCAACCGTCCCGGATTCCGCGGGATCCTCCCGCAATTCAAAGTGTGTCCCGGGGTCCCGTGGACTAGACAAAATTCCCGCAAAACAGGGCCCTGGGCGCGACATTTGGTGGGGCGACATTCCGTGCCTCCATGTTTGGTTTGGGTTTCCCGCCGCCATGTTTGGTGTCTGGTGCCCTGTGATTGGGCGTATGGGGGTCATGTGCGGCGTGGGGCTGGCCTGTCTGCGATCGTCTTGAAGTCCCGCCTCTGCACATGACCGCTACACGCCCAATCACAGTGCAAGGTGAAATACGGATGATGTAGGTGCAGTCATACACCATGGAGCGGGCTGCAGGCGGATGGCGTAGGGCGGTGAGTCGGGACAGAGCGGTATTTGCACAGGTAGGAAAACCCCCACCCGCTCAACAACTTTGATCCCCACCCCCCCCGCTCAACAACTTTGATCCCCGCCCCCCCCCCCCCGCTCAACAAGATGTCACGAATTGGATTATTTAAATGTTGGGAGGTATGGATGATATGCAATTCCCATTATGACCGCCATTCCCTATCTCCCTCCCCCACTGCAGGAACCTCTGTGGCTCTCTTGCAGCTACCAGCTTCTCCTCCTCTTCCCTCCCGCTGGCTTCAAGAGCTGCAAGGGAGCCCCAGTGGAATTCAAGTGTAGTTCCCCCCACTGCTTTGACCCTCTGCTACTGCTCCACCGCCTCAGGGATTCCCTGGTGCCCCCTTCATGCAGCACCGCTGGCCAGTTTTTCCTCCTCCCCGTCCCACCAGCTGCAGCCACTGCTGGGATTAGAGATTGATGATTTGTGCAGTGTTCATGTTTACCAGCCCCTTCCTGAATGGACACAGGAGCGATCGGTACTGATCACTCATGTGTCCATTTATCACTGAAGCATAGTATACTATTACTTTGCTTCAGTTTGTGAATGAATAGGAGTCCCTGTACAGAGCATCTATTCATTTATCTGCAGTGCAGCTGAGGCTATACGGAAAGGGAATGGGGCTCTATGTCCTCAGGCCCTTTCTCTGTCTCAAAAATCTTTTACCTGCACAGGGATGTACAGGTGTTTCGTGCATCCCCATTCAGGCAGTTCCATTCATATCAATTGGGATGCAGCTGCTAAATGGACGCAGCCAACACTCTCAATTTTACATCCGTTTGGGTGCATGTCCCTGAATTCACATTGGCCCGGATTCAGAGAGCAATTGCGCCTGCGTAACCATAGTTACGCAGCGCAATTGCTGACTTGCGCCGGCGTTACGAATGCTCCTGATTCAGGAACATCGTAACGCCGACTGCAGCCTAAAATCTGCGTGGCATAAGGCTCTTATGCCACGCATATTTTAGGCTGCATTCTTGCGATGGCCGCTAGTTGGCGCTCCCATTGTGCTCAGTGTATAGTATGCAAATTGCATACTAACACCGATTCACAATGTTGCGTGAGCCCTGCGTACGCAAGTTACATAGTTTCCGTACGGCGTGTTTAGTGTAAGGCTGCCCCTTCTAATAGTAGGGGCAGCCAATGGTAAAGTATACCCGTCGTTCCCGCGTCGCCAAATTTGAATTTCACGTCGTTTGCGTAAGTGATTCGTGAATGGCGCTGGACGCCATTCACGTTCACTTGGAAGCAAATGACGTCCTTGCGACGTCATTTGCCGCAATGCACGTCGGGAAAGTTTCCCGACGGAGCATGCGCTCTACGCTCGGCGCGGGAGCGCGCCTAATTTAAATGATTCCCGCCCCCTACGGGATCATTTACATTACACGCCCTTACGCAGGGCAATTTGAAAGAGCGCACACGCAATTTACGGAGCTACTGCTCCGTGAATCGCACGCAGCGCAGATAATTTGCGGGGGCACAGGGCAAAAATGCGTATAGTTTATATACTGTTTTTGTGTGTGTTTGCAAAATCGAATTTACATTTCCTCTGTGCATGTCCTTGTGTTAAGAAAAATATATAGCAACAAAAATAAAACATCAGTAAGCCAACTGAAATAAAAGACAACAAACCTATTAGGTAATAGAGTGTAAAGTACATGTGACATCTAATAGTGTTATTATCCATAATGTACAAAGCTGAGAGAGGTATCATGTACACTATAATTAGAGGACAACATTAGATGAAGGAGAGGAAAGAAGTTCACTGACCAGGAAATGTTACTCACTAAATAATTTGTTCAAACTCAGTGTGATATTATATAGTCACATTTCATAGCCTTTCAGGGAAAGGCTTTGATCTAATAAATTTGCCTTCTTATAGTAATTAGAGCACAATACAGACATCTATACACAGAACATTGGGGCATATTCTTATAGATCTGAGGCGGCGGAACGTATGTCCTTTACGTTACGCCGCCGCAAGTTTAAGTGGCAAGTGCCTGATTCCCAAACCACTTACCTGTAAACTTGCGGCGGCGTCGCGTAAAGTCCACCCGCGCAAGCCCTCCTAATTCAAATGATCCTGGTAGGGGGCGTGGATCATTTAAATTAGGCGCGCTCCCGCGCCGATCGTAATGCGCATGCTCCATCGGGTAAATTACCCGACGTGCATTGCGCTAAATGACGTCTCACGGATGTCATTTGTTTTGACTGTAACGTAAATGGCGTCCAGCGCCATTCACGGACGACTTACGCAAACGACGTTAAATTTTCAAATTTCGACGCGGGATCGACGGCCATACTTAACATTGAGTACGCTACCTAGGGGGCATCTTTATCTTTACGCCGCGTATCGCTTACGGAAACGACGTTAAAACACTACGGCGGGCAAGCGTAGGTTAGAGAATCGGCGTGACTAGTCATTTGCATATTCTACGCTGACCGCCACCTAGCGGTCAGCGTAAATATTGCAGCCTAAGATACAACGGCGCAGGCCGTCGTATCTTTGGCATGTTTAAGTGCATCTCATTTTGAGAATACACTTAAACATAGGATCGGACTTACGTCGGCGTATCTGCTGATACGCCTGCGTAAATTATTTGAGAATATGGCCCATAGTACAGAACATTGCATTTCAAAAAGGCTTCTGGAACAATGTTAAAAATACTGGGATGTGCCCAAACAAATCAGAGCCTCCTGCCACCGCAATAGAGGCCTGATGAAGGTTCCATAACACCAAAGTATAACACAAGTCCACACCAGATAGGACTTGGTGACATTTAGAGTATGCTGATGTGGTTGGCAAATATGGATTTATTATGATAATAATAATAATAGTAATAAAAATAAACTTTATTTATATAGCGCCTTTAACCACTTAAGGACCGCCTAAGGCCGATATACATCGGCAGAATGGCACGGCTGGGCACATGGACGTATATATACATCCCCTTTAAGAGCCCAGCCGCGAGTCGCACGCGCCGCCCGGTCGGAAGCTCCGTGACCGTGCCCGCGGGACCCACAGATAGGGTTGCCACCTCATCCCTTTAAAACAGAACACATATTAAATACACAGGTTCTGAGGCTAATTTAATGCAGATAAGGCACCAAGTGAGTTTAATTACCACCTTAATCAGCCACAGAACCTGTGTAATTAATATGTGTTCTGTTTTAAAGGGATGAGGTGGAAACCCTACCCACAGACCCGATCACCGCTGGTGTCCCGCGATCGGTCACAGGAGCTGAAGAACAGGGAGAGGTGTGTGTAAACACACCTTCCCCGTTCTTCACTGTGGCAATGTCAGTGATCGTCTGTTCCCTGATATAGGGAACGACGATCACTGACGTCACGCATCCAGCCCTGCCCCCTACAGTTAGAAACACACATGAGGTCACACTTAACTCCTACAGCGCCCCCTAGTGGTTAACTCTTAAACTGCAATTGTCATTTTCACAGTAATCAGTGCATTTTTATAGCACTTTTCGCTGTGTCCCAAAAATGTGTCAAAATTGTCCAATGTGTACGCCATAATGCCATAAAAACAGAGTAGGCCTAAGGCTAAAATTATTGCTCTCGCTCTAACGATTGCGGCAATACCTCACTTGTGTGGTTTGAACACCGTCTTCATATGCGGGCGCTACTCGCGTATGCGTTCGCTTCTACGCGCGAGCTCGTCGGGACGGGGCGCTTTAAAAAATTTTTTTGGGGTTTTCGCATTTATTTTTATTTATTTTACAATTTTTAACACTGAAATAAAAAAATAAAAAAATTATCACTTTTATTCCTATTACAAGGAATGTAAACATCCCTTGTAATAGAAAAAAGCATGACAGGTCCTCTTAAATATGAGATCTGGGGTCAAAAAGACCTCAGATCTCATATTTAGGCTTAAATGCAAAAAAGAAAAAAAAATTGGAAATGTAATTTTTTCAAATGACAAAAAAAAAAAATGTTGCTATAAGACGCTGGGCGGGACTGACGTTTTGACGTCACTTCCGCCCAGCAGAGCTATGGGGACGGGCGAAGGAGATTTTTCCTTCAGTCTCGTCCCCAGTCACCAGCCGAACGCACCCGATCTCCTCCGCCGCTACCGATGGCTACGGTAAGCGGCGGAGGGCGCGGGAGAGCGGCGGGAGGGGGGGGCCCTCTCCCGCCACCGATAACGGCGATCTCGCGGCGAATCCGCCGCGGAGACCGCCGTTATCGTGTACCGGACCGCCCACTGAAGAGATGAATATCTCGATTGTGGCAGCAGCTGCTGCCGTTACCGAGATATTCATCTTTAACCACTTCCTTACTGGGCACTTAAACCCCCTTCCTGCCCAGAGGACTTTTTACAATTCGGCACTGCGTCGCTTTAACTGACAATTGCGCGGTCGTGCGACGTGGCTCCCAAACAAAATTGACGTCCTTTTTTTCCCACAAATAGAGCTTTCTTTTGGTGGTATTTGATCACCTCTGCGGTTTTTATTTTTTGCGCTATAAACAAAAATAGAGCGACAATTTTGAAAAAAAAATAAAAAAAAAATAATTGTTGCTGTAATAAATGGCTCAATTTTTTTAAAAAAAACATTTTTTATCCTCAGTCTAGGCCGATACGTATTCTACATATTTTTAGTAAAAAAAAAAAAAATCGCAATAAGCGACTGGTTTGCGCAAAAGTTATAGCGCCTTCAAAATAAGGGACAGAATTATTATTTTTTTATTATTTTCTTTACTAGTTATGGCGGCGATCTGCGACATTTATTGCGACTGCGACATTATGGCGGACACATCGGACACATTTTTGGCGCCATTCACATTTATACTGCAATCAGTGCTATAAATATGCACTAATTACTGTATAAATGTGACTGGCAGGGAAGGGGTTAACACTAGGGGGTGAGGAAGGGGTTAATGTGTACCCTAATATTAGTGTTCTAACTGTGGGGGAAGGGGGGTGACTGGGGGGGTGACCGATCTGTGTCTCTATGTACAAGAGACACAGATCCGTCTCCTCTCTCCCCTGACAGCACCGCTGTCTGCGAGAGCCGGGAATGAGAGATGATCTCATATGTAAACATATGAGATCATCTCTCATTGGCCGCACAGATCGCCTAGGAAACGGCTGCTCCGATTGGCCGTTCACGGCGATCTGTGACTGGCTGTGTCCGAGGGACACGGCCAGTACAGAAGTTCCCCGCCGCGCGCTCGGGAGCGCGCGCGGGGAACGCGGAAATGAGCTGCCGTCAATTGACGGCGGCTCAGAGATTTAGAACCACCCTGCGGCCGTCAATAGTCGTACAGCCGTAGGGAAGTGGTTAAAGTAATGACGTATAACGACAGTGGGCGGTCGGTAACTAGTTAAACTGCCTGGAGCAAGGGGGCCTTCCACTAGGGGGAACTGATGTAGTACGTGCCCAATGGGCCCGCCCATATGCATTTCAAGTCTCCTGATGATGTCTTATTGACAAAACGCGTAGGGGAAGGCACATTGGTCATGTACTACTTCACTCACTGGGAGCATACTCGATTTCCCGTTTATGGACTTTTTAATTTATTCTCCCTGATGGTTTTTCACATTACCTTATAAAGTCACTTATTGTATGAATAACACTGCATACGCACTAAACAGCACTTTATTCATGTGTCTATTTTTTTCTGCACATACTGCAATTTCATAATTTTAATGCACGCATAGCACTTTATATTGTATATATTGATCCACGGAATATTTCATAGGGTGGCGCAGCTTACATTATAAGTAATTGCATTGTGCATGGGCTGCCTGCATGCAGCATCTGTCGGCTTTAGCTGCAAAAAAAAACAAAAAAAGGTCTATTCACAGTGTACAGGCCTCAGCACCCTTGTGAATGAGCCCTAATGGTCTTGGTGTGTTTTATCTTTTAAACTTTGAGTAAAGAGAGATGTGTGTATATCAAATCAAAGGCACTCATTTAAATGAAACAATTCCCTGCCAGTATTAAATAACCACTATGGTTAAATGGTGGGGGGAAAAAACATTTTTAAAGCCTTGCCTGTGCTGCATTATATTTAAATTTCACGTCCTGAGAAGCATTTGCAATATAAATTAACAAGCCAAGAAATTATAAATCAGGTGCAAGAAGGTCCTGTGTGGGTTTATAAAATTGCAATTTATTTAGTTGACAAATTGGTGTATTATAAGACTGGAAGTCGGCCGGCTGAAGTGCTCAGGCAATGTGGTTTAAATTGCATTACTTTTATTTCAGAATCTCTAGTGGATGGGCTTTGCAAAATTGTATATGGTTTGATTAGAAGCACATAGAAAACAATTCCTCTCCGAATCGCAGACATTGTGTGAAAAGGATTTATTTTAACATAAAAGGATTTGGTTTTAAAGATGTAGAACAAAGCAGAACATTTATTTCTTTTTTTACATTTACTCTGTACTAAGAGAATCATGCAAGCTGCCATTGATGGAAAAATTATCCTTTATCATTTTAGTCACTGACCTGAATCATCGAGGTTCTGATCTTACACTGATCTCACTTGCTGCATGCTTGTCCCGAGTACATTTAACAGTATTAGGGTAAGTGGACTTTCAAACACTAAATATTCCCAACCCACCACCATTATAATATTCCTCCTACCCCCCAATATTTACTAACAGGTTTGAATGACAGATTTTTTTCTCATTTAGTGGTGCTAAACATCTTACAGGGGGTATAAAACATAATCAACCCCCTTTAAAATGATCAAATTGTGTTGCTTTGCAGCCTTAAATGAAGACAGACACCTTTTTGTTTTATCCAGCTGTATTTACTAGTGCAACTTATAACATCCAAGTGAAAGATAAAGCACCAACATGTCAAAAACAAAATTTAAACTAAATTCAAAAACAGAATCACTGAGTTGGAAAAAGGATCACCCCCTTGTGTCAGTATTTTGTTGAACCACCTTTTGCTTTCATTACAGCCTTTAGTCTGTTGGGATGTCTCTACTAACTTTGCACATCTAGACTTTGCAATATTTGTCCCCTCTTCTTTGCAGAATTGCTCAAGTTCATTCAAATTTGATGGTGGTCGTTTGTGGACTGCAGTCTTCAAGGCATTCCACAGATTTTCTATGGGTTTTAAGTCTGGGCTCTGACTAGGCCATGCAAGCCACACGAGTCAACATTCACCTTTTTTTCCTTCAACCACTGTGTGGTAATTTTTGCTGTGTGCTTTGGGTTGTCATGTTGGAGGGTAAACCTTCTTCCCATTGACAACTTTCTGACAGAGAGCAGCAGATTTTCATAAAGAATTTTTCATTCCATCCTGACAAGTGCTCCAGTCCCTGCTGCAGAGAAAAAAAAACATAACAGGATATTATCACCTTCATGCTTTACTGTACAAGAAAAAAATAGCAGGTGCGTGGATCAACAGTTTGGTATAGGCCCCCCAGCTGCCTATTGGTGATTATTAGACAAGTCAAACTGTGCTGCTGCTCTCTATGGATCCTCTGGGTGGCAGGAACACATCTAGTCAAAACACAAAAGAAGAGAGCGCAAAGCTGCCCTAGTGTAACTCAGCTTTAATGTGGTAAAGTTAAAAACACTACAATGGTCAAATTTGCATTGTGCGAAGATAGATACAGCATAAGGATTCTACTGTAGCCGCACTCCTATAACCACCTCAAGATCCAAACATGGGAAGCCATGGACATTCAACCTAGCTGCCCAGATCCTGGTAGAAAATTCGAGGCTATCCACCATCACACTCGACATGCAGGTGTTAATGCCGATGCGCCCGGTCCAGTCGACACTGCTCTTCAAGGACACACAAATCTACACAAGCAGAATACAGGGGGAAGAGAGTGAGGACATCGCACAGTGGCCATGACAACACATTTCGGAGGCATGGCTTCCTTCCTCAAGTCATGCCCACTAACTCACTGGTAACTCGCCAACTTATAGGGGAATTGAGATGCGGTCATGGTGACGCCTTGCCTGTCTCGGATCTTAAAGGGACACAGGGGTAGGGAAGGCAAAAAATAATTACAGGCGTTGTTACAGCAGTGGGACTATAGCAACTTAATTAAAAAAACATCACAATAAATTCCCTGACAGGTGGTAAAAAAAACAATTAAACAACTTATAAAGATGCATTTGCTCCCAGCGAACACTATTATGTTAAAAGAAAGTTAATAATTTGAATATGCTTAATTATGTTAATTTAGGGATCAACCATGAGACAGGGAGCATACTACTCCAAGAAAGTGAATTATTAATGTGTTGCAATATTATATATACAATATACACATATTCTCTTTCCTCTCCCATAAATTGCACATATGTGTTTTATATGGAGATAAGTAGAAAAATGTACTTAAATATAACAGGAGGGAGGGAGGGAGGGGGAAATAATTTATGATTAGGAACTACCTCTTGTATAATGACCTACTTACATAGCTCTCTCTCTCTCTCTCTCTCTCTCTCTCTCTCTCTGTATAACCATCTTTCCTGAGAATATATATGTATATATATATATATATATATATACAAAGGATTATTATACATACACATATACAGTATACATGCATACACATATATACATACATAAACACACACACATATATATATATATACCTACCCATACATACACACACATATTTCCCAAGAATGTAAGAGGAACCCCGGAAGAACCATATTCATATAAGGCTATTGATTTCCAATTTCTAATTATCCCCAAACTTTATCTCGGAAATCTTTTGACAGTGCCTTGCCACCGATAGTTGATTGTTTGCTTCAGTTGCACTACTATGGACTGAAATGCTCCAGGAAAGCCAGTTTCATGCTAATCAAAATGACCAGAGCTGATCACAGTTTAAAATCAAGTGGCATGTTTATGCCATTGAGGAGGTGATTAGCTACACCTGATTGAGTTTACAAGTAATTTTTCGGAGGGGTGATCATTTTTCCAACTCAGTGATTCTGTTTTTGAAAAAAAAAAATCTGATGTTATATCTTTCACTTGGATGTTGAAGTAAATACAGCTGGATAAAATTATGTCTGTCTTTATTTCAGGCTGCAAAGCAACAAACTGTGATTATTTTTAAGGGGGGGGGGTTCTTTTCGATAACCACTATATGACAACTTTCTTCCTGTCAGGAGTTGTTAGGGATGGTGTCCCACCACATCCCTAGCACAGTATTTCATTACCCAGCCCTATTCATTTACTGCACAGAATTTCCTGGCTAGATAAACAAAGTGGTGAGGATAGCATTGCTATCACTTTCCAAATATGGCCAGATGACATTACCTAGCAGACCCTGCCCCTTGGTTTACTTTTAGAGGAGGATCCACTTCAGACTATATCAAACACATTCAACTTACACTGCCATTTCCAAAGATAAGATACAAGTCAGGCATATACCAGTTAGGCCTATAATCCCTTATTAAAACTGTCCTGCTACGTGACAATTTTACACTGCTTTTTCCAGTAATATCTTAATTCTTGTAGTAAAGCCTGGGCTATGTTTTTTGTCCCTAGTATATTTACACCTAGCTTTGAAATTGTCATTCTGCTGCCCAATGTTACACTGCTGTCTCATTTGCAGTTCCAAAATTTTGTCTTGGTGATCACAGTGTGCACTGGGCATGCACAATCACAGTAGGACGTCCATTGACAACCTCCTGACACCGGAAGCCCGCGCTGTAGCCGCCATTCGGCTATAGTGCGGATGGAAAGTGGTTAAACACACTGCTTGATTAGTTCTGCCTTACTTCCTGGTCAGACTTTAGGTCATACTTCATATTCCCATCGCACACTTTCCTGGATCCGCTCTTGGGTTTGGGTGCTTGTAGCAACAACCAGCTGGATACTGACACGGGAAGGAGTTGACCGGCTAATCTCATTAGCCCACACCCTATATCATCTACCATCATCTGGTCAACTCCTTCCTGTGTCATGACCTAAAGTCTGACCTGGAAGTAAGGCAAAAGTAATCGAGCAGTGTGTTTAAACAGCTATGAAGAGAGTGAGGTAGGGCAGTGTAGAATTAATGAAAAGCTGTTTTTTTTTTTTTTTTTAAATAAGTACATTAATGCTATATTGGTACATAAGGGAGCTGGCATTTAGAAAAAAAATAAAACTTAGGTGAACTTAGCCTTAAAAAGATTTGTGCATTTTAAATGTTGCCTTCAAAATCACATAAATACACCCTCTCCCTGCTGTATGGTATATTTTTTTAAGAATTCACATTGGGACATGTCATGTCCCCGATGACAATGCCCAGTTTCTCATGCACCCTTTTCCTTTCCAATAATAAGTATACATACAATACAAATCCGAACTGCAGAAAAGTTTGTACCGTATTTGCTGGTGTATAAGGCGACCAGACGTATAAGACGACCCCCTAATTTTACAGTTTTTTAAGATTTTTTGCCTGTACTCACCGTATAAGACGCCCCCCTTCCGAGGCTTCCGACGCTTCATATTTCTTCCTTCTGGAGCCATATTCTTCTTCCATCTTGCTGGAGCCAATCACAGCGAGCAATGTATTCTATTAAGGAATACAAAGCCTGCTTGGATTGGCAAAGGCTGTAACATCATTACACCACTACTCTCTGACTCTCAAAGCCAATCCAAGCAGGCTACTGTACGTAGCCTGCTCAGATTGTTACTCCAGAGGTTGTTACTCCAATCCAAGCAGGAGTTGTTACTCCAATCCAAGCAGGCTCTGTATTCATTTGAATACATCGCTCACCGGGATTGGCAAAGCGGTATATACTGTATGTTGCCAAAGCTACATACAGTATTACCGCAAATCCAGCAGGCATCCGAGCAGCTGACCCGGCATATAAGACGACCCCTGCTTTTTGGCCATTTTTTTTAAGTGTAAAAGTTGGTCTTATACGCCAGCAAATACAGTAATCAAACATAATCAGCATACAGTAACATTCAAAAAACGTAGAAAGAGATTTTGTTTTATCATCCCCTAGATAGCAATATTTCCCAACTCATTGGACAATTTTCGAAATGACAAATCATGGGTTTACAAAACAATACATCCGGGAGGAGTAAGAAAAAAATGTGAAAGAAAGAAGGGTTTACAGTAGTCTGTGCAATCAAAGTGCTCAGTACCTAAGCTTTAGGAAAGCTTGCAGACTCAAGGTGTTCCCTGAAAGATAGGTGATCCAGTGTTCCCAAGTCTTTTCAAACTGAGGTAATTTATAATTTATGATAGTTTCCTGTTGACCATTATCCGGGAAAGTTTGGTCTTAATCATATCATACAATAGAGTGGGTAACTTCCACGACCTAGCTATCACAATACAGGCTGCTAGACGCACAAAAGAGATCAAAGCCTCTAAGATGGGTCGGCCCAATAAACCTGCTGTGTTTTTGTTTTTTAAGATTTGTATCTATCAGGGAATATGGGAAATTGTAGACAGGGATGCAAAATCTGTGGACCTTTGGGCATTCCCACCAAGTGTGGAGGAACAAGCCTTCTTGGCCACAACCTCTGAAACAACATGATGAGGCTCTGGGAACATAAGAGGCCAACTTCGTCAGGACCATGTACCATCTACAGTATGTAAAACTTTATAATTAGCTTATATGAGAGAAATGTTAAAGAAGTTGTAAAGGTTAGTTTTTTATTTTCTAAATAGGTTCCATTAAGCTAGTGCAGGGATATGCAATTAGCGGACCTCGAGCTGTTGCAAAACTACAAGTCCCATCATGCCTCTGACTCTGGGTGTCATGCTTGTGGCTGTCAGAGTCTTGCTATGCCTCATGAGAATCGTAGTTCTGCAACAGCTGGAGGTCCGCTAATTGCATATCCCCGAGCTAGTGTATTGTTGGTTCACTTACCTTTTCCTTTGATTTCCCTTCTAAATGTTTTTTTTACTTTGTCTGAATTTCTCACTTCCTGTTCCTCGTCTGTAAGCTTGCCCCCATCATCCGAGCCATTCTGGTTGTGAACACAAAAAATAGCCTTTACAACCCCTTTAATATATGATCTGGAAGCATATCTGGCTAGTTTTTTTTTGCCAATCCTCGAGATCTAATTCCACATTCAGATCATGTTCCCACTTTAGAATATATTGTTGTTTAGAGGCTTGTGAGATTAAAATAGAATATATTGCAGAAATAAAACCATATTGCTTATCACACGATCTACATACATTCTTCAAAGGCAGAAAATATCTCCTTGATGTTGCAAGGATCTTATAAAATGAAGCAACTGTGTATAATGGTATACTTCACCTCATCCTCCACTTATTACCTTTTGTTCCACTTGACCCTCCCTTCTAGATTGTAAGCTCTAACGAGCAGGGCCCTCTGATTCCTCCTGTATTTATTTGTATTGTAACTGTACTGTCTTGCACCCCCCCCCCCCCCCCCCATGTTGTAAAGCGCTGTGTAAACTGTTGGCACTATATAAATCCTGAATAATAATAATAATAATAATTATACTTCTAAGTAGGGATATGGTGCTTCTCACACAGAAACTAGAGTGAGAAAACCCTCCCCAGTACAGAAATCAGCAATGCAGTGAAACCCCATTTCGTCTACAATTTGAAGGGTGCCTGGGGTGAATAAGGAGTTAATATTGGGACAATATTGGGGCAAGTGGACTATGGGCTGACTGGAGATGGTAGGAGATGGTAGGATGCATTAAGCCTGTCCCATAAACTCAATGAAAAAGAGAGAATAGGGCATGGGATGGGCAGTCTGGCTTTGGTTGGCAGCCACCTCAGATGGCAAGGAGACCATGGGGTCTTGGTTGCGCTTTCTATGGACATGCAAGACAATAGTGTGTCTATTAGCCCTAAAACTGGACAGAATTTACCAACTAGATTCCCCCTGCCATATATTTCAGTAGGATTCACCTCTAAGTTTGGGTTCACCAAATTTTTATTAAGATTTGCTGTAACCTTGTCGAATCAAACCTGGGCAGATTCACCTATCACTATCCATGAGGTTAAGCCCTGGTTCACACTGGGTACGATTTGGAACGATTTGAGATGCGATTTGACATGTCAAATCGCATCTCAAATCGGCGGCATTTGCCGGCAATTGTCGGCAATGGCACTGTCCTAATCGGTGCGACGCCGCATCTGCGGCGCTGCACCGATTTCAAAAAGTAGTTCCTGTACTACTTTTTGCGATTTCGGGCCGCGATTTACATTGAACCCTGCACAGATGTCTCTTAAATCGCGGACGAAATCGCGGCAAAATCGCGATTTTACGGCAATTTTGAATTTGCAGCAGTGTGAACCTAGCCTAAAGGTTAAAAAAAAGTTTAGTCACAAATTTTAATGTAGGAATAGAAAAACACACAACACTCTTCACCAAAGTTGAAAACTGACAACATTGTTAAGTAAAACACATTTTTAATAAATTAGCAGAGATCTCTCTGCAGAGGTCTAACACAACCCCTTCTAAGGCCCCATACACACGATAGAATCCATCCGCTGAAAAATCCCAGCGAATGGGTTTCAACGGATAGATCCTATGGTGTGTACACTCCAGCGGATCTGTTTCCGCGGATATTTATCCCCTGGGATGCATTTCCAGCGGATAAATATTTGATGACATGCTATCAAATCTATCCGCTGGAATCCATCCCAACGGATGGATCCGCTGGTCTGTACAGACTCACCGGATCCATCCGTCCGAAGGGATCCCCCGCATGCGTCGTAATGATTCGACGCATGCGTGGAATTCCTTATATGACAGCGTCGCGCACGTCGCCGCGTCATAATCGCGGCGACGGCGCGACACGTCATCGCCAGAGGATTTCGGCGCGGATTTCCATGCGATGGTGAGTACACTCCATCGCATGGAAATCCGCGGAAATCCTCGAGAGGATTTATCCGTGGAAACGGTCCGCTGGACCGTATCCGCGGATAAATCCTCCCGTGTGTATGGGGCCTAAGTCAGAGATAGAGCTTTTGTATATTTCTACATTTCTTTAAAATGCTACTTAATTAATTTTTAACATTCAAAGCAAACTCACCCATCCATTCATCCATGTCTTCATGCTTTCATTTGTTGAGAAATCACGTTTAAACATACAGTATGCTGACAAATGCTGTAGAAGTTTTTCTAGATTTCCTTGAAATAATTATACAGATATACTCACATTTCAGCTTGTGTAAAGTTTATGTCCTACCATGTTAAAGTCTCATTTTTTTTTTTTTTTATTGCACGGTTCTTGTCCCCCAGGGAACAGCGTACATACAAGTACTTTATCCCATTATCCCATCCCATCTTCCTACATGTTGTAGAAGGCTAGCTGTGAGGTCAGACAGGAGGCGCCCTCTCTCACTGTTCTGCGACAAAGCAGCTAGCAAAGAGATGACTGCATTGATAGAAAGAGCTTGTCTCCAGCTCTTTCCCCAGAAATTGGTTTTAAAGTGGATGAAAATCTCAGACATAAAATATGACCGTTTATAATTCTGTTTTCAGTGATCTTTCTCCTCCACTTTCAACCATCAATTTGATGTTAGATTATGGTATTTTCCCAGAACCTCCTGCCTATCTGTTTCTTGTCAAAAAAAGCATTATGCCGCGTACACACGGTCGTTTTTCGGCATGAAAAAAAAATGACATTTTTCAGCATGTCCAAAAAACGACGTTTTTCCAACTTCATCATTAAAAACGACGTTGCCCACACACCATCGTTTTTGAAAAATGATGAACAAAGTGCGGTGACGTACAACACGTACGACGGCACTCTGAAGGGAAAGTTCTATTCGCCTTTGGGCTGCTTTTAGCCTATTCAGTGTTAGTAAAAGACGATTTGCGCTTTTTTGTCTGTTACACCGTGATGAATGTACTTACTCCATTATGAATGGTAGTTTTACCAGAACGAGCGCACCCGTCTCATAACTCGCTTCTGGGCATGCGCGGGTTTAAAACGTTGTTTTAGCCCACACACGATCATTTTTTTCAACCCGAAAAAGCCGAAAAACGATGTGAAGCCCACACACGATGATTTTAAATTACGTTTTTAAAAATGTAATTTTTTTCATGACGAAAAACGACCGTCATTTTAGTTTTAGTCGTATTTTAGTCATCTCAATTGTTTTAGTTTTAGTCGACTAAAATAGTATTAATTTAGTCGACTAAAATAGTATTAATTTAGTCGACTAAAATAGTATTAATTTAGTCGACTAAAATAGTATTAATTTAGTCGACTAAAATGTTTTAGTCATTTTAGTTGACAGAATTAACACTGAATAGGAAGGGCAATATTAGGGGTTATTTGCGTTTTCTTCAGTGTGATGGGCTTTTAAGGGCTCCTGAGAGTTACTGAAGCTCCCTTTGACTATCCATTCAACTATCTGCTCTTGTATTAGGAAAATGGCCCATCATTATCCTCATTAGTTTACATTCTATCTCACAGGGGGAAAAAAACAGGCTGTAGGAAAAAATCTAAATGAAAAAAAATGTTAAAGGGAAAAAACATGAAATTAGCTAAACTACCGTAATTACATAAGAACAAATCCACTGCCATTAAAAAAAAAAAATTCCAAGCTAAAAAAAGAGTTGATTTTTTTTTGTAGTTTGCCTTTAAAGTAAAAATCCAGCAAAATAATCTACCTCTAATGAAGTGTATGCTAGGTCCAAAACGCTGCTGGTAACTATAGAGATGACAGTTTCGTTCATGCTGGGTATTACACACAGCACTCTTCTTCCAGCGATGCGACTAACAGCTTCAGCTCTTGTAAAGTGCAGGGATTGTGTCATTTACTCTCCCCCTCTCCCCTCGTCCTTACAAAAAAACATATTTTATTCAGAAAAAATAAAAGTTATTATTTGTAAATCTGTTATGTTGCATTTAATAGATTTTGCATGAATCACTCTACTCATTTCTATTGGTTAATAAAGGGCGCAGAGGGACGCTAGGAGACAATAGGAAACGGAAATAAAAAGTTCCAAACATGCCCTTGAATTCATCACATGTATTACTTGACGCATTTACAGATATACAGCTGGCTAGGATATGCCCCGACTTTAGGTGCAGGCATCAGGTATGCAAACTTTTTGAAGAAACCCCTGAATTTTATGAATATTTAACAGAATATTTAACATTTACCATCATTTCAGCATTATTCTAAGTTTTGTGAAGAACTCTGAAATAATATACATAACATTTTTATTACGCATTTATTTTTCATTTTGTTATCTCGTCTGCCTGGAGGTTCAGGTCTGTTTTTCAGGAGTTTCTATAAATAATAACATTAATATATAATCTGTATATTTAGATGGATAAACTAGGATGAATGGTAAATAAACAGATAAGAAAATGGCTCTCAGTGAGGGGGAATATTGTTTTTTGTTTAATCTTTTAATCTGCATGGACAAAGCATATGTCTGCTTAAAGTGATTGTAGTCTCGTTTTTTGCTCCAAAAATAACAAACATGTTATACTTACCTGCTCTGTTGCAGTGGATTTGAACAGAGCAGACCGGGTCCTCCTCTTCCCGGGTCCCTCTGCAGTGCTTCTGGCCCCTCCCTCCTGTTGAGTGCCCCCACAGCAAGCTTCTTGCTATGGGAGCACCCAAGCCAAGTCACAGCTCCCTGTGTCCATTCAGACACAAAGCTCTGACCCAGCCCTGCCCCCTCTTTCCCCTGATTGGCTATCTGACTTTGATTGACAGCCAGGGCCAATGGTGCCGTTGCTGTGTCTCAGCCAATCAGGAGGAGCATCTCGGACTTGTGGACATCACTGGATAGAGATGGGGCTCAGGTAAGTATTACGGGGTGCTGGAAAGACTGCTGCACACAGAAGGTTTTTTATCTTAATGCATTAACCCCCCTGGCGGTATCCCTGAGCGTGACTCGGGGTGGGTTTTTCTTGCTGCGATCGGTATCCCTGAGTCACGCTCGGGGTAGGCATGCAGAGCCTGCAGCGTGCGCTGGCTTATCTTGTCCTGGATCCAGCGATGTCACCGCACTGTGTGAGCGAGCGGGACCTTGCTCGATTCACACAGCGTCCTCCTGTGCCGCCGATCTCTGTTCCCTGCGACGTTACGACGCACATGGGGGCGGAGAACGGCGCCAAATTAAAAAAAGTAAACAAACACTATACATACAGTATACTGTAATCTTATAAATTACAGTACTGTATGTAAAAAAAACACACCCCCCTTGTCCCTAGTGGTCTGCCCAGTGTCCTACATGTCATTTTATATAATAAAAACCTTTCTTTCTGCCTGAAAACTGTAGATTGTCCATAGCAACCAAAAGTGTCTTTTTATGTCAAAAATGGTTTTAGATCAGCTAGAAAACAGCGATAATAAATTACAATCACTTGCAGAATTGTGCGATAGCGATTTGCGGGGAAATTCGTCATAAAAAAAAAATAATAATGACAGCAACAATTCTGCAACTGAGAAAATTTCAGTGATTTTGATTTGATTACATTATTGAATAATTTTTATTTTAATTATATTATTACTTGCTATAATTATTTATAATTATTTATTATATTATAATTTAAAATTTTGTTTTTAAAAAAATGTCATACCCGGGATGCCTATTAGATTCTTGTTTGGTCAGATTTAAGTGAGTTATTCCTAAAAATCACAGGCCTACAGTATAAAACGCCAAATTTCCTTGCAAATAATTGTACCGCTTTCAGCATGTTTTTTCAGACAGAATCATACCGCCAGGGAGGTTAAGAGAAAAATACCTTCTGCCTTTACAACCCCTTTAAGGTTAAATATGTTTTAGACTCCATTCATACTTATGTGACTTGTCATGATACTTTGGACATCAAGTTGCATGACAAGTTGTTCTCTATGTTTTCCAATGATAACCATTCATATATGTGCTGACTTTTAATATTAGGACACTCACTTGTCCAGGGATCCTGCCATGTCGGCACCCAAGCCGACTTCTCAATCAGCTCTTGGGTGCTGCTGCTGCCATTCATTGTAAGGTAAACTGGCAGTAAAGCCTTGCAGTTACATACTGAGCATGCGCAACGCGCACTGCGCTTTGTGATGGCCTGGCGTTGGGGAAGGTAGGGGGCTGAATGTCCAGGGAACCTCGCCACGGCGAGGTCATCCAGAAGCTGGGATGGGTACCTGTCAAAAATAGGTACCCGCTCTTCCCTTCCCCCTCCCTGAGGGGTGCCAGCGGAGCTTCTCCTTTTGGGTGGAGCTCCGTTTTAAAGTTGCAGTTACTTCAAAGTAGTTCATGCACTACTTTGGACCAACTTTCACATAACTTGAGGGTCAAAGACTTCAATGTTAACCCTCAAAAGTTGCATGAAAAACATACCTGAATGTTGTACAATGCAACACTTGTCGATTATCACTGGTCAAAGCCAAAGTCATATCCACATTGTACCTATCCAAAGTTGCATCAAAGTTGAACTCAAAATTCTGTGCATTTTTGGAGCCATACAAATGTGAATGGAGCCTAATGCTGCGTACACACGATAGGTTAGTCTGATGAAAACGGTCTGATGGACGGTTTTCATCAGACCAAACCGATCGTGTGGGCCCCACCGGCTATTTATCCATAGGTTAAAATAATAGGAACTTGTTTTAAAATTATCTGATGGATAAAAAACCTATAGAAAAATACGATCGTCTGTAGGTAAGTCCATCAGTTAAAAATCCACGCATGCTCAGAATCAAGTCGACGCATGCTTGGAAGCATTTTTTTCAGCACGTCGTTGTGTTTTATGTCACCGCGTTCTGACACGATCGTTTTTTTAACTGATGGTGTGTAGGCACGACTGATCATAAGTCAGCTTCATCGGATAACTGATGAAAAAATCCATCAGACCGTTTTCATCAGACTAACCTATCGTGTGTACAGGGCATAAGAGCCTGAAAAAATGCATCTGTAACTAATCTAATAAGCATGCATTTAGATCAGTAGGCAAACATATACATTACACACATGCAAACTGATTGGTAGACAGCATTGATTGACAAACCATAAGGAACTCATAGCCAGGACAGACATGTCTACGTGCATAGCTTAGCATTATGTACCCAGATAAAGAATCAAAGAATCTTCTTGTGACAGATATAATTATGTGCATTTTAATACGTCAACCAATCCCCTAATAGCCAAGCTAAATTTAGAGTTGAGTCAGCTCTCGGCCCAGTCCACCAATACTACCAACATAGTGACGCTCAGTGAAAATAATGACCACTTTAAGACAGCTGGTATTCCAGAAAATACGTGATTTAGATCAGAATTAGAAGAGTTTGTCACACCGGTGGGCCCAGATTTGTAATTGGGTAAAATAAGTGCAGATGTTCATCATGTTCCTTATCACAATCAGTGTCGCAGAAATCGTAATCAGCACATTATTGTTTTCATACATGTATCGTAAATAAGTATGACTACAATCTTTTATGAGCGCATAAGACTTTATTTGAATGATTAAATATAATTACTCATATCTGTTTTAAAGTGGTCCTGGGAATAAAGAAAATGGGAAGCTGCCACTACTGGCTTATAATTAGACTGGAAAGCAATGTACAATTTTACAATAAATAACAATTGGGCAACAAACACCTAGGGGTATCATTTATATAAAAAATAAAACGGTATGTACATTTGTTCAATGTGTGCAAAATTGTTATTAGGCTACTTTCTCTCCAGGTTGAATGTTATTAATTTATTAAAAATAGAGTGGTTCTGGAAAATAGCACATTATGACCATTAGATGGAGCTGTCAATCGTAGTAAGTAGATATTTATTTCCTATAATCATGAGTTTTATCTTGTGGCCATAAGTTTTCAGAATTACACAAAAATATCAATTTTCACAGTCTGCTGCCTCACTTTTTTTATTTATTTATTTATTTATTTGCATATACTCAAGAATTTTATGAAGAGTGATCAGATGAATTTCAATTATTTGCAAAGCCCCTTATTTCCATGAAAATGAACCTAATCGCATAAAAAAAATATTCCACTGCATTTGTGAAGAAGGCTTCATGGCACCCAAGAAAGTCCAGCAAGCACCAGGACCGTCTCCTACAATTGATTCAGCTGCAGGATCGGGGCACCACCAGTGCAGAGGTTGCTCAGGAATGGCAGCAGGTAGGTGTGAGGCATCTGCATGCACAATGAGGCAAAGACTTTTGGGGGATGGCCTGGTGTCAAGAAGGGCAGCAAAGAAGCCACTTCTCTCCAGGAAAAACATCAGGGATGGACTGGTATTCTGCAAAAGGTACAGGTATTGAACTGCTGAGGACTGGGGTAAAGTACTTTTCTCTAATGATTCCCCTTTGTGATAGTTTGGGGCATCTGGAAAAAAACTTGTACGGAGGAGGGAAGGTGAGCGCTACCATCAGTCCTGTGTTGTGCCAACAGTAAAGCATCCAGGGACCATTTATGTGTGGTGTTGCTTCTCAGATAAGGGAGGGGGCTCACTTACAATTTTGCGTAAGAACACAGCCATGATTAAAGAATGATACAAAAATATCCTTCGAGAGCAACTTCTCCCAACCATCCAAGGACAGTTTGGTGAGGAACAATGCCTTTTCCAGCACCTTACCACAAGACAAAGGTGATAACTAAGTGGCTTGGGGAACAAAACATTGAAATTTTCGGTCCAGTGTTTTATAACACTTTAATGCATTATACGCATTAAGGTAAAAATGCACGCCTAATAAAAATCATATCAAATTTCTCAATAGGGATTACTGTAGTCAGTATACCCTATACAGTGGGGATCGAAAGTTTGGGCACCGCAGGTAAAAATTTTTATTAATGTGCATAACGAAGCCAAGGAAAGATGGAAAAATCTCCAAAAGGCATCAAATTACAGATTAGACATTCTTATAATATGTCAAAAAAAGTTAGATTTTATTTCCATCACACACTTTCAAAATTACAGAAAACAAAAAAATGGCATCTGCAAAAGTTTGGGCACCCTGCAGAATTTATAGCATGCACTGCCCCCTTTGCAAAGCTGAGACCTGCCAGTGTCATGGATTGTTCTCAATCATCGTCTGGGAAGACCAGGTGATGTCAATCTCAAAGGTTTTAAATGCCCAGACTCATCTGACCTTGCCCCAACAATCAGCACCATGGGTTCTTCTAAGCAGTTGTCTAGAAAACTGAAACTGAAAATAGTTGCGCTCACAAAGCTGGAGAAGGCTATAAGAAGATAGCAAAGCGTTTTCAGATGTCAATATCCTCTGTTCAGAATGTAATTAAGAAATGGCAGTCATCAGGAACAGTGGAAGTTAAAGCAAGATCTGGAAGACCAAGAAAAATATCAGACAGAACAGCTCGCAGGATTGTGAGAAAAGCAATTCAAAACCCACGTTTGACTGCACGATCCCACCAGAAAGATCTGGCAGACACTGGAGTTGTGGTACACGATTCCACTAAAAAGAGATACTTTCATGGATATGGTCTTCATGGAAGAGTCATCAGAAGAAAACCTCTTCTACGTCCTCACCACAAAAATCAGCGTTTGAACTTTGCAAATGAACATATAGACAAACCTGATGCATTTTGGAAACAAGTTCTGTGGACCGATGAGGTTAAAATATAACTTTTTGGCCGGAATGAGCAAAGGTACGTTTGGAGAAGAAAGGGCACAGAATTTAATGAAAATAACCCAAGTCCAACTGTTAAGCATGGGGGTGGATCAATCATGCTTTGGGGTTGTATTGCAGCCAGTGGCACAGGGAACATTTCACGAGTAGAAGGAAAAATGGATTCAATAAAATGTCAGCAAATTTTGGATGGTAACTTGATGCCATCTGTGAAAAAGCTGAAGTTAAAGAGAGGATGGCTTCTACAAATGGATAATGATCCTAAACACACCTCAAAATCCATGGGGGATTACATCAAGAGGTGTAAACTGAAGGTTTTGCCATGGCCTTCACAATCTCCTGACCTCAACATAATTGAAAATCTATGGAAAGACCTTATGGGCCAGATTCACAAAAGAGATACGACGGCGTATCTACTGATACGCCGTCGTATCTCTGTTTCTAACTATGCGGCTGATTCATAGAATCAGTTACGCATAGCTAGTCCTAAGATCCGACAGGTGTAATGGACTTACACTGTCGGATCTTAGGATGCAGTACCGCGGCCGCCGCTGGGGGCATTTCTCGTCGTAATCCAGCACTTACGGAGATCCACTAAGCTTTTTCCCTTCGTTAAGTCGCCGTAAGTGTTAGTTTGCCGTCGCAAAGATAGGGTACCTTTACAAAAGTGTAAAGGTACTCTACCATGCAAAAGTATACCCGTCGTTCCCGCGTCGGTTTTGAATTTTTTTAAATCTTTTATTTTTCCCGCCGCAACTCTTTTTTACCCGTCGCGATTCACAAAACTCGGCGCAACGTAACTTCGCGCAAAGCACGTCGGGAAAATAGCGTCGGGAGCATGCGCAGTACGTCCGGCGCGGGAGCACGCCTAATTTAAATGGGACTCGCCCCATTTGAATTGGCCCGCCTTGTGCCGGACTGATTTAGGATACACCGCCGCAAATTTCCAGGTAAGTGCTTTGTGGATCGGGCACTAACTTGTGTAATTTGCAGCGGTGTAACTTAAATCAGAAAAGTTACGTTGCGCCCGCTGGTTGTGAATCTGGCCCTAAAAGAGCAGTGTGTGACAGACAGCCCAGAAATCTCAAAGAACTGGAAGACTTTTATAAGGAAGAATGGGCAAAGATACCTCAAACAAGAATTGAAAGACTCTTGGCTGGCTACAAAAAGCGTTTACAAGCTGTGATACTTGCCAAAGAGGACAGTACAAGATATTAACTCTGCAGGGTGCCCAAACTTTTGCAGACGCCATTTTTTTGTTTTCTGTAATTTTGAAAGTGTAAATGACGGAAATAAAATCTAACTTTTTTTGACATATTATAAGAATGTCTAATCTGTAATTTGATGCCTTTTGGAGATTTTTCCATCTTTCGTTGGCTTTGTTATGCACATTAATACAAATTTTTACCGGGGGTGCCAAAACTTTCGATCCCCATTGTATACTGATAAAAATAAATATAGGTCATAGCCTAAACATTAAGAACTGCAGATATCCTCTTCTACTATGTCCACGTGGCATTTAGTGTATAGCAGTTTTTTTTTAAATACAGTTCAAAAGAATAATTTATGAAATTTAGAATTTATTTATTATTTATTAGCGGATCTTTAGATCCGCGTAATCTATCTGTTTTACGATCCGCCGGCGCAATTTTGAGAGGCTAGTGCTGTATTCAGAAAGCACTTACCTCGAAACCTTCTGCCGGCGGATTGTAAATCCCCCGGCGGAATTCAAATTCCACGGCTAGGGGGGGTGTAGTTTTTAAATCAGGCGCGTCCCCGCTCCGATTTAAATGCGCATGCGCCGCCGGCTAAATTTCCCAGCGTGCATTGCTCCAAATGACGTCGCTAGGACGTCATTGGTTTCGGCGTGAACGTAAATTACGTCCATCCGTATTCGCGACCGACTTACGCAAACGACGTAAAACTTCAAAACTTGGCGCGGGAACGACGGCCATACTTAACATTGGATACGCCGCATATAGCAGGGGTAACTATCCGCCGGAAAAAGCCGAACGCAAACGACGTAAAAAAAAAGTGACGAGCGGGCGTTCGTTTCTGAATCGGTGGATCTCCTTATTTGCATATTCGTCACGTATACAAATGGAAGCGCCACCTAGCGGCCGGCGGGAGATTGCAGCCTAAGATCCGACGGTGTAAGTCACTTACACCTGTCGGATCTAAGGGAGATCTATGCGTAACTGATTCCTATGAATCAGTCGCATAGATCCGACCGTCGGATCTCAGAGATATGACGGCGTATCAGGAGATACGCCGTCGTATCTCTATCTGAATCTCCCCCACTGTGTCTACACATACAAAACTGGGTGTCCGGATGTCACTAATAGCCTACTTAATAGTCAATATTGCATAGTCTCATAGTATGTCAAGTCTGCCCACAGGTAAGTTAAAGATTGTGCACTTCTCTTGATAATTCCTGGAAATACTTAAAATCTTACGATACATTGAGAACCTCTATTAGCCACAATTCCATAATAGTGTTCTAGTGTTTGATGCAAGAGATAATGGCTCTTATTTTGTCTTAAATGGAGCTTCAACAGCATTATGATAATCCTGACACATAGAAAGATAGCCAAGACAGCAATATGCAAAGCCACTCTGCCCATACTAGTAAATCAGTGTACTGTAACAAGAGTAATTGCTGTTTTTTATAAATATTCAGAGGAGACTAATAGCGGTAAGGCCTTATAAAAGGTGGCTAGTGATAATGGTGTTCTAGGCATTCCAGGAGTCATTTGACACTCCCCACCTTTTACCACCTCTTAATGCCATAATAGCCTTGAATTGTTCCAAACCACTCATACATTGTACCGCCCATCCCCCCCTAAACTGCCGCTTTCAATCTAGCAACCGTAAGGACCGTTATTATGATATAGTAGCAAGTGCAAGCATAAGCATCAAGCAAATCAAACTGTAGACTAGAAGAGAATAATAGATGTAGAGTAAATGTAGAATAATGGAGTTCTATTCGGCTCCTTAGGTACTGGTAAAGGACATCATTGGAGCATCATTCTCCCGGGCTGGTAAGGTATTGTTGACTTTACAGTTCCAATCACCTTCCTGTAATTTCAATCTCATGTCGCCACTACTTTCCACTCTTGAGATGTCAGTTACCCAGATAGCAAGTAATTGGGCTGCAAGTTTGAAAATGACTTGCTAAGCTATTACTAAACTTGCCAGGCTTCACATGTTTGTTGCACAATTACAGCAAGTCCGCATTGCACGACTCCAGATCAAATTTCTTTGCAAACATTCTGCAAATCTGCTGCAAGTTCTGGTTCAGTTATATTGGGCAATAGTCATCCCACCACAGGGGTCACTGTGACTGAATTTTCATGCTGTAGATTTGCAGAGCTCTTGCTGTAGACTCACCACTGCAAATTTGCTCTTACTAGAGACTTATCACGCAAATTTGCTACAAATTGGAAAATTGTCAACTAGAACTTGTGCTTCAAGTGCTTAACTTGCCTGTGAAAATGTGCAGCAAGTTAAAGTGGAGGTTCACCCAAAAAATAAATTTTTAACATTCAGCCGAGTTGTCCTAATGACAATCGGCTGTTTTTTTTATTTTTTTTCGTACATACCGACTTTCACCGCCGCTTCCGGGTATGTCTTCTGCGGGACTGGGTGTTCCTATCTGATTGACAGGCTTCCGACCGTCGCATACTGCGCGTCACGAGTTGCCAAAAGAAGCCGAACGTCGGTGCGCAGGCGCCGTATACAGCCGCACCGACGTTCGACTTCTTTCGGCAACTCGTGACGCGCTGTATGCGACGAAAGCCTTGCATTACTGTGTGGAGTTACAGACAGAAGAACAGGAAGTGAGGATTTCTCAGAAGAAATACGGATATTTAAAAGCAAAATCGAAGGATGAGGTAAGAGAAGGAGGACTGCTAAAGGAAGCTATTTAGGGAAAACATTTTTTACCTTTACAAACCCTTTAAGGAAGTTCTCACAGATAAATAATATGTCTTAAATAATGTTTAACTCATATATAATATCTGTGACAGATCCAACACGGACAGAGGCTTTTGGAGGGGACAAGGGGCTAGCCTTCTACCCACTTATTATGGCCCATAGAGGAGACCGGGATTTTGTTTGCTTCTCCTAGTCAGAGAATGGAAAAGAGCTCAGTTCAGCCTCTGATCCCATGGAAAGAGCAGATCATTGGATTAATTTTCTAAAAAAAGATAATAAAGCTTCCCTTCTAGAGTGGATGGAAAGGTGTAATATTAATTGTACAGGGAATGGTAAGAGGAAATATGGTGGCCCTTCTGCAGACTGGGTTGGAGAAATTCCTCCGACATGAATATTTATCAACAATATCCCTTAAGAAATCTATGAAGATAAATGAATTCCACTTTTTCAGATTTCTGGAACATTGTATCAGTTTTGTCTTATGATGACTTTTCTAGTGGACAGATTACACAAGTGAAAGCTAAACACCTGAAAGACAGCATTTGTAATGTACTTCATGTATTGAACTGTCTGGGGTGGGCTCCCTGACTAATGAAATCTGTCTGGGTGCCTGGCTGTTAATTAGCCTACTGTTAATTAGATCACAGTTGCATTAGGTTACTGGTAGCTGCTAGCTGTTCATTAGATGTGCTGTTAGATGTACTGATGATATTTAAATTATGCATTGTTTAGCATAAAGTGATCAAGTTCTTATATGATTTTGTGTGGTATAAAGTCTGTGGGACTTCTCAATAAAGAGAGTTGCAGTTTGCACCTAAGCTAGTGTTGTCTAGTTCTTGGGTGCAGTTCTCAGCTATAATACCTGGTTCCTTGTTCCAGTGTGGAGGAAGCTGTATCTTGGCCGTGGCACCCAGGTGGGATGTGTTGGTTTACTTCTGCTTTAAGTCTCTCTGCTTTGACCTTCCTATTTTTCATAAAAATAATATAAACAAATAAATAAATTGTTCCTCATAGTGTGCACCGCATTATATATTTTTTAAAGTAATAATCTAAAAGGTGTTTCAATAAAAAAAATATATTAACAGGTCACCTGTAGTATGGCGGAGCACTTTTTTGACAGAGTATTCCAAAACTTTAGGGCTCATTGTCAACGAATATCCTTTAAAACTGTGTTAACATATGCTGTTATATTTTTTTGAACCTTTAGGCTTCATTTCCACGGACGTTTTTACAGCCACATTTCTAAACGTTTTTTGCAGCTTAAAAACGGCTCTCAATGTTAGTCTATGGTTTCATGCCCACCATGACGTTTTTGAGCTGTAGATGGCTGAGCCGTTTTTAAGCTGCAAAAAAACCCCAGGACCAGTGCGTTCTTAAGCTCCAGCGTTAGAGCTGTAAAGATGTCAGACGCCGGCAAAAGTGATTTAACGAGGCTTAACGCTGTGTTAAGCCTCGTCCTGCGTTTCTTTCTATATTCAAAATCAATGGTTACCTATGGGAGCCCATTGATTTGAATAGAGGTCGCACCAGAAGTCGGATCAAGAAGAACACCTTGTTCAAGGGGAACACCTATGCCGAAAAACAGCGTGGGGGTTCCCCCAAAATCCATACCAGACCCTTATCCGAGCATGCCGCCCGGCCGGTCAGGAATGGGGGTGAGGACGAGCGAGCGTCCCCCCCTCCTGAGCCGTTTCAGGCCGCATGCCCTTAACATGGGGGGTGGGCAGAAGGCGACAAGGAAGACCGGACCGGGCTGGAGCTGCAAGAAGATAGCAGCGCCCAGCCCCGAAGAAGGCACCGGAGAGCGGGAGAAGAACTGGGGAGAGCAGAGAAGACCGCCGAAGGCAGGAGAAGACCCCCGCAGCTGGCTAATAATTTTTTTTAAAAACCTGTGTTTTGTTTTTATTTTATTGACACTTTTCCTCCCGGTAAATGGGTAGGGGTACGATATACCCCATACTCATTCACGTAGGGTGGGGGGCGGGGATCTGGGGGCCCCCTTATTAAAGGGGGCTCCCAGATTTCGATAAGCCCCCCGCCTGCAGACCCCGACAACCAACGGCCAGGGTTGTCGGGAAGAGACCCTTGCCCCCATCAACTTGGGGACAAGGTGCTTTGGGGGGCCCAGTGCCCCCCCCCCTGCCCCAAAGCACCCACCCCCCCATGTTGAGGCCATGCGGCCTGGTATGGCTCAGGAGGGGGGCCACTCGCTCGTCCCCACCCCCATTCCTGACCGGCCGGGCGGCATGCTCAGGTAAGGGTCTGGTATGGGTTTTGGGGGAACCCCCACGCCGTTTTTTCGGCGTAGGAGTTCCCCTTAAAATCCATACCAGACCGAAGGGTCTGATATCATCCTGGGGGGAACCTCACGCAAATTTGTTTTTTAATTTGCGCGGGGTTCCCCTTCAAGATTCTCTGCACAACAGTCGCCCCGCAAGTCGGATCATCTTGATCCGACTTCTGGTGCGACCTCTATTCAAATAAATGGGCTCCCATAGGGAACCATTGATTTTGAATAGAAACAGAAAAACGCGGCTGAAAACTAGCTCGGCAAAACGTGCATTGAATTCAATGCAAAACACGGAAAAGATCACGTTAAAAACGCTGTTTTTTTCTGGCATCTGTACTAGCTTTACAGCCTTTTTTTTTAAAACGTCCGTGTAAATGAAGCCTAACAGTGGGGTTTGTTTAGATTAGAATGTTCTCTATTCAAGAGAACTTTCATTTTCAAGAGAATTTCACCCTAGTGAATGAGGTGAAACTCTGCTGACTTCCATCATCCAGTGATTCAAATGACTGGCTATTCTTTGCTAAATTTATTTTCACCACATTCACTAAGCTCTGGGGAAAATTCCCTTGCAGAGTGAACAGCCTATTTGCCTTCAACTACATATTTTTTTTGATTACCTCATTCAGCCGAGGTGAAGGCAATGCATCAGAAAAGCAGCATGCAAAATGTTTCTGGTGTTTTATGATTGTTATCATTGTCGATATTATTATTATTATTATTAATAATATTATTTATATTTTTACTCTTTTATCTTAAATTATTTTACATTTGATATTGTTATGTTTGTCTTTTTAGTTTGGGAGAAAGATGTTTTGAAACTTCAGTGGAAAGGTCATGGAAATGTTCCAAAGATATTGATATTTAACATCAGCCTGCAATCAAACTTAATGGCATTGATCACTAATTATATAGATTACGTGCTACAATATTATTGTTAACATTTGAATTGCACAGATAATACTTGATTTAAAAGGAACTGCAGAGAGTAATGAAAGGTCATGTAATTATGTTGACACTATAGGTTGGCTTTTATGGCTTAATTCCTAAAAACCATCAATTCGGAGGGGGCAATCATGTTTTTCAGCATTACTGAAGGCTATTAAAGGCTGTCAGGGACAGCAAATTATGTGTATAAGTCATAGAAAACAAGATAGATGGGAACAACTCTACCAGTATGATAATATCATGAGATTAACTTTATCTATCTATCTATCTATCTATCTATCTATCTATCTATCTATCTATCTATCTATCTATCTATCTATCTATCTATCTATCTATCTTTCTCTCTACCAGTATTACCAGTATAGTAATATCATGAGATTAAATTAATCTTTCTTCTGTTCTTTCTTTCTCTCTATTCCCCCCCCCCCCATTTCTCTCTCTCCCTTTCTTTCTCACCTTCTCTCTACCAGTATTACCAGTATGGTAATAGCGAGGGATTAATTTAGTCTTCCCTTCTCTCTCTCTCTTCTTCTCTCTGCCAGTATTGCCAGTATGGTAATATCATGAAATTAACTTAATCTTTGAGAATAATTTAGTCTCTCTCTCTACCAGTATTTTCAGTATGCATAGGCATGCGCAGCCTATTGCATTAGGGCAGGGGTCTCCAAACTGCGGCCCGAGGGCCAGATGTGGCCCTTTGCTAGCCTTTATCCGGCCATTGGAGCACAATTCCTCCCACTGACATGAGGCACTATTCCTCCCATTGACACCAACAATGGGGCACTATATTATCCACTGATACCAATGATGGGATACTATTACTCCTACTAATAGGGGGAATACTCCTCTTTCTATTGACCACCAATCCTGAGGCCATATATGTTCCCACTGATGCCGAGCCCGTGACTTTTTCTTCCCTTGCTGGCCCCAATCTGGCCCTCCTAAAGTCTGAAGGGCAATTAAGTGGCCCTTTGTTTGTAAAGTTTGGAGACCCCTGCATTAGGGTGTGCACGCCAAAGCTCAAACACACATGTGAGTGTATGTGTATATATTATATATTTTTTATTTTTTACAATTTTTTTTTATGAGCCCCATTGGGGGCTTTGGTGAAATATCATGGGTCTAAGCAGACCCCTGATGTCTCACTTTTGAGACAGAGAAAGAGTCTAAGGACAGAGATTCCCCAGTCCCTTTCTCTACAGCCAAGCAGAAGGGGGAATCTGTGCAGCACCGAGTGATTAGGGTGTGCCCAGGCACAGTATGGTAATATCATACTCTCTCACTTTGTCTCTCTCCCCCTCTCTCCTTTTCTCTACCAGTATTACCAGTATGGTAATATCATGAGATGAACTTAATCTTTCTTTCATTCTCTTTCTCTCTCTCTCTCTCTCTCTCTCCCCTTTCCTTCTCACCCTCTCTCTCTTTCTCTCCAGCCTTTCTCCTTCCTTCCTTCCTTCCTTTCTTTCTCTCCTCCCTTCCTTCCTTCCTTTCTTTTTTTCTTCCTATTTTCTTTCTTTCTTCATTTTCTCTCTTCTTTCTTTTCTCTTCCTTGTTTCCCTTTACTCCTCTTTCTTCCTTCTTTCCTAATTCTTTTTTCTTTCTTCCTTCTTTCTCCTTTCTTTTATTAATGAAATTCTGTATTCATTCATTTGTCACTAACTGTATTTTTTAAATGCAGGCAGTTCAAGTACCTGAATATTGTTGTCAGAGTATTGATTGTATGCAGAGGGCATCTTTACTTTCATGGAGAATAATCAGAACATGTTTTTTTATGGAACGGGAACAAGGAGCATACAAGTACACTGAGCATAGACAGAACATACATCCTGTGATTGCATTACCATAGAATACAAATTGTAAGACTGCAGTGTCACCTGCTGGATAGAAAGGTATAATGCACACATATATATATATATATATATATATATATATATATATATATATATATATATACATACAGGTGATACTCAAAAAATGTGAATATCGTGCAAAAGTTCATTTATTTCACTAATGCAACTTAAAAGGTGAAACTAATATATGAGATAGACTCCGAAGCTCCGTGACCGCGGCCGCGGGACCCACGGACCCGATCGCCACCGGTCTCCCACGATCGGTCCTCCGGAGCTGAAGAACGAGGAGAGCTTCCCCGTTCTTCACTGTGGCGCTGTCATTGATCGTATGTTCCCTGTTATAGGGAAACACAATCAATGATGTCACACGTCCAGCCCCGCCCCCTACAGTTAGAAACACATATCAGGTCACACTTAACCCCTTCAGCGCCCCCTAGTGGTTAACTTCCAAACTGCAATTGTCATTTTCACAGTAAACAATGCATTTTTATAGCATTTTTTGCTGTGAAAATGACAATGGTCTCAAAAAAGTGTCAAAATTGTCCGATGTGTCCGCCATAATGTCGCGGTCATGAACAAAATCGCTGATCGTCGCCATTAGTAGGAAAAAAAATATTAATAAAAATGCAATAAAACTATCTCCTATTTTGTAAACGCTATAAATTGTGCGCAAACCAATCGATAAACGCTTATTGCGATTTTTTTTACCAAAGATAGGTAGAAGAATACGTATCGGCCTAAACTGAGGAAAAAAAATGTTTTTTCATATCTTTTTTGTGGATATTTATTATAGCAAAAAGTAAAAAATATAGATTTTTTTCAAAATTGTCGCTCTATTTTTGTTTATAGCACAAAAAATAAAAACCGCAGAGGTGATTAAATACCACCAAAAGAAAGCTCTATTTGTGGGAAAGAAGGGACGCCAATTTTGTTTGGGAGCCACATCGCATGACCACGCAATTGTCAGTTAAAGCGACGCAGTGCCGAATCGCATAAACTGGCCAGGTCCTTTACGTGCATAAAGGTCCGGGTCTTAAGTGGTTAAGCCATAACACATGCAAAGGGTTCCTGAGTCTTTAAATGGTCTCTCAGTCTGGTTCAGTAGGAATCACAATCATAGGAAAGACTGCTGACTTGACAGTTGTGCAGAAAACCATCATTGACACCCTACATAAGGCGGGAAAGCCTCAAAAGGTAATTGCAAAAGAAGTTAGATGTTCCAAAAGTGCTGTATCAAAGTACATAATTAGAAAGTTATGTGAAAGGGAAAAGTGTGGAAGAAAAAGGTGCACAAGCAGCAGGGATGACCGCAGCCTGGAGAGGATTGTCAGAAAAAGGCCATTCAAAAGTGTTGGGCACTTTCACAAGGAGTGGACTGAGGCTGGAGTCAGTGCATCAGGAGCCACCACACACAGACGGATCCTAGACATGGGTTTCAAATGTCATATTCCTCTTGTCAAGCCACTCCTGAACAACAAACAACGTCAGAAGCGTCTTACCTGGGCTAAAGAAAAACAGACCTGGTCTGTTGCTCAGTGGTCCAAAGTCCTCTTTTCTGATGAGAGCAAATTTTGCATTTCATTTGGAAACCAAGGGCCAAGAGTATAGAAGAAGAATGGAGAGGCACACACTGCAAGATGCTTGAAGTCCAGTGTGAAGTTTCCACAGTCTGTGTTGATTTGGGGAGCCATGTCATCTGCCGTTGTTGGTCCTCTGTGCTTCATTAAGTCCAGAGTCAACGCAGCCATCTACCAGGAGATTTTGGAGCACTTCATGCTTCCTTCCGCAAACAAGCTCTATGGGGATGCTGACTTCATTTTCCAGCAGGACTTGGCACCTGCCCACACTGCCAAAAGCGCCAAAACCTGGTTCAGTGACCGTGGGATTACTGTGCTTGATTGACCAGCAAACATGCCTGACTTGAACCCCATAGAGAATCTATGGGGCATTGCCAAGAGAAAGATGAGAGACATGAGACCGAACAATGCAGAAGAGCTGAAGGCCACTATTAAAGCATTCTGGTCTTCCATAACACCTCAGGAGTGCCACAGGCTGATCGCTTCCATGCCACGCCGCATTGAGGCAGTAATTGCTGCAAAAGGGGCCCAAACCAAGTACTGCATGTTTATACTTTTCAGAGGTCTGATATTGTTCAATATCTTGTTTTATTGATTGCATGTAATATTCTAATTTTCTAAGATTGTGAATTTGGGGTTCTCATGAGCTGTAAGCCATAATCATCACAATTATGACAAATCACGGCTTGAACTATCTTGCTTTGCATGTAATGAGTCTCTCTCATATATTAAAACAAATAGTAGCGCTAAAAACTATGATGATAAAAATCAAATGACTGATATATGAAAAAGGAGAAGTCCGAATATATATGGTGAAAAAATCTTTAGATCAGTAGAAAAAAGGTGAATAGTTCCAAAACCAGATGTCTGATATATAAACCAGAAAAAAGAGGAAAAAAATTCCAAGTATAAGTGGTGGAAGGAAACTTGATTGATGTGTGAACACAGTGAATGGTTCCAAATCAATGGTGATTTTCTCTTGAGCATGATAAATGATGAACCCGCCACCAATATAGCAGAGGCTTACCAGATATATATAGAACCCAAATGAGCCTACACCCAGAGGGTCAATCAAGCTTGATGTATACAAAGGCTGTATCAGGATAGGACTCAATCGCTCTGTATTTTTCCTTTCCTGGTGACTACATGGCAGCAAACATATCACGCCTGGGCGGATTTTATTTGTTTTCTGTATCTCATATATTAGTTTTACCTTTTAAGTTACATTAGTGAAATAAATGAACTTTTGCATGATATTCAAATTTTTCGAGTATTATCTGTTTATATATATGACCTCTCTGAACTCTGCGGTATAGTAGCCTGCAAGATGCAGACATTGGGTCAAATTTGTTGGAAGGATAACAGTATGTAATGTAAAGTAGCTTTTTATATAGTGAACTATATATATATATATATATATATATATATATATATATATATATATATATATATATATATATATATATATATATATATATATATATATATATATATATATATATAGTTCACTATATAAAAAGCTACTTTACATTACATACTGTTGTCCTTCCAACAAATTTGACCCAATGTCTGCATCTTGCAGGCTACTATACCGCAGAGTTCAGAGAGGGGCAGGAAAAAGCAGCACACGTAGCCAATCAGTGGTGCTGCAGTGGAAGCCGCATTCTGATAGGAGAGACCAACGTGACAGAGAGATGAGATTATCAGTGTGCTGCTTCTCCTTTCACTGTCCAAGATGAGGGTAGGTGGGAGACATGTAAGTGAAAGCGAGACTCTAAAAGCAGAGAATGATCTGGCCCCCTCCCTTGTCATACAGTGCTGTTCTGCATGGCAGAGCTATGTAAATCTAAGCACTGGATGGACAGAGATATAAAATCTTTTGCGGGTAAAATGACTCTTATGTATTAATTTAATCTGTGTACCGCGTTTCCCCCGAAAATAAGACTTACCCCGAAAATAAGACCTAGCATTATTTTCTAGGAGGGCTGCAATATAAGCCCTACCCGGAAAATAAGCCCTAGTTTAAAAAGCTTGTAAAATCCTATAATCCACTCTATTACAGTAGTATTTAATGTAGAATGTGTGCGTTTCTGTAATATAATTGCAGGAAAGAGAGCTCCAGTGGGTCGCAGTAGCACAGGGCGGCACTATAACAAAGGTATTTGGCACAATTATATTACAGAAACACACACATTGTACATTATATACTACCGTAATAGAGTGGATTATCGAATGTTAGCATTTTAACTCAGTTCACACTGGGGATTCCTGTCAGGCAGGTAGAGAGAGGGGGAGAGAAGACAGCGCATTACATGGTAAGACTTACCCCGAAAATAAGCCCTAATGTGTCTTTTGTTGCCAAAATTAATATAAGACCCGGGCTTATTTTCGGGGAAACCCGGTATTTAGCTGTTTGCCTAGAGCTCAGCTTTTAAGATAAAAAGCAAAAACTATTATGAAGTGCAGTTATGTAAGGCCCCGTACACACGACCGAGTTTCTCGGCAGAATTCAGCCAGAAACTTGGTTCAGAGCTGAATTCTGCCGAGAAACCCGGCCGTGTGTACACTTTCGGCCGAGGAAGCCGACGAGGACCTCGGCGAGGATATAGAGAACATGTTCTCTATTTCCTCGTTGTTCAATGGCAAAAGTCGGCCCGCCGAGTTCCTCGGCGGCTTCTTGACTGAACTTGACGAGGAACTCGATGTGTTTGGCACGTCGAGTTCCTCGGTCGTGTGTACGGGGCCTAAATCTTAAACATTTATCATTTTTAAATCCTGATGTTTATGGACACTGCACACTGACAGGCATAGATTTATAAATATTCACCTAATAATTTATAATGTTTTCTAAACAATCTCTTGTGGTTTTAAGCAGAAAAAATGCTTTCTCTAATCTGGTTTATGCATTATTTATTCACTAACACTTAAAAGTGGTTTAATGAATTTCCTTTAACAAGGGAAGTATCCCTTGAGATGCTCTGGCTAATATAAACTCTGAAGAGGGGACATAGGGCTTGTTTACCCTTGTGGTGTCTGTGAAAAGCGATCTGCGGTGGATCACTGTTAGACATGTGCAAAAGGAAACAATTTGTTTAGTTTCGTTTCGTTTTAATTAGTTATTTAATTAATTTAGTTAAGTTAGATTCGTTAAATTTGTTAAATTCGTTTTCGGAATTCGATCGTTTTCGACCGAATTCGAAAAAACCCGGTCGAATTCGATCGTTTTCGACCGAATTAGAAAACCCGGACGAATTTGATCGTTTTCTACCAAATACGAAAAACCCGGTCGAATTCGAAAACATTTCTACCGGATTCGATAATATTTCTACCGGATTCGAATTCGATGATATTTTGACCGGATTTGAAAATATTTCAACAGAATTCAATAATATTTCATCCGCTATTGTTAATATTTCAACCAAATTCGATGATATTTCAACCGAATTTGAAATTATTTCAACCGAATTTGAAATTATTTCAACCGAATTTGAAATTATTTCAACCAGATTTGAAATTATTTCCACCGGATTGGAAATTATTTTAACCGAATTTTAAATTATTTCAACCGAATTTGAAATTATTTCAACCGGATTGGAAATTATTTTAACCGAATTTTAAATTATTTCAACCGAATTTGAAATTATTTCCACCAGATTGGAAATAATTTCAACCGAATTTGAAATTATTTCAACCGAATTTGAAATTATTTCAACCGAATTTGAAATTATTTCAACCGAATTTGAAATTATTTCAACCGAATTTGAAATTATTTCAACCGAATTTGAAATGATTTCAACCGGATTTGAAATGATTTCCACCGGATTGGAAATTATTTCAACCGAATTTGAAATTATTTCAACCGAATCTGAAATTATTTCAACCGAATTTGAAATTATTTCAACCGGATTTGTAATTATTTCCACCGGATTGGAAATTATTTCAACCGAATTTGATTGTATGCATTTGTATGATTGTATTTGATTAATTCTATTAAATTCTATTCTGTTCTTTACTATTCTTTTATTTTCATTCTATTGTTTTATTATTTTATATTCTATTTTATTGTATTCTTTTTTAGAAATCGATTTATATATTTTAGATTTTGATTCAAATTTGCTTTCAATTTTCATTCGAATTTGTTTTCGATTCAAATTGTTTTTGAATTCGATTCGAATAGAATTTGTTTTCAAATTTGATTCAAATTCGTTTCGAATTTCGTTCTCATTTTTCGAATTTGTTTAAATTCGTTAATTTTGTAATTCGGAAATTCGGATGCATCCGATTTTTCGAATAATGAAAAATTCGACCGAATTCGAATTCGTAACAAAACAAAACGCACATGTCTAATCACTGTTCATAAAGCAGCAAGGGAATGACTAAGGCCCCGTACACACGACCAGTTTCCTCGGCAGAATTCAGCTTCCGACCGAGTTTCTGGCTGAATTCTGCCGAGAAACCCGGCCGTGTGTACACTTTCGGCCGAGGAAGCCGACGAGGAGCTCGGCGAGGAAATAGAGAACATGTTCTCTATTTCCTCGTTGTTCTATGGGAGCTCTCGCCCCGCCGAGGTCCTCGGCGGCTTCAGGGCTGAACTGGCCGAGGAACTCGATGTGTTTGGCACGTCGAGTTCCTCGGCCGTGTGTACGAGGCCTGACAAGTGTTCAGGAGGCAGAACTGCTGCTTTGTTAAGTGATTGCTGTGAAATGCAGAACTTCCTCTAGTAGTGAATCTCCAGATCTCTATATTTTATATAGTTAGAAAATCCAGATCAGCAATGAAAAAAATGAAAGTCACAACTAAGATGGCTTTAGGGCAAACGTTACAGTAATAACTGGAATGCTGAATATGTACTGAAAATATGTCACGATTTCCCCATAAGTGGCTGCATAATAATCAGCAATGATTGCAGAAATTGGATTTCAAGCGGCTTTGGTATGCACTTTATAACTGCTGCTCGCAGAAGGCGCATTTTATATGCATTGGATTTAATCATGTTTGCCTATAGATGGTTATGGGATGATTTGTTTTGCACAGAGGATTAACTAATGGCATTTTTATATAACCATGTTTAACTTAGTTAACTGATCCATGGCAGTGATATACGGTGATGTGCAATTTAATCATGAGCTGTATTTATTATTCTCCGGATCAAGGACACAGTGACTGCCGTCTTTAAAGGGAAACTATCTAAAAATGAAAAAAGTAATAAAAATGCATATATACTGTCTATATTTTGTTAATCATTTGTAAATGTTTTTGCATGTAATAGTTTTAGTGCTTCACAAAGTATTTTTTATGTAGCTATGCACATTTGATGAGCCCAAGGATAGTCGCGTTTTAGTTCTTTTCCTAATGCTGAGCTGTACACAGGTATAAAAGGCAGGAATTAATGCTTCTTTGTAATTAAAGTGGATGTAAAGCCTTAAAGGGGTTGTAAAGGTAAAAAAAAAATAATCCTAAAGCCTCTTACCAGATCGACATGATCTCTTAATTACAGGAGATCATAAAAAGCATGGGATGGGATCAAAGGATATCATAAAGCAACCAGACCTCGCTTTCACAACCACACTCCTGGATTGTCTCTCTGGCATTTGGCTCCTCAACCTCTACACACGTGCGATATCAATTTTCGAACCATGAGTCCAATCTCCCTTGTGCTCTGGATGTTGTGTGTGTTTTCATCTAAAACAGAAGAAGGCTCATCGTGCAATACTTCCACATAATTTTTTTTATTTCAAATAACATATTGCACTTACAAAAAAATGGTTAAAAACTAGCAGTAGAGAGTCAGGACACTCTCTACGTTGCAGATAGAGAAAGAAGCTGTGTGTTAGTGGTTGTCCTGACTCTCCAGTAGTCCAAGGGAGGGGCGAGCACGACACTCCACACCAGGGAGAAAGCCTTGCATTACTGTGTGGAGTTACAGACAGAAGAACAGGAAGTGAGGATTTCTCAGAAGAAATAAGGACATTTAAAAGCAAAATGGAAGGATGAGGTAAGGGAAGCAGGACTGCACTAAGGTAAAGGAAGCTATTTAGGGAAAAAATAATTGTACCTTTACAACCCATTTAAGGTTTTTCACCTTACTGCATTCTATGCAGTAAGATGAAAAACCTTCTGTGCTGCAGCTCCCCTCCTATTTCTTAACTAAGCCCAATCTGATCCAACGATGTGCACAAGCGCAGCGGCTCCAGCCCCTGTCTCTCTCCTAATTGGATAGATTGATGGCAGCAGGAGCCATTGGCTCCTGCTGCTGTCAATCAAATCTTGTGGCATGGGAGCAGGGGGCGGGGTCGCGAATCCTCCATTCCCAGATGATGCCTTGAATGGATATACACATCGGGAGGAGATAGGAGTCCTGACGTCACAACATTCCTGACCTTCTGGTGTAGTCCGTGGTTGGTTTACTTTCTCGCTACCGCTAGTTTTTATCAATTTTTTATAAGTGCAATATGGTATTTGAAATAAAAAAAATTATGTGGAAATATTGCACGATGAGCCTTCTTCTGTTTTAGATGAAAACACACACAACATCCAGAGCACAAGGGAGATTGGACTCATGGTTCGAAAATTGATATCGCACGTGTGTAGAGGTTGAGGAGCCAAATGCCAGAGAGACAATCCAGGAGTGTGGTTGTGAAAGAGAGATCTGGTTGCTACAGGGATATGCAATTAGCGGACCTCCAGCTGTTGCAAAACTACAAGTCCCATTATGCCTCTGCCTCTGGGTGTCATGCTTGTGGCTGTCAGAGTCTTGCTATGCCTCATGGGAATTGTAGTTCTGCAACAGCTGGAGGTCCGCTAATTGCATATCCCTACTTTATAATATCCTTTGATCCCATCCCATGCTTCTTATGATCTCCTGTAATTAAGAGATCATGTCGATCTGGTAAGAGGCTTACATTGCCCTTTTAAGTATGGGTGGATCAGGGACATTGATTTACGAATGGGTCATCTTTAGACACTGGGAGTAGTAGCACTTTTTAATTTGTCTGAAGACATGCACGGACATTTTTTATTTCTCACCGAGATATAATTCTATGTACAGTTGTTTATATTTTAGTGTTACATATGTTGTTTGGATGCAGCTATTTCACAAGTTAATTAATTGTATATGTTTTTAATTGTTTTTATGTTTGTTTAGACACTATCATTTGAGATTATTTTTTTCTGAGAATTCACAGACATCGGTAAATAGAGAACTGCGCGCTATGGTAATGTAAAATATATTAAGGAAGCCTAAAGTGGTGTGAAAACAACTTTAGCAATGTGGGGGGTGTATAGTAATAAGGGGGCGCTAATAGTAAGTGATAAATAAATTCCAAATTCTAACGTGAGACAATATGTTAACTATAATGTCAACACTACAATAGTGATTTAAGTGCAAGTGCTTATATGATAACAACATCAAAAAATAGGTGCAAACAGGTCCAAAAAATGCAGCAATGGTCACTAAATGATAAGCAATTGGTAAGTCCATGCATCAAATGGTTAACTTGAGAGTAGACACCATCACCACGGAACAGATATCAAACTGGTGAGAGGTTCCTGACAACATCAATAGATGAAACGTACGTCGAGGCATTCCTGGTCACGTTCAGCTACTTCCGGATTTGGCACAGAGAGGCGGTGGAACGCACGCTACACCTACCCACGAGAGTAAGACACAGTGCGGCCGGTGCTCCACGACCACGTCACATCTAGCTGTAACACGTTTGATTTCTTAGTGCCAAGGTCTCGGCACTTGCACAAGTAAGCGGCCATTTGGCCTTTGTTTTTAATCTGTTTTACAATAAATCGCGGAACTTCACTATGCCCGTTTTTTTTTTCTTAATTTTATCCATGCTAATTCATGCTAAAGTCCATTCCTGGCCAGTCCCATCCAGGTACCAGTACAGACCTTAGGCCACCAACTGTACTAAATCTCCACCTGATCCTTTTTTTTTAAATGAAGGGTCATGGTGGTCTGGTTTGTAGACACATACCTCTAACTCTCACCGGGTGGTTCCAGTTTGAAATATGTTCCGTGGTGATGGTGTCTACTCTCAAGTTACCCATTTGATGCATGGACTTACCAATTGTTTTAGTCACCATTGCTGCATTTTTTGGACCTGTTTGCACCTATTTTTTTATGTTGTTATCATATAAGCACTTGTACTTTAAATCACTATTGTATTGTTGACCCTATAGTTAACATATTGTCTCACGTTAGAATTTGGAATTTATTTATCACTAAGGCCTCGTACACACGACCGGATCTCCGCTGGAAACGGTCCAGCGGAGATTCCTCCTCCGGATTTGGATCCGATGGCGTGTACACACCATCGGATCAAAATCCGTGCGGAATTCCGCAGCGGTGACGCGTCGCGCCGTCGCCGTGGCGACGTGCGCGACGCTGGAAGGTAAGTACTTCCACGCATGCGTCGAATCATTACGACGCATGCGAGGGAGGGGAGCGGACGGATTGATCCGGTGAGTCTGTACAGACCACCGGATCAATCCGCTGGTCCCGATTCAAGCGGATAGATTTCTTAGCATGCTAAGAAATTTCTATCCGCTTGAAATGGACCGGCCGGATGAATCTCCGTGGATAAATATCCGCTAGGCCATACAGACGACCGGATTTGTCCGCTGGAACTGATCCGCGGATCAATCCCAGCGGATAGATCCGGTCGTGTGTACGGGGCCTTACTATTAGCGCCCCTTTATTACTATACTGTACACCCCCCACAATTCACAGACTTTGCAACTCTTTTTTCACTATTGGGACTCGGGAACGAGCCTGCACAAGGAGGAGGGGCCTTGAGCACTGGCGGGGGACCCCAGAAGAAGATCAGGGCTGCTCTGTGCAAAACTATTGCACAGAGAAGGTAAGTATACTGTAGGCATGTTTGTTGTTTTCTTTTTTTTTTAAACCTGAAGGTTTACAACCACTTTAACCACTTGAAGAAACTGATGAAGAAATGTTTTTATTTTTTATTTTCTTTGGAATGTTTTATAGCAGAAGTAAGGAATATTGTTTTTTATTCAAAATTGCTGCTTTTTTTGTGAAAGCAGTGTACCGTACATACTGCAAAGAAACCTGGCATCAGTCAGCAACTAGTAAAGCAGCAGAAGAAGCTAATCAGTTCTTGTGCCGACAAAAAAACATCCTGATAGCAGGAGAAAGCAGAGTGACAAAGAGATTTCTGTGCTGCTTTTCCCTTCACTGTTCAATCACAGGCTGCTGCAGGTCCAGGAAGACCTGGGCTCAGATGAAGCAGGTGGAATGGAAATCTAGCAACAGAAAAAAAAGTACTGTGTTGAACTTTTTGGATTGAAATTGAATATTGCAGCACAAGCTGATTTTTGATATTTTACCTTTAATGGGCTATTCATTTATGTATATTGTGTACACAGCTACACTATACAAGCTGACTGCATGCTGCCCTATATAAGAGAAGGCACATGGTGAAAAACAGAGAGACAAAACTGTGTTTTTAATTGAAGTCCAATATCACCTTACCTTCTCCTGCCCCCATTGATCCCCCCCAAGGAATTGCATTCAAGAGAAGGAGAGCAAGGGGGGGTGGGATGTTACATGAAGCACGTGGTAGTAAGGAATCAATTGGTGAACATATAGGAAATGTATTGATTATAACAGTAATACATACATATAATACTGGTATCAATGATAAATAAGGTAATAGCAATGAACATGGTAATAACATTGGTATCTCATGGTAAAACTGCAATAATATTCCAAAGTTCACCAAAGCAGGTTTTTTTTAATGTAGTGTGTTGAATTGATCTTGTTCCGTTTAGAAGTCCAGATTCCAGACTCCTGAGAGGAAGTGAGTATTGCAGCTGAAGCTCCGTTTATAGGTACAGTCAGGTTGAAATAAGACACAAGTCAATTTTTGTTCAACCAATATAAAAATAATTAAAGCTAGAACCTCCATATACAGAACCCTGATACCCACACTTGTTCCAGAGGAAGGGAACAAGTACTTAAAGAGGAAGTTCCACTTTTGGGTGGAACTCCACGTTAACTATGCAATATTTCTTAAAGCGGAGTTCCACCCAAAAATGGAACTTCCGCTTTAAGAGCAGGTGACCCTCTGACATGCCACATTTGTAATTTTTGGGGGGGGGGCAGCAGAAGCCCTCTTTTTAGAGGGTTCCAGCTCCCACTTCCTCCCGGGGCTCCGCGGCGCCAGAAGGAAATTCACCTCTCTCCACTCCCTCTCGGCAATCATCTGGGACACGTCACAGGTCCCAGATGATTGTCCAGCCAATCACGGCGCGTGGCGTGGCTCGCACATGCACAGTGCGTGCCCAGCTGTGAAGCCATAGTCGGGTGCCCACAGTCACAATGCCAGCACCGCAGAGAGGAGGGGGAGACGAGTGAGGCTTTTGTACGCCCACATGGCTGGAACCTGGGACAGGTGAGTGTCCAATTGTAACGGAATGACCCGGGACAAACAGAGACTTTGTAAGGATGAGGGGTACTCCTGTACCGGCGTCACCAAGGAGTCTTATGTCTAGGGTCACCTTATGTCCGATAGGGCCATAGGGTGACTGAGAAATTATATCCTAAATTACAGGACAGGGGACATCACTGATAGTTCATATTGCAGGATCTTGAGATATTGCAAGTTGTTGGTTAATTGTGACCCAACCAGTCAATAGTGACTCTTTCTATGATTAGCCCTGGCTAGTGACATGCTAATTGAGTCTGCTTCTGAAAGACCTCTCATTGTGTGATGCTGCTTTGTGTGAATTCTATTGATATGAGATGTGTAATGGAACTTGCCAAGCTGTATGCGGAGACAGAACGTCTGTCTAGGGATGTGGATTGATAAGAGATCATTGTGTGATGGTGTTTTGTTTGAGATCTGTTAATGAAGGAATGTGCAGTGATTAGGTCATGATAATTATAGCCTGGCGCCGAGATGTCTAGAATGTTTAGCAATTAGCCATCTGAAGGTGTATTGAAGCCCCCCAGGGTGTGGGTGGAGAGTTTCATTGTTCATGTGCCTTGAAAACTGTATAAAAGCTGAGAGTGAACCATTAAAGTTGTCTTCATTTGGAACAAGTACAGAGCTGCGTGTCTCGTCTTGATTCTGGGGAAATGGGATGGATCGGGTCCTGTTGGTTGGAGTGTCGATAAGCTGTCGTGGATGGGATGGAAGGTCGTAAACGGTGGTGACCATTACACCAATTAATACACTTTTTGTAGCTCCTGACTTTTATATGGGTGGAACTCCGCTTTAATATTATAAACATGTATACTGCAGCGTAGTTCACTCTTATTTACTAAAAAGTATATGCTTCGATAAGTGTATTTCTATGATTGGATGATGAATATATCTGGGGTACATATACCACACACCCATGTAAGTGGGTCTGTCCCCTATTGGTGGTAAACTATAGGTGGACATTTTCTATTGATTTAATGGAAATATTGCCCAGTCATATCCTGCTTTACATACTATACTTAAGATGCTGAAAAGAGGAAATAAAATGAGTAATGTTTTCATGGCATTCTGTGTTTCTTGTCTGACTGCATTGCTTTTGAAGCTTCAAATCTGGTAACATGTGGAACAGAGGGTGTGCCAGCACAGGTTAGTATAGGTAAGATAGATAGGTAATATAGAAAGGAATAAATCCCTCAAGGGTGTCAAACTCAATTTCATGGTGGGCTGCATCAGCATTATGATTCCCCTTAAAAAGGCAGATGGTATCTGTAAGATTAGATGTCCAGCGCATCCCCTCCCCTTACATTAGATGTCAAGAGCCCCCCCACCATCAGAAGTTGAGTCCCCCACTCTCCCTTACATCACAGTGCACCCCCCTTTCCTTATGCCGATGCTGGGTAGAAGCTGGATGCTGGGTTAAAAGCAGAAAGTAGGGGTCTGAAGGAGGACCAGAGGAGGGCTTGAGCTCTCCAGCAGCTGCAAGAGAGGTGCGATGGCCACATGAAATGGCCTGGAGGGCCGGATTTGGCCCGCGGGCCTTGTGTTTGATACTTGTGCCTTAGATAGATAGGTACCGTTAACTAATTACAGATCTGGGGTAACCTTTTAGCTAGTGTAAAAGTAATATATAAGGGAGTACACACTTTGGATGGATATGTACCATTAACTTGTTATAAATCAGGTGTAGTTTCCCTTTAGCTGGTGTCAGAAGTGTTGGGGCGTGGCCATTGGTGGTCAATGTCCTGCTACACTCTCATGATCAGTCATACCGGGTAATAATAGAAAAACTGCTGGAAGTGGCAGTCACTAAAGCAGGGAATGACATTTGTGAATTTTTTTTATTTATATAAACCAACTGTGTACACAATGGTGTTGATTTACTAAAAGCAAATAGGCTGTTGATTTGCCCTTAGCTTAGTGAATGCGGTCAAAATACACTTTGCAAAAAACACCTGATCACATGCAAGAAAAAAAAGGTGTACATGATTGGATGGTGGAAGTCAGAAGAGCGTCACATAATTCTCTATGGGAAAATTGCTATGCAAACTGAACAGCCTATTTGCATTTAGTAAATCTACCTTTATTGTGTACATCAGCTATTCTCTACCTTATTAAATCCAAGGAATCCTTGAAAACCTTTTTTAGATCTAGGGGAACCCTACTAAAACCAATGTATTCGGGATAAGTCAGAAGAATGTACCCCTTACTTTGGTGGTCATCGGGAACAATGCCAGTGGAAAGTATGTCCCCCTTACTTTTGTAGTCAATGGGAAGAATACCCTCTTTACAATGGTAGTCACAATGTCAATCTTAGACAGCCAAAAAGAACATTGATGTCTTGCTATTGGCTCTTCAAGTGATGTTGGACTTAGGACTTTGCAGCTCAAAGAAACCCGAGCAGCCTCTGGAGGAACCCTGGTTGAGAATGGTTGGTATGCACAGTTGGTGTATAAAATCATCCCTGATGCCTCCATCATAGGCGTGCGCACAGGTTGTGCCAGATGTGCCCAGGCACACCCTAATCACCCTTTACAGCATTGGTGCTCAACCCATGGCCCTCCAGATGTTGCAGAACTACGAGTCCCATGAGGCATTGTCATGCTGACGGTTACAGGCATGACTCCCAAAGGCAGAGGCATGATGGGACTTGTAGTTCTGCAACAGCTGGAGGGCCACAGGTTGAGCACTCATGCCTAGATTCCCCCTTTTTCCCTGGCTCCCTCCTTCCCCCTGCAGTATTACCAGCTTCCCTCCTCTCCTGCCAGCTGTTTCTGCAAGGATGTTTTAGGATGAGTGGAGGAAGGGGCCAGTAAATATGTAATTGACCATCCCCTTCCCTTTCTGAATGAACATCATGAGTGATCAGTAGTGTGTGTTTGAGCTTTGGGGTGCACACCCTAATGCAATAGACTGCGCACACCTATGGCCTCCATATAAAAAAGCCATGTTGGAATTTTTTTTTCTGGTTTAATAAAATTATAACTGGCCACAAATTTGTACTATAAAAGTGAATTTTATTAACACTAAATGACAAAAAGGCTTGTATAGCAATTATCTATGTTATATCAACATATTTAACAAAAGTAGAATTGCCCTTTAACTTTTCTTTAGCTTTTTTCAACATACAGTGTAGAAATGAATGATGACGCCCCATAACAGTTCTAGTCTATGTGTACCTTTAAGTATGGTCAGCCTCCATTTTTACCTCTTTTCCCAATCTCTGGCCCCCCATCTTTAATTTAAGTTTTGATTTGAAAACTAGCAGCTGATATAAATCACAGTAGGTAATATTTTGCTTTGACATGAAGTCTCTGTGAGTGTAATTTCCTAATTTAATACACTGCTATTCGGAGAGAAGTACAAATTGTAAGTCGTTTTGAGACTCCTGCCATTCATTTACCCCAAGCTGTGTTTTTAATTGGCACCCTTTCAAAGCATAGAGCACAATTTCCAATCCGTTCCGTTGCGTTCCTGGAAAAAGTGAGTAATAATACAAAAGCCACACAAAGACAGGCAATGTAAAAGAGCCGATATAAGTGTTTATTGATGGAATGTGGAGCATTTCTGTACAGAGCACTAGATGCAGGAGATCAAAGCCAAAGCGGTTGTTTGAAAATGCTGGATCCTAACACAATGACCTGTGAAAAGAAAACACAAAAACATATATTAAGAGCAATAAAACAAATTCCCCATTCCCCAGTAAATTATTTGTTAAAAATATTACCCCAAAATTTACAGTTTACAACTTTGAATGCTGTTAATTTTTCCTTTTTTAGTGCTGCTTCCCTGAAATTCCTGTCTTTACAGAAAAGAGCTCTAAAGTCATAATAACCCCAGTTTTTTTTAGCACTTTCAGCAGCTGGTTTGGCTGGGCTCCTCCTCTGGGTCACATGAGTGCAATTAGTTTTGCACTCCTGTGAGCCGTTTTCAGCAGAGTAGTCGGAAGTCCGCTCTCTGTTGACGTCACACAAATCAGTCCAGGCAGCGCGTCATTCTGACTTAGGAAGTTTGGATCCGCTATAGTCTCTCAGCGAGCCGCTGAGACAGGCGCTCCCTGCCCCTCCACAGCTCATCGATCCAGTGAGCGTGGAGAGCAGAGCAGGAGAGCCGCTGATTGACAGGCAGCAGCTCTCTGCTTGGGGAGCTCTGAGAACAGAGCCATCGGCAGTGTTCGATCGCTTGGTTCTCAGTGTGGAGTTCCCGGGGCACAGATGTAGCATCAGACCGATGCTGCATCCACCTAGGTAAGTTTGTTATAGGTAAATGTCCTATTTTAATCACTAAAACCCTGTTCACACTGGGGCGGTTTGCAGGTGCTATTGCGCTAAAAATAGTGCATGCAAACCAACCTGAAACAGCGGCTACTGTTTTTCCAGTGTGAAAGCCCGAGGGCTTTCACACTGGAATGGTGCGCTAGCAGGACTGCTTCAAAAGTCCTGCTAGCAGCATCTTTGGAGCGGTGTGTTTACCGCTCCGCCACCACTCCTTCCCATTGAAAGCAATGGGAAACCGTGGCTATACCGCCGGCAATGCGCCTCTGCAGAGGACCGCTAGCAGGGGGTAAAACTGCACCGCTAGCGGCCGAGTACCGCACCGCTTTACCACTACCGCACCCTCGCGCCCCATTGTAAAAGGGGCCTTATACTATACAACTTCTTTATCTTTTAATTCTTTCTTTTGTTCCACTATAAGCTGTTGCCCTGACTGTTGCCACTGGTTTCCTGTTTCAGGGTGGCTCCATTCTCTTTCATTAGCTGTCTCTCCCTATGCTGTGTGCATCAATAGAAACCCAAAACCTTGTAGCCTAGGATGCCAAGGCACTCCCCTCTTCCTCCCCCACCCCTTTCTCTTCCTCAAACTAACAAACTGGCTGGAGACTGCATTGCATTTCCTGGCATAGTGCTGAAATTCTGTTTGCACAGTTTAGGTACTAGTAGGGCTGAAATTAGTTTTAAAATATAAATGAACTAACAAAAAAAAAATACTTGGGGCCCCAAAGTTAACCAGCCCAGCACACCATGCATAAGGGCTCGAATCCCCATAGCAAGGAAGGCCGTGAGCATGCAGCCATTGTGAATACCAGGTCACATGCTCTTATCATACGCTTTGAGAGTTCCTCCCACACAAAATGGAGTATCCCACCCAAAGCATTTGTGACAGATATTGGCTGCTACCAAGTGGGGCTTATATGTCACCTACCTCCAAGGAGGCAAGTAGTGGGTTGCCCCCTTCTAGAGAACTAGTTTTATGGATTGTGTGGACCCTTAACCAGTTCACCATGTGTGCAGGTATTAAATGGAAACACACACAGCTGTCACAAATGGTTCCAGCTCTGCGCAAAAGTGGAAGGTTCCCCTCCTCACTGCTCAACATTGGGGCTGAGCAATGAGGGCGATCTAAGCAGTAGCACAGTTTATATGAACGAGTCTTCCCAAAGGGAAGGTCTCTCCCCAGAGTACATCAATGTCCATATTTGTACTTGTAGACTAACCACCAAATCATTTATAAATATACCCTAATGTTATAATTGTTGAAACCATGCTGAACATACACTATACTGTCAAAAGTATTGGGACACCTGCCTTTACATGAACTTTAGTGGCATCCCAGTCTTAGTTCATAGGGTTCAATCAATATTGTATATTGAAGTTGGCCCACCCTTGGCAGCAATAACAGCTTCAACTCTTCTGGAAAGGCTGTACACAAGGTTTAGACCATTGTTCAAGAAGCGTATTTGTGAGGTCAGGCATTGATGTTGGTCAAGAAGGCCTGGCTCTCAGTCTCCGCTCTAATTCATCCCAAAGATGTTTTATCGAGTAAAGGTCGGGACTCGCTCATCCATGTCTTTATGGACCTTGATTCGTGCACTGGTCCAAATTATTTGGTGGAAGGGGGGATTATGGTGTGGGGTTGTTTTTAAGGGTTGTGAAGGGAACGCTTAAGGCGTCAGAATAACAAGACATTTTGGACAATTTCGTGCTCCCAAGTTTGTGGTAGCAGTTTGGGGATGACCCCTTCCTGTTCAAACGTATTTTCCGATGCAAAAAGTCAGATGGACTTGTTTAATCGGAAATTCCGATCGTTTGTGGGCCCCATCGGACTTTTTTCCATCGGTGTAAAAAAATAGGACATGTTTTAAATTCTTCCGATGGAAACAAAATCCGATGAGAAATTCCTGATCGTCTGTGTGGAATTTCATCGGAGAAAAATCCACGCATGCTCAGAATTAAGTCGACGAATGCTCGGAAGCATTGAACTTAATTTTTGTCGGCTCGTCGTACTGTTGTACGTCACCACGTTTTGGACGGTCGGAATTTAGTCTGACAGTGTGTATGCAAGACAGCTTGAACAGAATTCCGATGAAAAAATCTGATCGTGTGTACGCAGCATAAGAAGTTACTGTGGGTAGACAAAATACATTTGAAGGAAGAAAGTTGACCATGACACTTATAATACCTGGCTAAGCTTGCTACACTTTAAAAACTCGGATTGCTGTTTATCACTACTGCAGGAAGCTTCAAATCTCATTCTACAGTAAAAGATGTAATATTATTAGCCCACTTTACAAGGGCTATAACACAATTGATGACCCAGGTCTTCAAACAGAGACCGATCCTGTTAGAACACATTTCTTGCAGCGTATGTAAGAACTGTAACAATACCCTAGATTGCATTGTGACACTGCCATTTTTTGATATATCTTTTTCTTCCTGCACAGAATAATAAACTTTATTAAGTAAATAAAAAAATATGGAAAAGCTGCATTCGGCCCCATTTATTTTTTTATATTTGATTTCTTGTACAGCAGCAGCAATAAACCTATCTTATTATCTTCTCTTCAGTGTAATAAAACTAATTTTATTTCTGTTATGCTGAAAACTGAAAACTAGCTGAACCCATTGTAAAGAATTTAAAATATCTAATATATAAGGTGTTATACTGCATATACACATCTGTATATGCATAGTCAGTGTGGGTGCAGGTCTCCAAACCCAGACAGAGTGGGTTCAGGGACACGCATCTGCACCCACATAGATGTCAAATTGGGAGTAAGACTGAGCTCACACTGGCATTAAAAGCAGACGTTTGAGGGGTGATAAAAATGTTTACATTTTGGCATGGGGTTCTCTCCCCCAGTCCATACCAGATTCAAAGGGCCTAGTGTGGACTGGGGGGGACCCAACGCCGTTTTTTTTTACTGGCATTTTTTTTTTCAGCTGTCAGAGGGCAACCCTCTTTGGCTGTTAAGGAAGGGGTGGCTGGCTTCCCGGCCCACTTCTTATATATAATATATATATATATATATATATATATATATAATGTGAAGAACACTTAGGCCTCGTAAACACGGGCAAGAATCTAGTTAGGAAAAAAAAGTTGTTTTTCCTGATAAGATTCTTGGCAAGAATCTCTTGCCGCCCGAGTGTACACACAGACCTTTCAAAAGAACCGCGGTTCTCTTGAAAGGCAACAACGCGGTGACATCATCGCGTACAACGAGATTTCCAGACGAGAAACCTGAAAGCCTCGTACACAAGCTCAGTTTACTCGGCAAGAAAGCTCTGCCAGCAGTTTTCTTGCTGGTTCTTGTTGAGAAAACCGAGCGTGTGTACGAGGCTTTACTCATACAATATACAATTTAGATGTAAAACATTTTTTTGGTGTACAACCACTAATAAACATAAAATTATTTCTCTGCTGCTGTGCTTAATAATCCCCTCGGTAATCTGCATAAACCAGGTAGCCAACACCTCCAATAGCCCAGCGCTGAGCTGCCTTAATAACCCAATATGTGAAAACCACAGACAACTATTCATACGGATGTAGCCATGCCTCTGTAGGGGTTGCTGAATGTAGTGCTTCACCTGTTCCCTGCAAGCCAGACATTCATCTCTCAGTCACTCAGAGACACAGAACGGTTCATAAACTTTTTGTTTTTGTTTTTTTATTTTAGGGGATTAAACTTGGATGGGGAATAATGGGATGCCCCAGAATATTCAGTGCAAATTTGCTTGGGACTTATATACACTTCAGTATATACACTGAACCTTCTCTCCAGCACAAACGCTTGATGCACACTGTTCCTCCTCCAGCACTTCCCTTGCTGCAGAATGTTACTCCTCCGGACTAGCTAGCACCGCATGGTAGGCCTGACACTTATTTAGCCTGTCCCTTCCTGGCAACCTTCACTCTGTTCCCTCCCCAGCTGCCATTCTTTTTGAATGTCCACAAAACGGGCACAGTTTTCCTCACGCCTCTGGCACCCATAGCGGCTTAGGGACGTGCAGAAACTCCCAAATCAGGTCATCCTCCTACTCTCCTCGGGAGTCCTCAACGATGTCCATGATTTCAAGAGGGACATAGGGGAAGTCCAGACCCCACTCCAAAGCAACCCTTTTTTGCACCTCCTGCTGGAACCATTACAGCCTGGGCAGCTCTCTAGGTTTTCTTTTCCTGGGCAGGACACAGGCATCCGGGGACCTCTTCAACCATTGCCTGTAGGTGGGCGCTCTGGTCTGGGTGGTGCAGGGTTTTCGGACAAAAAGTTGTCTGCTGTAGATAGGGGTTCCTGTAGATCCTCTGGGCTCCCCAGCAAAATCTGGTTCCTCTCCTCCCTCAGACGGCACTTCCTGGACCTGGGAACCTCCTGTCTCCTACTCCTCCTCTGAGCAGCTTTCAAGAGATGACCACTCTGTTAGCTTCTCCAGGGACCCGAACTCCACTATCAGTCTGGGGGATCCCCAATCTATGACTTTGTCCCCTGCACTCCCCTTCCAGCTCACCTGAAGGTAATGCAAGCCAGGTGAGCGGTTCGCCACAATGACCACATTAGATCCAGGCACTCACCACCGCTGATGGTATATGGCACTCTGGTCACAGTAGGCACAGCCATACCATCCCATCGATCATCCCCAGGATGAATCCCCCGTGATGCTCCAGCCAGTCACTGGTGTTAACCAGTGTCCGTTCCTGCAATTCAAGCAACCAGGTCAATGCAGGCAGCATGCGTCCGCTCTCCATCTTGCTCCTCTGCCTCGTAGTGTCTGCTGCTAGCAGGGAATGCTGGGTCTCCTCTAGGGCGTGGTGCCACCCCCTTCACTTCCAAATATGCTGGCATCTGAAGAACTGATAGGCAGACCCCTTCTCAGCAGGCATGCTGTAACTAGCAGAACTTGTCAAGGCATGTCGCTTGGCACCGACTGTGCCCAAGAAACTAAAAGCAGTTGTACACTGACCTCCCTGGTGGTTGCTGGTATCAACAATAAAGTTTGTAACCCATGCCTCACTGAAGGGAACACACTTAGCATAGTCCCACCCGCAGGCTTACCCCAATCACCCCGGGCAACAGTAGACAGTTCCAGGCACACTTTACTGTTTGAAGCAGGAATTTGAAGCAAAATTCCCGAATGTCCATCAATAGCAGATCACTGGACTTATTTGTAATCCCCATTAGGAGGCCCAGCCATAACAGAACGCTGGACGTATTTGTAATCCATGGGCGTGGTTGCATTGGGTATAGCCACTTGTTACTGTAGCACTGAGAAGTAGGAAGGGCACACAAGTCCTTTTCCTGAGTTTATTTCCTCACTGGTGGTAGAACAAAGCATAGGTCCCTGGCTCAATCAATCCTGTTTGCTAGGGGCAACGGCTGGCAGGTCAGCTGTGACAGGTGATCCCAGACAATGCCCCCAAATGTAGCCATGCTGCCATAGGGATTGCTGAATGTAGTGGTCCAGCTGTCCCCTGCCAGCCAGACATCCATTTCTCAGTCACTCAGAGACATAGAACAGTCCATAAACTTTGTTTTGTTTTTATTTGAGGGGATTAAACTTGGATGGGAAATGGGTAATTATGGGATGCCCCAGAATATTCAGTGTGAACTTGCTTGGGACTTCTAGTTACACTTCAACCTTCTCTCCAGCACAAACACATTCTGCACACTGTTCCACTTCACTTGCTGCAGACTGTTACTCCATCAGCACTTCCCTTGCTGCAGACTGTTACTCCTCCAGACTAATTAGCAATGTATGGTAGGGCTGACACTGCTTCAGCCAGTCCTCAATGCGGCAGGGACCTCGGGCCCCTGTGGTGTAGAAATAGTTCAGGTGCTAGCTATCCTCCATTCAGCTACCACTCCCAGATAGCTCTCTTCAGGTCCTGCCAGCCAGCCTGTACGGCCGAGCGGACAGGTTTCCAGCGGACATTTGTCCAGCCGACCGTTTTGCGGCGGACAAATGTTTCTTAGCATGCTAAGAAACATGTCCGCTGGAATCCTGTCCGTCGGACATGTTCGGTCGTCTGTACAGACTCACCGTACATGTCCGAGCGGCCGCCATCCCTCGCATGCGTCGAATCACTTCCCCGGCCACGTCCCCGCGTATCGTGTACGCAGGGATTTCTGTCTGATGGTGTGTACAACCATCAGACAGAAATCTCCGGCCGGACATGTCCGCTGAAAACGGTCCGGCGGACCGATTTCAGCGAACAGTCCGGTCGTCTGTACGAGGCCTTAGAAGTGTTGGATCTCAAGGTGAGTCACATTAAAAAATGTGCATCATCCACATGCCCACTAGTCACTGCGGCACCATGGCACACCGGATGTTGCAATTTTTTTGCCAATTACCGTGAAGGAGTTTGTTGGTTGTGTTTGCTCCCCAGGCGACAGGGTCCTTGTCCTCCCCTGCACCATAGCCTTCCCGCACAGGCATTTTGCTTAGTTTTGAAATAGTTCTTTGAACTTTATGTTCATTTATGGGCAGTATTTCCTTTGTGGGCTTCTTGAAATAAGGCTTGTTATTTCTTCCTCCAAGCTAGCAATCTATAAAACATTGATGAGTATTCTCTTTGCAGTAGGACCTGGTTTCCAATTTACACTTTTATCAACACCTCTCCATTCTCTTTTACCTGTTATTGTTTGTTTCATAGCAGGATTACTTTTATTGTGGAGCAACGTATATTGATCTTTAGATGCAACACGCTGTAAAAAACAATGTAAATTTCCCCAATGTCATTAACTTCCAGCCTTCTTCCCTCACTTGTACATTTTCTCCCACTGATTTGCCAATGCCGCAAGCCTATACAAAATTGTTTAGTGTGAGATTGTATCAAGATCTAAACGAGACTGAACAATTTATTCCCTTACAAAACATAAAAATGATATACTTGCAGGTGCCTGAGGGAATCATTATAAGGGCAAAAACCCATTGAAAAATGTTGTAAATCACAGTGCCAGTCAGAATTCTAACTGAGTGCGTGAAATAACTGATACGTACATGAGTGATCAAAGAGCTCAGGAGGGTCCTTGGACATTAATTGTTGTCACAGTGGCAAGGAAACATCTCTGAAACAATCTGTCTGGGTCCTGGGGCTGGTTATCACAGTCCAGTTTATGGCTCAGAAAATGGCGCTTGAATCCCTCAGGGGCCGTTGACTGGGTGGATCTGCTGGGACCTTCCAATGAGTTTTGTTCTGTACCTAGAATAAAATGTGGAGATGTGTGTGTTAGACACAATTCGATAACAATTCCCAAATTCTTTCATAAATTACTGTATTTATTGGCGTATAACACTCACTTTTTCACCCTGCAAATGAGTTGCAAATAGTGTGTGTGTGTTATACGCCAATACTGCAATTTGGGCTGCCTCGGAGAGAACATGGAGGCGGTGGGACGAGCGCCATCAGATTACATACAGCAAGAATCTCCTGTTTACTGAGCGGCCTCTGTAATAGGAAGTCCCGTCTCCTGGGCCAGCATTGGACCAGTGTCCTGTCTATCATAGAAGCCGGTCCAGGAGGCGGGACTTTGAATTAAAGAGGCTGCTGACTAAACAGGAGATTCTCGCTGAATGTAATCTGATGGCGCCCATCCCACCCCCCTCCCTGAGATGGGCATTGATCAGGCTGCATTCATGGCAATGGGGAGGCTGCAGATGGCCATTAATCAAGCTGCATTGATGGGAAATCGTGAGGCTACAGATTGGCATTGATGGGCAATGGTGAGGCTGCAGATGGGCATTGATCAGGCTGCATTGATGAGCACTGACCCTTATTTTGCTTCAAAGTTCTTTATTCAAAATGTATTTATTTTTTCCTGAAACTTCCCTCTTAAAATGAAGGTGCATGTTATACGCCTGTGCGTGTTAAATGTTGATAAATACGGTAGTGCTTATTAAAGTAGATAAAGTGCTTATTAAAGTAGTAAACCCAATCACTAAAATCTCATATAAGCATTTACATTTTAATAAGATGTTCAAAAACAATTTTATACATGTTTAGCTCCACCGCTTTCATTAAAGTAACACCTGATGATCCTGCCATTAAGGTCTTTGTTTAGGCAATTCCTGTTATAGGGTGACAATGCCCCCCAACCCTGCGGGCTTCTATCGGAGAGTTCAAGTAGCCATTTCTAAACATATTACACAGGCATGAAGCACTATTGTCACCACCAGCAAATCAGCTAGTAAATCTCTTGTAAGGTCACATATTGAAGCTTGGATTGGAATCTGGTGTCAAGACCCATCAATATCCCAAACTCTAACATAAGAACCTTCTATACTTTAATGTCATCTAAAATCTGAATATTAACCTGTAAAGCTAGCTAAAGTACATTAAAACTAATGTACAAAAATGTAAAAACAGTATATAGCCAGCAGCTCAAACATCCGTGTTGGGATCTTTATCAGCTACATAATGGTGACAGTTAAAAACATCTTACGTGTTTCGGCCAGTAGCCTTAGTCATATATATATGACTAATAAAGATCTGAACATGGATGTCCGATTTGATCAGCATTCAGGGGCGGACTGACCACTCATGGGGCCCCCGGGCAATAGAAGATTATGGGGCCGCCGGGCTTACAGATGGCCACCACGCCAGGAGGCAGTGCAGAGGCGGGGCAGCTAAAATCTCGGGCTTTTCACATCAAAAGCATGTCGGTATTGGACATATCAGGGACAGATGTAAAAAAAACACAGATTTTTACATACTTCCCCTGGTTTTACTGAGCCTGGAAACCCTGATGGGGCCCCCTAATGGCATGGGGCCCTTGGGCAGTACCTGAGTTCCCAAATGGTTAGTCCGCCCCTGTCAGCATTTATTTATTTAGGAAAAAACATTCGCCCAAAAGGGAAAAAAACAGCTGAAACAACTTATAAAGTGTTAGCTGGAATTTGGTTTCAATTTATTAGCGTATTTAAATCGGGCAGTATATTTAACACTACCCTCCCCCAAGACTGACAATGCTAAAAACTTACCCCCATGTGCTCCTTCACTCAGAGTGGTGTCTGTCTAATACAGGAGGTGTGTTACAGGCCAGATCAAGAAGAAAAAACTGAGGGAAAAAAAGTCTAAAAATATAAAACTAATGTGACCACCACATCTAAGGATTGGTAAGCTGCAATATATTAAATTTTTGGTTTTGGCTTTGATACTGCTTTATTTCTCAGGCAGTGACTGCCCACTGTGTTCTGATCTGACTCCATGCTGCCTACATTAGCTGTTCAGCTGATGACTTTAGCAAGTTTTATATAGATTTCTGAGGACCAGAATTAAGATATTAACATGCTTTTGATAGTCTTCACACTTCTGTGAATTCTCTAAGACAGAACAACATGTTCTCATGTCTCCGCAATCATCTGAAAGTATAATATTAGATGCTCACATCTCCCAGGTAGCCAGCATAATAACATCTCGATTGCATTTTGTTCTTCTCCTAGAGAAACTTCAAGCGATGTAGAAAAGAGAAAAGCCCTAAGGCTAACGCAGCGCTAAAGGAAATTAGTGAAAATAAAAAATGATTGTGTATCATATTTTGAAAAAATGTATTAAATAAATAAAGCAGCTAGCACTAAAGTTCAGCGCAAAAACTTAAAAGCAATACATAATACAAAGTAGTGCAGAGCTACAATACCCACTCATAATGAAAAATGTAGTGAAAAAAAGTGGTGAGAAAAAAATGAATAGGAACCTCAAAAGGTAAATAAATCCGTGAAAAATTCATAAGTGAGATCAAAACAGAAAAAAACTTGTGCAAATTCCCATCTCATTAATAACAAAGAAAGTCCATATTAAAGTAATCTTTGAAATTGTTGCAAAAAGAGGATTCCACAAGTTTAACCACTTGCTTACTGGGCACATATACCCCCTTCCTGACCAGAGGACTTTTTGCGATTCGGCACTGCGTCGATTTAACTGACAATTGCGCGGTCGTGCGACGTGGCTCCCGAACAAAATTGGCGTCCTTTTTTCCCCACAAATAGAGCTTTCTTTTGGTGGTATTTGATCACCTCTGCGGTTTTTATTTTTTGCGCTATAAACAAAAATAGAGCGACAATTTTGGAAAAAAAATTTATATTTTTTACTTGTTGCTGTAATAAATAGCTAAATTTTTTTTTCTCAGTCTAGGCCGATACGTATTCTACATATTTTTGGAAAAAAAAAAAAATAAATCACAATAAGCGACTGGTTTGCGCAAAAGTTTTAGCACCTACAAAATAGGGGACAGAATTATTATTATTATTTTTTTTTTTTACTAGTAATGGCGGCGGTCTGCGATTTTTATCGGTACTGCGACATTATGGCGGACACATCGGACACTTTTGACACATTTTTGGCACCATTCACATTGCGCTATAAATATGCACTAATTACTGTATAAATGTGACTGGCATTGAAGGGGTTAACACTAGGGGGTGAGGGAGGGGTTAAATGTGTATCTTAGTGAGTGTTACTAACTGTGGGGGAAGGGGGGTGACTGGGGGAGGTGAACGATCTGTGTCCCTATGTACAAGAGACACAGATCGGTCTCCTCTCTCCCTGACAGGACGTGGATCTGTGTGTTTACACACCCAGATCCATGTCCTTGTCTCTGTAACCGACGATCGCGCGAGCCCGGCGGACATCGCGGCCGCCAGGCACGCGCATCGGCATTCCAGTGATGCGGCGGGCATGCGCGCGCGCCCCCCAGTGGCCAGGAGGAGCGGATGCCGTAAAAACACGGCGGCTCAGAGATTTAGAACTACCCTGCGGCCGTATAAAGTCGTAGGGCCGTCAGGAAGTGGTTAAAGGAGTGTCACCAATCTTCCCAAGAGTTTTGTGTTTAAACAAAAACACCCAGTGATGAGGTAGTCTGCTAACCAGAGAGCCAGGACTGCGGATCGCAGTTTCACCAAGCCCAGGGATATAGGTCTCCCCACAGACCAATCAAGATATAACCGCCAGTGTTCCAAGGGTAACGCTCTGTTATTTTCCTTTCCTGGTGACTATCCACTATCCAACTTCAAGCAATGCTCCATGGGAAATGAATAGCAAAAAACAGATCTACAAGGAGAGCATCATTCGTGGTAGATGTCATTTTTGATTGACAAACTTTGATTAAGTGCCACAACTAATAGGTTTATAAAGCTTCCAATGGCCATTCCCCCTATTAAATAGTGCCATAAAAGTAGTAAGGGTGGCCAAAACTACCACCTTGCCTAAGACCATTCTGCTAGGTCTGAAGCTGAACACCTTTTGCTACACTTTAATTTGGGGCAAGCTGGCCCAAACGATGTCCTTCACTGACATGTGAGACCGCTGAATGTGCTGTATTAAGTGTATGTAGTTGAGGCAACATACCGCACTGTGTTTCAGGTTTGCGCCGAGACTTTGTGTCTCATACCCGTAACTCAATAGAGTCTATCTGATCGGCACTGAGACAATCAGAGAAAGTCATGTATTCTACCAATAAACATAAAGCTTCCTCTGATTGGCTGAGTCAGAGAGGCAGGCTAATGATGTCACATCCTCTGACTCAGCCAATCAGAGGAAGCTTTGTATTTATTGCTACAATACATACATTTCTCTGATTGGCTTAGCGCCAATTAGATAGACTCTGTTTCGGGTATGAGACAAAAAGGTCTCGGCTCGCATCCGGAACACAGTGTGGTATGCTGTATGTAGCCTCAGTTTATACCGCACATCCATCTTACATGTTAGTAAGGGACATAGTTTAGGCCAGCTTGGCCCAAACAAACTATGTAAAGTGTAACAAAAGCTGGAGTTCAGCTTTAAGGCCAAATGGTCTTAGGCAAGATGGTATTTTTAGGCACCCTTACTGTTTGGCTCATGTACCAACTCTAATGTCAAACTATAAGGTGGACATCAGGCTTTAAAGTGGTTGTAAACTGTGTTACACCACTTGTACCTACAGGTAAGCCTATAACAAGGCTTACCTGCAGGTACTGTAAATATCTACTAAACTTGCAGTTTAGGAGATATTCACTATATGCGCTGCCGACATCATCGGCGCATGTGCACTGAAGAAACGGCCCACTTGAGCCCATTTCTTCAGTACCCATGCCGTGCAGGGCTGGTGCAAGGATTTTTGACACCCTAGGCGAAAACTCATTTTGCCGCCCCCTTGGCTCCACTCCCTTTGTCCTGCCCATGTATACCCCACCCTTTAATGAAGCGCCCATCAAATGCAGCCTCACCAGCGCCCATCAATGCAGCCTCACCAGCACCCATCAAATACAACCTACCAGTGTCCATCAATGCAACCTACCAGCACCCATCAATGCAGCCTACCAGTGCCCATAAATAAATGTCGGGACACAGACACAGTCCTCCGCCAGGTGCTGCGCCTCTGACGCTATGCGCAAACGGAGTGGTGGCTGCCTGCTGATGCTGAGACTTAGTTACTTGCCGCAGGAAAAAGAGAATAGGAACACCAGTGGCTGGGCGCCCTAGGCAGCAAGGCACCTTAGGTGGCGTGATTGGTAGCACCCGCATGGGAGTGATAATAAAATAGGAAGATGTTCTGGACAGCCACTCTCCAAAAAAGTTTTTGCCTTTTATTGAAAAAATGAATCAAAAATACATGCCAGAGCAGAACGCATAGAAGAGTTGAGGCATTTCACACTAACAAACAGTGCTTAGTCATAGCTCACTCCGCTCTGGAGTGATGTCATTGTGGCTCCGGCCAATCACAGCGCCAGAGCCGGCTGCGAACCCGGAAGTAACTCCGATGAAAGATGTCAGCCGTGGAAGCAGAGTGTGGGCGGCACTGCAGGACATCGTTCTAAGGTAAGTATTTCATAATGAGATAGTATGAAATGCATTCTTTGTCTTGCAAGTTTTTTTTTTTGGGTGGGGGGGTTCAGAGGTTTATAGCTTGCACTATAGATGCCTAAAAGTACACAACCAACTTGGGAACACAAGGAGACCAGAAAAGAATAGAAGCTGTATGCCAAAACACATTGTTGTGACCAATATGGCATTGACAATCAACTTTCCAGAAGCAATGCCTTTTCTATACTGTAATGCAATGTAAAATATGTAACTTGCAAATACCAATGGGAGATGTGCAACGCAAATATACGGTTGTATTACTGTGAATGAGAGAAGGGTAGGGTGGGCATCCTGGTAGCTGCACTGTTGTAACTCATAAAGGACTTCTACACACAGTGGCCATAGACATTCACCTGCTGCCCTGCAAAGGGTTGTCCATTACAGTGACATCAAACACTATGGGGTTTGGTTTATTAAAACTGGAGTGTGCAAAATCTGGTGCAGCTGTGCATGGTAGCCAATCAGCTTCTAACTACAGCTTGTTCAATTAAGCTTCGTTCCCACTAGTACAGGCCATGCGTCCCATGTTATTTTGGGCATGGCAGCCAATTAATTTTAATGGGCTGCTGTGTCCTGTGAAACACACAAAATAGGTGCATTCACCTTTTTAAAAACGGGCCACAGGGGAAACTGGATGGTCTTTTTGACCATCTGATTTTCCTGCGGTTCCAGCACCAACAATCATGCTACGGACTGAGATGCTAATGGGTGACATTCAGAATGAATGGCAGGCCAACACATCTCGCAAGAGCAGTGTGATTCGGCTGTGGGTGGTTGGAAGAATTAGAGTGGAGACTGTGAGCCAGGCCTTCTTGTCCACATCAGTGCCTGACCCTCGCAAATGCGCTTCTGGAAGAATGGTCAAACATTCCCATAAACACACTCCTAAACCTTGTGGACAGCCTTCCCAGAAGAGTTGAAGCTGTTATAGCTGCAAAGGGTGGGCCAACTCCATATTGAACCCTACGGACTAAGACTGGGATGCCATTAACCACTTAAGGACCCCTTCACGCCGATATACATCGGCAGAATGGCACGGCTGTGCACATCCACGTACCTGTACGTGGCTCTTTAAGCCCGGCCGTGCGGTCGCACACGCGCCACCGTCGCGTGCACGCGACCCGGCCTGAAGCTCCGTGACCGCGACTGCGGGACCCGCGGACCCGATCGCCGCCAGAGTCCCGCGATCGATCCCCGGAGCTGAAGAACGGGAGAGATGTGTGTAAACACAGCTTCCCCGTTCTTCACAGTGGCAGCTTAATTGATCGTGTGTTCCCTAATATAGGAAAACACGACCAATGACGTCACCCATCCAGCCCCGCCCCCCTACAGTTAGAAAAACATATGAGGTCACACATAACCCCTACAGCGCCCCCTAGTGGTTAACTCCTAAACTGCCATTGTCATTTTCACAGTAAACAATGCATTTTTATAGCATTTTTTGCTGTGAAAATGACAATGGTCCTAAAAATGTGTCAAAATTGTCCGATGTTTCCGCCATAATGTCGCAGTCATGAAAAAAATCGCTGATCGCCGCCATTAGTAGTAAAACAATTTTTTTATAAAAATGCAATAAAACTATCTTCTATTTTGTAAACGCTATAAATTTTGCGCAAACCAATCGATAAACGCTTATTGCGATTTTTTTAACCAAAAATAGGTAGAAGAATACGCATCGGCTTAAACTGAGGAAAAAATAGTTTTTTATATCTTTTTGGGGGATATTTATTATAGAAAAAAGTCAAAAATATTGAATTTTTTTCAAAATTGACGCTCTATTTTTGTTTATAGCGCAAAAAATAAAAACCGCAGAGATCGAATACCACCAAAAGAAAGCTCTATTTGTGGAAAAAAAAGGACGCCAATTTTGTTCGGGAGCCACATCGCACTACCGCGCAATTGTCAGTTAAAGTGGCGCAGTGCCGAATCGCAAAAACTGGCCAGGTCCTTTACTTGTATAAAGGTCCGGGTCTTAAGTGGTTAATGTTCATGTGCGTGTAAAGGCAGGCGTCCCAATACTTTTGGTAATATAGTGTAGTTAGGCATCATAATTGTAAATGTAACTTTATTGGTATGACTAAAGATCAGTTTTACATGTTTAATTCATAAACTGTCTATTGATGTCTGGCATTAGTCTTTGATGGATGAAGATCAAACCTAGATTTTATCAGTGAAAATGATCAGCAATGAAGGACCAAAGATGGATCATCAAAACATGACACGTTGCTTGCAAATTAGGTGCAACTGGTCAGTATTATCTGGCTCATCGATTGTTCTGCCTCTCCTTTCCTGTTCTTGGTCTCTTTCATATTTCATTTGGTTCCTGATCCTCATCAAACTTTCCTTCAGTCTTCTCTGTTCTCCTTATCTTACTTTGCCAAATGCTTGAAAACCTAACATGCAATTTTGAACTACATTCAGGATGTTCAAGGGACACTAAGGATATATTGTACTCAGGCCCGTCGGAACAGGAGAGGCAATGCAAGCAATTGCTTGGGGCCCCGAGCTGGAAGGGGGCCCCCAACGCGGGCGCTATGGGGCCCGCAGCCGAGCGGGGCCCGGTGAGGAGACACTACACCGCCTAGGGAGCCCGGCCGCACTGTCCTAGCTTGCACTATCCACCAGGCAGCCGCCCTGACATGTCAAGCAGCAGCGCCGACACCGCCCCCCCCCCCCCCCCCCCCTGGCTTGAGCTCTTCGCTCTGACACTGTGACAGAGAGCAGAGGGGGGCGCGGCTGCCTTGTTCTGAATCTGAGCGGAGAGTGTAGAGGGGGATTGCTGGACACATGTGAGTCACATGTGTCCAGCAATCCCCCTCTACACTCTCCGTTCAGAACAAGGCAGCCCCCCCCCCCCCTCTGCTCTCTGTGTCCACAGGCCTCTCTCACTTCTCTCAGTGTCCAGCAGCACAGCGCACCCCCCCTCCCCCCTGGAGCAGACATGGATGGTGCATCATGGGATATAGCATGGCACTGGCACCTGGCAGCGGCTCCCGGGCTTGGGGTCAGGTGGAGCCTGGAAGAGGCACGAACACAGCAAACAGCAGGTACACAGTACTATATTGTCAGAAGTTTGCTGAGCCCAAGACCGTCACCTGGTGACACTGGTGTGGTGAATAAAAACTGTTGTATATTGTATATATGTGATGACAACTTCTTGTGTAACTTCATTTATAAGGATTTAGGTTGAAGATTGTCCTCCTGTTAATCGCTAGTGTCATTTTGGAGTATCCTGATCCCTGAACCCTTCTCATGATCATTGACATAAAATGTTTAAATGTGTTTGTGTATTAAAATATCCCCCACCCCACATTGCATTGATTGGCACTGGTGACGCTGTATTTGATGGGCACTGGTGACACTGGGCCAGATTCAGCAATAGATACGACGGCGGATCTCCTGATCCGCCGTCGTATCTGTGAGACCCGACGGTCGGATCTGTGAGATCCGACGGTCGGAGCTATGCGACTGATTCATAAGTATCAGTTCCGCATAGATCTCCCTTAGTTCCGACTGGTGTAAGTGACTTACACCAGTCGAATCTTAGGCTGTAAACTCCCGCCGGCCGCTAGGTGTCGTCGCTTTTTTTTACCCGTCGCATATGCAAATGAGGAAAACCGCCGATTCACGTTCGTACGCCCGCCCGTCGCTCGTTTTCTACGTCGTTTGCGTTCGGGTTTTTCCGGCGGATAGCTACTCCTGCTATATGAGGGGTAGCTAATGTTAAGTATGGCCGACGTTCCCGTGCCGAGTTTTAAATTTTTTACGTCGTTTGCGTAACGCGATCAGGAATCCCGATGGCCGCAATCGACGTACCCGCCGCAAACAATGACGTCCTAGCGACGTCATTTGGAGCATGCGCACTGGACTTTTTCGCGGCGGCGCATGCGCAGTTAAATCGGCGCGGGAACGCGCCTGATTTAAATTGTACACTCCCCCTAGCCGCGGAATTTGCATTCCGCCGGGGGGAGTTACGATCCAACGGTGCAGTTTGCGAGGTAAGTGCTTGCTGAATCATGCACTAGCCTCGCTAAATTGCACCGGCGGAACGTAAAAAACTTAGATCCAGCGGATCTAAAGATCCGCTGATCTACCTGAATCTGCCCCACTGTATTTGATGGGTGCTGGTGAGGCTGCATTTGATGGGCGCTGGTGACGCTGCATTTGATGGGCGCTGGTGATGCTGTATTTGATGGGCACTGGTGAGGCTGCATTTGATGGGCGCTGGTGACGCTGTATTTGATGGGCGCTGGTGACGCTGTATTTGATGGGCGCTGGTGACACTGTATTTGATGGGCGCTGGTGAGGCTGCATTTGATGGGCGCTGGTGACACTGCATTTGATGGGCGCTGGTGACGTTGCATTTGATGGGCGCTGGAGAGGCTGTGTTTGATGGGCCCTGGCGACACTGTATTTGATGGGCACTAGTGGGGCTGTATTTGATGGGCGCTGGTGACACTGCATTTGATGGGCGCTGGTGACACTGCATTTGATGGGCGCTGGTGAGGCTGTATTTGATGGGCGCTGGTGAGGCTGTGTTTGATGGGCCCTGGCGACACTATTTGATGGGCGCTAGTGAGGCTGTATTTGATGGGCGCTGGTGACACTGTATTTGATGGGCGCTGGTGAGGCTGCATTTGATGGGCGGTGGTGACACTGCATTTGATGGGCGCTGGTGAGGCTGTATTTGATGGGCGCTGGTGAGGCTGTGTTTGATGGGCCCTGGCGACACTATTTGATGGGCGCTAGTGAGGCTGTATTTGATGGGCGCTGGTGACACTGTATTTGATGGGCGCTGGTGAGGCTGCATTTGATGGGCGCTGGTGACACTGTATTTGATGGGCGCTGGTGACACTGTATTTGATGGGCGCTGGTGAGGCTGCATTTGATGGGCGCTGGTGACACTGTATTTGGGCGCTGGTGACACTGTATTTGGGCGCTGGTGACACTGTATTTGATGGGCCCTGGTGACGCTGCATTTGATGGGCGCTGGTGAGGCTGCATTTGATGGGCGCTGGTGACACTGTATTTGGGCGCTGGTGACACTGTATTTGATGGGCCCTGGTGACGCTGCATTTGATGGGCGCTGGTGAGGCTGTGTTTGATGGGCCCTGGCGACACTGTATTTTGGCGCTGGTGACACTGCATTTGATTGGCGCTGGTGAGGCTGTATTTGATGGGCGCTGGTAAGGCTGCATTTGATGGGTGCTTCATTATAAAGGTGGGGTATACATGGGCAGGGCAAAGGGGGTGGGGTCAGGGGTGGAGCCAAGGGGGGCGGCAAAATTAGGTTTCGCCTAGGGTGTCAAAAATCCTTGCACCAGCCCTGTATGCAGCCCTCTTTTATATGTCATGCTATGCTGGGGCACTAGTGATTCATCTTGCCCCACCATCACCCCTTCCATCCACCCGGCTGTTGGTTTTCTGCTTGCTGTGGTTCTGCGCTGTGCGTGCGGTGGGGGGGCCTCCATGTCCATTTTGCTTGGGGCCCCCTAATTCCTTCAAACGGCCCTGATTGTACTCATATAGTAGCGGTATTCATACAGAAAAAGTATTCATACCACTTGAAATTTTTCTGTCATGTTACAATCAAAAACATAAATGTATTTTATTGGGATTTTATGTGATAGACCAACACAAAGTGGCACATAATTGTGAAGTAGAAGGAAAATTATAAATGGTTTTCAATTTTTTTTACAAATAAATATCTTAAAAGTGTGGCGTGCATTTGTATTCAGCCCCCTTTACTCTGATACCCCTAACTAAAATCGAATGGAATCCATTGCCTTCAGAAGTCACCTAATTAGTAAATAGAGTCCACCTGTGTGTATTTTAATCTCAGTATAAATACAGCTATTCTGTGAAGCCCTCAGAGGTTTGTTAGAGAACCTTACTGAACAAACAGCATCATAAAGGCCAAGGAACTCATCAGACAGGTCAGGGATAAAGTTGTGGAGAAGTTTAACCTCCCTGGCGGTATGATTCTTTCAGAAAAAACATGCTGAAAGCGGTACCATTATTTGCAAGGAAATTTGGCGTTTTATATTGTAGGCCTGTAATTTTTAGAAATAACTCACTTAAATCTGACCAAACAAGATTCTAATAGGCATCCCGGGTATGACATTTTTTTAAAAACAAAATTATAAATTATAATATAATAAATAACTATAAATAATTATAACAAATAATAATATAATTATAATAAAAATTATTCAATAATGTAATCAAATCAAAATCACTGAAATTTGCTCAGTTGCAGAATTGTCGTTGTCATTATTTTTATGACGAATTTCCCCACAAATCGCTATCGCACAATTCTGCAAGTGATTATAATTTATTATCGCTGTTTTCTAGCTGATCTAAAACTATTTTTGACATAAAAAGACACTTTTGGTTGCTATGGACAATCTACAGTTTGCAGGGAGAAAAAAAAGGTTTTTATTATATAAAATGACATGCAGGACACTGGGCAGACCACTAGGGACAAGGGGGGTGTGTTTTTTTTACATACAGTACTGTAATCTATAAGATTACAGTATACTGTATGTAATGTGTTTGTTTACTTTTTTGAATTTGGTGCCGTTCTCCGTCCCCGTGCGTTGTAACGTCGCAGGGAACGGAGATCGGCGGCACAGGAGGACGCTGTGTGAATCGAGCGAGGTCCCGCTCGCTCACACAGCGCGGTGGCATCGCTGGATCCAGGGACAAGGTAAGTAAACAGTGCCTGTGGATCTAGCGAGGCAAGCCCGAGTCTGACTCGGGGTTACCGATTTTAGCCCAAAAATCTCACCCCGAGTCAGACTCGGGAACACCGCTCAGGAGGTTAAAGCAGGGTTAGGTTATAAAAAAAATATCCCAAGCTTTGAACATCTCACGGAGCACTGTTCAATCCATCATCTGAAAATGGAAAGAGTATGGCACATAAGACATGGCTGTCCACCTAAACTGACAGGCCGGGGCAAGGAGAGCATTAATCAAAGAAGCAGCCAAGAGGCCCATGGTAACTCTGGAGGAGCTGCAGAGATCCACAGCTCAGGTGGGAAAATCTGTCCACGGGACAACTATTAGCCATGCACTCCACAAATCTGCCCCTTATGCAAAAGTGGCAAGAAAAAATCCATTGTTGAAAGAAAGCCATACAAAGTCCCTTTTGCAATTTGGGCGAAGCCATGTGGGGGTCACAGCAAACATGTGAAAAAAGGTGTTCTTGTCAGATAAGACCAACATTTTGTTTTTTGGCCTAAAATCAAAATGCTGTGTGTGGCGGAAAACAAAGACTGCACATCACCCTGAACACACCATCCCCACTGTGAAACATGGTGGTGGCAGCATCATGTTGTAGGGATGCTTTTCTTCAGCAAGGACAAGGAAGCTGGTCAGAGTTGATAGGAAGTTGGATGGAGCCTAATACAGAGCAATCTTAGAAGAAAACCTGTTAGGCCGCGTACACACAGTCGGTCCATCCGATGAGAACGGTCCGAAGGACCGTTGACATTGGTTAACCGATGAAGCTGACTGATGGTCTGATGTGCCTACACACCATTAGTTAAAAAAAACGATCGAGTCCAACGCGGTGACGTAAAACACAACGACGTAAAAAAAAAACACAACGACATGCAGAGAAAAATGAAGTTCAATGCTTCCAAGCATGCATCGACTTGATTCTGAGCATGCGCGGGTTTTTAACCGATGCTTTTGCATACTAACCATCGGTTTTGACCTATCGGTTAGGCATCCATCGGTTCAATTTTAAAGCAGGTTCTAAAATTTTTGACCGAAGGATAACTGACCGATGGGGCCCACACATGATCGATTTGGACCGATGAAAAGGCCCTTCAGTCCGTTTTCATCAGTTTGGACCAATCGTGTGTCCGCGGCCTTAGAGTCTGCAAAAGACTTGAAACTGGGGCAGAGGTTCACATTCCAGCAGGACAACAACCCTAAACACACAGCCAGATCTACAATGTAATGGTTTAGATCAAAGCATATTCACGTGTTAGAATGGCCCAGTCAAAGTCCAGACCTAAATCCAATTGAGAATCTATAGCAAAACTTGAAAATTGCTGTTCACAGACGCTCTCCATCCAATTTAACAGAGCTTGAGCTATTTTGCAAAGAAGAATGGGCAGAAATGTCACTCTCTAGATGTGCAAAGCTGGTAGAGACATCCCCAAAAATCCCCAATACAGAACTTGCGCCCAAAGATACAGTGGCGTAACGTATCGGAGATACATTACGCCGGAAGAAAGATGTGCTCATCTTTCTGAATCCAGCCCATAGCGTCTACAAACTACAGGATATATTTATGTTTTTTTTTATTTTATTTTTTACTAGTAATGGCAGTGATCTGCGACTGCAATATTGCGGCAGAAAAATCGGAAGAGGTTAACATCAATGGCGATCAAATGGTTAACTGTGTTTCTAGCCAGTGTTTGTGTACTGTAGGGGAGGTGCTTTTACAAAGGGGAAGTCATGGATCTATGTCTCTCAGTCAGAAAGTGGTTAACCCCCTTGGCGGTAAACCCGAGCGTGACTCGGGGTAGGTTTCCAATGTTAGGATCGGTATCCCCGAGTCACGCTCGGGGTGGACGTGCAGAGTGTGCAGCGGCGCGGCTTACCTTCTCGCTGGATCCACAGGCAAGTTACTTACCTTGTCCCTGGATCCAGCGATGCCACCCCGCTGTGTGAGCGAGCAAGTCCTCCTCGCTCGATTCACAGTGTCCCATTGTGCCGCCGATCTCCGTTCCCTGCGACGTTACGACGCACGGGGGCGGAGAACGGCGCCAAATTCAATAAAGTAAACAAACACTTTATATACAGTATACTGTAATCTTATAGATTACAGTACTGTATGTAAAAAATACACACCCCCCTTGTCCCTAGTGGTCTGCCCAGTGCCCTACATGTACTTTTATATAATAAAAAATGTTCTTTCTGCCTAAAAACCGTAGATTGTCCAAAAGTGTCCCTTTATGTCAAAAATGGTTTTAGATCAGCTAGAAAACAGCGATAATAAATTATAATCACTTGCAGAATTGTGCGATAGCGATTTGTGGGGAAATTCGTCATAAAAAAAAAATAATAATGACAGCGACATTTCTGCAACTGAGCACATTTCAGTGATTTTGAGTTGATTACATTATTGAATAATTTTTATTATAATTATATTATTATTTGTTATAATTATTTATAATTATTTATTATATTATCATTTATAATTTTGTTTTAAAAAAAAAATCATACCCGGGATGCCTACAAGACTCTTGTTTGGTCAGATTTAAGTGAGTTATTCCTAAAAATTACAGGCTTACAGTATAAAACGCCAAATTTCCTTGCAAAATAATTGTACCGCTTTTGGTACGTAATTACAGACAGAATCATACCGCCAGGGAGGTTAATAAAAATAACAAACATTTCTATACTTACCTGCTCTGTGCAAAATGTGGTAGCAGAGCTGTTGAAGTCTGAACCAGGCCTAAATGTGTACCGTTTAGGAGATATTTACGTTTGTAGCAGCGGGTCACCAGTGCATGCGGATTCATCTCTGAATGAACAGCATACTCAAGAATGCCGTCCATTTAGAGCAGTGTTATTGATATTATATGTCAACACGGAGTGGTACTGTGGACATAACCTCATCAAACAGTGCCTTGTCTTAAAGCGGGGGTTCACCCAAAAATCAACTTTCTGTCACTAGATCCAGCATACTGCTGACATCTGCAGTATGCTGGATTTATTTTATTTTTTTTGTACTTATCATTTTAGCGGTCTTTCTTCTCCGGCACCGAGCGGCGTATCCTTCCGGGTATAGGCGTTCCTAAATCAAGCGCAGTTGATTGACGGGCTTGGATAGCGCGTCACACCATCCGGAAATAGCCGACGTGACTCTCGGCAATTTACGGCGCCTGCGCAGTCAGCTCTACACTGTAGGCGCCGTAAGCAGCCGAGAGTCACGTTGGCTATTTCCGGATGCCGTGACGCGCTATCCAAGCCCATCAATCAACTGCGCTTGATTTAGGAACGCCTACTCCCCGAAGGATTCCCCGCTTGGAGCCGGAGAAGAAAGACCGCTAAAACGATAAGTACAAAAAAAAAATCCAGCATACTGCAGATGTCAGCAGTATGCTGGATCTAGTGACAGAAAGTTGATTTTTGGGTGAACCTCCGCTTTAAGTTGAATAGTATTGATTGGTGCAGGAAGAAATTGACTTTAATGTCACAAGACTCAAATACCGTTAAAATTGTAATATTTTTTGAAATGTACACAAAATGGTTAAAAATTCTTCTGTCACTATTTTCTTAATCCTCAATATTTCCTTATCAGTAAATGTATGTTGAGGAAATGGTGATACAAGAATTTTTAACCATTCTGTATATATTTAATAAAATATTTAGGGCCAAATCCACAAAGATCCGGCGTAACTTAATTTTTTCCATTTAAGTTACACTGCCTTAAAATTTCTACCTAAGTGCCCGATCCACAAAGCACTTACCTAGAAATTTTGGGCTGTGTAACTTAAATTCCGCCGGCGCAAGGCGTTCCTATTTTCATTTGGGCGATTCCCATTTAAATTAGGCGCGCTCCCGCGCCGGCCGTACTGCGCATGCTCGTGAGGTCATTTTCCCGACATGCATAGCGCAAAATTACGTTACGCCGAGCTTTGTGGATAGCGACGGGTCAATAAAGTTGCGTCGGGAAAAAAAAAGATACGGCGGGAAAAAAAAAATTAAAAATTAAAAAAAAATCGCGTCGCTGGACAGAAAGGTCTGCTTTTACATGGTGTACTAATGTTAAACCTTGTAAAAGCAGCCCTAATTTTGCGTATGCAAACTAAAACTTATGGAGAAAAAACGAAGCTGAAAAGCTTCGTGGATCTCCGTAAGTGCTAATTTGCATACCCGAGGCGGCATTTCGACACGAAATGCCCCCAGCGGCGGATGCGGTACTGCATCCTAAGATCCGGCAGTGTAAGTCCCTTACACATGCCGGATCTTCTGCCTAACTATGGAAAACTGATTCTGTGGATCAGTTCCATAGTTAGGAACAGGGATACGACAGCGTTACGCCGTCGTATCCCTTTTGTGGATTTGGCCCTTACTTTTTAACAGTATTTGAGTACTTGTTGTGCCAATAAAGTCAGTTTCATCCTGCACCAATCAATACCATTCAGAGCACTGTGCCGCAATCCTGGCTACTGTGCACATGCAAGTGACAGCATTCAAATGGCTGGAGCCCATGAACCTGGGAGGAAGACCGGGTGAAGATGGAAGCTCTGTTAGCGGTGACGGTGCACTACTGGAGGGATCTCTTTTATATGTCTTTCAAAATGTGATAGTATGCAATGCATACTAGCAAAATATGCCCTTGTGATGCCTCACCCCAAACCAAAAATGTTATATATTTTAGCATTCTACTGAAAGCTGAAATCTTATTAGTTACTGGCACTCATCGATTGTTACTTTCATAAAGTACTGTATGTTGCAGACTTTTTGCAGTGTTTAGAAGACAGGGCCCTCTCATATACTATCACTTCTGTACTGTGCTAAGTAAATTGTGATGGTCTCATTAACATGCATAGCAGTCCCACCACTAAAACATCGCTATTCTTGTTTTGCTGTTGCTATAAAGCAGGTCAGGTGAGATAATCGCCAGCTTTGTCACTAGGAGTGATGGCAGTTTTCTTTGATTGTGCCTTTGGGCAGCTTTAAAAGCATTGCTTATGAAAAATGCTGCTGTTAATCACTCACTAGTTTAATTAAATGGAAATATAGGGTAAATTTAGTTGTTTACCCTAAAGTGACACTTTACGTTTACACACTTTGGCAATAATCAATACAAAATTTAAAAAAATTACTGGTTAAATCCACAAGTTCTTTCTCACCACTACTCTAAAGCCCTGTACACACGATCCGTTTCTCTGATGAAAACGGATCGTTTTCATCGGACAAACCGATCGTGTGTGGGCCCCATCGGTTTGTTTTCCATCAGTGAAAAAAAAACTGTGGATAAAAAAACGATAGAAAAAAAACGATCGTCTGTGTGGAAGTCCATCGGTCAAAAATCCACGCATGCTCAGAATCAAGTCGACGCATGCTCGGAAGCATTGAACTTCATTTTTCTCAGCACGTCGTAGTGTTTTACGTCACTTCGTTGGAAACGGTCGAATTTTTAACCGATGGTGTGTAGGCAAGACTGATGAAAGTCAGCTTCATCGGATATCCGACGAAAAATCCATTGGATTAGATTCCATCAGATATCCGATCGTGTGTACAGGGCTTAACTTTATGTTGACTATTTAAAATAACAAATATAATCATTCAGCTCAGGGGTCTCCAAACTTTTCAGTACAAGGCCCCCACCATATAGTTAACAAATATTCGTTGACCAAGAAAATCTTGCTGAGGGCCGGAGGGGCATATTTGGCCCACGGGCCAATTCCATCCCAACATCAAAGTCCCCCCTTACATCAGGCTTACGATCAGAGTGCCCACTTACATCAGAGCCCCCGATTAGAGTCCCCTCTTACATCAAAGAGCCAGATCAATTCTTGCAGAGGATCAAATCTGGCACGTGGGCCAAAGCTTGAAGACCCCTGATTTATAGGTTCGAGTTTGAGCTTTAAGGTGCATACCCTAATGCAATAGGCTGCGCACGCCTATGGTGACTAGTTATGTATTATTACATTAATAGTTAATGTAACAATAAAAGCATGCACTGAGGTTGACAATTTATTTTATGAAGCCATACTGACATGTTTACAAGGTTCAGCTCATTATGACAGAATATTTTGCTTCATACCGTGTCGCTGTGATGCGCAGACCTTCATTAATATAAGCTCTACATGAATGCACTAAGCGCCCAGGGGTAGAATTAAAGAAATCCACAGTCTCCAATTTTGAATTCACAACATTCTAACTAGCATCACTAATTCTGAATAATATCAAGATTAGGATGAGAGGAGCCCCAGCCTGATACATTTTCTACAAGAAAAAGGTTAGCTATTGAAATGCATTGTGTGGATTCTGATCAGACTGTACAGAAAATAAACTGTTACCATTCTTCTCCTGCTTTTTATGTGTTATACAGTCTATTGTTTACCAGGGCTGGTGCAAGGATTTTTGACACCCTAGGCGAAGCCTCATTTTGACGCCCCCCCCTCCGCACGCGTGACATTCGCTCCGCCCCTCACTGAGATTTTTGCGGTGCCTCTTCAGTTATTTCTTCTGCCGTGGTCCACAGGCCTGCACCTGTGCCTCTGGACCCAGCCAAAAGACAACCCCCCCACACCTCTCTCCCCCCCACACCAGTTCTAACTCTGTACCCCCACACACACACACACACACCTCTCCCCCTCCAGTTCCCACTCTGTACCCCCACACACACACACACCCCCCCCCCCCACACCAGTTCCCACTCTGTACCCCCATGCACATCTGCTCCCCCGTACACCAGTTCCAACTCCCCCCCCCCCCCCCCACACACACACCTGTACCCCACACACACACACATTCCCACTCTGTACCACCCTACACATACACACACATCTGTACCCCCCCCCCCACACACACACACACACATTTGTCCCCCACACACGCACACGTTCCCACTCTGTACCACCCTACACACACACACATCTGTACCCCCCCCACACACACACACACACATCTGTACCCCCCCACACCATTTCCCACTCTTCCCCCCCCCCACACATACACATCTGTGCCCCCCCCACACCAGTTCTCACTCTGTACCCCCTGCACATCTGCTCCCCCTCCCCCCCCAGTTCCCACTCTGTACCCCCCCCAGTTCCCACTCTGCCCCCCCAGTTCCCACTTTGTACCCCCCTCACACACACACACATCTGTCGTCCCCCCCCACACACACACCAGTTCCCACTCTGTACCCCCCCCACACACACATCTGTCCCCCCCCACACACACACACACCAGTTCCCACTCTGTACCCCCCCACACACATACACCTGTACCCCCACACACACACACACGTTCCCACTCTGTACCACCCTACACACACACATCTGTACCCCCCCCCCACACACACACACACACAAACCAGTTTCCCCTCTGTACACAGTGCATTGTAAACGTGACAGCAGAGTTTTTTTTATTTCTTGTGACTTGGTGCAGGCTGTAGCACTGAGCGTCCTCCTGCCTGTGCATCCACTAATGTACCTGATCGATCCAGCGGCGGTGAAGGCTTTTCTGAAGAACTGCGCTGCTGCTGCTGCCCGTCTCTCCACTTCTCAAGTCACAACAGATCCCCAAGCGACCTGAAGGGGGGTGGGGGGATCGGACATCGTGGCGGCAAGCCAGGACTTGCATGTAGGGGCCAGGCCAGCTTCAGCCTTTAGTCACCATCTCACCCGCCGTTTCCACCATCATGCAGCACTTCCGGCCAGCTGCTGTCCCGGCTCTCTCCCCTCACTGCCGCTGCTACGGCACTGCAGGCTGGGAATAGACTGGTAAGGGTGATGTGAGTGTCTCCAGAGGCGCAACCCGCCCCCTAGCCTAGCGGCTGGCGCAAACTAGGAATGGTTTTTAAAAAGGCCGGTCCACAAGGTATTTTAACGATCTGAATCCCCAGCGAGTGGCTGGAGATCCGGATTTTGCCGCTCCCCCTACCCTGGCGCCCTAGGCAGCCGCCTGACTTGCCTATGCCTAGCGCCGGCCCTGTTGTTTACAGTAACTGGCATAAATGCTTAAGGGCCCATTCACATCTATACTTGTGACTTTTACCACATGCCGCAATACACATTAACATATTTTGTTGAACCTGCACATTTATTTTCTATGGACTCCGATGCCACGTACACACGATCATTAAAAAAACAACGTTTTTAAAAAATGTAATTTAAAATGATCGTGTGTGGGCTTCACATCATTTTTCGGGTTCTGAAAAACGACAAAAAAAAATTTGAACATGCTGCATTTTTTAACAACGTTTTAACCACTTAACCCCCGGACCATATTGCTGCCCAAAGACCAGAGCACTTTTTGCGATTCGGGACTGCGTCGCTTTAACAGACAATTGCGCGGTCGTGCGACGTGGCTCCCAAACAAAATTGGCGTCCTTTTTTTCCCACAAATAGAGCTTTCTTTTGGTGGTATTTGATCACCTCTGCGGTTTTTATTTTTTGCGCTATAAACAAAAATATAGCGACAATTTTGAAAAAAATGAATATTTTTTACTTTTTGCCATAATAAATATCCCCCAAAAATATATAAAAAAACATTTTTTTTCCTCAGTTTAGGACGATACGTATTCTTCTATATATTTTTCGTAAAAAAAATCGCAATAAGCGTTAATTGATTGGTTTGCGCAAAAGTTATAGCGTTTACAAAATAGGGGGTATTTTTATGGCATTTTTATTAATATTTTTTTTTACTAGTAATGGCGGCGATCAGCGATTTTTTTTCGGTACTGCGACATTATGGCGGACACTTCGGACACTTTTGACACATTTTTGGGACCATTGGCATTTTTATAGCGATCAGTGCTATAAAAATGCATTGGATTACTATAAAAATGCCACTGGCAGTGAAGGGGTTAACACTAGGGGGCGGGGAAGGGGTTAAGTATGTCCCTGGGTGTGTTCTTACTGTGGGGGGGGTGGCCTCACTAGGGGAAACACTAATCTTCTGTTCATACATTGTATGAACAGAAGATCAGCATTTCCCCCGCTGACAGGACCGAGAGCTGTGTGTTTACACACACAGCTCCTGGTCCCCGCTCTGTAACGAGCAATCGCGGATGCTCGGCGGCGATCGCGCCCGCCGGGCACCCGCACGGGGTTCGCGGACGAGCGGGGGGCGCCCCTAGTGGCCGCAAAAAGAGCCAACGTCATTGTACAGGCTCTCGCCCAGGAGAGCCGACCTGCCGTCGTAGAATGACGGCGGCTGGTCGGCAAGCAGTTAAACTATGTAGTTTTTCGGGTTGTAAAAAATTATCGTGTGTGGGCTAAAACGACGTTAAAAACCAGTGCATGCTCAGGAGCAAGTTATGAGACGGGAGCGCTCGTTCTGGTAAAACTACCATTCATAATGGATGAAGCACATTCATCACGCTGTTACTAACATGAAATCAGCTAAAGGGTGACGTCATCCGAATGGAACTTCCCCTTTATAGTGCCGTCGTACGTGTTGTACGTCACCGCGCTTTGCTAGAGCATTTTTTTTAAACGACCGTGTGTGGGCAACGTCGTTTTAATGATGAAGTTGGAAAAAACGTTGTTTTTTCTACATGCTAAAAAACATTGTTTTTTACATGCCGAAAAATGATCGTGTGTACGCGGCATAAGACCCCTTTAACACTGGGGCCGTGGCCGCATTCAGGGTAAAGCGCCACTTGTTTTAGCAGAGCTTTACCGCTTTTCACCGCTAGCAGAGCGGTTTTAACCCCAAAGAAGGGGTTAAAAACTCCAGCGTTGTGGCACTTCTGAATCGCTTTTCAGTCACTTCAGAAGCGCTGCTCATCCATTCCAATGGGTGGGGCGTTTTGGGAGCGTTAAATACAGCGTATTCAATATATGTCTCATTTAAAATATGATGAAACTGCATATTGTGTGGAGATAAACGCCTTTTCCTGGAAATTCCCTTCCTCTTTCTCTGTAACCAAACCCTTTCGTAATTCAGCCTATTTCTATATTTTATAAAACAAGGGAAACTGACCTTAATAAACTGAACATCCTTCCGACCTCATTGTTAATATTAATATTACAACATAAAAACAAAAAAGTACAGCGCTCAGTGAACCAAGACAGCCAATATACGATTAAGAAATATTGGTATGTTAAACAATGACAGCCAATATGTGATTGAGAAATATTGGTATAAAAAAACGTGACATATATGAAAAATAAAAAAAGGTAAAAAAGTCCATAAACGTGATCCACATTCAATTGAATGGATGAGAAGAAATTTCATGGAGTGCTGGTGAATATTTTAAGTGAGATAAAAATCCTCCACCGGAAAGAACACCCAATTAGTGCGAATATAATCTCCTTACCAGATGGATAGACCGTAATTGCAGCGGTCTCATAAGGCCCAGGGATGTTTAGAGTCTTCCCAATAGGACTATCTCTGAGTATGGAAGGTGCAGGGAACAGTTCCAAATAGTGTATGCTTCAGTTGATCAATACCCAATCAGGCACAATGCAGAATCAGTGAGAACCCTGAGCTTGTCACTTGCAACCAGATGCAGCGTGCCACCCTCATCTACCACCAGATGCCGCTTGTCATTAGGTGTCGGCAGCTGGCGCCGCAACTTCAAGGACACTGCTAAAATGGCGCGATCTAACGCGTTCGTTTATCTGACAGAACGCTGTCTTCCAGCAGTTGACACCGTTGCTTCCTCTTGTAGGAAAGAAAACTTTTTTCATTAAAGGGGTTTTCCACCTTTTTTTTAAGTTTATTAAAAGTCAGCAGCTACAAAAAGTGTAGCTGCTGGCTTTTAATAAACTGACACTTACCTGCTCCACGGCTCCAGCGACGCGCCGGCCGGGGGTCCGCTCCTCACCCCCCCTCTTCATTCTTAGTGTAGGCACCCGGCAGTGACAGCTTTCGGCTTCACGGCCGGGCACCCACTGTGCATGCGCGAGCGGCAGTGCGCATGCGCGAGCGGCGCTGCGCCGTCCGATTGGACAGGCGCTGCGCCGTCCGATTGGACAGGCGCTCGCCTACAGGGAGGGGCTGTGAAAAGGCGATTAAGCTAATCGCCTTTCCAGCCCCTCGGCGGAAGGAGGAAGTGGGACAGGAAGTCCCCTTCTCCTGAAGCCCCCACTCCCCCCCCAAAAAAATTACATGCCAAATGTGGCTAGGGTTGCCACCTCATCCCTTTAAAACAGAACACATATGAATTACACAGGTTATGTGGCTAATTAAGGTGGTAATTAGACTCATTTGGTGCTTTACCTGCATTAAATCAGCCACAGAACCTGTGTAATTCATATGTGTTCTGTTTTAAAGGGATGAGGTGGCAACCCTAAATGTGGCATCTAAGGGGGCGAGGAGTGGGTTAAGAGGAAGTTCCATTTTTAGGTGGAACTCCTCTTTAATATTACAACAATTGTGTGTGTGTGTGTGTGTCGTTTGGGTGTTCCCAGGGCCCTGGTAAGAGATATCTAGCTGTTCAGTACAGTCCCTTACAGAAGGCGGTTTTCAGGCACCTAGCAGAGGCTATTTCCAGCGCTAAAGTGTCTGAAAACCGCCCCAGTGTGAAAGGGGGTCTTAATGTGATTTAACAAACCAAAATAAGGATGGGATCCATTTTTGGGCAATGCATCGCACCATAACACATGTTGCACTGTAGAACAATGAGAGGTCAGGTGCATTGTTTTACTGGGTTGACACAGGTTAAGAGCTCATTAGAGGCCCTCGGATATGATTGAGACTCAGCCGGGTTATTGTCTTACATACAATATATGTATACTAAACAAACTAAATTGGTGGATAGTAGAATTGTACCACATTGCATTCCTATTTTTGCAAATTGTTTGGCATTGTATTGATGTACTGCGTTCACTGTATTTCAATAAAACTTTATTGTGAAAAAAAGAGCCCAAAAGAGATCAAAAGGATGTTCCCCAAAATGCATATACAATGTCCATGAAGATGTATTTCAAGGCATATGCAACTCATAACTGACTAATAAACTGGAAATAGGGGACTTCGCCTTTCATACACCACTTCATATTCTTGAGGAGGATTTAGCCAGAGGGTTTTTCATTGGAAAGGAGGAGCTGCTGGTTTGTTTTGGGTGGCATGTAACCTCATGGCTCCTCCGCCATCGTAGGGGTGTATGGTGCATATAGCAGTAGTAAAGGAATGTCCACGACAGGTGTCTTTTGCTGTGCTCTTTATTACCCAGCCGGGTAAAAACAATAAAACTTGTGGTGAGGAAGGTTGAGTTGAAAGGAGAAGAATAGCAAATTCAGGCGTAGCAATAGGGAAACAATCCTGCTCCCACGTGTAACACTTCTTGCACCACTCCTGTTTGAGTGGGAATAGCGTACCTGGACAGGCCTCTCTCACTGACCTGGCAGCCAGAGTATCGCTCGAACTTTTAAGGTAAAAGTCTCTGCCACAGACCCTCCTGGAATGAACTGGAACCTTTTGGGAGAAGTCTCTGCCACAGGCCCTCAAATAGAGCGACAATTTTGAAAAAAAGCTATATTTTGTACTTTTTGCAATATAAAATATTCCCAATTTAAAAAAAATAAAAAAATTCTTCCTCAGTTTAGGCCGATACGCATTCTTTTACATATTTTTGGTAAAAAAAATTCCAATAAGCGAATATTGATTGGTTTGTGCAAAAGTTATAGCGTTTACAAAATAGGGGGTCGTTTTATGTCATTTTTATTATTATTTTTTTTTACTTGTTATGGCGGGATCTGTTTTTTTTTTGTGACTGCGACATTATGGCGGACATATCGGACACTTTTGACACTATTTTGGGACCATTCACATTTATACAGCGATCAGTGCTATAAAAATGCACTGATTACTGTATAAATGTGACTGTCAGTGAAGGGGTTAACCAGTAGGGGGGCGGGAAGGGGTTAAGTGTGTCCTAGAGTGTGATTCTAATTGTTAGGGGGCGGGGCTTACTGTGACATGTCACTGATCGCTGCTTCCGATGAAAGGAAGCAGACGATCAGTGACCCATCACCAGGCAGAACAGGGAAATGCCTTGTTTACAAAGGCACCCCCCCTTTCTGCCGTTCCGTGACCCGATCGCGGGACACCGGTGGACATCGAGTCCGCGGGTCCCACAGGCACATTCACAGAGATCATGGCGGGTGCGCGCACGCCCGCTATAGGGCAGGCCTTAAAGCAACGTATATATACGTTGCTTTGCCTGCCCTGCCATTCTGCCAATGTATATCTACCTGAGGCAGTCGGCAAGCGGCTAACTCTGTTATGAAGAGGATTTTTTTTCTTTTTCTGTGCACAAACAATGTTCAGCATAAGCCCGAACATCTATCAAATATCTTTATTTGGCCATGCACAAAGATCATCTAACAAAGTATAGCCTGAAATAGTCTATAATGGAGGAAAGGATCAATGGTATTGAGTGTAGAAGAACTTTTGTTCTCTAGCCGTGTTCTTAATGCATTTCAACTCTGCCAACAAGTTGCAACAAAGTAACCATTGAATTTTTGATCTCCTACCAGCTAATATATTGACAATAAAGCCATTTTTACATCTCATCCTACATGCCACTAGGCGAATCAATACCAAGGAGACGTGAGGGGCCATTTCCCTGAAACACTGCACCACTTTCTGAGCTGAAAGGGATTTAAAATGTAATCCCAGAAATCATAACTAACTGTTATGTACCCAATCCAGCAGAAGCATATTAGTAATGAGCATCTAGTTATAAGAGGAACTATGCATTTCCTGGCTGTTCTTGCTGTGTTCTAAGTACAGATGAGGTTCAAGTTTGCAGCTACCATGGATGAAAAAAACCTGCATGTGAGGCCTCGTACACACGACCGTTTTCCTCGATAGAATCCATCAAGAAACTTGGTGGGAGAGCTTTTTTGCCGAGGGAACCGGTCGTGTGTACGTTTTTCATCGAGGAAACTGTCGAGGAACTCGACGAGGAAAAAAGAGAACAAGTCTTCGTCTACGGGAGTCTCAATTTTCTCGTCGGGCTGGTTTTCGACGAGAAACACGATCATGTGTATGCTAAGAAACCTGCGCATGCTCAGAATAAAGTATGAGACGGGAGCGCACCTTCGGTAAAAGTAGCGTTTGTAATGGAGATAGCACATTTGTCACGCTGTAACAGACTGGAAAGTGCAAATCGTCTCTCACCAAACTTTTACTTAACACGCAGTAACATGAGATTAGCAAAAGCAGCCCCATGGGTTGTGCCAGTGGAATCAAACTTCCCCTGCAATTGTATGTGTTGTACGTCACCGCGTTTGAGAACGAGGAGATTTTGTCTTGACGTGTGTACGCAAAGCAAGCTTGTCGAGTTCCTCGGCAAGCCTAACAAGGAACTCGTCGAGGAAAACGATGTGTCTTTTCTGACGAGTTCCTCGGTCATGTGTACGAGGCCTGAAGCCTCGTACACACGACCAAGGAACTCGACGGGCGAAACACATCGTTTTCCTCGTCAAGTTCCTTGTTAGGCTTGTCGAGGAACTCGACAAGCTTGCTTTGCGTACACACGTCAAGACAAAATCTCCTCGTTCTCAAACGCGGTGAGGTACAACACATACAACGGCAGGGGAAGTTTGATTCCACTCGCTAAACTCTTGGGGCTGGTTTTGCTAATCTCATGTGTCTTTTCAGTCTGTTACAGCTTGAAAAATGTGTTATCTCCATTACAAATGCTACTTTTACTCCCGTCTCATACTTTATTCTGAGCAAGCGCGGATTTCTTAGCATACACACGCTCGAAGTTTCTCGTCGGAAACCAGCCCGACCAGGAACTCGACGAGCCGATTTCAGACTCCCGTCGAGGAAATAGAGAACTTGCTCTCTTTTTGGCTCATCGAGTTTCTCGAAAGTTTCCTCGACGAAAATGTACACACGACCGGTTTCCTCGGCAAAAAAATATCTCCCAGCAAGTTTCTTGCTGGTTTTTGCCGAGAAACTCGGTCGTGTGTACGAGGCCTTAGAGTTTTATAGTTCTGGCAAGTTATGGTGAATTTTACCATTCTGAAATCTTTATAAATATAATGCACTGCCTGGACTTTGAACCCAGATCATCTGGCTTAGAAGCAGTGCCGATCCTGACCTCCCTGGGGCCCTAAGCAAAATTCTGCTAAGGGGCCCTCTACCTGACCCGTGATGCTGTGAGCTATGTAAACCATTAGCCTTGTGCCCAGTGCACACCATGCAGCCTTGTGCCCAGCAAATGCAGCCTTGTGCCCACCATTCACCCTACCTGTGCAGGGGAGGAAATTAGAGGAACGGGAGAAATTAGAGAAACAGGAGAGCCGCCCGGATGATTAGGGAACACAGCAATAACAGCTTTCATTTCAATTGCTGTGTTTCTGCAGCTCAACGTCATATACAGCCCCGCTCCCTGGCCGGGGAACATTGATGGACAGATCACCCGTCACCAGGATTGGATGGGTGATCTGTCTATCAAAGTCCTGGGACCAGGAGGAGGGGTTGTATCTGACAGCGGACTCGATCACCGCGGGGATCCCCGCAATCGTCTCACGGAGGTATAGAGCGGGGAGATGCTTGTGTAAACAAGCATCTTCTTGCTCTGCCTAGTGAGAATGACACTGATCTCGGCTCCGTGTACTCGGAGCGGAGATCAGAGTTATGTGACACAGAGCCCATCCCCCTACAGTAAGAATCACTATGCGAGGCACACTTAACCCCTACAGCGCCACCTAGTGGTTAACCCCTTCACTGCCAGTGTCATTTTCACAGTAACCAGTGCATTTTTATAGCACTGATCGCTGTGAAAATGACAATGCTCTCAAAAATGTGTCAAAAGTGTCCGATGTGACCGCCATAATGTCGCAGTCATGAAAAAAATCACTGATCGCCGCCATTACTAGTAAAAAAAAAATTTTTTTATAAAAATGCCATAAAACTATCCCCTATTTTGTAAACGCTATAACTTTTGCGCAAACCAATCAATAAACGCTTATTGCTTTTTTTTTTACCAAAAATATGTAGAAGAATACCGGCCTAAACTGAGGAAAACATTTTTTTATATATTTTTGGGGGATATTTATTATAGCAAAAAGTAGAAAATATTGGGGTTTTTTTTTCAAAATTGTCGCTCTATTTTTGTTTATAGCGCAAAAACATAAAAAAACGCAGAGGTGATCAAATACCACCAAAGAAAGCTCTATTTGTGGGAAAAAAAGAATGCTTCGGTTGAAATCCAAAATCCTCTGAACTCCATCTACCTCTGCAGCACCAATCTTCTAATGCAGTAGGTGTTATTAGATCTGAGGAACCTGTCACTGGAACCTACAAAAGCCACGCCTCCTCCTCGTCCGTGATAGGGGGACACTCAGTTTCCCAGCAGTGAGTTAGTGTTCAGTGTTCCTCCTATCATGAACATCCTCTTATTCTCGTCCATGGGACAAGGATGAGAGGATAAGTAATAAAAAGAAAGCTGCGCTAGTGAAAATTGAAAAAATATATAGTGACCTTTATAAATAATGTAAACACATACATGTGTATGCAATCGTATCTAAAAATGATATACTGTAACAATCTAAATGTGAAAAGAGTGCCACTATAAATACATATAAAAAATATATAAAGTGAACCAATAACATGTCAATTCACAAATAAAGTAAAAAAGATGAATATATTCAAGCTTATAATCTCCAAATGAAAGAAATCCACGTAATCCAGAAACGTGAAGATAGGAAAGCACCTCCACCTTAGTAAAACACTGCCTCTTACCAGCTAAAATTGATCTCTTATCACAGGAGATCACAATCACATGTAATGCTGGTAGCCTCCACACGAATCTCCACCAGGGAAAGCGTTAATAAATGGTAGCCTCATTCAGTATATTATTGCAAGATGTGCCATAAAAAGAGAAAGAAGCCTGCATAGCATAAAATCCCAGATACATTTATTTATCACATAAAAATGCGCACTTACAACTAATTCCAGCGCTGTGAGCATAAAAATATCGAGCCGGCTGGCTCCTCGATCTACCTGCCTGTATCTTCCGGGTTCAGCTAGTGACGCGGTGACGTCATAACGTTGCTTGCCCAACGTTTCGTCTCAATGGGGACGTGGTCACCGGAATTTTTTTTTGCTCACAGCGCTGGAATTAGTTGTAAGTGCACATTTTTATGTAATAAATAAATGTACCTTGGATTTTATGCTATGCGGGCTTCTTTCTCTTTTTATGGCACATCTTGCAATAATATACTGAATGAGGCTACCATTTATTAACGCTTTCCCTGGTGGAGATTCGTGTAGAGGCTACCAGCATTACAAATGCGATTGTGATCTCCTGTGATAAGAGATCAATTTTAGCTGGTAAGAGGCAGGGTTTTACTAAGTTGGAGGTGCTTTCCTATCTTCACGTTTCTGGATGCCATGGATTTCTTTCACTTGGAGATTATAAGCTTGAATATATTCATCTTTTGGACTTTATTTGTGAATTCACATGTTATTGGTTCACTTTATATATTCCATATGTATTTATAGTGGCACTCTTTTCACATTTAGATTGTTATATCATTTTTTGATACGATTGCATACACATGTGTTTACATTCTTTATATAGGTCACTATATATTTTTTCAATTTTCACTAGCACAGCTTTCTTTTTATTACTTATCTTGTTTAGTGTTGTATAACACCTATAGTTGCCTGCTTGACACCCATTGAATGAGCGCAATGTTTTTTCCATCAAAGGATGAGAGGATGTCCGTGATAGGCGGAACACTGAACACTGAGGGGCAGATCCACAAAGATCTGCCCCGGCGCAGCGTATCTGAGATACGCTACACCGCCGTAACTTACTTCAGTTTGGTTCGAATCCATAAAGAATTTGCGCCGTAAGTTACGGCGGCGTAGTCTATCTCTCGCGGCGTAATGGCGCGTAATTCAAATTGGCGAGTAGGGGGCGTATTGCATTTAAATGAAGCGCGTCCCTGCGCCGAACGAACTGCGCATGCGCCGTCCCTAAATTTCCCGCCGTGCATTGCGCTAAATGACGTTGCAAGGACGTCATTGTTTTGACGTGGACGTAAATTACATCCATCCCGATTCACGGACGACTTACGCAAACGAAATAAAATTTTTAAAATTATACGCGGGAATGACGGCCATACTTAACATTGCGTACGCCACCAAATAGCAGCTTTAACTATACGCCGAAAAAAGCCGACTAGAGACGACGTAAAAAAATGCGACGGCCGCTCGTACGTTCGTGGATCGTCGGAAATAGCTCATTTGCATACTCGACGCGGAAAAACGAAGGGAACGCCACCCAGCGGATGCTGAAGAATTGCATCTAAGATCCGAAGGCATACGAAGACGTACGCCTGTCGGATCTAACCCAGATGCCATTGTATCTTGTTTTGAGGATTCAAAACAAAGATACGACGCGGGAAATTTGAAAGTACGCCGGCGTATCAGTAGATGCGCCGGCGTAATTTCTTTGAGGATCTGCCCCTGACAAGTTTTTGGCTGAATTCTGACCTGAAACAGACCAAAAGACGCACAGGGCTCCTGTGCAAATTTGCCCTGGAGCCGTAGCGGAGATGTGTTAACCTGCTCCATAGAGACCCGGTCAAAATCTCCTGCTATGCGAATTGGATGCAGGCAACACACATCCAATTCGCAATAGTATGAACCCAGCCTTAAATAGTCTGGGCACAGTTTCTCTTTAATAAAAACATTATATTTTTCCTTTAGCATATTTTGGGATGTGCATTTAAAAAAAAAGACCGGCTAATGTTTTATAAAAACTGTGCATAGTTTGTAATTATGAATACCAAAAAAAAAATAAAAAATCCCATTTTGGATAAGTGTTTTGCTTATAATTTTTTATCTGATTGCCTGACGGCACATGGAGTGGTCTGCAAGAGTTTAATACCAGACACAATATTCACAAACAAAGAAGGGTGGCCTTGGCACACAGATAGATGCTAATTGCCCTATAAATGCAGTTTATTGTATTGTATGTATTTAATGCATTTAAACTCCATCAGTTGCTCCTCTTCTGTGGTACAAAAGCCAAGCACACAAAAGCTCAAGACGAGCATTAGCAAATATAATGGCTCTGCGACTGGTGAGTAGCAATTAAAGCTAATACAGTCATGGTTGTATTGAGACAATTTACCTTGTGTTTAATGAATAGTGATTTATGTTTAATTGTTTGCTCAGAATGGTAATATCTTGATAACTTAAAAGCATCTTCATCAGCGTTTTGGCAGGCGTTACCCAAATTTAACCACAAACCTCCCTGCCAGCTTTGTTTTTTTTTACTAAAAGCCTTTTCCCTACACATGTTCTGTTCAAATGGGACTAAATTGAAAAATGAAAACATCGCACTATAGCCACTATATGGCTCTGAGTATAATGGGAAATAGGTACGCTCCTTATCTCCATCTAGTGGCCATAATATGGTATTATATTATTTTAGACTTTTTTCAATGAATAAGATTCGATCTGCAGAGAATATAGCCTGAAAACATTTGATTTTGACATTTCAATGGAGAGATAGCTATGCATTTTTTATTTTTTTAAATACACCTCACAGTGTGTGGGCAAGCGCTTGGGAATCAGTATTGTTTTTCTGCAAATTAAATCAACATATGCATGGGAGATGAGACAGAGATGGGAGGTAGTCAAAATTCTGTAGTTCAGCAGGCAGAACTAACAATACTGGCCCAGATTCAGGTACATTTGCGCTTTATTTGCGGAGGCACAGGGCAACAATTTTGCCCTGCGCCCCCGCAAATATTTTGCGCTGCCCTCGATTCACGGAGCAGTAGCTCCGTAAATTGCCAGGGCGCGCCGGCAAAATTGCCCGGCGTAAGCGCGCGCAATATAAATGATCCCGCCGGGGGCAGGAATCATTTAAATTAGGCGCGCTCCCGCGCCGAGCGTAGAGCGCATGCTCCGTCGGGAAACTTTCCCGACGTGCATTGCGGCAAATGACGTCGCAAGGACGTCATTTGCTTCAGAGTGAACGTGAATGGCGTCCAGCGCCATTCACGAATCACTTACGCAAACGACGTAGATTTTAAATCTCGCGACGCGGGAACGTGGGTATCCTATAGCATTGGCTGCGCCTGCTATTAGGATGTGTAACGTTGCGCGAAACCCGACGTACGCAAACTACGTAATTTGCGTAAGCAGGGCTCGCGCAACGTTGTGAATCGGTGTTAGTATGCAATTTGCATACTATACACAGGTCACAATGGGAGCGCCCCCTAGCGGTCATCGTTAGAATGCAGCCTAAAATCTGCGTGGCATAAGAGACTTATGCCACGCAGATTTTAGGCTGCAGTCGGCGTAGCGATGTTCCTGAATCAGGAGCATTCGCTACGCCGGAGCAAGTAAGCAATTGCGCCGTGTAACCTATGGTTACACAGGCGCAATTGCTTCTTGAATCTGGGCCACTGTTTGGGATTTTAGTGCAGAAAAGGCACTGTGCCATCAGCTTAAAGGGGTTGTAAAGGTTCGTCTTTTATTTTCTGAATAGGTTCCTTTAAGCTAGTGCATTGTTGGTTCACTTACCTTTTCCTTCGATTTCCCTTCTAAATGAATATAGAATATAGAATTTTTTGTCATTCCTATCCATTCCTATGAGGTATATGTCATCGTAAAGACGCCATCCTAAAGGATTTCTATCGGGGTATCCCCACATGCCTAAGAGACTATACTAGCGATAGGTGGTCAACACCCAGGGGTGAGTGTACATCTATGTGGGTCACCCAGTCTGAGCACAACTTTATAAGAGAGGTCTATTGAGCACGAGCACTTTACCATTCTAATGGGATTTTTATGATCTATATATATATATATATATATATATATATATATATATATATATATATATATATATATATGTTTCTATTTATATGAGACTTTTGTGACATATTGACTATTATATGTTTGTCCAGTATATTTATATTTATATCTGACCAATATCTAGCGCAGTCATTTTCTTATCACTGTTTGTTGCTTTTTTGCATTTTTGCTATCTAGCAAGTCTTATGCCTCGTACACACGAACGCGATTTCTGAAGAGAAAAGTGCGATGTTAGCTTTTTGTTGCAAATTCTGACCGTGTGTATGCTCCATCGCACTTTTTTCTGTGAGAATTCCTGCTGGGAAAAGATTGAGAGCAGGATCTCAATTTTCGTGACAGGATAAATTCCTATTGGGAATCGCGATCATCTGTATGCAATTACGACGCAAAAAAAACTGCGCATGTTCAGAATCAAGCAGAAGAGCCGAACTGACTATTGAACTTCATTGATCCCGACTCATCGTACGTGTTGTACGTCACCGTGTTCTTGACGGTCGGAATTTCGTCCAAGATTAGTGTGACCGTGTGTATGCAAGACAAATTTCAGCCGTTTTCCTGCTGAAAAAAAAACACGGTTTTCTTGTCGGAAATCGCGATCGTGTTTACAAGGCATTATTCTGCAACTGATATTAACAGATTAATTTCTACATCCATAGGAGCTAAGGTTTTATACATTTATGTTAAATTTAATGCAAGTTCTAGTATCTTGGAATATTAGAGGGATTAGTGACCCAGTAAAGAGACAGGCAATGTTTACTACTTTAAAACAGTTTTCCCTATCTATTATCTGCCTGCAGGAGACCCATAAATTACATTTTTTGAAGCGTGCTCAATTTAGTAGGCAATACTGTTCTATTTATACTACATACTCTAGAGGTGTATCTATATTGATAGCAAATGATGCTGAATTCTCCTGCAGACAGGTACATATAGACACTAAAGGTCGCTACATTTTTATATACTGTACAGGGTATAGAAAAAAACAAATATATATATATATATATATATATATATATATATATATACCACCCCATATTCCACAGAGATACTTAAAGAGATACTTTACATCAGAGTCGGCACAGAGGCCCCCCTTACATCAGAGTCCGCACAGAGGCCCCCCTTACATCAGAGTCCGCACAGTGGCCCCCCTTACATCAGAGTCCACCAGTGGGAGGTGAGCAGCAGCCGTGAACTGTGTTAACAGAGCTCCAGCAGGCATATTCCTGCTCTGCAAAAACAGCATTTGGTAGTGGCGGCCGGTGGCTGTGCATGGTGTCACCAGCCCGGGGGTGGAGATTTCCACCCTGCCCCCCCTGCCAGCCCTCCCCTGCCTCTATTGGCTCTTTGTCTCTGTACATCAGAGAACCAGGAAACAACAGCAAAAACAAAACTAAACTGTAGGTACATTATATGATTGGTTTTTATCTATTTTTAATCATTTTTAAAAGGAATCAGTTAACTATTATGTCTCTATACCCTGTAAACAGTAATTTTAGCAAAAAAATGTTTTTCCTTTAGTGACCCTTTAAAGAACTATTGAATTCTACTTCTGATAAAAGTGAAGTCCCTTGTTTAATAATAGGAGATTTTAATAATTATCTTGACACTTCGGCTCCTTTCACATTAGCGTACCGTTCGTCCATTTATTACAAGTCCGTTTACGGACTTGTAATGCATCCCTATGGGATTGCGTCCGTTAGCGGATGGAGCATCCGCTAACGTCCGCAACCATCTGCGTCCGTCAGGATCCGGTTTTTCGGACGGAAGAAAACCCTATTTTTCTTCCGTCCAGCGGAACGGATCGGATGAAGACGGACAGACGGTCCGTCTTCATCCGATTCCCCATAGGGGAGAGCGGAGGAGAGACAGGGCGGTCTCTGCACTGTGTGCGGGGACCGCCCTATCCGCCGACAGCTCAGCGGGGATTACGAAGGATCCCTGCTGAGCTTTTGCGGACACACGGAGCGGACACAAAAACGTTCCGCTCTGTGTGAAAGGACCCTTCATTAAAGGAACACAAAGGTTCGTTTTTTATTAGATTAATTGATTGCTGTAAGCAAGAGCATTTAAATATCACTTTAGACCTCCAAAATACAGTAATCCAGGTTTGAAAATGCCATTTCCTGTCACTGTCACTTCAGTTCCCATTAGGCCGTGATGTAGCAAGAATGAATGCGCACCGCAAACCAGGAAGTCAGTGAGAATAACGATTTAGGAGTGCTGGAGGTGAATAAAACAGCTCAATTTCAACAGGTATCAAACTAGTTATAATGCAAAACATTACATTTTACTTTATCAGCTACTGTCAGACTTTCATTTAAGAGGAAAATATTTTTGTCTTTACAACCCCTTTAAATTAGATTCTGCTTGGTTGCCAGTTTAGCAATCCAGTATGTACCTCTTTTGTTGGTTATATTCGGGAGATCGGCCTCATGGATGTCTGGAGAATGCTACACTCTATTGCCCCGTACACACGATCACTTTTTGTCATGAAAGAAAACTACGTTTTTCATCATGAAAAAAACGAAATTTTTCCAACTTCATCATAAAAAACAACGTTGCCTACACACCATCGTTTTTTCAAAATACGACGGCACTATAAAGGGGAAGTTCCATTCGCCTTTGGGCTGCTTTTAGCTGATTCCTTGTTAGTAAAAGACGATTCGCGCTTTTTTGTCTGTTACAGCGTGATGAATGTGCTTACTCCATTATGAACGGTAGTTTTACCAGAACGAGCGCTCCCGTCTCATAACTTGCTTCTGAGCATGCGCGGGTTTAAAACGTCGTTTTAGCCCACACACGATCATTTTTTACAACACAAAAAACGACATTTTCAAAAACGACATAAAAAATTGAAGCATGTTCGAATTTTTTTTTGTCGTTTTTCAGAAGACGGAAAACGATGTGAAGCCCACACACGATCATTTTAAATTACGTTTTTAAAAATGTCATTTTATTTCATGCCAAAAAACGACCGTGTGTGCGCGGCATAATGAAAGAGTTTTCCTGCTTCTCTAGCACCCATGGGATCTAGAATTGATTTAGCATTATCTACCTCTACGATGCTATCTGTGATATCTGAGGTGACTTATGCAACTAGAGGACTGTCAGATCACTCTCCTCTGGTTCTTCATATTTATATACTTTATTTTTCTTTTTGTTTAGGATCAAAATTATTCAAAATTAACATTACATTTAGCCTGTTCATAACTTAAACATAAAGTTACACATATATATTTCTCCTCGCAACTTCTAATTAGTGGCTAATCCTCTCCGGGAGTCCACGAAGTCCTAGTTTATGCTCCCTTCTTATCCTTAATCCTCCTATATTCCCTACCCCCTTCGCACCCCCTCCCATTTGTTCAACACATCAAAAGTATCCCCAAAACAGAAAAAAAAAAAAAAAAAAAGGGAGAAGGGGGGGGGGAACCCCCCCCCCTTTCTAAATTCCCATCTCCTCTCGTCCTACATCGGGGCTCACTCCCATATGTTTCATTCATATCCCTCTTATCCCTTTCCGGTCGGCTAGGCTCCCCTCTCAACTCCCCACTCCTCCATTAACCTCTTCCCTTCTTCCGTTTTTATAAACTGGTTCCATTCTGTCCATGTTTCCACATATCGCTCTCTTTTGTTCTTAGAAAAAAGGATTAAGTCCTCCATGACTCCAATATCTCTGACTCTATTAAGCCATCTTGCAATTGATGGTGGTCTACTATCTCTCCACTGAAGTGTTATTCCCATTCTAGCCACATTTATCAGGTGCCGTAGTATCGACTTTTTATATTCTCCTACTGGGATTTGTGAGCTATGAAGTAAAAATAGGGCTGGATCATCCGGAATCTGGAACGTCGTAAATTTTTGAGCTATTCTCCGTACTTCCTTCCAATAACCTTGGACCTTTACACAGGCCCAAAAGATGTGCAGCAAGGTACCCTGCTCCATTCCACATCTCCAGCAGTACTCTGAATTCTCTCTAGACAGTTTATGTAACTTTACTGGAGTATAATACCATTGGGACAGTAATTTATAGTTACATTCCTGTGTCCGTGTAGAGATTGAGGAGTTTAATGCTAGATACACTACATGACTCCGTTGGGTCTGTGTAAAGTTCCTCCCTAGATCTCTTTCCCATTTGATAATTCCTGGTAGCTCCACATCTTCCTGAGGGGAGTTTAATATTTTGTACATTTTTGAACTCACTCGCTGTATTGGCTCCTCTTCATCACAATATTTTTCAAATTTTGTTAACTGTCGCCTATATTCAGACGGTTTTCCCAGAGATCTTAAAAAATGTCTGATTTGTAATGCTTGCCAGATACTCAGCTCATAACCACCTCCTATCTTCGTCAACTCTTCGATTGATGGCCAGTTATCTGTTTGTAAAAAATGGGATACCTGTACCTTACCCCTCTCAGTTAGTTTGTTAAATATTGCTCCCACCGTCCCTGGTGCAAATCCTGGATTTCCTAGTACAGGGAAAATGGGAGAAAGATTTGAAGAAAATTTTGGGTTCTTACATATTTTAGCTGCAATAGATAATGTTGACCCAATTATGGGGTGTTTCTTCATCTTACTTGGCAGTAATTTGTAACACCAGGGAGCTCGACGTAATGCTATTGGACAGGACTGCTGTTCTACTTCCACCCATCTTTTGTATTGTCTATTCCTACACCAATCTATCAGTCTCGTCAGATGGGCTGCCTGATAATATTTAGCTATATCTGGGACTGCCATCCCTCCAAAACTCTTGGGCAGTCTCAACACCTCTTTTTTTATCCTTGGCTTCTTCCCAGCCCAAATAAACCTCATCAGAAGTGAGTCCAGCTGCCGAAGAAAGGTCGGGGGTATTTTAATTGGTAAGGTCTGGAACAGATACGTAATTTTTGGAAGTATACTCATTTTAGCTATATTGTTTCTACCAAACCATGAGTGTAGCCCATGTTGCCATTTCTCCAGCAGCTTTCTTATTGAGCTACAAAGGGGTAAGAAATTTATTTTAAAAGTTTCTTGTATGTTTGCTGGAATTAGAGTGCCCAAAAACTTTAGCTCGGCCTTCCATTTGAATCTAAAATTTTGTTGCAAGATTTTCTGCATCTTAGATGGGACTGCCACACACATTGCTTCCGATTTTGTCTGATTTATTTTAAGATTAGAAAATTCGCTAAATTTTGTGATTTCTTTGATCAGATTGGGAAGAGAAACATGTGGATTAGATATGGCAAACATCAGGTCGTCAGCAAATGCAATTATCTTATGGCTGCCCTCACCTATTTGAATACCCTGTATATCTGGGTTTTGACGAATTTTATTTAGTAATGGTTCTAGAGATAGTACATAGAGTAACGGGGACAGGGGGCATCCCTGCCGCGTTCCATTGGTAATTGGGAATGTCTTAGAGAAGATCCCGTTAACTCTCACCGCAGCACGTGGGTCTGTATATACACTTCTAATCCATCTCATCATGTTCTCCCCCAGGCCCACGTGTTGCAGCACAGAGAACAGGTACTTCCATCCCACTCTATCAAAGGCCTTCTCGGCATCAGTATTTAGGAACACGGCAGGGATATCCCCCGCTATAGCTCCTTGGACCAAGTTAAGGGCCCTTATCGTACCGTCTCTTGCCTCTCTCGTGGGAACAAATCCTACTTGGTCCATGTCTATCAGCTCAGGAAGCCACACCTGTAACCGACTCGCCAAAATCTTCGTGAACAGTTTTAGGTCAGAGTTCAATAACGAGATCGGCCTATAACTGCCGCACTCCGCCGGGTCCTTCCCCTCCTTGGGGATCACTGTAATATGGGCTAGTAAAGCCTCCGGCGGAAATGCAGCAGCCCGGCCCATCTCGTTAAACACACCCGCCATCCTACTTCCCAGTACTGATACAAATTCTTTATAGTATCTCATTGTGTAGCCATCTGGTCCCGGCGCTTTCCCCTCTTTCATAGATTTTAACGTTACTTCTAGTTCCTCGACTGAGATTGGGGTATCCAGACTGGCCTGGGCAATTGATGAAAGCCTGGTCAGGTCAATTGTTGAGAGGAATTCATCTATCTCTGATTGGGCTACTGATGTCTGGGGCAAATTATACAGATTCGAATAATATTTCCCAAACTCCTCCACTATTTCTTTTGGGTACTTTTTTAATTGCCCCTCCTTCCCCTTAATCTGTGGGATATACGTTAGTTGGTTCTTCTCTTTCAATCTCCCAGCTAATAGTTTACTGCACTTATCCCCAAATTCATAGTTTATTTTCTTTCCTCTTTGTATCTTTGCTTTGGCCTTGTACCGTAAAATTTCTGAAATCTGCCTCCTCAGATGACTCAATTCTCTACCAATTTGTGGAGACTGTATTCGTTTATGCTGAAGTTCCAGTTTCTGAATTTCTGCTAATAGATTTTTCACCTGTTGCTCACGTTTCTTTTTTATTTTCGATCCGTGTCTAATCAACACTCCCCTGATTACCACCTTGTGGGCCTCCCAAATCATCCCTGGATTGCTCCCTGGTGTATCATTCAATTTAAAATATTCTGCGATTTCCCGAGCCACATCCTCCCTCACCTCTTCATTCTGTAAAAGACTCTCATTTAGTCGCCACCTCCTATCTTGAGTCATCTCTGTTCCAGATAATGAAATACAGAGACTCACCGGGGCATGGTCTGACCACGTTATGCTACCTATAGTTACTTCAGTCACAGATGAGATCAAGTAATGGGGAATCATGAACATATCAATTCTGGAATAGGAGTGGTGTGGATTGGAGTAGAAAGTGTAATCTCTCTCCTCTCCGTGCATCACCCTCCATATATCTACCAGCTGGGCCTTGTATAACTTCTCCAAGGGCAGATGACATCCCCCCGGAGCAATCAATCTTCGGGCTCAAAGGTATATTGAAGTCTCCTCCTAGAATTATTTTACCTTCCGCGACTGCCATCAGCTTCTTAATAGCCTTCCTCAGAAACACATCCTGTTGTTTGTTTGGTAAATACACCGTCGCCAGGGTCACCTTAATCCCCCTTATCGTCCCCTTTAAATAGAGGTATCTCCCTTTTGTATATTGATACTTATTTTCTAGTATCCAGGGGACTCTATTGGATACCAGAATAGAAACCCCCTTCGATTTTGCCTCTTGATTTTCCGCATGATAAGTAAATGGGTAGTGCTTACTCTGTAGTATCGGGAGTCCTCCCGACCTAAAATGCGTTTCCTGGATATAAACTATATCGGTTGCCGTGCGCCACATATCGCTCAGTAATATCCTGCGTTTTTCGGGGGTGTTAAGTCCCCTAGCGTTTAGGGAGGTTATTTTTATCCCCTCCATCTACCGAATAGACGAGAAGAGATGGGATTATATAAAAAAAAAAAAAAAAAAACTAAGTTTTGGGGTATAAACCCTGTTCCCACTCACTCACACTACCCTCGTTACTCTCCCTCCCCCACCCCCACCCTCCCCCCTTCTATGTCTCACTCGGAGAGCGTCCCCACTTTTGACCCCCGTCCCAAATTGGTCAGTGGGTAAAATCCTAATCCTGGGGCTGACCCAATTCCGGCAGAGCACTCTATCTAGTTCTTCCAGATAGGATATAGTGTAAATAAAAAGAAAAAATACTTGACAATTCTCCAGAAGAACAAAAAGAAAGAACGAAAAAGAAATATATTAAAATAAATACGGCTATATGTTCCAGCCTACCCCTCCCCCCTCCCCCTCCGTTTTATTAATTACCTATGAATTCCTCTCGGTCTCCTTCCCATCCTGAAAGCGCGGTGACGTACAACACGTACGACGGCACTATAAAGGGGAAGTTCCATTCGCCTTTGGGCTGCTTTTAGCTGATTCCTTGTTAGTAAAAGACGATTCGCGCTTTTGTGTCTGTTACAGCGTGATGAATGTGCTTACTCCATTATGAACGGTAGTTTTACCAGAACGAGCGCTCCCGTCTCATAACTTGCTTCTGAGCATGCGCGGGTTTAAAACGTCGTTTTAGCCCACACACGATCATTTTTTACAACACAAAAAAACGACATTTTCAAAAACGACATAAAAAATTGAAGCATGTTCGAATTTTTTTTTGTCGTTTTTCAGAAGACGGAAAACGATGTGAAGCCCACACACGATCATTTTAAATGACGTTTTTAAAAATGTCATTTTATTTCATGCCAAAAAACGACCGTGTGTGCGCGGCATAATGAAAGAGTTTTCCTGCTTCTCTAGCACCCATGGGATCTAGAATTGATTTAGCATTATCTACCTCTACGATGCTATCTGTGATATCTGAGGTGACTTATGCAACTAGAGGACTGTCAGATCACTCTCCTCTGGTTCTTAACCCCCCTGGCGGTATTCCCGAGTCTTTTGGCTACGATTGGTAACCCCGAGTCAGACTTGGGCTCGCCTCACTGAATCCACAGGCTTGGTTTACTTACCTTGTCCCTGGATCTAGCGATGCCACCGCGCTGTGTGAGCGAGACGGACCTCGCTCGATTCACACAGTGCCTCTGTGTGATGCCGATCTCCGTTCCCTGTGACGTTACGACGCACGGAAGCGGAGAACGGCGCCAAATTCAAAAAGGTAAACACAATACATACAGTATACTGTAATCTTATAGATTACAGTACTGTTTGTAAAAAATACACACCCCCCTTGTCCCTAGTGGTCTGCCCAGTGCCCTACATGTACTTTTATATAATAAAAACTGTTCTTTCTGCCTGCAAACTGTAGATTGTCCATAGCAACCAAAAGTGTCCCTTTATGTCAAAAATGTTTTTAGAGCAGCTAGAAAACAGCGATAATAAATTATAATCACTTGCAGAATTGTGCGATAGCGATTTGTGGGGAAATTCGTCATAAAAAATAAAAGTAATGACAGCGACAATTCTGCAACTGAGCAAATTTCAGTGATTTTGAGTTGATTACATTATTGAATAATTTTTATTATAATTATATTATTATTTTTTATAATTATTTATTATATTATAATTTATAATTTTGTTTTTAAAAAAAATTCATACCCGGGATGCCTACTAGACTCTTGTTTGGTCAGATTTAAGTGAGTTATTCCTTAGGCCCCGTACACATGACCGAGTTTCTCTGCAGAATTCAGCCAGAAACTCGATGGGAGACGTATTCTGCCGAGAAAACTGGTCGTGTGTACACTTTTCGTCGAGGAAACCGACGAGGATCTCGTCGGGCCAAAAAGAGAACATGTTCTCTATTTCCTCGTTAGTCAATGGGAAAAGTTGGCCTTTTTTCTGAAATAATCATACCGCCAGAGAGGTTAAAGCGGGGGTTCACCCTGTTAAAAAAAAAAAAATGTTTTTTTTTATTAGACCATTACTTTCGGCATCGTAGCGCGAGCTACGGTATGCCGGTCCTAAATTTTTAATCCCCGTACTCACTGTGCTATCGATGATTGAAGAATCCGGGGAATGGGCGTTCCTATGGTGAGAGAAGGTGATTGACGGCCGGCCCTGGCACGTCACGCTTCTCCGGAAATAGCCGAAATAGGCTTGGCTATTCACGGCGCCTGCGCATAGCCTGTGCGCAGGCGCTGTGAATAGCCGAGACCTACTCCGGCTGTCTTCGGGGAGCGTGACGTGCCAGAGCCGGCCGTCAATCATCCTCCCTCTCCATAGGCACGCCCATTCCCCGCGGGAGTCGGATTCTTCAGTCATCGATAGCACAGTGAGTACGGGGATTAAAAATTTAAGACCGGCATACCGTAGCTCGCGCTACGATGCCGAAAGTAATGGAATAATGAGGTGAAGGAGGGTGAACTACCGCTTTAAGTTAGCTTTAAATCCAATAAAGAATTGAACTCTATGGAAAATGAACCCTTATTGGTTTGATCTTTTTCCCTCAAAACAGAAACTAGTATTAGATATTTTGGCCTATAGTACCATTAACAAGCCCTCTGTATCTTCACAGATCTATTGGGATTCTATAAAAGCTTATATGAGAGGCCTATTTATCTCTCGAATTTCAAGGGTTAAAAAAAGATCTAGGGCATGGGAACATTCAGTAACTGAAGACGTTTTAAAGGCCAAATTACAATTGATAGAGAATCCTACCATAGAAACACAACTGAAGTGGGCACAAAAACAACAGATATATGCTGATATCTCGTAAAAAAGAAGAACAGACATGCTTTTTTCTCCAGCAACCTTATTTAGAGGATGGGGAAAACACGGGCCATCTTTTAGCAGAAATAGTAAAAGTGCAGAAACCAATGGCACAAGTACTACTTCAGAGATCTCATTAGCGTTTGTTGATTTTTATAAAAACCTGTATTGTAGTAAAGTATCCTACAAGGAGGATGACTTGCAACTTTTTCTTAACTTTATTACATTTAAGCCTCGTACACATGATCAGTCCATCCAATGAGAACGGTCTAATGGACCGTTGTCATCGGTTAACCAATGAAGCTGACTGATGGTCCGTCGCGCCTACACACCATCGGTTAAAAAAACTTTCGTGTCAGAACGCTGTGATGTAAAACACAACGACGTGCTGAAAAAAACGAAGTTCAATGCTTCCAAGCATGCGTCAACTTGATTCTGAGCATGCGTGGATTTTTAACCGATGGTCGTGCCTACTAACGATCGTTTTTTTCCCATCGGTTAGGGATCCATCGGTTAAATTTAAAGCAAGTTGGCTTTTTTTTTAACCGGTGGTTAACCTTCCTGGCGGTGTTCCCGAGACTGACTCGGGGTTAGATTTTCCTGCTACGATCGGTAACCCCGAGTCAGTCTCGGGCTTGCCTCGCTAGATCCACAGGCACTTTTTACTTACCTTGTCCCTGGATCCAGCGATGCCACCGCGCTGTGCGAACGAGCGGGACCTCGCTCGATTCACATAGTGCCTCCGTGTGACGCCGATCTCCGTTCCCTGCGACGTTACGACGCACGGGGACGGAGAACGGCGCCAAATTCAAAAACGTAAACAAACACCTTACATACAGTTTACTGTAATCTTATAGATTACAGTACTGTATGTAAAAAATACACACCCCCCTTGTCCCTAGTGGTCTGTCCTGTGTCATGCATGTCATTTTATATAATAAAAACCTTTTTTTCTCCCTGCAAACTGTAGATTGTCCATAGCAACCAAAAGTGTCCCTTTATGTCAAAAATAGTTTTAGATCAGCTAAAAAACAGCGATAATAAATTATAATCACTTGCAGAATTGTGCGATAGCGATTTGTGGGGAAATTCGTCATAAAAAAAAAAAAATAATGACAGCAACAATTCTGCAACTGAGCAAATTTCAGTGATTTTAATTTGATTACATTATTGAATAATTTTTATTATAATTATATTATTATTTGTTATAATTATTTATAATTATTTATTATATTATAATTTATAATTTTGTTTTTAAAAAAATGTCATACCCGGGATGCCTATTAGAATCTTGTTTGGTCAGATTTAAGTGAGTTATTTCTAAAAATTACAGACCTACAATATAAAACGCCAAATTTCCTTGCAAATAATGGTACCGCTTTCAGCATGTTTTTTCGGAAAGAATCATACCGCCAGGGAGGTTAAATAACCTATGGGGCCCACACACGATCGGTTTTGACCGATGAAAACGGTCCATCAGACCGTTGTCCTCTGGTTAACCTATCGTGTGTACGAGGCCTAACAGAACTGCCAGTAGCTGATAGGGAGATGCTGGATCAGCCCTTGACATTGGAGGAACTCCAATTTGCCTCTGCTAGTCTGACTAATAATAAGGCTCCGGGAGTAGATGGGTTACTGGGGGAAGTCTATAAGGTCTATGGAACAGATTTGTTGCCTGAATTATTAGAGGTATTTAATACATCATTGAAATATGGTCATGTTCCACCCTCTATGAACTAAGCAATTATTATAGTTTTGTTAAAACCAGATAAAACTCCCAATAATCCTGAATCATATCGTCCAATTTCACTACTTACATCGGATATGAAGCTATTGGCAAAAGTATTAGCCATTAGATTGTCGAAAGTAATGTTTAAGATGCATAAATATCAATCTTGTTTCATTCCAATCAGATCTGTTGCAGTGAATATAAGGCACCTATTTCTCAACCTGCAGGTCCCATCTGAAAATCTGGGCAACAGAGCTATATTGTCACTTGATGCGGCAAAAGCTTTTGATAGTATAGAATGGGATTATCTATGGTATTGTTTCGAAAAATTTGGCTTTGGATCCCAGTTTATAAGTTGGATACAACTCCTTTACACTGCACCAGTGGCACGGTGCAGGTAAATGAATATATCGGAGCCTTTTCCACTTCAACGAGGAACAAGACAAGGATGTCCATTATCACCTTTACTCTTTGCGTTGGCTCTGAAACTGTTAACTGCCTCTATCCATCAATCATCGAATATAACTGGGTTTCGTAGATCCTTAGGAGAGGAAAAGATTGCCTTATATGCAGATGATACTCTTATTTTTGGGAGTCACAATGGGGTTGATTTACTAAAGAAAAATAGACTGTGCACTCTACAAGAGCAGTTGATCCACAGCTTATTAAATAAGGGGAAGCTCTGCTGACTTCCATCATCCAATCATGTGCGAGCAAAAATGCTGTTTTTCTTTTTTCTTTGCATGTGATTGGGTATTGTAACAAGACCCTTGGTCCATGACAGGTACTGTATGTTTTGCAAAGTGAAGCTTTACCTCATTTACTAAGCTCGGGAGCAACTTCTCTTTGAAAAGTGCACAGTCTAATTGCCTTTAGTAAATCAACCCCATTGTCTTATTTGAATGCAATGATGTCTTTAATTAAAATATATGGCTCCTTTTCAGGTTTTACAATTAATTGGGATAAATCCGTTTTTTTACTTGTGGGCCCCCTGGTGACCAACTTGCCAAATTCAGCCTCTCCAATAGCTGTAGTCTCTACATATAAACATCTAGGAGTACAAGTTACATCACAAGTAAATACATATGTGGAAAGGAATTTAGTCCCACGACTTTAGTGGTTTAAGCAAGTGGGGAAAAATTTGGAGTAAACTCCCTTTAATGATAATAGGTAGAGCAAATTAGATATAAATGATATGGATTTCACAATTATTATATCTGTTGCATAATTGTCCAGTATGGCTTCCTCTGAATTTTTTTAAACAAATAAATACCTTGTTTAGCTAACTTATTTGGCGATATAAACACCCCCGGATTTGATTAGAAATTTTGCAGCTGCCTAAAGATGAGGGAGGGCTGGCTGCTTCCGAATGCTAGATTGTACTATCTGGCATTCCAACTCCAGCAATTAAATGGATGGAATGTCATGAAGGATGAGGATCCCATACAGCAGATTATATTCTCTCAGCTGCTTATTGAGCCACTGGTACAGTTAATATTAGCTTATCATTTGTTTAAAAAAAAAATTGCTTAAAAGTAGTAAAAAAATAGAATACAATTTAAAAAAAAAAAAAAACAAGGCCTCAGGCCTCGTACACACGACCGAGTTTCTCGGCAAAAACCAGCAAGGAACTTGCTGGGATTTTTTTTATGCCAAGGAAACCAGTCGTGTGTACATTTTTCTACGAGGAAACTGTCGGGGATCCCGTCGAGCCAAAAAGAGAGCATGTCTTCTTTTTCCTCTACGGGAATGAAGAAACTTGCCTTGTCGAGTTCCTCGACAGACTAACAAGTAAAAACGACAATCTGAAAATTTGAAAACCTGAAAATTCGAAAATCCAAAAACGAACTAACTAATAATAATAACTATTACTAACTATTAAATTATAGGTATTGGAAATTCCTTTTAAATTTTGCTGTTAGTGAACATAACGAATACAAATTTATCCAAAGTTACAAATTATCCCAAATAACGAATGCCACATCTAAACGAATGAAACGTAACAAATTAATAATAATAAATAATAAAACATTTTTATTATAATTATTTATTATTATTAATTTGCAATGTTCCATTCGTTTAGATGCGGCATTCGTTTTTTGGATTATTCGTAACTTTGGATAAATTTATATCACTTTCAACAGCCAAATTTGAAAGGAAATTTCAATACCTATAATTTAATAGTTAGTTATTATTTCGGATTTTTGTTCTTATTTTCGAGTGTTCAGAGTTTTGAGTTTCAGATTTTCGAATTTCAGAATTTTCTAATTTTTTTATTTTCTAATTTTGGATTTGTACGAATTATCAAAATAATGAATACCGAATCTAAACATTTGGAAATATAACAAATTCAAATTTTTTCGAAAATACAAATTTATTAGAAATAACGAATTTTAATCATAACGAATGACCCGAAAAACAAAGGAAAAAAAATTAATGAAACTAAAATGATTTTTTTTTTGGCAGTGCATATACTGTATCTATAATATGCTACCCCATCATGGTCAATGCCAGGCTTGCTAGCCTACGCTGCTCTAATATTTAAAAAAAAATAAAAAATCTCAGTCTTTACAGTGTACAATAAAATGAAGTTCCACAACAGAGGACATTTCTAAACTTACATTTTTCACCATTTCAGAAACATAGTCGTTTGCACTTATTCAGTAAGAATACTGCTGAATGTTTTTTCTGAAGACAGTTGAAGTCGCTTATTCTGATTTACCGTATGAGCCCTTCGTGTTCATACATCAGATTTGACTTAAATGAATTCTGTGCATCTGCTGAACAAAGCTTATGTCAGGATCAAAACAGAAACATAAAAGCTCCTGATAAGGCTGTGTGAATGCAGAATTGGCTCAGAATCACCTTTTTATTGGCTTTTCCCAGTTGGTTCTCACTTCTGAAATCCATTATGGCCAATGCAGGTGGTCAGTTATGTAGCCATGATAGAGAGATCAACAGATAAATACTTTGCTCTGCAGGATTACCATCTGCTGCGGGGAGCAGCGGGTTTGTACACGTTTTTTCTTTGTTATGCAAATTGCTTGAGATTTCTCTGTTTTTTTTTTTTTTTTTTTTAATGTAAAGTACAATATGTGTTTTGTTTTTTTCTATCTATGAATTAACCAGGGGAGATAGTGAGATCAAAGAGATTTATTGCATAATATGGAACACTATAGACTTGTATTTAACCAGTTCTGCTCTCGTAATTATAAACCCTCTATGGACCACAGAATTTTTTACGATTTCTTCTATAGACATATTGATTCAGTGACAACTTTGCCTTTACATAAAATAAAAAGGTATGATATACGCTATATTACAAAAAGTACTGGGACACCTGCCTTTACACACATGCATTTTAATGGCATCCCAGTCTTAGTCCATAGGGTTCAATATTGAGTTGGCCCACCCTTTGCTGTTATAACAGCTTCAACTTTTCTGAGAAGGCTGTCCACAAGGTTTAGGAGTGTGTCTATGGGAATCTTTGAGCTTTCTTCACTGGCCTGCACATAATCCTGACCTCAACCAGATAGAACACCTTTGGGATGAAAAAGAATGGAGACTGCGAGCCAGGCTCTCTCAGCGAACAACAGTGCCTAACCCCACAAATGCGCTTCTGGAAAAACAGTCAAACATTCCTATAGACACACTCCTAAACATTGTGGACAACCTTCCCATAAGAGTTGAAGCTGTTATAGCTGAAAAGGGTGGGCCAACTCAATATTGAACCCTACAGACTAAGACTGGGATGCGATTAAAATTCATGTGCGTGTAAAGGCAGGTGTCCCAATACTTTTGGAAATATAGTGTATATTGTGTTTTCGGAACAAACAAGGTATTCTTTTGGCAATATTGTGTTCAAAAATAATTTTATTTTCAATAAAAAAACAATTGTCAAAATTTGAACAAAAAAAATAATATTTTTCTAATTTGGCTAGTATTCTTTTTAAAACAAGAAGTATTCATGTCCATAAAAAGTGCACATTCTATTCTATAATTTCTTGTGTAAAATGACAATCACATTTTTTTTCTACTACAATGCATAGCAAAATTTTATAGAAATTAAATAGAATAAAATAAATATTTTCTTTACAACAAAAAAGGAGACTTTCAGGCCTCATCCCAGTAATATAGAAAAATAAATAGGTACAAACTGGAGAAGAGTCTCCTGCTCCCCATAAATATGGACTATAGAGGCACGGCATCAGAGACAGCAGAAATTGAGATAAAATATACTCTTTATTTAAATAATAATAATAAAAGGAATAAAAACAACAATATTGTGTACCGTAAGTATTAGGCCCCGTACACACGACCAAACATGTATGCTGAAACTGGTCCGCGGACCAGTTTCAGCATACATGTTCGGTCGTGTGTAGGCGCGAGCGGGCCGAATTCCAGCAAACATTTGCCCGCCGGGCCTTTTCCCAGCAGACAAATATTCCTGGACGTGTTTTAAAACCGTCCGCTGGAATCCTGCCCGCTCGGACATGTACGGTCGTCAGTACAGACCTACCGTACATGTCCGAGCGCCCGCCGTCCCTCGCATGCGTCGAATGACTTCGACGCATGCGTGGAAGCCTTTAAATGGCAGGCCCCCCCACGTCGCCGCGTCATCGCCGCGTCATAGTCGCGGCGACGATGCGGACACGCCCCGCGTATTGTTTACGAGCGGACTTCTGTACGATGGTTAGTACAGCCATCGTACAGAAGCCCTCTGGCAGACATGTACGGTGAAAACGGTCCGACGGACCGGTTTCATCGTACATGTTTGCTCGTTAGTACACGGCCTTAGAGAAACAGAACCCATGTAATGGCTGCATTAGTTTCCTTTTATTATAAGTGCAAAACCGTGCAAGAAATGTAAAAAAAAATAAACAACAATGTTAATTACCGGTAAATGCTAATTAAATATCCTCTAAAGTAGGTCCAATCGCAATACAAAAAATATATCCAATTATGTAGCCATTCATTTTGGTAAGACTCCATTCACATTAGTGGCTGAATAGTTTTTGGCATTAAATAAGTCGGACTATTGAAGATATTTTTTGTATTGCAATTAAAAGGACGCTTAATTAGCATTTAATTAACATTGTTGTTTAATTTTTTACATTTCTTGCACGGTTTTGCACTTTTTTCATGCTTACTACAGCGCTGCACATTTTATATGATTATCGTTTATAGCAGGGGTCTCCAAACTTTTTAAACAAAGGGCCACTTTATTGTCTTTTAGACTTGGGAGGGCCGGATTGTGGCCAGCAGGGGCAGAAAATGTCACGGGCCCGGCATCAGTGAGAATAAATATGACCTCAGGGTTGGTGGTCAATAGGAGTATTCCCCCCTATTAGTAGTAGTATGCCATCATTGGTATCCGTGGAAGATATAGGGCCAGATTCTCAGAAAAACGCCTATCTTTAGGCGGGCGTATCGTATCTCAGATACACTACGCCGCCGTAACTTAGAGCGGCAGGTCCCGTATTCTGAAACGTCTTCCGCTCTAAGTTACGGCGGCGTAGTGTATCTGAAACAGCGTAAGCCCGCCTAATTCAAACTAGGCTGGTAGGGGGCGTGCTGTATGTAAATGTTTTGTGACCCCACGTAAATGACGCTTTTATTGAATGGCGCATGCGCACTCATGCTCAGTATCATGTCGATTTTTCAAATTAAATTGCGCCCGCTCAATGCCTAGACTACGTGAACGTAACTTACGTCCAGCCCCATTCACGGACGACTTACGCAAACAACGTAAAACGTGAAAAGTTTGACGCTGTTCCGACGTCCATACCTAACATTGCTACGCCTCATAGAGCAGGGGTAACTTTACGCCCAAAAAAGCCTTATGGAAACGACGTAAAAAAATGCGCCGGGCGCACGTACGTTCGAGAAACGGCGTAACTAGCTCATTACCGTATTCGACGCGTAAATCGACGAAAGCGCCACCTAGCGGCCAGCGTAAATATGCAACTTAGATAAGACGGCGTAAGAGACTTACGCCAGTTGGATCTAAGACAAATCTATGCGTAACTGATTCTAAGAATCAGGCGCATAGATACGACGCCTCACACCCAGAGTTACGACGGCGTATCTGGAGATACGCCGGCGTAACTCCTACGAGAATCTGGCCCATAGTGTCCTATTGGTGTCAGTGGGGGGAATAGTGCCTCATATCAGTGGAAGAAATTGTGCCCCAAGGGCCGCATCAAGGCTAGCAAAGGGCCACATCTGGCCCTAGGGCCGCAGTTTGAAGACCCCTGGTTTATAGGACTGAGAATATTGCCTGTTTTTGCTAGCAGCTTTGCACATTTTTTATGTTTTGGTATAGCGCTCACCTTTTTTATTTTTTTGTGTTCATGGGCTCTATGGGCTTAATTCACTAAACAATATCACATGTGATATTTGGGTCACATGACACATTTAATCAGAATAATTATTGTTTAGTGAATTGAGTGCCATACCTTCTTAATAAAACACTTAGATATTTGTACTCAGATGGAGCAGTTTTTGTAGTAGAATTGAGCTGCTAAGATCTAGTCTAATGAGATGACTACCAGAAAATTTGTATATGTCCTGGTAGCAAAAGTGAAAAGATTTAGCCTTTAGCAATCGGCAGTGGTACATACACTGCGCTAAAGAGCTCTGCTACTGGCAATGGAAGAAAAGAAAAAAGATGTAAGATCAGGACATGTGGCTTTTTCTGGCATGTTCCCTTCTTCCAGCACATCTTGTACTGGTAATTGAAAATATTTAGACCGTGAAGAGGCCAAGATCATTCTTCAGACAATTATTTATTTTTATTGAATCTAAATGACATCTAAAAATACCAGCTTTTTGGAAATGTCATTATTGGGTTTGAGTTAGTGATTCAAGGTAAATGTCAGTCTAGTAGCATTGCCTGGCTCACTGCTTGCATCCATCTTTGCAAGGTTCCTGACCACTACTAATGAGCACTGGTTAGAGACACAGGGCCAGATTCACAAAGGACTTACGACAGCGTATCTACTGATACGCCGTTGTATGTCCGAATGAGCGCCGTCGTATCTATGCGCCTGATTCTTAGAATCAGTTACACTTGAATTCGGCCAAGATACGACTGACGTAAGTCTCCTACGCCGTCGTATATTGGGTGCATATTTTCGCTGGCCGCTAGGGGCGTTTCCGTATATTTCCGCGTCGAATATGCAAATGAGCTAGATACGCCGATTCACGAAAGTACTTGCGCCCGGCGTATTAAAATACGCTGTTTACGTAAGGCGTACAACCGGCGTAACTTTACCCCTCATAAAGCAGGGGTAAGTCATGTTAAGGTATGGACGTCGGAAACGTCCGAACAGCGTCGTATTTTACGTCGTTTGCGTAAGTCGTACGTGAATGGGGATGGGCATAGGTTACTTTCACGTCGACTAAGCATTGAGCCGGCGTAACTTAGGGAGAAAATTCGGCGTGATACTGAGCATGCGCCGTTCGTTAGGCGCGTCATTTACGTGGGGTCATGATTCATTTCCATACAACACGCCCCCTACCAGCCTACTTTGAATTAGGCGGGCTTACGCTGGCCAATTTACGCTACACCGCCGCAACTTATGGAGCAGTGCTTTGTGAATACTGCACTTGCCTGTCTAAGTTGCGGCGGCGTAGCGTAAATACGATACGCCCGCACAAAGATGCGCCCAGATACGTGAATCTGGCCCACAGTGAGTAACACTACCTGTGATTATAGTTGCCAATGCCATTAAAAATCCCCACTACAGTTCCCAGATCAGCAGCTGACCTTGATTAAGAGCAAAAGAGGGGGAGGAACAAAGAAAAAGGGAGAGAAAGAAGAAATTAGGATAGAGAAAGATAAGAGAGAAAGAAAGGAGAACAAAGAGAAAGAGTGGTACATCCTAAAATTTACCATAAGTGGTTTTAATACTGTACGAGTGGAAGGGACTGGGGGAGTGCTAAATATTTGTGGGTTAGGGGCACAAATTGCTTGTCTTGCCTTGGGTGCTGAACTCCCACACTACAAAAATAATTTTACTGTTAGGGGTCCCCAAAACTTTGGAAATTTTATCAAGGGGTCATGACACTAGAAGGTTGAGAACCACTGCTCTAGTATGTGTGCTAGAATTAGATCAGGCAAACCATAATCTGACTCACACTGTAAATCACACTGTAAATCTGTGAGTCTTAATTGGGTCAGGGTTAATGGAAGTTCAGGGCTGGATGACTCATCCTGTCAGCTCTCTGGTGCCTCCCCCTGGTCTGGAAGGTTGGAGAACCTTCTAGTATTAGAGGGTGGGGGTTAAGAGGAGCTGCCCTGAATATATAAGGTGCCTCGGCCAATTCCCAGAGATGGGCTGGCAGGGAAGAGAGAATACCTCATAAATAGACACGGGCCATGCCAGCAGGTAGAGTCGGGTGGAAGATGGAGATGCAGTGTTGAGGAGGCTGTCAGTGGCCCTAAGGGATACCCCTTAGTCTGGGGGGGGGGGTGTCCTGCCTTGGACCAGGCCTCAGGTGCTGGAAGGATCCTGCCAAAAACACACAGGAGAAGGTCTTTCTGGAGGCATGGGAGCAAGAGAGGACAGAGTGAGTAGTTCAACACTGTGGGGATTAAAAAAGAGGGAGGATTGCTGCATGTAGCCAGTCTCTCTTAAAGTCAGCGGTGTGCTTAAGTCTTCTATCCTTTCCCTGGGAGATCTCCTGAGAGTCAGCTGGGTGGTTTGAGGTAGAGTCAGTTGGGTGGACTGGTGTAAAGAGGCAGCTGCAGCCAGGTGGGCTAGCACTGCCTGAAGAAGTGGTGATGGGATCAATGACCACAGAGGAAGCAGGAGGAAAGGTTACATGCTGTATCCTTTCATATGTGCTACACTTAAGGGACTTGAGTTCCTGCCTGTAATAGGCTGTTACTGTTACTGATCTGATAAGGAGTCTATCAGATCCTTCAAGTGTGAATCAGCAGAAGCTGGAAAACACATAAGTCAAGTGTATGCAGGAGGAAATTGAAGAAGAGTATATATTATTATTATTTATTATTATTATACAGGATTTATATAGCGCCAACATATATGAAGGCATATCTTCATTATCAGGCATAACTAAATTTGAACACCATCTGTCCCAACAAAGGTTAAAGGTTTAGGGGCTGGGCATTGCATGTTGAGGACAGACTTGGGATATACTCACTCTAACATTGTTCAAAAAACCTTGCAGTCAGCCATGACACCTCCTTCTGAGAAACATCAACAAGGTAATAAATATTAAAAAATATTTAAAAAAAATGTGGGTATGCTATGCGAATGGGAACATACAGCATAACAAATACATAGAGGTTTTTTTTTCAAATTTGACAGCAAAAGTGCAAATTTCCTTTAAAGTGATATTAAAGGTTCAGGTTTTTTTGTAATAACAAACATGTCATACTTACCTCCACTGTGCAGTTTGTTTTGCACAGAGTGGCCCCCGATCCTCCTGTTCTGGGGTCCCACGATGGCTCTTGCGGCTCCTCCCCACATTAGATAACCCCCTCTGAGAAGCTCTCTCCAAAGGGTGTTACCTTGCAGTCGCTCTCCTGCGTCATACACTGGGTGTCCATAAATGCAGAGTGTATGACTCGGTCCCACCCCCGATGCCCGCGTCATTGGATTTGATTGACAGCAGCGGGAGCCAATGGCTGCGCTGCTGTCAATCTATCCAATGAAGATCCAAGAACCCGTGGAGAGAGCGACACCGGATCGCCCCCACAGAAATTCGGGGCACAGGTAGGTAAAACGGGGGGCCAGACACTGCAAGATGTTTTTTCACCTTAATGCTGCCGCATACAGCGCGTCACGAGTTGCCGAAAGAAGCCGAACGCCGGTGTGGCTCTATACGGCGCCTGCGCACCGACGTTCGGCTTCTTTCGGCAACTCGTAATGCGCAGTATGCGACGGTCGGAAGCCTGTCAATCAATTAGGAACGCCCAGTCTCGCAGAAGACATACCCGGAAGCGGCGGTGAAAATACGGTATGTACGGGGGAAAAAAAAAAACAGCCGATTGTCATTAGGACAACTCGGCTAAATGTAATGTTAAAAAAATTTTTTTTGGGTGAACCTCCACTTTAAGAATAAGTGTACAATAGCTTCCGGCTGAGAAAAGAGCCAAACAGAGAATGCTTTCATGGAAAAATGATGTACAGATGAGATGTGGTATGTGTTCACATTACTCTCAGTGACCTTTAGAGAGAAATAAAAGCAGCTTTGTAAATGGATTTTGAAGACCCTCCAAGGTAAAACTTTAGCATCTATAAAAGCCTTTTGCTCCTGATCCATGCTTGCGATTGCACTCACCTTACGGTATATGTAAGCGAACCCTTCAAAAGTGTTCATTGACCAAGCTCAGGAGACTGTAATCAGGATGGTAGAGGGATGATCTGGAGTGTTTTGTATCAACTAGAGTGGGTCATGTTGGCGGATCTAATTTTATGGCAAAACCAGCATAAGCACAACTTGTTTAGTAATATAATTCAATTCAATATTTCACTACATTTCATAGCCTTCAAAACACGTCACAAATGCATCATAGCTGAACAACACGAACACTACCATAGTATGGATCAAATGGGCATTTATGTTTTGAGAGGATGCTGCTGGGCTACATTTTAACTAGCTTCCGTTCCTATATATTCCCATGACTCCAGTAGTGAGATCCTTTTACTGTATCCAATCAACATAATGGTTGCTCAATTGCCACCTAAACATGTGCATTCGTTTTCGTCCGAATGCATTTTCGTTCGAATTTTGGGTATTTTCATTATCGTTTTAACAAACGAAAACGAACGTGCAGAATCCGAAATCCGAAAGATCCGACATAAAAAAAATGCTTTTTTTTTTCATTTTCGTTGCTACAACAGTTCGATATAGATAGTAGATTCGACATGATGCTGACAATAGCAATCTGTGTCTATCGAACCTGTGGTCGAATGTGCCTAACCTTAACTCTATTAGTCCAAGATTATTCTACATAGAGAGAAAAGATTTGACATTATAGAGACAGTGTTGGGGTAGACCATTCGACATGAACGATTCGACGAAGCAGCGAAAAACATACAAACGTCGAATTTGTCATTGAAGGCTTATGGTGTCTGTCAAAAGTTCTAAGAAGATTCGACAAGCAGCTAAACTGTACGCTATAGAAGAATTTGAATGTTGGTGGACTAGTATTAATAATTTATAAATAGAATTATTACTAGTCATACAACATTAGAATTCTTCTATAGCTTGTAGGCGGACCATTCGACCGGAAATGTACAATTCGACGTACAGTTTAGCTGCTCCGTCGAATCTTCTTAGAACATTCGACAGACACCGTAAGCCTTCAATGACATATTCGACCTTAATTCGGATTTTCGGACGAATGCATTTTTTAACTAAACAAAATAAATAAAAACGAATTTCGGGAGTAACTAAATACATTTATTTTTCGGACGAAAACAAAATTCCGACACAAAATATTTCAGTGTGCACATGTCTATTGCCACCAGGGACATTCAGGATAATTTATAAAGAGTGTTGAGTTAAGAATTCTGACCTGCCTCCACACAACAAATGTTGGTACAAGCAAGAACATGCACCATATGTGGCGGTGCATTAGGGTCAGAATTTCCAAATGCGCAGTGTCCACCGCGCTTCCTCCTGCCACTGCAGTTGTCATGCCAACAACACAGCAATGGGAGTTTTGGATCTGGGTGCTACACTAGTAGTCACAGAGACTAGTTCCCCATCAGTTCTGGTCTGCTTGTGATTGCAAAACCAAACCAAAGAAATTCCCAGCTCAACACATCGAGCCTGCAAACAACCAAATTATCCTGTCCAACATCATGTGTTTTGCAAATACATACGTAAACTACAGAGCCCCATCACGGAACCCCAGTATTTTATGTAGTCCTAATTCTAAATTTGGAGAGCCTCCGCAGTGGAAGCACTTGCATTTTAATGGATAGGCAGAGGGCATATGAGTCTGGAGGGGGCCCACCCCTCCTTAAAGGCACAGGAGCACACTGGACACCCAACATAGACCCCCTTTGGCAGCAAAGGTGTCCAGAGTGTCCCCTCACCAATATTTCAACAGTACAAACAAATGGGCACTGTTCTCACCTATAACTGGTCTTTGCAGCAAGGAGCACATGGAAGGGCAACGCATTTTTCAGGAATGTGCCATTTAACTTAGAAGGTCATTTTACTCCAGTGGGGGGTGGGTTGGTCATTCTTTACACACAAGTTCTATATTACTACAGCCAAAACTTGTAAGATCTCAGTCCCACATCAGATCTGCCATTAAGCATGTTCCTGAACCTAGTCTGCCACACCGCAAAAAGCGATCGGGACTCCGTGTCGAAACAGCATCTTTAGTATAAGTATCCTTGTTCTATTTTGTAATATTATCTGTAATGGTCATTGTTTTAATAAATGTTATACTTTTAAGTATTTGTGTGATCTCACTTTGCACATATCGAATGCAACCCCAAAAACGTGACCATGACAAAACATTATGGTGCCAGAAGTGGGGTGTGTTGGACCTGTGCCGACTAGAGATACGAATAATAATATAGAATTGTGCTAGACTGTTTGTGCTGGGTTTAATGTTGTTTTTGTATTGTACTCCACAGCACATTCAGAAAGAGTAGAAGATTTATCAGATACTTAGCTGGTTTAATTGAGATGCATATAGGTGATCAAGTGTGAGCTCATTCCTGTGTTGGGTGAACCCCATTTTGCTTGCAAAATTCTTGTGGTTTTAAAAAAAAAAGTGGGCAAGGGTCTGATGTACAAGAGAATGGTTGTATTGACAGGAAGCTTCAAATTGTGATAGTTAAAAAATCATTGGATTGCAGGCAGTTTCAGAGCAATGAGCTTTTTAGAGGCTTGGAAATGATAAGCTGATGCTCATATTGTGATTACTACAATAACATAAGATATGTGTGTATGTCTGAATCTAAACATTGAGTTATTTGTGTTTTGTTTGTAGCTAGTCAAGGTTGAGGAAACGTTACTTGTATGAAGACATTATAAATGTGTATTGTTTTTTTCTGTAGTAAATGTGACAATGTTACCTGAATTAGGATAGAAAGTAAGGCTTCATTCAGACAAGGCGGACTCCATCTCTCCGTTGATCTCCGCTGAGCTGGCGGATGACAGGTCTCTCTCTGCTCACTGAGCGGGGAGGGGCTTGTGGAGCGCCGTTGCCTCCTATGGAGAGATCTGATGAAAACGGACAGCGTGTCCGTTTGCATTAGATCTCACCCGATCTGATCCGGCCATGGACGGATGCCGACGTATCGCCATATGTCTGATTTTAGCGGATCCGATCGGACATGTCACCGCTGACATCCGACGCTCCATAGGCTTGCATGGAGCGGCCGTTCCGGTCCGCCGACAAAACTGACAGGCGGACCTGAACAGTCTGACCGTGTGAAAGGGGCCTAATGCTAAGTACAGCTGATTTGTATAATATGTTTTGCTGCTTATGTTTGAGGATCTAAGTGAGTTTAACATTAGAAGGATTATACTGTAGGTACTGAAACTGAAACAGACGAGGCAGAGTCTGCAGATATTCCCCCTCACAAGCCAGCTTAAAAAATTGTGTAAAGCACATATTTTTGGCCATCTAAGAAATGTGTATAACGTGTATGTTTAAATGTGAGTTCATAAGAAAATTGAGATTCTCATTTTAGCCAGAATTGTGCAGCTCTACTGTATATAGCCAGGTATCGGCTGTGTTGCTATCTCCATTCAGAGACACTTCTTCTAATGCTATAAATGGAGCGCTTTTCCTCTAGTGCTCAACCAGGAGGTAATCACATCACTGCCTGAATGCAGAGGAAAGGTTATTAACTAACAGCAGAGATTTGTGGGACATGTAGTCTGGTCATCTGAAGTTACCATAGACTTTATACTGTTTAAACAACAAATTCCAGAGTGTTGAAAGACTAAAAGATGTCTGGGCAAGCAGGTAAATTGGACTGTTCTGGAATGGCTCGCTCTCTTGAGACACAGACTTTAGGGCCCGGATTCACAAAGGACTTACGACGGCGTATCTCCAGATACGACGTCGTAAGTCTGAATGTGAGGCGTCGTATCTCGGCACCTGATTCAAAGAATCAGATACGCCAGAATTTCTCTAAGATACGACTGACGTAAGTCTCTTACGCCATCGTATCTTAGGTGCATATTTACGCTGGCCGCTAGGTGGCGCTTTTGTTGATTTCCGAGTCGAATATGCAAATGAGCTAGATACGCAGATTCACGAACGTACTTGCGCCCGGCGTATTAAAATACGTTGTTTACGTAACTTTACCCCTAATAAAGCAGGGGTAAGTCATGTTAGGTATGGACGTCGGAAACGTCGGAACAGCGTCGTATTTTACGTTGTTTGCGTAAGTCGCTCGTGAATGGGGGTGGGCGTAGGTTACGTTCACGTCGACTAAACATTGAGTCAGCGTAAGTTATGGAGAAAATTCGACGTGATACTGAGCATGCGGCGTTCGTTAGGTGCGTCATTTACGTGGGGTCACGATTCATTACCATACAACACGCCCCCTACCAGCCTAGTTTGAATTAGGCGGGCTTACGCCGGCCCATTTACGCTACGCCGCCGTAACTTAGGGCGCAAGTTCTTTGTGAATACGGTACTCGCCTCTCTAAGTTACGGTGGCATAGCGTATCTAGGATACGCTACGCCCGCACAAAGATACGCCCTCCTACGTGAATCTGGGCCCTGAGCTGTAAGAGCTAGAGGTTATCAAGCCGGGTGCTGTTGGCGGGCACTTCAGTATAGGCAGTGTGATTGGCACAGGGCCAATCAGCACTGTCCAGACAGAGGGTCAGGAGTCATGTAACCGCATAGGACAATTAGGGAGGGTGCTCGGTCGGACACTGATAGAAGTCTCACGACTTCTATATACTGCTGATGAGAAAAGGTATTTAGTAGTTTATATTTGCTAAAGTAATTACATTTCCATGTTCTGTGTACTGTGAGAGACCAGATATAGTAAATGCAGGATCCTGGGTTTAGTTACACTTTAAGCCAATCATATCATTCATTAAGGAAAAATTTCATTTTATGTCTACTTATAGTCATTTGTTTTGGTTAATATTATAGTCCTAATTAGAGATAATCATGTTTTTGCAATGAATGAAGTTTTTAAAAGTAAGTTCATTAAAATAAGGTGCTCTAAATATTGATATATACTTTGTTATATCTCACACTATATCTCACTTGAGATTTTATAACATTTTCTTGGTAAATCGTTATGAAATGAAAGGTTTCCATGACCGGTTTTCCTCAATCCTTCCCGATTGCTTGGGTGTTAAACTGGCATGTAGGAGTATGGTGACACATACGCATGGATTTTCTCACATACTGGGGTCAGTGTAGAGAAGTGCCAGTTAGCCTACCAGAATGTAAGATAGGAGGCATCCAGTAGGTGGCTGGAGAGGTGATAAATGTCTGGGAGGCCTGAGCAGAATGTTCTTTCCCTCCAGGGAGGATTTTGGTTCTCCTGGGGCTGCTGACCCTGGAGACAGCTTTACTGAGGTAAGAAATAGCAGTCTAGGCCTCAGCAGCTGCTGGGCTGTGGGCCTGGAATAAAATTGCCACTGGATGTTTGTTGGTGGGCACTGTACTGAAGTTCTGGTTTAGAGAAAGGTCTTGTAATCTCCTTATTGAGGATCTTGCTGAGAATTCTTGGTGGAAGAGAGACCCTGGGACAGTGTAAGTAAAGACCTTGCTGTGGATTACTAGTTTTGCCAGTGCCATGAAGGAACTAAGTGCCAGGAGTGGCTACATGAACCGCTGCTGTAGGGTTCTAGATCTACTGGCCATTCCAGAAAAAGCTGCTATTAGAAGATTAGTGCGAAGTTTGTCCCTCCATTATTGCTATTGATCATTTTAGAGTATCCTGCGACTCTTAACCCCTCTCCTGTTAAAGTTCTTTGGCAATAAATACTAAAAAGACATCCCCTAGACCAGGAGTAGGCAACCAGTAGCCCTTCAGCTGTTGTGGAACTACATTTTCCATGAGGCATTGCAAAGCTGGCAGTTACAATTACTCCCAGAGGCATGATGGGACTTGTAATTCTGCAACAGCTGGAGGGCCCCAGGTTACCTACCCCTGCCCTAGACAGAGCCTTAATTGTCGGTGTGCAACTGCATAGTACTGAGCTTGTGTGACTTGTATCTTTTTTACGACTTTGGGAGAACCGGTTTCTATTTCCAGCAGCCCCACTGGGGTAAGTTCTGCACATCTTACCTCACCTCTCACCCTAACTATTCCTCCCTCTTTTCACTACTCTCCCCACCCCCAATTTGCTCGGTATCCTCCGCTCATTTCTCTTCTGCTGAGCCTGAAATGCTTTTTATTCATATTGAGAGTGACCTAATATTACACATTTAACGGCACATGCGTATGCTTCAGAATTGTCCAGATGCTTGCCCTTTTGATACCTCTATATTATACTAGATACCAGGGGAGGACTGACCATTGAGGCACTCGGGCACTGCCCGAGGGCCCCATGCCACTAGGGGGCCCCATCAGGGTTGCCAGGCTCAGTAAAACCAGGGACAGTATGCAAAAATCTGTGTTTTTTTTACATCTGTCCCTGATATGTCCGAAAACCGACATGCTTTTGATGTGAAAATCCCGAGATTTTAGCTGCCCCGCCTCTGTACTGCCTCCTGGCGTGGTGGCCATCTGTAAGCCCAGGGGCCCCATAATCTTCTATTGCCCGGGGGCCCCATGAGTTGTCAGTCCGCCCCTGCTAGATACACGTTATGGTAACTAAACTGTAAAAATGTTATTTAAATATTAGTTTAAAACATCTGGAAAAAAATGGGAAAAAAAAACATTCCGACCGGAAAACCGCTCCTGTGGGCCAGTTGATAACCTCCCATGGCTTCCAATACCAAGTCCATGCTGAGAACAAGATCTCTCTCAACTCCTAAACTCATTGCCTCAATCTCCTGACGTATGACAAACTTACTGAGCAACATACCAGTATGGATGTCACACCTCTTCCTCATTTGCAATCTTTCTAAAACTGAGCTTGTAATATTTCCTCCTCCCCGATCCTCCCCTCATTACTTTACCATTGAGATCAACGGCATAACCATTGTCCCTCCACATGCCAGGGTTCTAGGTGTAATCCTAGACTCTGACCTCTCCTTCATCCCCCACATCCAATCACTGGTTAAATCTTGACGCCTTAACCTCCACAACATTGACAGAATTTGCCCCTTTCAAACTAATGACACCACAAGACAACTTATTCACTCCTTGGTTATTTCCTGTCTCGGCTACTGCAACTCCCTCATTACCGGCCTACCTTTACACAGGCTATCCCCCTTCAGTCTATTATGAATGCTGCTGCCAAACTAATACACATTGCTAACTGATCCGTGACTGCTGCCCCTCTCTGCCAATCTCTTCACTGGCTTCCCCTACCCCATTTTATAAAATTCAAAATACTAACCACAACATTCAAAGTCATCCACAACATCGTCCCCAACTTCATCTGCAGATATCACCCAAATCGTCCTCTCCGCTCCTCCCAGGACCTCCTTGTCTTCTAGCTCCCTTGTTACCTCCTCCCATGCTCACCTCCAGGACTTTTTTCAGAGCATCTCCCATCCTCTGGAACTCCCTGCCCCAGTATGTCCGGTCATACTCTACATGAGTCACCTCTATCAGATCATCCCCTGCAGCTATTACCTCTTGTACCACCTCCCCCCCCCCATTATTTTGTAAGCTCCATGGGCAGGACCCTCCTATATTGAACTGTATTGTAATTGTACTGCCCCCTTTCTATTGTACAGCGCTGCGTAAACTGTTGGCGCTATATAAATCCTGTATTATAATAATAATAACACTTTTGGTAGTTAGGTAGTGCACTTTTATAGAGGTCTATATCTCAGACGAAGAAGAATGCATTTGAATAGTAATAGGGGAAGAGGGATTTGTTTCCAATATAAGGACGGTTCCTCCAAATCAGGGACAGTTGGGAGCTATGGGCCAGATTCACAGCGGAGATACGACGGAGTATCTCAGATACGCCGTCCTATCTCCCAGAGTATCTATGCGACTGATTCATAGTATCAGTTACGCATAGATATCCCTAAGATCCAACAGGTGTAATTGTTTTACACTGTCGGATCTTAGGAAGCAGTACCACCGCCGCCGCCTCTGGGGGGAGTTTGCGTCGTAAACCAGCGTCGGGTATGCAAATTAGGAGTTACGGCGATCCACAACGGTTTTTCGCGTTCGCCATGTCGCCGCTAGTCTAGTTTCCCGTCGCAAAGTTAATCGTCGTTTTGGGTGCCTTAACTTTACACAGCAAACGTATTGCTGTATAAAGTATGGCCGTCGTTCCCGCGTCGAAATTTAAAATTTCACGTCGTTTGCGTAAGACGTCCTGGAATACGGAAGTACGCTACGCACGTCGCCGATCGAAAAAATTACGTCAGTTCGCGCAAAGCACGGCGGGAATTTAGAAACGGAGCATGCGCAGTAGGTCCGGCGCGGGAGCGCGCCTAATTTAAATGGCACATGCCCCTTTAAATTACGCGTGCTTACGCCGGAGGCCGCCAGCGTAGGTTTTCATTGCAAGTGCTTTGTGAATCAGGCACTTGCGATGAAAACTTGCGGCGGTGTAACGTATCTACGATACGTTACGCCGCGCACTTCTACGTGAATCTGGCCCATAGTCTTCCTGTCTGGTGAATTTGCTGTCAGCAGAATAGGAAATAAGGGGAAATCCTGGATAGCAGTAAACCTTGGCAGGCATTCAAGATCTTCCCCATTGTATCAAAAAATAAGAAAAAACATTTTGGCGGCACATACTCTTATCCAATTAGGGTCATTCTGTTACCAGTGTTGAGTTAAAAAATAGGCGTAATGTATCTCGGGCTCTGTTACAATAATAAGTCAATACAGCTCCAATTTAGCCACTAATCTCTTTGTGAGAAGTGAAGAACCTGTTGATAGAACACCTACTCCATCTTCCAGTGTGAAAACAAGTCTGAACAGAAGTGACACGAGCCTGCTTTCACTTCAGTGGCTCAGACTACAGGAACACCTCTGCTTTCCTAGAACCACTTGACCTGACAGACTTGACCCACGAAAATACCAGATGCACATGATGAGATGGTTGGTAAAGTGGCAATTTCACCTGACCTTGGGAAATTGTATCAAGCAGCAGCTTTGTTTTCTACTACATCATCGATTTTTCTTTTGTTTCTCCTTTTTTTGAAATGTAATTTAATCAAAATAAGAGCAGTCAGCAAGATTTGCATTTTTTCTTTATGGGGTTAGGGGTAATTAATTCAGTTATTCTGTTCAGCTGCTGCATCAACTTAGGTCCAACAGTCCTATACACCACTGCTCGCCAAAGTGCTGACAGTGTCATAAAAACTAAAAAAAGAAATTGCATTATAGAATATTTAAGATGTAGTCAATTATTTCTCTTCAATTATCCAATTACTTTTGTGCGCTTTGCTGGTAATACGTTTGAGTGACGGAAAAGACTAAGGGGCAGATCCACATACATTTGCGTGGGCGCAGCGTATGTGAGATACGTTAGGCCGCTGTAACTTACTTTGCAAATCTTTGAATCCTGAAAGAATTTGCGCCGTAAGTTACGGCGGCGTAGTGTATCTCTCGCGGCGTAAGGGCGCGGAATTCAAATGCGGCGAGTAGGGGGCGTGTTTCATTTAAACGAAGCGCGTCCCCGTGCCGAACAAACTGCGCATGCCCCTTTCGTCAAAACTCCCAGGGTGCATTGCTCCAAATGATGTCGCAAGGACGTCATTGTTTTCGATGTGAACGTAAATGGCGTCCAGCCCCATTCACGGACGACTTACGCAAACAACGTAAAATTTTCAAAATTATACGCGGGAACGACGGCCATACTTAACATTGAGTACGCCACCAGATAGCAGCTTTAACTATACGCCGGAAAAAGCCAAATGGAAACAACGTAAAAGAATGCGACGGCGTGGATCGTCGGAAATAGCTAATTTGCATACTCAACGCGGATTACGACGTGAACGCCACCCAGCGGCCGCCTGAAAATTGCATCTTAGATCCGACGGCGTACTAAGGCGTACGCCTGTCGGATCTAACACAGATGCCGTCGTATCTTGTTTGGCGGATACCAAAACAAAGATACGACGCGCAAAATTTGAAATTACGCAGCGTAATTTCTTTGAGGATCTGTCCCTAATTGTTTTGGATTAGTTCAAAAGTAATAATATTGCCAAACATAGAGTACAATTCTAAAGGCTTTTTATGGTGTTGGTTTCTTGTCATAGGTTTGATATCTATATCAAACAAAACATGTACATGCTGGGCTTAGAAGGTAGACGTGTATTATGTGCTAATTTTCCCTGTTGTGGAGAGAATGAACTGTTCTTTATAGGAATTTATTTTTAAACATAATTATTTGGATTCCAGGTGAGTCCATTAAAGCAGCAGGACCAAGTAGTTAAAATACATAAACTGTATGAAATACATAGCATGGTGTCACTTAACCAAATTTGAATGTCAGCTTTAAAAAAAAAATACAGTATACAGTGTTTCCTGTAAATCTTTTACCTAGCTCTAAACATGTGAATATTCAATGCCTACTGTCAGTAGGGTAGCTGTCATGAAAGGTTTCACCCGTTGGTGGCGCTGTCGGTCCTGTGGATCGCAGTACTGGTGTCCACCAGCGGGTGTCTTCTAAGGCCTCGTACACACGACCGAACATGTCCGCTGAAACTGGCCCGGCGGACCAGTTTCCGCGGACATGTTCGGTCGTCTGTACGGCCGACCGGACAATTTTCCAGCGGATCGGACAGGTTTCCAGCGGACAAATATTTCTTAGCATGCTAAGAAACATGTCCGCTGGAAGCCTGTCCGTCGGACATGTTCGGTCGTCTGTACGACTCACCGGACATGTCCGCTCGGCCGAAAGCCCTCGCATGCGTCGAAGTGATTCGGCGCATGCGTGGAAGCATTGACCTTCCAGGGTCGCGCACGTCGCCGCGTTCGCTGTCCGCGGGAAATTTGGTCTGATGGTGTGTACAGCCATCAGACCAAAATCCGCCAGCGGACATGTCCGATGAAAACGGTCCGCGGACCGTTTTTATCGGACATGTCCCGTCGTGTGTACGAGGCCTTACAGTCGGTTGCTGTCATGAAAGGTTTCACCTGCGGGTGGTGGCACTGTTAGATCTTTGGGCCACAGTACCAATGTCCACCAGCGGGTGTCTCCTGGCAGTATGGAGCAGACATTACCTCCTGCGATCATGCGTCAGCTGAGTCTGATTGCAGGTGTGTATAAATACCCGGCGAGCATTCACATACTCGCCTTGGTATCTTCCTTGCGCCCTGACCTGAACCTGTTATCTCGGGAACCTGACCTTGTCTCTGTGCCTGATACCTGAACCCTGTGCCCTGTACCCGAACCTGTCCCTCCCGTGACCCTGTTACCTTTACCTTTACCCTGCAGCCTGATCCATCCATCCTCTCCCTGTCCTGTCTGTTCCCTGTCCCCATCTGCTGATCTCCTGTTGATGGGCCTGGCTACGTTTAAGATTGCAGTACTTCCCTTCTATTGTATATAGTTATTTGTTGTTTGTGGTTCACTGATTGGTTGGTTGTTCACCATTTATATTGGAGGTGTTTATATATATATATATCACTTATCTTTAAATAAACGTAATTATTCACTTATATACGTTTTGGTGTCCTCTGTCACAGTTCACACGATTCTAGTCACACCTGTTCATGACAGTAGCATAGCGTGGGGGGGCAGCCAGTGCACTCGCCCCAGGCACAACATTCAGAGGGGCGCATAATTATTACCCCAGACCGAAGTGTTGCAGCTATCCCCGGGAATTTCTCTGCTGGGGCCTATTGCCTCTCCTACACCTCCAGTAAGGCATATCCTGGGTGTTCCTTCACAGCAGCCTATCTCCTCTCCCTCCGTCCCAGGACCCCTCTGGTTCAACACACCACTGCTCCCCAAAGTGCTGACAATGTAATGAAAGCTAAAAAGAATTTGGATTATAGAATTTTTAATATACATTCAATTAGGGATGTCCCAATACCGATACTAGTATCGGTACCGATACCGAGCATTTCCCGAGTACTTGTACTCGGGAGAAATGCTCCGATGCTTCACCCGATACCTGGGCAGTCAGGTGTCAGGTGGTGGGGGGAGTTACAAGTCTTCTCAGTGTTGTCTTCTTCCCTGTGCTGTCTTCTCGTCCCCCATGCCATCTTGTCCCCTCCGTGCTGTGCTCCCCCCCTGCTGTCTTCTGTCCTTCTCCGTGCCATCTTCTCTCCCCCTGAGCCGTCTTCTCCCCCTCCGTGCTGTGCTCTCCCCCGTGCCATCTTCTCTCCCCCCCGTGCCGTCTTCTGTCCAACTGCCTGCTGTGCTCCCCCCGTGCCATCTTCTCTCCCCCTGCCGTCTTCTGTCCCCCTTCATGCTGTGCTCCCCCCCTGCTGTCTTCTGTCCTTCTCCGTGCCATCTTCTCTCCCCCCGAGCCGTCTTATCCCCCTCTGTGCTGTGCTCTCCCCCGTGCCATCTTCTCTCCCCCCGTGCCGTCTTCTGTTCAACTCTGTTCTGCGCTCCCCCCGTGCCATCTTCTCTCCCCCCCTGCCATCTTCTGTCTCCCTTCGTGCTGTGCTCCCCCCGTGCCATCTTCTCTCCCCCCTGCCATCTTCTGTCCCCCTTCGTGCTGTGCTCCCCCCGTGCCATCTTCTCTCCCCCTGTGTCGTCTTCTGTCCAAATCCGTGCTGTGCTCCCCCCGTGCCATCTTCTCTCCCCCCCCCCCCCCACGTGCCGTCTTCTGTCCAAATCCGTGCTGTGCTCCCCCCGTGCCATCTTCTCTCCCCTCGTGCCGTCTTCTGTCCCCCTCCGTGCTGTGCTCTACCCCCGAGCCGTCTTCTCCCCCCTCCGTGCCGCTCTCCCGCCTCAATTTGTCAGGAAGGAGAGCGGAGGTAGGAGCCGCTAAATCCGGCTCCTACCTTTTCCGAATGGACAGAGTCAGTGATCACTGACTCTGTCCATTCACATAACTGAGCATCGTAACCTGTGATTACGATGCTTCAGTTTATGAATGGAGAGAAGCTTTCTCCATTCATTTCAGCTGAGGCTGCAGAGAAAGGGACTGGGGAATCTGTGTCCTTAGTCCCTTTCTCTGTCTTAAAGCGAAGATGTCAGAGGTCTGTTAAGACCCACGATATCTCACCAAAGCCCCCCCAACAGGGCTGATTAAAAAAAAAAATATTGCAATAAATAATTTAAAAAATAAAATGTAAAAAATAATAATAAAAAAAAAAAACACACTGACAATCCACTACAACCCCCCCCCCCCTAAAAAAAAATCACTGTAAAAATAAAAAATAAATAAAAAAGCCACTGTCACACGACAATAAAAACAAGTATCGGTATTCGGTATCGGCGAGTACTTGAAAAAAGTATCGGTACTTGTACTCTGTCTCAAAAAAGTAGTATCGGGACAACCCTACGTTCAATTATTTCTCTTCAATTATCCTGTTACTTTTGTGTAATACGTATGGATGACAGAAAATACTAATTGTTCTGGATTAGTTCAAAAGTAACAAAGTTGCCAAATATAGAGTACAATTCTAAAGGATTTTTATGGTGTTGTTTTCTTGTCATAGGTTTGATATCTAAATCAAACAAAACATGGACATGCTGGGCTTAGAAGGTAGACGTGTATTGTGTGCTCATTATCCCTGTTGCTGAGAGAATGAATTGCTCTTTATAGGAATTTATTTTTAAACTGATAATTATTAGGATTCCAGGTGAGTCCATTAAAGCAGCAGGACCAAGTAGTTAAAATACATAAAACTGTATGGAACTATAAAAAAACTGTGTGAAATATAGCAGCCAGTGTCACTTAACAAAATGTGGATGTCAGTTTAAAAAATAACATATACAGTATTTCCTGGAATAACTTTTACCTAGCTCTAAAGATGAACATTCAATGCCTCCTTAATCCATTTTCCATTTATGATAATCCCCTGCAACATAATCTCACTGCAGGGCACCCAACGTTTCATATTCCTGACATGTGTCTGTATCACCATATACTTCTATTAAAAAGTATCCTGTTCTCTTGGTATTTCTTCTTTTGAGTGAAACAACTGGTAATCCCCCTGCTTTCCTATTTCAAACTGGCCACGCTGGGCATGGAAGCACATTCTTCCCAGCGTAGTGAGTTTTCTGGCTGTGCTGGGAGAACAGCCTGTCTATCCTCCAATGGCCAGGACTTGTGCTATCACTCCCCCCATGCACAGCCATTTACTGGCAAGATCAATGCACTGCTCATTTTCTGCCTCCTGTTGACACACCCCCCTTGCAGTCTCCACCCCCACCTCTCCAAGCCTCCTATGCAGCTGAGAACAGAGGTTATGTGATCATTTAAAAAAAAAAGGTATTGGTTATGTTATTTATTTATTTATTTATATATACACATTTTACCTTGCATTTCTGTTTTTAACTGAATGGTTGTTCCATCACTCATTGTGATGGAATCTGCTTCACAGATCTCAGTTCTATGTAGAAGTTCCTGTTCCATACCCGTGCTCGAGGTTTCTGTGGACTATAATGCCGCGTACACACGACGTTTTTCGGCATGTAGAAAAAACGAAGTTTTTCCAACTTCATCATTAAAACTACTTGCCACGTTGCCTACACACCATCGTTTTTTAAAAATGCTCTAGCAAAGCGTGGTGACGTACAACATGTACGACGGCACTATAAAGGGGAAGTTCCATTCGCCTTGGGGCTGCTTTAGCGGATTCCGTCTTAGTAAAAGACGATTCGCGCTTTTCTGCCTGTTACAGCGTGATGAATGTGCTTACTCCATTATGAACGGTAGTTTTACCAGAACGAGCGCTCCCGTCTCATAACTTGCTTCTGAGCATGCGCAGGTTTTTAACGTCGTACTAGCTCACACACGATCATTTTTTACAACCCGAAAAACGACATTGTTTAAAACGTTGTTAAAAAATGCAGCATGCTCTTAAAAAAAATTGTCGTTTTTCAGAAGCCGAAAAATGATGTGAAGCCCACACATGATCATTTTAAATTACATTTTTTTTAAACAACGTTTTTTTCATGCCGAAAAATGATCGTGTGTACGCGGCATCAGACATTTTTTTCTGAATGCAAGGGTACACTAGCAAATTGGAAATATTAACCACTTCAATACCGGCCCATTGTCATTTGACGTCCACAGATCGGATCTCCCATCCTGGGTGGATGTCAAATAACGTCCTGGGCTTTGCGGGTGAATATCTGAATGATGCCTGCAGCCAGAGGCATCATCCAGATATCCTCTTGTTCAGCCAGCGATTCTGCACAACATAAGAACGATCATAGCGGCGGTTCCACCGCTTGATCGTTCTTACAGGCGGCGGGAGGGGACATCCCCCCCCTCCTGCCGCCATCCGGTGCTTCTCCGGGCTCTCCCGTGCCTTCGGGGGCCCCGGAGAACAAATCATCCAGTGTCGGCAGGAAACATAGAGATGACTGGTGACCAGATGGTCACCAGTCATCTCTATGACCGTCGGAGGACCCGGGCGCGATGTGATGACGTCACTCCCGGATCCCCGTAAGTAAACAAAGCCGCGATTGCGGCTGTAAGCAACTATTCATGAGATCGGTGAATTTTTTTTCACCGATCTCATGGTTTCCAGCCTGGAGGAGAGATGTGGGGTCTTATTGACCCCGCATCTCTCCATAAAGAGGACCTGTCACACATATTTCCTATTACAAGGGATGTTTACATTCCTTGTAGTAGGAATAAAAGTGAAAAAATTTTTTTTGAAAAAAAGTGTAAAAAAAATTAAAAATAAGTAAAAAAATTAATAAAAGATTAAAAAATAAAATTAAACCGCCCCTGTCCCCGGTAGCTCGCGTGCAGAAGCGAACGCACACGTAAGTCAGGCCGACATATGTAAACACCGTTTAAACAACATATGTGAGGTATCGCCGCGTGCGTTAGAGTGCCAGCAACAAATCTAGCACTAGATCTCCTCTGTAAATCTAAACTGGTAACCTGTAAAAATAAATTAAAGCGTTGCCTATGGAGATTTTTAAGTACCGAAGTTTGGCGCCATTCCATGAGTGTGCGCATAATTAAAGCGTGACATGTTGGGTATCCATTTACTCGGTGTAACATAATCTTTCACATAATACAAAAAAATTGGGCTAACTTTACTGTTTTGTTATTTTTTTAATTCATGAAACAATTTTTTTTCCAAAAAAAAGGGTGTTTGAAAAAGGGAGTTTCTAGCAAAAGAATGATGATTTTTACATGTAGGAGAGAAGTGCCAGAATAGGCTCGGTATGGAGGTGGTATAAAAGCCCGGTATGGAAGTGGTTAAATAAATAATAAAGAACATATTTCAGAAAAACAGATGTCCTTCAGGTCTGGATATAAAAAAAAAAGAAGAAGAAATCAAGGTAATTTATATGGAATAGTTTGTTTCGGTCAAACCTGAAAACAAAAACAGAAGGTATACAAGTGAAACAGTCTATGAACCCAGGGATTCTCATTTTATCCAGGAATTTCTATATTGCACAAGGCCACCCTGCTGCTGAAGTCGTGTTATTTGAAATGACACAACATTCAGAGAACACCGTTTTGTAAGACTTTGTTGATACTCACAATAAAGTAAACCTAGTGGATATTTAGGGCTAGATTCACGTAGAATGGCGTAACTTTGTGCGGGCGTAACGTATCCTATTTACGTTACGCCTCCGCAACTTTTACAGGCAAGTGCCGTAATCTCAAAAAAAAGTTGCGGCGGCGTAGCGTAAATAGGCCGGCGTAAGCCCGCCTAATTCAAATTGTGAAGAGGTGGGCGTGTGTTATGTAAATCAGGCTTGACCCGCCGTGATTGACGTTTTTCCCGAACGGCGCATGCGCCGTCTGTGGAATTTCCCAGTGTGCATTGCTCCAAAGTACGCCGCAAGGACGTCATTGGTTTAGACGTGAACGTAAATGACGTCCAGCCCCATTCACGGACGACTTACGCAAACGACGTAACTTTTTCAAATTTCGACGCGGGAACGACGGCCATACTTAACATTGGTACGCCGCACTTACGCCACCATATAGCAGGGGTAACTATACGCCGGGAAAAGCCTAACGTAAACGGTGTAACTGTACTGCGTCGGCCAGGGCGTACGTTCGTGAATTCGCGTTTCTAGCTGATTTACATATTTTGACGCATAAATCAGCGTACACGCCCCTAGCGGCCAGCGTAAATATGCAGTTATGATCCGACGGCGTAAGAGACTTAAGCCTGTCGGATCTAATAGATATCTATGCGTAACTGATTCTAAGAATCAGGCGCATAGATACGACCGGCCGGACTCAGAGATACGACGGCGTATCTGGAGATACGCCGTCGTACCCCCTTTTGAGAATCTAGACTTTTGCCCCGTACACACGATCAGAGTTTCCGTCGGAATAAACTCCAATGGGTTTTTCCAACGGAATTACGTTTAAGCTGTCTTGCATACCCACGGTCACACCAAATTCCGACCGTCAAAAACGTACAACACTACGGTGACGTACAACACTACGACGAGCCTAGAAAAATGAAGTTCAATGCTTCTGAGCATGCAACGAATTGTTTCCGAGCATGCATGTTTTTTTCTCCATCAGAGTTCCATATAGACGAACGTGTTCTCTTTCTAAGTCGGTCAGAATTTCTGATGGAAAAAGTCCGATGGGGCATACACACGGTCGGAATATCCGATGAAAAAATTCCATCTGACTTTTTTTCATCGGAAATTCCGATCGTGTGTACAAGGCATTAGGCGACACTCCCCAACTTTCTGAGATGATTAAAAGAGATTTCTTGCAGTACAAAGATCATAAACAAAGGGCCAGATCCTCAAAAGGGATATGCCGGCGTAACTGCTGTTCCGCCTGCGTATCCCTGTTTCTAACTATGGAACTGATCCACAGAATCAGTTTCCCATAGTTAGACAGAAGATCCGACATGTGTAAGGGACTTACACTGCCGGATCTTAGGATGCAGTACCGCATCCGCCGCTGGGGGCATTTCGTGTCGAAATGCCGCCTCGGGTATGCAAATTAGCACTTACGGAAATCCACAAAGCTTTTCAGCTTCGTTTTTTCTCCGTAAGTTTTAGTTTGCAAACGCAAAATTAGGGCTGCTTTTACAAAGTGTTTACACCATGTAAAAGCAGACCCTTCTGTCCAGCGACGCGATTTTTTTTTTGTTTCGAATTTTTTTTTTTTCGCCGTATCTTTTTTTTTTCCCGACGCAACTTTATTGACCCGTCGCGATCCACAAAGCTCGGCGTAACGTAATTTCGCGCTATGCACGTCGGGAAAATGACGTCACGAGCATGCGCAGTACGGCCGGCGCGGGAGCGCGCTTAATTTAAATGGGAATCGCCCCCATGAAAAGAGGAACACCTTGCGCCGGCGGAATTTAAGTTACACAGCCAAAAATTTCTAGGTAAGTGCTTTGTGGATTGGACACTTAGGTAGAAATTTTAAGGCAGTGTAACTTAAATGGGAAAATTTACGTTACGCCGGATCTTTGTGGATTACCCCCAAAGGGCATATCTCCAGTTATACTGACTATGAAGAATTGATATACAGAAAATGATTGGTTGCACCCATAAGGGCTTTTCACCATTGTTTTTTTTTAAGTGGCTCTTAAAATGACATATAAATAAAAGTTAGAGGTTGGATGAAGTATTTTGGGATGCATTTATATATTAATTGCAGAGCTATTCATCTTGAAACTGCATGTACATTCATTCTGTGTAAATGGGGGAAAAGTATTGTTATTAGGGTATGTTCTCCCCAATCGAATGGTATTCTTCATTCAGAGTGATTTAGGAAAATACCAAGTTATGGCTATGCTTTTGTATTTGAACAGGAGCATCCTTACCATCCACAAGGCACATCATATTTCAGGTTTCCTGGACAGCCATTTCCATCTGGCACCCTAAATTCACAGCGTTAGCAAAGTAAGCGTAACAGGCGCCATAAACTGCCTTTCCGTTAATCTTCAGCTGATCACTAATCATTTTATCATGTAAGGGTCTAAATCAGCAGGGCGCTCCTAAATGTCTCAGCTCAGCAACATAGTGGTGAATAGATTCTCCCTCACCCTGACATTGTCTGCAAAAATTAATTGCCCACAAAAGCATTTGTGGCTGGTTAATATTACTGTTTCAGGACTTACACTGCGTTTGAAGAATCTGCTCCCAGAGTTGAGATAACCCTATAGCCTTCTGAACCTACTGAGTTAAGTAGCAAGGCCCTCTGTCTCTCGGGTGAGACCCCATCCGGCCCCCCATGCAGGATGCCGGATGCATGGATTCCAATGGGGGGGGGTTTTGAAGCACGTGATTAGAGCCAGAGGCTCTAATAGGCTTCAAAATAGGATAGCTCAGGGCGCAGAGCACTGCAAACCGAGTCTACCCAGGTGTGTTACAATAGCAAATACATTTTTGCTATTGTCACACTGTTTCTCCTCCCGGCCAATCAGGAGACCCGTCACCTGATTGGCTGAAAGGACAGGCAATCAGATTGGACGCCTAGGAGAAGGAGGGAGGAGACGCATGGCAGAGCTCGCCATGATGCAGGGGAGGAGAAGACCGGATGGAAGCCGGTGCCTGCCGCCCGTCCGCAACCTAGATGGGGTAAGTGCGGGGCTGGATGACCAACCAACAACCCCCGTGGGGGGATGGGTATTGCAGGTGACTCGATCAACTGACTGACAGCGGGGAGAAGTTGGGGGGACTGCAAATGCCGCTGGCTGACTGTTTTGGGGGGGTGGTGGTTGTCTGCCGCCCCCCCAAAGAAAAACCACCAGCCGCCACTGTATTCTTTATATTTTCTATTTCAATCTGTTTATTGGTTTTCCTGGTATAGTACAAAGAAAGTACAAAACTATAGCAGGTATATAAACAATTAACATACTATTAGGCATAAGGCACATAAAGAGAGAAAAAATAGCAATGATATGAAACAAACAGGGTCAAATTGCACATCAATATAACTGATGATGAAGGATATCCCTACAAGATGCAGGGAAATTTGTAGTATCAAAGAGACCTAATTAAATTGAAAGAAATGGCCGCACACCACTGTAGATCAAAATCCTTTTATTTGGACATCCCAAAAAACTACAGGAATCAGAATGCTGGGTAGACGAATTTCGCACACTTCAAGTGCGCTTAGTCATGACTGTGTGGAGGCGAGCCGAGGCGAACACCTACTGGATCTTTAGGCTTCCTGGTCTCACCTGGAGCGGTGGGTGTGTCTTTTTCCATCAAAGAGACCAATGTAAGAGGTATACATATAAATGATATTGAGAATTCACAAACAGGTCGGATTTCTCGTCCGAGTGAGACTCTGAAGCCTCGTACACACGATCAGTCCATCCGATGAGAACGATCTGAAGGACCATGTCTTAGGTTAACCGATGAAGCTGACTGATGGTCCGTCGCACCTACACACCATAGGTTAAAAAAACGATCGTGTCAGAACGCGGTGACGTAAAACACAACGACGTGCTGAAAAAAAGTTCAATGCTTCCAAGCATGCGTCAACTTGATTCTGAGTCTTCCTGTTGAAGACTTGCTTGGCTGAAATCCCTTCTGACTCCAGACCCTGCTGCTGTTCTTTTTTTTTTTTTTTTTTTTTTTTTTTTTTTTTTTTCTCACGTCAGACTCTGCTCACGTATGATCGTGGGACAAGCTCACGGTTCGACCGCCCTTAGCGTCTCTCTTGTGGCTTCGCATCATCCGTGGAGTTAAATTTTTTTTTTTTTTTTTTTTTTTTTTTTTTTCCTTTATATTAATTATATATTTAGATTCCTTTTCTATTATACGGTTAGAGATTTGATGTTTTTTTTGAGCCATTCATTATTCTTTTACCGCTTCATAGGTCTGACGACATTACTTACTATTATATCATAACTAGCCCCTTTTTTTTTTTTTTTTCCCCCTTCCCCCCCCCCACCCTGGATCTGTGTGTCATGCAATCTTCTATTGGGTTTCTCATCTATCTACTTCTGTCATTCCCCGGACAAACTTTTCTGTAGATTTAAACACTTTCCATTTTTCCCAAACCGCCCTGTATTTGTCCTCTCCTCCTGTCTCTCTACAGGCAAGATACTCCATCTCTTCTATATATTCCATCCTTTCTATCCACTCTTTAATTGATGGCCTCTTTGGAAGTAACCAATTTTTTGGGATCAGGGCCTTTGCTGCATTTAGCAATACTGGGACCAGAGTTGTTCCATATTGTTTTTTTTTTTTTTCAGTTCCCTGCTGCTGTTCTACTACATTTATCTCTGGCTCTCTGACTTTGGCTTGGCTGACTATCCAATCTGGTTGTTGAACTCCGGCTATGTTTTGACTACACTTACTCTGTTTATCTTTTTATTATTATTATTATTAAACAAGTGTGATTTAAATGTACTTTTGTCTCAGTCTGATTCATGGTTTCTGACATCCTCATCCCACTGGTCCCCTGATAATGGACACATATCCCTCTTCCATCTATTTCGCACCCGAGAAGGGTGGGCGCCCAGAGAATCATTCAACAACATATTGTAACATTGAGATATGAGGCCCTTGGTGTGAGTAACGAAAGAAATAAGGTGGAATACAGGCGCCGGTGACAGAACCCATTGAGGTATCCTGTACCTGAGCTCTAATAGCATGTTGCAATTGGGCATAATAAAATAACATACAGTATATCGGGAAAGGAAGAGTTATAAATGGTAGTAGAGACCCCTGGTGGAAAACTTAAGTTAAAGCGGTCCGTCTTCTTTCTTCTGCTCCTCGGCTGCCTCCTGTGGAATGGGGTAGCGGTGTCTTCTGGGACCTTGTGTGTGTCCCAGGAGACATCATCCATTCACGTCGTGGCGCGCAGCTCGCGCATGCGCAGTAGGGAATCGGGCGGTGGAGTCGCAAGGCTTCACTTCCTGATTCCCTCACCGAGGATGGCGTCGGGGCAGCCGAGACCCGAGCGTTTGCTCGGCTTCGGCTGCCGTCATCGCGGGCACCCTGGACAGGTAAGTCTCCTTATTAAAAGTCAGCAGCTACAGTGTTAGTAGCTGCTGACTTTAAATTTTCTTTTTTTTTAAAACCAGACCTCCGCTTTAAGTGAGTAACCCTAAACACCTACCATCTAGAGCAGGGGTCTCCAAACTTTATAAACAAATGGCCAGTTTATTATTCTTCAGACTTTAGGGGGGCCAGACTGTGGCCAGTGGTAGTGGAAAGTTTCCAGGCATCAGTGGGCATAAACATCACCATATTTGGTATTAGGGGAAGGAATATTGCCCCATCGTTGGTATCATTGGGAGGAATAATGCTCTATTATTGGTGTCAGGGGGAGAAATTATGCCCCGCTGTTGGGTGTCAGTTGGATGAAAAGTGTCTCATTACAGTAAGAGGAATAGTGCCCCAAGGGCCGGATACAAGCAGACCTCTGGCCCCAGGGCCGTAGTTTGGAGACCACTGATCTAGAGCCTTGTTGTATTTTATCCAGTTTAGCATATGTCTGATTTCTCCATATTGGACTATATGAAGTAAATCCCTCCACTTTTTGTAACTGTCAGGCTTTATTCCAAATTCGGTGCAGTAAGTTGTATGTGGAATATTGTTTATGGGGCCTAGTGAACATCCCTGCATGATTTTTTTTTTTAAATGTGCGGTAGGTACAACATGCTTGTGTGCAGAGAATAATAATAGCTGCGGTATATAAAGGAACCCGTCACATTTTCAAGATCTCACGTTTTTGCTTTTCAAACTCCCAAAGGTTGGTTGTCCAAGTAATGTAATTAGCAATTGTAGCGAAGACTGTATGCCAAACATAATATTTAATTTGCATTGCCAACAAAAGCATACTAATTCTCTTTTTAAATGTTAATGTGTTTCAGTAAGTAGCACTTGAGATGATATTTAAGAAGGTAAAATAAAATGAGCCGAAAAATCCCGGGGCTAAGATACAAAGGAATGATATAAAGAAGACTGATTACAGAAAAGAGGACACCAAAGTGAAGCATTTTCCTATAACAATAGATCTGATTTTATCCTTCTTCGCTGCGGGCAGTTGCTCTGTTTTAATAGCACCTGATATCTTGCTCCTGTGACCCTCATATAAGAAATGGGGTTATCACTGAGGCGAGAAGGGACAGAAAGCAGGAAAAAAGTTCTAACTAACTCACTAAATGCGTTTTTGGAATTTTCTTCTGTCCTGAGCAACAAAATCTCTCCAAAAGGGGCACAGACAGTAATAAAAGCAGCTCCAGCCAAAATGATTTTGTTTTCCTGGAGTTGTGCTTTAAAGTAATCACACCAGGAAAAAGTATGTAATTACTGATCTTCTTAAAGTGGTTGTAAAGGCACAAGAATTTTTACCATTCTATGCATGAAGGTAAAAACATTCTGTGTGCGCCAGCCCCCCCGATACTTACCTGAGCCTTCTCTCGATCCAGCAATGTCCACAAGAGCCTTGCCTCTGAGGACTCACACTCCTGATTGGCTTTTGGCAGCAGCAGGAGCCATTGTCAATCACAGCCAGTGAGCCAATCAAGAAACACAGGGGACGGTGTTGAACCACGGCTCCGTGTGTGAATGGATCCACAGAGCTGCGGCTCAGGAGCACACCTGCTTGGGTGCCCCCACAGCAAGCTGCTTGCTTCACAAGGAACTTGACGAGCAAAACGATGTGTTTTGCCCGTCGAGTTCCTCGGACGTGTGTACGGGGCCTAAGGAGTGTTCTTCCAAATGACCAACAATGTAAGGATCATTCTTCTGACTGACCATTAATGTAGGGATAATTCTTCCCATTGACCAACAATGTAAGGATCATTCTTCCCACTGACTGTATAGAGCATTATTCCCACTGACTACCAATGTAAAAAACCTTCAGCCTTTACAACCACTTTAAGTGCTTTTTCACACGGGCAGAAAACATGTCACGTTTAGATGTGCACAATGCATAGTTTTGTAAGGAATCTAATGCCTTGTTTCCACTGAACGGAACGGTTCGGGTCAGTATGTTTGGAACGGTTTAGAATGGACCGGTCTATTCTCGTGAGTGTTTCCACTGCAAATCGGAACGTCGGGACCATACAGGATTTAGAAAAAATGCCTAGCGTGTCCACCAATCAGTGAGATGTATTTGTAGGTCCGCCCTAATGGAACCGTTCCATTTCTATGGCCCCACATCTGAAGCAGGACCCAGAATGGTCCGGTACGGTTCGCTTTTATGGCACGCTTTCATAATGGAAACACCCAAAATAGCGAACCGAACTGTACCGAACCGATCCGCTCAGTGGAAACGAGGCATAATTACAGCACTATAGTATTCAATGAGCCCATCATACACACAACTACATCTAACTGCAAAATTGTGCATCCAAGGACACACAGATCTGCAGGATTTAAGTGGCACATGCATAAACACGCCTAAGCGTGTACACGTGCAAATGTGTAGCCATTCATTTGAATGAAAGAAGGATTGTACATGTCTCAATGCTGAACACATTTAAACACAAGTACTTCAGATGTGTATTTTCCGCAGGATCTTCTTCCAGCAATAACCGGTGTTTATGCAGAAAATACGCTTATACTCGTGTGAATAGACCCTGTCTGAAGTTCAGTTTTATATCTATTTAGCTGCTTTCCCCAAGTTCAAGGTTCTTTTTATTGTTGAGGCTTGTTTTCTGTGTAGAATTGTACTTGATCTTGCTTTAACATTATTTTTTAGTAGGCTAAAGATGTGAGAAATAGAACTCTACGGAGCGCAGGAGCCGGTGAACTCCAAGACACTGATTGCATTTGCATGTAAAATAAACAAGACGCCGCAGTTCGCGCAACAGATGTATTTAGGGAAACTGGTAACAAAGTACAGCAGTAAACGGAAAGCCTGATCTCTCTGGGATACAAGCAACATGATATCAGAAGTCTCAAAGCCGGAATCAAAGTTCATCTGCGGCAGGAAGGATTATTACAGAGCATTGCTGAGCGATGTGGGGATGCTGTAAGTTTTTGGGCTTTGTAGTTATTTAAATAAAAACATCTGATAACTCATTCTGTGAGATGTTTTTGGGGTTTCTTATCAAGAGTTTATATTTAATTATTTTGAAGCTAAAGAACAGATAGGCCTTAAAGTGGGTGTAAAGCCACTTTCATCCTTTCTAAACTACTGCCATAGTGCTGATCTATAAGGATATAGATGCCTCCTGCATGTATCCTTACCTGTCAAATGTCTCCCCTTTGCCTGTTATGAGAACTGAAAAACTGCAGATTCTGGGGGTGGATCTGTTGTCTGGAGCTCAGTGGGTGGAGTCGTGATGTCAGTAGACTCCCCCCCCCTCCTCTACACTCCCCTTGTCAATATGCATTTTCCCCTGTGTATTCCTTACACAAAATTCTGCTATGATCACTAACATCCAAGCAAAATCAAGAAAAGTAACCGCATGACTTCAGAAAAGGAGTGGGGGTGGGAATTAAAAAATAACGCCTGTCTCCATGCTAGTGCATGAGATATATAAATAACCTGTCACTCACAGCAAGGGGGCGTAACGGACTATGGTTTTTCTCTGCAAGTCCGTTTTATTTCACTAAGCAATAAAAAGAGTATTGCTCAGAGCTGGATTAACTCTGTGTGGCAAGACTGGGCACATATGATAGGAAATCTTATACTGTACATTGTGACATCAAAAAAATAAAATAAACATTTTCAGGTTTTTGCGATTGTTTTGCACACATGTTTAAAAAAATATTTTAGTCCCGAAGATTACATAAAACCCCCAAACATGATGGCCCGGATTCAGAAAGATCTGCTGGCGTAACGTATGTCATTTACGTTACACCGCCGCAAGTTTTTCAGGCAAGTGCTTTATTCACAAAGCACTTGCCTGTAAAGTTAAGGCGGCGTAGCGTAAATCACCCGGCGGAATTTAAATTTGGCGGGTAGGGGGCGTGTATCATTTAAATCATGCGCGTCCCCGCGCCGAACGAACTGCGCATGCGCGGGCCGCGACTGAATCCCAGTGCGCATGCTCCAAATGACGTCGGCAAATCGTCATGCTTCCAACGTGAACGTAAATTACTTCCAGCCGTATTTGCGAATGACTTACGCAAACGACGTAAACAATTCAAATTTCGTCGCAGGAACGACAGCCATACTTAACATTAGCTACGCCTCATATAGCAGGGGTAACTATACGCCGGAAAAAGCCGAACGCAAAAGTCGTAAAAAAAAAGCGCCGGGCGGTCGTTAGTTTCTGAATTGACGTAAATAGTAATTTGCATATTCCTCGCATAAACAAATGGAAGCGCCACCTAGCAGCCAGCGTGAAATTGCAGCCTAAGATACGACGGTGTAAGACACTTACACCTGTCGGATCTTAGGGATATCTATGCGTAACTGATTCTATGAATCAGACGCATAGATACGACGGCCGGACTCGGAGATACAACGGCGTATCAGGAGATACGCCGTCGTATCTCCTATCTGAATCCGGGCCGATATCTTTTTTGAAAGCAGACACCCTAGAGAATAAAATAGTGCTAGTTCCAATTTTTTGTGTTGATATTACTGCAAAGGTTTACCACATACAATTCAGTTAAAAACACACCAAAGTGAATTTTAGGGCAAACACACGCAATAAACTCCCAACATTATTGGTAAAAGATGAGGTTGCACCGAGTAAATCGCTATCAAACATGTCAAACCTTAAAGTGGAGTTCCACCCAATGGAATATTAAGAACGAAATAGGGTTGAATAGTAGGAGTGGCGCTATTTTATTGAAATTCCTAAAAAACTACTTTCTGTTTGGTTCTCAAAAAATCCCTTAACTAAAGTGCAGTGGTGAAAATGATATACGTTTAAATGAATTACATAAATAAATATGACACTAAATGCCTTTCCAAAGTGCATGCATGCCTGTGCGTTAAATTAGTGATTATCTTATGTGCAAAACCTGAAGCATAAAGTTGCTTATCAATATGTGCAAATTAGCAAAAGGTGCTGCAAATATACAATAGTCCAGAAACAAATGATATGACGTCAGACAGACGAGACCGGTAGAGCAGAGTAAGCAGAACGTCACACTACTTCCGGTCGGCGAACTTTTTCAGTGTCAGCATTACATGCTTTATTGATTTTGCTCAAATGTGAGTACCTACTTTATAGTTTTAATAATAAAAGGTTTTTAAAACGATAAAACACCATCTGGGGTTCCTTTCTCCTATATATAGGCTAATATTTGAAGCATCACCAGCAGTGCAGGGGGAACATGATATCGCCAGAGTGCTACACAGTGGCATACACTGTGAACGCTTCAAACCCCAAGAGGGGGTGAAAAATTCGATGAATGCAGATTTTATAAGAGCAGGGATTGCTGTGATCACTTTTGGTATATAGCACGGTTATTCATTTGGCACCAAGCAAGATTCTGATTATTCAGCACTAGAGGAATCAAAAACTTGATTAATTTATATTTGTAATTACTGCACAAATTGATTAATTTGTTTCTATATTTATTTATTTATTTATTGAGGACTATTGAATTTTTTATTTTATTTTTTTTAGCACTTTTTGCTAGTTTGCACGTCTCATCTTCATTTTATCTCATTTATTTCTTGACTGTTGTATATTTGCAGCACCTTTTGCTAGTTTGCACATATTGATAAGCAACTTTATGCTTCAGGTTTTGCACATAAGATAATCACTAATTTAACGCACAGGCACACATGCACTTTGGAAAGGCATTTAGTGTCATATTTATTTATTTAATTCATTTTAATTTATATCATTTTCACCACTGCACTTTAGGTGAGGGATTTTTTGAGAACCAAACAGCAAAATTGTTTATTAGGGATTTTAATAAAATAGCGCCACTCCTACTATCCAACCCTATTTACTCATTTACTCCACTTAGGTGGACTAATATGTAGAGGCAGCTGCTTTATTAACTCTCTCCAGGGCTTCTGTCTCCATCTCTCTCAATTTAATCGTCTCTGCTGGTATTGTAGCTTTCTTTTTCATTGTGCGGATTCACACATACACATTTTACACACATATATTTTCTGGTGATTTACCTTATTTTTAAAGGCATATTGATCCTCTTCCTGTGGACCTCGCCGCGGCGAGGTATGTCATTTCTGACCTCACATTGGCCTTTGCAGGACGAGAGCAGCCGAGCCGCCCGAGCCAATCCTTCACTAAGCGGCGATGCCCAGCTCAAGTCACTGTCAGGGGCAGGCGAACCTTAGTAATCCTTTATGTTACTGGCGGCTTCCTGTATATGGATTCATCGGGTAGTGTGCGGGTATTCCATCACTTCCTCAATGCCGCAATGTCTCCTGGGAGCTTTTGTCATTGTTCCCAGGAGACATTGCGGAGGTCTGCCGCCAGTTATCGCAGGATTTGGAAAGAACTTGCTTAAAGTTCTTTCTAAATGCCGCTATTACTCGCGGCAGACCTGCGTATCATTTTTATTGATTTTTTGGTGGGGGAGTGGATCTTGGGTGGGAGTTTCCACACTTTTTTCCCCAGGACTTGACCCCTGGAGGGTAGGATTTTGGAAAAACCATGTGGTCAGACAAAGGGACACTTTAAGACGAGTACAAGTACCGATACTTTTTCTCAAGTACTCACGATACAGATTACCGATACTTTTTTTTTATGTCATGGGACAGTGGCGCTAATATGCAGCACTGATGGTCACTAATAGGTGGCACCGATGAGGCGTGGACTGTGTCAGTAGTTTTTTTTTTACAATTAAATTTTTTACAATTTTATTTTTATTATTATTTACAATTTATATTTATTTAGTTTTTTTTACAACGCTTGGGGGGGGGGGGGTGAGGGTGAAGTGGACGGTGTCAGTGTTTTATTTAATTACATTTGTTATAATTTTTACAATTTTATCATTAAATATTTATTTTTTAATCAACCCTGTTGGGAGGGGGGGGCTTTGGTGAGACCCCGGTTCTGTTTAGACCCATGACATCTCCCCTTTAAGACAGGGAAAGTGACACTGAGGACACGGATTCCCCAGTCCCTTTCTCTGCAGCCTCAGCTGCACTAAAGATGAATGGACAGGAGACAGCGGCTCCTCTCCATTCATAAACTGAAGCATCATAAACACAGTTTACAAGTACTCATGCAAATGCTTGGTATCAGCACCGATAGTGATACTAGTACTACTACTTCCCTACTTTGGAGGAAACAGAAGTTTTGAGTCGGACTCAGAGAAAAGAACCATGAAGGACAATGCATCTTGATTCCATCTCTAAGTTGAGTAACTGTTTAGATTACTTATTGTATTTGTGCATGCTTATATTTTTGCTAGAAAACATAATTGGCTTGTGCATGTTGTAGGCATATGTTGTAGTTTTTTGTAGTTGCAGTTTTTCTGTTTAGTAAAGCATTGATATGCTACAGAGGTCTAAGTTTCCATGGCTTCTACCCCAAGCGCCTTTTTAATAGACACTAAGCAAAACAGAGGGACTGATGCCTCTTTAGGGAAAACATATAAGGTTATTTTTCAATATGCAATGGAGGAGGTACCCACAAAATACCCAATTCTTTGGGTAATCAAGGAAATGCTACCAGTTTAGAAAGCCATCTTGGATTGTGATTTGAAGTTATAATAGTATTCAGGTATAACTGAAAAAAGCGATTGAAGAGTGAAACACGTAAGTGTTTAATCTTGTGCCATTGAATAAACTAAGACGTTTTCCCCAGTCTAGATGCGCAGTAAATCCCTAAGGCTGCATTCACACCTGAGCGTTTTGTCGCCTGAAGCGCGACGCCCCAAAACGCTAGAGGGGAAAAAATACATTATTCTCTATGGAGATGGTTCACATCTCCACTACAAAACGCCTGACGCCAAACGCCTGAAGCCCAAACAAGTTCTTGACCCTTTTTTATCGCTTGAATTGAGCGTATTTGGGCGTTTTACATTGGTGACCCTAGACCTGTACAAAATCGCGGTAAAAAACGCTGCGTTTTGTCGCGGGAGAAAAACGCTGCAAAACGCAACGCTCAGGTGTGAATGCAGCCTAATGATGTTGGTACTTGGCATGAGAAAAGGAGGGGTGTCTGTAACCTGGGGCAACTCTATCTGCACAGGGCCCCTGCCAAAGGCAAACTATCAGTCAACAGAAGTTTAAATTACCAAATATAAATTGGAAAGGAGGTGCAGCTACACTTATATAGGTAAATGTGTAAATACTTTGATAATATTTTAAAAGAGAATCAGAGATCAGACAAGCCCCGCAGTCAGCTAAGCTCATGCTTTCTACTAATGCAAGAAAGGGGGAAATGTATAACACTGGGACTTTAAATGAGGTGCATAAGGGGAGATGCACCCCCATCCCACACCAGTACTGTCCAGGTTAAACCCATAAAGTCATGTTAGTCTTTTGAATTAGACTATTAATTTTCCTATATTTTTTGTAACATGTTTTTCCATCTAGACCAGGGGTGTCAAACTCAATTCCATCGTGGGCCACATCAGCATTATGATTGCCCTCAAAAGGGCAGGTTGTATCTGTAAGATTAGATGTCCAGCGCATCCCCTCCCCTTACAGTAGATGTCAGGAGCCACACCACCATCAGAAGTTGAGTCCCCCACTCTCCCTTACATCACAGTGCACCCCCTTTCCTTTTGCTACTGCTGGGAAGAAGCTGGATGCATTGCTTGGAAGCAGAAAAAAGGGGTCTGGAGCAGGACCAGAGGAGGGCTGGAGCTAGAGAGAGGTGCGAGGGCCACATGAAATGACCTGGAGGGCCGGATTTGGCCTGCGGGCCTTGTGTTTGACACCTGTGATCTTTTTTTACTTTTATCTTATATACATATTTTTCTTTATAGACTATGCAGCATCCACTCCTGATGAGTCGGATTTATCGACGAAATGCGTTGAGATTTTACATGGCACTACCATATTTCATTTACATCTACTATGGTTACCCTACCATACCCACCTATATTGCATATTTGGTTTTTGACATGGTATATACTGTCCTGTATGGTCCTATTTTTCATGTATTTATATTGTATCTTGCTAATTTGCTGTGGTCTGCACGTTCAGATTTTTTTCCTCTATGTACCTACTTGTTGTTATGGGTCTTCATTGCCCATGTTAATAAATGTGTCTATTACTATTTAAATTGTGTTATTAACTGCCTCATTTAAAGTCCCAAACCTTTTATTGTTTTATGCTTTCTAATAATTGCATATTAATTGGGGGAGGGGGTGGAGAATGGAGGGCATTGGACCACTGTAGAGTAGACTGCTGCTTACAGACAAATATAAAAATATTATTAAAGCACAGTATCACATTCACCAAAATTATAATGGTAGCTGCAAACTACTGCATGGAGTATAGTTGAAGCCATTGTTAGCTCCTCCCCCAAGTTTCAGATTCCCAATCAGCCTCATGCAACTTTTTTTAAGGGTAGTCTGAAATGAAGGTTGCCCTACCATTCATTTTCCTTCCAAAAAATGCTACTTTCATGCCCCTCTCTCATTTTATTGCTTTCAAAGTCAAAGTCCTGAAACAATAATTTAGTAGGTGGAATCAGAACTCCTGACCCGTTCCAGGTCAATGACAAGAACTGTAGCTATTGGGTCTGCATGGCACCCTTGCAACAAGGAGAGGTCAGCAATGGCAGCCTACATATTTCTCTAAGGCCCCGTACTCACGACCAAACATGTCTGCTGAAACTGGTCCGCAGGCCAGTTTCAGCAGACATGTTTGGTCGTGTGTGGGCGCGAGCGGGCCGAATTCCAGCAAACATTTGCCCGCCGGGCCTTTTCCCAGCAGACAAATATTCCTGGACTTGTTTTAAAACAGTCCGCTGGAATTCTGCCCGCTCGGACATGTTCGGTCGTCTGTACAGACCTACCGTACATGTCCAGGCGCCCGCCGTCCCTCGCATGCGTCGAATGACTTCGACGCATGCGTGGAAGCATTTTAAAGGCGGGCCGCCCACGTCGCTGCGTCATTGTCGCGGCGACACCGCGTCATCGACGCGGCGACACCGCGGACACGCCCCGCGTATTGTTTACGCGCGGACTTCTGTACGATGGTGTGTACAACCATCGTACAGAAGCCCTCTGGCAGACATGTATGGTGAAAACGGTCCGACGGACCGCTTTCACCATACATGTTTGGTCGTGAGTACCCGGCCTTATGCCGCGTACACACGACCGTTTTTCGTGTTGTAAAAAATTACGTTTTTTTTTATGTCATTAAAACGATCGTGTGTGGGCTCCAGAGCATTTTTCACGATGTAAAAAATGGCCATTAAAAATTTCGAACATGCTCTAATTTTTCACAACGTTTTTAACATTGTCGTTTTTAACGTCGTAAAAAATGGTCGTGTGTGGGCTTTAACGACGTAAAAACCGTGCATGCTCAAAAGCAAGTTATGAGACAGGAGCGCTCGTTCTGGTAAAACTAGCGCTCGTAATGGAGTAAGCACATTCATCACGCTGTAACAGACTGAAAAGCGAGAATCGTCTTATACTAACACGGAATCAGCAAAAGCAGCCCAAAGTGTGGCGCCATCCGAATGGAACTTCCCCTTTATAGTGCCGTCGTACGTGTTGTACGTCACCGCCAGGGGCGTAACTAGAAATCACAGGGCCCCATAGCAAAATGTTGTATGGGGCCCCCCCTCCAAAAAAAATGAACTAATGCCATTGAACAACAGCTCAGGTCAGGTAATGAACACTCACCCCAGTGCAGCGGGCTCCTCCGGTCATCCTCATCCCCCTCCTCTGCATTGGTGCAGTCAGTGGAAGATTTCAGACTTGCCCGATCGCTCCTCCGCTGCCCTGATCTGAACTCTCCTGAGTCCCGCTTCAGCGCCGAGCGGGGATCTCAGTGTAGTGAGGTGGCGGCGGCTGCGGGATTGGAAACTCCCGCCTTCTGGAGCCGGCGACGCGTATGATGGACATCATATGTTCTGCAGGCTCCAGAAGGCGGGACCTGTGACTCGGCAGATCAGATCGCTTCCTGCTCGCCGGCGTTCGGGGCTAAATAGTGTATGGTGCCCTTTTTGAGACTCGGGGCTTTTCGGGGGCACATTCGGGGCTCTAGCCCGGGCCTAACGACGCCTCTGCTCGGGACACGGCCGGGCTCGCGGGGCTGGGAGCCGGATTACATTCTTCATCCTCACCAGTGTTGCCAACCCCCTGAAGTGAAATTTACTGGCAAGGATGCCAAAATTTACGAACGACACCAATTTTTTACTGGCACTGCAAAAAACTACCTAAAATTACTGTTTTCAGTGCTAAACAGTGCAAGTAAAATGTTTGAACTATAAACATGTAGCTAGTACTATTAGCAATGTGTTTAAGTTAAACAAAAGTCAAAAAACATATTTCTCCATTTACATGAAGGTCAGGTCACTATAACCCTACCAGCACTGGGTTCCCCCCTTACATCAGAGCCTGCAGTGATCCCCTTACAGTAAAAGGGAACTCTTATGTAAAGGGGAACGCTGCAGATCATGATCTAAGGGGGAACTCTGATGTGGGGGGAGGGGCGCTGGTGACCAGAGACCACCTTATATCAGAGTCCACTGCATTCCCTTTACATCAAAGTTCCCACTTACATCAGGGTCTGCAGGAACATTCTTCTGGTGACCACCTATGTAAGGAACATTATTCGCACAGACCACCAATGTAAGGAGCATTCTTTCTGCTGACCACCTATGTAAGGAACATTATTCGCACAGATCACCAATGCAAGGAACATTCTTTCTGGTGACCACCAATGCAAGGAACATTATTTCTGCTGACAACCAATGCAAGGAACATTCTTTCTGGTGACCACCAATGCAAGGAACATTCTTTCTGGTGACCACCAACGTAAGGAACATTATTCGCACAGACCACCAATGTAAGGAGCATTCTTTCTGCTGACCACCAATGTAAGGAACATTATTCGCACAGACCACCAATGTAAGGAACATTTTTTCTGGTGACCACCAATGTAAGGAACATTCTTTCTGGGGACCACCAATGTAGGGAACATTATTCGCACAGACCACCAATGTAAGAAACATTCTTTCTGGGGACCACCAATGTAGGGAACATTCTTTCTGCTGACCACTAATGTAAGGGACATTCTTTCCACTGATGGTTCTTTTTGTCGAAGTGTACAGATATATCAGTGTTGTATACAAGGAATAGCTCTCAATATACAGATATCAGTGTCAGGGAAAACACTCAGTGTATAGATGTCAGTTATACACTTAGTGCTATTCCTTATGTGTTACACTGACATCTATACACTGAGTGTTTTCCCTGACACTGATATCTGTATATTGAGAGCTATTCCTTGTATACAACACTGATATATCTGTACACTTGGACACTCAGTGTACAGATATCCGTGTGTCAGGGAATAGCTCCTGGTAGATGGGCACTGGGGAAGAAGGAACACTTAGCCTGGCTGATGATCACAGACATGCTGTGATTACACACTGACCTGCTGCCACACACAACAAGACTCCACTGTGTCTTCCCTCTCCAGCCTCCAGCTCTCTCACTGGCTTTCCCCCGCGGCATGGATGTATACTGTGGCCCCGCCCCTCTGCTGAATTCCCTAGGAGGATAGGTGGCCAGAGCGCCTGTCATTGCAATAATCCTCATGGCTCCATGATCGCTCTGTAATCCTGGCCAGCACCTAGTCCTCTCATACAGCCTCATCATCTGCAGGCAGGGTTGACATCACTCACTACCTCTGCGGTGCACAAACGTTCCTAATTTTGCATAATAAACTGTGGGCACATCCAGGGGCAGACTGAGCAGCTCATGGGGCCTCCCTGACTCTGGGGTCCTCGGTTTCTGCCCGCCTGATCAGTCTGCCCCTGTACCGGACTGTTCGTAGAAAAAAAAAAAAAAAATTTACAAAAAAAAAACGGACGGTTAGCAACACAGATCCTCACCGGGCCCCTCTCGGCTGCGGGCCCCATAGCGCCCGCGTGGGTCGCTATGGCGGTAGTTCCGCCACTGGTCACCGCGCTTTGCTAGAGCATTTTTTTTACGATCATGTGTAGGCAAGGCCATTTTTACGATCGGGTTGAAAAAAACATTGGGCCGGATTCAGGTAGGAGATACGACGGCGTATCTCCAGATACGCCGTCGTATCTCTGAGTTGCGTCGTCGTATCTATGCGCCTGATTCGTAGAATTAGTTACGCATTGATTCCCCTAAGATCCGACTGGCATAAGTGTCTTACACCGTCGTATCTTAGGCTGCATATTTACGCTGGCCGCTAGGTGGCGCTTCCGTCGATTTACGCAAGGAATATGCTAATTAGGTAGATACGCCGATTCACAAACGTACGTACGCCCGGCGCTGTTTTTTTTACGTTGTTTACGTTAGGCTTTTTCGGCGTAAGGTTGCTCCTGCTTTTATGAGGCGTACGCAATGTTAAGTATGGACGTCGTTCCCACGTCAAATTTTAAAATTTTTACGTTGTTCGCGTAAGTCGTTCGTTAGGGCTGTACGTAAGTTACGTTCACGTCTAAAGCAATGACGACTTGCGGCGTAATTTCGAGCATGCGCACTGGAATTTTTTCACAAACGGCGCATGCGCCGTTCACAAAAAACGTAAAATACGCGGGGTCATGTTAAATTTAAATAAAACACGCCCACAACATCCCCATTTGAATTAGGCGGGCTTACGCCGGCCCACATACGTTACGCGCCGTAACTTAGGGCGCAAGTTGTTTCTGAATACGGAACTTGCGCCCAAATTTATGGCAGCGTAACGTATCTGATATACATTACGCCAGCAGAAAGATCCGCTGATCTTTCTGAATCCAGCCCATTGTTTTTTCTAGACCATTAAAAATTTCGGGCCAGATTCACAGCAGAAATACGCCGGCGTATCTACTGATATGCCGGCGTATTTTCAAATTTGCAGCGTCGTATCTTGATTTGGAATCCTCAAACCAAGATATGACGGCTTTTGGCATAGATCCGACAGGCGTATGGCTTCGTACGCCTTCAGATCGTAGGTGTAATTCCCTGGCGCCCGCTGGGTTGAATTTGCGTCGTTTTCCAGCGTCGGGTATGCAAATTAGCTGTTTACGGCGATCCATGAAGGTACGCGCGTTCGTCGCATTCTCTTACGTCGGTTTTTCCCGTCGTAAAGTTAAGTGTGCTATTTAGATGGTGTAAAATGACACCATCCATGTTAAAGTATGACCGTTGTTCCCGCGTCAAATTTTCATTTTTTTTTTGCGTAAGACGTCTGGGAATACGAAAGTACGTTACGCACGTCGCCGTTCAAAAAACACATCGGGGTGCCATAATTTCACGCAAAGCACGGCGGGAAATTTCCAAACGGAGCATCACGGCGGGAAATTTCCAAACGGAGCATGTGCAGAACGTTCGGTGCGGGAACACGCCTAATTTAAATGGTACACGCCCCATTTGAATTAGGCGGGCTTGCGCCGGACGGCTTTACGCTACGACGCCGAAAGTTTACACGCAAGTGTTTTGTGAATCAAGCACTTACGCTGGAAACTTGCGGCGGCGTATCATATCCCGTTTACGTTACGCCGCCGCAAGTTTCCAGCGTAAGTGCTTCATCAGGTAACTATAAATTATGAAAAATGAAAAATCCCACTTGCAGACAGCAGACTTTGTCAAGTGAGCTAGTCTATCTACATACCCACTGAAATGGGGAAGGACATTGAGGCTTATAAATCAGTAATAACGACTAGAAATGAATATTTCTGATGCAGTAAATTGCAGAGGCAGCATTGAAGGGGGTTCCACGTGTCTCCAAGGCCACAATTTTGCCCTCTCAGTTATAGGAGGGCAGAGCAGAACACAAAGTTATTGTCAAGAGCTGGAATAAAGAGCACCAGAACAGCTCTCAACCTTGGAAATGTATTATAATTTCATTAGGAGAGAAGAAACACTGAAATAGGTCAGTTCCACTTCTGTCTTTATAATGGCTTAATAAAAAAATGCCATTTGTTTCTTCTTGTCACTTTAGAACACTTTGTCACGGCTCATTTTCACTGCAATGTTAAATTGACATTTGATCTCATTAATGGTTTCTCAAGCGGTGAAAATCTATGGCAGATGGCCAAACAGCCTTATATTAACAGCTTAGCCCTCTAATTGACTTCATAACGCTAATATATCTGAGTTAGGAGACATCAGATTTTTTTCAATTGGAGTTTATATTAATTATCGCCAGTTAATTGAAGTTTTAGTGTATATGTTATCTTTACTTAATAAAGGATAAATGCACTTTAAAAGTATGTTTAGCATTTTTTGCCCCTTCCCTGACCTTATGTAACAAAATGCGCGCTTACCTACAGTACCGCCATTCTGCTGTTATAGCTGGATTCAGGTATGCGGACGCATCCTTGCGGCGGCGTAGCGTATCGTATTTACACTACGCCGTCGTAAGTTAGTAAGGCAAGTACTGTATTCACAAAGTACTTGCCTGCTAAGTTACGGCGGCGTAGCGTAAATGCGGCGGGCGTAAGAGCGCCTAATTCAAATTAGGCTGAGGGGGCGTGTTTTATGTTAATATGGGTTGACCTGACGTGATTGACGTTTTTTAGGAACGGCGCATGCACCGTCCGTGTACATATCCCAGTGTGCATTGCGGCAAAGTACGCCGCAAGGACCTATTGGTTTCAACGTGGACGTAAATTACGTCCAGCCCTATTCACGGACGACATAGGCAAACGACGTAAAATTTTCAAATTTCGACGCGGGAACGACGGCCATACTTAACATTACTAGTCCAGCTATTTGATGGAATAACTTTACGCCTGAAAATGCCTTACGTAAACGGCGTATCTGTACTGCGTCGGCCGGGCGTACGTTCGTGAATAGGCGTATCTAGTGATTTACATATTCTACACCGACCGCAATTGAAGCGCCACCTAGCGGGCAGCCTAAAAATTACACTTTAAGATACGACGGTGTAAGACACTTACACCGCTCGTATCTTAGCTTAATTTAAGCGTATCTGGTTAACAGAATACGCTTAAATTTGCGTCGGCGCAGATTCAGACTTAGGCTGGCGTATCTACTGATACGCCAGCCTAAGTCTTTCTGAATCTGCCTATTTGTTTATATTCAGTGGTGAAAATCTTTATTGTAAAGCGCCCAGAGGCGAGTCAGTTCGCATGTGTTGCGCTATATAAGTTTCTCACTCACTCGCCCCACCTGCACACAAGTGCCCAATAGACTTCTGTAGGGTTGAGTGCCAGAGACTGTGCAGGCACGGTCAAAACAGCGAAGACTTTCACTACCGGATATAAGCAAAAAGAGAAGCCGCGCTTGTTGGATTGAGCCAAGAACGATCTGTGGAGGAGAGAGGGTTAGGTTAGGAACGGGGAAAAGGTCAAAAAGGAGACTAAAGCCGTGTACACACGATCGGTTTGTCCGATGAAAACAGACCGTTTTCATCAGACAAACTGATCGTGTGTGGTCCCCATCGTTTTTTGGGTGAAAAAAAAATAGAACTTGTTTTAAATTTTTCCTATGGTTAAAAATACGATAGAAAAACCAGATCGTCTGTGTGGAACTCCATTGGACAAAAATTCACGCATGCTCAGAATCAAGTCGACGCATGCTCGAAAGCATTGAACATCATTTTTTTCAGCTCGTCGTAGTGTTGTACAACACCGCGTTTTGGCACGATCGGATTTTTGACTGATGGTGTGTAGACAAGACTGATGAAAGTCAGTTTTATCGGATATCCGACGAAAAAATCCATCGGATCAGATTCCATCAGATATCCGATCGTGTTAAGCCCTGTACACACGATCGGTTCATCCGATGAAAACGGTCTGATGGATTTTTTCATCAAATATCCGATGAAGCCGACTTTCATCAGTCGTACCTACACACCATCAGTTAAAAAACAGATCGTGTCAGAACACGGTGACGTAAAACACAACGACGTGCTGAGAAAAATTAAGTTCAATGCTTCCAAGCATACGTCGACTTGATTCTGAGCATGCGTGGATTTTTAACCGATGGACGTGCCCACAGACGATCGTTTTTTTCTATCGGTTTTTTAACCATCAGAAAATTTTAAAACAAGTTATTATTTTTTTCACCGATGGATAACAAACCGATGGGTCTCACACACGATCGGTTCTGATGAGTTCTGATCTGTGTGTAACACTGTACCTAAATAATTTTTATAACATTTTTGGGGGGGAACAGATAGAACTTTCTTTTGGTGGCATTTAATAACCACTGGATTTTTTTACTATATAAAGTGAAAAAATAATTAAAAATGTACTTAAAAAAAAATGTTTCCTTACTCTGTGTTAAAGCGGAGCTCCGCCAATTTTTTTTAAAGTCAACAGCTACAAATACTGTAGCTGCTGACTTTTAAAATAAGGACACTTACCTGTCCAGACGCCCGCGATGTCAGCAACCAAAGCCGATCTCTCCCTCGGCTCTTGGGTGGAGGCCCCGCCATCTTCAGTAAGGGAATCAGGAAGTGAAGCCTTGTGGCTTTACTTCCTGGTTCCCTACTGCACATGCGCAACTCGCGCCGCATGTTCCCACTGGTCCCTGCTGTCTTCTGGGACCTGTGTGTCTCCTAGAAGACAGTGAGGGGGGATAGAAAGTGGATTAGATACCCGTGGGTGGCTCAGGTATCTATGCCCAGAAGTGGGAGCCAAATACCTGTATGTTTGGTGAAGGATCACATTTATTACCTTAAAGCGGTGGTTCACCCTAAAAAACAAGTTTCTACCAAGAAATCTAGCATACTAGCGTGAGCTACAGTATGCCTTTATTTTATTTTTTTGCTCTGTACTCACAGTTTAATCCCGTAGTTAAGTTTCAGACTCCCCGCGGGGAATGGGCGGGGAACATGATTGACGGCCGGCTATGGAGCGTCACGCTTCCCGAAAATTGCCGGAGTAGGACTCGGCTCTTCACGGCGCTATACGGCGCCTGCGCACAGACTAGGAGCTGACTGCGCAGGCGCCGTGAAGAGCCAAGTCCTATTTCGGCTATTTTCGGCAAGCGTGACGCGCCATAGCCGGCCGTCAATCATGTTCCCCTCTGCATAGGAACGTCTACTCCTCGCGGGGAGTCTGAAACTTAACTACGGGATTAAACTGTGAGTACAGCGCAAAAAAAATAAAAAATAAAGGCATACTGTAGCTCGCGCTAGTATGCTGGATGGCATGGTAGACAAAATATTTTTTTTTTAGGGTGAACCCCCGCTTTAAGCAAGAGTATATGTAAAGTTGCTAAAGACGACCTGTCATTGGATGTTTTCATAACATAATTATTGGGACTTTTAATTAATTAGTCACTATTGTATAATAAGCACTAGTGTATAGTGCATCACTGCACTGGTTTTTGTAATAATATATTTATTTTGTTTGGCATGTATTTGGTAATTTGACATGTATCACAATTATAGGATGGTATTTTGTAGTTATACCCTATAGTTGAGCGCCCTCTACCGTCACGTTTTACACTATCTTGAGTATATTATACTTCACAGAGGAGCAGCTTTTAATTTAAATTTTATTTCATATTTTTTTATTTTTTAGCGCTAAATACACCTTTTGCTTTAAATACCTGTATTACCTGTATTATTATTTTTTTTTAAATCTATTAATCGAACACGAAAATTTTAATCAGTAACAGTCCTACGAAATTCTCCTGTTTTTAATGTGTATCGGTCTGTTGTGGCCCTTCAACGATATCCTTTCATTGTTGTTTCTTTTCCCTTTTTGCTTTGAAAAACAAAATGTAATAAAAATTGCCAATTGAAAATAAGCTCACATTACTACTGGACGTGTCATTATGTCTAATATAAAGGAAGAAATGAAAGGAACGGCAATCACCGGACTTTCCTGAACACCAAAGAAAAGGGGTATGATCTAAAAATCTTTGAAGGTTCTCATTTTTTTAGATCATGGAATAGCTGTTAGTAGTGAATCACCTTCAATGGACTTGTCCTTTAATGTTTAAGATGTTGGAGTTTATCCAAGCCACTGCTTCAGTTTCTAGAAGATCTAGTACAGGGGTCCTCAAACTGTGGCCCTCCAGTTGTTCAGGAACTACAATTCCCATCATGCCTAGTCATGTCTGTGAATGTCAGAGTTTTGCAATGCCTCATGGGATATGTAGTTCTGCAACAGCTGGAAGGCCATAGTTTGAAGATCCCTAATCTAGTATGATCTAGAACAGGGGTGTCAAACTAAATTTCCTTGCTAGCTGCATCAGCATTATGGTCGCCCTCTACGGGCCGGTGGTATCTGTAAGAATGTAGATGTCCAGAGTACCCCAGTCCCCCTTACTTCAGAAGTCAAGAGTCTCCCCAACCTCCTAACATCACAGTGCACCCCTCTTACCTAGTGCTGCTGCCAGGAAGAAGCTGGAGGGGGAGCTAGGAAGCAGAGGGTACCGGGTCTGGAGTCTGATGAATGCTGAGATGGGGGAGGCAGAGACAAGGGGGGGGGGGGGGTGTTGCGGCTGCACAGAAATTAACAGGATCTGTAGAAGAAATTCTGTCCTCTCTGTTGCCGACTGCTGGAATGGGAAATGGGGTGGGGGCAGAGATGAGCCTCTCCGGGGCTGCAAGGAGAAGCACATGATCTGGTGGAGGAGTTCTGTCCTCCCCTCTGCTGTTGGCTGCTGAGATAAGATGGGGCAGAGACAAGGGTATTGCAGGGGAGGTGCGAGGACCACATAAAATGTTCAGCACATGACATGTATATGTAATTAGTTGACCTCCAGCTGTTGAAGAACTACAAGTTCCATGAGACATAGCAAGACTCTGACAGACACAAGCATGACACCCAGATGCAGAGGCATGATGGGACTTGTAGTTTTGCAACAGCTGCAGGGCCGCTAAGTGCATATCCCTGATTGTAGCAGAAGCCTGATTGATTCTCACTCTGATTTCCAGTTAATGACTCTAGCTACATTTAAAAACACATTAAAGTGTTACTAAACCCACAACAGTAAAATTAGTCTGTATATGCAGTAAAGCATGCTTGTTATACTCAATGTGGAACCTAAGGGGTTAATCCTCTGCATTGTGTAAAAAGGCTGTTTGATCCTGTCTTCTGTAATCCTTCCCTTTTTTTACTGTCCCAAATCCAACTCCTGATAGTACAGAGCCTTGGGGGTACTCTGCACATGCTCAGTTTGGTATGTATTGGGGGGGGGGTACATGTGATCAGCACAGGGCCAATCAGCACTGTCCAGACAGAGGGTCAGGGGTCCTGCAGCCCCATAGGACAGTCAGAGGAGAATGAAAACTCCTCCTACAAGCTTTAAACAGACACTGATAGAAGTCACAAGACTGCTATATACTGCTGATGAGAAAAAAGTATTTAGAAGTTTATATTTACTAAAATAATTGCATTTCCATATATATAAAGTGAATGCAGGTTCTGGGTTTAGTAACACTTGAAATGATCTTTCAGTCCAAAAATAATTGCATTTGCTTTTGTTTAAAATCTGCCTGAAGTTTTAGTTAAAAGCACATGTAATCCCATTATAAACAATTGAAATGCAAGCTGAAGCCGCACCCTGGGACAATGTACTTTGTGGTGACAATGCTACTGATCATTGTAAGGCAGGGGTTTAGCATTGTCGCATTGAAAAGAAGTGACAGCAATACAATTTTAAACAGTTGCTAAAGAAAAAGAAAAACGTTACACTATCAGGGTTACAGGAGGCATCACCAGCAAATTGCAATACATACATTTGTAGCTTTGGGTTTACAAAAACGTTAACCCTTCTTGCCCATTGGGCACACATTTTCTAAATGACAAATACAATTCTCTGTCCCCCTTCTCTAACAGAGATAAAGTATAAAGATGGCTCATCTCCTTCCCATCTCACCTGCTGATTGTAGTCTCAGCCCCGTGTCCAGCTTGTTGTGCGGCTTGTTGCTGATGAACAGATAGCAGAGGACACAAACGGTGATGATAAATGCCAACAGGACCACAGCAGCTATGGATAAGCCCACCAGTGCTCCCACGCTGCGGAGACAAAAAAGCACACAATGCGTGACTAGCAGTCTAATAAATAAACTGTTTTCCATTATAAATTGCCAAATCTAGAACTATCAAAATGAATAAGCACCAGGCATGTACTGGCCATAGGGACTACAGGGAGTTTCCCGGTGGGCCGATGGCTCAGTGGGCCCGTTTCAGTGTCGTACTCCACTTCATGCAGTGATGTGAGAAGGGTGAGAAAAATACAGAGGAGAATAAGTGAAATAATAAAAGAGGTGAGTGAGGACTTCTTATGTTATGCTACTTATGTTTGTTTTTTTTTGCACAATTGCGTATAGTTTATATACCGTTTTTGTGCTTATTTGCAAACATAAAGTGAGCCGGTCTGGATGAAGTCCAGGGCCAAATTTTTGTCTCAGTCCAGCCCTGATAAGCGCTAGGTATCAGTGTATACCATTAATATCCATACTACATATTTATAAAACCCCTTACCTGCCAGTGTCATTTACACAGTAATCAGTGCATTTTTATAGCACCAATCGCTGTATAAATGACAATGGTCCCAAAATAGCGTCAAGTGTCCATAATGTCGCAGTCGCAATCAGTGGCGGCTGGCGCTCAAATTTTTTTGGGGGGCGCTAACAAACAAAAAGAAAAACATCAATTGCAGCCTCGCTGTGCCATTAAACGTTGCCACTGTGCCATCAAACGTGCCATTCCATCAAACGCAGCCACTGTGCCCATCAATTGTCACCACTGTGCCCAGCAACTGTCATTACTGTGCCCAGCAATTTTCACCACTGTGCCCAGCAATTGTCACCACTGTGCCCAGCAATTGTCACCACTGCACTGTGCCCAGCAATTGTCACCACTGTGCCCAGCAATTGTCACCACTGTGCATAGCAATTGTTCTTCACTGCACTGTGCCCAGCAATTGTCACCACTGTGCCCAGCAATTGTCACCACTGTGCCCAGCAATTGTCACCACTGCACTGTGCCCAGCAATTGTCACCACTGTGCCCAGCAATTGTCACCACTGCACTGTGCCCAGCAATTGTCACCACTGTGCCCAGCAATTGTCACCACTGCACTGTGCCCAGCAATTGTCACCACTGTGCCTAGCAATTGTCACCACTGCACTGTGCCCAGCAATTGTCACCACTGTGCCCAGCAATTGTCACCACTGTGCCCAGCAATTGCCGCCAGATTGTCCCCGTCCCCCAGCACTTACCTTTCTCGAGTCAGCCATCATCCCTCGATGTCTTCTCCCAAATCCTGCCCTCGATTCCGCTTCAGCCAATCAGGTTACCGGTAACCAGACCCGGTGAACCTGATTGGCTGAGACGAATGTCAGTGTTAACCAGGGAACGCACACCCCCTGCGTCCCCTGGTTAACTATTTGGAAGCCGATTAGAGCCAACAGGCTGTAATCGGAAAGCCTATCAGAGCCGCTGGCTCTAATAGGGACTTCCAAACACCAACAAACTGCTGTTATTCAGATGGCCGACGCTCACCAGGGGGCCGGCCATCTGAATAGTGGGCGGCAGCAGAGACAATACATAGAGATTCATATATTGCATGAATCTCTATGTACTGTACACCTGACGGAGCAGGGGAGAGAGGGGGCGGCGCTCCTGCGCCCACTATGGACGCACCGCCGCTGGTCACGATAAAAATCGCTAATCGCCGCCATTACTAGTAGAAAAAATAAAATAAAAATGCCATAAAACTACCCCCTATTTTGTAGACGCTATAACTTTTGCGCAAACCAATTAATAAACGCTTATTGCAATTGTTTTACTAAAAATATGTAGAAGAATACGTATCGGCCTAAACTGAGGAAAAAAAAATGTTTTTTGGGGATATTTATTATAGCAAAAAGTAAACACTAATGTTTTATATTTCAAAATTGTCTAACCTCCCTGGCGGTATGATTCTGTCTGGAATTACGTACCAAAAGCGGTACACTTATTTTGCAAGGAAATTTGGCGTTTTATACTGTAGGCCTGTAATTCTTAGGAATAACTCACTTAAATCTGACCAAACAAGAGTCTTGTAGGCATCCCGGGTATGATTTTTTTTAAAAACAAAATGATAAATTATAATATAATAAATAATTATAAATAATTATAACAAGTAATAATATAATTATAATAAAAATTATTCAATATTGTAATCAACTCAAAATCACTGAAATTTGCTCAGTTGCAGAATTGTCGCTGTCATTACTTTTATTTTTTTATGATGTATTTCCCCACAAATCGCTATCGCACAATTCTGCAAGTGATTATAATTTATTATCACTGTTTTCTAGCTGATCTAAAACCATTTTTGACATAAAGGGACACTTTTGGACAATCTACAGTTTGCAGGCAGAAAGAACAGTTTTTATTATATAAAAGTACATGTAGGACACTGGGCAGACCACTAGGGACAAGGGGGATGTGTATTTTTTACAAACAGTACTGTAATCTATAAGATTACAGTATACTGTGTGTATAGTGTTTGTTTACTTTTTTGAATTTGGCGCCGTTCTCCGCCCCCGTGCGTCGTAACGTCGCAGGGAACGGAGATCGGCGGCACACGGGGACACTGTGAATCGAGCGAGGAGGACCCGCTCGCTCACACAGCGGGGAGGCATCGCAGGATCCTGGGACAAGGTAAGTAACTTGCCTGTGGATGCTGCGAAAGGTAAGCCGCGCCGCTGCACACTCTGCACAGCTACCCCGAGCGTGACTCAGGGATACCGTTCTTAGCATAAAAAATCCACCCCGAGTCACGCTCGGGTTTACCACTAAGGGGGTTAAGGGGCCAAAAATTCAAACCGCAGAGGTGATCAAATACCACCAAATGAAAACTCTATTTGTGGGGAAAAGAGGACATTAATTTTGTTTGGGAAACACGTCGCACGACCGCGCAATTGTCAGTTAAAGTGACGCAGTGCCGAATCGCAAAAAGTGGCCTGGTCATTTGGCAGCCAAATCCTCTGGGGCTGAAGTTGTTCTTTATGGTTTTCAATAGAAAAATGTAATACTAAGACGTACGCCTGTCGGCTCTAGCCGAGATGCCGTCGTATCTTGTTTTGAGGATTCAAAACAAAGATACGACGCGGGAATTTTCAAATTCATCTATAGATATGCCGGCGTAATTTCTTTGTGGATCTGCCCCCGCATGTTTAGGAGATATTTAATGTACCTATAGGTAAGCCTTTTTTTTTTATTTAATTTTTTAGGCTTTCTTACCTTATCTTCACCTGGTGTTCCTGCCAGTAAGTATGTTGTTTTTTCTTGATGAAGAAATTCGATTATTTTTTTTAATTTTTTTTTATTGGATATGTTTTATAGCAGTAAATAAGAAAATGTGGGGTTTTTTTTTTTTCAAAATTCTCAGTCTTTTTTTATTTTAAAACACAGAGGTGAATAAATACGACCAAAGGAAAGCTCTATTTACGGGGGGGGAAAAGACGTAAATTTTATTTGGGTACAGCATCGCACGACCACACACTTGTCAGTTAAAGTAACAGTGCCATATGGCACAAAATGGCCTGGTCATGAACGGGGGTAAATCTTCCAGAGGTCAAGTGGTTAAATAAAATGTTAATTAACATTTTCAACCTCCTCTTGCAGCTCCGACAATGTTTCTATTATCAGTCAATAGCCAAAGCAGGAGACGGGTCAACTTTAATGGGAGTGAATACAGCAAATTACCAGCACACATACAGTAGCTATCCCTGAGAAATATTGCTGTACTGTTATGACTTTAAAGTGGAGATTTCGATTCTTGCAAATACCCAACCTTGGACTTTTTCTCTTTAAGGCCTGGTTCACACCTGTGCATTTTTTAGTGTGTTTTCCGTTTTGCAGAAAACACACTACAGTTCATTTAACATACTTCTAAGCACTTTTTTCTTGTTTCTTTTAACTGATGAGACTTCAGAAAATTGATAATTTAGTTGGTTGCTGTGGGTTACTGTACTTTTTCACATCATGATCAGGGCCGCCATCAGGGGGGTAAAGGCAGTACTACACCTGTAAGGGGCCCGGATGGCAACCCCCTTTAAAAAAAAAAGGCAACTCCCCTTTTTTTTATTTATTTTTTACTAAAAAAAAAAAATTCTAATGTATTTTTATTTTTTATTAGGGGTACGGGGGGGCCCAGAGGTCCCCAGGGCCCCGGATGGCAACCCCCTTTTTTTATAAAAAAATAATATTTTTTATTTATATTATTTTATTTCTCATATATATATATATATATATATATATATATATATATATATATATATATATATATATATATATATATATATATATATATATATATATGTATATATATATATATATATATATATATATATATTTTTTTTTATTATTATTATTATTAAAGGGCTCAGAGGTCCCCAGGGCCCCATGTGACAAACCCCCTTTTTTTTAAAAATGTTATAAATGTTAATTTTTTTATTTTTGTTTATATATATTTATTTTTTATTAAAGGGCCCAGAGGTCCCCAGGGCCCTGGATGGCAACCCCCCCCCCTTTTTTTTTTTTTTTATAAATGTTTATTTTTTTACTTTTTTTATATATTTTTTTTTATTTATTTTTATTAAAGGGCCCAGAGGTTTCTTTTTTTAATTATTATTAAAGGGCCCAAAGGTCCCGGATGACAACCCCCCTTTTTTGTAATTTCTTTTTATGAAAAAATAATAATAATTTGTATATATATATATATATATATTTATTTTTTTATTATAGGGCCCAGAGGTCCCCAGGGCCCCGGATGGCTACCCCCTTTTCTTATATATATATTTCTTTATTTTTTGTAAAGGGCCCCCCCCGCTTCTCAAGTCGCGGCAGCCTAACCCCCCCCCCCCCCCCCCGCGCTTCTCAATTTCAGGCGGCAGCACCCCCGGTTCTCTGCTCCAGGGGGCCCATGCCTGAAGCAATAATTCCTGATGGCTGCCCTGATCATGATTGCTCCCTGCACTGCCTCTTTAAATATGGCGGATAATAATATATAATATATACAGTGTAGTGAGCATATAAACACACCTTGTCATCTGCTCCGTGTGATACAGAGGTGCAAACCCTGCCTCCTGTTACAGCTGAGATCTCAGTGCAGATTAAACAGACTTAATTAAGCATCGCTGATAAAGGATCATCACTCTACAGCTGTCCCTGTACACAGGGTGAGACACAGAAACCCAATAAAAATGCTGCACAGACCCCTCCATACATTGCTCATTAATACTTTAAGCCAATGCAGTGACCCCAGGTGACTGCTGAACTCAGGAGCCACTGAATTATACATTAGTCAGTATAGAAATGTTGTATTCTACCAATGGAGCAATGCGTTTATAAAACCCAAACAACATCAGATGTCCTTATATTAACCACTCGCCAACTAGGCATTTGGGGGACTTTGGGCCAGATCCTCAAAAGGGATACGCCGTCGTATCCCTGTTTCTATCTTTGGAACTGATCCACAGAATCAGTTTCCAAGAGATAGACAGAAGATCCGGCAGGTGTAATAGTTTTACACTGCCGGATCTTAAGATGCAGTACCGCGACCGCCGCTGGGGGCATTCATCGTCGAAATTACGCGTCGGGTATGCTAATGAGGAGTTACGTCGATCCTCAAAGCTTTTTCGCGTTCGCTACGTCGCCGCTACGTTAGTTTCCCGTCGCTTAGTTACACTTTTGTAAACCAGCCCTACTTTTACACAGCAGGCGTACTGCTGTGTAAAGTATGGCCGTCCTTCCCGCGTAAAATTTTAAAATTTTACGTCGATTGCGTAAGCCGTACGGGAATACGGAAATACGCTACGCACCGCGCCGATCAAAAAATGACGTCGCGTTGCGCAAAGCACGTCGGGAAATTTGCGTCACAAGCAAGGCTTTCTCCCTGGTGTGGAGTATCGTGCTCGCCCCCTCCCTTGGACTACAGGCGAGTCAGGACGCTCTCTACGTTGCAGATAGAGAAAGGAGCTGTGTGTTAGTGGGCGTCCTAACTCTCCTGTAGTCCAAGGGAGAGGGCAAGCATGACACTCCACACCAGGGAGAAAGCCTTGCATTACTGTGTGGAGTTACAGACAGAAGAACAGGAAGTGAGGATTTCTCAGAAGAAATAAGGACATTTAAAAGCAAAATGGAAGGATGAGGTAAGTGAAGAAGGACTGCACTAAGGTAAAGGAAGCTATTCAGGAAAAAAAAATTGTAGCTTTACAACCCCTTTAAAGTGGAACTTCCACTTTAAGCACTCCTCACCCCCTTACATGCCACATTTGGTATGTCATTTTTGGGGGGGAGTGGTTACTTAGTTTAGAGTGGGATTTTCTGTTCCACTTCCTCCTTCCTCTTTACGGCCGCCTAGGCGACTCCTCCTCCCCCCTAGGGAGCCCCTCCCTCTCTGCAATCTTCTGGGACACGTCAGAGGTCCCAGAAGATTGCGTGGCCACTAACAGAACTGAGCATGACTCGCGCATGTGCAGCGCATGCCCGGCCATGAAGCAGAAACCTGTCACGGACGGGTGCCTACAGTGGCTATGGCAGCGCCGGCGGAGAGAAGGGGGAGAGGAGCAACGCTCCGGGCGGCCGCATCGCTGGACCGTGGGACAGGTGAGTGTGATTATTAAAAGTCATCAGCTACACTTTTTGTAGCTGCTGACTTTCAATAAAATAAAAATTGTGTGAGTTTTAAAGCATGTTATGCAGCACAGTGCTTGTGCTGTGTAATTTGGCTCCCTGTAACACCTGAAATACCTGGCTGATCCTGCCTGGTTCTCCCCTCCCGTAAACTGGTCATGTTTATTATCAGTCCATTAGGGATGCCGGAGCGCCGCCCACTCTATCCACAGCCGCCACCCCCATGCTCTAGCCACACTATTCTGACAGGACACCGCCACCCCCTATCCATGCGTCCGGCCCCTTTCAGGATGCCAGGCGTGTAAATTACAGCAGCGGGGGGGGGGGTGTATTTTTGAAGCACCTGATTAGAGCCATAGGCTTCAATAAAGGGTGGGCTCGAGGCACAGAGCATTGCAACAGGAGCCCACCCAGGTGTTACAACAGCGAATGAATATTCGCTATTGGAAACACTGATCCTCAATCCGACCAATCAGAAGCAGGTCTGAGACCCGTTTTCTGATTGGCCGAAAAGAGAAGAGTCCCAATTGGCCGCATAGGAAGAGGGAGGAAACAGAAGCTTCCGTGATGCCCGAGGAGAGCAGAGCAAGGGAAAGGCGTTGCCACCAAGCAAGGGAAGCCGCCGGTGAAGCCTGGGAGAAGCGTTGTCCACCATAGATGGGGTAAGTGAACCTGACCCATCCGACCGACTGGGGAGGGTATAACTGTTTGTGGCGTCTTCCTATTCCAACATGACTGCGCACCAGTGTACAAAGCAAGGTCCATAAAGACATGGATGAGCGAGTTTGGGGTGGAGGAACTTGAGTTGCTGGCACAGACTCCTGACCTCAACCCGATAGAACACCTTTGGGATGAATTAGAGCGCAGACTGCGAGCCAGGCCTTCTCATCCAACATCAATACCTGACCTCACAAATTTGTGTCAATGGATTTGTGTACACACGATTGGATGATCCGACGAAACAAATGCTTTTTTGAGAGCATTCACAGCCAACATTTGTTGTCGGATGGTCTGTCGGACCGTTGTTGTCGGAAAATCCGATCGTGTTTCCGGGCCTTAAGGATGACATGTATCCTTATGGAAGAGGCATTTGCTGAAAACGGGACCAGATGCAGACTAGACCCCACACTATAGTGGCACAGAGGATTTGGGGGAGAGATTTAGGGCTTTGGGATGATTATGAAGAGGCTGCGTTGTCCTACAGACTAAATAATTTTCACTGTTTGCAGCAGCAAAGTCAACTGATTTGGAGCAAACCGCTGATCTGTATATCGTACCTTCCAACCATATCCTCAGTTATGCCGTCCACAATAGACATGTGCAATTCGGACTTCCGAAAATTTAGAATTTTCGTATTTCTGAATTTTATAATTTCCGAATTTTCGGACTTCCGAAATTTTGAATTTCCGAATTTTATAATTTCCGAATTTTTAATTTCCGATTTTTTTTAATTTCCGAATTTTCGGATTTCCGAATTTTTTTATTTCCGAATTTTCGGACTTCCGGAAATTTCAAATTTCCGAATTGTCGGACTTCCGAAAATTTTGAATTTCCGAATTGTCGGACTCCCGAAAATTTCGAATTTCTGAATTTTCGTATTTCTGAATTTTTCAATTTCCGAATTTTCGGACTTCCGAAATTTTGAATTTCCGAATTTTATAATTTCCGAATTTTTAATTTCCGATTTTTTTTCATTTCCGAATATTCGTATTTCCGAATTTCGGAAATTCGGATTTTCGGAAATTCGGAGATACGAAAATTTTCAAATTTTAGAAATTCCGAATTTTCGGAATTTCGCATTTTTCATTTTTTATTTTTCGAATTTTAGAATATTCAAATTTTTCAAATTTAGAATAATCGAATTTTCGATTTTTTTATTTTTCGAATTTTCATTTTCGATTTTTTTTTTTTTCGGATTTTTCAATTTTCGAATTTTTTATTTTCGAATTTCGAATATTCAAATTGTTTTTTTTCGAATTTTCAAATTTTTCATTTTTTATTTAAAAATTTTTTGAAATTCGGAATTTAAGAAATTTGAAAAAAAAAAAAAACGAAATTTCGAAATTTTAATAAAAATTACAATTTCGAAATCTCGAATTTTTTTAAAATCTTTAAAATCTAAAGTTCGAAAATCTAAAATTCGTAAATTTCCGAATTTCCGAAAATTATTTTTTTTTCATTTTCATTTCATTCGTTTTTTTCGGAAATTTCGTTTTTTACATATTTTTTCGCTTTTTCGGAAATTCGGAATTCCGAATTTTCGAATTTCCCGAATTTACGAAAAAAGCAAAAAAACGAATGAAACGGAAAAAAATTATTTTTCGATTTTCCCAAATTTACGAATTTACGAAAACATAAAAAAAACTAAGATAACATAAACGAAAAAAACGACATTTCTGGCAGTGCACATGTCTAGTCCACAACCAATGCAATCAGTGAGAGGTTGGAGGAATTGTTTAGTTCCACTTTTAGTATTACATTTTTCTAATCACATTTTATATATCAGACCAAAATCAGGGACAATTGTGGAGAAGAACAGATGGATTTTGTTCCAAAAGAGGGACTGTCCCTTTAAATGGAGGAGAACATTGTTGTCTTGTGTGTATATATAGTACAGGGAGCTAAGCAAACTCATAGGAAGTTGGAATGCCAGGACCATAAAGCCCGGTACACACGATCGGATTTTCCGCAAACAAAGCGTAGGACTTTTGTCGGAAGGGCTTTGGCCAAAAACTTGTCTTGCATATAAATGGCCCACAATTGTCAGCCAACAAACTCGAAACAACATTTCGTACATTTTTTAAGCTCTTTAGCGACACCCTTTGGGCACCTTCTGCTAATGTTGTGTTTGGTAAGCAATGCTTCCAAGCATGTGTGTTTGTACTTTGGACTTTTGTCCGACGGACTTGTGTACACACGATCGGAAAACCCGACAACAGACAAATGTTCGCGGTCAGATTTTCATCACACAATTCCCGCCGGAAAATCAGATTATGGGCTAGATTCAGGTAGCTACGCTATAATTTACGGCGGCGCAGCGTAGTGTATTTACGCTACGCCTCCGCAACTTACAGGAGCAAGTGCAGTATTCACAAAACACTTGTTCCGTAAGTTGCAGCGGCGTAGCGTAAATGGGGCCGGCGTAAGCGCGCGTAATTCAAATGGGGAAGGGGGGGCGTGTTTTATGGTAATATGTGATGACCTGACGAGATTGACGTGATTTACGAACAACGCATGCGCCGTCTGTGTACATATCCCAGTGTGCATTGCTTCCAAGTACGGCGTAACGACGTATTGGTTTCGACGTGAACGTAAATTACGTCCAGCCCTATTCGCGAACGACTTACGCAAACTACGTAAATAATTCAAATTCCGAAGCGGGAACGACGTCCATACTTAATATTGGCTGCGCCTCCTAATAGCAGGAGCAGCCTTACGCCGAAAAAGCCTTAACGCAAACGACGTAAAAAACGAACGCCGGGCGCACGTACGTTTGTGAATCGGCGTATCTAGGAAATTAGCATATTCTACGCCAACAACAACGGAAGCGCCCCTAGCGGCCAAAGTTATATTGCACACAATTCTACGCCGCCGCAATCAAGTTACGTCGGTGGAGGAAGCCTATTTTTTCAGCGTAACTGCCTTTGTGAATCGGCGTAACGCTACGCGGGCGCGGATTTCAAATTACGGCGGCGTATCTGGAGATACGCCGCCGCAAAAGGTACCTGAATCTACCCCTGTGTGTACAAGGCTTAAAAGATGATTCCCAACATTGTTCTCTTTCTTACACCATAACTTTGCCATACAACCCATAATAAAGAATGGGAGACTCTGGGCTGACAGATAGATGAGATACATACAGGAGCCGGTTTACCTGCCAAAGGATCTTTATTTCTGTCTATCCAGCCATGAGATTTACACAGCTCTGTTACAGAGTGCAGCCCTGTCTGGCAGGACAGGAAACCTGATTATTCTCTGCTGCAGAACAGGTCTTGTCCCTCCCCCTGCCTGTGACGGGACAGTGAAGAAGCAGACTAGTAAGCTCATCTCACTGTCGCTCTGCTCTTTCCTCCTATCAGCATGTGCTCTGCACTGCAGCACGACTGTTTGGCTCCTTGTGCTGCTTCTCCCTCACCTAGTCTGAGTTCTGCTGTACAAAGGCTGATGCCATATCAAATTCAGGTACAGTGGAACCTCGGTTTACGAGTAACGCGGGTAACGAGCATTTTGAATGACGAGCACCTTCTTTTTTTTTTTTTTTTATTCTGACTCGCCTTGCGAGTGTTGTCTCACAAAACAAGCAGAATTCAACTACTGGGGTGTGCAGTACAGCATTTGGCCTAAGATGCGGGGGCGCCGGAGCCGAGCAGAGCCGATCGGAGCGTTCGGAAATACTCAGTTCCCGGGTGTTTCTGAGGTCAGCCGAGCTGTCCTTGGGCCTTTCCGAGTGTTCCCGAGGCTCTCCGCCATCCCCCCACCTCTGGCCACATGTGGTATTGCATGCCATTGAAGTCAATACGGAACAAATTATTTTCGTTTCCATTGACTTCTATGGGGAAACTCGCTTTGATTTGCAAGTGCTTTGGATTACGAGCATTCTCATGATCGGATTATACTCGTAATCCAAGGTTTCACTGTACTTGCATTAAAAAAAAACATACATTTAAAGCTTTTGTTACCCCAATACTTCACATTCCTGATATGTGCCTGCTGTACCATGTACTTGTCTGAGAAAGTATCCTTTTCAATGTGTATTGCTTCCTTTGTGTGAAATTCCTGGTGTTCCTGTCAGTCCCTCCGCTTTCCTATTAAAAACTGACCACACTAATCAGGAGAGCCCACTAGCTAGCTATGCTGGGAACTCAGTGGGGTGGATTCAAGAAGCAATTGCGCCTGTGTAACCATAGGTTACACAGCGCAATTGCTTACTTGCCCCGGCGTAACGAGTGCTCCTGATTCAGGAACCTCGTTACGCCGACTGCAGCCTAAGATCTGCGTGGCATATGGCTCTTATGCCCGCATATCTTAGGCTGCATTCTTGCGATGGCCGATAGGTGGCGTTCCCGTTGTGCTCAGCGTATAGTATGCAAATTGCATACTAACACCGATTCACAACGTTGCGCGAGCCCTGCGTACGTCGTTTACGTACGGCGGTTTTCGTGCAAGGCTGCCCCTGCTATTAGCAGGGGCAGCCCATGTTACGTATACCCGTCGTTCCCGCGTCGCGAAATTTAGAATTTTACGTAGTTTGCTTAAGTGGATCGTGAATGGCGCTGGACGCCATTCACGTTCACTTTGAAGCAAATGACGTCCTTGCGACGTCATTTGCCGCAATGCACGTCGGGAAAGTTTCCCGACGGAGCATGCGCTCTACGATCGGCGCGGGAACGCGCCTTATTTAAATGATTCCCGCCCCCTACGGGGTCATTTAAATTGCGCGCTCTTGCGCCAGGCATTTTGCCGGCGTGCCCGCGCAATTTACGGAGCTTCTGCTCCGTGAATCGAGGGCAGCGCAAAAAAATTGCGGGGGCGTAGGGCAAAATCGTTGCCCTGCGCCTCCGTAATGAATGCGCAAATCTACTTGAATCCGGCTCAGTGTGCTCTTCTCCAATGATCAGACACGCCCCCCCCCCTGCACAGCCATTTGCTGGGAAGCTCGGTGTACTGCTGCTTCTCCTTGCCCGAGCTCTTATGGAGCTGTGAACAGAGGGAATGTGATCATTTATTAAAAAAAGGCAAAGAAGGGATTTATATAATTTTTTATATCTATACAGAAATGTTTTGCCTTTTCTTTCTATTTTAAACTGAATGGATTGTTTTAAAAGGCGATCGTTTAAAATCACATTAAAGCCTCGTACACACGATCGGATAATCCAACGGGAATTGTGCGATGACAGGCTTTTGTCGGAAAACCCAACCGCTTGTACGCTCCATCCGACAAATGTTGTCAGATATTCCGCAGGCAAATGTTGGATAGCATGCTTTAAAATTGTCCGCCAACAAATGTGTGTTGTCGGATTATCCGATCGTGTGTACACAAGTCTTTCGGACAAAACTCCAAAGTACAAAAACGCATGCTCAGAAGCAATGCTCACCATACCACAACATTAGCAGAAGTTGCCCAAAGGGTGGCACTAAAAAGCTGGAAAACCATGTTGTTTTGTGTTTGTTGGCCAACAATTCTTTGCTGTTTTGTATGCAGAACAAGTTCATGGCCAACGCCATTCAAAGTCCTACACTTTGGGGCAGATCCACAAAGATCTGCCCCGGCACAGCGTATCTGAGATACGCTACGCCGCCGTGACGCCGAATCCTGAAAGAATTTGCGTCGTAAGTCACGGCGGCGTAGTCTATCTCTGGCGGCGTAACGGCGCGTAATTCAAATCGGCGATTAGGGGGCGTGTTTCATTTAAATGAAGCGCGTACCCGCGCCGAATGAACTGCGCATGCGCCGTCCCTAAATTTCCCGCCGTGCATTGCGCTGAATGACGTCGCAAGGACGACTTGCGCAAAAAAAAAATTTAAATTTAAAATGAACGCGGGAACGACGGCCATACTTAACATGGCAAGTCTAACTATACGCAACGAAATACCAGCTTTAACTATACGCCGGAAAAAGCCGACTGGAGACGACGTAAGAGAATGCGACGGCCGCGCATACGTTCATGGATCGTCGGAAATAGCTAATTTGCATACCCGACGCGGAAAACGACGTGAACGCCACCCAGCGGACGCCGAAGTATTGCATCTAAGATCCGAAGGCGTACGAAGCCTGTCGGATCAAACCCAGATGCCGTCGTATCTTGGTTTGAGGATTCAAACCAAAGATACGATGCAGGAAATTTGAAAGTACGCCGGCGTACCAGTAGATACGCCGGTGTACTTCCTTTGTGGATCTGCCCCTTTGTCCGCAGAAAATTAGACATGTGCACTGCCGAAAAATTTGTTGTTTTCGTTTTATTCGTTTTTTTGCTTTTTTCGAAAATTCGAAAATTTGGAAATTCGAAAGTTCGAAAATTCGGAATTCGAAAATTTGGAATTTCGAAAATTTGGAATTCGGAAATTTGAAAACTCTGAAAATTCGGAAATTTGAAAATTCGGAAATTTGAAAATTCGGAAATTTGAAAATTCGGAAATTTGAAAAGTAAATTTTCGAAATTTGCCATTTTCTAATTTTATATTTTCTAATTTTCTAATTTTGCAATTTCGAATCCGAAAATTTGGAATTAACGAATTTGTCAAAATTCGTTAAAGGAATTGCACATGTCTACAGAAAATCCGATCATGTGTATGAGGCATAAATCACAGAGCTGCAACCACGTGGGGTTGATTTACTCAAACTGGAGAGTGCAACATCTGGTGCTGCTGTGCATGGTAGCCAATCAGCTTCTATCTTATGCTTGTTAAAATAAGCTTTGACAAAAAACCTGGAAGCTGATTGGTTTCTATGCAGAGCTGCACCGGATTCTGCACTCTCCAGTTTTAGTAAGTCAACCCCTCTGAGGCCGGGTATACACGGACAAACATGTATGGTGAAAGCGGTCCGTCGGACCGTTTTCACCATACATGTCTGCCAGAGGGCTTCTGTACGATGGTTGTACACACCATCGTACAGAAGTCCGCGCGTAAACAATACGCGGGGCGTGTCCGCGGTGTCGCCGCGTCGATGACGCGGTGTCGCCGCGACAATGACGCGGCGACGTGGGCGGCCCGCCTTTAAAATGCTTCCACGCATGCGTCGAAGTCATTCGACGCATGCGAGGGACGGCGGGCGCCTGGACATGTACGGTAGGTCTGTACTGACGACCGTACATGTCCGAGCGGGCAGGATTCCAGCGGACGGTTTTAAAACACGTCCAGGAATATTTGTCTGCTGGGAAAAGGCCCGGCGGGCAAATGTTTGCTGGAATTCGGCCCGCTCGCGCCCACACACGACCAAACATGTCTGCTGAAACTGGCCTGCGGGCCAGTTTCAGCAGACATGTTTGGTCGTGAGTATGGGGCCTGAGTCTTTTGCAGCAATTAGAATTCTTTAGAACATCTGGTTTGTTAAAACTATAATAAACATCCACTAAATTGCTTATTTTTTCAATAATTCAATAGCAAAGTTCAAACTATATCTCACAGCAATCAAGTCCTCATTTAATATAACTATATAAATCTTGTATAATAATAATAATAATAATAATGATACAAATTATAATATAATAATACTACTGAGTTTTCCCACATCATCTGCTCATTGCTCCGGCTAACTGAATAACCTTGGATGGCTGGCAGTAATTTAACTGCTTGCCGACCAGCACCCAACTATTTATGTGGACAGCATGGAAACGGACAGTCAGAAGGACGTATATATACGTCCCCTTTAAGAAGCCGGGATTGTGTGCGCGCGCCCGCTGGGAGCTCCGTGACTCCGACCACGGGTCCCGCAGACTCAATGTGTCGTGTCACGGTGAGGAAGAAAGGGGAAATGCTGATGTAAACAAGCATTTCCTCAGTCTTCCTAGTGACAGGACACTGATCACAGCTTCCTGTAATCGGATGCAGTAATCACTGTCGTGTCACACTCAGCCCATCCACTCTACAGTTAGAAGCACTCCCTAGGGCACACTTAACCCCTTCAGCGCCACCTAGTGGTTATCACCTTCCCTGCCAGTGTCATTTTCACAGTTTATTTTTATAGCACTGATCGCTGTAAAAATTACAATGGTCCCAAAAATGTGTCAAAAGTGTCTGATGATTGCGCCATGTCATAGTCACGATAAAAATCGCTGATCGCCGCCATTACTAGTAAAAAAATAAAATATATTAATAAAAATGCCATAAAACTATCCCCTATTTTGTAGATGCTATGGCCCGGATTCACATACATTGGCGCATATTTATGTGGGCGTAGCGTATCTAATATACGCTACGCCGACGCCGACGCAGCGCACAGAGGATTCACAAAGCACTTGCTCCCGCTCGCTCTCAAATCTACGCTGGGTTTCCTCGGCGTAAGCCAGCGTAGTTGGAAGTGTCCGCCATAATGTTGCAGTCACGATAAAATTCGCTGATCGCTGCCATTACTAGTTTTATAAAAATGCCATAAAACTATTCCCTATTTTGTAGACGCTATAACTTTCGCACAAACCGATCAATTAACGTTTTTTTTTTTTAACAAAAATATGTAGAAGAATACGTATCGGCCTAAACTGAGGGGAAAAAATAATTTTTCATATATTTTTTGGGGATATTTATTATAACAAAAAGTAAAAAATATTGATTTTTTTTTCAAAATTGTCGCTGTATTTTTGTTTATAGCGCAAAAAAAACAAAAACCGCAGAGGTGATCAAATACCACCAAAAGAAAGCTCTATTTGTAGGGAAAAAAGGACGTCAATTTTGTTTGGGAGCCACGTCGCACGACCGCGCGATTGTCAGTTAAAGCGACGCAGAAAGTGGCCCGGTCATTGACCAGCAAAATGGTCCGGGGCTTAAGTGGTTAAATAGTATATAATATAAAACAAAATGCTATCAACAAGTAACTTTTAAGTGAACCTGTCGCACGTGGGGCAAGATCACAGCCAAAGTTTGCACTGATTAATTTTTTGCGCTATAAACAAAAATAGAACGACAATTTTGAAAAAAATATATATATTTTTTTTACTTTTTGCTATAATAAATATGCTGCCATTGCTGAGTAATGAACAGAGCAAAGTTTCCAAGCACTCAGCAATAAGCTAGATACTGTAGATTCGTAACTCTTATCATGATAAGTTTAATCGGACTTACCTCAACCACCACATGTAACTGTGCTCATATGGGAAAAAACTGTTGGGGTCATCACAGCAGTATTTGAAGTCCTTAAATCCACAGCAGTATATAGCCCCCAGGTCACTGTCCACTATGGGACAGCTAAAAGCCCCCACTAACACCTTCTCCACAGTGGTGTAGCTGGAGCACTCAGCGCTCATAGTCCTGGATACTTCACCCAGCAAACAACCCTGAAAGACCCTGGAACTGCCAGTGTGTGGCTGTGGGGATCCCGTCACCACCATCCCATGGTGTATAAGAGGAATTGTAGAGTCTACAGGAGAGCCGAGACATGAGACCCTCACAGCAGCATCTTCAGCATCACTCTGCTCTCATCAGGACCACAGCTGCTGCCTTCATCGCTGCTTGCTGGCTGATGGTGTATCTCTGTCTCCCTCTGCTGGAGATGAGAAGAAACTGACTGTAATATTGCTTTCACACACAATGCAACCTCCTGCAACCACAGTCCTGGGACATGCTCCTTTAGCACCCAGCGCAAAAAGGCCAACGTGCAACTCACCTTTATAGGTTATGAACTTCTTTAGCAGTATAGATTGCAGGTTCCACCATTTTTAACCACTTCAGCCCCGGAGGATTTGGCTTCCCAATGACTGGACCATTTTTTTGCGATTCGGCACTGCGTCGCTTTAACTGACAATTGTGCGGTAGTGTGACGTGGCTCCCAAACAAAATTGACGTCCTTTTTTTTCCCACAAATAGAGCTTTCTTTTGGTGGTATTTGATCACCTCTGCGGTTTTTATTTTTTGCGCTATAAACAAAAAAAGAGCGACAATTTTTAAAAAAAAGCATTTTTTTTTTTACTTTCTGCTATAATAAATATCCCCAAAAAAGATATAAAAAAAGAAATATTTTCTCAGTTTGGGCCGATATGTATTCTTTTACATATTTTTGGTAAAAAAAAAACACAATAAGCGTATATTGATTGGTTTGCGCAAAAGTTATAGCGTCTAAAAAATATAGGATAGATTTATGGCATTTTTATTAATATTTTTTTTTTACTAGTAATGGCGGATTTTTAAAAATAAAAATAAAGAAAAGGGTAGTGCTGCGCTGTAAATAGGGAATGGGATACAAGTGTAGAGGAAGTGTAGCAAATCCTTATATGTAAAAAGATACAGGGCCAGATCCACAAACGAATTACGCCGGCGTATCTATGGATACGCAGCGTAATTTTTAAAATGCCCCGTCGTATCTGTGTTTTGTATCCACAAAACAAGATACGACAGAATCTGGGCTCGATCCGACAGGCGTACGTCTTGGTACGCCGTCGGATCGTAGGTGCATATTTACGCTGGCCGCTAGGTGGCGTTTTCGTCGAATTCCGCATCGAGTATGCAAATTAGCTAGATACGGCGATCCACGAACGTACGTCCGGCCGGCGCATTATTTTACGTTGTTTCCGTAAGGCTTTTTTCGCCGTATAGTTACCCCTGCTATATGAGGCGTATCCTATGTTAAGTATGGCCGTCGTTCCCGCGTCGAATTTTTAAAATGTTACGTCGTTTACGTAAGTCGTTCGCGAATAGGGCTTTGCGTAGAATGACGTCAACGTTGTAAGCATTAGCTTGTTGCGGGTTAATTTCGAGCATGCGCACTGGGATACCCCCACGAACGACGCATGCGCAGTTAAAAAAACCCGTTATTTACATCGGGTCAAGACGTATTAACATAAAACACGCCCCCATCACATACATTTGAATTGCGCGCCCTTACGCCGCCTAAGTTACACTACGCCGCCGTAACTTACAGCGGAAATTCTTTCAGGATGCAAAAAAAAACTGTAAGTTACGGCGGCGTAGCGTATCAGAGATACGCTACGCCGGACGGAAGAATGCGCCGCGCTACGTGGATCTGCCCCACAGTCTGACTAATGATCAAGATGACAATGTGAAAAAAGTGAAAAAATATTGACATCACAATTAACATCCTACAGTGCAGCTAATCCAGCTGGCAAAAGTAGGGTAATAAAACGTGACAGTGCTAGCATCATACAGTGTAATACAATAATAATTGGTGTACTGTTGACCAATGGGGTGTACAGCGTGCATAACACAACAGTGACTGAAATAGGCTAAGTTAAATGTCCATGCAACAAAAAGCCTATAAGCATAACAAAGGAAAAATCCAAAAATAAAAGTGAAGGTGTAGATGCCAAAATAACGTGAAGAAAAGGTAGGTTTCCGGTGTTCTCTTCAAAATGAGTGAGGATGTCCCCTTACCTTACTGCTGTAAGGTAACAGCATATCAGCCCAAATACACTTTCTGGTCGTATCCGCATAGGATGTTATCCGGATGGACTGTAATTGAAGAGATAGATCCCTCTCGGTAGTCACGTCCGAGAAATGACAGTGACTCGCACCCAGGGAGATAAAGTGCCAATAGTGCAGTATTGTTTTAAAAAGGTGTATTAACAAAATAATACACTAGGGTACTCACATAGCTGTGATAAAATCGGGCATGTAAAATGAAAGCGTGTGTTCGCCGACGTCACCTCCGATACCTCTTGGTCGACTCTTGGTTACACTCGTACGCGTATTCGTCACCTCTCGTGACTTCTTCAGGCGGATTTTTATCGTGGCTGCAACATTATGGCGCACACATCGGACACTTTTGATGCTATTTTGGGACCATTGTCATTTATACAGCGTTCAGTGCTATAAAAATGCACTGATTACTGTGTAAATGACCCTGGCAAGGAAGGGGTTAAGTGTGTCCTAGGGAGTGATTCTAACTGTGGTAGAGCTGGGCTACCAGTGACATGACACTGATCACTGCTCCCGAAGACAGGTAGCATTAGATCAGTGTCCTGACACAAGACAGAACAGGGAAATGCCTTGTTTACACAAGCATCCCCCCCATTCTGCAGCTCCGTGACACGATCGCAAGCCACTGGCGGATATCAAGTCTGCGGGTCCCGCGTGCACGGTCACTGAGCTCACAGCAGGGGCACGCGCACGCCGCCAGCGGCAAATTCAAAGCAATGTAAAGCTCAAACATGCATGTGTGTGTGTGTGTGTATATATATATATATATATATATATATATATATATATATATATATATATATATAATATATAAATATATATATATTGTGACAGTGCGAAGCCCTGCCACGGTATAAGTTTAGCATATTGCCATAAAAAGGACACAGGGTTCTCAAAGGTGCAGTTTGAATGGTGGCAGTAGAGCCTTTTTATTATTTTATTATTGTTCACAATTTTTTTTTTACAATATCATTTTTTAACTATTTTTTTTTAGGAGACCCGTTGGGGGGACAGAAAAGGGGACAAAGGACAGAAGTTCCAGAGTCCCTTTTCTCTGCAACCTCAGCTGCACTGGACAGTGAATGAATGGGAAGAGCTCTATGCCAAGTGCCTTCCTGTTCATTCACAAACTGATGCATAGGAAACACTGTTTCCTATGCTTCAGTTAAGAATGAACACAGTGAGTGATCCCCGTGTGCCTGCAGCAGCAAGAGAGGAGGGGGAAGAGGGGGACATGGGGGGAGCTGAGAGGCAGGGGGAATCTACACCACACGGGGTAAATAGGATGTACCCACTACCAGGCACATCTGGCACACCTCGTGCACACACCTATGTCAGTGACCACTTTGTTATGGCGGCCATACACGCTTCAATAAATGATTGATTTCATTTCCTACCAATCTCTTTCGATCAGAATACGCCCCAAAGTGATCAAATTTTTTTGGACAATTTCTGAAAAATGAAGAAACATGCTGATATTTATGGGGGTTAAAACATGGAGCTTAGTAATGTTGCATTAGAGACATTAATGTACAGGTCATACACTGAGGGGGGGGGGTGCTAAGTCATTTCAGTAAAGGTCACATACAGTGCAGAATTGTCAGATAAGGGATGTAAAGGGTTAATATACAGGTTTACCTACAGACACAATGGATATCAGATGTATTGGAGGGGGGGGGGGGATGAAAATACGACCCCAGGGTCAGTGGAATTGAACAAATAAACTGGCAGTTGCTGCTGCAGATCCATTCATTGATTTCCCATCCATGCCCTATGATTGCGCTCTTCCGTTTTGCAGTGTATATCCCACCTAATGCAAATTGTAAAGTTGCCATGCAGTTGATATACGAGTCTGTGAGTGCTCAGATGGCAAATTGCCAGGATGGACTTTGTATAGCGACAAGGGACTTTATGACTAAGCATCGAAAGATGTTAAACATGTCAGCCATCCCTTTTCCTTTTGTCCACCTCTCCCCTTTTTGATTGCACTGTTTTTTGGTTGTTTTGTGTTTTTGATTTTTTTTTTGTGTGCGGCAGTCCAGGAATTTTCTCCATCCAAGGCTGACAGTTACATGTATGACTCCCACAGGCAGAGGCATGATGGGACTTGAAGTTTCGCAACAGCTGGAGGGCCGCCAGTTTTAGACCCTTGTTCTATCTAGAAGGATCGCACAAACATACTGGACCAATGTAACTGCAAAAAAAAAACATACCTGATATTCAACTTTATTAAATAATACAGGCAACGACGAGGCTGGCTTACAAGCATTGACCATCTTCCACAATGACCCAATATTTACAGAATGGAGGTAGGTAAGAATCTGCAATAGAGACTGTTCTGTCCACCAGACTTTTATTCTGATAATCTGTATCTGTGCTGTTAAAATTACATGTAAGGTTTGTAATTTACATAAGACAATCCTATGTGGAGTGCAGGCTCCATCTAGTGTTCTTTTTTGGTATTGCTGCATTTGTTCTTTTTATTTGATTCACTGTATGTGTAGTAAAGGAAGTTGTTAGTAAGCAGGGAATTCTGGGTAGAATCTTCACAGGAAGTGAACCAGCCAGCATTCTTTGAGAAGATACTGCAGGAAGCAAGACATATATTTTTCAATCTATCGCCACCCCTTAGAGAGCTTAAAAAGTATGTTTTTACTATCTCATCCTATATTGTAGATCGTTGTTTCTGTAATGTATGCTGTAAAGTATTGTACTTATTGAGGTCTATTTCTGTTATTTTGTAGATTCACCTGGCTTGTTCTAATAAAACTGAGATCAAAGAAATATGGTATCTGAAGTTTATAGGATAAGAAGGTTTAGCTATCTGTCCTAGAGACAGAATAGAGACTGTAAAATTTCCATCTGTAATGGAGACTGTGAAATTCCTTGACTTGGTTCATTTTGTTATGCCCTGTAGTCATAGGGTTGGCTGTGCAGCCCGTCAATACTGCATCTAGCAGCTGTAAATTATAGGACATATATGGGTTCATTCCTACTAACAATCAGATCACTATTTTAAAATAGAGGATAGAAGTATTTTTTATGTACTGTGTGGACTCCCGAAGGGCGTTTTTCTGGATTTTAATATATGCTGAATTTTTAGAATGATGCATGGCCGACAGCCATTACCTTCACAATATATCATTTTAACGTATGTCAGCACTGTCACCGGGAAACAATCAATGAGATAAAGAATGGACATAACTGGAAGATAATCTTTTCTCTATTAAGTTCCTGACACCTTGACCCAGGCAATGGAATGAGGTCAGTTGAGTTCATAGAAAGGAGGCTGTCAACATGGCCTTCTCATCCTTTGTTATATGGTTTGGATGGATGTACTTTATCTAAATAAAAGTTTCCAAAATAGAAGCTCTTAGCTTTTCAAATACAGGGTCTGTATCTAGCAAAAATAGTCATTTTTGCACCAGTTACCATGCACCTTGCACCAGTGTTGCCAATCTTCGCATTATTTACTGACAAAACATGGAAAATTTGCTGACTGGGCATATTTTTTATGACAACCTGAAAAATGACAGAACTATTAAAAACAAAGACTACCGATATTTAAACAGTGTAACCAAAATATGGAAACACTGACAATACCCATAACAGTTATCTGCCTGGTTTACATCTAAAAAGTCAACACAATATGAAAAATTATCAGCCACAATCTGGCCATTTACTGATGGCTGGCGACCCTGCCTTGCAAAAATACAGGGAATAACAAAACTAGGAGTGAAAGATTTCATTAAAGTGGAGGTTCACCCTAAAACAATTATATAACATTACATCCAGCATACTTGCGACATGAACAGTATGCTGGTATTTTTTTTTTCGCCGTACATACCGTTATATTGTTATTCCCCCCCCGGCTTCCGGGTTCTGATTCCCACGGGACTGGGCATTCCTATCCAGGAGGTAGATGATTGACGTCTGGTGAAAAACTTCCCAAGGCGCATAAGGCGCGTCACCAGTTTTCCGTAAATAGCCGACCTGCGAGTCGACTTTATACGGCGCCTGCGCCCGCCATGTAGAGCTAACTGCGCAGGCGCCATATAGAGCCGACTCGCAGGTCGGCTATTTACGGAAAACTGGTGACGCGCCTTATGCGTACTGTGGTGACCATTGTCCCTTTTCATTGCACACTGAAAATCCCTCATTTTGGGCTGCAACCCAAAAAAAATACAGCCAATTTTGAAAAAAACACAATATTTTTTTCTGTTTGCTATAATAAATATCCCAATTTAAAAAAAATAATAATAATGTTTCCTTAGTTTAGGCTAATATGTATTCTTCTACATATTTTGGGTTAAAAAATTGCAATAAGCGTATATTAATTGGGTGGCGGCGATCTGAATTTTTTCATTGCTGTGGACACATCGGACACTTTAGACATATTTTTGGGAACATTGGCATTTATACAGCATACAGTTCTATAAAAATGCACTGATTACTGTGTGAATGTCATTAGCAGGGAAGGGGTTAACACTAGGGGGCGATCAAGGGGTTAAATGTGTTACCTAGGGAATGTTTCTAACTGTGGGGGGGAGGGGACTGACTAGGGAAAGAGACCGATTGGTGTTCCTATATATACTAGGAACACACGGATCGCTCTCCTCTCCTCTGACAGGATGTGGATCTGTGTGTTTACACACACAGATCTATGTCCCTGCTCTGTGATGAGCAATCACGGGTGCCCGGCAGACATTGTGACCGCCGGGCAAGCGCATCGGGTCCCGAGTATATCTCTTTTTAAATGGCATGACAATTCCCTGCACTCTCTGATCTCAGACCTTAACTAGAAACAGGTAAGCATGCAGCACCGTGGGGGGTGGGGGGGGGGCACAGTGACACACATGGGGGATCAGAAGCAGGCAGAACAGGGAGGGTGATCAGTGCGGGGGAAGCAATTACAGGAACAATGCCCTGTTACATAGTTCCATAGTAGGTGAGGTTGAAAAAAGTCCATCAAGTCCAACCTATGTGTGTGATTATAGGTCAGTATTATATGTGTCTGTGTCTCTCCCTGTAGCAGCTGAAAGCTGGCAGGAGGGAGAGAAACCAGCTTTCAGCTGCTGCAGAAAGACGGGGCATCCTTCTGTAATTGCCCCTCCGCCTGACCACACCAATTCCTTCTGCTGTCTGGGCCCCCTGTGTGTCTGGGCCCCCTACAGGAGGACTGGTGGTTCCCCCCTATCAGCGGCCCTGACTGTAGTGAAATAAACATTCGTTTTAGTTGGTTGCTATCCAATGGGATCCTTTACCTAACCTGCCAGTGACTTGTTATCCCCTATTTAAAGCCTCCCATGTTAAAATGGCTGCCTCAACTCAGCATAAAATCAGATGCCTATTGTCCTAGGGAGAACTGGGAAGTCTTTAAGTGCCACCTACAGGCTGGAAGAGTGCCTGCACTTACCTGCAACCTTACCAGCACTCCCTCACTGCAGTTATTGACAATACTTTGCAATTTTGGGTATAGGGTGACCACATTTCCAAATTGCCATTCAGGGACACACCCCCTCTCTCACCTTCCCCCAAAAAGTGAGGGGGGGTGGGGGGAAATGTAGTCTCAGGGTTGATGGGGAATTTGGCGGCGGGTTATTTGTCAGTTGAGTGTGCCACTTGCCACCAGATGCAGTGCCACGTGCGCAGAAGAAAAGAGTGGCGTCACTATCTGGAGAGTGAAGATCACACCAGTCCCTGCTGCTTGCCACTGGGTGCCGGAGAAGGAGGAGGTGGGTGGGGACAGCAGTGCTGCACTAGGCGCAGGCCTCGCTCCTGGTCTCACTGTCTGAGAGTAAATTGTCACTGGTTGCAAGATTCCAGGCAGCGCTGGCCCTAGCAACCAGTTCCGGAAATGTAGTTATTAGTTAGTAGGGGGTGGCTGTGTCCTCTATTTCATTCCGGGACACTGTATTGTCCCAAAATGAAGGTGCCCGGGACCTGGGACAGACATGTCAAATGCAGGACAGTCCCGGGCACCCTATTTGGGTATGGAGGAGCATGTGACCTCCTCTCCTTTGAAAGCCCTAGGCCTCAGCACTTTCATGATGGGGGGGGGGGGGTGAGGCTACTTTTTCATTGGACTGTGGGCACCAGGCATTTTGCAGAAAAGGAAGAAGTAGGAAGGGATCTCTGGTAATATTAGTATAGAAGGTTGGAGGATCCTTTTTTGAGTGTGCCAACAGCCCATAAAAATTGAATGGATGGTCTAAATGCAAGGAACCATAATGCACATTAATGCATGTGTGTAATACATAGTGTGGAGGGGGTTTAGATGAACCAATGTAACCTATTGCAGTTAGATTAGGCCAGGCATGTCCAAAGTCCGGCCCGGGGGCCAATTGCGGCCCCGTTCCAGTTTAATGTGGCCCCCTGGTAATTTGGATATATACTGTATTTATCGGCGCTGCCTCGGAGGGGACAGGGAGAGGGGGAACGAGTGCTGTCAAATTACATACAGGAGAATCTCCTGTTTACTCAGTGACATCTGTAATAGGAAGTCCCGTCTCCTGGGCTGCCATTGGACGACTCCTCTGTCTATCATAGGAGGCGGGAGAAATTGTATTAAAGAGGCTGCTGTGTAGATTCTCCTGTATGTAATCTGTTGGTGCTCATCCCGCCCCCCCCCCCCTTTCTCTCCGAGGCTGCAAATGGACATCGATCAGGCTGCATTCATGGCAATGGAGAGGCTGCATTCATGGCAATGGCAAGGCTGCAGATGGGCACTGATTAGGCTGCATTGATGGGCAATGACCCTTATTTTGCTTCACAGTTTTTTATTTAAAAAAAAATTCCCTGAAACTTCCCTCCTAAAGTGAAGGTGTGTGTTAAACGCCGATAAATACGGTATATCTTAATAACACGCCCACGCTCATCTCTACACCACACACAGCCACAAAGGCAAGAGAATTTGTGTTGGGCAGTGTATTAGTACTCGAACAAACACATTTAGACCAAATTTTAATGGTTCAAAGAATGTCAGGCAAAATGGTCGGCCCTTACGCATGTTCACTTCATCAAATCTGGCCCTCTTTGAAAAAAGTTTGGACACCCCTGGATTAGGCAAACATCTGGGGAGCACTGCAGCCTCTTATTGATTGATTCTGTGATGTGTAATTTCCCACCCTTTCTCTAAACAAGTAGCCTGAAATTGGTGTTTTTATTTAATTTCATATTTAACTGTCAGAAAAATAAAATCTGATTAATGGTTAGTTACTAAGGGGCATCGGATCGGATCTTAGATGCAATTCTTCAGTGTCCGCTGGGTGGCGTTCCCGTCGTATTCCGCGTCGAGTATGCAAATTAGCTATTTCCGACGATCCACGAACGTACGCATTTGTTTGCACTATATAAGTTTCTTACTCACTCACTCACGAGCGGCCGTCGCATTCTTTTACGTCGTTTCCGTTCGGCTTTTTTCGGCATATAGTTAAAGCTGCTATTTGGTGGCGTATGCAATGTTAAGTATGGCCGTCGTTCCCGCGTCTAATTTAAAAATATTTTTTTTTGTTTGCATAAGTCGTCCGTGAATGGGGCTGGATGTAATTTATGTCCACGTCAAAACAATGACGTCCTTGCGACGTCATTTAGCGCAATGCACGGCGGGAAATTTAGGGACGGCGCATGCGCAGTTCGTTCGGTGCAGGGACGCGCTTCATTTAAATGAAACACGCCCCCTACTCGCCAATTTGAATTACACGCCGTTACTCCGCGAGAGATACACTATGCCGCCGTAACTTACGGCGCAAATTCTTTCTGGATTCATAGCTTTCAAAAGTAAGTTACAGCGGCGTAGCGTATCTCACATACGCTGCGCCCATGCAATTGTATGTGAATCTGCCCCAGAGTGTACATTTCCCCTTGTCTTTTGCCTTATTAACTACTTGCCGTCGCCGCACCGTCATAATACGTCCACAAGGTGGCTCTCCTAGGCGAGATCACGTATTATGACGTCCTACCCTTTAGCCGCCACTAGGGGCGCACGCGCGCCGCCGGAGGCGCGCGCACGCGCCCCCCGCTCGCCCCCGACTCCCGTGCGTGTGCCCGGCGGGCGCGATCGCCGCCGGGCACACGCGATCGCTCGGTACAGAGCGGGGAACGGGAGCTGTGTGTGTAAACACACAGCTCTCGTTCCTGTCAGCAGGGGAAATGCTTTTCTTCGGTTCATACACTGTATGAACCGAGGATCAGTGTTTCCCCTAGTGAGGCCACCCCCCCCCCCACAGTAAGAACACACCCAGGCATACTTAACCCCTTCCCCGCCCCCTAGTGTTAACCCCTTCACTGCCAGTGGCATTTTTATAGTAATCTAATGCATTTTTATAGCACTGATCGCTATAAAAATGCCAATGGTCCCAAAAATGTGTCAAAAATGTCCGAAGTGTCCGCCATAATGTCGCAATACCAAAAAAAAAATCGCTGATCGCCGCCATTACTAGTAAAAAAAATATTAATAAAAATGCCATAAAAATACCCCCTATTTTGTAAACGCTATAACTTTTGCGCAAACCAATCAATAAACGCTTATTGCGATTTTTTTTTACGAAAAATATGTAGAAGAATACGTATCGGCCTAAACTGAGGAAAAAAAATGTTTTTTTATATATTTTTGGGGGATATTTATTACAGCAAAAAGTAAAAAATATTCATTTTTTTCAAAATTGTCGTTCTATTTTTGTTTATAGCGCAAAAAATAAAAACCGCAGAGGTGATCAAATACCACCAAAAGAAAGCTCTATTTGTGGGAAAAAAAGGACGCCAATTTTGTTTGGGAGCCACGTCGCACGACCGCGCAATTGTCTGTTAAAGCGACGCAGTCCCGAATCGCAAAAAGTACTCTGGTCTTTGGGCAGCAATATGGTCCGGGGGGTAAGTGGTTAATTTAATCGTTTGCACTAAAGTATAAAAAACCTTTATGAGAATCTAATTAAAACCAATTCTGATGCGTGATAGAGCTGTGCGCTAAAATCTCACAGCTGCAGCTTAAGCAACAAAACACCCTTTTCATTTTGCATTAACAAAGTCATCATATCCTTTTAAAATTTAAACAAACATCTTTGCTGGAACGGCTTTTATTCTAATTCTACATCCACAGAGGAATGTTCTTCTCCCTGTATACTGCGTATAAAGCAGATTGCAATCACACCGCAGATGAAACTCTTCAGGCTTGTTCTAGAATTAAAACAAATTATTAATTGCATAAAATATTAATCAAGTCCTGGGCAATGGGGAACAGCGACATTCATTAAGCTTTACGCTACTTTATCTAAGCTTTCCAGGGTAGTAAAATTGCTTTGCATTGATTCAAGCTGCGGCCACTGATGGGAAGGACAAGGCTGAGAAGCCTTGTGGTGATGATCAGCCTTCCGTGAGATTAAAGAGAATCTTCAGCCTGTCTGCAATAAAGTCAGCAGCTACAAATACTGCAGTTGTTGATTTTTAATAAAAGGACACTTACCTGTCCAAGGATCCCTGATGTCCCCACCTGGGGCGGCCCTGCACTGGTCTTCGGGTCTCCAGCACCGGCATGTCGGCATGCTTTACAGCCGACTTCCCACTGCCCGTGCGTGAGCTGCACTGTGCTGTGTTAATGGTTCCATGGCCTCATGAGACCAGTGACGTGTTTCCCAAAAGGAAAGCGAGGGAGGCGAACTTCCAGGAGTCTCCAAACCTTCTAACCAAAGGGACAGTTTACTGTTTTTCAGACTTTAGGGGGCCAGACTGTGGCCATTGGGAGTAGAAAATGTCCCAAAGTCAGTGGGAAAAAAGAATGCCCCATCGTTTGTTTCAGTGGGTGTAAATGTGCCTCATCGTTGGTGTCACTGGGAGGAATTGTGCCTCATCGTTGGTGTCATTGGGACCCAATGGTGGTGTCAGTGGGAGGAATAGTGCCCCATTGTCTGTGGAATTGTGTGGAATTGGGTCCCTTCAATGGTGTCAATGAGGGGGATTATGTCCCATTGTTGGTATCAGTGGATGAAACAGTGCCCCAAGGGCCAGTTAAAGCAAGCAAACGGCCGCATCTGGCCCCCGGGGGCACAGTTTGAAGACCTCTGACCTAAGATATCTGGTACCTGCCAAGACAGGGTACCCACCCTCACCCCCTAAAAATAAAAATGTTAGCGGAGGGGGAGGAGGGAATAAAGTGTACAGTTTGGGTAAAGGGTATAGGGTAAAGTTCCGCTTTAACTATGCATCTGTGAAGGTGTTTCCTATGGAACAAAAAAGTGTAGCGCTAAATAAAATAAATCAAATACACAAATATGTGAAAAAACACAGTGCTGAACTGTGTAAACAATATATATAAGAAAATATGAATATAGTAATAAAGAAAACAATAAACAAGCAAATGTCTCTGAATGAGCTCAAAAGAGCAATCATAAACAACTGAAAGTCCATGCAGTGTTGAAGTGGAACTTCAAACTTAGTGAAAAGGTCCAAAAGTGAAGGATTCAAACCACAGTGAAGTGAGAAAAACCGCCACCAGTATGTGGGGGACTTACCCAGAGCCGATCCGCCCTATAGGCTCACTATGCAAGCCGCTTAGGGCCCCGCAAAGCTGCGGAGGGCCCCCCAAATATTACTAGAGGCCCCGCCTGGTTAGAAGTTATTTTCGGCTCCTCACTCGCTGGCTGCATGGGAGAAGAGGTAAGAAGATAGCACCCCCCGCTTCTCACTTTAATGTAAGATGTCATTTCCGACAGCAGAACACCCCCTCCCCCCTCACTGTCAGCAGCCCCCCCCCCCCGCTTCTCAACTTTAATGTGACATGTCATTTTCGGCAGCCCCTCCCCCCACTTTTCAACTTTAATGTGACATGTCATTTTGCTTAGGGCCCCAGGGAGGTCAGGATCGGCACTGGACTTACCAAAGAGTTTGAACCCAGAGGAGCATATGCTCGATGGGTCAAACAAGCTGGTGTATATGGCCACTGGTAACTGGATCCTCAGCTGAGCTCCAAACTTTAACAGGTGGATCCAACCATGAAGAGGGGGCACTATCCTGGTAAGTGATCTCTAGGAAGGTGATGGCCCAGGTACTCTCAAGGCAATGTGAGTGATGTGCATCGAAAAATATAAGGAAAGAGAGGGCACATAGCGTAATACTGATAAAAATATGGAGATTTAATGTAGGTAGGAACATTTTGTAGAATAAATAGCGCTTATCAAAGTAGATGTGGCAACAGTGGAGTACTCCCGACACGTTAGTTACGTATCATAGAACATCGTCTGGTCTTGGACCCCAGGCGATGTACTATGATACGAAACGCGTCGGTAACATTAATATGGCATTATACCTCCCAACTTTCTGAGATGGAAATGAGGGTCACATATTAGAAAAAGTATGTAGGCTTAGGATACAACCCCAGCCACACCCCAATCAAAAGAGAATTGTACAAAAAAAAATTACTGGGTAAACCCACAAGTCCTTTTTGTAACGGTATGGCCCGTGGGACCCAGAGGCTCTTGAAGGGTGTGGGGTACTCCTGTGTCAGCTTCACCAATGACTCTTGTGTCTAGGGTCATCCTATGTCCACTAGGGGCATAGGATGACTGAGAAATTATATCTCGGATTACATGAGATGGGACAGTAATGATAATTCATGTATTGCAGGATGTTGAAATATTACTGGTTGTTGATTCTGAACTCAACAGGTTAATTGAAAGATGTTAATCACCTCCAGCTACCTGGCTGTAGTGATAAGCTTGTTGTGATTGCATTCTATTGTCTATTGTGCTAATTAAGTCTGCTACTGTGGTGATGTGGATTGGAGCTTGGTAGACAGTCTGGCTTCTAAAGATATTTCATTGTGTGATGCTGATTAACACTGTATTGTGTGAAAGTTCTATTGATGATAATATGTGTTGTGAGTTAGAACACGCTAAAGGTCAGACGTCTGACTTATGTTTACTAAAGGAATGTGTATTGAATAGAAGGTGAAAAGAGCCAGAGTCATGACGTCTGCCATGTCAGCTATAGTAATTAACTCATGTAGATTCTGTGCCAGAAAGTCTGTCTAAGATGTGGATTGAGGGGGACTCCTTAGCACCCATGGTATGATGTTGTGGGTGGAGTGTGTCATTGTCCCTTTGATGACTGCAGCATGCTTTTTAACTGTATAAAAAGAGCCTAAGTTTACCATTAAAGTGCCATTCGTTTTGGAACCAGAGACAGAGCTGTGTGTGTCTCGTTTCTGGGGGAAATCCAATGGGTCCTGCCTGCTGGGTTGTGGAGTGTCGATAAGCTGTCCTGGGTTGGTGGAATGGAATATCGTAACGGCGTTAACCCCTGACCGTTGCACTTTTTTTTTTTACCACTGCTATTCTTTTTATGTTGGCTTTTGGAATTTACAAATGCAGAAATTTAAAAATTGGATGAAAGGTTTAGCAATGAGAAACACTTTTTGATAGATAATTAGTGCACTTTATATACAACAATAAAGTTTGGGGTGGATGAACTTGACTGACCTGCACTGAATCCTGACCTCAACCCGATAGAACCCCTTTCGACAGGCCTTCTCGTCCACATCAGTGCCTGACCTCACAAATACACTTCTGGAAGAATGGTCTAACATTCTCATAGACACACTCCTAAACCTTGTGGACAGCCTTCCCAAAAAAAGTTGAAGCTGTTATAGCTGCAAAGGGTGGGCCAACTCAATATTGAACCGTACAAACTAAGACTGGGATGCCATTAAAGTTCATGTGCGTGTAAAGGCAGGCGTCCCAATGCTTTTGGTAATATAGTGTAGATCAGATCAAAATGAGGGACAAATGAGGAGGAAAGAGGGACAGAGGGACTTTGTTCCAAATGAGGGTCAGTCTCTCGAAATCAAGGACAGTTGGGAGCTATGCATGTATTATCCAGGCAGCGCTGTAATTTATAAAAAAAACTCAAAGAATATTTTTTTCCGTCTCCTGCCAAGTGCCTACATGATTCGCGTTTTCTCTTCAGAGTCCCTCAAAGGCTCGCAGATCACACAGCATAGGCCAATGGTATACAAGCTATTATGAGGCATTCGGGCCTCTGTTTGCACTGGCGGCAGTGAGCCCCGGGGCCAGCCTAGGGCAAGAAAGCTTTGCCAGGAAAAGTGTTTGTAAATTTTATTAAAAATGTATATGGAAGGGGCTTACAACTGTGCACCTCATGGCAAAATATATTGGATTTTTATAAATATATATATATAATCAGACTAGGATGGGACACTCCTGCCACGTGCCATGTAATCAGTACACTATTCAAGGATCACATCCAATGTGGATATCCTCAACTTCCACCACTAATGTATAAAAAATAGGAAATGTGATCCCTGTCTTTGCAATGATTATTTTACTTCAATTAATCTCCATACAGGATTCAGACAATAAGCAAAAGCAACTGCATAGTTTCAAACAGTTTCTGCATATAGCCTGATGAAGAACATGGTTACGTTCGAAAACTTAGGGCCAGATTCTCAAAGGGCTTACGACGGTGCAACGCCATTTGCGCCATCGTAAGTCCTAATTCTTAGAATCAGTTACGCATAGATATCCCTTAGATCTGACAGGCGTAAGGCTCTTACGCTGTCAGATCTTAGATGCAATTTTTTTTCCTAGCCGCTAGGTGTCGCCGACGTCGTTTTCCCCGTCGTCTATGCAAATTAGCTATTTACGCGAGATTCCCGAACGTACGCGCGGTCGACGCAGTGAATTTACGACGTTTCCGTAGCATTTGCGACGCGTAAAGTTGCCCCTGCTATATGAGGGGCAACCAATGTTAAGTATGGCCGTCGTTCCCGCGTCGAAATTTAAAAATGTACGTCGTTTGCGTAAGTCGTCCGTGAATGGGGCTGGACACCATTTACGTTAACGTCTAAACCAATGACGTCCTTGCGACGTCATTTAGCGCTATGCACGTCGGGAAATTTTAGGGACGGCGCATGCGCAGTACGATCGGCGCGGGAACGCGCCTAATTTAAATTATCCACGCCCCCTACCTGGATCATTTGAATTAGGCGGGCTTGCGCCAGAGGATTTACGCTACGCCGCCGCAACTTTACAGGCAAGTGCTTTGTGAATCAAGCACTTGCCCGTAAAACTTGCGGCCGCGTAGCGTAAACCAGATACGTTACGCCCGCATAGTTTTACGCCAGGATACAAGAATCTGGCCCTTATTGTCTGAGACCTGTGTGAAGATGCAAAGACTGACTTACTCCTGTTTTTTATATATATATATATATATAGATGTAGCACCCTGGAGTTTAGGCAGGGAGCTCCTCACAAATTTACTTGCCAGGAGTAATTATCCTGGTTGATTGATAGAGATCTATTGATTTCTCCCTAAGTTTGGCCTCGTTGCACTTTTCTCTTCTACCACTAGGTGGCCGAGTACTTGGTGGTACTATATACGAGAAGGGCAATGCAAGGTCAGGTTATGGGTATATGGGGTATCTCAGAAAATGGGCAGGGTTTTTTTTTTTATTGAATCCCTTGGCCTGCTGGTAGAGCCTATAAATTCGGGTGAGGCCAGGTGTTCTGTGCCACCTGGATGGCTGTCTGGGTGGATGTGTTGTGTTGTATTGCCCGGGTTGCTAGGCTGGAGATGGGGCCTATCCTGGGCACACCTGGCTGCTAGGCTGTCTGAGGACCTATCCAGAAGCAAGAGAGCAGCGCAGGGTTGGAACTGCGGCTTGCAATCCAACCAGAAGAGACGGTTCTGCCGGCCGGAGAACCTGACGTGGTCGGAAATAGAGATTAACCTGTTGTTGTCAGAGGTAGAGGGGAAGCTGTCGCCACTAGGCACACTTAACCCCTTCAGCTCCCCCTAGTGGTTAACTCCCAAATTACAATTGTCATTTTCACAGTAAATAATGCATTTTTATAGCACTTTTTGCTGTGAAAATGACAATGGTCCCAAAAATGTGTCAAAATTGTCCGATGTGTCCGCCATTATGTCGCAGTCATGAAAAAAATCGCTGATCGCCGCCATTAGTAGTAAAAAAAAAAAATTATAAAAACGCAATAAAACTATCCCCTATTTAGTAAACACTATACATTTTGCGCAAACCAATCGATAAACGCTTATTGCGATTTTTTTTTTTACCAAAAATAGGTAGAAGAATACGTATCGGCCTAAACTGAGGGAAAAAAACCTTTTTTTTATATATTTTTGGGGGATATTTATTATAGCAAAAAGTCAAAAATATTGCATTTTTTTCAAAATTGTCGCTCTAATTTTGTTTATAGCACAAAAAATAAAAACCGCAGAGGTGATCAAATACCACCAAAAGAAAGCTCTATTTGTGGGGAAAAAAGGACGCCAATTTTGTTTGGGAGCCACTTTACACGACCATGCAATTGTCAGTTAAAGCGACGCAGTGCCAAATCGCAAAAAGGGGCCTGGTCCTTTACCTGCATATTGGTCAGGGTCTTAAGTGGTTAAGGAAGATACCACCATGAAGATTGGAGGAACTCAAAGGATTCAGTGGCAGTGAATCAGTGGGTCTAGTGAGAGACTGGAAGCTCAGTGTGCTGAAGAACTACAAGTGATTGTAGTGAAAGTGAAGAAACTGTTAAGCCTTGTGTTTGGAACTGTTAGGCCCCATACACACCATAGAATCTATGCGCAGATAAATCCCATCGAATGGGTTTCTGCGGATAGATTCTATGGTGTGTACACTCCGGCGGATATTTATCCGCGGATAAATCTCCCCTGGGATGGATTTCCAGCAAATGAATATTTGCTGACATGCACAACAAATCCATCTGCTGAAGTCCATCCCAACGGATGGATCCGCTCGTCTGTACAGACTCACCGGATCCATCCGTCCGAAGGGATTCCCCTCACGCGTCGTAATGATTTGACGCATGCGTGGAATTCCTTATATGACAGCGTCGCGCCCGTCGCCGCGCCATAATCGCGGCGACGGCGCGACACGTCATAGCCAGAGGATTTCGGCGCGGATTTCAATGCGATGGTGTGTACACGCCATTGCATAGAAATCTGCTGAAATCCTCGAGAGGATTTATCCGCGGATACGGTCCGCTGGACCGTATCCGTGGATAAATCCTCTCGTGTGTATGGGGCCTTAGGCTCGATTCACACCTATGCATGTTGCTTTTGAGCGTTTTTGCAATGCTTTTTGCGGTGCTTGCTGCGTTTTTGAAAGTGCGTTTTTACCGTGATGTTACCGTGATTTTACCGCGATTTGCTTTTTTTTTTTTTAGCCAGTAAATTTTTTTTTTACATTTCCTTTAACAACCAGCTATAAACAGGTTAAAAAAACGCAAATCGCTGCAAAATCGCGGTACTTGCGTTTTGGATGCAGGTCCATTGAATTCTATTGCATGCAAAACGCTGCTTTTTGCAGGAAAAAAAGTCCCTGACCCTTTCCAAAAACGCAGAGGCACAAAAAAGCATTGATGTGAACATGTTCCATAGGAAACCATGTTAAAAAATTTCCCTGCATTTCTGAAAAATGCATAACAAAAAGCATTAGTGTGAATGGAGCCTTAAAGACTATCACCATTCTTACACATTGATAAATGGCGTCTTGCTGGATGCCTTTCCCTGCATGGCTGTCCTCCTATTGAATTCTCAGAGTCTGCCAATTAATCTTGCAACTACCTAAGGGTGTCCTGGCCCTAACACTCTCTGCCCCCAAAAAAAGAGAAATAAACGTTGTTTTGCATCCAAGAAGTGTCTGGCGCCCAATAACTTTAACAACTAGACACCCACCATGCCTCACAACCCACTACATACTGAAGGATGTCAGCTATCCCTGGAGGTTCTCATTAGATCAAAAGAGGTCTGGGACCTTGCTACATATGTAAATAAAATGGGATTCTCTCTTGTAATAAGAAGTAACGGGAAATCTCCAAAATGGGACACAGATGGTGGTAAAGGACTTATAACCCTCCCTTGCTCTATCCACAATGAAACAAAAAGTTTTTGCCTATAGTTCTACTTTAATCCCATACCATTTATTTTGCTGTTGCTACAATTGTCTGTTTTGCATGTTATTTTTTTCTGAAAATATTTTTGTTTGCACGGTTTTTTCCTTTCATTAACTGATATTTAAAATGATTAAGCCTTTTCTCTAATGCACTAATCCTGAACTTAAAAGAGAAGTATGGGTTTAATTTTTTTTTTTTAGAATCATACTTACCTCGGTGGATGCAGCATTGGTCCAATGGTGCATCTGCCCCCTGGCGCCTCTACATTGAGAACCTGGCGATTGAACATCGCCAGTCACTCGGTTCTGACAGCGGAGTCCCTGATGTAAGGATTTACACCCTTAATGACCAGGCCATTTTTTGCGATACGGCACTGCGTAGCTTTAACTGACATGACGCATTTGCGCGGTCATGCGACATTACACAAACAAAATGTACCGTATTTATCGGCGTATACCGCGCACTATTTTGCCCTGGGTGCGCGGTATACGCTGATACCCGCTTTCCCGCCACGAGTTTGAATACTGCGCCGGCATATACCGAGCGCAGTACACTCGTGTATCTTCGGGCAGTCTCTGCACTTCTTGCGCTGACGTCCTGAGCGCACAGGACATCAGCGTGAGAGTTGCCGAGCCTGCCCGACTGCGCTCGGTATATGTCGGCGCAGTATTCAAACTCGGCATGGGAAACGAGCGGGGAGGACGAAGAGGACACCCAAAGCCACAGACGGACCCCGGACCCGTCGAAAAGGACCCCCGGAAGCCGCAGAAGGACCCGTACCCGACGAAGAGGACACCCGAAGCTGCAGACGGACGCCGGACCCGACGAGGCCGCAGATAGACGCTGCGCAAGACACCAAAACTGTAAGTACAAAAAAAACTTTTTTCCACAGGATTCGGGGCAACATTAGGGGTGCGCGGTATACGCGGGAGCGCGTTATACCGCGATAAATACGGTATGTCCTTATTTTCCCACAAATAAAGCTTTCTTTTGCTGGTATTTGATCACCTCTGCGTTTTTTTTATTTTTTTGCGCTATAAACAAAAAAAATTCTTCATCAGTTTAGGCCAATATGTATAAGCGTATATTGATTGGTTTGCGCAAAATTTATAGCATTTACAAAATAGGGGATATATTTATGCCATTTTTATTATTATTATTATTTTTACTAGTAATGGCGGCAATTTTTATCGGGACTGCGACATTGCGGTGGATAGATCGTCCACTTTTGCCACTTTTTTGGGACCATTGACATTTATACAGTGATCAGAGCTAAAAATAGCCACTGATTACTGTATAAATGTCACTGGCAAGGAAGGAGTTAACACTAGGGGTCGATTAAGGGGTTAAGTGTTCCCCAGGGAGGTGTTTCTAACTGTGGGGGGATAGGACTGACTGGGAGTAGAGAGAGATTGCTGTTCCTGATTACTAGGAACAGCAGATCTCTCTTTTTTTTCCCTGACAGAACTGGGATCTGTTTGTTTACATTGACAGATCCCCAATCTGGCTCACTGAGGAGCGATCGTGGGTCACCAGTGGACATCGCAGCCGCCGGCCAGGCGCATCGGCTCCAGCATGCCGCTATAGCTCTTAAAGTGCCCGCTGTACACCTACGGCGATTCACGCAGCTGTGCCAACCTGTCGCAGGAATGTGTGACTATTCTTCCAGGAAGCTCATTTGTGAGGTCAAGCACTGATGTTGGACGAGAAGGCCTGACTCTCAGTCTCCGCTTTAATTTATCCCAAAGGTATTCTATCAGGTTGAGGTCAGGACAGTCAAGTTTCTCCACCCCAAACTGACTCATTCATGTCTTTATAGACCTTGTTTGTGCACTGGTACACACCACCGTTTTTCGGGTTGTAAAAAATGAAAGTTTTTTTCAACCCGATTATTGTTAAGCCTGCATTGCCTACACGCGATTGTGAAAAGAAAAATGCTCTAGCTAAGCGCGATGACGTACAACACGTACGACGGCACTATAAAGGGGAAGTTCCATTCGGATGGCACCACCCTTTGGGCTGCTTTTGCTGATTTCGTGTTAGTAAAAGACGATTTGCGCTTTTCTGTCTGTTACAGCGTGATGAATGTGCTTACTCCATTACGAACGCTAGTTTTACCAGAACGAGCGTTCCCGTCTCATAACTTGCGTCTGAGCATGCACGTTTTTTTCACGTCGTTAAAGCCCACACACGACTATTTTTTACGACGTTAAAAAACGATAACGTTAAAAACGTTGTGAAAAATTAGAGCATGTTCGAAATTTTAATGCCCATTTTTTACATCGTGAAAAATGCTCTGGAGCCCACACACGATAGTTTTTAATGACATAAAAAAAAAATGCATTTTTTACAACCCGAAAAACGGTCGTGTTTACGCGGCATAAGACTTTGAACCCTACGGACTAATAGCTGGATTCAGGTAGGGCGGCTTACTTTTGAGGCGGCGTAGCGTATCGCATATACACTACGTCGCCGTAAGTCAGAGAGGCAAGTGCTGTATTCCCAAAGCACTTGCCCCCTAAGTTACAGCGGCGTAGCGTAAATGGGCCGGCCTAAGCGCGCCTAATTCAAATGTGGAACAGGGGGGCGTGTTTTATGTTAATGACTGGTGACCCGACGTGATTGACGTTTTTTTACCGAACGGCGCATGCGCCGTCCGTGGACATATCCCAGTGTGCATTGCTCCAAAGTACGCCGTTTCGACGTAAACGTAAATTACGTCCAGCCCGATTTGCGTACGACTTACGCAAATGACGTAAAAAGATCGACCGTTTCCGACGTCCATACCTTGCATGGGCTGTGCCACCTAGGGAGCAGCTTTATCTTTACGCCGGCGTATCTCTAACGTAAACGCAGGGCCGGCCCTATGATGGGACCGGGTGGTACCATGGGTACCAGGCAGCACTTTTAGGGGGGCAGCATACTGATGCCCACCAGCCCGTTCCGCCAGCTCCGCTACCCAAATAAAATTGATGTCCTTTTTTTCCCACAAATAGAGCTTTCTTTTGGTGATATTTGATCACCTCTGCGTTTTTTTTTTTTTTTATGCTATAATTATATATATTTTTTAACTTTTTGCTATAATAAATATCCCCAAAATTTAGAAAAATAAACTATTTTCTTCAGTTTAGGCCAATATGTATTCTTCTACATATTTTTGGTAAAAAATAAAAAAAAACACAATTAGCGTACATTGATTAGTTTGCGCAAAAGACATTGTGGCCGCCGGCAATTCACAGGTCCCTTTATACTCCTTTATACATGTATAGAGCCAGGGTCGGTGCAAGGATCTTTGACACCCTAGGCGAATCCTAATTTTGCGCCCCCCCCCCCCTCCCCGCTGCGCCCCTGACATCACTTTACTCTGCCCTTGCAACACATGTGACCTATCTGACACCCCCCTTATCTGACCCCCCTTACCTGACACAATGACCCCCCCTCACCTGACACACTGACCCCCCCTCACCTGACACACTGACCCCCCTTACCTGACACAATGACCCCCCCTCACCTGACACACTGACCCCCCCTCACCTGACACACTGACCCCCCCTCACCTGACACACTGACCCCCCTTACCTGACACATACACTGAGCCCCCTTACCTGACACATACACTGACCCCCCTTACCTGACACACTGACCCCCCTTTACCTGACACACTGACCCCCCCTTACCTGACACACTGACCCCCCCCGTACCTGACACACTGACCCCTCCCCCGTACCTGACACACTGACCCCCCCCGGTACCTGACACACTGACCCCCCCTTACCTGACACACTGAAACCCCTTACCTGACACACTGACCCCCCCCTTACCTGACACACTGACCCCCCCCTTACCTGACACACTGACCCCCCTTACCTGACACACTGACGCCCCCTTACCTGACACACTGACCCCCCTTACCTGACACATACACTGACCCCCCTTACCTGACACACTGACCCCCCCCTTACCTGACACACTGACCCCCCTTACCTGACACACTGACCCCCCCTTACCTGACACACTGACCCCCCCCCCTTACCTGACACACTGAAACCCCTTACCTGACACACTGACCCCCCCTTACTTGACACACTGACCCCCCCCCCTTACCTGACACACTGACCCCCCTTACCTGACACACTGACCCCCCCCTTACCTGACACACTGACCCCCCTTACCTGACACACTGACCCCCCCCTTACCTTACACACTGACCCCCCTTACCTGACACACTGACCCCCCCTTACCTGACACACTGACCCCCCTTCACCTGACACACTGACCCCCCCTTACCTGACACACTGAAACCCCTTACCTGACACACTGACCCCCCCCTTACCTGACACACTGACCCCCCCCTTACCTGACACACTGACCCCCCTTACCTGACACACTGACGCCCCCTTACCTGACACACTGACCCCCCTTACCTGACACATACACTGACCCCCCTTACCTGACACACTGACCCCCCCCTTACCTGACACACTGACCCCCCTTACCTGACACACTGACCCCCCCTTACCTGACACACTGACCCCCTCCCTTACCTGACACACTGAAACCCCTTACCTGACACACTGACCCCCCCTTACCTGACACACTGACCCCCCCCTTACCTGACACACTGACCCCCCTTACCTGACACACTGACCCCCCCTTACCTGACACACTGACCCCCCCTTACCTGACACACTGACCCCCCCCGTACCTGACACACTGACCCCCCTTACCTGACACACTGACCCCCCTTACCTGACACACTGACCCCCCCTTACCTGACACACTGACCCCCCTTACCTGACACACTGACCCCCCCTTACCTGACACACTGACCCCCCTTACCTGACACACTGACCCCCCCTTACCTGACACACTGACCCCCCTTCACCTGACACACTGACCCCCCCTTACCTGACACATACACTGTGACTGGCCCACCTGACTCTCACACACACCACACAGACAGCACCCCCACTCGGCACTCCACAGACAGTGTAATGTAGTTCGGAAGGGATCCGTCCTCCTCCTACCTCGGCTGTTTGTGGCTTCATCGTCATCGACCATCATCCAGTCTCTGCTCAGGGGCCAGGCTAGCGCCATCCTCCCGCTCCACAGTGTCCCCGCCGAGACCAGGCCAGCGCCATCCTCCCGCTCCACGGAGGTCAGCTGCTCCTCTCAATGCTCCGGGCTCCCATCTCCATTGAGCCCCGCCCCTCCGCTGCACACACAGACACACAGCGCTGCACCAGAGGGACAGGCTAGAGCAAAGGAGTCCCGGAGCAGCGCATATTCAATGCTGCAAACAACGGAAGCGCCACCTAGCGGCCAGCGTAAATATACACCCTAAGATACGACGGCGTAGGAGACTTACGCCGCTCGTACGTATCTTAGCCTAATTTAAGCGTATCTGGTTTCCAGAATACGCTTACATTTACGACGTCGTAGATTCAGAGTTACGATGGCGTATCTACTGATACGCCGCCGTAACTCTGTGAATCTAGCTATAAGACTGGGATGCCATTAAAGTTCATGTGCATGTAAAGGCAGGCGTCCCAATACTTTTGGTACTTTTAGTGTATTTCTGGTCTGACATACAGTATCGGTATCTGTAAGTGTTTTCATTATAAGCTATACCTGTGTGTTATGTGTAATGCCTGAACTTCTTATTCCGCACACAGAGCCTTTCCAAAAACTCACCAAATCAATATTCATGAAACATCTTCTCCAGGCTTGTTTTTTAGCTATCACTTAAAATGACCGTCTTTAAAACCCCCAAGGTGTAAAATATTTAAAGCCTGTCTAATGAGCGATCAGCACTTGGGTATTGGCTCATACATAATTTACAGTGTAGTGGATTCGCCAAAATCTCTTTTTGCCAGGAGAATCGTACATCCTACGTCTCCAAAAGCTAATTATGTCCGTCAGGAAATGCTGATCTGACTTTTTTTTTAAAGAGACCCTATAGATAGAAAGAAAGATTTGAAGGATCGCTACCATCTTGTTTTTATAGTGTAATCTCCAGGGCTTCGTGCTCATCTTTTTCCTCCACACCTAGGGAATCAATGGCTCAAAGCAAGTATATAGGTCAGGAGTTCGCACTTTACAGTCTGCCTGACTCATTATGTAGTGCGGCCAGGAGGGGAGCCTTGGAGCTTGCGCGAGTCATTAATATTAACCCTTTAGACCTGGTTCACAGTTCATGCGAATTCTAAGCGGAACGAATGTGATTCAAAAAGCATAGATTCACATGTCATGTAAAATAGCATTATTTCCAATGAAGGCTGTTCACATACACTATATTACCAAAAGTATTGGGACACCTACCTTAAAGGAACACTAAAGGTTTGTTTTTTATTAGATCAATTGATTGCTGTAAGCTAGAGCATTTAAATATCACTTTCCTCGTTTTTCCTTTTGACCTCTAAAATACAGTAATCCAGGTTTGAAAATGCCATTTCCTGTCTCTCCTCTTCTTGCTTTCCACCAGCATCTGAGCTGTTTTGCATGGTGGAAAGCAGAATGTGCTCACCCCCTTCCTATGACTACAGCCCTGTGTGAAGATGCTCTCTTATCCCTCACAGGCATGGAGGCCAAGCCTAATGGGAACTGTAGTTCCCATTAGGCCGTGATGTAGCAAGAATGAATGCGCACCGCAAACCAGGAAGTCAGTGAGAATAATGATTCAGGAGGTGAATAAAACGGCTCGATTTCAACAGGTATCAAACTAGTTATAATGCAAAACATTACTTTTTACTTTATCAGCTACTGTCAGGCTTTAATTTAAGAGGAAAATATTTTTGTCTTTGCAACCCCTTTAACACGCACATGGGCACATAATACTTTTTCCCCTTAGATGGATGCTCGTTTTGTCTAGGGGAATCGGCTAGTTGTTTTAAAATATGAGCTGTACTTACCGTTTACGAGATGCATCCTCTCCGTCGCTTCCGGGTATGGGCTGCGGGACTGGGCGTTCCTTCTTGATTGACAGTCTTCCGAGAGGCTTCCGACGGTCGCATCCATCGCGTCACGATTTTCCGAAAGAAGCCGAACGTCGGTGCGCAGGCGCAGTATAGAGCCGCACCGACGTTCGGCTTCTTTCGGCTACTAGTGACGCGATGGATGCGACCGTCGGAAGCCTCTCGGAAGACTGTCAATCAAGAAGGAACGCTCCCGAAGACCCATACCCGGAAGCGACGGAGAAGATGCATCTCGTAAACGGTAAGTACAGCTCATATTTTAAAACAAATAGCCGATTCCCCTAGATAAAACGAGCATCCATTTAAGGGGATTCTTTGAAAAAATTGTTTTATGGGTGAACTCCCGCTTTAAAGATACGCTGGGTTTCCTCGGCGTAAGCCAGCGTAGGTGGAAGTGAGCGTCAAACATTCCCATAGACACACTAAACCTTGTGGACGGCCTTCTCAGAAGAGTTGAAGCTGTTATAGCTGCAAAGTATGGGCCAACACAATATTGAATCTTACAGACTAAGACTGGGGTGCCATTTAATTTCATGTGCATGTAAAGGCAGGTGTCCCAATACTTTTTACATTATAGTGTATATATTTTCAAATCCCCAGGGAAGAGATGTTCAAATCTCTGTACACACCAGGCTTTTTAGAAGGATAAAGCAAAGAAGACAGCGAGGTAAAAAAATAACATGAGAAATGAAGCTGAAAGCTCCACCTGCTGGCCCAAAAACAGGAGTGCAATGTGTGTTATAAAGTATATATTTTTTTTTGTGTATCGACCATAATAAAAGAAGAAAATATTTACGGCTTAACTATTATGTAGTCCAGTAAGCCCAATACTCTTGTTATGTATTCCAATCCTTATGTTTTTGCTCATGGTAACCACCTTAGATCACATTTTCAACAAAGAGTCATAGCCATAATAAATAAAGGAATTATGTACAAAACTACTGTCCATTTTGAATGTGCGTATATTGTGCATGTAAAGGCAGGTGTCCCAATACTTTTGGTAATATTGGGCCAGATTCACAGCCAGCGGGCGCAACTTAACTTTTCCGATTTAAGTTACACCGCCGCAAATTTTCTCCCTAAGTGGCCGATCCACAAAGCACTTACCTGGAAATTTGCAGCGGTGTAACTTAAATCCGTCCGGCGGAAGGCGGGCCCAATCGAATGGGGCGAGTCCCATTTAAATTAGGCGCGCTCCCGCGCCGGACGTACTGCGCATGCTCCGTCGGGTAAATTACCCGACGTGCATTGCGCTAACTGCCGTCGCACCGACGTCATTTGCTTAGACGTTAGGGTAAATGGTGTCCAGCGCCATTCACGGACGTCTTACGCAAACGATGTTGATGTTTAAATTTCGACGCGGGAACGACGGCCATACTTACCATAGCTTAAGAGAACTAGGGCTCAGCCCTAGTTTTACGCGGCGTAACTCGACGGAAACGACGTAGATTTAGATCGATGGGCCGTTCGGGACGTTCGGGGATCGCCGTAAGTCTTAATTCGCATATTCTACGCCGGCCGCAATGGCCTCGCCACCTAGCGGCCGGCCTAGAATTGCATCCTTAAGATCCGACAGTGTAATTCAATTACACCTGTCGGATCTTAGGGCTAGCTATGCGTAACTGATTCTATGAATCAGCCGCATAGTTAGAAACAGAGATACGACGGCGTATCAGTAGATACGCCGTCGTATCTCGTTTGTGAATCTGGTTCTTGTTAAAGAAGGCTTCCAGGTTCCGATAAGCCCCCTGCCCGCAGACCCCCGCAACCACCGGCCAGGGTTGTGGTGAAGAGGCTCTTGTCCTTGAATTATTTTTCCCATCATATGTGTGAGTGGGGCCCCATGTCAGGTTTTTCCTAAGGCCTCACAAAGCCTAGAGCCGCCTCTGCCCGTACGCGCACGCCCTGTATAGGCGGTGCATATTGAGACAGCATATTGGTTATCTCCTCTCCAAAGTTCCAAGGTATTCACTCATTTTCTGCCTTCCTTTACTGGGCTCTCTCTGGCATTGTCTATATCACTATTCCTGGTGAGGTTTAGGTTCTCTCCTACACAGCGGTGTCACTCTGTCACAGGCCTTCACATCTTCCTATGCCCTTTGAGCTATAGTCTATTTCTCCGACCCTCGTTGCAGGCCGTATCATTCATATATACATTGTCTCCTCCATAGAAACTGTCTGGGAATCTTATACAGTATTTACCAATACTATGTATCCTGCCCCGTGGGTCTCACACCCATTGATATATCATCATATTGTGTTTGGTCAGCCAGCGTGGCCTTGGACTATGTAGCCTCAGCTCCAGGGGCATAGTATATCCATGGCTTCTCCAGCCGTCAACATTACTATATGTATCATTACGGTATATTACCCTCAGGTAAGAGTGTTTGGGAAATGTTTCATTTCTCCTCTTTCAACAATTCCCCCTTGTCCCATCCATGAAGGTATATGGCACTTATTCTCATTATTATGTTTTATTATAGATAATTTTGCTTTTAACCGCTCCTGATGATTGGGAAAACCCATGAAACGCGTAGAGATACTCAACGACTGTTACATGCTATCACATTGCAAAACTATGTCTGAAATTCAACTGTTTACTGTGGCTACGGCAATATATGGTTATATGTATTTATTTACTATCCTTATCTATGTTGGAATATATGTGTATACACATTAGCCCAGGGTTTGACAAATTTGCTTGGAATCTAGGAGCCAGCTAAAAAAGTTAGGAGCCAGAAAACGCGCCCCCGTCCCGACGAGCTCGCGCGCAGAAGCAAGCGCATACGTGAGTAGCGCCCGCATATGTAAACGGTATTCAAACCACACGTGAAGTATCGCCACGATCGTTAGAGCGAGAGCAATAATTCTAGCTCTAGACCTCCTCTGTTACTCAAAACATGCAACCTGTAGAATTTTTTAAACGTCGCCTATGGAGATTTTAAAGGGTAAAAGCTTGTCGGCATTCCACGAGCGGACGCAATTTTGAAGCGTGACATGTTGGGTATCAATTTACTCGGCGTAACATTATCTTTCACAATATAAAAAAAAATTAGGATAACTTTACTGTTGTCTTATTTTTAAATTAAAGTGTATTTTTCCCCAAAAAAGTGTGCTTGTAAGACCGCTGCGCAAATACGGCGTGACAAAAAGTATTGCAACGATCGCCATTTTATTCTCTAGGGTGTTAGAATAAAAATATATATATAATGTTTGGGGGTTCTAATTAGAGGGAATGAGATGGCAGTGAAAATAGTGAAAAATGACACTTTTAGAATTGCTGTTTAACTTGTAATGCCAACGGCCACCACCAGATGGCGCCAGCTCACAGAAGGACACAGAGGGACTTCACAAGGCCGCAAAGCCGTGGCCTCAATTACCGGCCGTCGCGGGCCCACCGCAATCGCGCGGCGGGGGAGGTGGGGGCGCACGGAGACACAGGATCCTGTGCCTCCGTGCGCCCCCACCTCCCCCGCCGCGCCGGCCGGTAATTGAGACTGTGGCTTCGCGGCCTTGTAGGCCGCAAAGCCGCAGCCTCAATTACCGGCCTCCGCGGGTGCCAGGTCACAATTTCTTGTCGCAATTGCGACCTGGTGCCCGGGGATTGTCGACTTCTGCATTAACCATTAATTTGTTATCCAATGCCAATCTCCCCCCTTGTTCAAATACATTAGGGATGGAGGCATATGAATCTACCCCTCATTGCCTCGCACAAAGTCCCACCTTCATTGCCCCCTTTTTCTAGGTTATAAGAAGATTACCAAGACCCTGAAACTGAGCTGCAGCACGCTGGCCAAGACTATACAGCAGTTTAACAGGACAGGTTCCACTCAGTACAGGCTTCTGTGCACTCAACAGAAGTTGAGTGCACATGCTCAGCGTCATATTCAGAGGTTGTCTTTGGGAAATAGACATAAAAGTGCTGCCAGCATTGCTGCAGAGTTTGAAGGGGTGGGGGGTCAGCTTGTCAGTGCTCAGACCATACGCCACACACTGCATCAAATTGGTTGTCCCAGAAGGAAGCCTCTTTTAAAGATGATGCACAAGAGAGGCCACAAACAGTTTGCTGAAGACAAGTAGACTAAGGACATGGATTACTGGAACCATTTCCTGTGGTCTGATGAGACCAAGATAAACTTATTTGGTTCAGATGGTGTCAAGCGTGTGTGGCGGCGACCAGGTGAGGAGTACAAAGACAAGTGCGTCTTGTCTGCAATCAAGCACGGTGGTGGAAGTGTCATGGTCTGGGGCTGCATGAGTGCTGCCGCCACTGGGGAGCTACAGTTCATTGAGGGAACCATGAATGCCAACATGTACTGTGACACACTGAAATGGAGCATGATCCCCTCCCTATGGAGACTGGGCCGCAGGGCAGTATTCCATCATGATATCGACCCCAAACACACTTCCAAGACAATCACTGCCTTGCTTAAGGGTAAATGTGATAGCATGTCTCCAGACTTAACCTGGCGTTCCACCATCGGGCTTGGAGGGAAGGGCCCTGGCTAGGGGGCCTTTTATGGCTTCTTGCATCGGGACCCTGAAAGTTCTTGTTATGCCAGTGTATTACCCCCTTGCCACCGGGAGCAAGCCCTTTGAAGCCCAACTTCAGGAAACTTAAAAATTCCTAGCTCTGCACTACAAAGGTTCATTACTGATATCATTGGGAGACAGCTGTCTCTTCGATGTCCAGGCAGCTGGCCCCCCAATGGCACACCGCTGGGTCTTGCCCTCCTCTGGCCTGTATATCCCTAGAGGCTCCAAAGTGAAGGAGACGCCATTCTCACCTAGGGCAGAATGGTGGCCAGGGTCAGGGGGGTAGCTGTGCAGTGAATGCCCCTAGTGCATCTGCAGAGTGAACGTCCGCTTAAAGGACTCAGAGGGACTTCAAAAAATAGTGAATAGGCTGAACTTTTTACATTAGAAGTGGCAGCAGTGAGTTTGCCATGACCCAGAAACAGAAACGCCAAGTTGAATCAATATGATCTAATGGGTTTCTCAAGGGTGATCTAATCCGATAAAGTAAAATATTTTCTTTAATATCATTCTTATATTAATCTCTGGGTGTGTTAATAAATATACATTTTTCCTGACCTGAGGCACAACCAAGGTCTTATGAAGAGCCAGTCATATGATTAGTGAAGATGGATGTCAGTCTAACTCATCTGCTGAGTGAGATGAAGTTGCCCTCGGAGGGAGATTCTGATTGCATGTATTGATTACAGGAATGAAGGTGGAGTGGCTTTAGATTTTAGATTAATATATAGCTAGGCTGGGAATAGGAGGAAGAGCTAGAGATCATTGCCAAGTACTTTGACGCTGAGATTTTTTTATTTAAAGCTAAACTTTATGCAAATAACACATATGCTGTTGAAATACATATATGTGAACTGTCTACCTGCCTTGGCCACTAGATGGAACTGAGGAGCACATTCCTATGATACTCAGCTCCATCTAGTGGCCATAATGAGGTATTTTCCAAATTCCCCCAAGGTTTTGTCATTCTAGCTAGCCACTTCTATAATTCAGAAGTCAGATGCCAAGCAGCACAGCCAGAGGGATGACCCCATTTTCTCTATTAGGCCTTGTACAGACGAGCAGACATGTCCGATGAAAACGGTCCGTGGACCATTTTCATCGGACATGTCTGCTGGGAGGTTTTGGTCTGATGTGTGTACACACCATCAGACCCAAATCCCTGCGGACAGAGAACGCGGTGACGTAGACGACACCGACGTTCTCTGACACAGAAGGTCAATGCTTCCACGCATGCGTCGAATCAATTTGACGCATGCGCGGGATTTCGGGCCAGCGGACATGTCTGATGAGTCGTACTAACCATCGGACATGTCCGACGGACAGGCTTCCAGCGGACAAGTTTCTTAGCATGCTAAGAAACTTTTGTCCGCTGGAAACCTGTCCGCTAGGCACTACACACGGTCGGACATGTCCGCGGAAACTGGTCCGACGGACCAGTTTCAGCGGACATGTTCGGTCGTGTGTACAAGGCCTCAGGGCTAGTTTACACTTGCTTCAAAACATGGCTTTGGACACGCTTTGATAAAGTTCTCTGAACTCCAGTCAAAGCTCCTGTCACTAAATAAAATGGTTAGCTTACAGTCCTGTTTACACCTTGCATTTGCTTTGCTTTGGCTTTGTTTCAAAAATCATAACCCATGTAGCTTTAGTGGTGCTTCAAAGCCTCTTCAAAACCCCCCTAGAAGTCTATGGCAAAGCTTGCTTGAAGCACCTAAAGTTTTTAGAAGCTTTATTCAGCTTTAGCTTCACTTTGTTTTGTAGAAATTGCAGGTATGAGATATCCACACACAGGGCACCTTCAAAAGAGCATTACCGAAGCATCACTTAAAGTGGTTGTAAACCCGTTACAACCACTTTTGCCTACAGGTAAGCCTAGATTAAGGCTTTACTTCCTCTTTAAGCTTCATCAAAGCATCAAAAACACTTCATAAAAGCATATTGAAGCAGTAGGTGCTTTAATGTGTGTTGAAGCTGAAGTAAGTGTAAATGAACCCTTAGAGTCAGATGTACAATGGTGTTACTTCTTGAAGCTTGGACAAGGTGAGCAACAACACAATGGTGAGCCATCAACTCTACAGAAGGCTAGGATGATAAAAGAACATAGGGCACCCCTGGGTACCTTGATTAAGACGTTGTGCCCCACAGGACGCCACCTGTGACGAAACACGTAGGGTGGAGTGACGTGCTGACGTCATCCCTTGTCCCTATTCCTGGAAGTGCGTGTTGAAATTGCTATATGCCGGTCCGTAATGATTTTTTTTTACTTTTTTTTCTACTAAAATGTAAGTGCAATCCTGTTTTTAAGTAAATTTTTATAAAGAGTTTTTACACTATGAGGAGCATTATTTTTATGTCTTGTGAGCTCAATGTTGAGATTGACCACTAGGAGAGATCTTTGGATGACAGTTGTTGTATTGCCCCTATCTTGGAGGAGATCTTCCATATGCGCCTTGGGAAGACCCTGGCCTGGGTTGTATGGCTGCATGCCCCATTTGACCTTTCTCTAACCAGAAGGTCATATAGAGTTGGTAGGCAAACATCTTTACCATTAAGGTAGCAGTGTCACAGTTGGAGTTCTTGAAATGGTGATGGACTTTTCTTTTGCATGCATGGACTTCTTAACACTTTAAGCAACTTTTGAAAATAATAGTTTTCAATTTTTTGACATTTTATTATTTTTTCATTTGGACTTTATGCACATTCACTTGAACTTTATTTAAAGCATACTTATTTACATTTTAAGGCTGGGTTCACACTTGTGCGGTGTGAATTCCAGCTGTTATCTCTGCAAAGAGATAACTGAGCTGTTCAGCGTTTTATCTGCGTGGTAGCTGCGGACTTGCTGACCTGGGAGAGGGGAAGTGTAGTGAGCAGGGAGAGAAATCCTGTTGAGAACTGAACTCATCTGCGAATCAGATGCGTACCCATAGAAGATTGTGGGGCAGATCCACATACATACACTGCGCCTGGCGCAGATGTAAGATACGCTACGCCGCTGTAACTTACTTGGCTTTGGTTTGAATCCTCAACGAATTTGCGCCGTAAGTTACGGCGGCGTAGTGTATCTCTCACGGCGTAAGGGCACGGAATTCAAATTGGGCGGGTAGGGGGCGTGTTTCATTTAAATAAAGCGCGTCCCCGCGCCGAACGAACTGCGCATGCTCCGTCCGTAAAAACTCCCAGGGTGCATTGCTCCAAATGACGTCGCAAGGACGTCATTGTTTTCAACGTGAACGTAAATGGCGTCCTGCCCCATTCACGGACGACTTACGCAAACGACGTAAAATTTTCAAAATTAGACGCGGGAACGACGGCCATACTTAACATTGAGTACGCCACCATATAGCAGCTTTAACTATACGCCGGAAAAAGCCGAACGGAAACGACGTAAAAAAATGCGACGGCCGGTCGTACGTTCGTGGATCGTTGGAAATAGCTAATTTGCATACTCGACGCGGATTTCGATGGGAACGCCACCTAGCGGACGCAGAAAAATTGCATCTAAGATCCGACGGCGTACGAAGATGCACGCCTGTCGGATCTAACACAGATGCCGTCGTATCTTGTTTTGTGGATACCAAAACAAAGATACGACGCGCAAAATTTGAAATTACGCGGCGTATCAAGAGATACGCCGCGTAATTTCTTTGAGGATCTACCCCAATTTGTCTGAGTTTGCACCTGAGCCGCACCGCAATGCCTAGAAAACGCACACGTTTTTTGGGAAATGCGCAATGCGAATGCATCGCACATATGTGAACCAGCATCAATAATGTATTTTATAATGTTATGCGAATTGGATGCAGTGTAAACCACAACCAATTTGCATAGTTGTGAACGGGGCCTTAAAATAAATTTTCTGTTTAGAGGTTACCTTTAATGGGTCACTCATAGTGGCATTATCACTTATTCACGCAATTTTTTACATGTTATAAAATGTTGAGGGGACCGCCATGATAAAAGGTGGTTGAGGTGTTTTGTCTCTGTAGGTCTTCTCCAGTACCATTATCATTGGGCCGGATTCAGATAGGTCAGCGGATCTTTAGATCTGATTTACATTACGCCGCCGCAAGTTTTTGAGGCAAGTGCTTTATTCAGAAAGCACTTGCCTCTAAAGTTGCAGCGGCGTATCGTAAATCCCCCGGCGGAATTCAAATTCCACGACTAGGGGGCGTCTAAAATTTAAATCAGGCGCGTCCCCGCGCTGATCGAACGGCGCATTTGCGCCGTTCGCGAATTTTCCCAGCATGCATTACTCCAAATGACGTTGCAAGGACGTCATTGGTTTTGACGTTAATGTAAATTACGTCCGGCCGTATTCGCGAACGACTTACGCAAACGACGTAAAAAATTCAAAACTCGGCGCGGGAACGCCGGCCATACTTAACATAGGATACGCCGCACTTACCCCTCCTATAGCAGGGGTAACTTTCCGCTGGAAAAAGCCGAACGCAAAAGACGTAAAAAAAAGCACCGGGCGGTCGTTCATTTCTGAATCGGCGTAAATGCTCATTTGCATATTTGACGTGTAAAAGATACGGAAGCGCCACCTAGTGGCCGGCCTGGAATTGCAGCCTAAGATCCGACGGTGTAAGTCACTTACACCTGTCGGATCTTAGGCATATCTATGCGTAACCTGATTCTATGAATCAGGCGCATAGATACGATGGCCAGACTCAGAGATACAACGGCGTATCAGGAGATACGCCGTCGTATCTTTTTTCTGAATCCGGACCATTATGTTTAAGTTTCCAAGGCTCCATCTTATAAGATTGATTGTGTATGTGCTCTGTCTTGTTATCCAGTTTCCAATAGTTCTACTTTAAAGCAGAGGTTCACCCTAAAAAACATCTATATATACCATTAAATCCAGCATACTTCCTGTATACAGTATGCTGGTATTTTTTTTTTTTTTTCGCTGCACATACCATCTTATAGTTCTTTTTCACCTGGCTTCCGGGTTCTCACTCCCGCGGGGAATAGGCGTTCCTATGAGGAGGCGTAGACGATAGACGTGCGGATAAGGCGCGTCACGCGTTCCTAAAATAGCCGAACTGGGACTCGGCTCTATACGGCGCTTGAGCACAGACTAGGAGCCGTGTAGAGCTGACTGCGCAGGCGCCGTATAGAGCCGAGTCCCAGTACGGCTATTTTCGGAACGCGTGACGCACCTTATCCGCACGTCAATCGTCTACGCCTTTTCATAGGAACGCCTACTCCCGGCGGTAGTGAGAACCCAGAAACCGGGGGAAAAAGAACTATAATGGCCAGATTCAGAGAGAGTTACGCCGGCATATCAGTAGATACGCCAACGTAACACTGAATCTGCGCCGTCGTAAGTTTAAGTGTATTCTCAAACTGAGATACACTTAAACCAAGCTAAGATACGACAGCCTGCGCCGTCGTATCTTAGGGTGCAATATTTAGGCTGGCCGCTAGATGGCGCTTCCGTTGAGTTCGGTGTAGAATATGTAAATGCCAAGATACAACGATTCACGAACGTACGTGCGCCCGTCGCAGTAAAGATACGCCGTTTACGTAAGGCGGTTTCCGGCGTAAAGTTATTCCATCAAATAGCTGGCCTAGTCAATGTTAAGTATGGCCGTCGTTCCCTCGTCGAAATTTGAAAATTTTACATCATTTGCGTAAGTCGTCCGTGAATAGGGCTGGACGTAATTTACGTTCACGTCGAAACCAATAGGTCCTTGCGGCGTACTTTGGAGCAATGCACACTGGGATATGTACACGGACGGCGGGTCACCAAACATTAACATAAAACACGCCCCCCCCATCCTCATTTGAATTAGGCGCACTTACGCCGGCCCCATTTACGCTAAGTTAGGTGGCAAGTGCTTTGTGAATACAGTACTTGCCTCTCTGACTTAAGGCGGCGTAGCGTAAATACGATACGCTACGCCGCCTTAAAGATGCGGCGACCTACTTAAATCTGGCTATAAGACGGTATGTACAGCGGAAAAAAAAAAATACCAGCATACTGTACATGTTTTTTTTTTTTTTTTTCAAACCTGCAAGGCAAAAGGCATAATCAGCTAGTATGCACCGCATACTGGCTGATTATGAAATACTTACCTTGGAACGAGGTGAAGAACACTTACCTGGTCCACGCTGAGCGAGATGTCATCTTGCTCCGGCGTGTCTTCCGGGAATCGCCGCTCCAGCGCTGTGATTGGCTGGAGCGGCGATGACTTAAATTCGGCGAGGTCCGGCGGCTGCCGGTCATTTCGCCGTGGATTCCCCCCTGCGTATGCGCCGCTGCAATCAGCGGCGCATTGCGAGGGGAATATCTCCTAAACCGTACAGGTTTAGGAGATATTCTTTATACCTACAGGTAAACCTTATTATAGGCTTACCTGTAGGTAAAAGTGAAAAAAGTGGGTTTGGCGTACATCGCCAGTATTTCATTGGATTTAACCTTAGAGGAGCTCAGGTATCCTGCTCCATGTGTGATTACATCCAAACACCAGCAGACTACTGCTGAACGCCACTAGATGGAGCTGAAGAGTATAAGTAGTGCCATCTAGTGGCCACAATGCAGTACATTTTCACTATATATATATATATATATATATATATATATATATATATATATATATGTATATATATATATATATATGTATATATATATATATATATATATATATATATATATAAATACTATTGAATCTGTGAATATAACCTGACAACATTGGATTTTGCCCTATTTCGCACAGAATGAATTTACATGGAATTTCGATGGACAAACAGCTATGCACATTTATTTATTTTTAAACACCCCTGAATATATCCTTTTTTAATTTAATTGAATGAGATGCTGACTGACTTGAGTGTTTTGGAGAATATGGTTTGAAAATTCTGTTTCATGAAACCATCTTCTGTCTTGTACATCGGCAGCAATTTGTGTAGAGAGTCCCAAGAGGTTCCTTGTCTGCCGCCTTTCCACCATCTGCTATAACATTGTTATAATTCTTTCTGATTTCCTACAGTAAATGTTTCCTCCCATGAGCCTAGACTTCAATATTTGTTTAATATCGTCTTAATTAGTTTATAATTTCAAGACATATGTTAGTTCTTTTTTATACAGTAATTAGCTGCAAATCCTCTACCGTCTCTCCACGTTTCATTATGCTCAGGGAAGATATTACAGTGGATGGCTTTGCAAAACAAAATACCTAATGAATGATTTTTCATTTAAAGTGACTGTCACTTTAACAAACATATTCAAAGAATAGGTGCGGGTACTCTCTCCTCACCCTGACCTACCTCTGAGCACCGCCCCTTGTCTCCGCCCCCTACTTACCTTCTAGTACCGCTTTGTTTAAAGAATACAGAGCCAAGTATCATTTTTTGGTCTTAAATAATTTGCATAGAATTGTTTAATGATTATAGATCCCCTCCAGCAACAACAGATCACCCCAGCAACAATAGACCCCCCCCAGGTACAATAGACCCTGCCCCAGGAACAAAATATACCCCCAGCAACAATAGATCCCCCAGCAACAATTGCCTCCAGCTACAATAAATCCACTGAAGTCAGCATCAATATATCCTTCCCCTCAACAGTGGACCACCCCCCCCCCAACATAGGAAGCCCAGAGCAAAAGATCTCCCACCGACAACAGTAGATCCCCCCCCCCCGCCATGGTAAATTCTTCAAGCAACAATTGATGCACCCCAGCAACACTACAACCCACAGCTACAATAGATCCCCAGCACCCAGCATTAATTCACCCTCCTCCCTCAACAATGGACCCCCCCCCCAACATTATGGAAACCCCAGAGCAAACAATCTCCCACCAGTAACAGTGGATCCCCCAGTAATGGCAGATCCCTCCAGAAACAACCCCCCCCCCAGAAACACTACAACCCCCAGCTACAATAAATCCCCAGCAGTCAGCATCAATATACCCTCCCCCCTCCAACAACACAGTGAGCCCAGAGCAAAAGATCTCCCACCGGGAACAGTAGACCCCCCTGTCATGATAGATCCCTCCAGCAACAATTGCCCCCCCCCCCCCAGCAACACTACAACCCCAAGCTACAGTAGATCCCCAGCAGTCAGCATCAATATACCCTCCCCCCTCAACAGTGGACCCCCAACAACAACACAGTGAGCCCAGAGCAAAAGATCTCCCACCAGGAACAGTAGACTCCCCTGTCATGATAGATCCCTCCAGCAACAATTGCCCCCCCCCCCCCAGCAACACTACAACCCCAAGCTACAGTAGATCCCCAGCAGTCAACATCAATATACCCTCCCCCCTTAAAAGTGGACCCCCCCCCTCAATAGGAAACCCAGAGCAAAATATCCCCCACCTGCTCTTTACCTTATGATCACCTGTGCCCAATCACAGTATAAATGGGAAGTGCCGGTTATCGGCATTCCTTTATTCACACTGACAGTGCGTGAGTAGAGGAGAGACGATAAGCGGCTCTCCTGACAGGAGGGGGGTTTGCGCTGATAATCACTGCAGTCCCAACAGCGATGCCTGGCAGTTCTCACCAGAGATGCCCAACTGTGCCCACCAGTAGTGCCAATCAGTGCCCATCAGTGATGCCAATCAATGTTGCCTTTTAGTGCCCATCTGTAATGCCTGTTCTCGTGCACGAGCATGGGGATTTGTGTGTGGAAACAATACAAATCCCTGTGCTGTCAGGGAGGTGAAGCCATATAGTTTATTCCTACCAAGTAGGAAAAATGATATGTCTCCTCTCCTAATCAATCCTATCCCCCCACAGTTAGAACACAGGGAAAGCACAATAAAACCCCTTGATCGCCTCCTAGTGCTAGCCCCTTCCCTGCCAGTGACATTTACACAGTAATCAGTGCATTTGCCGTTTCCGTAAGAGATACGCCGCCTAAAGATAAACATGCCCCCTAGGTGTCGTAGCCAATGTTAAGTATGGCCGTCGTTCCCGCGTCGAAATTTGAAAATTTGACGTCGTTTGCGTAAGTCGTCCGTGAGTAGGGCTGGACGTAATTTACGTCCACGTTGAAACCAATACGTCCTTGCGGCGTACTTTGCTGCAATGCACACTGGGATATGTACACGGACGGCGCACCGTCGGGTCACCAAACATTAACATAAAACACGCTCCCCACATCCTCATTTGGATTCGGCGCTCTTACGCCGGCCTATTCACGCTACGCAGACGTAATTTATCAGGCAAGTACTATGGGCCAGATTCACAACGGAGATACGACGGAGTATCTCAGATACTCCGTCGTATCTCTCAGAGTATCTATGCGACTGATTCATAGAATCAGTTACGCATAGATAGCCCTAAGATCCGACAGGTGTAATTGTTTTACACTGTTGGATCTTAGGATGCAGTACCGCGGCCGCCGCTGGGGGGAGTTCGCGTCGTATTCCAGCGTCGGATATGCAAATTAGCAGTTACGGCGGATTTTCGCGTTCGGTACGTCATCGCTAGTATAGTTTCCCGTCGCAATTTTAGGCGTCGTTTGACCTGCCCTAACTTTAGACAGCACACGTATGGTATGTGCTGTTTAAAGTATGGGCGTCGTTCCCGCGTCAAAATTTAAATTTTTTTTTGTCTTGCGTAAAACGTCCGGGAATACGAAAGTACGCTACGCACGTCGTTCGAAAAAATGACGTCACTTCGCGCAAAGCACGGCGGGAATTTCGAAGACGGAGCATGCGCAGTAGGTCCGGCGCGGGAGCGCGCCTAATTTAAATGGCACACGCCCATTTGAATTACGCGGGCTTACGCCGGAGGCCGCCAGCGTAGGTTTTCATTGCAAGTGCTTTGTGAATCAGGCACTTGCGGCGGTGTAACGTATCTACGATACGTTACGCCGCCGCACTTCTACGTGAATCTGGCCCTTTGTGAAGACAGTACTTGCCTCGCTAACTTACGGCGGTGTAGTGTAAATACGATACGCTACGCCGCCGCAAAGATGCGGCAATGTACCTGAATCCAGCTAATTTATATTTTAAAATTGCCTATTATTTTGTGTTTATAGCGCAGAAAATAAAAAGCGCAGAGGTGATAAAATACCACCAAAAGAAAGCTCTATTTGTGGATAAAAAAGGACACAAATTTAGTACAGTTAAAGCGACGCAGTGCCAAACTGTAAAAAGCGCTCTGGTCAGGAAGGGGGTAAAACCTTTTTTGGGCTGAAGTGGTTAAATTTGACATTCAGCAGCTATAGGGGGGAGGGGGGGGGGGATTTGGCTGACAGAGCTCACATATGATATCAAAATCCATGCCCAGCAGACTCTATCTGGAGTAAATTATAATTTCTAAGTGGGCGCCCTTCAAAGCCTATGCCAACAATGAAGATGCTTGAGGACCCCAGCACAATGTAATGCGGATCCCACACCTCTGGCTCTTGTATCGGGAAGACAGAGAATAAACCACAGGAGACAGAGAGAGGATTCTGCTCACCTTCTGACTCTGATTATTGCATTTAGCTCAGAGAAATACATTTTCTCATTCATTTTATTGGAAACATGTCTAGCGGCATTTGTAATCATTTCTTCCACAGTCATGGTGTACTTATTTCTTGAATAAAAAAAATACTTTAGCCTACAGAAAAATCCCAGAAAATGACACTTTTTGCCCTTTATAGTGATGAACAAGCCGAGCGACAGATAGAATGTCACGCAGTCGGGCACGCAATTACCGCGTAATGTCACAATTGCTTATATTTAGTCTCATGAGATCTTCCGGTGTCACAGCGACTTGTGCGGCTGTCTTCTTACTGTTAGGGACGACCGCCATGACTGAACGTTGGTAACATTTATTGCTTTTATGTTGATGTTCTCAACCAATCAGTAATGTCCATTGGCAGTAATATAGTATAAAAGTGGATGATTTGATTGGTCAGACGCAGAATTTCTAGAATGAGCGTCTTATTCACTGAGCTGTCTAGATGAGGCCAAGAGGTGTCATAATTCATCCTTCTTTTTCAGGATCCGCTTCCTCACAAGTTCTGTGACATGCGGCCTAATCTCTTCTACGGAAACGGTTGGACCCCAAGCATTCACCACTTTACCATCCGGACCAACCAGATACTTGTAGAAGTTCCAGTCCGGTTGTTTGTCAGAAGACTCTGCAAAACACACATAAGGGGCAACGTAACTAGAAAATAGTAAGACGTGGATCACGCGTAACCAGGGCCGCCATCAGGAAATATGGGGCCCCTTACACAGCTTCAGGCATGGGCCCTCCTAGAGCAGAGAAAGAGGGGGGGGTGCCCCCTAAGATTGATAAAAAAAAACATAGGGAGCCCAGAGCAAAAGATCTCCCACCAGGAATAGTAGACCCCCCTGTCATGATAGATCCCTTCAGCAACAATTGCCCCCCCCCCCCCGCCCTTTACAAAAAAAGAAGAAATAAAGAAAAATTATAAAAAAGGGGGGGTAGCCATCCGGGGCCCTGGAGACCTCTGGCCCCTTTAATAATAATAATAAATATATATATATATATATATATATATATATATATATATATACACACACAAATTGTTTATTTATTTTTTATAAAAAGAAATTACAAAAAAGGGAGGTTGCCATCCCGGACCTCTGGGCCCCTTAATAAAAAAAAAAAAATAATAAACCTCTGGGCCCTGTAATAAAAATATATATATATATATATATATATATATATATATATATATATATATATATATATATATAAAAAATAAAAGAAATAAAAAAATATATAAAAAATGATTTTTTTTTATAAAAAAAAGGAGGAGGGTTGTCATCCGGGGCCCTGGGGACCTACAGACCCCTAACAAAAAAAAATGGCCCTTTAATAAAAAATAAAATAAATTTAAAACAAAATATATTTTTTATATAAAAAATAAATAAAAAAAGGGTGGTTGCCATCCAGGGCCCTGAGGGCCTCCGGACCTCTAAAAAAAATTGGCTCTTTTAAAAATTTAAATAAAAATATATTAAAACAAAATATATTTTTTTATATAAAAAAAAAAAAAAAAGGGTGGTTGCCATCCGGGGCCCTGGGGGCCACTGGGGACCTCTAAAAAATTGGCCCTTTAATAAAAAATAAAATAAAAATATATTAAAAAAATATATATATTTATTTTATTTAAAAAAAATTCCGGACGTGCATTGCGCTAAATGACGTCGCAAGGACGTCATTGGTTTCGACGTGAACGTAAATGGCGTCCAGCCCCATTCACGGACGACTTACGCAAACAACGTAAATTTTTAAATTTCGACGCGGGAACGACGGCCATACTTAACATTGGTTGCCCCTCATATAGCAGGGGCAACTTTACGCGTCGCAGATCTAACGTAAACGCTGTATCTTCACTGCGTCGACCGCGCGTACATTCGGGAATTCGCGTATTTTGCTAATTTGCATACTCGATCGGGAAAACGACGGAGGCGACACCTAGCGGCGAAAAAAAAAAGTGCATTTAAGATCCGACAGCGTAAGAGCCTTACGCCTGTCGGATCTAATGGTTATCTATGCGTAACTGATTCTAAGAATCAGTCGCATAGATACGACGGCCCAGATTAGGACTTACGACGGCGCACATGGCGTTGCGCCGTCGTAAGCCCTTTCAGAATCTGGGCCTAAGTCTCAGCATCAGCAGGCAGCTGCCCCTCCTTTCGCACAAATAGGTAGATTCACGTAGGGGCGCCTAAAGTTAAGGTCGGCGTAGCCTAGCGTGTTTACACTACGCCGCCTTAAGTAAGAGAGGAAAGTACATGATTCAGAAAGCACTTACCTCCTTACTTAGGGCGGCGTAATGTAAACACGGCGGGCGTAAGGGTGCCTAATTCAAATGGGTTGGGGGGGCGTGTTTAATGCTAATGAGGCTTGACCTCACGTTTTTTGACGTTTTTCCTCACTGCGCATGCGCCGGGCGCCTACACTTCCCAGGGCGCATTGCGGCTAAGTACGCCGTACGGGCCTATTGATTTTGACGCGGACGTAAATGACGTAAATCCTGATTCGCGGACGACTTACGCAAACGACGTTAAAATTTCGAATTTTGCGGCGGGAACGGCGGCCATACTTAACATTGGCTAGTCCACTAGAGCATAGCTCTAACTTTAGGCGGCCTATCCCTTACGGAAACGACGTAATTCACCGGCGTAGACCTGGCGTATGTTCGTGAATCGGCGTATCCCCTCATTTACATAATCTACGCCGGCCGCAATGGAAGCGCCACCTAGCGGCCAGCCAAAACATTGCAATCTAAGATAGGACGGCGCAAGCCGTCCTATCATCAGATATGTTTAAGTGTATCTCTGTTTGAGAATACACTTAAACATAGGTCGGCTTAGATTCTGAGTTAGGTCGGCTTATCTGTAGATAAGCCGGCCTAACTCTTTGTGAATCTACCTAATAGTGTCAGAGGTGCAGTGGCAGCGGAAGACTGTGCCTGTGTCCCGACTCCCGAATGAATGGAAGAAAGCAAACATTCATCGATGGGCACTGGTAGACTGCATTGATGGGCGCTGGTGAGGCTGCATTTGATGGGCACTTCATTAACCACTTCCATACCAGGCCTATGATGATAATCCCACTAACATCAAGAAAGTCGAAAGTTCTTCAAACTAAAATTTTCAACTGAAATTCTACTAGTGTATGGCCAGCTTTAGAGTTGCAGTTAAGGTTAGTGTTGGGGTTACAGGAGGGACTATGCCCTGTACACACGATCAGTTCATCCGATGAAAACGGACCGATGGATTTTTTCATCCGATATCCGATGAAGCTGACTTTCATCAGTCTCGCCTACACACCATCAGTTAAAGATCCGATCGTGTCAGAACGCGGTGACGTAAAACACAACGACGTGCTGAGAAAAATGAAGTTCAATGCTTCCGAGCATGCGTCGACTTGATTCTGAGCATGCGTGGATTTTTGACCAATGGATTTCCCCACAGAAGATCGTTTTTTTCTATCGGTTTTTTAACCATACGCAAATTTTAAAACAGGTTCTATTTTTTTTTTTATACCGATGGGGAAAAAAACTGATGGGGCCCACACACGATCGGTTCGTCCGATGAAAACGATCCATCGGTCCGTTTTCATCAGACGAACGATCGTGTGTACAGGGCATTAGAGTTAAGGGTTACAGCGAGGCTGAGTGTTGGGATTACAGTGAAAGTTATGCCTCATACACACGATAGGTTAAACCGATGAGAATGGTCTGATGGACCGTTTTCATTGGTCAAAACCGATCGTGTGTGGGCGCCATCGGTTAGTTAACCATCGGTTAAAAAAAAGGCAACTTGTTTTAAAATTAACCGATGGATTCCTAACCGATAGGACAAAACCGATCGTTTGTAGGCACGTCCATCAGTTTAAAAATCCACGCATGCTCAGAATCAAGTCGACGCATGCTTGGAAGCATTGAACTTCGTTTTTTTCATCACGTCGTTGTGTTTTACGTCACCGCGTTCTGACACAATCGTTTTTTTAACCAATGGTGTGTAGGCGCGACGGACCATCAGTCAGCTTCATCGCTTAACCTATGACAACGGTCCATCGGTCTGTTCTCATCGGATGGACCGATCGTGTGTACGCGGCATAAGTGTTAAGGCCTGTACACACGGTCTGACTTTTTGACAACAAACCTCAGACGGACCTATTTTTGCAGACAATCCGACCGTGTGTACGCTCCATCGGACAAACTTTTTTACTTTCCTAATTCGATCGTGTGTCCATCGGACTAAAGTCTAAAGTACAAACACGCATGCTCAGAACCAATGCTAACGATCAGACAACAATAGCAGAAGTTGCCCAAAGGGTGGGGCTAAAGAGCAAAAAAAACACGTAGTACGCCTATTACGTCACTACGTTCGTGTTTGTTGGCTGAAAAAGTCCTACCGTGTGTATGCATACCAAGTTCACGGCCTTCGGAGCTAAATCCACGGAAAAGTCTGTTGGGAGTCCGATCGTGTGTATAAGGCTTAAAGTGGATGTAAAGCCACTCTCATCCTTTCTAAACTACTGCCATAGTGCTGATCTATAAGGATAAAGATGCCTCCTGCATGTATCCTTACCCGTCAAATGTCTCCCCTCTGTCTGTTATAAGAACTGAAAAACTGCAGATTCTGTGGGTGGATCTGTTGTCTGGAGCTCAGTGGGTGGAGTCGTGGAGACTCCCCGCCCTCCTCTACACTCCCCTTGTCAACATGCATTTTCTCCTGTGTATTCCTTACACTAAATTCTGCTATGATCACTAACATCCAGTCAAAATCAAGAAAAGTAACCACATGACTTCAGAAAAGGAGTGGGGGTGGGAATTAAAAAATAATACCTGTCTCAGGCTAGTGCATGAGATATGTAAATAACCTGTCACTCACAGCAAGGGGGAAGAACGGACAAAAGTTTTCTCCTGTTTGTCCGTTTATTTAACTGAAAAAAGAAAAGAGGATTGCTCAGAACTGAATTAACTCTTTGTGGCAAGACTGGGCACAGATGATAGGAAATCTATAGCTAGATTCAGTAAGAGTTAGGCCGGCGTATCAGTAGATACGCCGACCTAACTCGGAATCTGCGCCGACCTAACTCGGAATCTGCGCCGAGCTAAGTTTAAGTGTATTCTCAAACTGAGATACACTTAAACCTAGCTAAGATACGGCAGCCTGCGCCGTCGTATCTTAGGGTGCAATATTTAGGCTGGCCGCTAGGTGGCGCTTCCATTGCATTCGGCGTAGAATAAGTAAATCACTAGATTCAGCCTATTCACGAACGTACGCTTGCCCGTCGCAGTAAAGATATGCCATTTACGTAAGGCATTTTCAGGGGTAAAGTTATTCCATCAAATAGCTGGACTAGTAATGTTAAAGCGGGGGTTCACCCTATAAAATAAAAACATTTTTTTTTTTTCTTCTAGCCTAAAATTCGGCATTGTAGCGCGAGCTACAGTATGCCGGTCTTAATCGTCTTTATCGCCGTACTCAGTGTAATCGTACATAGTAGATTCCGACTGCCCACGGGGAATGGGCGTTCCAATCCAGACGGAAGGTGATTGACGGCCGGCTCTAGCGCGTCACGCTTCTCCGGAAATAGCCGAAATAGGTTTGGCTCTTCACGGCGCCTGTGCATAGTCTGTGCGCAGGCGCCGTGAAGAGCCGAGACCTACTCCGGCTGTCTTCGGGGAGCGTGACGTGCCAGAGCCGGCTGTCAATCACCCTCCCTCTTGAAAGGAACGCCCATTCCCCGCGGGCAGTCAGAATCTTCTATGTACGATTACACTGTGAGTACGGCGATAAAAAAATTAAGACCGGCATACTGTAGCTCGCGCTACTATGCCGAATTTTATGCAAAAATGTTGTTCTGCAGGGTGAACCACCGCTTTAGGTATGGCCGTCGTTCCCGCGTCGAAATTAAAAATTTTTATGTCGTTTGCGTAAGTCGTCCCTGAATAGGGCTGGACGTAATTTACGTCCACGTCTAAACCAATACGTCCTTGCGGCGTACTTTGCCGCAATGCACACTGGGATATGTACACGGACGGCGCATGCGCTGTTCGTAAAAAACGTCAATCACGTCGGGTCATAGTTAATCTACATAAAACACGCCCCCCACATCCTCATTTGAATTCGGCGCACTTACGCCGGCCTATTCATGCTATGCCGCCGTAACTTAGCAGGCAAGTACTTTGTGAATACAGTACTTGCCTAGCTAACTTACGGCGGTGTAGTGTAAATACGATACGCTACGCCGCCGCAAAGATGCGGCGGTCTATTTGAATCTAGCTACTTATGCTCTACATTATTAGCTAGATTCAAATAGACCGCCGCATCTTTGTAGATTAACTGTGACCCGACGTGATTGACGTTTTTTACGAACGGCGCATGCGCCGTTCGTGTACATATCCCAGTGTGCATTGCGGCAAAGTACGCCGCAAGGACTTATTGGTTTCGACATGGACGTAAATTACGTCCAGCCCTATTCACGACTGTAAGCTAAGCATTTTATTTAGTGACAGGAGCTTTGACTGGTGTTCAGAGAGCTTTAACAAAGCTTGTCCGAAGCCTTGTTGAAGCAAGTGTAAAGGAGCCCTTAGGGTAGGGCATCGGTACTGGTTAAAAATCACTAGCACCAAAGCTAATGTCTCCCAATCTCTTACCAGTCAGATATTTGTACGCATTATTGGCCCCAATACCGGTGACGGCAATCTTGCTGAACATGGGGAAGGACACGCTGTACTGCTTCCGGACAAAATGGTCAATCTCACGCTCAGTGTCTGGCTCCTGATGTCCAAACTGATTACATGGGAATCCTAAAACATTGAAGTGGTAAGGCCCCAGGTCCCGCTGGAGCTGCTGCAGCGCCTTGTAGTGCCCATCTGTGTACCCACACTGACTGGCCACATTCACCACCAGTGACACCTGGAGAAAGGGAGACAAAAAATCAAGTAGAAGATTTAGAACTGAGATTTCTAGGTACAGTAAATCCTTGGATTGCGAGTATAATTCAATTCCAGAAACATGCTTGTAATCCAAAGCACTTGTATATCAAAGCAAATTTCCCCATAAGAAATAATGGAAACTCAGATGATTCGTTCCACAACCATTTTTTCATAGGTCCTTCAGTTTAAAGTCCATATAAAAAATATTATAGCAATGTGATAGGTTGTGTAACCATAAAATGTCCACAAATAGAAGCTTCCACAACGGGATTAGAAACAAAATCCAGCAGGAGCTCCAGAGTATAAAAGAGAAGAGAGGCGCCTCTAAGTGTAGCAATAAGTTGCTAAATGTTGTACCTTCATTAAGACCCGGACCTTTAGGCAGCTAAAGTACCTGGCCAGGTTTTGCGATTTGGCACTGCGTCGCTTTAACAGACAATTGCGCGGTCGTGCGACGTGGCTCCCAAACAAAATTGCCTTCCTTTTTTTCCCCACAAATAGAGCTTTTTTTTGGTGGTATTTGATCACTTCTGCGGTTTTTATTTTTTGCGCTATAAACAAAAATAGAGCGACAATTTTGAAAAAAATGCAATATTTTTTACTTTTTGCTATAATAAATATCCCCCAAAAATATATAAATAAAAACATTTTCCCTCAGTTTAGGCCGATACGTATTCTTCTACCTATTTTTGGTAAAAAAAAATCGCAATAGGCGTTTATTGATTTGGTTTGCGCAAAATTTATAGCGTTTACAAAATAGGGGATAGTTTTATTGCATTTTTATTCATTATTTTTTTTTTTACTACTAATGGCGGCGATCAGCGATTTTTTTCGTGACTGTAACATTATGGCGGACACTTCGGACAATTTTGACACATTTTTGGAACCATTGTCATTTTCACAGCAAAAAATGCATTAAAAATGCATTGTTTACTGTGAAAAATGACAATTGCAGTTTGGGAGTTAACCACAAGGGGGCGCTGAAGGGGTTAAGTGTGACCTCATTTGTGTTTCTAACTGTAGGGGGGTGTGGCTGTAGGTGTGATGTCATTGATTGTGTTTCCCTATAGAACACACGATCGATGCTGCCGCCACAGTGAAGAACGGGGAAGCTGCGTTTACACACAGCTCTCCCCGTTCTTCAGCTCTGGAGACCGATCGCGGGACTCCAGCGGGGATCGGGTCCGCGGGTCCCGCGGTCACGGAGCTTCAGACCGGGTCGCCGGCGCGCGCCCGCGACCCACGGCTGGGCACTTAAAGAGGACGTACCTGTACGTGGATGTGCCCAGCCGTGCCATTCTGCCGACGTATATGTGCAGGAGGCGGTCCTTAAGTGGTTAAATGTAACCATATTGCTACACTTAGAGGCTCCTCTCTTCTTTTTTATACTCAGTTGTGACATGACGTTACTCTTATATCAAGACATTGCTTGTATATCAAGTCAAAAATTGTTAAAACATTTTGCTTGTCTTGCAAAACGCTCTCAAACCAAGGTTTTACTGTATTATGCAGCACGGCACCATTGTCCCCATAGCATCTTCCTACTTACATGCAATGGTGCCATAAAGGAAATTATTTCTGAGAGAACCCGGGAGGTCTGCGTTACCTTCAGTGCTATAAATAATCAGCAAAACTGAATGTACATTTGTGTGTGAGAATGTTATTAACCACTTCAGCCCCGGAATGTTTTACCTGCTTCCCGACCAGGCCATTTTTTGTGCGATTTCGCACTGCGTTGCTTTAACTGACAATTGCGCGGTTGTGCGAAGATGTACCCAAACAAAATTGGCGTCCTTTTTCCCCCACAAATAGAGCTTTATTTTGGTGGTATTTGATCACCTCTGCGGTTTTTATTTTTTGCGTTATAAACAAAAAAATATATATATTTTTTTTTATATCTATATTTTTTACTTTCTGCTACAGTATAATACATAGCCAAACAAATAAATGTAAAAAAAATAATTTCTTCATCGATTTAGGCCGATTTGTATTCTGCTACATATTTCTGGCAAACAAAAACCCAATAAGCGTATATTGATTGGTTTGCACAAAATCCCAAGACCCTGCATATTCAACCACTTCAGCCCCGGAGGATTTGGCTGCCCAATGACCAGGCAATTTTTTTGCGATTCCGCACTGCGTCGCTTTAACTGACAAATGTGCGGTCGTGCGACGTTGTACCCAAACAAAACTGACGTCCTTTTTTGCCCCACAAACAGAGCTTTCTTTTGGTGGTATTTGAGGGGACAGCAAATTTACACTGTTAGGGCCAGTTCACACCAGGCGCAGTTCTGTTCAGTTTTGTGCGCTTTTTTTCTGCACTAAAAATGCATGCACAGTGTTTTCCATGTCTTCCAATGGCTACAGTTCACACCATGCAGTCGGTTTCCGGTGAGTTTCTGGTGTGAACTAGCACTTTATACAAGCTGTACACTCACTACTTTACATTGTAGCAAAGTGTCATTTCTTCAGTGTTGTCACATGAAAAGATAATAAAATATTTACACCAGGCCTCGACAGGCCTGGTGTAATCGCAATTGCGACAAGAAATTGTGACCTAGCGCCTGGGGAAGCTTAGGGCTGCAGAAGGCTGCAAAGCCGCGGCCACAATTACCGGCCGGCGCGGGGCGCAATAGTGGCCCGTGCTCGCCGGTAATTGAGGCCGCGGCTTTGCGGCCTTCACAGAAGGAAGCTGAGGCCTGCAGAAGAAATCTAGGAGTGGCCATCTTGTGGTGGCCATTGGCATTACAGGTTACATTACAAGTAGCAAAAAACAGCAGTTCTAATGTGTTTTTTCACTGCCATCTCCTTCCCTCTAATTAGAACCCCCAAACATTGTATATATTTTTTATTCTAACACCCTAGAGAATAAAATAGCGGTCGTTGCAATACTTTCTGTCACACCGTATTTGCGCAGAGGTCTTACAAGCGCACTTTTTTGGGGAAAAAATACACTTTTTTTTATTAAAAAATAAGACAACAGTAAAGTTAGCCCAATTTTTTTTTTATATTTACGTCAAGTAAATTGATACCCAACATGCCACGCTTCAAAATTGCATCCGCTCGTGGAATGGCGACAAACTTTTACCCTTTAAAATCTTCATAGGCGACGTTTAAAAAATTCTACAGGTTGCATGTTTTGAGTTACAGAGGAGGTCTAGGGCTAAAATTATTGCTCTCGCTCTACCAATCGCGGCGATACCTCACATGTGTGGTTTGAATACCGTTTACATATGCGGGCGCTACTCACATATGCGTTCGCTTCTGCGCGCAAGCTTGGCGGGACGGGGTGCGTTGTTTGGCTCCTAACTTTTTTAGCTGGCTCCTAGATTCCAAGCAAATTTATCAAACCCTGATTTTACACAAATGTGAGGGGTGTACTCACTTTTGTGAGATACTGTATGTCTATATAATCTTTATCATGTTTGTGGGTTCTACGTAATTTTCTTGCAAAAAATACAAATTTCCACTTGTAATTCTTCTGTATTGAACTGTACTGTAAGTATTCTGTCTGCCCTATCATTGTAAAGCGCTGAGAGTCCGTTTGTGGCTACAGAGGACGTTCATTATATCCCAGTACCGTTAGGCCGCATTCACACCTGAGCGTAGAGTTTTTGGTTGTGCGTATTCACACGTATTCGCGCGTTTGCATACAGCGTTGTCCGAAGTTTTTGAACTTTCGACGTTTTTTATTTTAGCCAATAGGAAAAATGATCATCTCTTTCATCACTTGTTGCTATGTTTGTAGATTTTTTTATCTTCTTCCTGGGTGAAATGTTCTATTTCACAGAACAGATTAAAGCGACAAAACGCCCGTAGAAACGCTCATTGTCGCGCTAGAAGCTTGAATCTAGCATTTCCATTACTTTCTATGGGAATACAAACGTTCTAAAACGCCCAAATCCGCCCAATTCGCGTGACAAAAAAGAGTCCGGAACTTGTCTGAGCTTCAGGCGTTTTGGAGTGGAGATGTGAACCATCTCCATAGAGAATAATGGATTTTTTTCCCTTCTAGCGTTTTGGAGCGTCGCGCTTCAGGCGACAAAACACTCAGGTGTGAATGCAGCCTCATCGTATGTGCCTTTCATAGAGTGCTGCACTAGCGCACCTGTTCTTTGTAAGTACCCCGGCAGGGGATTTCTCTTATTTAAATAAAAGTTGCAAAACGTTATTTGCACCATCTGGATTCTCTTATTTTTATATCATCTGGAGACACCTATTGAGGACCCCAGGTTTGACCAATAGAACCCAGGTGTGGTTCATAAGCGTGCTTAGACTGAGCTTAGTTGCAAAGTCGCACGCTCTAAGGTGAGCGTCCACTACCATAGGGGGGCACCTGTGTGATTGCATCTTGGCATGTTTTCTGGATCACCCACTGGGCCGTGTGATACTTATGTATTAAATTTAGCATTATTCCCTGGAACGCTGTCACTTATTACTATATGCACTGAAGCACTTTGGATTATTCATATATGGACTTGTGTGTCATGATCTTTTTTTAACCACTTCCTTACTGGGCACTCAAAACCCCCTCCTGCCCAGACCAATTTTCAGCTTTCAGCGCTGACGCACTTTGAATGACAATTGCGCGGTCATACAACACTGTACCAGGGGCGGACTGACCATTGAGTCACTCGGGCACTGCCCGAGGGCCCCATGCCACTAGGGGGCCCCATCCGGGTTGCCAGGCTCAGTAAAACCAGGGACAGTATGTAAAAATCTGTGTTTTTTTTAGATCTGTCCCTGATATGTCCGAAAATGACATGCTTTTAATGTGAATATCCCAAGATTTTAGCTGCCCGCCTCTGCACTACCTCCTGGCGTGGTGGTCATCTGTAAGCCAGAGGGGCCCCATAATCTTCTATTGCCCAGGGGCCCCATGAGTTGTCAGTCCGCCCCTGCACTGTACCCAAATGAAATTTATAATTTTCTCCCCACAAATAGAGCTTTCTTTTGGTGGTATTTGATCACCTCTGTGGTTTTTATTTTTTGTTAAAAAAAATAAAAATACAGATAAAAAAAAAAAAAAATTATTTTGTTATAAAATTTTGCAAACAGGTAATTTTTCTCCTTCATTGATGTACGCTAATAAGGGTGCACTGATGGGCACCGATGGGCTGCACTAATGGGCACCGATTGGCTGCACTGATGAGCACCGATAAGGTGGCACTGGTGGGCACTGATAAGGTGGCACTGGTGGGCACTGATAAGGTGGCACTGGTGGGCACCGATAAGGCGGCACTGATGGGCACTGAGAGGTGACACTGAAGGGCATTGATAGGTGGCACTGGTGGGCACTGATGGGCCCTGATGAGTGGCAGTAATGGGCACTGATGGGTTGCGGGGAGCGCGAAGGGGAGGACATCTATTGACGTCCTCCTGGCATTTAGGGGCCGCTCTGTAGCCGTCATTCAGCTATGGCGCGAGCGCCAAGTGATTAAGGACCATATTTGGTTACCACCATTATGTACTTTTATCTATGATTATTATTATATTCTTATGCATGTTCGTGCACTAGAGCACTTAAGTGTGTTGTGGACGCATTTGTACTGATAAAGTCATATATTCTATTTTCACTTATATATTATATTTCATTTATTCTGGTTTGTACACTATTTATATTTTATTAACTGGTTATCCCGTACCAATTTTTTTTTCTTGTTTCACAGAGTGTGTGTATTACATTTCTAGTAGCGCTGCGTTTAGTTCCCTTATTAAGTTTTGGCGCGATTTATGAGACGTGTTTTACGCAAGCAGCTTTAAATTTTTTCTTTATATTGAGCGTTTAGCATTTAGGAGTGGTGGCTCGCAAAATCTTCTTTGCATTTGGTTAAAACAGGAATATCTAAAGGCATGAAAAAGTGATGGGGGGAGGAATAAAAGTTGACTATTACAAACAAAAATGAGAAGGTCCCCCAGTGGGGTTTTTTAGCGGCATGATGTTCTCAATAAATAAGAGTGGTTGGATGATATTGAAGTTAAAATCTTTACTTGGTTTCAACATTGAATTACAATAAAATGTACAACATGGTTGGAGCATTTGTAAAATAATGTAGATAATATACATATAGTACACTCTGATAATACATGAAAATAAAAATAACAGTGGCAAAAATCAACAACAATACAATACACGTTACATCATGATTCAATTGTTTCCATATGAGTACCCCGACGCGTTTCGACCTAAACTGTCACGGTGGACCATAGGGGGGAGGAGACGACCGGAAGACACATAGGCTCCTCCCCCCTATGGTCCACACTTGTGACTCCTTGTAAGCCCGGTTTGGTGGGTTCCCGTCAAGCGGAACGGGGGTTTCTCTTGCTATGGGGGTCTTCGAATCATTTTTACTTCTCAGCAACCTTCTCTGATTACATATTAATTCATTAACCCTTGAGTGAGTACAATTCCCCTGAAGAAGACCGTGACAGTTTAGGTCGAAACGTGTCGGGGTACTCATATGGAAACAATTGAATCATGATGTAACGTGTATTGTATTGTTGTTGATTTTTGCCACTGTTATTTTTATTTTCATGTATAATCAGAGTGTACTATATGTATATTATCTACATTATTTTACAAATGCTCCAACCATGTTGTACATTTTATTGTAATTCAATGTTGAAACCAAGTAAAGATTTTAACTTCAATATCATCCAACCACTCTTATTTATTGAGAACATCATGCCGCTAAAAAACCCCACTGGGGGACCTTCCCATTTTTGTTTGTGCATTTTCGGGGTGCGCGGCACACGGACTCCACATATGCGTTTTTCCTTGTTTTAAAAGTTGATTATTTTCCCCCGATGACTTCTCCTACATGAGAACGGTAATCACAGGAGTGTGAATGAGGCCCTATGATGTACAGTGTAGGGGTGGTGTAGGGATGGGGTAGTGATGATAGAATGGGGTAGTGATGGTAGAATGGGGTAGGGATGGGGTATTGACGGTGTAGGGATGGTGTATGGATGGGATAGTGATGGTAGAATGGGGTAGGGATGGGGTAGTGATGGTAGAATGGGGTAGGGATGGTGTAGTGATGGTAGAATGGGGTAGGGATGGTGTATTGACGGTGTAGGGATGGTGTATGGATGGGGTTAATGTTGGAAAACCTGTGTAGGGATGGTGTATGGATGGGGTAGTGATGGTAGAACGGGGTAGGGATGGTGTAGGGATGATAGAATGGGGTAGAGATGGTGTAGGGATGGGGTAGTGATGGTAGAATGGGGTAGGGATGGGGTAGTGATGGTAGAATGGGGTAGGGATGGTGTAGGGATGGGGTAGTGATGGTAGAATGGGGTAGGGATGGTAGAATGGGGTAGGGATGGGGTAGTGATGGTAGAATGGGGTAGGGATGGTGTATTGATGGTAGAATGGGGTAGGGATGGTGTATTGACGGTGTTAATGTTGGAAAACCTGTGTAGGGATGGTGTATGGATGGGGTAGTGATGGTAGAACGGGGTAGGGATGGTGTAGGGATGATAGAATGGGGTAGAGATGGTGTAGGGATGGGGTAGTGATGGTAGAATGGGGTAGGGATGGTGTAGGGATGGGGTAGTGATGGTAGAATGGGGTAGGGATGGTGTATTGACGGTGTAGGGATGGTGTATGGATGGGGTAGTGATGGTAGAATGGGGTAGGGATGGGGTAGTGATGGTAGAATAGGGTAGGGATGGTGCAGGGATGGGGTAGTGATGGTAGAATGGGGTAGGGATGGTAGAATGGGGTAGGGATGGGGTAGTGATGGTAGAATGGGGTAGGGATGGTGTATTGATGGTAGAATGGGGTAGGGATGGTGTATTGACGGTGTATGGATGGGGTTAATGTTGGAAAACCTGTGTAGGGATGGTGTATGGATGGGGTAGTGATGGTAGAACGGGGTAGGGATGGTGTAGGGATGATAGAATGGGGTAGAGATGGTGTAGGGATGGGGTAGTGATGGTAGAATGGGGTAGGGATGGTGTAGGTATTCGGGTATAGGTGTATGGATGGTGTAGGGATAATGAAGGGATGGTGTATGGACTGTGTAGGGATGGTGTAGCGATGGTAGAATGGTGTAGGGATGGTGTAGCGATGGTAGAATGGTGTAGGGATGGTGTAGCGATGGTAGAATGGTGTATGGATGGGGTAGTGATGGTAGAATGGGATAGGCATGGGGTAGTGATGGTGTATGGACTGTGTATGGATGGGGTAGTGATGGTAGAATGGTGTATGGATAGTGTAGGGATTTGTGTAGTGATGGTGTATGGACTGTGTATGGATGGGGTAGGGATGGTAGAATGGTGTAGGGATCGTGTAGTGATGGCAGAATGGGGTATGGATGGTGTAGGGATGGGGTAGTGATGTTAGAATGGTGTAGTGATGGTAGAATGGGGTAGGGATAGTGTAGGGAAGGTGTAGGGATGGTAGAATGGTGTAGGGATGGTGTATGGATAGGGTAGGGATGGGGTAGTGATGGTAGAATGGTGTAGGGATTTGTGTATGGATGGGGTAGGGATGATGTATGGACTGTGTAGGGATGGAGTAGTGATGGTAGGATGGTGTACGGACTGTGTATGGATGGTGTAGGGATGGTAGAATGGTGTAGTGAAGGTGTAGGGATAGTGTATAGACTGTGTATGGATGGGGTAGTGATGGTGTATTGACGGTGTATGGATGGGGTTAATGTTGGAAAACCTGTGTAGGGATGGTGTATGGACTGTCTAGGGATGGTGTAGGGACTGTGTATAGATGGGGTAGGGATGGTGTAATGGTGTAGGAATGGGGTAGTGATGTTAGAATGGGGTATGGACGGTGTAGTGATGATGTAGGGACTGTGTATGGATGGTGTATAGACTGTGTATTGATGGGGTAGGGATGGTAGAATGGTGTATGGATGGTGTAGGGATTTGTGTAGGGATGGGGGGTAGGGATGGTGTAACGGTGTGGGGATGGGGTAGGGAAGGTGTATGGACTGTGTATGGAGCCCCTCTGATCTGATCCATGCCACGTCCTCATCCCTGGAAGAGCTCACAGAAGAAGAAGGAGGGGGGGGGGGTTGGGGGGGATCACAGAATGTTAACCCTCTATGAGCCGGATAAGAATGTCAGCAGAGAGCTGTGATCCTGGAATGACCCGGTGGCGTCCGTACACCGGCATACACAGTAATATGTGATCAGAGGATTAGTAGGATTAGTGATCGGAGATCACACATAAGTTTAGTAGCGGGGACTCCATATGATCGTACACATTGTGTAACCGATAAAGATCGGGGTGTTAGTGGGGGGAACTCACCGATCCCCGGTACTTCTCCAGAGACACCAGCTTGCCCCTGATATTCACCACCTGGAAGGTGTAGAAGTCCCGATCCTTCTGCAGGGAGGGGGCCAGGACCAGGAGGAGGAGGAAGAACACTGCCGGGTACATGGCGGCTATCTGATAGAACACCGGTGTCAGGGAGAAGAATAAACGGACAGCGATCCCCCGCCGCTACCGATCAATGGAAGAGTCCTCTACTTTCTGTGTCTGCATACTTTCATGACACGCCCATCCAAATAATGGGGGCGTGGTTATAGACAGCTGGAACAACTGGAATAGAGCGAGGCGGAGCGACACGCCCACCACTGTAAGAAGAATTCCAGCTTCTAAAACTTGAAACTTTCATGACACGCCCCCTAATGTTTCATTTTGGGGGCGCGGCTACAGGCAGCTGCTGTGCTCGAATAGCGACCCGCCCACCACTGTTTTATCAAACGCGCCGAGACTGGACACGTCCCTGAGTTGGGGGCGTGGTTACAGACAACTACAGCACTGGAAATAAAGCGAAGCGGAAAGGTTCTGCTACTATTCTATCCATAGAAGAGCCCCTATGTCATAAGACCTGATATGACACGCCCCTACAGAGTTGGGGGCGTGGTTACAGACAACTACAGCATTGGAATACAGCGAAGAGCCCTAACTTTCTGATACTTCCATGACACGCCCCTATAGAGCTAGGGGCGTGGTTACAGACAAATGCAGCCGAAATTGTGGGAGGAAAATTCCACCATGAACTGAAATCCTGCAGTGCCTGCAAGGCCCCCCTTCCTCGAGAAGGCACATGTACACTAGGGTGACCAGACATCCCCAGTTTCAGGGGACAGTCCCCTGATTGAGGACACTGTCCCCGGACCAAGTCTGTCCCTGGTTTTGTCCCTAGATTGGATTTAATAGGGGGCAGGGGCAATTTCAAAGACAATCAGTGCAGAATTAAAATAAAAAAAATTGAATTACACCTCCCCGCTCCGCTGTGCCTACTAGCATAGGGGGGTTGTATTTTTCCTATTATCTGTGCCCCCCTCTGATGATCATGTGCTGGTCGGAGCGGAGGGAATATTTCTTCAGTTTCAGGCGCATGCCCATTCAGCTTCGCTCGCATGTTCTTCTGCCTTGGCTCAAGTCCCGGCCAGCCACCTGCCTATCTCCTTGCCTTCCCTGGCGGAGTGATCTTCCTCCGCTCCTCATCCAGTAGTAGCCGGGGCCGGAGAGTAAGACTTGAGAGGCTGTGAGGCGGGTGGCGGCGACGGGCAGAGAGTCGCTGATTGTTGCCATTACTAGTAAAGAAAAAATATGTCCCCGGGCACTTTTTCCCCCGTTCGTAAATGTCCGTGGTTGTGGAAATGTGCCAGTAAAAATAGCCGAGATCGGTTCGGCTTGGAACTGCGCATTGAGATTGGAGGCAGGGGGTGATGATGGCTGCAGTGGCACCGCAGGGGGGGATGGAGGCAGGTGGTGTTAGTGGCAGGGGGTGTTTGTGGCACAGCAGAGGGTGGGGGATGGAGACAGGGGTTGTTGGTGGCACTGCAGAGGGGGATGGAGGCAGGGGGTCTGGGGGAGATTGGAGGCAGGGGATTTTAGTGGCAGGGGGTGATTAGAGGCAGGGGGAGTTGGTGGCGCTGCAGAGAGGGATGGTGGCATCGCAGAGGGTGGGGATGGAGACAGGGGTTGTTGGTGGCACCGCAGAGGGGGATGGAGGCAGGGGCCCTGGGGGAGAATGGAGGCAGAGGGAGATTGGAGGCAGGGGGAGATTGTGGCACCGCAGAGGGGGGTGAGGGCAGGGGGTGTTGGTGGCAGAGGGGGGGATGGAGACAGGGGTTGTTGGTGGTACCGCAGAGGGGGATGGAGGCAAGGGTCCTGGGGGAGAATGGAGGCAGAGGGAGATTGTGGCACCGCAGGGGGTGTTGGTGGCAGAGGGGGGGGGGCTGGAGGCAGGGGGTGATGTGACTAAATACCTTAAAGCGGTGGTTCCCCCTTAAAAACAACTTTTTTTTATTCCACTGCCCCCCCACATTCCATCACGATTAAGGCTCTTAATATTTTTTTCCTGCTGTACATACCTTAGTACAGCATATTCACCCGTGCATCCGGGTTGCGAGTCCCGCGGGAGTGGGCGTTCCTCACATGGTGTTGATTGACGTTTTGCCCAAAAACGAGCTCTCCCCCCGTCGCGTAAGCCGCGTCACGATTGGCGAAAGGAGCCGAACGGCGATGCGCATGCGCAGTATAGCGCCGACTCGCCGTTCGGCTCCTTTCGCCAACCGTGACGCAGCTTACGCAACAGGGGGAGAGCTCGTTTTTAGGCAAAACGTCAATCAACAGCATGTGAGGAACGCCCACTCCCGCGGGACTCGCAACCCGGATGCACGGGTGAATATGCTGTACTAAGGTATGTACAGCAGGAAAAAAATATTAAGAGCCTTAATCGTGATGGAATGTGGGGGGGCAGTGGAATAAAAAAAAGTTGTTTTTAAGGGGGAACCACCGCTTTAAATCACATTGCTAATTGCCTAGCGTACTTGTTTGTAGCCTAAATACTGAAATTTGCACAATAAAATGTAATTTAGTAACTTTTGCGAAATGCCAGTAAAAACGTGTCTGCGCCAGTAAATTTCGGGTGTCGTGCCAGTAAATTTCAATCTGGTAGATTGGCAACACTGTCATGGAGGTGGAAACATTTTACTTTGGGGCTGTTTCTCTGCTAAGGGTACAGACGGACTTTGCTGCCAATGGATGGGGCCTTGTATTGTAAAATATTGGATGAGAACCTTCTTCCCTCAGACAGAACACTGAAGATGGGTCGTGGATGGGTCTTCCAGCATGACAATGACCCAAAACATACCACCAAGGCAGCAAAGGGTGGCTCAAGAAGAAGCACATTAAGGTCACGGAGTGGCCTAGCAAGTCTCCAGACCTTAATCCTATAGAACATTTATGGAGGGAGCTGAAACTTCGAGTTGCCAGGCGACAGCTAATAAACCTTAAAGTGTAAGTTCACCTTTACAGAAAATCTGTAAGGTGAACTTACACTGGACCCATAGGCGTGTGCCCAGGCACACCCTTATCACCCTGTGCAGCACAGATCCCCCCCAATGCCCTGGCTGGCTCCCATCTTTCCCCCCGCAGCGTTGCCAGCTTCCCTCTTCTCCTATTGGCTGTTGCTGCTGGGATGTTTTAGGAGTGGTGATTTGTTTTATGTGATTTGTTGGCCCCTTCCCTTTCTGAATGAACATCGTGAGTGATCGGTAGTGTGCTTGGGCTTTGGGGTGCACACCCTAATGCAATAGGCTGCGCACACCTATGACTGGACCCCTTCCTCCGGTCCCGCTGTACCTGAAGCCGGTGATCACCTGCTAGGAGACATCGGGTCACCGCTTCACCGGTCCAGGGATTTGGAATCCTTGTGGCTAGGAGGGCAGGCTAGGAGGGCTCTGATTGGTCGGCGCCGTCCATGTGACAGCGCTGACCAATTAGAATACCTCCTATACGTTCCTTCACGAGGTACGTTTACATGATTAGGCCACAGGGGATTTCAAATCCGGTGAAGCAGTGACGCAATGGGGTAGATTCAGGAACGATTTACGCCGGCGTATCCATAGATACGCCGCGTAAATTCAAAGCTACGCCGGCGTATCTCTTTTCTGTATTCAGAATGCTAGATACGCCGACATTAGCCTAAGATACGACTGGCATTAGTCTCTTACGCCGTCGTATCTCAGGGTGCATTCTCACGCTGGCCGCTAGGTGGCGCTTCCGTAGTTGTCAGCGTAGAGTATGCAAATTACATACTTACGCCGGTTCACAAACGTACGTGCGCCTGGCGTTCGTTTTTTACGTCGTTTGCGTAACGTTGTTCCTGCTATTAGGAGGCGCAGCCAATGTTAAGTATGGACGTCGTTCACGCGTTGCGATTTGAAAATTTTACGTCGTTTGCGTAAGTTGTCCGTGAATGGCGCTGGACGCCATTTACGTTCACGTCGAAACCAATGACGTCCTTGCGACGTCATGTACCGCAATGCACGTCGGAAATTTTAGGGACGGCGCATTCGCAGTACGTTCGGCGCGGGAACGCACCTAATTTAAATGATCCACGCCCCCTACCGGATCATTTGAATTACGCGCGCTTACGCCGGCCCCTTTTACGCTATGGCGCCGCAAATTACGGAGCAAGTGCTTTGTGAATACAGCGCTTGCTCCTGTAATTTACGGCGGCGTAGCGTAAAGACGATACGCTGCGCTGCCATATCAGTGCGCGCCCCTACCTGAATCTACCCCAATGTATCCTTGCAGGTGATCGCCGACTTCAGGTACAGCGGGACCGGGGGGATGGGGAGGGAGGGGGTCCAGTGTAAGTTCACCTTACAGATTTATTGAAAAGGTGAACTTACCATTTAAGGATTTAGAGAAGGTATGTAAAGAGGTGTGGGACAAAATACCCCCTGAGATGTGCGCAAACCTGGTAACCGACTACAAGAAACGTCTCTTACCTCTGTGATTGCCAACAAGGGTTTCCCCACCAAGTACCAAGTCATGTTTTGCTTGAAGATCAAATACTTGCAGGGAAACAAAAACCGGCACATCCCCGCTGTCGGGACAGAGCTCTGACCTGTCATCTGCTTCGCCAATCAGTGGTTTCCGGCCATCAATCATTGGCTGGAATGCGCTGATCAGCTTGTGCTAGAACTAATCACAGTGCAGCGTACGTATCAGATAATGATCCAGCGCAGAGAGGCCACATTGCCACCGTACAAGGTGGCCAGCAAGCGGTTAGCAACCTCCAACGTCCATCTCCGGGGTCGTATCCTGGCATATTGCCTTGGCTCAGCTTTCTAGAGGGTGTTGCCAGGGGCGGCTCTAGGCTTTGTGAGGCCTTAAGCAAAACTTAGACACAGGGGCCCCACTTATGCCCATAATGGGTAAAAAAATTCAAACAAATAAAAATGGCTGCAGAAAGATGCACGGATCTAGCACACAGTGATTGAGCAGAGACAAATTAGGCGGCTGCAAGGCCCCTGTGAGTGCGAGGCCTTAGGTGACCGCCTAATTTGCCTAATTAAAGAGCCGCCTCTGGGTGTTGCTCATTTTCCTTAGCTCCCCCCTATGTGTAAACACTGGCAGGAGGGGGCACTTCTCCACTATCATAAGTCTACCTGCCCTCCTGCCTGCTGGTAGGCATTCTGCTTATTGTGAGGGAGACCATTAGTGGGAGCACACTGGGGGGTTATTTACTGTGCTGTTCTGGGGATTAAAGCCATAATTAAACCCAAAAGCAAACATTTAATATATTGCAGCTTACCAATTCTTAAATGCGGTGGCTGCTTTCGTTTTATTTTATGAGGATTTTTTTCTTCAACTGGTGATCCTACCAAAAAGTCTGTTGGTTTTGAGCACAACACGCTGTCCTGCAGATATAGCAGTTGGTGGGTTGAGATAAACCATTTACCACCGACCGGGGTGCATACAATGATCAGCTTTTGGTTTCTTGCACACTACAGCTTGAAAAATAGTACAGCGTTCTTTGTTTTTTTGTAATAAGCTTACATAGTCCATTGTTTACAATGTGTCTGTACACACAAGCGCTGCATATTCTTGAGTAGAACAAAAGAGAATCTGCGCTCCCAGTCAGTATTTTGTGCCGGTGTGCGCAAATGTGAGCTCATACATCCATATGGGCAGAAATATTCATGGATTTTGCCTAGGAATGTATTGTGCGTGTAAATGCACATGCGCACAAATACACGTGAATACGTGCAACACAATCATGTGGCTCATCACATGTGGGCGTTAGAGCGGGGTCTTAGGAGGCTATGTACCGTATATACTCGAGTATAAGCCGAGTTTTTCAGCACATTTTTTTGTGCTGAAAATGCCCCCCTCGGGTTATACTCGAGTCACCTTTTTGCGCCTAATCTCTCGGATTTGGGGACCCAGTATCGGCCGGCCGTAGGTCCCCTGGACCCCAATCTTGGCACATATGTAGCCCCACTCTTCCTCTACAAGTGTTCAAAGTTTATTTTCCAGGGAACCTACAGTCGGGGAGCACCGATTTTTCAAAAACCGGGCACCCCTTCTATAGGCTTTCATGTTAAACGGTAATTTCTCTGGTGACTTTGGTGACCCGGTACTGGCCGGTCATAGGTCTCCTGGACCCCAATCTTGGCACATATGTAGCCCCACTCTTCCTCTGCAAGTGTGCAACGTTTGTTGTCTGGGGGACCTACGGCTGGGGAGAATTTTTTTTTTTCAAACCCGGGCACCCCTTCCTCCAATGTTAAATGTCATGGACACAGTGAGGCATGGGCACAGTGGGGCATGGGCACAGTGGGGCATGGACACAGTGGGGCATGGACACAGTGGGGCATGGGCACAGTGGGGCATGGGCACAGTGGGGCATGGACACAGTGAGGCATGGACACAGTGAGGCATGGGCACAGTGAGGCATGGACACAGTGAGGCATGGACATAGTGAGGCATGGACACAGTGAGGCATGGGCACACTGAGGCATGGGCACACTGAGGCATGCACATGGACACAGTGAGGCAAAGTGAGGCATGCAGATGGACACCCTAGGCCAGGGGTGTCAAACTGGTGGCCCTCCAGCTGTTCTGAAACTACAAGTCCCATCATGCCTCTGCCTGTGGGAGTCATGCTTGTAACTGTTAGCCTTGCAATGCCTCATGGGACTTGTAGTTTTGCAACAGCTGGAGGGCCGCCAGTTTGACACCCCTGCCCTAGGCTTATACTCGAGTCAATAAGTTTTCCCATTTCTTGTGGTAAAATTATGTGCCTCAGCTTATATTCGGGTCAGCTTATACTCGAGTATATACGGTACTGCACCCTGCCAGCCCATCCTACAAGCCATGATCTGCCTAAATTGCATAAAGAAGCACAGAGACAAAGTGATGAAGTCATCTGGCCTGAAATGAGGGTTATAGTAAAAATGGAAAGGTTTTATGTACATTTATTAGCATATTGATAAGAGGGGGAAAGGAGGAACCAGAAGAGGCAAAATATAAACAGAATACATTTCCGTTGTAAATGATACAATTGCAGTTGTCCTTTTAAATTCGCCATTTAGTACTTTTACCTTTCCTGTGCTTTCTAGACCATTATTTATTTTTATTCTTCAGTTATTCTTTTTCAGATCATGTACAAGCTGCTTTCTTTGCACTCCAGGATCCGTGTTACAACTTACAGAGATGAAATTACTCTTGTGGAGTCCATTGTGTCCCTAGATAAAGCAGCCAACTAGCATGAGAGAGGTGAGCATTCTCTTGTCATTGCCTCTGTCTGAGATGTAGAATGTAGGGTGGCCACGTGTCCCGGGACAGTCCCTCATTTTGCAGGTCTGTCCCGGGCACCTTCATTCCAGGACAATACAGTGTCCCGGAATGAAACTGACACAGCCACCCCCCGTGCCAATTTGATGCCCCCAAAAAAGACCGCCACATCACCGCTTTACTCACTGACAGTACTTGTCCTGGCCGGGAATGCCTGGAGGAGCACAATCCCCGCCCCCTGCTTGTGATTGGAGAAGTCATAAATCTCGCCTCTTGTATCCAATCACTGTACTGTGATTCATTACAGCACAAGCTGATTTTTGGGAAGGGGGGTGTCCCTGAATGGTAGTTTAGAAATGTGGTCACCCTAGTAGAATGTGGACACAGGCTTTGAGTTTCAGGGTCTTGGCAATCCAATTCTAGCCCAGTCCATCTTTATGTAGAGCAACAATTCTTTTTTTCAGATCCTCAGAGAGTACTTTGCCATGAGGTGCCATGTTGAACTTCCAGTGACCAGTATGTGAGAGTGAGAGCGATAACACCAAATTTAACACAACTGCTCCCCATTCACACCTGAGACCTTGTAACACTAATGAGTCACATGACAGAGGGAAGGGAAAATGGCTAATTGGTCCCAGAGCTTTAGACATTAATGGCTTTATGTTGAGTTATTTTAAAGGGACATCAAATTTACACTGTTGTACACTTACTCCTTTACATTGTAGAAAAGTGTAATTTCTTCAGTGTTGTCACATGAAAAGATATAATAAAATATTTACAAAAATGTAAGGAGTGTACTTACTTTGTGACATACTGTATGTATATATATATATATATATATATATATATATATATATATATATATATATATATAGCAGTAAAATTTCTGATAACAATATATTTAATAAAACATCAGCAGCCAGCACAATATCGAGGAAGATTAATAAAAGTGGTTATAAAGGTAAAATAATTTTTTCCTAAATAGCTTCCTTTACCTCATCCTTCCATGTTCCTTTAAATGTCCTTATTTCTTCTAAAAAATCATCACTTCCTGTTCTTCTGTCTGTAACTCCACACACACGCAACGTAGTCCAAGGGAGGGGGCGAGCACGATACTCCACACAGAGTTACAGTAAGGCCCCATGCACACGAGAAGCAATTACAAACACCTCTAAACTCACGTTTTCAAAGGCAAAAAACGGCGTTTAAAACGCCCGTTTTTGCCGCGAATTGCGCAGCGTTTTGCCGCGATTAGTGTCGTTTTACCGCGTTTGCGGTTGTCAGCACTTATCTCAAAGACATTGTAGACCCTCCCAAAGTTTAAAACGCAAAAATAAAACGCTTCTGAACCCAAAATTTTGCGTCTGAAAAAACGGACATAAACCCAACTGCTTTAAAACGCCAAAAAACGTGATTGTGTGCATGGACACATAGGATAACATTAAATGTGTTCAGGGGCAGTTGAACAAAATGCCCAAATGCCTCTGAACTCGAGTTTAGCAGCGTCTTGTGTGCATGGGGCCTAAGAAGAACAGGAAGTGAGGATTTCTCAGAAGAAATAAGGACATTTAAAAGCAAAATGGAAGGATGAGGCAAGTGAAGGAGGACTGCACTAAGGTAAAGAAAGCTATTTAGGAAAAACATTTTTTTTACCTTTACAACCCCTTTCATTAATTGTCCCAAGAAATTATTCAGGAAGGAATGTTCAAATGATGGTTCAATCTGTGGTAAGCAGAAGATAGGGAGACCCATCACCAGCACCCGACAATACAGCTGCTTACCGTATTGAATGGACCCTTATCACAATGGTCACATCAGCACATATGTAGTATACAGGAAGCCCATCGATCTTCATGCATCCATAGCAGGAGACCAAATAGTGGATTCAGCAAACCTGGAAATAACTCTCCTAATTCAAGATTCACCCCAGAGGGAGAAGGTGGCACAGAGCCACTGGTAGGTTGCATTGGTGGGCACTGATGAGGCTGCAATTGATGCATAGATCTGTTGTATCATTTCCGCAGTCTCTGACCATCTTCTGTATCATGTCTGCAGTCTCTGACCATCTTCTGTATCATGTCTGCAGTCTCTGACCATCTTCTGTATCATGTCTGCAGTCTCTGACCGTCTCCTGCAGTATGTCTGAAGGCTCTCTCCAACAGACTCTATAACAGAAGCCCTCTCTAGAGCACTTACTGTTAAGAGATCATGGGAGGATACCAGGGTAATGAAGACTCCTTAGGGGAGCATCTCTGAGCTGGGTCATTGCCATAGAAACATCTGTAAAAGGGAGGAGTTATTAAGATGACCACGCCTAAGCGGGGGCTCCAGAAATGTTTCTGCACTCAGGCGTCTGTGACCCTAGGATCGGCCCTGCAAGGGACAAGGTAAGTAACTCTGCCTGGACACTGCGATGCGATCCAGAGTCTGGCTCAGGGTTACCGCTATTAGTACTGAAATTTCACCCCAAGCCAGACTCGGGAATACCGCCAGGGAGGTTAATTATGTTCTTTATATATTCATTTCTAGATATATTTGTATCCTTGTTTCTGTGTGTGTACAGTTTTCCATGTACTTTTTGGTTGATTGTAATTTTTCCTCTAAACCACAAGATGGTGCTGTGTTCAAGTTTCAAACTCTACTCATGTTATATACTGACATTTCATTATGTTATAGTATAAAGTTTTAACTTTTTGATCTCTCTTTTTTGAGTAAATGTAGATCTAAGGCTAATAAAGGGTGTTGATTTGGTTGCCCATGTGTGTGAGCAGTGTTGTCACACAACCGTTGTCCTCGTTTACATTTTTTTTAATATATATATATATATATATATATATACACACACACACACTTTAAATTAAAGCAAAAATGAAATGTTTTAAAATGTGTAGAATAGGTCTCTAAATAAAAATTATTGCCAATTCGACAGGAAACAATTAAGTTCCAATTCGATGTTTAACCCCAATGGACTCATCGTTTTTAGATGATGGATACACTTGGATCCATCCCATGGTGGAGAGTGGTTAGACAAACTGTGGTGTTTGTAACCCTTCCTAATTCTGTTCACGTGTTCACAAAGTCTAACTCCTAATTTTCTGGTGGTTCTGCCCACATATTGTAGCCCACATGGACATGTTAAAAGATAGGTGGCATGCGTGGTCCCACAAGTGATGAACTTCCTAATTTTGTGGGACTCACCAGAGGTAGGAGAGGTGAAATGTGTAGTCTTTCTTGTCCTGGGTCTCGAAGTTCTACACATTTTCCACAGCTGCAAAAGCCCACTTGGTCCAAGAAGGTACAAACCTTTTTGGGTGGGTCTATCACATTAGGTGCTAATTTTAAACGTAAGGTCGGAGGTTTGGTATAGATGGATTGTGGTCTTGCAGGTAGAATTTTATTTAAATTGACATCTTTCAAGAGTAAGGGCCAGTTCACACATAGGCGGCCCCGAGTCGCCCCCAAAGTCGTACAGGAACCTTTTTCTAAGTCGGAGCGACATGAGTCGCTCCTATTAGAATGGTTCCATTGAATAGAGCGGACTGCGACTTGTCAGGCGGCTGACTCGCCTGACAGGTCGCCCCTGTGTGAACCGGTGTTGACGTGTAAAAATCGTCATAAAAGCAACTCCAAAGTCCCTTTTGTTAACCTCTTTCTTCTTAAACAAATCCTGTTTCTTCATTTCTCCAACTGATAACTGTTTTTACTAAATCTTTTTCTTCAAAGCTATCTATTAAAATATTGGCCTGCATATCGTAATCCGCAATCGGCAATTGCGTTTTACTTTCATAAATTGGCTTTTGGGAACTGCCCTCAGCCATCTTGGATGGTGGCAACTTCCCAATGGGATGTAGCCGTTCCTGTCCACTTTCTTAAAATAAGTTTTGGTAAACAATTGATAACTCTCATTAAATATTACAAGATCCCAAAAAATTGTGTATTGTCGATCGATCGTTGCAATAAAGGAAATTCCATATATGCTGTTCCCAATTTCATCAAGACATTGTAGGAATGAATCCTGTGTGCCTGCCCAAATAATAATAGTGTCATCTATATAACGTTTATAGAATTTGAATTGAGGTATGCCATTGTTGAAAATAGCTTCTTTCTCCCAGTGGCTCAGGAAAAAGTTAGCCACTGAGGGGGCATACTTAGCCCCCATGGCCATGCCTTTCCTCTGTCTAAAGTACTGTGATACGCATTTGATAAAGTCGCATTTGAGCGAAGAAACGCATCACATCAGGGCTTGTGACATTGCATTGTTTGTAGGAAGTACACAATCACCCATGAGGGCAGCAGGGCCGAGAACTTGCAGATGATTTTGTGACCCCAGGGATGGATCTGTATTCTTTCAAGTTCATCACCTGTATGCACCAGGGATAGTGCATTCCTAAATGTGAGAGGAATAGTTGCTAGGTGTTTAAAAACATTTTTTTTACAGTATTACACTTTGCTAGTTCTTTTTTTTTTTACCCTTTATGTTGCCATCATATATGAGAGATCACGCTTGCAGGAGTTTACTATTGGGAGCTTAAAGATCCTGGATTGAGACCCCAAAGGGGAAGGTCCAATTGGGGGCCGCTCTGGGAGGTGAGCGCATAGTGTGACTGGTGGAGGGTCTACGTGGTGTTAAGTCACTCATTTGTTATCATTCACCGTTGGATTGTGTGTAGACAGCATTGGTTCACAGAAGATATCACTGAACTAATGGACTTTGCCTGATATATACACACACATTATATATATATATATATATATATATATATATATATATATATATATATATATATATAGTATATTTTTGTAACCACTAGAGGTCACTGGTTGTACATATTAATGGCAGTTGGTATGTGTGTTATAATTTCTGTACCCACTAGAGGTCACTGGTTGCACATATCACTTTCATTGTGGCATGTATAATATTTTTTTGGTGTCATATGCAATACTCCCACTAGGGGTCGCTATTTGTATTAGATTTTGCATTTACATCACATAGTATTCTTTTGGAAAAGAGGGAGCGCTTCACATATTTTATTTTTTTTCCTGTTTATCATGCCAGAATAAGTTGTGGCTCATGGCCAGATCCAAAGCCTGGACCAGAAAATATTTTTGTTTCTTCTTAATATTAGTACTGAACTGTTAAAGGCCCATACAACTGCTTCGATTGCATGTTGCTGTTTGATGTTGGTGTATAAAGAATTGACATCTATACTGGCCAATAAGTGTTCCTCATTAGCCTCAACTTCCTGCAGTAATTCCATAAGATTCCTAATGTCTTTTAAATATGCTGGACATTTCTGTGCCAAAGGCTGCAAGAACCGATCCAAATACTCTCCCATTCTGGCAAAAAGAGAGTCAACTCCACTGACAATGGGTCTGCCGGGAGGACTGGAAGGGTTCTTGTGAACCTTGGGCAATTGGTAAATGACAGGGACGCTGGGGGGCATTGGTAAATGACAGGGACGCTGGGGGCATTGCTATATAACAGGGACGCTGGGGGCATTGGTATATGACAGGGATGCTGGGGGCATTGGTAAATGACAGGGACGCTGGGGGCATTGGTATATGACAGGGACGCTGGGGGCATTGGTAAATGACAGGGACGCTGGGGGCATTGGTAAATGACAGGGACGCTGGGGGCTATTGGTAAATGACAGGGACGCTGGGGGCATTGGTAAATGACAGGGACACTGGGGGCATCAGGCACTTAATATCTGGCTTCCCTTTTAGTGACAATACCTTCATCTTGTGCCTCTTTTTAGCCACACCACAGTTTGTCTAACCAATTTAGACTTCACCATGTGAGGGATCGAAGTGGATTCTGTGACATTGAGGGTAATTGGAGACAAGAAGGTAACCTCAAGATGCCATCTCTCGGAACGAGACCCAGTGGATCCATTGTCTAAGAGCGATGAGTCCATTGGGGTTAAACATCGAATTGGACCTTAATAATTTCCTGTTGAATTGGTAATCATTTTTATGTATACACCTATTCTACACATATTACAATTTTTCATTTTTACTTTAATTTTCATATTTTTTTATAATTTAATTTTTTAATTTATGTTTATCTTCATTGTCTTTTTTCATTTCATTTTGTTACTTTGCGTTTTATTTTATTTACATTTTTATCTTTATTTTCATTAATTTAAATTTTTTTATCTCTATTTTCCTATTTTTACATTTATTATTTTTTCTATTTTTTATTTCATTTTATTTTCATTTCATTCTTTTTAATTTAATTTTATTTTCATTATATTCATTTATTTTACATTTCATTGCGCTGAACTTAATTATACTGTAACTGCATTTTTAATAAAGGTATATTTACCTAATATCTTTAATTATGTTTTGGATAATAAAGGTTAATTATGTAATGTTCCACATGAATTGACGTCCTTTGGACTGATTATTATTTACTTATGGGAACCAGCCTCATTATGTGAGGATATCCAACCAATAAAATGGCCGCCAGTCTCCCTTATGGTAAACAATCATATGGTGGAGGAGACATTTTTTGACAAAGTGCCCTCCCAAAGGGGAGGTGACCATCTTTTGGTATTTAAATGCAGCTTTTCTAACCAGAAATTAAGTCCTCGATGGCGCCCTGTGGGATGGCGAAACGCGTTGACACAATTTCCGGTTTTCGAGTCCAAACAACATCACTTCAGGTTGTCAGTGGAACGTACGCCAGACGCGCCGCTTCCCATTGCAATCGCTTGCTATTACAAGCTTGATTTTAACCTACATTTTATAAGTACATATTTTTAATCTGCGCAATAAATATCTTGCCAAGCAATACTTCACTATTAGTCCCTGGGCACTGATATTCACGCATGACTGTCATGATTATAGGAGATCTTTGCATCCTGATGTGAATTTGCCACCCCTGCCCTAAAATCTAAGCTTGAACGACCCCCTATGCTGAAAAACTACAGGTCCATTCCATTCGGTGAGTGGGGACACAGAGGGTGTAACGCAGGGGTTGACAAATTTGCTTGGAATCTAGAAGCCAGGTAAAAAAGTTAGGAGCCAGAAAACGCGCCCCGTCCCGACGAGCTTGCGCGCAGAAAGCGAACACATACATGAGCAGCGCCCGCATATGTAAACGGTGTTCAAACCACACATGTGAGGTATCGCCGCGATTGGTAGAGCGAGAGCAATAATTCTAGCCCTAGACCTCCTCTGTAACTCAAAACATGCAACCTGTAGATTTTTTTTAAACGTTGCCTATGAAGATTTTAAAGGGTAAAAGTTTGTCTGCATTCCACGAGCGGACGCAATTTTGAAGCGTGACATGTTGGGTATGAATTTACTCGGCGTAACATTATCTTTCATAATATTAAAAAAAAAATGGGGATAACTTTACTATTGTCTTATTTTTTAATTCAAAAAAGTGTAATTTTTTCACCAAAAAAGTGCGCTTGTAAGACCGCTGCGCAAATACGGCATGACAGAAAGTATTGCAACGTTTGCCATTTTATTCTCTAGGGTGTTAGGATAAAAAATATATATAATGTTTGGGGGTTCTAATTAGAGGGAAGAAGATGGCAGTGAAAATAGTGAAAAATGACATTAGAATTGCTGTTTAACTTGTAATGCTTAACTTGTAATACCAACGGCCACCACCAGATGGCGCCAGCTCACATCTGGTGGTAATAACTTGTAATACCAACGGCTCACCACCAGATGGCCCCAGCTCAAAAAAAATAAATAAAAATCTTTTTTTTTTTTTTTTTTTTTTGCCCCCCCTTCCAAGCCAAGTCGCCAGGGCCCCATTTCTAGTCGCCATGGCGACCTGGCGCCCGGGATTTGTCGAGCCCTGGTGTAACGCACCTCAAATTTGGGAGCACTATTGCACTTTATCGATTGGAGCACATCGTTCACTATTATATGGACATTCACCGATTTATTAATTGTTTAATCTGATTATTAACGCATGTTTTGCACTATTGTAAACACTGTAATTTATCTATTTTTCAAAGTGAATAGTACCTTGTGTACAGCAGCTGCAATTTATATTCAATATTTTTTCACTTCTAGCATGAGTATATATATATACTTAGAATACATGGAAGGGGGATGCATGTCAAAAAATTACAAACAAAAATTCCCAGCTCACTTACCAGTCAGTCTGCAACAAACCAAATTGTCCTGTCTAACAGTTGACGTTAAAACCCGGGGTTTAGTTTGCACATATTTGCAAATACGAGTAAGCTGCAGCAGCAGCCAACGTCAAGGCTTCCCAGTGTATTGAAGTCCTAACTCTCTAATTTTGAGAGTCTCCTGCGTTGGAGCAGGAGCACATATATATTAATAATGGATAGATTTAGGTCAAGTATGCCTGGTGGGAGCCCATCCCTCCTTAAAGGTATAGGGACGCAGTGAACACCCAGCATAATAGCAGGGAAGGCATGCAGTGCGTTTTAAGCCTCATACACACAATCGGACTTCCAGCGGACTTTTCCATGGATTTTGGTCCGAAGGGCGTTGGCCGTGAACTTGTTCTGCATACACATGGCCCAACCTATTCAGCCAACATTCACCAAATCATGTGTTTTTTCAGCTCTTTACAGCCACCCTTTGGGCAACTTCTGCTATTGTTGTCTGATGTTTATCATTGGTTCTGAGCATGCGTGTTTGTACTTTGGATTTTAGTTGGACGGATTTGTGTACACATGATCGGATAAACCGACGTAACAGATTTATTGCCGAACAGTTGGTGAGCATGAACAGCCAACATTTGTTGTCGTTAATTCAGCCAACAATTGTCTGATGAAGCGTACACACGGTCGGATTATCCAACACAACACGTCCATCAGACAATTATGGCCATAAAATTGGATCGTGTGTACGGGCCTTTAGATACATTAGTCATAAACCTCAGAACTTTCCATGTGATCTTCCACTTGCATAAAGGTTAAAATGAGAACCTTACCCCCTTCCAGTGGCCCTTTAAAAGGTTGTTAAAGCGGGGGTTCACCCTAAAAAAAAATTACAACATTACATTGAGCTGACTTCTGACACTGACAGTATGCTGATCTTTTTTTTTTTTTGCCGTACATACCGTTTTATCGCTATTTTACCCCTCGGCTTCCGGGTAGTGAATCCCGCGGGAGTGGGCATTCCTATTCACAGGCTAAGTAATTGACGTGATGACAAAAGCTTCCCACCGGCACATAATGCGCGTCACGAGTTGCCGAAATAAGCCGGACTGCGAGTCGGCTCTATACGGCGCTTGTTCACCGACGTTCGGCTTCTTTCGGAAACTGGTGACGCGCATAATGCGCCGGTGGGAAGCTTTTGTCATCACGTCAATCACGTAGCCTGTGAATGGGATGATGTATTGAACAGTGCTCCGTGAGATGTTCAAAGCTTGGGATACTACCCAGATGCCGGGGGGGTAAATCAGCGATAAAACGGTATGTACGGCAAAAAAATAAAAAGATCAGCATACTGTAGCGCTACCCCCGAAGGAGCCGCTGATTGATTTTGGGATCGGCCTACTAAGTTACCCTGGCGTTGTCTAAGGGTGTAGTTGTGAGAACAGCGGTAGTGAGCGAAGGTCCAGACAGCCAATAAAAGTTTTTTTAATGCTTTATTGTCCAGGCCAAACACGGCCAACATCAACATGTATTGGGAAGGTCAAGGTTGATGAAGGAAAGAGAAGAGAACATTGCGGTATCAGGCCTGGATAATCAAATGGAGCAGTCAGTACTGCTCTGTATAGTACCAATTTTGTAACTCGTCGTCACTCTACTTGGAGTGGGTAAAGTGCCCCCGGACAGCCCCCTTATAATAGGCCTGGCAGCCGAAGCGTCACTCTGAACTAGCTGGGAGGAACAGGTCTCTCTCACAAACCCGGCTCTAGGGCCTCTGCCACAGGCCAATTTCAATAAAGGACTTAGGTGAATAAAGAGAGCGAATCCTCCCAGTAGACTTTTCCTATATAGGCCCCCCGGATGACAGCAAGCATACCTGTCAGTGGTCCGGACACCCGATCCCAGATTTGGATTTTCTCAACAGGTCCAGGAACCCAGTGAAGCACTGGGGTCCCCCTTTACCTCCGGATGAGGTTCGAGGCAGTTTGCAGCTTTGGCCAGGTGGGCCGCGTTGGCGGGGTCCATGGATGCGCGTACCCTGAAGGTGGGTACCGCACCTGGAACGGGGACCCCGCAAAGATTTCTTAACACATGACCCCTGTCACAGATATACTCTCCCCCAGCATGCCCTGCGAGGGAAAACTCCTCCAATTGGCTGCTGGGGAAAACTCTCTCTGCCAGAACCCCTCTGGCGCCAACTGCCGGCCAGGGGTGGTATTGCACCCCTGGACCACAGACTGACCCAGTGGACATTTCTGGAATGACAGAACTCCCAAAATTTAAACAAACAATGAATGGGAGCAAGGTTACTCTCCCATTCCCCACTAACTTTAGCGTAGTGCCCATACTGAAAGTAAGGGGGCGCTACAATACTGTCAGTGTCAGAAGTCAGGTCAATGTAATGTTAGAATTTTTTTTTATGGTGAACCTCCGCTTTAACTCTGGAAGGCATGGGTGGCTCTCCAATCACACAATTGTTGTCATTGGCTGTAATTGGACATGTTCCTTATTATGTGACTGTGACAGTCAATCACAAGAAGCTGTCAGTTTAAAATAGGCTGTGCTGGTAAAAAAGAAAAAATGTAAATGCTCATCTCTCCTACTGAAGTCTGTCAAAAGGTCAACATTTCTGACTTAACATTATATGGAACACTTGTATAGATACAATAATAGACACAAGGCACTCCTTTGTTATAACTGGGACAGTTGTCCAAAAGTATGGCGTATAATTATATGACTAGTGAAAGAAGTATAGAAATCACAAAGGACAAGCAATAATGGCCCTTGAGGCCGTTACATTAACATATGATACTCACATTTGAATTGAGTCGGTGTGGCCAGGATTAGTATCATATTCCCCGAGAGCTCTGTGTATTGTCCATACAACAAAGCTAATCAAGTCATCTATCGAAGAGGTTGACATGTGGCGCGTTGACCTAGTCTGGCCATACATGACCACATAAAAGAACAGGTAGAAAATATCTGAGGACAGAAAAAAGCATCTCGCCATCTATTGTTCTTGGTAAAAGAATCTGTCTGTGGCCATCCCAATGCTGGACACACATACAGTGCCTTGAAAAAGTATTCCTACCCCTTGAAATTTTCCACATTTTATCATGTTAAACCAAAAACGTAAATGTATTTTATGTGATGGACCAACACAAAGTGGCACATAATTGGGAAGTGGAAGGAAAATGATAATTGGTTTTGCAACTTATTTACAAATGGATATCTGAAAAGTGGGGCATGCGTTTTCAGCCCCCTTTAACTTTGATACCCCCCTAACTAAAATCTAGTGGAACCAATTGCCTTCAGAAGTCACCTAAGTAGTAAATAGAGTCCACCTGTGTGTAATTTAATCACAGTAAAAATACAGCTGTTCTGTGAAGCCCTCAGTGGTTTGTTAGGCCGGGTACACACGAACAAACATGTATGGTGAAAGCGGTCCGTCGGACCGTTTTCACCATACATGTCTGCCAGAGGGCTTCTGTACGATGGTTGTACACACCATCGTACAGAAGTCCGCGCGTAAACAATACGCGGGGCGTGTCCGCGGTGTCGCCGCGTCGATGACGCGGTGTCGCCGCGACAATGACGCAGCGACGTGGGCGGCCCGCCTTTAAAATGCTTCCACGCATGCGTCGAAGTCATTCGATGCATGCGAGGGACGGCGGGCGCCTGGACATGTACGGTAGGTCTGTACTGACGACCGTACATGTCCGAGCGGGCAGAATTCCAGCGGACTGTTTTAAAACAAGTCCAGGAATATTTGTCTGCTGGGAAAAGGCCCGGCGGGCAAATGTTTGCTGGAATTCGGCCCGCTCGCGCCCACACACGACCGAACATGTCTGCTGAAACTGGCCCGCGGACCAGTTTCAGCAGACATGTTTGGTCGTGAGTATGGGGCCTTAGAGAACCTTAGTGAACAAACAGCATCATGAAAGCCAAGAAACACACCAGACAGGTCAGGGATAAAGTTGTGGAGAAATTTAAAGCAGGGTTAAGTTATAAAAAAATATCCCAAGCTTTGAACATCTCACAGAGCACTGTTCAATACATCATCCCAAAATGCAAAAAGTACCTAAGACAAGGACAGCATTAATCAGAGAAGCAGCCAAGAGGCCCATGGTAACTCTGGAGAAGATGCAGAGATCCACAGCTCAGGTGGGAGAATCTGTCCACAGGACTACCATTAGTCCACAAATCTGGCCTTTAGGAAAGAGTGGCAAGAAGAAAGCCATTGTTGAAAGAAAGCCATAAGAAGTCCTGTTTGCAGTTTGTGAGAAGCCATGTGGGAAACACTCAAAATTTTACTTTTTGGCCTAAAAGCAAAACGCTATGTGTGGCGGAAAACTAACACTGCACATCACCCTGAACACACCACCCCCACTGTGAAACATGGTGGTGGCAGCATTATGTAGTGGAGGTGATTTTCTTAAGCAGGCACAGGGAAGCTGGTCAGAGTTGATGGGAAGATGGATGGAGCCCAATACAGGGCAATCTTAGAAGAAAACCTGTTAGGCCCCGTACACACGACCAAACATGTATGCTGAAACTGGTCCGCGGGCCAGTTTCAGCATACATGTTCGGTCGTGTGTAGGCGCGAGCGGGCCGAATTCCAGCAAACATTTGCCCGCCGGGCCTTTTCCCAGCGGGCAAATATTCCTGGACATGTTTTAAAACCGTCCGCTGGAATCCTGCCCGCTCGGACATGTACGGTCGTCAGTACAGACCTACCGTACATGTCCGAGCGCCCGCCGTCCCTCGCATGCCTTTAAATGGCAGGCCCGCCCACGTCTCCGCGTCATCGCCGCGTCATTGTCGCGGCGACGACGCGGACACGCCCCGCGTATTGTTTACGCGCGGACTTCTGTACGATGGTTAGTACAACCATCGTACAGAAGCCCTCTGGCAGGCATGTACGGTGAAAACGGTCCGACGGACCGGTTTCATCGTACATGTTTGCTCGTGTGTACCGGGCCTTAGAGTCTGCAAAAGACTTGAGACTGGGGCGGAGGTTCACCTTCAAGCAGGACAACGACCCTAAACATACAGCCAGAGCTACAATGGTATGGTTTAGATCAGGGGTCTCCAAACTTTTCAAACAAAGGGCCAGTTTATTGTTATTTATCCGGGCCGGATTGTGGCCAGCGGGGGGCAGAAAAAGTCCCGGGCCCAGCATTGGTAAAAATAAATATGGCCTCATAGTTTGCGATCAGTAGGATAAGGAGTAATGCCCCTATTAGTAGGAGTAATTGTAGCTCACCATTGGTATCAGTGGAAAAAAAAGTGATCCCTTATTGGAGTCAGTGGGAAGAATAGTGCCTCATATCAGTGGGAGGAATAAAGCCCTGAGGGCCGGATAAAGGCTGGCATAGGGCCGCAGTTTGGAGACCCCTGGTTTAGATCAAAGCATATTCATGTGTTAGAATGGCCCAGTCAAAGTCCAGACCTAAATCCAATTGATAATCTGTGGCAAGGCTTGAAAATTGCTGTTCACAGACACTCTCCATCCAATCTGACAGAGCTTGAGCTAATTTGCAAAGAAGACTTGGGGAAAAATGTCTCTAGATGTGCAAAGCTGGTAGAGACATCCCAAAAAAGACTTGCAGCTGTAATTGCAGCGAAAGGTGGTTCTACAAAGTATTGACTCAGGGGGCTGAATATGAATTGTACGCCACACTTTTTACATATTTGTAAAAAAAATATTAAAAATCATTTATCATTTTCCTTCCACTTCACAATTATGTGCCACTTTGTGTTGGTCTATCACATAAAATGCCAATAAAATACATTTACGTTTCTGGTTGTAACATGACCCAATGTGGAACATTTCAAGGGGTACGAATACTTTTTCAAGGCACTGTATACCAGATTTACATCACAAAATGATAGGTTTGATTGGAATTCTTGATCATGTTTGTGACATTTTATATCAATGGTGCTACCCATACATACAGTTTGCTATATGATTAAATATACAAAGAAAATTACAATTAACTTTATTTAAAGGCTACAAAGTTAACCCCACAAGTGCTTTTTTTTATCACTACTATTCCTTTATACTGGCCTTTGGAATTTATAAATTAAAAAATTGTGGGATGCAGGATGATGTCACTCTTGCGAATGCACAGGAGTGAAGTCATCCCATTATACAGGATCTGTGATGGAATGCAAACTTTTAAAATAAAGACTTCGGTCCGGATTCACAAAGCACTTACGCCGACGTATCTCGAGATACGCCGCGTAAGTGTAAATATGCGCCGTCGTATCTATGCGCCGTGCCCACAAAACTAGATACGCCTGAAAATAGGCTTTATCCGACCAACGTAAAATTTCCTATGCCAGCGTATCGTGGGCGCATATTTACGCTGGCCGCAGGTGGCGCTCCCATTGATTTTCTATGCGCAAATGAGGGCGATACGCCGATTCACGAACGTAGTTGCGTCCAACGCGGTTTGCGTAAGTCGTACGTCCGGCGTAAAGTTATTCCTCATATAGGAGGCGCAACTCATGCAAAGGTATGGACCAGGGAACACAAGCCGTCGTACCTTTTGTTGTTTACGCTGTACGTGAATATGACTAGGCGTAGGTTACGTTCACGTCGTAGGCAGTGATTCGACGTATCTTAGGCAGTTGTTTCAATGTCATTCTGAGCATGCGCACTGGGATGCGGCTACGGGACGGCGCATGCGCCGTTCATTTTAAGTACTTCTATGACGCTTGGCCCATCATTTGCATGGGGTCACGCCTCATTAGCATGGCTCACGTCCACTTCCACCTACGCTGGCTTACGCCAAGAAAACCCAGCGTATCCAAGAGGGAGTGGGAGCGAGTGCTTTGTGAATCCAGTGCTTGCCCCTGTGCGCTACGCCGGCATAAATATGCGCCGAGGTATGTGAATCCGGGCCTTCACCTTTAATTACTCCTGGTTACTGGACACGAAATGCTGGAGTGTGCAATGTATAGCACACCATACAAAGTACAGTGGTCAAGAGTATGCAATGCATGGAGCAGCATACAAAATCCCAGATAGTAACAATAACTTGCCACACGTTTGTGGCAGTGTTGAAATGTACGTTTTGTTAACTTGTTGCACATTTTCACTGGCAAATTGCACACTTGAATCATAAGGTAGATTTGAAACTTTTTCAATTTGTAGCAAATGTGCGTGGCAAGTTTTCAATTTGTAGCGAAGTTGCAGTGGTGAGTCTACAACAAGAGCTCTGCAAGTCTACAGCATGAAAATCCAGCCACAGTGACCCCTGTGGTGGGATGACCGTAGCACAACACAACTGAACCAGAACTTGCAGCAGATTTGCAGAATATTTGCAAAGAAAGTTGATCTGGAGTCATGCAATGTAGACTTGCTGCAATTGTGCAACAAATTCGTGAAACCTAGCAATACTTTAGCAAGTAAATTTCAAACTTGCAGCACAATTGCTTATTATTTGGGATGCAGCAATCGGGAACATGTACTGTATGTACAGCTCAGTCTACAAAGCTGCAGTAGTCAGAAATGTGTAATGCATAGCTCCCAACTGTGCCTGATTTCGAGGGATTGTCCCTAATTTGGAGCAATGTCCCTCTGTCCCTCTTTTCTCCTAATTTGTCCCTTATTTTGGTCTGAGCTATATAGCTGTATATAAAATGCACTTTTTACCTTTGAAAAAGGGATTCACGGTGCTAAACCTTTAATCCAAATTCTAAATTGCTGCATTTGTAAATTTTAGAAGGCAATATAAAGGAATACTAGTGGTTAAAAAAAGCCCTTGTGGATTTAATTAAACTTTTTTTGGTTAATTCTCCTTTAAGCGGGTGTGGCAAGGGGCGTGTCCAATGCCTACATACGTTTGTTAGTAGGTGTCCCTAATTCCCATCTCAAAATGTTGGGAGGTATGTGTAATGTACAACCTAGTACATTACAATGTACAGAGCGCTGTATTCACAGCCCAGCTTACCAAGTGCAGTGGTCATGGGTATGTATCATACAGTCCAGCTTGAATGCAGTATTCAGAAGTAGCTATCAGACAGCCCAGAGTACAAAGCTCAGTGGTCAGAAGTATATATCCTACAACCCAGCTTGCAGAGTTTAGACTATGGGTCTTCAAACTATGGCCCTCCAGTTGTTCAGGAACTACAATTCCCATCATGCCTAGTCATGTCTGTGAATGTCAGAGTTTTACAATGCCTCATGGGATGTGTAGTTCCGCAACAGCTGGAGGGCCGTAGTTTGAGGATCCCTGGTTTAGACGTATCTATGGTACAGCCCAACTTGCATAGTGAGGAGTTCGGGAGTATGTATTATACAGCCTAGTATACAGGGGGCAGTAGTTAGAAGTATGTAATGTACAGCTCAGCAAAAAAGTGCAGTGGTCGGAATTATGTAATTTATACCCAACGTCAAGGTGCTCCTGGGCTTTCACAATCTAGCAAGCCACTATATCTAGGGTTCTGTTAAAGTGGTTGTAAACCCACTCTGAAATGTTTTACCTACAGGTAAGCCTAGATTAAGGCCAGGGTTTTTTTTTTTTAAGCACCTGATTAAAGCCATAGGCTCTAATAGGCTTCAAAATAGGGTGGGCTTGGGTCACAGAAGATGCGTCCAGAACCCACCCAGGTGTGTTACAACAGCAAATGAATATTTACTGTTGAAACACTGATTCTCAATCTGGCCAATCTGAAGCGGGTGTGAGACCCGTTTTTTTTTTTGTTTTGTTTTTTAAGGGTACATTTATAGAATTTTTCAGAAAAACAAAAACAAAGTAAAACAAAAAGGTATTACATCACATGGCTATTGAAATTCACAGTAATGATGTATAAGCTCAACAGTACAGCACTCAAACTGAAATGCACAGAATACATGTTTCATCCTGTATACGTAACAGCATATCATTAATAAAAAAAAAACAGCCTGCAACCAATAACCAGTTGCAATATAAATTTCCCACACCCGCTCATCCCATATCATACAAGGAGTCGTACCTAGCTTGGGTATCCATTGATCGGTTATCTGCTCACATCAAATCAATCCAATCCCCTTCTTATCCCACCTCAACATATTCAGAAGAATATTCCAGCCATTCTACCCAAATTTTCTCAATTTTTTTGGGGCAACCTCAAGCAGTGCAGGTCAGTTTGTACATTGGCACCACCTGGCTCATTAGATCCATCCAATACTGCAGCGAAGGAGGGGCCGGGTCCCTCCATCTGAGAGCTATTGCCTTTTTGGCATAACAGAACAGTATTGTGAGCGTCTACCTTGATTCAGACAACCCTTCTTCCTCCAGATCCCCCAACAGGCACCTGGCTGGAGAATAGATATTCGGGAGGACCAGAGTATCCTCCAGTTACTGCAGAATCACCTTCCAGAATCTCACCACATGGGGACACAGCCACACCATGTGACACCCGTTTTCTGATTGGCCAAAGAGAGAAGCACAATGTAGTTGTGTGAAACCCATCAACCTCTGCACCGTTCTTGTGGTGTGCGTCAAGCATTTTATTGGGATTCCATAATAAAAAGCACTTTCACTATGTCGGTGTGCAGCCATTCTCTTCATATTTGCTTTGAGTCAAGGCGTGCTCCCGTGATAAGAAGTCCACTCACCTGAAGCAGTGTTTTTCTTGCTCTCAAATACATTTATTTACCTGCAAAACGATGTACATTTTTTTTTCTTTTTTTAAGGGTGAACTAATTCTTTAATTCATTTCATTATCCAGAATAATAATTGATTCTGGCCACTGAAATTAATTGACACTCAATCGCTAAACATGCATAGCGTTAACACGCATTTAGAAGCATCAAGCTTTTTCTCTGCCAAAACTCTGCTACTTTTGGACACACTGGCAGTGTTTTTTTTTTCCTGCCTCTAAAAGCCTATGTGTGCATTGGATCAGGGGGATAATCATGGGATCAGGGGGAGGGGGGGGCATGAGAGCAGGGAAACGGGATTAGTAGTATGGGGTGAGAATCAGGGGTCAAGTCCTGGGGAAAAAAAGTATGGGAACTCCCACCCAAGATCCACTCCCCCACCAAAAAAAAAAATAATTATACGCTCATATGCATAATTACTAAACCGCATGTTTTTTTTCGATCCACTGTACCTTAGTAATCCTTTATACTACTGGCCGCTTCCTATAGATTCATTGTGTAGTGTGCGGGTATTCCGTCACTTCCTCGATGCCGCAATGTCTCCTGGGAGCTTTTGTCATTGTTCCCAGGAGACAGTGCGGAGGTCTGCCACGAGTTATCGCGGGATTTAGAAAGAAGCAAGTTCTTTCTAAATCCCGCGATAACTCGCGGCAGACCACCGCACCGATGAATCCATATACAGGAAGCGGCCAGTAACATAAAGGATTACCAAGGTTCACCTGCCCCTGACAGTGACTCGAGCTGGGCATCGCCGCTTAGTGAAGGATTGGCTTGGGCGGCTCGGCTGCTCTCAGGTGCTCTAGTCCTGCAAAGGGAACCGAGTTCCTGCTGTGAAAAAAGTGCAGGAACTCCATTCCCACGCGTTCCCGCAGGACTTGAGCCCTGGTGAGAATACAGGAGTGTGTAGTGCCTGAGGAAGGGTGGAGAATTAGGTGATCCCTTCAATTTGCTCTGCGTGGGACAAGGAAAGGGTAAATTTCAACATTAACAAAGTACAAAGAACAGGCAGGTTGCCTATGAGGACTGGTTTCGCACAGTTTTGTAATATGGCTTTGGTGTGCTGCCATTAGAGACTGGAGGAGATATACTTGCTTCCGAAGAGGTATTTTTCTTCTCCATAAAAACCTGGGATGCCTGAGAACTAGAGGATTCCCTGGAAACTTTCTTGTAAGTGGGTTGTAAAGTTACAGGGATCGAGGTGGTGGTTTGTACAGAACGGTGTACAACTTTCTTGGCATCTTCGATGGATTTTTTGAACATGAGGTATGTCCTCTCTATGTCCTCTTTCTCTTTGCAACTCTCTTGCAGAAGTTGAGAAAGATGGGCATTTTCATTTGATAGATCTTCCATTTGGTTTTTAGCGTCCTGTAGCTGGGTCTGCAGCTCTGCTTTCTGCTTGTGGTTCTGAGCAATGGCTGGGACCATTTCCCGCAGCTGAACAGAGAGCAGGTGGTTATCCTCCTTCAGCTGGGAGCATTGATCCTGCATTTCATGCAGTTCCTTGATGATATCCTTTGTCACTTTGCCTTTGAATTTGGGATTTCCCTCCAGACCCACCTCTGTCCGCAGTTTCTTCACAGTCCTATGAAGACTTTTATTCTCACTGGTCAGGTCCTTTACTTTATTTTTTAGTTCTTGGACCTGGCTGCGAGTGGAAACTTCAAGATGTTTTAGTTTGTCCCGGGCTGACTCCTCTCTGCGGAGGGCATCGTCTCTTTCCTTCTGGCACTTAAGCACATAACGACTTACTTCATATGAGGACATATAGGACCTAACCAAAGGCCACTTGGGAGGATCGTCAGTGCTCACGTCAGCGGAAGACCTACAATATAAATGACACCATATGTTAGGAGCATTACAAACAGCAGTACAACATATTTGTAAGTTAAAGTGGACCGAACATCGGATTTATTATGCATGCCTTCTAAGGTATGTGTAATGCTGCGTACATGCGGTCGGAATTTCCGCCAACAAATGTTCGATGTGAGCTTTTGGTCGGAAATTCCGACCATGTGTAGGCTCCATCGGACATTTGCTGTCGGAATTTCTGACAAGAAAAATTTGAGAGCTGGTTCTCAATTTTTCTGACAGCAAAAGTTCTTGTCGGAAATCCTGATCGTCTATATGCAATTCCGACGCATGCTGGGAATCAATTCAAAACATGCTCAGAATCATTGAACTTCATTTTTCTCGGCTCGTCCTAATGTTGTATGTCACCGCGTTCTTGACGTTCGGAATTTCCGACAACATTTGTGTGACCGTGTGTATGCAAGACAAGTTTGAGCCAAAATCCACGGTTTTGTTGTCAGAATTTCCGATAGTATGTATGCGGCATAAGGCCCCGTACACACGACCGGATCTATCCGCTGGAACTGGTCCGACGGACCAGTTCCAGCAGACAGATCCGGTCGTGTGTAGGCCCGAGCGGACAATTGTCCGGCGGATCGGACAGTTTCCAGCGGATAAAAATTTCTTAGCATGCTAAGAAATCTGTCCGATGGAAACCTGTACGTCGGACAAATCCGGTCGTCTGTACAGACTCACCGGACTTGTCCGACCGACCTCCATCCCTTGCATGCGTCGAAGTGATTCGACGCATGCGTGGAAGTATTTACCTTCCAGGGTCGCGCACGTCGCCGCGGCGACGGCGCGGCCACGTCGCGACACGTCACCGCGTATGTTTTCCGCGGGGATTTTGGTCTGATGGTGTGTACAACCATCAGACCAAAATCCGGCAGCGGACATATCCGATGGAAACGGTCTGGCGGACCGTTTTCATCGGATAATCCGGTTGCGTGTACAAGGCCTAAGTGTAACACTCATCGCTATTAAAAGAAAAGTGCACCTCTGCACTCCTGTGACACAGATTTGGCTGATTTTGGGCAGAGCAGAGAGCGGAGCAGAGAGCCGTGACTGACAGTCATTGCTCTCCACTCTAGCAGACTGAGAACTAAGTGGTCAGCAGGTATGTGATTGTTCAGTTCTCAGGGTTGGAGCCGACGTGGGACAGTATGAGAGTGTAAGTATGTGTGTTTGTAATTTTATATACCCCAAACATCTCCTTTAATTAGCCCTTTTTCATTTTCTGGTTTAGGCACTATTCAGGGTCAGTATGTTCTTCCAGAATTAAGATGTTGGCTCAAGGATAACACAATAATGTAATTCCTAGTTTCCATTTAGTTTTTAGATATATTCAGAAATGTCTGTCACGGGTCAGCCTCTCACCTTGTGACTTGCTAGAAAGCTATAATGTTACAGAGATTACTGGGGAAAGGAATTGAGGAAATGGTTCATCCTACCTCCATTAGACTGAGGAAATCATCGGACTTGTCTAGAGCCTAATGCCGCGTACACACGGTCGTTTTTCGGCATGAAAAAAAACGACGTTTTTAAAAATGTAATTTAAAATTCATTTAAAAACGTCATTCAAAATTCGAACATGCTGCATTTTTTAATGTCGTTTTTTAAAATCGAGTTTTTCGGGTTGTAAAAAATAATCGTGAGTAGGTTAAAACGACGTTTTAAACCCGCGCATGCCCAGAAGTGAGTTATGAGATGGGAACGTTCGTTCTGGTAAAACTACCATTCATAATGGAGTAAGCACATTCATCACGCTGTAACAGACAAAAAAAAGCGCAAATCGTCTTTTACCAACAAGGAATCAGCTAAAAGCAGCCCCAAGGCGAATAGAACTTCCCCTTCAGAGTGCCGTCGTACGTGTTGTACATCACCACGCTTTGTTCATCATTTTTCAAAAACGATGGTGTGTGGGCAACATCGTTTTTAATGATGAAGTTGGAAAAACATTGTTTTTTGGACATGCTGAAAAATTTCATTTTTTTTTCATGCCGAAAAACGACCGTGTGTATGCGGCATAAGGACTGCTCTTTCAGTTTTATTGTATATACAGTATTAGAGTGCAATGCTGGGACAAGATCATTTAGCACCCAAGGCAAAGATGAGAAACTGCACCCAACTAAAATGCTTAGCATCACGTCTCCGCATAAAATAGCATAAAAAATTCCAGTACCAATCTGTATGCTCACCCACCTGAGCATATATTCCCTCTGCAAGCCAGAAATCCCCCTCCTCCCAGCAAAAATATATGCCCCCCAGTTCCCCCATCCTAGCGCAAATACTCCCCCCCCCCAAAAAAAAAATACCCCTTCTAGTACATATCCTTTTCTCCCTCAAATGTCCCCTCCTAGCACAAATCTCCCCAACAAAAACTAGCCCCCCCATTCCTCCCTCCCAAATTCCCCCAGCACAAATACCCCCCCCCCCCAAATTAGCTTTACTAGCACTAATACCCCCTATTAGCTCAAATTCTTTCCCCCCCAAATGTCCCCTCATATCATAGATCCGTTACAGGACTCTCCCCCAACACACATCTTTCATTTACAGTATCTGTTTGTCTTGCATTCACGCTGGTCTACTGAACTACAGATCCATGGGCAACCGAACCAGGCACCTCTCTCTCCCCCGAGGAGTTGGATAAGGCCTTCTTTTTAATTTACCGAGTACCTCTTGCCAGTAAAGTCCCATACACACGAGCCGAATATCAGGCCATATTGGCCAGTTCAATAGAAACCGGCTGATATTTGGCCCACGTGTATGGCAGCCGGTCTGGCTTCTGTCAAAGGGGCATGACCAAAAAAGGTCTGGCGATCGGCATCTGATCAGCTCTCTCAGCCAATGGCTGGAAGCGCTGACCTGTGCGTTCTGGAAAGGGGGCCACCCCCCTGTCAGAACACAAATAGCTTAGTGGGGGAGATCGATGTACTAACATTGCATAGTTAATATAGCTGCTCCTCCCAAGTTCTTCAGTTTTTATTCGTTCAGCCCACTGGGTTGAACAAAAAAAAACTGCTAGTGTATGCCAGGCTTAAGGCACAAACATTTTTAAGGTTCTCTCTGGCACAGACGTCTAATTACGTTCCACCAAATATACCCCTCACTTTCCAAACAATGTTAAAGATTTCCCATAAATGGTGGACTTGCACTTATATTAATGCACTTAGGGATAATATCCTTGCAATCTATACCAGGGTCACTAACATTACTATTCCCAACACTGCCAACATTGTGCTACTCTATACTACCTTGCTTCATTAAGAAAGCCAAGAAAGCATTCTCAGACATTTTCTCATCGTACTCGCACAGCTAGCCCTCATCGGTGCTCAGAGGTTCCCATTTTTCTTAAAGTGGAGTTCCACCCATAAATATAACATTACATCAGTAGTTTTAAAAAAAATTCATTAGTCCTTTAAGAATTTTTTATTTATTTTTTTAGATGCCTTCAAAGTGTTGTTGCTAGGCAGAATAGTTAATCTTCCCTCTTCCTGCACCTAGGTGCTTAAGCTTCCTAACCTACACCGCACAGACTCCTGGGAATGTAGTGGGTGTAACTTTCCAGGAGTCTGTGCACTACCCAGTCTCGAAGAATCATGTGAATTGGACAGTACAGGTGCTGAAACCTGATCTGAAACCTATTACACTGCTTGTGCAGCACTGAGCATGTGCGAGATCTGCAAGGCTGAAATCCAGGAAGTCATACAGTCTGGCTTCATGATGCCCACACTTAAGATGGCCCCAGTCAATTTCTATTTTATAAAGTGTCTAAATGCTGTAACAACCTAACAAAACGGACCTTAGTTTACAGACTAACTTTACTAGAATACATTAAGCTTGTGTATTACAGGGGTATTTATATTTAAAAAGTGAAATTGTGGCCGGAACTCCGCTTTAAATGGGTTACTGAACTGAATCACATCACATGCATGGAACTACTCTAGGTCCAAGAAGCTCACACCCAGGAGCAACACACTCGCACATAGCCTGCTTGAAAGGTGTTGAGACTCTCAAGAATTCTAATTTCTTCTTCAGATCTAAAGCAGTTGGGAAAATCAAACTTTGCCTTAGGCTGATAAAATTTAAGAAGACTGTCCCTTTCCCTGGTCAACTACCCCACTTACCTTCCTTACCCCCCCCCTCCCCCAATGCATGAGGTATCTTTCTTCAGGTGTTCAATACTAGTATGGCCAGTGGCAGCTGGTGGTATATTTTTTGGGGGCGGCAAACAATCCACTAGCTGTCACACTCCCCACTGTCGTCAGTTGGATCACAGGCACCAACCCCCCCATCGGTCAGTCGGTAGGCCAGGTCACAGGCACCCCCCCTGTCAGTCGGTCACTTACCCCATTCTAGGCCACAGGCAGTGCTGTCTCCAGGTGGTGGCTTCGCCCTGCGTCTCCGGCTCCTGGGCTTCACGGTGGCTTCCCCTGCGTCTCCTCAATGGCAAGCCAACAGGATCACTTCTCCTCTTGGCTAATCAGGTCATGGGTCTCAGGACCCACTTCCTGATTGGCCAAGAGGAGAATCACGAAGACAATAGCAAATATTAATTTGCTATTGTCACACAACTGGGTGGGCTCAGAGCCTCCGGCTCTAATCATGTGCTTCAAAGAAGAAGAAAACATTGGCCCAGATTCAGAAAGAATTGCGCTCTATTTGCGGAGGCGCAGGGCAACGATTTTGCCCTGCGCCCCCGCAAATATTTTGCGCTGCCCTCGATTCACGGAGCAGTAGCTCTGTAAATTGCGAGGGCGCGCCGGCAAAATTGCCCGGCGTAAGCGCGCGCAATGTAAATGATCCCGCCGGGGGCGGGAATCATTTAAATTAGGCGCGCTCCCGCGCCGAGCGTAGAGCGCATGCTCCGTCGGGAAACTTTCGCAAGGACGTCATTTGCTTCAAAGTGAACGGCGTCCAACGCCATTCACGATTCACTTACGCAAACAACGTAAAATTCGAACGTCGCGACGCGGGAACGCCGGGTATAGTTTAGCATTGGCTGCCCCTGCTATTAGAAGGGGCAGCCTTACGCTAAACACGCCGTACGAAAACAACGTAACTTGCGTACGCAGGGGGCGCGCAACATTGTGAATCGGCGTAAGTATGCAATTTGCATACTATACGCTGACCACAATGGGAACGCCCCCTAGCGGTCATCGCAAGAATGCAGCCTAAAATCTGCGTGGCATAAGAGCCTTATGCCACGCAGATTTTAGGCTGCAGTCGGCGTAACGAGTTCTCTGAATCAGGAGAACTCGTTACGCCGGCGCAAGTCAGCAATTGCGCTGCCTAACCATGGTTACGCAGGCGCAATTGCTTACTGAATCTGGGCCATTGGAATTAATGCGTCCAGCATGTAGATTAGGGGCTGGGTGCATGGATTAGGGGGGATGGGCCGTATGGACAGGCCGCCACTGAGTATGGCCGCTAAACTGCAGATGCTAGAATATGGGGCTTGTCCACAAATACGAGAACAGATAGATAGGTACTAATCCTGTTTGTGAAGAGGGTTGTGGAATGAGAATTGTGATTTGGAGATATGATGTAGAAGTTTAGATAAGAGTAGATTAGAGAAAGGAAGGCAAAAATTAAAGAAAAAAAGGAAGTGAGTGTCCTCCCCTCCCCAGAGCAAATTTGGGAGATTGCCATTCACTTCCTGACCCACAAGAGGCAGAATGAAAACATTTCTTCGAAGTGAGGCAAACCCCAGAGCCACCAGAACTAGTGCTCCCATTTGAAGATTTCCCCTCTATTACTCTTATAGTGGCAACTTAATATTTGAGAGTTAAAACATTTAATATATTGCAGCTTACCAGTCCTCAGATGTGGTGGCTGCAGTTTTCTTTTGTTCAGGCTAAGTACATTTTCTGCAAGTACAGAACAATACATGTTAATTCTGCCAGAATTCCGGTGTTCTTGTCACTTCCTGTGCACTAAAATCATATCTCAAACAAACAAAAAAAAATGATTGAAAAGGGGAAACTAAATACAGCCTCTACATCAAGAGACTGGTAAGCTGCAATATATTACATTTTAGATTTTGGATTTAGATACACTTTAAAAAGGTAAGCTATAGGCACAAAACCTGTCATTAAAAAATATTTCTCCATAGCCACTTAATACTTGTCAGTGGTGATGTTATTACTTTTTTAAACACCAAGTTCATCTTTGCACTATTTTACAAGTGTAGTATTGGGGGTGTTTAACTCTTGTGGTAGATGCATTTTCGTGCAGTGAGTCGACACCAAACAGACATATAACGTTAAGGACCTGGTAGCCCACGTTTATTAAATGAGGAAAAATAAAACAAAAGTCCACACAGGAATCCCACGCAAGGGGTTTAAACGTTATTCAGAGAGGATTGAAAATACCAGCCCACCTGGCTATTCTTTAACGGCACTGCTGCCACAGGTACTGGTCCCTCAAACCAGTAGCTCCTCCAGACCCACGGTCCTGGATGCACACGGCTCCGAAGCCCTTCAATGCACACAGCGTCTGTCCGCACACAGCGTCTATCCCAACACAGAGACACCAGCAGCCAGCTGCACACACTCCACCTTCCTCTCACCAGCCCCTCGTTATATGGGCTGTGTGCACCTGGGCACACAACCTGCTGGCTACTCATAATACCTGGACACAGGGTTGGAGATCCCATCCCACCCAAGTCTCTGCAGGATCTCCAAACTACACAGCCCCATTCAAACTTGACTTTGAAACAGAGAAAACTGTTTTGGCAGCTTTCTCTGGGTTTTGCTATGCTGTGTAGTTCTGCAATCCACTGACATGCAGACTCTGGCCCAGATTCAAGAAGCACTTGCGCCCGCGCAACCATAGGTTGCGCGGCGCAAGTGCTTACTTGCTCCGGTGTAACGAGTGCTCCTGATTCAGGAACCTCGTTACACCGAATGCAGCCTAGGATGTGACAAACATAAGCCTCCTTATGCCTTCACATCCCAGGCTGCATTCTTGCGTTGGCCGCTAGGGGGCGCGGCCTTTGTGATCGGCGTGTAGTATGCAAATTGCATACTACCACCGATTCACAAAAGTTGTGCGGGCCCTTCTCACGCAAGGTACGGAGTTTCTGTACGGCGCCTTTAGCATAAGGTTGCTCCTGCTATAGCAGGCGCAGCCAATGCTAAAGTATAGCTGCGCCTCCCGCTCGCGACGTTCAAATTTCACGTCGTTTACGTAAGTGAACCGTGAATGGCGCTGGACGCCATTCACGTTCACTTACAAGCAAATGACGTCCTTGCAACGTCATTTGCCGCAATGCACGTCGGGAAAGTTTCCCGACGGAGCATGCGCTGTTCGCTCGGCGCGGGAGCGCGCCTAATTTAAATGATTCCCGCCCCCGGCGGGATCATTTACATTAGGCAGCCTTGCGCCCGGCTGCTTAGCATATTGCCCGCGCAATTTACGGAGCAACTGCTCCGTGAATCGCGGGCAAAGCGCAATATTTGCGTGGGCGCAGAGAAAAAAATTTGCTCTTTGCCCACGCAAATATTGCGCGATTCTACTTGAATCTGGGCCTCTGTGTCCATTTTTGCTCCCTTTTTATAGTGACAGGGACTCTCACTATTACACAAGTTACACCTGAATTTAAGGTGTAACATGATGCAAATACTTCAATACTATACATAATTGCTCACTTGTCAGAGTATGAAATGTCAACATGGTTTGTGTTGATCCAATGACATAGATGTAGCTGAAATGTTATGTATTTGGGATGTGTGTTTTGTTTTCTTTTTTACTCCCAAGAAGCTGATGACTCTTTTTAATAAATGGGCAAAATTAAATCCAAGGACACTAAGGTAGAACTTTGTTACAAATAATGACATGAAATGTTGCTGTATATTGTGTCTGAAACATATTCAACAGACACTAGAATTTTTTTTCCAGCTCTTTTTAGATAGACAATTTTTTTTATATTTCAGAAACCAGCCAAATGTAAAGCCCTGTACACACGATCGGTCCATCCGATGAAAACGGTCTGATGGACCGTTTTCATCGGTTAACTGATGAAGCTGACTGATGGTCAGTCGTGCCTACACACCAACCGTTCAAAAACCGATCGTGTCAGAACACGGTGACGTAAAACACAAAAACGTGCTGAAAAAAACAAAGTTCAATGCTTCCAAGCATGCGTCGACTTGATTCTGAGCATGCGTGGACTTTTAACCGATGGACGTGCCTACTAACGATCGGGTTTTTCCTATCGGTTAGGTATCCATCGGTTAAATTTAAAACAAGTTGGCTTTTTTTTAACCGATGGAAAAATAACCGATGGCGCCCACATATGATCGTTTTGGACCGATGAAAATGGTCCATCAGACCGTTCTCATCGGTTTAACCGATCGTGTGTACGTGGCCTTACTCGTTTTTTTGTGGTCTTTGTGCCCTTTAAAAGGATTTTCCCAAATTTCTTGCCTATGGGACACACTGTAACCAGAACACAAAGTGAGGAGAAATCTACACACCTAAAAGAAAAAAGTGTTGTGTCTGGAATTGGGCTTTACCTTGATCCATGTTCCTATGAAACTCCCTGATCAAACAAGATGTGATGAGAAAGGGTTAATAGTACCCGCGTTGCGGCGCTGCCAAAGTGCTTTGCAGGAGCTTCGGCAGCACTGTCCATTCTTTTCAATTCATGTTTTGGCTTGGGGATCAGATACTTATCTTACTCACTGAACTGCAACTCAATTTATAACATTTGTTTCATGAGGTTTTTCTGGATTTTTGGTTGATGTCTCTAACATTTGAAATACACATTTTAGACCCTTCATTTCTTTGTAAGTGGGCAAAGTTACAAAATCTACAGGGGATCAAATTATTATTTGATCCCCACTGTACACACACAATATTTAGTACCTTAGTAGTATTAGTCTTTTATAGTAATGCCCCGTACACACAATCACTTTTTGTCATGAAAAAAAACAAAGTTTTTCCAACTTCATCATAAAAAACGACGTTGCCCACACACCATAGTTTTTTCAAAATGCTCTAGCAAAGCGCGGTTACGTATGTAGCGCTCACCCCCGAAGGAGCCGCTGGTTAGTTTGGGACCAGCTTACCAAGTTACCTTCTTGACTTGATCTAGAGGTGACTTCTGTGAATGTGAATAAAGAGCAAATGTCCAGACACCAATTCAGTTTTCAATGCTTTATTCCAAGGCCCAAACTGGCCAACATCAACAAGGCACACGACAGAACGTGCAAGTTATGAGACGGGAGCACTCGTTCTCATTCCTGTCCTTTTGTTACCTTCAGCATAATATGCGTGTCGTCAGAAACTCGTGAAGAAGCTCAAACGAGCGAAACATGTTAAGCGGTGGTATCGTTACATACGCCCTCTAAATGGAACATATAAAACGCTTGACATGAATGTTGTATTTTCTCATGTTTTTTAATCTTGCATTCAATTATAAAATGTTGTATTTTTTCCAAATACGTTGTTTACTTTAATGTTCTGAACACCTTAAAAGTCCCGGGGGTTGGAACCCCCCCCCCCCCCCTTTTCATAAAATTTGTGCTCAGAGGTTCCCATTTTCCCTGAATGGGCTACTGAACTTGATCACATCACATGCATGGAACTACTCTTGGTCCAAGAAGCTGACACTCAGGAGCAACACACTCACACATAGGCTGCTTGGAAGGTGTTGAGAGAATCTCAAAAATTCTAATCTCTTCTTTGGAGCTAAAAGTAGTTGGGCAAATTAAGCCTTGACAGAGAAAATATCAAGGAATTGTACAATTACAACACTAACGTACCAAAATATTTGGATTCAAAAGGATAACATTTCCAATTTATTCGATCAATTACATTTCAGGGCACTTGTATATTTTAGATGATATTGCTTTGGATGTGTCTTTGCATAACCACAGACATAAGATAATTATTACCCAATCCAGGCAAAATGGTTGTTGTGGGCAGTTAACGGTATGTAAGTGAGCCCCTCAAACCCATGCAGTCACTCCCATATGTAGTGATATAAAATGTATAGCGGAGTCCGGTTAGATAATTGATATTTAGGTATTAGTATGATGACTATAAGTTCTGTCCCACAGCAATACCCCAGGCTCTCCAGAGAGTGCATTTATTTGATTTCCAATACAGAACAAAGTCCAAATTCCACAGATGATACAAATCCAACAGAGTAATTCAAAGTCTCATCTTTTCCTAGACCTGTGCCATATTCATACAGAGAATATACTCAGAATATACTCAGTGACAAGATTGACTGAATGCCAGCTTGAATGTCTCAAATACTGGTCTCACACTGGAGGGAGGGGTTCTTCCAGGTCAACCAAATGTTTCCCTGAATGAATACCCCCTCAAGTCTAATTACCATCAATAAATACTTCCTAGGTAGTCTTGCATAAGATTAAATCATCAAAGGGTCTTTAGCTGTCCCTTTGATATGTTAGAATTCAGCTGGCTTGGACAACTGAATTCCTGGTCAATATGGTAATGCAATACAATATATTGTGCAATACATACCTACACATAAATATTAATATTACAACACTATACTGGTAGGACACACTTTTGAATACTCTCTATTGTTACCCAGAGATTAAATTGACACCGCAGGTGCCTGCAGAGCACATGAACACCTGTGCTCAGCCGGTATGGTCATCCATTCTTACTTATGTCATGTATGTTCTACAAAACAACTGCGTGGCTTTTGCTTCTTCCAAACCACTGTATATGTACAGGTGCCTTAAAGCGTACATATAGAAACAAAAAAAAAAATACTTTTTGGACAGAGAAAGGTTAAAACACTGCCAGGCTTTTTTTTTTTTGCGGTCTACATAACATTGGGGAATTTCCCTTCACTTCCTGTCCTAGAGACACAGGAAATCTCCTAAAATAAGGGGAATTCCCCTCTTAGACAGTTGTCCCCAGATAAGGTGTCCCTATTGGGTGATTTCCCCTAACCTCTTGTCCAGGAAAAAAAAAATGCAAAACATTTTGATTTCCTCCCTTTCTTTTTCAATGATAAGGTCACAAGTAGAAATCGAGGGGGATCTTCTCAATTAGAACACAGAGATCAATAAATCTTGACAGGGGGCTAAACCTTCTACACTCTATCCAAGAGGTACTTGAAGGCTAGCAAACTAATGCATTTATCCCTGCAGGAATGAATTATTTCCTACAAAATGCTAGGAAAGCAAAAGACTGCCCACGTTTATAAATCTGGATTCTGGTAGACAAAGTAACAGATCCTTTAGTTTAAAATATTTGCATATTGCTATAAGGACTGTACTTGGAACTCATGGACTTTAGTATAGTCTGCTTATCACAAGGATGCTCGAAATGGTCAATGTTGTATACAAGCCAATGTAGCTCATCAGTAGCATCCAGACAAGGGTTGGATGATAGCTGTTCACTGACAGCTGTACAAATAAGCACCTCTTACCTGCCAGCCTCTGAAGTCATATCACGGGAGCATAGAGAAATCTTCTGTCCTGTCTGCAGGTATTGAAGGGCTATGGCAGAAACAATAATTACACCTGAAGCGCCCAGCTAAGGAAACCTCATCCGGGCTGAAAGCATCACTTACAGTGGTTGTGTAGAGTTACTGTCATTAGAGTTACTGTCATTAAGTAAAGAGAATCTTGCCTGGTTACTGGCATAACACTAACTGATGCATGATTACACTCTGATGTCAGCCCTAGACTACAGCCTACAGTTACCAGAATCCAGTCCCTGATAATAACATCCTAATATAGAACGGATGGTGATTCATCACTGCTGACTCTACTGCCATCAGACACCCTGACCTACTGTATATCCCCTAAAATGAAACCTGTCACCAACCTGCACAATTCAGACTGAACATATAATTAGCAAATCATGATATACTTTATAACCAGCTTGGAATAGCTTCCTGCAAGTTGGCTTAGTGGTCAGCACTTCTGCCTTGCAGCACTAGGGCCCTTCAAATTCCAGACAGCACCCTATATGTATGGGGTTTGCATATTCTCCCTCCAGGTACTCCGGTTTCTTCCCATGCTCAAAAGACAATCCGGTGGGTTAATTGGTTCCAGTATAAATTGATCTTAGGTTCTGCATGTGAAATAACAACCTCAGATTATAAGCACCTTGAGGGCTGATGTGAATTTACAATATGTAAGGCACTGTATAAATTGTGGGCACTATATAAAAAAAAAAAAAAAATTATAATAAATATGAAAAATAATAATATAAAAAAAATATATATATATATATATATATATATATATATATATATATATATATATATATATATATATATATATATATATATATATAAAATAGTGTAGCGCCTGTAGTTTGAAAAAAGATACAGTGCAAATATGAACAAATATTAGTAAAAATATTGTGACATAGAAAACCGTTATGCCCCGTACACACGATCAGGCTTTTGCCTGGCCAACTAGCATCGGAATTCCGACGGAATTCCATCGGAGTAAAAGAGAACATGTTCTCTATCTAAACTCCGATGGAACACAAGTCCGCCTGACTTTTTCTATCGGAAATTCTGATCGTGTGTACGGGGCTTTAATATGCACACAAATGACAAAAACACAAATGCAACAGTATATGAATAGTGAATACTGTGCTCTGATTAATAAACAAAATAAGCAATGAATGATTAAAAATTCAAAAACTCCAAAATAAATGTTCATAAATCAAAACATGAATAAAAAAAAGGGAATGAATAAAGTCCACTGAGAAAAATAAATCCTTAAGTGAAGATGAAGATATCCATATGAAGGTACAGTATAAAAAACACTGGCCACTGCTTTGTGCAATCCACCACCTGAGAGTAAAATGGACACGCTTACCAGAAATTGTGAATTTCCAATGAGCATCAAAAGTCGGCTTGATGAGCGCATTTAAAATCCAAAAGATGTATCAAGAAACAGCCTGCGACTACTCACGAGCGTTACCCGGCGCGTTTTATCCTATTGGACATCATCTGGGGTGTGCCGGTAGGGGACATACTGGTAGGTCAATTGGTTCCAGTCTAAATTGGTCTTAGTATCTGTATGTGAAATAACAACCTTAGATTGTAAACAGTATTTAACCCCTTCAGGATCATAGTTGGCAAACAAAATATCCATTCCTTTTCTTTCCACATAAGGATAGTGTCGTAATCACCTCTGCGTTTAGGTACGAATAGGGAAAACAAGCATTTTCATTTTAATCCCTCAATAGAGGATTTATGAGACCTCTCAAAGTGCTGTGCTATGGGGCCCCCATTTTGAATTATCTTTATCCTTACTTATTTAAATGTTTCTAATGCTACAGAGGTGCTCCCCTTTATGTGTACATAGCTGTTGCTTCGTTTAGCCCCTTGAAATGTAACCGCACTGTTTTGATACAAAAAAATAAAAGTAAGATTGAAACATCTAAACAGAAAAGCAGTGGCCCTTTAAGGGCACAATTTTGAAAAGGGAGGAGCATCCCCATTATAAGCCCACTGACCAGTCCATTGCATCGTTCTGAGAAAGCTCACACAGCTGTGCGAAATGCATAAAACACCACAGTGTTTAGCAGCCCAGTCTTGGAGCCACATACATGTAGCATATATCCACTTCACTCATCACCACACGAAGCGGGGCCACCACTGACAATTATTATTATTATTATTATACAGGATTTATATAGCGCCAACAGTTTACGCAGCGCTTTACAACATCAGGGAAGACATTATAGTTACAATACAATTTAATACAGGAATGATCAGAGGGCCCTGCTCGTTAGAGCTTACAATCTAGAAGGGAGGGTGAAGTGGAACAGAGGGTAGTAGATGTGGGGGGTGATCAGGTGGGCAAGGTTAAAATACAGTTGTTAGATGTGGGTAAGGTAGGCTTCTCTGAAAAGGAGAGTTTTCAGGGATCCTCGAAAAGCTAAAAGAGAAGGAGATAGACGGATAGTTTGGGGTAAGGAGTTCCATAGGCTTGGAGAGGCTCTGGAAAAGTCCTGTAGACGAGCATGGGAGGAGGTGACAATCAGTGTACATCTACAACCAGGCAGGCAAAGGATGACCACTTCCACTGTCTGAACTGTCCCAGGAACTGACTTTTTCGGACATCTGAGGAGTCAATCGGTACTTGACTAAAGAAGCAAGCAGCATGGCGGGTGAGATTGTGTCAAGTATGCTGCAGTTTCGTCATTTAAACTTTTCTCCATTTTCTCCAAATCCCGTGCCATCTGGCTGTGGCGGCTTCCTGTGATCGGAACCTCATCCATATGTACATATATGTCAGTAACTTTTAACTACAGGACGTCCCCGAGTTACGAACTTTAGAACTCCTCCTACTTATGAACGGGAGGATGCGAGACGTATCTGCCGCTCTGCGCATGTGTGGCCACTTTGAGGGCGGGCACATTCGACGGAACATCGAAAAATTACGTATCTGCCGTTCTGCGCATGCTTTTCCGAATTACAAACATTCAGTCCCTAGCCCGTTCGTAACTCGGGGACTGCCTCTGTATGCTGGATTATCCTCTTCACAGCTGACTGTATTATCTCACTGATTTTTTTACAAAATAATTTTATTAGGAGAAATTCCACCATGCATATACACACAAACAAATATGTATATTTAGCATGACATATCATCCGCTAATGCAATCATAACAAAGAAACTTACATAGGTAACGTGCAATGTTCAGACATTAGTAAACATTAGTAAACATGGATATTAGAACAGCGCGATGCTGTACACGTTACCAGATAAAATTCAATAAGCCTAAAGACACCCTATTGATAATATCTCACTGATGTTTTAGTGTTGCCTTTCAGTTGGCTAAACACGTGTAGGAAAAATAGAAGTGATATATGTTTAGGAGATGTGTTTGAGTTTCGTGAAAAGCGCAAGCGCAGTACCAGGAGGGCATTATTCGACACGGGGCATTTCTCGACCCTAGTATAGATTGCAAGGATATTGGGCCAAATCCTCAAAAATCCTGCCTAACTTATCTTTTCCCATTTAAGTTACACTGACTTAAAATTTCTACCTAAGTGCCCTATCCACAAAGCACTTACCTAGAAATTTCAGGCCGTGCAACTTAAATGTCTCCGGCGCAAGGCGGTCCTCTTCTGCAGGGGGCGATGACAATTTAAATGAGGCGCGCTCCCGCGCCGGCCGTACTGCGCATGCTCATGACGTCATTTTCCCGACGGGCAGCGCGCAAAATTACGTTACGTCGGGCTTTGTGGATTGCGACGGGACAATAAAGTTGCGTCGGGTAAAAAAAAAGTTACGCGCCGGAAAAAAAAAATCAAAATTTAAAAAAAAACGCGGCGATCTGTTTTTACAAGGTGTTACTAGTTTACACTTTGTAAAAGCAGAACTAATTTTACGTATGCAAACGTAAACTTACGCAGAAAACACAAAGCTGAAAAGCTTTGTGGATCTCTGTAAGTCCTCATTTGCATACGCAAAGCGGCATTTCAATGAGAAATGCCCCCAGCGGCGGATGCGGTACTGCATCCTAAGATCTGACAGTGTAAGTGTCTTACAGATGTCGGATCTTCTGCCTATCTTTGGAAAACTGCTTCTGAGGATCAGTTCCAAAGATAGGCACAGGGATACGCAGGCTGAACAGCAGTTCCGCCTGCGTATCCCTTTTGAGGATTTGGCCCATTATCCCTGAGTGCATTAATATACGTGCAAGTCCACCATATATGGCACGCGCGTCGAGACCAGGGGCGCACGCCCCTTTTGGCTGATTCGCGAGATGACGTAATATTACGTGATCCCGCGCAGCCGAGCCGACCTGCCGCCGTATAACTGGCTGGTCAGCAAGCGGTTAATAGACTTTGGGGTTGATTTACTAAAACTGGAGAGTGCAAAATCTGGTGCAGCTCTGCATGGCAGTCAATCCGCTTCTAATTTCAGTTTGTTCAACTAGGCTTGGACAAAAATCCTGGAAGCAGATTTCTATGCAGGGCTACACCCGATTTTAGCAAATCAGCCCCTTTGTCTGTTGAGAAATTATTTTCTTTTTAATCATCAATAATTTTACAAAAAAAATAGACACATACAAATACAAAAGCGGATTAGGAGTAGGTAGCTTTTATTTAAAATGGTACATTGGTTCCAGTGTATAAAATAAAAACTTGCTTAATTATGGTTATCACAATGTAGCTATGGCTATACCTACTTCCCCAATATGTCAGAGTATTAGGCCACATATTATTACTCACTGCATTGTATAGTCAGTTACATAGTGCAATTCATTTAAAATGTAACATAGAAATTCATTGTACCTGCAAGGAAGAAAAACAAAATGTGCAAAATTTTCATCTGCTTTAAAGCGGACCTAAACTCGCTTTTTTAACTTAAATTGCTTACTCCTCCTCCTCCCCTCTTTTTTGCAAGTCATTTTTTTTTTTGGCGGGGGAAATAGGTGATACCTATTTCCAACAGAGGGCTCCCAGTGCTTCCACACCTAGATAAAAATTACATTCTTACCATCCAACGCCACCTGGGATAGCCACATCAAACATCCCAGGAGGCTTTGGGGCAGTGCAGAACCTACTACACATGCACAGTGTAGTGTCATTAGGAGTCTGGCTGCTAGAATCCAGGCCTTTTAATGATGCCACAAGAAGATGGTGGCATGGCACCCGGCCTGCAATGATGGGACAATACTTGATTCACTGGGTGGACGAGTATGTTATTTTAGCTCAATCCATCTGACCAGGTAAAAAAAGTGGTTAATGTTAAAATATAAAGTTCCTCTTTAATCTCCAAAACTTTTATAAACTAGTTTCTCAATACCCCTCACTTCCTGTCCTTGAGGCCTGATCACAGTAGAGACGCCCTAGGTGTTGATGTGGTGCTTCCTTCCAACTGCATTAAACTTTCTCAATTCTGATAAATAGGCACTCAAGTCTTGTTCCAAACGTTACATGCAGCCTTTAGATTGCCTTACACAATTTGATTTAATAGGTCCTAATAAATTAGGCATTTGGGGAGATGCTTGGCAGTGAGAACTATGTGCCACCCCATTTAACCATCTGTATGAACAGGTTGTATGGAATACAGTATATAAAGAGTGAAGTTTGCATTGCATCGATGGTGATCACTGGGATAGGACAGGAAGTGAGAGCGACAGTTCAAAAACATTTTACAAAAGGAGAGGAGAGGAGTTTTGGTTGGAGCTACACAGAACAGAAAACCGAAGATAGGGTAGTAAAGAGATCATTTTCAAAAATGCCCTCAGCTGCAGAGAGACAGTGTACAAAATGTAGAGAGATAGAGATGGAGGAGATAGGGATGGAGGAGATAGGGATGGAGGAGATAGGGATGGAGGAGATAGGGATGGAGGAGATAGGGATGACGGAGATAGGGATGACGGAGATAGAGATGGCGGAGATAGAGATGGCGGAGATAGAGATGGCGGAGATAGAGATGATAGAGATGATAGAGATGGAGATATATATATATATATATATATATATATCCTCCTTTTTCATTAACCTTTACATACTGTAATGTGGTTGAGGATGCCCTTAGTGGGTCATTTAGGCATAGTGTTTTTGTAAATAAGAAGAGATTACTCCTTTTATAGTCTATTAGCATAAATAATCTAGCAATATATTAGTGTTTTCCCTTCTGCTGCTTCTGAGCAATTCCCAGTTTTCACCCAAAATATTACACAACAAAAATAGAGCCACCCAATAAATATTTTAGACCATAAAAAAATAAAAGAAGGAGGAGAAAAATTGTGACAAAGCGGTTTATGAGGCACAGCTGACATCCAGTGTCCTATTCACCAATCCAGCAGAAGCGTCCAGCCCTGCTCTCCATAAACAAAATAGGTCCGGGACAACTGCAAATTGAAAACATGAACAGGGAATTAGAAATATTATATCATTTCAGTTTAGCAAATGGAATTACACTTGAACCTCAGATTACGAGCATAATGCGTTCCAGGAGTATGCTCGTAATCCAAAGTACTTGCATATCAAAGCGAGTTTTCCCACTGAAGTCAATGGAAACGAAAAAAAATTGTTCCGCATTGACTTCAATGGGATGCAATAACAAATGCAGCCAGAGGTGGGGGGCGCCAGAGAGCGAAAACGGACGACAAGGCCCGAGGACACTTCAGCTTGTTTCCTGCGCCCCATACCTCAGGCAAAATGAGGTACTGCAGGCCAATGTTCAGCTTTTCTTGGCTTCTGCGCCCCCGTACCTCAGGCCAAATGAGGTACTGCAGGCCTATTAGCTTGAATTCTGCTCGTCTTGCGAGTCAACACTCGCAAACCGAGTCAGAATTAAAAAAAAAAAGTTGCTTGCAAATCAAAATGCTCTCAAACCAAAGTTACTTTTGAACCGAGGTTCCACTGTACATATTTGTAATCTGCAGTATACTTGGCCAAACTCCATGCATGGATATATTTGGCCAAACTCCAGGGCAGGATTATATTTTTTTGGAAAAACTCAAATACTGTATAGCCGTGCGCAGCCATTCATTAAATGACAGGCTGCAGGAAATACAGCTACAGTTATGCTGAACAGGCTCACTTGGTCCGTGTGCAAGAGCCCATATACACAAAGCAAAAGTGCACTGCATCGTTTTGACAACCATCACAGGGAAGAGTGAGAGCGTTTACAACTGGCTGATGTGCCACACTTAGGGGTTTATTTACTAAAGGCAAATCCACTTTGCACTGCAAGTGCAGTCACTGTAGATCTGAGGGGGACATGCAAGGAGAAAAAAAAAAAAAAAATGAATTTTTGCTTGTACATGATTGGATGATAAAATCAGTAGAGCTTCCCCTCATATTTACAGCGACTGCACCTCCAAATGCACCTGCAGTGCAAATTGGATTTGCCTTTAGTAAATAATCCCCATAGTTTCCAGAGGTTGCCTAAGGCTGCTTCTAATTGCTCTCTCTACAGCCAGCATATGGAGACCTGTTACACCTGTTTGACCCGTTTCCAATGCTCATACAGGCTTAAAAGTGATTCTAAACACACATGGTTTAATTTCCATTGTCTCTTCTATTTCTGTATATGAATTATGGCATAGTAATTATTAAAAAAAAACACACACACACACACTTTTTCCAAATCATTATACAGCTGTAACATGGCCCAGCTCTCTTCCAGCCTGTCTTCAAGGAAACAAACAGGAGGAGCTTGTAGTTCTCTGCTGCTGGTCACATGTTTAAAAAAAAAAAACCCTCCAGTGTCTTAGAATAAGAGGGAGGTGAAGCCTCCATCAATCCATATAAAATATCCCTCTCCCATTGTGTTTGGTGGGCATTGAGGGGAGGGAGGGAGTGGGCTGTCATTTACCACTGATATTATGCCCATGTGTGCGACTCTATAGTCACATGGGCAGCTCAGATGTGATAGGGAGGAAATGCTCATAATAGAAACTCACTGAAAACTGAGCATGTGCAGAGGTGCCAACACTGCTCTGCAAAATCCCTAGCTGAATTGGGGACATGAACAGAAGGTGGAGACAGAGAACAATTGCAAACAACTGTTGTTGAAAGAGCCAGGTAGAAAAACATCAGCCAAACAGCTCTGTTTGGGGATTCTGACAGCTGGCACTTCGAATACAATAACTCACAGCAGAAGATTCGGCCATTCACACCGTTATGTATATACATGCAAGGCAAACTTAAAGCGGGGGTTCACCCTATCGACAGGAAAAAAAAAAAAAAAATTTTCTTTTACCTTTAAATCAGGCACTGTAGCGCGAGCTACAGTATGCCTGTCCCGAATTTTTTCCCCCCATACTCACCTTGTAGTCGTCCATCGAAGATACCGGGGAATGGGCGTGCCTCTGGAGACGGAGGATGATTGACGGCCGGCTCTGGCGCGTCACGCTTCTCCGGAAATAGCCGAAATAGGCTTGGTCTTCACGACGCGTGCGCATAGCCTGTGCGCACGCGCCGTGAAGAGCCGAGACCTACTCCGGCTGTCTTCGGGGAGAGTGACGTGCCAGGGCCGGCCGTCAATCATCCTCCCTCTCCATAGGCACGCCCATTCCCCGCGGGAGCCGGAATCTACGATGGACGACTACGAGGTGAGTACGGGGTTAAAAAAATCGGGACAGGCATACTGTAGCTCGCGCTACAATGCCTGTCTCGATGGTAACATCATGTGGGTCAGGGTGAACTACCGCTTTAAGCATGTGTTTATAGTACTCTTGGAAAAAACAGTATATACTTTTTTGTTTATAAATACTTATTTGCTCAATAAAGCACAACTTTGCTTTAAATTTATGGGCCAGATCCTCAAAAACCCGGCGCAACGTAATTTTTGGCATTTAAGTTACACCGCCGCAAAATCTCTACCTAAGTACCCGATCCACAAAGCACTTACCTAGAAAATTTTGAGCGGTGTAACTTAAATCCGTCCGGCGCAAGGCGTTCCTCTTCAACTGGAGGCGATTCCCATTTAAATTAGGCGCGCTCCCGCGCCGGCCGTACTGCTCATGCTCGTGACGTCATTTTCCCGACGTGCATAGCGCGAAATTACGTTACGCCAAGCTTTGTGGATCGCGACGGGTCAATAAAGTTGCGTCGGGAAAAAAAAAAAAGATACGGCGAAAAAAAAAAAATTCAAAACAAAAAAAATAAATCGCGTCGCTGGACAGAAGGGTCTACTTTTACATGGTGTAAACAGTTTACACTTTGTAAAAGCAGCCCTAATTTTGCGTTTGCAAACTAAAACTTACGGAGAAAAAACTAAGCGTAAAAGCTTCGTGGAAAAAAAAAATCGCAATAAGCGTATATTGATTGGTTTGCGCAAACAATTATAGTGTCTACAAAATAGGGAATAGTTTTATGGCATTTTTATTAATAATAATTTTTTTACTAGTAATGGCGGCGATCTGCGACATTATGGTGGGCACATCGGACACTTCTGACGCTATTTTCGGGCCATTGTCATTTATACAGCGATCAGTGCTATAAAAAAAATGCACTGGTTACTGTGTAAATGACACTGGGACGAGGAAGAGGTTAAGTGTGTCCTAGGGAGTGATTCTAACTGGGCTACGAGTGACACGACATTGATCACTGCTCCCGATGACAGGGAGTAGATCAGTGTCATGTCACTAGGCAGAACAGGGAAATGCCTTGTTTACACAGGCATTCCCCTGTTATGCAGCTCCGTGACAATCGTGGGACACCGACGGACATAGAGTCCGCAGGTCCCGCGGGCACGACCATGGAGCTCACGGCCGGCGGGCATGCATGCTCTCTGCCGGCAGGCTTTTCAAAGCAACGAACAGGTGCGTTGCTTTGCCCACAAGAGCCATTCTGCTGATGTATAAGTACGTGAAGCGGTCGGCAAGTGGTTAAACCATTGAAGTCTATGCAACCAAAAACCAGAAAAATTCCCTGGCCCTTTCCATAAAATGCACAGATGTGAACGTGACCCATAGGAAACCATGTTATATGGACTCTGGTGTGTTTCTGCAAAACTGAAAAAGCACTAAAAAATGCATAGGTGTGAACCAGGCCTTAAGCTGTGGTCAGACTTTCTTGAGTGCATCCTATTGGGTGACAAAGTGATCTGTTTGGAAGCAGTTCCATTTCTATCATTGTGCCACCTGAGACGGCACTGAAAAGATGTCACCTATGATCTCATCAGCCACTTCACAGCACACACATAAAATGTTTTCATCCCTGCTCACTTTTACAAAGGCTTCTACAAACAGCTCAATAAAAGCAAGTAATGCTTGCAATTATGCCGTTGAGATGTTTATCAGATGTGATGCCTGATGAGGATACTTCTGTATCTGGTGCTACACAACGTTTTTTCCTTTGTATTTGCCGCTCTTGTTACCAGCTGTACTGCCCGGCATGGCAGTTTTTTTTTTTTTTTTTTTCCTTTCTTTGTTTTTTATTGTAAAAATTTACAACAAAAAAAAGTTCAAAAATAAAATTCTAATAAAAGAAAAAAAAGTAAATCTTGCAATTACTGGGTCATTTCTAATGTATTAGCGGACAAAAAGGCAAACCTCAGTAAGTCGGAGGGGTTTTTCACACCAACATATTCCAAAATGTGAGGCTCTCTGGTCTTCGTTAGAGAAGACAGAAGGATCCAAAAAGTTCTAAAGTAAAAGAGGCAGGTCCTGGCACTCATGTGACACCTGAGAGAACAACCAGCCATTGTTCTCATGAAGATATCTGTAGCCAACCTTGGACAAGTCATAGTTGATTGCGATTTTGGCTGCAGGAAAGAAAATTGATCGATTCCCCCATCAACACAGTCAGCATTCCCTGCTGCCAGAACACAATGATTACTGCTGGCAGCTATAGCCATCGACAGTAAATCGCATGCAAAAAAAAATCCAACAGGTGGTACTGAAGTCGATTGTTTGATGGAATTCAGTACAACCAGCCTGCCCATACATGAATCGAATCGCTGCTGGTCCAGCTGAGATTTGATTCATCTATGGCTTGCTTTAGAGTCCACAAGATAACATCACAAACGGAGAAGAACAAAATATTGATGTGCACACCCAGGGGTTTTCTTCCCATTCCAATTTATTAAAAGTAGTAAAGCAGCATTACAAAAATCTCCCCAAAAATCATCTAACCTCCCCCACAACTCCCCGCAAGTGAACAAGACACCCCTCCCTCCTAAATGGCAGGGACCCAGCATCACAAACTCAACCCCCACCTTCCCTCACAAAAGGGGACCACTATTCACCTCCCCTTAAGAGCTGGAACCAAGAACTTTATACACCCCCTATAAAAACAAGATGGTAACCCCAGAACACATGTATGCAAATTACCCAGAGATGTAATCAAGCCAGGCAGCTCCCAGTGCCCCGAATGAGAGGCTCAACACCTTAAAGCCACATTGGGCAAATTCAGTAGCCTAACCTAAACAGGAGGCACTGAAAGACTATGACTGCTGGGAAAAAAAATAAGAGAACACCTATAATAGTGTGACAGTGGCCAATCCCAAAAGGACTAATAATGGAAGGGTCGGTGATCCTGTCAGGAAGAACGCATTGAGGGATAGAAGTTGAAGGCGACAGTTTAGGGATGAATGAAGTCTCTATATGAGAAAAGAGTGCAACGTTTGATCATCCCATTGGTTGCCACCCAGGTGCCATTTAGGGGGGAGTGGTGTCTTATTCACTTGGGGGGGCATTGTGGGGGAGGTTAGATGATTTTTGGGGAGATTTTTGTAATGCTGTTTTACTACTTTTAATAAAATGGAATGAGGAGAAAACCCAAGTGTACGTCAATATTTTTTCTTTTTGTGATGGTATGCTTCTTGTGAACACACCCTACCATTATATATGAAGGTACCCTCATGCTTAGTAATTTATCAGGCTCCTAGGTTGTATTTTCTTTTTTCATAGGTTTTACAAAATAAGGGAGCATAGTCCATAAGAAGAAGTCACTGTGTCATATGACGAAATACGTCAGAGGGCAGAGTCACGTGACTTGAGCACGCCTGACAGGAGGCAAATGGCCATTGTATATTCTCCACTGGATGGATGTTTCCATGTAATAGGATATTTCTGGATATGGTGAAACCTGTCTGCTGTATTCAGTGCACTGGATTGTAAAGTGCACTCTCCTTGTGAGTATATTACAACTGTATTTTAAATAAAGTAGACCCGTATTTTGATATACTACACCATGATGGTTTTTATTGGTTCTATCCCTGGCTAAGCTTTGGAGGCTGTGAGAGCGAGAAGTTTCATGTAACCTAAACCTGAGGTTGGTTAACTTTCTCCTGGAGAGCTTCTGCAATGATTACACCCAGTGATCTGGGAAGGCTTGTGCTGATCTTCCCTATATGGGGGGTCTCCAGATGAGGTAGAGAGGCCGCTTAAATAGGTGGTGGATCATGGAAGTAATCAAAAAGTCCTACCGTGTGTATGGGGCTTAATGCCGTGTACACACGATCGGACATTCCGACAACAAAACCGTGGATTTTTTTCCGACGGATGTTGGCTCAAACTTGTGTTGCATACACTTGGTCACACAAATGTTGTTGGAAATCCGATCGCCAAGAACGCAGTCAGGTACAACACTACGACGAGCCAAAAAAAATTAAGTTTGATGATTCTTAGCATGCGTCGAATTGATTCCGAGCATGCATAGGATTTTTGACAAGAACTTTTGTTGGTCGGAAAAATTGAGAACCAACTCTCAAATTTTTGGTGTTGGAAATTCTGACAGCAAATGTCCGATGGAGCCTACACACGGTCGGAATTTCCGACAACAAGCTCCCATCGAACATTTGTTGTAAATTCAGACCGTGTGTACGCGGCATGAGAGATCACGTGTGTGTGAATATAGAACACAGTGAAACAGAATATTATACCAGGAGTGGACTGTGATTTGGCAAAGCATCACGTGGGTGTTAATAGAGTGCACAGAGGTGGACTATGATATATATGCACTCTTTTTGTGTATATATATATATATATATATATATATATATATATATATATATATATATATATATATATATATATATATATATATATATATACACACACACACACACACACACTTATTATAATTGTAATATATTTTTGTACATATTGAGGTGTAGAGTTGCACTATACTGATTATAGGTACATCAATAATTATTTGGTTTCAGCTGACAGACAACTATGCAAAGAGAGTAATCGGTCTCATGCCACCTTTACAGATCAAAGCTCAAGACAAAAATGTCCGATGGTATGGATGGCCTTGTCTGCGACCTTCATAGCAGACAACATAGCTGTTAACATTTCCATGTAGCCTGCAGATAAAACATATTAGATATGACAAGAGAAGTGACCATATTGATGCCTATGATGCCGCGTACACACAACCGTTTTTCATGTCATGGGGAAAAAAAAAATGCGTTTTCTCCACGTGATTCTTGTCAAGCCTGCCTTGCATACACACGATAGTGAAAAAAAAATGCTTGAGCAAAGCGCGGTGATGTACAACACATACGACGGCACTATAAAGGGGAAGTTCCATTTGAATGGCGCCACCCTTTGGGCTTAATTATGCAAATTTCCCTTCTCATAACTTGCTTCTGAGCATGCACGTTTTTTTCCCAGTGGTTAAAAACTACACACGACCATTTTTCACGACGTGAAAAACCTCGAGAAAAAAAAGAGCATGTTCTAAATTTTTAATGGTAATTTTTCACGTTGTGAAAAATACTCTGGAGCCTACACACAATCGTTTTTAATGACCAATTTAAAAAATTGTAATTTTCTCGTCATGAAAAACGGCCGTGTGTACGCGGCATTAGAGATTCTGAGACCCCACTACCAGTAAGAATTTTGTCACAGGAAATGTTTTTAGTGCTCTTCTGAAATTTGATTGCAAAGAACAAAACAAACAGTGCTTTGTGATTTTTTGTTTTTAATTAGACAGAACCATTACCTCTTATCAATGACTCTGCACTTGCCCCGATGTTGTTGTGCTGACTATAGACGTGACAAGGCGTGGAGTGAGATCAACTTGTGGTTGATCAAAGAAATATTCCTTTAAATAGAAAGAAAGAAATTACACTTTTCATACAAAAAATGGCTCCAGCATTGATGATATTTCAGAATTTACAGGGACATTTTTAACACAAACAAAACAGAAGAAGAATTTTCACAGCGATATTTACAATCTGGTCAGCAGACTTCACCCCAAGAGAGTTCTATTTTATAAGAGTGTCTCTGTGTGATCCCGTCTGGTCTCCCTGCACAGAATTCCTTTCAAAATTTGTTTGAATTCTACAAGGTTATGATTACTGGTCTTTTCTAAAGAAAGAACCTATGGAACGTTTGGCAGTAGAATCCCCAACAATGAACAATTCATAGATCCTGCACCAAAACAACCGTTTCTAAATCCCATCACTGTGTTGTAACCTAAACCTGGCAAAATGGGGTAATAGAAAAGAAGAATGATTATTATTTAAACCAGCCAGCTGGTGGAGTTCTAACCCCCTTTTCATCAGTGAAGTATTGCATCATTATTATGTGTTCTGAAAGAAGCCCATTGTTTAAGGGACTGAATGAGGCCTGGTTCACACTAGTGCCACTTCAGAAGTGACTTGTGTTGCACAGAATTGCATGACAACGGAAAATCACGTCAATGCGACTCTGTGTGGTTCAATTTTGGAAAAGGTTTCTGTGCTATTTTTTTTTTTGTGAAATTCGGCTCCATAGAATTTGAGTCGCACTACATAATTGCACTGAAAATTGCATTAAAATCTCATTGCAGTAGTGCGATTTGAGCCTTAATCATCAGACACCAGTGATTCCCTTATTCCCTTATCAGATGGCAAAGTCAAAGGTTCAGGCTACAGAAACATCAAACTTGTGCAAGAAGCACGCCGATAGGTGGAGTGCGCATAAAGATTAGTTTATCAGTTTTCCGATTCTCCCATCACTGTCAAAAGGGTAGAGAGGAGAGCTGTGAAATGCGAAAGCAAAATTACAGCACTGCTAAAAATTTTGTTAGTTTTCGTTTCATTCGTTTTTTTTCGGAAAAATTGAAAATTCTAATGTAGAAAATTCAAAATTCGGAAATCGTAAATTCGCCAATTCGAAAATCCAAATTTTTAGATTTTAGAATTTACGTATTTTCCAATTCTGAATTTTCTAATTTACCTTTTTCGAAATTTTTAATTTTCGAATTTCCCAATTTAGAATTTCCGATGAATTTATGAATTTCGAATTTCCGCTTTTCCAAAAATTTAGATATTCCGAGATTAGGACTTTGTAATTTGCTAAATTTTCAAATTAGATTTTTCGAAATTCTGGATTTTGGAATTTCAAATTTTCTAACTTCGAATTTCCTAAATTTACATTTCCAAATTACCCGGAATTCGAATTTTCGAATTTCCTAACTTCGAATTTCCGCTTTTCGATATTCCAAATTTCCGCTTTTGGAATTTCGATATTCTGAAAATTCGAAATCAGAAAATTCATAAATTGAAAAATTCAGAATTAACAAATTTGTTAAAAGGTTTGTAAAGGTTTGTTTTTTATTTTCTAAATAGGTTCCTTTAAGCTAGTGCATTGTTGGTTCACTTACCTTTTCCTTCGATTTCCCTTCTAAATGTTTTTCTTCCTTTGTCTGAATTTCTCACTTCCTGTTCCTCCTCAGTAAGCTGTTCTGGATGACTAACCCCCAGCCAGAACGGCTCGGATGATGGGGGCAAGCTTACTGAGGAGAAACAGGAAGTGAGAAATTCAGGCAAACAAAAAAAAAAACATTTAGAAGGGAAATGCACTGGCTTAAAGGAACCTATTTAGAAAATAAAAAACAAACCTTTACAACCCTTTTAAAAAACAAATTGCACATGTCTAAAGATTAGGTTCCCTTCAGACTGTTTATGTATCTGTTAGCAGCTTTGCCTATCTAGAAGCTGAACTCCAGGTTACCTGTTCACCATGGCAGACAGTCTCACTTCAGAATGATTTTTCTACACAGCAACAAAGTTTAGCAAAAACATTTTTTGGAAAAAAAAGTTTAAAAAAATTGGGCCTTTTTTTGGGGTGGGAATTATAAAAAATATCATGCTACAGCTGTTGCATAGGTCCCAATAAATGGACTAGGGTTGGAGAGTCACACACCTGCCTAGTATGCCTCTGCATTATCATGTATCATACTTCTCTTGCATCTAGTTCAGCTCTTTTGCCTTAGTACAGTGTGGTGTTATCTTACCCCACAACCAACTGCCAGCAGAACATGAAGCACCATTATCGCCACTAGAGTGGAGATGGCAACTTTTCTGTTATCTTCCCGTACAGCGGGCCAAAATGTGAGCATGAGCACAGCTCCAGACAAAGACATGGCTAAAGACATGAGGACCCAGCGTAGGATTTCTGAGTGAATGATCCACAGGACCTGTAAAGAGAAAGCAATTCGAACATAGAATGACATGAAGTGGGAAACACGGAGCACAGGCTTTTATACATCACATCTTAATGAGATTGGGTAATATGGGTATATGAATACAGGCCCTAGCTAATTATTGGACAATTTCTGACTTTCTAGTTAGGCAACTGAAAATTCTAGAGATATTAGATAGATAGATAGATAGATAGATAGATAGATAGATAGATAGATAGATAGATAGATAGATAGATAGATCTATCTGGAAGGGGGACCCAATCTTTCTCTGTTGTAATTTCGCTTTTAAAGTGGAGTTCCACCAATACAAAAAAGTCTGCAGCTACAAAAAGTGTAGCTGCTGACTTTTATTAATCAGACACTTACCTGTCCCAGGTTCCAGCGATGCAGGCGGACGAAAGCCCCCCACTCATCTCCCCCTCCTCTCTGCAGTGAAGGCACCTACTGCAAATCCGCAAGCCGTTATTTGCCGGGCAATCATCTGGGACCTGTGACGTGTCCCAAGCCGTTATTGGCCAGGCAATCATCTGGGACCTGTGACGTGTCCCAGATGATTGCCGAGAGGCAAACTTCCTTCTGGTGCCATGGAGCCCCGGGAAGAAGTGGGAGCTGGAACCCTCTAAAAAGGGCCGTTGTTTGGCTAGGCTGGGAGGATTGATAGCAGCGCAGCCATTGGCTGGCGCTGCTGTCAATCACAGCGGATGACGCGGCGCGCCGGGGCCGAGTGATACAGTAGACGGCTATGGCCGCTGCTGTATCATGGGTGCGCGCTCGCAAAAGCTTTCCACCATGCGAGCTTGCTCGCATGAAGGTAGAAAGTTTTTGCCAGGAGGAGCCGAGACAGCCGCCGAGGGACTCCAGAAGACACGGATCCGGGTCACTTTGTGCAAAACAAGTTTGAGGAAATTTCCTGCATGGTATAGTACTGCATTACCTCTATCCAAAATGGCAAAAAGGCCCAAATACATTTCTACTTTTTTACTATACATTTCTTAACCACTTCAATATAGGGCACTGAAGTGCCTTATCGTAATGAAGTGACTTATCGTAAAAAATGGCCTGGTCAGGAGGGGGGAATCTTCCGGAGCTGAAAAGGTTAAATCAAAAACAGAAAGGCTCTATATAATATACTAATGGAATATTTGGGCTCAGAATATTTCCTTATGTTTATGGTTAACAAATATGTCCTTCTTTATGTAAACAGGAATGCACTGCGCTCTGGCAGAGCCTGGCGCTGTCTGTTTGTGCTGGCAGACAGGAACATACCATATCGTGTGCTCTTCCTTCTCTATGGCAAAAGGTTACTGCATATTTTAGGTGTACTGTGTCTAAATGAAGCACCTTGTTTCTATAATTAATGCTTATAAGAACAAGAACTAGTTAACATGTTCACGAATGGCTATCAGATGGACTTACAGAAGTGGGGATGTAAATGAAGAGCGAGTATCCATAAACACACACTATTTCCAAGAAAGAGTAGGACACCATACTCATTACTTTGCTGTGTCTCCACGATAGGAAGCCCCAGAGAGCCAAAGGCACCAACCAGGCATATGCATAAATGGCAGTGGCAGCAATGGAAACTGCAAAAAAACAAAAACACACAAAATGGTGAATGAATATGGACAGAGGAAAAATTATTATGGGTCAATTTGCCACTGGAGTCATGAAGAGCAAAGTTAGCTGTAATCTTTTTTTTGTTTGTTTCATAAAAACAGTTGTGATCTATGTGGAACAGACACTAGCAATGTGTATCAGTTCTTAGTGAGCTTAGCCTTAACCCAGCTGCATACCCTGGGCATTCTAGGTATGCTCATTAAAAGGTGTATCTAGCCGTCTCTCTCCCCACTTCCTTTTGCCTCTGTGCCAGTGGAAACTGCAGGGTCCCAGTCTTTGTCTTAGTTATTGCAAGCAGAACCACAAAGTTCTTTAATCCAATAAAACTCTCAAACTGAAGACATAAGAGATGTTGGTTGACCTGTCCAACCAATACTTTGTAAGACAAATATAAACAGGAGGGTCCCAACTCCCGGGAGTGATTGCATTAGAATGTGACATCTATATAGCATGGAGATTTTGGGCCAGATTCACATAGGTTAGCGGATCTTTAGATCTTTAGTGCAAAAAATAAAAACCACAGAGGTGATCAAATACCACCAAAAGAAAGCTCTATTTGTGGGGAAAAAAGGATGTCAATTTTGTTTGGGAGCCACGTCGCACGACCCCGCAATTGTCAGTTAAAACGGTGCAGTGCCAAATTGCAAAAAGTGGAATTGTCATTTGGCAGCCAAATGGTCCGGGGCTGAAGTGGTTAACAGGCCTTACGCAAAATATGTCTTCTAAAGGGCATCTATTACAATGGTGCAGTAAAAACAAAAAATGTTATACCCCCTGTTTCTAAATTACCATGTTTCCACACTATGTACTGCTTAGAACTGCTTGGGAACAATCGTGAATTCCAGACTGGACTATGCTAACGCCCTGTACCTCGGACTCCCAAAGTACCAAATCTCCCGTCTGCAAGTCGTTCAGAATACGGCCGCCAGACTGGTGACTGGGAAAAAAAATGGGAATCAATCTCACCTTCGTTGAGAACCCTTCACTGGCTGCCAGTAAAAGACAGAATTGCATTTAAAGCACTCTGCCTGACACATAAGTGCATCCATGGGAAGGCTCCGCAATATCTTTGCGACAAGATAGAACCTCACAATTCGAATCGCGTTCTGTGATCCACCGACCAAAATCTGGTCAGGGTACCAAAAACCAAATACAAGTCCAAAGGAGAAAGAAGGTTTGCTTTTCAGGGTCCTAGACTATGGAACGCTTTACCAACCAGCATTCGGTTGGAGGAAAACCACCTGACTTTCAGAAGACAGATCAAAACTCTGCTCTTTTGATGTCATGAGACACGAACAACTAGCGCCCAGAAGCGATTCAGTTCGCATGCGCCGCGCTTTATACGTTTTTCATTCATTCATTAGAATATTTTGGTCTAGCTGAGCTGAGAATGGCAGTAGCTTCCCAGGGAGTCTTAGCAGATGGATCATTTGCAAGTGCCCAAAAACTGAGTGTAACAAGCAGCACCCTCTCGCCTACATAATCTGTAGAATCTTCCCAATGACACACTCCTCCTTAACCAGAGCATAGCAGACTTTATGCTGGGACACCCACTCCCAACTCACTACTGTTCTCGGAGATGTACTAAAGTTGGCTTACTATTCTGTAAGCTGGCAGTGGCACATCAAAAGCTGGCAGCAGAAATAGCAACCCATGTTTTGGGAGTAGCATTTCACTCTGCAGGAGGAAAGGAATCCTCAAATGATCCTGCCACTGCCTGCAAAAGAAGGAGAATACCTAACTTTCTTTTTTCTGCATATTATATGTAACTTCTACTATCCTGAAGAAACCTATGAATGGCATATTAATACATTTATGTTTTTGGGTGTAACATGACAAAATGTGGAAAATTTCAAGGGGTGTAAATACTTTTTCAAGGTACTGTATATAACTACTGCTAACTTGAGGGAAACCTACAAATGTCCAAGTTAGTCAAAGCTTGTTTTGCAAGCAGAACCCTTTGCTCCTCGGATCTACTGTATGTCAACTTCCAATAGGGAATGTCAGTTTATTCACAGGTAAAGAGAAAAATATGACATCATAAATCACTAACCTTTTCTAAATTCAGGCACATAATGGTATTGTGGCTCTCCCTTGTGCAGCAGGAAGTTGGAAAGATTCCCACTTATGGTGATGGTGAAAATCAGGGTGGCGCATATCCAGATAGGACCTTTTAAAAGGAAATAAATGTTACTCTACATTTTTACATGTAATACACAGTAAATGAAAGCAAGGCCAATAAGTTGATGGAACAGCTAGTGTAAAAAATTACATTAAAATAGAATGGTTTATAACAAAAAAATAAATAAAAAATGTAAAAGGGATCTATCAAATCAAGCTCTTCAAAAGCGTGGATAATAAAAAAGTCTCTGACCATACAAAGTAATAATACCACCTAATAGCCCCCAGCAAAGTATACCCAGCTGAGCTGTGCCTCTGTAATGGAGTGGGGCTTGTGGGGATGTAGGTGGCCTCCCACATTACAGTGCTCGGGATCATGGATCGGTGTGCCCCTTAAAAGGGTTGTAAAGGTAAAAAATGCTTTTCCTAAATAGCTTCCTTCACCTTAGTGCAGTCCTCCTTCACTTACCTCATCCTTCCATTTTGCTTTTAAATGTCCTTATTTCTTCTGAGAAATCCTCACTTCCTGTTCTTCTGTCTGTAACTCCACACAGTAATGCAAGGCTTTCTCCCTGGTGTGAAGTGTCGTGCTCGCCCCCTCCCTTGGACTACAGGAGAGTCAGGACGCTCTCTACGTTGCAGATAGAGAAAGGAGCTGTGTGTTAGTGGGTGTCCTGACTCTCCTGTAGTCCAAGTGAGGGGGCGAGCACAAAACTCCACACCAGGGAGAAAGCCTCGCATTACTGTGTGGAGTTACAGATAGAAGAACAGGAAGTGAGGAAAGTGAAGAAATAAGGACATTTAAAAGCAAAATGGAAGGATGAGGTAAGTGAAGGAGCACTGCACTAAGGTAAAGGAAGCTATTTAGGAAAAATATTTTTTATCTTTACAACCCCTTTTACCCTGAAAGGAGGGGGGGGGGGGTGACACTTTCTCTTTAGTCCACTCCTACTTTGGGAAGTTTTAGGCACAGAGGGCTACAATAGTGAAATCAAAAAACTCACCATAAAGATCTGGATTGCTTCTGACATATAATCTTACAAAATTTCTTCCTGGTATTGGTAAGACAGAACCTTTTATCCTATCCAGAACCTGTGGCATTGTGAAAGCAAAACATTCAGTTTTTGTTTAAGGCAACAAATGGAATTTTCTGTCTTTTTAGTTATACGGAGATCAGCTCAATGTAAATAATGTTATCAATGTCTTTTCATTTTTCTATTCCTTTTTTTTGTGTGTTCAGTTTGCAATTATGTACAGGGCCGCCATCAGGAATTATGGGGCCCCTTACACAGCTTCAGGCATGGGCCCCCGTGGAGCAGAGAACCGGGAGGGGGGGGGGGGTGCTGCCGCCTGAAATTGAGAAGCGGGGTGGGGCTGCTGCGAATTGAGAAAATTCAGAAGGGGGGGCCCTTTAAAAGAAACAAAGAAAAAAAATTATATATATATATATATATATATATATATATATATATATATATATATATATATATATATATATATATATATATAAAAAAAAGGGGGGGTAGCCATTTTTTGCTGTGAAAATGACAATGGTCCCAAAAATGTGTCAAAATTGTCCGATGTGTCCGCCATAATGCCGCAGTCACGAAAGAAAAAAAGCTGATCGCCGCCATTAGTAGTAAAAAAATAAATTATTAATAAAATAGAAATGCAATAAAACTATCCTCTATTTTGTAAACGCTATAAATTTTGCGCAAACCAATCGATGAATGCTTATTGCAATTTCTTTTACCAAAAATATGTACAAGAATACGTATCGGCCTAAACTGAGGAAAAAAATAGTTTTTTTATATCTTTTTTTGGGGGGTATTTATTATAGCAAAAAGTAAAAAATAGATTTTTTTTTTCAAAATTGTCGCTCTATTTTTGTTTATAGCGCAAAAAATAAAAACCGCAGAGGTGATCAAATACCACCAAAAGAAAGCTCTATTTGTGTGAAAAAAGGACGCCAATTTTGTTTGGGAGCCACATCGCACAATTGTCAGTTAAAGCAACGCAGTGCCGAATTGCAAAAACTGGCCAGGTCCTTTACCTGCGTAATGGTCCGGGTCTTAAGTGGTTAAGCAAATTAACCTTGACCACCGCTGCTCATTAGAGGGGACTGAAGGGTCCGCCTGAAAAACTGACAGGAGGACCCGATTGGTCTGCACATGTGAAAGGGCTCTTTATTTCTCTACTCACTCTGCTCTCTCATCCACACATGTACTGCAGATGCAGCAAAGCTTGAATAACTAGCAGCCATTCCAGTCTCAAAGTTTACAAGGGAATATAAGAGGCAATATCAAGTCAAATTTAGTTTTACACTAGCTGCATTTTTTAAAGAATGCATAACTACATTCATTGGTGTTATTTTAGATCTGCCTGATACACATTGCAATCACAACAAAATATGTGCTCACTGAAACTATACTATATTTTGCCTTATATATACCAATATGGGTACAGTACTCTATTTTATAGACCATTTACATTACATACTATGGGCATTTCTCTTACCTGGTAAGTATCAACATCAAAGAAAGTCTGGTAATACTCAAACGTCCAGAAGGGGGCAGCTTTCTTCTCTCCAGCAAGCAGCTGAAAAGTAAAAAGATATTTGCTATACAAACCAGACATAGGCCTTTCCTCAAAAAATATCCACCAGACCGATATTTATCCTTGACGTATGGTATGTATTTTAGGGGGGAACCCTACATGCAAAAAAAAATGAAAAATACAAGGGGGTGCATAGGGTCCCCCCCAAAAAAACAAAACATATTATACCCTTGGCTCAGCGGTTGTAGGAGTCTGCTGGCGGGGGGGGTGAACTTATCAGAATCTGGAAGCCTTCTTTAACAATAAGGGAGCTCCAAGATACAGTCTCCCCGGGTGATGAATAAGAACCCCTTATATTGTTCAACAATCATTCAAACCTCAATTATAATGAATGACACTTGTCAAATGAACCAGCTAATGTCAAATTATAGCTTCCAGGCCCTGCTGCTAAAAGGTAAATAGAGGGATGTGCTTCTCAAGGGATGTAATTGAGCAAATATGACCACAGCCATATTTGGTTAATGTCATTGGCCCGGATTCAGGTAGATTTTCCCCTTAATTTGCGGAGGCGCAGGGCAGCGTTTTTGCCCTGCGCCCCCGCAAATTTGCTGCGCTACCCGCGATTCACGGAGCAGTAGCTCCGTAAATTGCGTGTGCGCTGTGTAAACTTGCCCTGCGTAAGGGCGCCTAATGTAAATGATCCCGTAGGGGGCGGGAATCATTTAAATTAGGCGCGCTCCCACGCCGAGCGTAGAGCGCATGCTCCGTCTGGAAACTTTCCCGACGTGCATTGCGGCAAATGACGTCGCAAGGACGTCATTTGCTTCAAAGTGAACGTGAATGGTGTCCAGCGCCATTCACGAATCACTTACGCAAATTACGTAAAATTCGAACGTCGCAACGCGGGAACGACGGGTATACTTTAGCATTGGCTGCCCCTGCTATTAGAAGGGGCAGCCTTACGCTAAACACGCCGTACGGAAACGCTGTAAATTGCGTACGCAGGGTTCGCGCAACATTGTGAATCGGTGTTAGTATGCAATTTGCATACTATACACTGAGCACAATGGGAGCGCCCCCTAGCGGTCATCGCTAGAATGCAGCCTAAGATATGCGTGGCATAAGAGCCTTATGCCACGCAGATTTTAGGCTGCAGTCGGCGTTACGATGTTCCTGAATCAGGAGCATTCGTAACGCCGGGGCAAGTAAGCAATTGCGCTGTGTAACCTATGGTTACACAGGCGCAATTGCTACTTGAATCCGGGCCATTGACTGAATATGGCTATATTGTGTCAGTGATGTGACCCTAAATCCGCCCCTTTATTTACATGGCCAGTGATTCCTAGCAAAAAAAAATAAAAAAATATATAGGGCTGGGTGATGTCACTGGTTGCTAAGGATGTGTTGGGTGCCAGCACCCACTGCTTCCTTAGCAACAATTAGCAGCAAGAAAGCTGTCATATACAGTAGTGGTAAAAATACTGTTACTATACATGACATTCGGCTCCTGCTAAACAAGTCAAAAATAAATTGGATGAATACAAACAGCCAAAGTTCAGTCCAAATACTTTGAACTCTTCCCCAATATCCCCAAAAAAAATTTAAAGTGAAGTTTCTCATCAGCCTCTACAAAAAAAATATATGCCTTCTGGTTTTAAAGCTACAACTACTGATATATATGATCTTGGAGCTACAGTAAAAAGACATTCAGTATTCTATTTCTCACAGCTAAAATAATGGCTGTTTGGAAACTCAGAGGGCCAGATTCATGAAAATTTGCGGCGGCGTAACGTATCCCGTTTACGTTACGCCGCCGCAAGTTTCCAGCGTAAGTGCTTGATTCACAAAGCACTTGTGTGTAAACTTTCGGCGGCGTAGCGTAAAGCCGTCCGGCGCAAACCCGCCTAATTCAAATGGGGCGTGTACCATTTAAATTAGGCGCGTTCCCACGCCGAACATTTTGCGCATGCTCAGTTTGGAAATTTCCCACCGTGCTTTGCGCAAAATTACGGCGCCCCGACGTGTTTTTTTTGAACGGCGACGTGCGTAACGTACTTTCGTATTCCTGGACGTCTTACGCAAAAAAAAAATAATAATTTGAAATTCGATGCGGGAACGACGGCCATACTTTAACATGGCTGGTCTAAATCTAAGCCATGAAATAGCAGGCTTAAGTTTGCGACGGGAAAACCCGACTAGCGACGACGTAAGAGAATGCGACGAACGCACGTACCTTCGTGGATCGCCGTAAACAGCTAATTTGCATACCCGACGCTGGAAAACGACGCAAACTCCACCCAGCGGCCGCCGGAGAATTACACCTACGATCCAAAGGCGTACGAAGCCGTACACCTGTCGGATCTATGCCAAAAGCCGTCGTATCTTGGTTAGAGGATTCCAAATCAAGATACAACGCGGCAAATTTGAAAATACGCCGGCGTTTCAGTAGATACGCCGGCGTATTTCTGCTGTGAATCTGGCCCAGAGTACTTAAAGCTGATCTCTATGGAGTGAAATAATACCCCTTTCTATAATACCCAAAGATTAACGTTAAAAAGTTAAAGAAAACTTGTCATGACAGAAATATTGGAGGCTGCCACCGCTGACCTTTACTTCTGAAAATGCTAATTTCTAGGTTGTCATTTTAATGCTACATTTATTAGTGCAGTTAGCTTGATAAACAAGGCCCAATGTAATCCCCATGACTTTTCCTGTATTTCACCTCTGTTTTATCAGAATCTTCATTTCCCAGCAAGTCATCCTCCTCTTCTCTGGATTGCAATCCTTTCTTCTTCCCACTGCTGTCTTCAGGATCTCCGATATTTATAGTAGTGGCATCAGGGTTGGCAGCTAATAAATTGGCTGCATCATCAAACTCTGTCAAGCAGTACAAAAGAAAAAGATCTTTGCAAACCTCATAGCCAATGACATAAATAAAACAGTTACATAAGCAGTTGCAGAGAACATGTTATGTAACGAAAACATGGGCGCCATTGCTGACCAACTTCCGAAAGGGCCAATAGCCTGGCAGTCTTTGTCTTCAATGTCTTCTGAATCAGTACACATATATCAAATGAAACGATAATTCCAGGTATGCATATTTGTTGCAAAACAGTGACCTATAAAGTCACTGGATACATAGAACAGTGAGGCAATTATCTTAAAGCGGGGGTTCACCCTAAAAAAAAAAAAATGTTTTTTGTCTATCATGCCATGCAGCATACTAGCGTCAGCTACAGTATGCATTTATTTTATTTTTTTCCGCTGTACTCACTGTGTAATCCGTTTCAGACTCCCTCGGGGAGTAGGTGTTCCTATCAAGAGGGGAACGTGATTGACGGCCAGCTATGGCGCGTCACGCTTCCCGAAAATAGCCGAAATACGACTTGGCTCTTCACGGCGCCTGCGCAGTCAGCTCCTAGTCTGTGCGCAGGCGCCGTATAGCGCCGTGAAGAGCCGAGACCTACGCCGGCTATTTTCGGGAAGCGTGACGCGCCATAGCCGGCCGTCAATCATGTTCCCCTCTTGATAGGAACGCCTATTCCCCGCGGGTGTCTAAAACGAAACTATTGGATAACACAGTGAGTACAGAGCAAAAAAAATAAAATAAAGGCATACTGTAGCTGACGCTAGTATGCTGCATGGCATAGTAGAAAGTCGTTTTTTAGGGTGAACCTCCGCTTTGATTACAAGGTCAATAATAGGAACCACTATATTTCTATTTTGCCATACTTCTGTGGTGCACTTTTGTCAACAGGGCAAACTGCTGATCTGTCAGGGAGCAAAAGGAGAGATCTTTGTGTTTCAGCCAAGCTAAAACACAATTGGCCAGATTCACGTACGGCGGCTTAAAGTATGTAATTTACGTTACGCCGCCGCAAGTTAGAGAGGCAAGTGCTGTATTCACAAACTTGGCGTCCCAAGTTACGGCGGCGTATCGTAAATGTGCCGGCATAAGCGCGCCTAATTCAAATTAGGAAGAGGTGGGCGTGTTTTATGTTAATAAGGCATGACCCCATGTAATTGACGTTTTGAACGTACAGCGCATGCGCCGTCCGTGGACGTAACCCAGTGCGCATGCTCCAAATTACGCTGCAAAGACTCATTGGTTTCGACGTGAACGTAAATTACGGCCAGCCCCATTCACGGACGACTTACGCAAACGACGTAAAAATTTAAAAATTTGACGCGGTTCCGACGTCCATACTTAACATTGGCTGCGCCATCTTTTTGGTGGTTTATCTTTACGCCTGAAAACGCCTTACGTAAACGGCGTATCTTTACTGCGACGGGCGAGTGTACGTTCGTGAATAGGCGTATCTCGCTGATTTACATATTCTAGGCGTAAATCAGCGTACACGCCCCTAGCGGCCGGCGGAACTAGACAGCTAAGATACGACGGCGTAGGAAGACTTACGCCGCTCGTATCTTAGCAACATTTAAGCGTATCTCAGTTTGAGCATACGCTTAAATGTAGGCTGGTGCGGATCCAGAGTTACGACGGCGTATCTACTGATACGCCGGCGTAACTATACCTGAATCTGGCTAAATCTCTCTTTTCCTCCAGTGCATCTGTCCCCCATAGAGTTAGAAATCACCTCCCAGGCACATACTTACCCCCTTGATTGCCCCTGGTGTTAACCCCTTCAATGCCAGTTTCATATACAGTGACAGTACATTTTTTTTTAGCACTGATCACTGTATTGGTGTCACTGGTCCCCAAAAAGTGTCAGAGTCCCGAAAAAAAAAAAAACGCTGATCACCGCCGTTGCCAGTAAAAACAATAATAAAATAAAAATGTCCCTAAATCTATCCCATAGTTTTTTGACGCTATAACTTTTGCAAAAATCAATCAATATACGCTTAATGGGTTTTTATTGTACCAAAAATATGTAGCAGAATACATATTGGCCTAAATTGGATGAAGAAATTCGATTTTTTTTTTTATTGGGAATGTTTTATAGCAGAAAGTAAAAAATATTGTTTATAGATTATTCAAAATTGTCGGTCTTTTTTTGTTTACAGCACAAAAAAAACTGCAGAGGTGATCAAATACCATCAAAAGAAAGTTCTATTTGTGAGGGGAAAAAAAGAAGGACATCAATTTTATTTGGGTTCAACGTCACAAAACTGCAGAGGTGATCAAATACCACCAAACGAAAGCTCTATTTATGAAAAAAAAAAAAAAAAAGAAGGACATCATTCTTATTTGGGTACAACTTTGCATGACCGTGCAATTTTCAGTTAAAGTAACGTAGTTCTGTATCGCAAAAGATGGCCTGGTCAGGAAGTGGGTAAAACCTTCCAGAGCTGAAGTGGTTAAAGTATATGCAGTAAAAATAGGATTTTTATAACAGCTTACCTGTAAAATCCTTTTCTTGGAGTACATCACGGGACACAGAGTCTTAATCATTACTATCTGGGTTATATTCCACCATCAGGTGCTGGACACTGGTGTAATCAATTAGAACAGGAAGTTCCCTCCCTATATAACCCCTCCCATACTGGGAGCACCTCAGTTTTTGTCCCAAGCAATAAGTGTCCCAATATCCCCAAACAAGAGGGGTGGGGACTCTGTGTCCCGTGATGTACTCCAAGAAAAGGATTTTACAGGTAAGCTGTTATAAAAATCCTATTTTCTTTATCGTACATCACGGGACACAGAGTCTTAATCATTACTATCTGGGATGTCCTAAAGCAATGCTTACTGAGGGGAGGGAGACACCAACAATGCAGACTGCCATCAGACACAAGGAATTCTAATGCTGCCTGCCGCATATTGTGCCAACAAAAAAAGGCTGCATCCTCCTGCCGTCTTATGTTCACTTGATAGGATTTAGTGAACGTAAGCACAAACGACCAAGTTGCAGGTCTGGCAAATCTGAGTCATAAAGGCTTGGTAATGCACCCTGCATGAAGTGCTTACTATCCTGGAAGGGTGTACCCCAAAAAGAAACAGGGGGAAGCCCTCTCTATAAACCACAAGCCTGAATAATAACCTGATGAATCAACATTTGACAATAGTTGATTTAGACGCTGCCTGCCCCTTGCTGGGGCCTCCTGGTAGCGCACCAACATCAGTCTTCCGTATCCGAGCAGCCGCTTCGGATAGGTCTTGACCTCTCTTACTATAACGAGAGAGCGCATAGCCATTTTAATAGCCGATCTGAACACTGCCCGCCCCATCTAGGGGCTTTCTGGCAACAAAACGTTAGGTTTCTATATCTGAAGCCTTCAGATAGATCTTTAGCTGCTCTTATCTTTATTAAGAGAAAGCAATAACCTCTCCTTCCGCGGATCAAGGTCCTGAAAAAAAGGAAAAGGAAGGCAAGAATATCTTAATTCAAGTGAACACTGGATCCTTCTAGCCAATAAGGTTGGGTGAGTATTTAACATCACCCTTCTTGTACAAATAATTAAGTATGGCTCTATACAAAGAAAGTTGCCAATACTCTCTTGCGGAGGCAGCCGCAACCAAGAACACCAATTCCCTCTTTAGAAGGATAAAGGGAAATATCTATGGTGCATCAGCCCAAGGTGCTGACTCTGTAAGCCAGCATACTGGATCCAATCCTCCGAGCACAAGGCCGCCTTAACTGGCGGACTTATACCTGTCACCCCTTGTATAACGGCCCAGATCAAGAGTGTGCCGAGATCGGACCCTTGATGGAACTTAAGGCCAGCTCCATCTCTTTTCCAATGTAGAAAGGTAAGAATTTTACCTATGACCTACTACCAAGGATTCCACCCCTTGGTTTCACACCAGGAATATGGGTCTTCCATATCCTAGGATATCAGGTCCTGGAGGCCAGCTGTCCTGTATGAATCAAGGTAACTGCCGCTGATTCTGTACGCCCCGATCCTCAAGAATGCAGGCTATAACAGCCAGACCATTAATACCCATGTATGCAAGACAGGATGTAACCCTGCAAAGCAGGCCTGGACAAGCTGTAAGAGACCCTGGGTCCTCTACGATCAGTTCTGCTGTCCCTGCGCAGTAAGGTTGTATGGGCTATGCTGGAGCAATTAAGCCAGCTTCCGTTCTCTTCTGATGTAGCATGGAAGCCACGAAGTTTGCGGCCCTGGGGGGAGATAACTCATAAACCAGCGACAACTGGGCCCCCAGGGTCACTAAAAAATCTGTCCCGCATGCGGGTGGATCCTTTGGCCTTGACACAAAGTTGTTCCACCTCTTGTTGAACCTGGACGTCAACACCCTTTATGTGCAGGGTAACGTTTCTGTGACATTTGGTCAGAAAAAAATCGGGGTGTAGAGGCCAATCTCCCGGACCCGATTGTTGATGGCTCCAGCGAATCGCCTGCCAATCTAGCATTCCATGAAATGACAATTGACAATATGCAAGGCACAAGCTCTTCTCTGGTAACCAAAGTAAACCACTAGAGAGGCATAGTCATATTGTATTCAGACAGAGCAACCCTGTAACCTAAACGTTCAGGTCCTTAAGCCGGATGCTCCATCCGTAGCTCTAGAAAGCTAGCAGATAAGGCTCCCTAGGAGCTTGACCACCTTCCCTGTGCCGTGGTCTCTTCCAGGCCTGGATTCTATCCCTAGAGGCCAGTCCTCGCAACCTGCTCCCAGGTAACGGGTATGAAGGATATTCCCTTCTGCCAATCATTCAGTTAAGAACCCTAAACTGAAATTCCAGCATATCCCTGGGACAAGACTCCTAGGATAATGCTAAGTTAGGATCCACTCGTTCCAGGCCGACAGAGCAAAGTTTATATCAGCCTTGAATAAAACTGAGCATAGGGAACTGTGTTTGAATAAAGACAGCATATTCCCTCTAGACTGGGATCCCAACCCAGGAGTTCCAGATAATTAATCATGCTGGACTCCCCTAGGCCCAACCATGCTGCTGACTGATCTGTCAGCACGAGTTTGCCTCGGAAAGACATTACTGCTAAACTGTGGGCCTTTAGCCCTGCTAGAGGCGGGCCCTAGCAGCCTTGTAAATAAACACACCTGCAAATAGCTCCCCCTATGTGCATGTGGCAACCTTTAAAGCCATATGCCTCTATGGAAGCGTGTGTTCATAGAAGCTTGAGTTCATAAGAATATGTTTTCCGCAAATACACAAAAAAGGGGGCGTGCTGTATACACGCATGCATATAGCATGTGAGCTATGAACAAGCATCCTGCAAGCAAGTATGCGCCTATGTAAGGCCAAGGAATCCTGTATAATTAAGGAAACCTAATTATAATGCCTCCTAAGTCAAACTCTAGGCAACATGCATTCTTATGCGATTCAGCAAATTTTCATGCGATCCAACATCTATGCATCTTAAGCACTCCTGTGCGGACAAGTACCCTTGTGGGACCAAGGATTCTTGTATGATCGAGCACCACTGTGCGATCCAGCAATTTTATGCAATTAAGCCTTTTAATGCGATTTTTGGCATTTTTGCGGACACAACCTCTCTGTGTGACCAAATATGCCTGAGTAATCCAGGACTCGGGTGATCAGATAACCATGTGTGAACCCGCATCTTTATGCACTCCAGCATCTTTATGCGATTTCAGACCTTTTTGTGGAAAAAAGCCTCTCTGTGTGACCAAATATCCTTGGGTAATCAAGGATTGTGGTTTGTCAGGTAAACCTGTGCGATTCCGCATTTCTATGCACTCCAGCATCTTTATGCGATTTCAGGCACACCTGTATAAAACAAGCCTCTCCGTACGACCAAATATCCTTGGATAATCAAGGACTCGGGTTATCAGATAACCATGTGTGATGTCGCATCCTTAAGCCTTTAAGCATTTCCATGCGATTTTAGACATGCCTATGGAAACAAGTCTCTCTGTGTGACCTAAATACCCTTGGGTAATCAAGGACCTGGCTTAACAGGTAACCATGTGTGATCCCGCATCTTTATGCACTTAAGCATTTTCATGCGATTTTAGGCATTCCTGTGGAAACAAGCCTCTCTGTTTGACCTAAATAACTTTGGGTAATCAAGGACCTGGTTTATCAGGTAACCATGTGTGCTCCCGCATCTTTATGCACTTAAGCATCTTTATGCGATTTTAGGCATTCCTGTGGAAACAAGCCTCTCTGTGTGACCTAAATAACCTTGGGTAATCAAGGACCTGGGTTATCAAGTAACCATGTGAGATCCCGCATCTTTATGCACTTAAGCATTTTTATGCGATTTTAGGCACTTTGCTGTGATTAAACACTCTTATGTGAACATATAAAATCATACGAACAAAATAACATGTCTCTTTTATGTGATCAACAATAAAACATGCTTTGTTACCGGTTTTTACCCCACATGCATTTTGAACATTCCAAACTCATGCTCTGCAGATGTGCGTCTCCGCAAACCTGCAACGTTAGCCATGTGCACAGCAGCAAATGTGCACCCCCCCTGTTGTGCATTCGGTTAGCCTGAAGCCAACACCAGGATGAGGACTTTAAAGAGACAGAGGCTCTGACCATCTAGGCCAGTGATGGCGAACCCCGGCACCCCAGATGCCCCGGAACCACACCTCCCACGATGCCCACGCACTCTGCAGTGCAGTTGAGCATCATGGGAAATGCAGCCCCAAAACATCCGGGGCGCCAAGGCCCGCCACCACCGATCCAGGCTAAGTGAAGTTATATGCAGCTTGGATCTCTGAAAAGACTGCAGCTGCAACCAGAGCTTTTGGGGCTTCTGATAGTTTTCTCCTCATTAACACCTGTTATCTGTTCTCTGACAGTGAACCTTCATCCTCAGGTCTTTCAATCCCTTGTTTGAGGATTTAGAGCAGGGAAAGGGACACACCCTGTTTTCTGCTTGTGAGGCTGCTGTGAATATAGCAGTTAACCTCTTATAGACCTATACATGCAATGCAACAAAACATATGCAGAGTGCTGCAATGTTGGGGGAGGCTCACGCCTGACAGGGCTGATAGCTAATTACGTGAGCTATCTTAAGTCTCTACAGGGGAGGATAGTATCATGCAAGCATGATAAAAAGGGGCCACCAGATTTAGGTGGTGATACCCCTTCCTACCCCTGAACCCTCTTTTACGGGGAGACAAAAGAGTCCTAAGCAAAAGCAGAGGAACTTTAACCCTGGTGCATCAACAGCTGAACTTAGTCTAGCAAATTATGCTTGCTAACACAGCTAGATGCCGAGTAGGTGTCTTAAATGAATCTGTATCCAATTTCCACAAGGTGCTTACGTGCTCAAGCTACCGTGTCCCCCTGGCTTCTCTGACGTCTGGGCCTTTTGAAGGGGCCGCCCTGCGTCTGCACCATGAGCCGGCACACGTGCGCCAGCGGCAACCACATCGTCCCCCCGCCTTCAAAGCGCGCCCCTCTCACGCACGCGCGCGTAGGGGAATGGTGGAGGCGGGGGGAGAGGGAGATCCCCCAAGGAGCCGTAGAGACTACGAGGGACCCCCCCCATCGTGGCAGAGCCTGAAGCGGAGGTAGTAAGCCGCACCCTAGATCAGCTAACCTTGAGCTTCCGTTTCTGGAAAGCATGGCAAGCGAAACACCCGGAATGTCCTCTTAGGGCCCTTCGTGGAAAACAGATAAGACATACTCATGTAGGGGTACCAACCTCCTGAATGGGAGATCTATGGGTATTACAGCCATCCTGTCTCAACAGACATAGTGGTTTCTTTGCCAAGGCACACATGCATTATAGGCAAGACCCAATAGCCCCTTCAGCGGAGGACTAGGACCCACTAGGGGAGGTATATGGGTGCCAGAGCCATCCTGTCTCAAAAGACTTTGTGGTTAAGTTGCCCATGCATAGAAGCATAAAATAGGCGAGACCCATAATCCCCAATGGAGAACCCACTGTCGGACCAAGTCCCGTAGGTACCTCCGCTTACCTTTCCACGCTGCAGGGTATTGCAAAGCAAGAGGCCCAGCCTTCACCCCTCAACGCGGGCTTCGTCTCAGACCTTCAGGGACTGGGGTCCATAGCAGGTCACCTCTCCCCTGGACCTATATAGCACCCTGGCAACAGAAAAAATATTTGGTCTTTGACATCGACCAATGTACTGGAACCCAGGGTCCAGCTCTCAGAGAGAAGCATTATAGGCAAAACCTCGTTCTTCGTACCGAGGCCCGGGTACCGTCCACTTTGGCTATGAAGCACCTTGGACGGATCCGGATTTTATGGAGGCTTTTTACATCCAGCATGGATCCCTCCAGTGGAGCTCCTCAGAGCACATGTTAATTCGTGACCAACACCTTAGACACTGGTGAAAAAACTGAGGTGCTCCCAGTATGGGAGGGGTTATATAGGGAGGGAACTTCCTGTTCTAATTGATTACACCAGTGTCCAGCACCTGATGGTGGAATATAACCCAGATAGTAATGATTAAGACTCTGTGTCCCGTGATGTACGATAAAGAAATAATCATAGCACCACTGTAGGATGTGTTTAAACGGATTTCGCTACAAAAAAATAAAAAGTTTTATTTGGTTTATAAAAACTGCTACTACTTTTCACCATTACAGCAAAATAGCTTTAAAAAAAAAAAAAAAAAAAAAAAAGGGTCAAGCTATAGATATATAGACCCATATAGATTTGTGCAAGTCTGGCACAGCTCATTCATGCTAGCGGTTGAGGGGTCGACAAAATCCCATGTTGAGTACCGTATATACTCGAGTATAAGCCAAGTTTTTCAACACATTTTTTGGTGCTGAAAATGCCCCCCTCGGCTTATACTCGGGTCACCTTTTTGTGCCTGACCTTCCGGACTTTGGGGACCCGGTACAGGCCGGCCGTAGGTACCCTAGACTTCAGACTTGGCACGCATATAGCACTTCCTCTTCCTCTACAAGTGTGCCCAATTTGTTGGCCGGGGATCACAGATTTTTCAAAATCAGGCACCCCTTCCATAGACTCCCATGTTAAATGGAAATTTCTGCTGTAACTTTGGGGACCCGGTACCAGCCGGCCGTAGGTCCCCTGGACCCAAAACACACATGTAGCCCCAGTTCTCATCTACAAGTGTGCAAAGTCTAGTCATGGACACAGTGAGGCATCGGCACCGTGAGGCCTGCACATGGACACAGTGAGGCATGCACATGGACACAGTGAGGCAAAGTAAGGCACAGTGAGACAAAGTAAGGCACAGTGAGGCATGCAGATGCACACCCTAGGCTTATACTCGAGTCAGTAAGTTTTCCCAGTGTTTTCTGGTAAAATTAGGTGCCTCGGGTCGGCTTATACTCGAGTATATATGGTAATTGTTTTTACTGCCCCCTTTAACTACAGAGGCCGTGGCTTGGAGTGTACACATGCCACACCCATGCTGCTTTCCTTAATGGCCACTGCAGGAAATACACCCCCTGTCAAATTTAGCGAGTGTAGTGCCCGTTGTGATAAAGATAATCAAAACACTAAATGCAACAGACGGAAGATTGGTGTCTTTTCCCGCGTCACTTCCGGTTTTGAAGCAACGCGATTCTTGCCCTCGGCGATGCCCACCGACTCCTGGAAAATGATGACACACATCTACCAGGAGCAGTAGCGAGCAGAGGAGCCGAGGGAAGTGACGCGAGGCGCCGCAGTGAGGAAGGGGAAGATTAAAAGGCACCACATAGCAACAGGGATTAAAAAGTAAAGAAAAAAGAAATTCTCCAAATGTCATTTGTTAGATTATTTGCTGCACAGTAATGAAATGTTTTTTTTGTTTTCTTTTATGAGTGGAACTCCACAAAACTGATTTGAAGCTTAGGATTTACCTTGAAATGTAAGGTCATTGGTGCCTGCCATTCACCCAGTTTGGTGGTATCCAATTAATGCTGAAAAATACACAAAATATCATTTATTAAATCTTACCATCCACTATACATACAGATGATTTAAGAAGAAGTTGCAAATGAGAGACCTCAACCTGACCCACAACCCTACCCAAAAGCTGCAATACTCAATATTACAAAAGATTGCCAGGTACAGAGAACAGAGACTGTCCAGACTAATAAATCGCAAGTAAGTCAAGTAGAAGCCAACATAAATCTATGGATTTCCCCCATAAAGGAGGATATTAAGGAGGGATATGATCACCATGTAAAAATACATAAGCGGTCCATAAATTGAACATGGTGTTAAATTTTAAGTTGCAGGTCGTTAGAGGGGGAAAAAAAGATTTAACCTCCGCATATGGAAAGGCTTCTTCACATTAAGGCGTCTTTTACATGAGTGATCCAATCAAGTCCACCTGTCAGATGGGGTGGTCCTTGCATTTCTAAGGACCAGCGAGTGTAAACAGACCTCCAATACGGTCCGCTAAAAACAAATGTAAGAGGGTGCCTGCTCTCTGCGTAGGTGGATCAGATCAGAGATAGTAGGGTGTGAACAGACTTTACACCAGGGGTGACCAACCAGTGGCCCGGGGGCCACATGTGGCCCGCAGAGCCCTCTGATGTGGCTCACGACCTTCTGCTCTGGGATGGCAAGCCCAGATCGATCGTGGGTTGCCAAATGGCCATCCTAGAGCATCAGTGTTGTGAATGGAGCCAGCAGTAGAGGAAGCAAGCGGCTGCAGAGCAGAGCCGCATAAGCCGATGCTTCCTGTATAGCACCGGCCCCTGTCACAATCAGAGTGATACCAAATGCACTCTTCCTGGGACAGCAACAGCCGGTGATGCCTAAATAGAAAAATGTTATTAAAGGGAAGTTTGTTACTAAAATCACAGTGTATATATGGGCATACCTGTTCTGCAGAGGTTACTGGGCTGCTTTCATACTGATCTGCAGGGTTAGATGCACTGTGCCATAGGCTTCTGTTACTGCCTGCAGGTTTGGTGCACTTTCAGAAAGTGCACTACACCTGCAGGATATAATAGAGGTCTATGGCAAAGTGCAGCTAACCCTGCAGGAAAGCCGCAGGTGCACTGCGCTGCATCCACAGTGTGGGTAAACCACAGTGCATCATTGTGAAAGCAGCCTTAGGCCCCTTTCACACAATTGGTCTGACCCAATCTGACTCTCCATTCACCTCCATGGAGCAGCAGATGTAAACGGACTTGTGTTCATTTACACCCGCCTACCTCCAAGTCAATTGTGGCCCACGACCGGTTACCAAGTCACTTAAGTGGCCCTCCCTCTTTAAAAGGTAGGGCACCCCTGCTTTACACCAACTGCCCATATTAATATACTGTAGATAAGACTTCTCTATCGCACACATTCCTGGCAAATAAGGCTCATAAAGTGGTGGGTACTGCAGCGATTACCAGCTGGATCCAGGAAACATCAAACAAGTGTACATATTCACCAGCACACCATGGATCAACAATCACCATCCAAAAGGTTTATTGCAGAGAGATTACATCACAGAGACAAGTGCCACGTTTCGGAGCCACGCAGGAGACAGGGGTCCTGCGTGGCTCCGAAACTTTGCACTTGTCTCTGTGATGTGATCTCTCTGCAATAAACCTTTTGGACGGCGATTGTTGATCCATGGTGTGCTGGTGAATATGTACACTTGCCCATAGAGAAAAGCGGGCTCGGTCTGTGTCCACTCTGCATAAACTGAGCAGACACTGACCTATCATCCGCCCACTCTGCTCTGAACAGCAGGGGTTCAGTGGACAGATCCCCTACTTAGCAAATCAGATTTCCCCCGCATGAAAGGGGCCTAGTAGCTGTGACTATACTATACTTCCTCAAGAACTAGTTGTCACCAGCTTAATAGATTTTTTTAAAAATAAATTTTGTGCATTCAGGGAATGCGTCAAGCTCTAACAAGATGTGAACAGTCATAAGTAATTACACCAGGGGTAGGTAATATCCTGATATTCGTTTTATTAGTACGTTTTTTGTATGAAAACGATCGAAAGAGCAAGACTATGCATTCTCAGAAACAAAAGAATACTAAAGGCCCAAACACACGATCAGATATTCCAACAACAATTGTTCGATTGATGTGTTTTGTCGGATAATCCGACCGTCTGTATGCTCCATCGCACAATTGTTGTCGAAATTTCCAACAACAAATGTTAGTTGTGCATGCTCTCAAATTGTCCGACAACAAATGTGTTCCGTCAGATTATCCGATCGTGTGTACACAAATCCATCGGACTAAAACCCAAAAGTACAAACACGCATGCTCCGAACCAATGCTAAACATCAGACAACAATAGCAGAAGTTGCCCAAAGGGTGGCGGTAAAGAGCTGAAAAACCATGAAGTTTGGTGAATGTTGGCTGAAAATGTTCTGCCGTCTGTATGCAGAACAAGTTCACGGACAACGCCCTTCGGACAAAATTCCGTGGATTTGTCCGATGGAAGTCTGAATGTGTGTATGAGGCTTTACAAAACTATTCAACACATTACATCACTTCTGAAGTTGTATTCTGTTGTAAGAAATTTTTCGTATTGCAAGTAACCTCTTCACTTTTGGACATGAAACTAGCATGCCACAACAAAACGGACGTTCGGTCGTCCAAAAATCTAAGCGTGTGTACGAGGCTTTATAGTTGTCCTGTGGACAGATTCTCCCACCTGAGCTGTGGATCTCTGCAGATCCTCCAGAGTTACCATGGGCCTCTTGGCTGCTTCTCCGATTATTGCTCTCCTTGCCCAACCTGTCATTTTAGGTGGATGGACATGTTTTGGTAGGTTTGCAGTTGTGCCATACTCTTTCCATTGTCAGAAGATGGATTGAACAGTGCTTTGTGAGATGTTCAAAGCTTGGAATATTTTTTTTAATAACCTAATCCTGCTTTAAACTTCTCCCTGACCTGTCTGGTGTGTTCCTTGGCCTTCACAATGCTGTTTTTTCACCAAGGTTCTCTAACAAACCTCTGAGGGCTTCACAGAACAGTCGTATCTATACTGAGATTAAATTAGACACAGATGGACTCCATTTACTAATTAGGTGACTCCTGAAGGCAATTGGTTCCACTAGATTTTAGTTAGGGGTATCGCTGTAAAGGGGACCGACTTCAAATGCAAGCCACACTTTTCAGATATTTGTAAAAAAAATTGAAAACCATTTATCAATCCCCTTCCACTTCACAATTATGTGCCACTTTGTGATGGTCGATCTCATAAAATACATTTACATTTTTGGTTGTAACATGACAAAATGTGGAAACTTTCAAGGGATATTCATACTTTTTCAAGGAACTGTATGTGATGAGAACATACAGTATACAAATAATATCCTTTTCATGCCTATGCCTATTTCTGACATTTGTTGCTTACACTTAGAACACCCAAAACACATTATTATATATGTTTAGTAGAGAATCTAGAGAATAAAATGGCGATCGTTGTAATATTTTATGTCACACTGTATTTGCGCAGCAGTCTTTCAAACGCAATTTTTTAGGGGAAAAAAAAACACATGAATTAAAAAAAACTAAACAGTAAAGTTAGCCCAATTTTTTTGTATAATGTGAAAGCTGATGTTACACTGAGTAAATAGATACCTAACATGTCATGCTTTGAAACTGCGCACACTCATGGAATGGCAACAATCTACGGTACTTAAAAATCTCCATAGGCGGGGATTTAAATGTGAGGCGATACCTCACATGTGTGAGTTGAACACTGTTTACATATGAAGATGCGACTTACGTGTGCGTTTTCTTTGCTGCGCCAAATCGCGGGGACGGGCGCTTTAAAATATTCCTTTTTTTTCACCCTCCTTTTTTTTTTATTTTTTACATTGTCACTTTAAAAAAAAGAAAAATGTGATCACTTTTATTGCTGTCACAAAGAATGTAAACATCCCTTGTGACAGTAATAGGTGGTGCTCTATATGGAAGAATGGGGGGTCTAAAAGACCCCAAATGCCTTCTTTGCACATCAAAGTATTCAGATCACCAAAAACTGCGATTCTGAATATTGTAAAAAAATAAAAAAAACAGCGCCTTTGGCAGACGAGTAAACCGGAAGTGACATTGCTTCCGTGTTTAAACAAAGGACACTGGAAGGAAGCCGTTTCTGGCGGAAGTGCCGGATCAAGGATTGGGTCTCCCGGTGGGACGGGAGGCCTAGGAAGGGTGGCGGAAGGGGGGCGACCCCTCCCGCTCCTTCGGATAACAGCCAAGCGGCTTTTAGCCACATCGGTTGCTATCCCTGAAGAGCCAACTGCCCGCACTAAAAAATGGTACCGGGTGATTTATGCAGCTGCAGGCATTATCCCAGTATAAACCCTTAAAGCCAAGGCCGATTATGTGTGCACGGTCGGTGCTAAGGGGTTAAAGACGATATTATCTCAGGTTTGGCTGCAAAAGTAGAAATACACCAAAGCATGCCAGGTGTAGACTTGCCAGGGACATTCCTGTGCCTTGGAGTTTGCCTCTGGGCATGTCGTTGGTTCAGAAAACCGATCAGACTTACAAGGAACGATATAGTTACATAGTTCGGTTGAATAAAAAAAAAAAAAAGTTAATCTACACACACACACCACACTACCATACAATCCCATAATCACAATCCTTCACCCAGGGTTGATCCAGAGGAAGGCAAAAAACCCCAGCAGAGCATGATCCATTTTGCTACAGCAGGGAAAAAAATTCCTTCCTGATCCCCCGAGAGGCAATCGGATTTTCCGGGCAAAATGATATCTCTCTCTGGAGTCCATACCTCTCTTAATACAAGAAAGGACTTTGCTCGCTTTGGAAACTGCAGCTTGGCATTGCATGCCATTATTGAGCTTATGATCAACTAAAACCCCCAGATCCTTCTCCACTACAGATCCCCCCAGTTGTACTCCCCCTAGTATGTATGATGCATGTATATTCTTAGCCCAACTTTACATTGATCAACAATTAACCTAATTTGCTACATAGTCGCCCAATTAAACAGTGCATTTAGGTTGGCTTGTAAGTTGGAGACATCCTGTAAGGATGTTACATAGAAGCAAGGTTGAATAGAGATAATAGTCCATCCAGTTCAACCTGTGTAGATATAAGTGTGTCAGTGTCTATAATTATTTCCCATATCCCTATATGTTTAATTCTTTAACCAGTTCCCGACCCCCGCATGTACATATACGTCCACAATATGGCACGTACAGGCACATGGGCGTACACGTACGTCCTCGCCTATTAGCGGGTGGGGGGTCCGATCGGGACCCCCCCCCGCTACATGCGGAGGTCGGGTCCGCTCGGGGAGCGATCCGGGACCACGGCGCGGCTATTTGTTTATAGCCGCTCCGTCGCGATCGCTCCCCGGAGCTGAAGAACGGGGAGAGCCGTGTGTAAACACGGCTTCCCCGTCCTTCACTATGGCGGCGCATCGATCGCGTCATTCCCTTTATAGGGAAGACACGATCGATGACGTCATTCCTACAGCCACACCCCCAAACAGTTGTAAACACATACTAGGTGCACCCTAACTCCTACAGCGCCACCTGTGGTTAACTCCCAAACTGCAACTGTCATTTTCACAATAAAGAATGCAATTTAAATGCATTTTTTGCTGTGAAAATGACAATGGTCCCAAAAATGTGTCAAAATTGTCCGAAGTGTCCGCCATAATGTCGCAGTCACGAAAAAAATTGCTGATCACCGCCATTAGTAGTAAAAAAAAAAAAAATAATAAAAATGCAATAAAACTATCCCCTATTTTGTAATCACTATAAATTTTGCGCAAACCAATCGATAAACGCTTATTGCGATTTTTTTTACTAAAAATAGGTAGAAGAATACGTATCGGCCTAAACTGAGGAAAAAAAATGTTTTTATATATGTTTTTGGGGGATATTTATTACAGCAAAAAGTAAAAAATATTGCTTTTTTTTCAAAATTGTCGCTCTATTTTTGTTTATAGCGCAAAAACTAAAAACCGCAGATGTGATCAAATACCACCAAAAGAAAGCTCTATTTGTGGGGAAAAAAGGACGCCAATTTTGTTTGGGATCCACGTCGCACGACCGCGCAATTGTCTGTTAAAGCGACGCAGTCCCGAACTGTAAAAACACCTTGGGTCTTTAGGCTGCATATTGGTCCGGGGCTTAAGTGGTTAAGATGAACATCCAAGAGCATTTTAAAAAATTGTGGAGGAGAGTTCTACATCCTTATTGCTCTGACAGTGAAAAACCCCCTGTGCAGTTTAAAGCAGAGGTTCACCCTAAAAAACATGTATATACCATTCCATCCAGCTTTTTTTTTTCGCTGTACATACAGTTGTATAGCTATTTTCCCCCCGGCTTCCGGGTAGTGGCTCCCACGGGAGTGGGCGTTCCTATTCAGAGACTAAGTGATTGACGTGATGACAAAAGCTTCCCCCCGGCGCAGAATGCACGTCACCAGTGTCCGAAAGAAGCCAAACGTCGGTGCGCAGGCGCCGTATAGCGCCGACTTGCAGTTCGGCTTCTTTCGGAAACTGGTGACGTGCATTATGCGCCGGGGGGAAGCTTTTATCATCACATCAATCACTTAGTCTCTGAATAGGAACGCCCACTCCCGCACTTAGTGCTTTTAACTGAGACAAGTACACACTGTAGAGGAATATGCTTTGTTCATACTTGATGTGTGAGGTTTACAACCACTGTAAAAGTAGCGGCCTCACAGTCTGCACATGCACTTTCCTGTTTTGCCGAGCACAGAGTAGGAATGTCCTATTGAGATTACCTTGCACTGCACTCAGTAAAATTAACCAATGGAGGACACTGTAGTGTTTGGTTGTCAGAGGAAGAAACCACTGAGTGTAACAGGGGAAACAGGACAAGGTTTAGGTCTAAAGGATAGCAAAAGCAGTTTTACTTACCCCATCCCCTGCTCCTCCATGCTTCTAGAACAGTCCCTGTAACCCCTTCTTTCCTTTGCTCTGGTGGTCGCAGTTCCTCTGACATTATGGATGCTGAAAAGCAGTCTACCATTGGAGCGTAGGAGAGCAGCAGCAGCTGCTGCAGGACTGTAGAATCAGGTAGGTGAAACTGCTTTACCATTCCCTAGACCTAAGCAAGCATTTAAAACGTGCAGTGCAGGGGCAGCCCCATAGTAAGGGAGGATTTGTACTTTTCCTGGAATTGAGCTGTGAAAGAAAACATTTTTATTAGGGTTGTCCCAATACCACTTTTTTAAGACTGAGTACAAGTACCGATACTTTTTTTCCAAGTACTCGCCGATACCAATTAGCGATACTTTTTTTTTTTTTGTGTGTCATGTGACAATTTGACTCATGCGCACTGATAGGTGGCACTGGTAAGTGACTGGCAGTGATGGCTGGCACTGACTGATGGGCACTGCTAGGTGTTACTTATGGGCACTGATAGATGGCACCGATAGGTGGCTGGCAGTGATGTCTGGCACTGATAGATGGCACTGAAATGCAGCACTGATTGGCAATTGCATAATAAATTACATGAATGATGAGAGGAAAGGAAGGATTATTCAATGCTATATGGCATATAGCATTGCAAAATCCTTCCTTGCCTCTCCTCATTCATGTCATTTAACATTTATCATCTAGTAATTATGTTGCGACGCCCATCTTGGTACACTTTACACTCAGCTGCAGTAAGCCAGCAGCGGACATCTTGTTATACCCAGCCCAAACTATATGTCCAAAAAAAGAGAGTTTGGTCAGGGAGACTTTAAATGAGGCCAATCACTATGTAGAGTAAGCATGTGGGATATAAAACACATTATGGCTTAAATAGGTTCCGACAAAAGAGGGGGGCAGTTTGTTAGGGAATGAGATGTATACCAAAAAGCTGTCTTAGCAAAGAGCATTTTAATAAGATCATGTACAGCATACTGAATGACAAAAAAAAAAATGCATACACAAAATCGTATAAACGCAGAGCATGCTAAAAACCACATATACATATTGACGCCATGGTGCTTGGCATATCGTGGAGTAAAGACAAGTCCTGCACAGCATGAACCACTGAAGGGGCTAGATGGTATTGGAAAATCTTGGAGTAAGACAATATAAAAGACATAAAATCCTCTGTATGGACATCATACATCTATGTAGGACCTATGCGTTTCGATGGGGTATACCAACTCTTCAGGGGCGAATGCAATGGTGAGGTCAATTGCATCACAACGCCCATCTTGGTACACCTTACACTCAGCTGCAGTAAGCCAGCATCAGACATCTTGTTACATATAGCCCATATAGAAAAAATTATATGGTCAAAGGCACCATGAAGAGCTGATATACCCCAACGAAACGCATTGGGCCTACATAGATGCATGATGTCCATACAGATGATTTTATGTCTTTTATATTGTTTTACTCCAATATTTTTCAATACCATCTAGCCCCTTCAGTGGTTCATGTTGTGCAGGACTTGTCTTTGCTCAATGATATACCAAGCACCATGGCATCAATATGTATGTGGTTTTTAGCATGCTCTGCGTTTATGCGATTTTGTGTATGCATTTTTTTGTCATTCAGTATGCTGTACATGATCTTATTAAAATGCTTTTTGGTATACATCTCTCATTTAAAGTCCCTAACAAACTACCTCATCTTGTGTCGGAACCCATATACGCAATACTGTGTTTTATATCCTGCATGCTTACTCTACATAGTGATTGGCCTCATTTAAAGTCCCCCCTGACCAAGCTCTATTTTTCTGTCCAAATTTGGGATGGAAGCCAATTACTCATAGTGCCTTGCAACACATAATTTTTTTATATATGGGCTATACGTAACAAGAGGTCTGCTGCTGGCTTACAGCCGAGTGTAAGGTGTACCACGATGGGCTTCGTGATGTTTACCCTCCAACGGAGACAAGGAACGTCACTTCCTTTACCAAATGTGACGGCTCCGGTCACCGGTTTGGACAGAATATGCGGCAGTGCCCTGCATCCCTGCCCCAGCCAGCTTAACTGTAGTTCTATTGCTGCCCGACCCATCTCCATTCTGGCACCCACTTCCAGTTGCAGGTATCGGATTAGGCATTGGGAGCATTTGTGCAAGTACAAGTACTTGCACAAATGCTTGGTATCGGGACAACCCTAATGTTTATGATCTGATTTACAAAACAGAATGGCTGTAGGGATTGTATAAAGAATACATAAAGACAGTAATTTAAAAACTTACTTAAATGCTACTTGCCTGGCTGTCCCCCCTCTCCCTCAATACTGTGTCGGTCACTGACTCTGGAACCGCATGCAGCTAGTGAAGTCAGAGGGACATCAGAACTTCTATATAGATGCTTCTTTCAGGTCCAAGTATTGAGTTCTTCAGATCAATACCTAAGTAACTGGAATTTTCAAAAGGAGAGTTAGCAGAGAGCAGCTTCCATATGCAGTCAGTGCAGACTTACTTTATAATGCTTCCAATGCCGACCCCCAGAGAATGCTCTCTGAGAGCACCCCAGGTACTTATATAAAACATCTCTAAGGGGTTAGGCCCCCTAGGAAGGGTTAGACCTCCCATCAGGTTTTAACTAATGTCCAGGTTCCCTATTACAAAGATGTTCATCATCACATGAAGAAATTTAAATTTTGTGGTGGCAAATAAAACAGGACTAAAAGCAGAGCCCCCCCCCCCCCCCTTATGCTTACTAAACTGGAAAGCCAATAGACTCACCAATAGGAACACTTTATTCGCTTGACCCTTTTTTACAAGTACTTCTCATCTGGGCTCTGCACCTCCAGTCACCTGTTTCTAAAAAAAGAGCATCATCAGTGGCTGACTTGTTTTTTGTATTCATCACCAGTGCCCACTGAACACCATGAAAATACATACATTTGTCGGGGCTTTTTCATACTCGTGGTGGAGTGTGGTGCCCTCTGAAGAGCAATCGGCACTCAGACCACTTTTCAGAGAGCCTTTGATAGCAAATAAACTGACAGGGGTTATAACCCTCCATTACTATATACAATCTTGAACTGTTATAGTATGTATATATATATATATATATATATATATATATATATATATATATATATATATATATATATATATATACACATATACATACATACATACACACACACACACACACACACACACACACACGCCATATACAACTCTGCATTCACTATATCTGGTCTCCCACAGTACACAGAACACGGAAATGCAATGGTTTTAGTAAATATAAAAACTGCCAAATACCTTTTCTCATCTGCAGTATATTGCAGTCTTTCGACTTCTATCAGTGTTTTGATAAAGCTTGTAGGAGGAGTTTTATTTCTCCTTTGACTGTCCTATGAGGCTGCAGGACCCCTGACTCTCTGTCTGGACAGTGCTGATTGGCCGTGTGCTCATCATCACATGCACCCCCCCCCCCCCTGGAAAACTAAGCATGGGCAGCTTGTCCCCTCACCTCTGTTCTACCAGGAGATGAATTGGGGACCGTGGAAGCAGGGGAGGATCAGGGAAGACAGGATCAAACAGACTTTTTACACAATGGAGGATTAACCCCTTAGGTTCCACAGTGAGTATAACAAGCGTGCTTTCCTGGATATATACAGACTGATTGTGGGTTTAGTAACACTTTAATGCAAGGACCCAGGACTACCAGTACCTTTCATATTCTATTATTATGCACACAGCTCCTGAGCATGTCTGTACAATGAATCAGCGCTGTCACTGAGTCGCTGTATACAATATACTGGAAGGTGGTAGCAGCAGCCGAACAGAGGCGCTCTCCCACCATGTGCCCTGTACACCCGGGAGAAGGCGGGGGGCTCTGTGCCAGGCCTGGGTTGGGTTGGAGGGAGCATACATTTACTTACAGCTCGGATCACGTCACCATTCAAGCTCCAGTTGTTGCCGGAAGTCGAAGCAGAACTCACGTGACAATCTGCGACCAATGGAGGCGCCGGGGTCCTGAGACCACGCCTCCGGGGAGGTCCTGTGTGTATCCTGAAAGAAGCCGGATCTGCGTCACGTGACTGAGTGTTCTGGCCAGTGAGGGAGGAGCAGAGCGTGCTCAGTGTGTAGATCACGCTGTGACTGAGATAATACAAGTACAGTTATATAGTTATATCACAGGCACTGCAAGGTGTATCAAGCTGAGGGTGACGGGTCATATCTAGGCTGTGAGTCTCTGTCTCTGGTTTATGTAACAGACCCAACAAAACATTCTACTTTGCTGTATAAATCAGAAACCATTTCTGAGAGGAACATGGAAGCCGCCATTGCTGACTTCTCAGTTTACAAATAATTCCCCGGCTGTTCAGCTTCATGAACACGACTGTACAGAGCCTGCGTGATACCTACCTCAACCTGCTACAGTGGCCCATTGAGATGAATGGGGACAGGAGAGAAGAAGAAAGACAATAACCAGCTTCTCTAAAAGGGACATCTCCACTGATAACCAGGACACTGATTATCAGTGCAGTCCCACCAGTGCTTAAAATCTGTGCCCGCCAGTGCTGCCAATCGGTGCCTCCTCACCAGTGCTGCCTATCATTGCCCCCTCATCAGTGCTGCTCATCAGTACTGCCTATTAGTGCCTCCTCATCAGTGCTGCTCATCAGTACTGCCTATTAGTGCCTCCTCATCAGTGCTGCTCATCAGTACTGCCTATTAGTGCCTCCTCATCAGTGCCCACCAGTGCTGCCTTATCAATGCTGCCTATCAGTGCCCATCAGTCGCCCTCATCAGTGTAGCCTATCAGTGCCTCCTCATCAGTGCTGCCTATCAGTGCAACTACTCTGATACCCTTAACTAAAGTCTAGTGGAACCGGGGGCGTGGCCCGGGATGGCGGACTGAGCAGACATGTTCTCAGAGCTCTCCTAGAGTGTGATCCAATCTATTTATACGCACCTAGTGACTGAGTGGATCGGAGAGACCCTGTGGATGCCTTCCAAATCCTTTGGGAGTCAGAAGAGGGGTAAGCGGCTGAGATTCCCCCCGTATGACTTGGTGGAGGCCACACCGGTCTCATGCGCTTTTGCAATATGGCGTCGCAGACGGACCAAGAGGAGGGCTCCGCTCCAGCACCTCCTGGCATACCAGAGGTCATGGCAGCTATCAACTCGTGCCAAACTGCCTTAACATATAAGATTGAGGAGGTCCAGCTGAATGTGGGTCAATATCCGCTCCAGGGTTGCTAAAGCTGAATGGAAGAGGTGGAGGACACGGTGACTGACCATGCTGCCTCTATCTGGCCCTGCAAATGAAGGGGTAGAACCTTAGGGCCAGATTCACACAGAGTTACGCCGGCGTATCAGTTGACGTAACTCCGAATCTAAGCCGTTGTATGTTTAAGTGTATTCTCAAACTGAGATACACTTAAACATGCCTAAGATACGACGGCCTGCGCCGCCGTATCTTAGGGTGCAATATTTACGCTGGCCGCTAGGTGGCGCTTCCATTGCGGTCGTCGTAGAATATGCAAATGAGTCGTTACGCCGATTCACGAACGTACGCTTGCCCGTCGCAGTAAATTTACGCCGTTTCCGTAAGAGATACGCGGCGTAAAGATAAACATGCCCCCTAGGTGGCGTATACAATGTTAAGTATGGCCGTCGTTCCCGCGTCGCAATTTGAAAATTTTACGTCGTTTGCGTAAGTCGTCCGTGAATGGGGCTGGACGCCATTTACATTCACGTTGAAACCAATGACGTCCTTGCTGAGCCGCCGCAACTTTACAGGCAAGTGCTTTGTGAATCAAGCACTTGCCCGTAAAACTTGATGCGGCGTAGCGTAAATGCGATACGTTACGCCGCCGCAGATCTACGTGAATCTGCCCCTTAGAGTATAGAGCGGAGGATGCCGAATATTTACAGAAGCTCTTCTGCACTCCCTATTGCTGGTGGCTCAACTCTCTCCGTACTTCGCAGTTGAAAGGGCCCACAGTGTTCCACCTAGGCCTGGATCCGAGGGTGCTCCACCCCGCAGCGCCGGTCCTACGCATTAAAGGAATCAAGTATAGTATCTTGTTCCCGGCAAAGCTACGGGTGTTGGACCGAGAGACTGTTTACTTCTTCACTAATCCTAAAGATGCCTCTGCGTGGCTGGAATCGCTTCCTCCATAAGAATGTAGTCGCCAGGCAGCCTATTGCATACCATTGGGAGGTTGCTGTGATCATTTCTTGTCGATGGAACCTGGTAAGCATGACTTTGCCCCTTGAGAATTGTGTCCCGGCCCCCCCCGACTCTCATGCACTGTTGCTGATGTGAGGGGCTATGCAGGGTGGCCAAAATGCCGCCCTCCGCCTTTGCTGCTGGTACCCCGGTTCCTCACAATGCTCCAACTGCAACTGACCCATCACTGCTGCCTGCAAGTTATTAACCTTTGTTTTGTCCTCTCTATGCTTTTTCTTTTTTTCTTTTCTTTTTTGCTGCCTGACCCTCACAACAGACTCTGAATTGTGTGCCCCCACTCAGTCAACTGTAAATAGCTTTATTCTACAGTATACATCACTCTGATGGCTCTGGGATGAACTTTTTACTGTACTATATACAACTGTTTCCCACGATTGTTGGTGGCTTAGATATGTCCCAGCCTGGTTACACTGAGTTTCTAGTCCTTGGACTATGTTTTTTTGGGACTTAAGTGCCTCTCAATGTTCCGAGATGCATGGAGTAGGGAGGTTTGGCAGTTGCTAACCATTGTTGTTTTTACCTACTGTTCTTGTGGTTATATTGGTCTGTTATTCAGTATGCTCACCAATACATGGCAATTATCTTAGTATGACATTGAGCCTGCGTATAGTGCACTGTTTGTTTCCATTGGGCTCGAGGGAGCGGGCTGCCCTCCTCCGGTGCGATGGTTCAGGACACTGCTGCTGTCATGGCCTCTTTATCTTATCAGTGTACTTACCTCATGGCTAAGTGCTTGATAGTGTCATGGAATGTAAGGGAGCTTAATTCGACCATCAAACGCTCAATGGTGCTTAACTATCTACGAAAGCTCCACCTGCTACCCTATTATACCTGTATGATGCTGATTCCTTGTTGAATGCTGCCCTTGAGGCCTTCAGCGCGTTTGGGAGGTTTTAAGGTATCCGCATTAATTGGACTAAACCTTTATGGTTTAGGAAATATTCCCCTCGCAATGAGCCGCTGAATGCAGCGACGCATGCGCACAGGGGATTTTCGGCTTAAGGCCCGGCAGCCGCTGGACCTTGCCGGAAAGAAGTCTCCCGCGCGATACCCGGAAGACACGCCGAGGCGAAATGTCAGCTACCTCGACGTGCACGGGAGGGACACCGACGCCTCGTTCTAAGGTAAGTATTTCATAATGAGCTAATATGCGGTGCATACTAGCTCATTATGCCTTTTCCCTTACAGGTGTAAAGAAAAAAGCAGACATTCCAAACCTAGATAGGGAAACCTTTAGGGATAAATTGATACAAACCAAATTCTTGCACAGGGTCTACTATACGCCTCTGAGACTGCATAGGATCTATCCACTGCTTTCACAGAATTGCCCACAATTTAAATCTCCTGATAGCACTTACTTCCACATGTTCTGGACCTGCCCTAAGTTGACACGATATTAGTCTGCTGTAGGGGAGTATATTAATGTTCGCCTTCAGGTGGAAATCCCTTTGACGGTGGAATTACGCTGCATATAGGTACACTAAGTTGCTGATTTCGTTTTTACTCTTCTATGCCAAAAAAGAGATGTTAAAGTGGGCCTCCCACTTAGCCCCTACAGTGAAGGCGTGGGAAACCTTGGTCAATGCAGCACTGCCTTTGTATAAGCTGAACTACGGAGTAGAGGGTGTCCCCAGAAGTATGAGCGGATTTGGCAGCCATGGACCGACCCCACTTGAGTCACTTGTTAATGGATGTCTGTTCCCTGCAATTATATCAGATTTAGTATGTTGCGGAGGAGCCTTCTCCCCCACCCTCCCACTCCCCCCCCCACCCTTTCCTCATCCCCCACTTCCAATGGTCCCATAACTGGTGGAAGTTCCTTTCCTGTGGAAGTCTGTTACGTTTTTTTATGCTCATTGCATGTATGTTAATTTCTTTTATGCAACTGCTCTGCCAACTTCAGAAATTTGAATGTATCATACCGTGTTTTTCAATAAAGACCAACATTGTTGTTAAAAAAAATCTAGTGGAACCAATTGCCTTCAGAAGTCACCTAATTAGTAAGTAAAGTCCACCTTTGTGTAATTTAATCTCAGTATAAATTTGTCTGTTCTGTGAAGCCCTCATAGGTTTGTTAGAGAACCTTACTGAACAAACAGCATCATGAAGGCCAAGCAACACACCAGAGAGGTCAGGGAAAAAGTTGTGGAGAAGTTTAAAGCAGGGTTAGGTTATAAAAAAAAAATACCACGCTTTGAGCGTCTCACGAAGCACTGTTCAATCCATTATCCGAAAATGGAAAGAGTATGTCACAACTGCAAACTTACCAAGACATGGTCGTCCACCTAAACTGACAGGCCAGGCAAGGAGAACATTATTCAGAGAAGCAGCCAAGAGGCCCATGGTAACTCTGGAGGAGCTGCAGAGATCCACAGCTCAGGTGGGAGAATCTGTCCACAGGACAACTATTAGTCTGCACTCTGGCCTTTATGAAAGAGCGGCAAGAAGAAAGCAATTGTTGATAGAAAGCCATAAGAAGTTCCATTTGCAGTTTGCGAGAAGCCATGTGGGGGACATAACAAACATGTGGAAGAAGGTGCTCAGGTCAGATGAGACCAAAATTTAACTTTTTGGCCTAAAAGCAAAACGCTATGTGTGGCGGCAAAATTTTCAAAATGAAAATCTGCGTACGAAGAGTCACGGAGACAGCATTTATGTCAGCTAAGGAATTGTATTGTCCCTGTTGGGACATTTTACAGCGTCCATTCCAGTGTTGCCTTAGGCCAGAGGGTTTTGGACATACCAGTGTGCCCCTTTTGTGGCGTGCCTCTCAGCCCAGGAGATGGAATAATCCTGACGTCGGATGCCAGTCTGTCTCCAGCCTGAGAAGACAAGTGCAAAGCCATTGGAGCCTGGTGGAATGCAGATGCGCTGACTGTCTTAAATGGAAGGCAGTTTTTTTTTAGCATTGCAAGCCTTTTGCCCTGTACACACGACCGGTTTTCCCGCCGGAATAAACTCGGACGTTTTTTCCGACGGAATTCCACTCAAGCTGTCTTGCATGCACACCGTCACACCAAATTCCAACCGTCAAGAACGCGGTGATGTACAACAATACGACGAGCCAAGAAAAATTAAGTTAAATGCTTCTGAGCATGCATCGACTTGATTCTGAGCATGCGTGGTTTTTAGTCTGTCGGAATTGCATCCAGACGAACGGAAAATTCTGCTATAAATTGTTTTCATTGGAAAAATTGAGAACATGTTCTCTATCTAATTCCATCGGAATTTCTGACGGAAAAAGTCTGATGGGGCATACACACGGATGGAATATCCGATGAAAATCTTCCGTCTGACTTTTTCCATCGGAAATTCCGCTTGTGTGTACAAGGAATTACAGGATCTTCCTCCAAAGGGCCCAAGCAAAGTTAATGATTGACAACAAGACAGCAGGAGCATACATTGCCCACCAAGGGGGCATCAAGTGTCTCTTCCTGGTATATTTTGCAACATACATTTTTGGTGGGCAGGGAGCCGCTTACAGACAGTTAATGGCAGTCTACTTACTGGGAAAGCAGGATCCACTATTGAATCAGTTAGACAAATTATTTTCCAACAGGACCTCAACTAGTATTGGCTCTATGGGACATTCCAGAGGTAATTCTTATAGAGACACCACTGAAGACGTAGCTTTTCCGGTATTTGCAACAAGGTACAAAGGAGAAGTGATAGAAGATGGATTCACAGAGCCATATTTTTTTTTCTGTTGGTGTCTGTCTTCCTCCAGTGTCTTCTGAATATTTTGTTTTTGCCATACAGGTGCTTTCCACCTGCCAAGGAGGCCTTCATTGCTCCCCCAGATGTCATCAGCAACACCAATCCCGTTTCCAGTCAAACAAGATCTTTTATGCCAACGTCAATGGCAGCACCCCAATCCAGTGAGACTCTTTTAATAGCCTGTCTATTGAATCAGCCAGACTAGAGGTGCAGGGATTCTCATTCGATGTGGTTCAGACCTTGGTGAAGACCACAAGACCATGAACACTACATATGAGAGGATATGAAGGAAGTTTGTACTGTTTGCTCAACAAAATTTTCTCTCCTGTGTCCCCAGCTCTAGCCAATATCCTAGACATTTTTACATTTTTGTACAATCATCTCTTGAGGTTGGTCTGGCAAACAACTCCATTAAAGTACAGGTCTCTACCTTTATCCTCTTTTTCAGGCTGAGGATGGGTAGAAGAGCCATTGAACAAATACTTCATGCAGGCAGTAATCCGTATACTACAACCAAGGAAATCCTTGTTCCCTTCATGGGACTTAGGCCCCGTACACACGAGAGGATCCATCCGCTGGAATTGATCCGCGGACCGGCTCCAGCGGATAGATCCCCTGGTGTGTACAATCCAGCGGATCTGTTTCCGCGGATTTTTATCCCCTGGGATGGATTTCAAGCGGATAAAAATTTGAAGACATGCTTTAAAATCTATCCGCTTGAATCCATCCCAACGGATTGATCCGCTGGTCTGTACAGACTCACCGGATCAATCCGTCCAAATGGATCCCCCGCATGCGTCGTAATGATCCGACGCATGCGTGGAATTCCTTATATGACAGCGTCGCGCACGTCGCCGCGTCATCATCGCGGCGACGGCACGACACGTCATCGCGATGGGATTTCGGCGCGGATTTCGATCCTATGGTGAGTACACTCCATCGGATCCAAATCCGCGGAAATCCTCGAGAGGATTTATCCGCGGAAACGGTCCGTTGGACCGTATCTGCGGATAAATCCTCTCGTGTGTACTAGGCCTAAGGCTTGGTTCTGAAAGCACTAGTGCAGGCATCCTTTGCTCCAATAGCTTAATTTCCATTGTGGTTCCTAGTGGTAAAACTAGTTCCTCTGACAGCAGTTGCTTCAGACAGAAGGATGTTGGAGATTGCAGCACTTTCAGGCAAAGATCCCTTTTGTGTCTTTTTACCAGAAATAGTGATACTACGTCTATTTTCAAAGTTTGTTTCTAAAGTGGTATCCAATTTCCAGGAAAACTAGGGGTAGTCCCTCCAAGCATTCACATGGAGTCACCGAGTACACAGCAGGAAGACTTCAGTTCCTTACACATGGACAAAAGTGTACATGCAAAGGTCAAAAGACGTGAGAAAAGTGGACATGCTTTTAATTTTGCCATCAGGATCTGGAGTCATTTTCTATTGGTTTACCAGGGTGATTAGATTGGTATGCAGGAAGTAGTCCTTTCTGCTCAGAAACAGGTGCAAGCTCCTTCAACCTGAGGGGTGGCAGCCTTTTAGGGCAGTTATGTTAGGATTTCAGTGGAAGATATATGTGAGACAGCTAGCCCTTTATTGGAATTTACAAGCATAAAGTGTGCAGTCAGCAAGTTCTGCAAAGTTTGGGATGAGACATATAATATATTTTTTTCTTTGGTAGCCATTCTTTGGCAATGTTTCTTTTCATGTGTTCTCTCCCACCCATTTATTCATCTAGTTATATCCCATTGTGTGCGGATGTGAGATAGGGCTAGGAAAGTGGTAAATTGTTATCAAATATTTACCGTAATTTTCCTTTCCTGGCCTATCCTAGGGTCAGCATAGGATACTAGACATGTGCAATTCGTTTAGTTCCAAATTATTTTATTAAAGAATTTTGAAAAAATTTCAATTTTCGAATTAAACAGACAGATATCTCACCGCTCCAGGTGAGCCCCGTGAGCAATCAAGGGTTGTTGAACCACCAAGGTGCTGGCAATGCTAATGATAGCAAATAAATGGACGAGAACTGGACAGCCGCACTCCAAAATCACTTAAAAAAGTTGTCTTTTTATTTTTCAACTGCACAAACAGTCACTGCAAACCAACAAGATACAGTATGGCCGACGCGTTTCGCACTTACAGTCAGTGCTGTATCTTGTTGGTTTGCAGTGACTGTTTGTGCAGTTGAAAAATAAAAAGACAACTTTTTTAAGTGATTTTGGAGTGCGGCTGTCCAGTTCTCGTCCATTTATTTGCTATCAATTTTCGAATTGTCAGATTTTCAGAAAATTCGAATTTCCGAATGTCCAAAAATTTAAAATTTCTAAATTCAAAATTTCAAAAATTCGGACATTTGAAAATGTGAAAATCCATAAATAAAAATGAAAATCTGAAAACTTTAAAGAATGAAAATCCGAAAACCCAAAAATCTGAAATAAGAACTATTAATAACTATTAAATTGTAGGTATTGGAATTTCCTTTCAAATTTGGCTGTTAGTGAACATAACAAATACAAATTTATCCAAAGTTACGAATTATCCAAAATAACGAATGTCTTATCTAAATTTGAAAATGTGAAATTTGAAAATCGGAAAATTCAGAATTCGGAATTTCTTAAATTCGAAAATTTGGATTTTCAAATTTACGAATTACGAATTGTAGATTTTACGAATTTCCGAAAGCAAAAAAAATTCGGCTGTGCACATGTCTATAGGATTCCATCCCTAGTGGCCTGTCGCAGTCTAGGTTATTGAACACTCACTTCAAATTCCGAAATTCGAATTTTCGGAAATTTAATAAATACAGTATTTGGAAATCCGACGGACTGTTTAGATGTTAAATTTTAGAAGCAGCAGCAAACCTGCTGACCTTACATGGTTGCTAATGTGACAGAACACCTCTGATTTTAACATTTAAACAGTCCGTCGGATTTCCAAATACTGTATTTAAGCATATAAGCTCTGTTTTGTGTTGAAAATAACTGTGAAATCTAAAACTCTGGTGGGTGTAACAAGATGTCCAATTGCCCCCTTCTCACTCTATCATTACTGTGCAGGAGTGCGGGGTGTAGCAAGATGGCGGCGACGATGTAACGAGACAGCGGCCGCCGCCAGGTGGACCAAGATGGCCGCCACTACGGGAGCTAGGCCGAAGCCGCGGCCTTTCTTATGGCCAATGCCAGACCGGGAGGCCTGCGGATGGTGTGTGCGTCGACCTGAAGGTGTTGATCCGTACGGATCACGGATCAATGAGGATCCGTTGCACCCCTAATCAATATCAAAGGACCCTACATAAAACCATGTCCAGCATGAGAAATCTAGCCATACTCCTTTTTCCTCTGACCTGCCAGTTTTTGACCCTTTTGTCACAAAAAATGTAACTGGGAAATCACACCACATAAAAAAGTGCACAGACCAACCTCTGAAGTGGTAGGGCCTTAACCCCTGAATCCCCCAGGGCACAACGCCGATAAAAGGGGCAAGGTACAGTAAGTTCCCTAATTACGAACAAGTTCCTTTCCAGGAGCTCATTCGTAAGTCCATGTTGTTCATAAGTCCAACAACGATCAGTGCTTGCAGACAATGGCTGCGAGTGCTGATCAGTGTGTTCTGGTGGGGGTAGTTCCCCTGTCAGAACACAAAGGCACAGCGGGAGAGATCACCGCACCAACATTGCTTGTGTTAGTATGGCGATCTGTCAGTTTTTTTTTTTTCTTCGTTCAGCCAGCTGGGTTGAACGAAAATTTTGCAACTTCAACGTTCATATGTAGGGGACTAAAGCTAGGTACACACTATGAGTTTTTTCCGTTCAACCCAGAGGCCTGAGCAAAAAGAAAAAATCTGCAGAGCTTGGGAGTGGTTCGCTGTACTAACTATCCGATGTTAGAACAGCGATCTCCCCTTTGAGCTATTGTGTTGTGACAGCCCCCCACCAGTACACACCAATCAGCGCTAGCAGCCATTGGCTGATAGCACTGATTGGATGCCGATAGGCAAATGTTTTTTGGTCATGCCCCTTCTTCAGAAGCTGGACGCTCGGCCAGCATCTTTTGGACCGGCTGCCTTACACATGGGCACTGGTCAAGAGGGAGGAGCCAGGAGCGTTGATGAGGGACCCAAGTAGAGGAGGACCAGAGCTGCTCTGTGCAAAACCACTGCACAGAGCAGGTAAGTATGACATGTTTGTTAATTAAAATTAAAAAGAAAAAAGACTAACCTATAATAATACTTTAAGAAGGCAGGGGTGGAAGGGGAGGGGGGTTTAAATTGACAGAGGAGGATTTTAACTAAATGGGGCATTAGCACAAGGAAAACATTCTTCTGACTGTAGGTAAGGTCCCTTGTGCTGATTTTGTTTCTTCTTTAAATAGAGGTCTTAAAATTAGATTAAAAAGAGAGGCAACAGAAAAGAGAGTAACAAAGGACAGGGGGATTTAGTTCCAAAAGAGGGACAGTCTCTCCAAAGGAGGGACAGTTAGAAGTATTTGTATGTTTTAATGTTATGTAAGAAAGGCTGCACTTTGACATAAATTATTAAGGTTAAGATGGCCATTCTTCCATCACATGTTTCTTAGAGCAGATAGCGTGTCTGTGGAAGGGAAACACCTATCTGTTCTTGCTGCCAGCAAATCGTTCCCCCAGGGGACAGTCCTCATGAAGCAGGTTGTGCTACTATGAGTAATAAAGAGCCCAGCGTGAGCGTTGCTTTGCACACTTTCAGGTTGGGATTATCCAGCTTTGCTGTCTGTCCAAATGATAAAACACATTATTCGTTATGTGCAGAAGGCACTGATCTTCTGTTCTCTCTTACTGTATGTGGCAGTAGGCAAACTCCTCATGATCCTCTTTCCACAGACCATGGCATCGGTGCTTAAATCTCGCTTTCAGATGACCGGTGCTCATGTTACAAAGTTTCAGTACGAAGATTGGGGACCCTCCATCTTCACTTTCAAGTTCTTGTGGTCAGTGTTGCAAATCATGTGGCTTCACCTAGAAGATGAGGCATTTCTGGGGGGTGCTGCACCCAACACACCTGTGGTGGACCTGGATGGTGAACTGCACCACATTTGGGATTATATGAAAGGTAAGTACTCTGGATATCTTCTTTATATATTGCTGGAATGCACACCTATACAGGAAATTTACTAACCCCAAAAACAATTTTTTTTATATTCCAGATTACAAGTTCTTAGATGTTGTGCCTGCATTTGTTTTCCTTTTTTTCCCCACCTTTATTTTCACCTGGTGATCCAGCCAGTAAATTTGTTATTTTTCAACTTCTGGTAGTAAACTCAAAATCAAAAATGTCATATGTTGCAGCTTACCAATCATTAGATGTGGTGGCTGCATTTGTTTTCTGTTTTAGGATTTTTTTTCTCTCTGCTTTCACCTAGGTAGTAACACGCCTCCTGTATTAGAATGTCTCCACTCTAGATGAAGGAGAACAGGGGCATTTTTAAACTGGGGGGAGATCAGCATTATATGGACTAGCAGATTTAGATACAATTACAAACTGAAGCCAAACTTTAGATCACACATTATGGGCCAGATCCACAAAAACCTGGCGTAACTTAAAAAATCCCATTTAAGTTACACTGCCTTAAAGTTTCTACCTAAGTGCCCGATCCACAAAGCACTTATCTAGAAATTTCAGGCTGTGTAACTAAAATTCCGCCGGCGCAAGGCGTTCCTATTCAAATGGGGCGAGTCCCATTTAAATGAGGCGCGCTCCCGCGCTGGCCGTACTGCGCATGCGCGAAGTTACGTTACGCCGAGTTTTGAGGATCGCGACGGCTTAAAAAAGTTGCGTCGGGAAAAAAAAAAAAAAATGACAGCGTCGCTCGGCATGCATTCCTGAGGGAGAACTCCATGCCAATTTTCAAAGAAAAAACCGGCATGGTTTCCCCCCCAGGAGCATACCAGGCCCTTAGGTCTGGTATGGGTTGTAAGGAGACCCCCCTACGCCGAAAAATCGACGTAGGGGGTCCCCCTACAATCCATACCTGACCCGTATCCAAAGCACGCTACCCGGCCGTCAGGAAGGGAGTGGGGACGAGCGAGCGCCCCCCCCCCCTCCTGAGCCGTGCCAGGCCGCATGCCCTCAACATGGGGGGGTTGGGTGCTCTGGGGCAGGGGGGCGCACTGCGGGCCCCCCCACCTCAGAGCACCCTGTCCCCATGTTGATGAGGACAGGACCTCTTCCCGACAACCCTTGCCATTGGTTGTCGGGGTCTGCGGGCGGGGGCTTATCGGAATCTGGGAGTCCCCTCAAATAAGGGGGCCCCCAGATACCGGCCCCCCCACCCTAAGTGAATGGATATGGGGTACATCGTACCCCTATCCATTCACCTGTAGGCAAAAAGTTAAAGTTAGTAAACACACAACACAAGGCTTTTTAAAATAATTTATTATTCTGCTCCGGATGCCCCCCCTGTCTTCTTTATTAGCTCTATTAGCAGGGGGGGCTTCTTCTTCCACTCTCCGGGGGTCTTCTCCGCTCTCCGGGGGGGGTTTCTTCTTCCGCTCTCCGGGGGGGGGGCTTCTCCGGACTCCGGGGGTGTTCTTCCATCTTCTCCCCTCTTCCGCTGTTGACTCGGCGAACCCCGGTTCTTCTGCAGATGTCCGGTGCCTTCTTCTTCAGCGCTGGCTGCCTGCTATCTTTGTGTGTTAGCTCAATTTCTAGCAGGCAGCCGGCGCGGTCTTCTGTGACGTCAGGTTCTTCTTCTCCCCTCTTCCGATGTTGCCTCGTCGCCTGTTGTCGCTGTAATGATGGAAGCGTGCCTTGCATCCCATTTATATAGGCATCACCGTCCCATCATGCTCCGGCAGGTACCCACGTGGTGGGTGCCTACCCACGTGCACCCACCACGTGGGCACCAACCGGAGCATGATGGGACGGTGAAGCCTATATAAATGGGATGCAAGGCGCGCTTCCATCATTACAGCGACAACAGGCGAAGAGGCTACATCGGAAGAGGGGAGAAGAAGACCCTGACGTCACAGAAGACCGCGCCGGCTGCCTGCTAGAAATTGAGCTAACACACAAAGATAGCAGGCAGCTAGCGCTGAAGAAGAAGGCACCGGACATCTGCAGAAGAACCGGGGTTCGCCGAGTCAACAGCGGAAGAGGGGAGAAGATGGAAGAACACCTTTGCCTTAAGAACGGCCTTCATTCGTCATGGCATAGATTCAACAAGGTATTGGAAATATTCCTCATAGATTTTGGTCCATATTGACATGATAGCAGCACGCAGTTGCTGCAGATTTGTCGGCTGCACATCCATGATGCAATTCTTCCGTTCCACCAGATCCGAAAGGTGCTCTATAGGATTGAGATCTGGTGACTGTGGAGACCGTTGGAGTACAGTGACCTCGCTGTCATGTTCAAGAAACCAGTGGTGAGATGATTGGAGCTTTGTGACATGGTGCATTATCCTGCTGGAAGGATCCATCAGAAGATGGGTACACTGTAGTCATAAAGGGATAGACATGTTTAGCAACAATACGCAGGTAGGCTGAGGTGTTTAACCACTTCAGCCCCAGAAAATTTGGCCCCTTAATGACCAGGCCATTTTTTGCGATACGGCACTACGTCATTTTAACCCCCATTGTACAAAAACAAAATTGACGTCCTTTTTTTCCCCACGAAAAGAGCGTTTTTTTTGGTCTTTTCAATAGTTTTTATTGATATAGCAAACAGAAAGGAAGAGTTACAATCATATAAATACAAGATGGTCAAAAATAAACAATAATGTGGTCGCATTATCTATAGAAAGAACTATCCTAACCTCAAATATTGTAAATACAGAATGTATCTAAATGACTGTTACAAAGGATCCAACTTTAAGAGATCATATATTTAAGAGAATTTACCTTTAAGAGAAACATCTCTAATATAAACAAAAAGGAGTGACGAAAAGTCCAAAAAAAGAGAGAAAAGAAAGGGAGTACACAACATGTAAGCAATAGAAAACCGATCATAAACAGTTCGATAATAATCTATCCAAGGTTTCCATATTTTGTCAAAAGAACATTGTTTGTCCAGTAAAATTGCTATAAGACGTTCATTAATCATTATAAATGACAATTTCTTTTTAACAAATTTAATGGGAACAGAAGGAGATTTCAAGGATTTGGCTATTGCAATTCTAGCAGCAGTAAAAATGAATGCTATAAATTTTCTCATATGTCCCTGAGAATGTTCAATAGCCCATTCCAATAATGCTTGTTTAGGAGATTTTATTATGTTAAATGGAGCCAAGGAATTTATTAAATTATAAACTTGTATCCAAAATTTTTGTATTCTTGGATACGTCGACCAAATAAGATTTAGAGGCATATTGTGCCAACTTGTACCATTCATTAGTCAAAATTAGATCTTGTTCCCATTTATGCATATACATTTTTTTTTTCAGAATTAGAAATTAAAATAGAATACATTTTCAAAATGTGACCAGTATGTTTATCAAAATATCTACATAAGCATTCCATTAAAGTGGAAGAAGTCAGGTCAAATGAATGTTGTAATAACTATAATGCAAAATCTGTGAATAATGATGCATTTCAGAATCAGGAAATTGACATTTCTCTCAGAGTGTTTGTCTTGTCATAATACCCCTAAGGTCATAAAAATCAGCAATTCGCAACAAACCCTTATTCGTCCACTAAGAAAAAAACTTGTGGATTTAGATTGGGGGCGAATGAAGGGTTACCAGTTAAAGGAGCTAAAGGAACATGGGGAAAAATACATTTAAGTTTTACTTAGTCTGTCCAGTGAACTTAAAGAAAAAGAAAGTGTAGGACGCATTATAGGTGGTCTATTTTTGTTTTGTAACCATATTAAATGGTTAATTGGTTTCAATGGATAAAGAGAAGATTCAGTTTCATCCACAATGGCTGTGGTGATAGTGAATGAAAACTAATTAGTTGTGCCAACTGTGTCGCATTAAAGTATTTAATAAAATTTGGCAGTCCCAAACCTCCTTGTAATCTAGGTGTATGTAAAGTGTGCGCATTTACTAGGGGTCTTTTATTCATCCAGATACAATTAGATATTTTTCTTTGGACCAATTTAAGATCTGGCATATGGATCGAAATAGGCAATGTTCTGAACAGATACAACAATCTCGGTAAGCTATTAATTTTGATTGTGTATAGTCTTCTAAACCATGAAGGTGGTGAACCCACCCAGCGTATAAGATCCAATGACAGTTTTTTATATACTAGGGGATAATTGGCTTTATATAGAATGTGAAGGGAAGGTGTTAGAAAAATTCCCAGATACATTAGACTTTCCTTTTGCCATTTAAAGGGGAATGTATTTTGTAACGATTGGAAAGTATCGGTATTAAGGTTGATGTTTTAAGGCCTCTGATTTCAAGTGATTAAGTTTAAGACCAGAAATGTCAGTAAAGTATTTCATTGTGTGGTATAGATTGGGTAGCGAAGTTATTGGGGAGGAGAGGAGCATCAGAATATAATCTGCAAAAAGGGCATATTTATGTACTCCACATTAAATGCCTTTAATATCAAGGTGATTTCTGCTTTTTATTGCTAAGGGTTCCAAAGCCAAGATAAATAATATGGGAGAAAGGGGACATCCTTGTCACGTAACTCTGCAAATATTTATAATTTGTGAACTATAACCTTTTACAATAATTTTTGCAGTGGGTGTATTGTATATGGCCTAATAGCATTCCCTTCCGTATGCCATAGTTGTCCCAATTAGAACATAATGCCGAAATTATGTTTTTCAGTCTCTGAGTCTGACTGAGAGCTTGTCTAGTAGGAACAAACCCAACCTGGTCTGGATTTATATATTGAGATAAAAATGAGTTCAATCTTGTTGCCAACACGTTAGTCAATATCTTAAGGTCAACACCAATAAACAAAATTGGGTGAAAATTCTCACAATTGCTATGATCTTTTCTCAATTTAGGAATTACGTGGATAAAAGCCGCATTTTCATGTGAAGGCAAAAGAGATCCCTTTTTTAAATTATTAAAAAAAGAAAATAAATGAGGTATCAATAAATCTAAATATTTTCTATAATAGTGACCAGAAAATCCATCAGGACCAGGTGCTTTAGAGGGTTTTAAGTTTTTAATTGTTGTCTTAATTTCGTGATTGATAAAATCACTATCCATCAAATCTTTATGATCATTCGTAATTTTTGGGAGTGAGAGATCCTGAAAGAATTTATCAGCATGAATGATGGAAAATGAATCCGGAGAAGAATAAAGTTTAGAATAAAAATCTAAAAATAATTAGACTATAAACTGTGGATTTTGGGTTAAATTACAATTTTTCAAACGTAACTTTGGCATGGCCGGATTAAAACAAACGAGGATTGAGTTTTCTTGCCAATAATGTACATGGTTTGTCTCTAGCAGAATAGAATCGATGCCTAGACCATCGCAGATATTTTTCTGCTTTGGTAGTAAGACTAAGATTTATAATAGCACGTGCTGCATCAATTTTATGTCGTAAATCTAAATGAGGATTATTTTTTGGTTCAGAAGTAAAATTTTGTAGTTCTGTTTCTTGTTGGAGTATTGTATTTTCATGAATCTGCTTTGGTCTAGAGGCTATTTGAATCAATTTCCTACAAATGGTGGCTTTATGAGCTGCCCAAATAACATTCGGGAAAATATTATGGGGAAGGTCATCATTAAAATATTGTTTGATGGCTGATTCCACTTCAATATAGGTAGAAGTGTTATTAAATAGGGAGGCATTCAATCGCTAAGAGAAGGGTTTAGGTTTGAACCACATATTCGATAATGTGAGTCATACTGAGGAATGATTAGACCACGATACATCAAGTATGGCAGCTGAAGTAAAAAGAGGATGCAATGACAACAACGTAAATAGATGATCTATTCCAGAGTAAGTTTGTGCACGTGAGAATAAAAAATAAAATCTCAAGCTGTGGGGTTGAGATCTCTCCGAATGTCTATAAGATTGTAAGAATGTAACAATTGAGCCAAATTATTGCTCTGTTTTGGAATGTGTTTTAAAGTAGGTCAAAGTGGGTCAGATTTATCAAGGGTTTGATCTAGAGGCAGGTTACTATATCCCCCTAGAATAACATGACCATCAATATGGGGCATCAAATTATTTATCATAGATTCAAAAAATCTCACCTATCCATAGCAGGAGATTAAAGTAATGGTCTGTTCATAAATTTTTCCAACTACCATAATGTACCTTCCATCCTCATCCCTAAGTACTACAGTAGGATTAAAAGGGATATGTTTAGCTATACTTTTCTGGTCAATTAGAGAGATAGTAATTGGGATATTTGGCATGTAGATATTTAGGTGTTGAAGTTTGGGAAAAGTGAGTTTCTTGTCAGAATAAATCTACACCCAACTTATAGTAGTATTGAAATGCAGTTGTGCATTTAGTCGGAAAAATAAAGCCTTTTTCACATTGTGTGTTAATTTGTTAAATTGGGAGGAAGGAGTAGTTAACATGAGAGTTTAATCATATTTACTTGTATAATCTCCAACAGCGCAAGTATAATTCCATTGCACATCTCAAATAATAGTATAATAATGATGGTGTACTCAAGCAAAGAAACAACAGTAAATAAAAGAATAGTGAAAGGAAAAAAAAAAAATCAGTAGTGTATTAAAAAGGTGTAAATACATAGGGCCAGATTCACATATACTTGCGGCGGCGTAACGAATCGTCTATACGTTACACCGCCGCAAGTTTTCAGTGCAAGTGCCTGATTCACCAAGCACTTGCGTGTAAACTTACGGCGGTGTAACGTAAAGGCGTCCGGCGCAAGCCCGCCCAATTTAAATGGGGCGTGTACCATTTAAATTAGGCGCGCTCCCGCGCCGGACAAACTGTGCATGCTCCGTTTTGAAATTCCTGCCGTGCTTTGCGCGAAGTGACGTCATTTTTTTGAACGGCGACGTGCGTAACGTACTTTCGTATTCCCGGACGTCTTACGCAAAAAAAAAAAATTGAAATTCGCCCCGGGAACGACGGCCATACTTTAACATGGCTCATCTAAAGTTAAGCCATGTTAAAGCAGGCTTAACTTTGCGACGGGAAAAAATTACTAGCGACGACGTAACGAACGTGAAAACCTTCGTGGATCGCCGTAAAAGCTCATTTGCATACCCGACGCTGGAAAACGACGCAAACTCCACCCAGCGGCGGCCGAAGTATTGCATCCTAAGATCCGACGGTGTAAGTCAATTACACCTGTCGAATCTTAGGGCTATCTATGCGGAACTGATTCTATGAAACAGTCGCATAGATACTCCCAGAGATACGACGGCGTATCAGGAGATACACCGTCGTATCTCTTCTGTGAATCTGGCCCATAGAACCTAAATTTTTGGGAAAATAATATTCCCATAAATTGGTGTGAGTTTACCATTTTAAATCGAGTCATGGTAAGCCCACTTAGAAATGGCATATGCGTCCACACCAAACCCTTTCCCTTAGAAAATAAATAAAAGAAGCAGATATATTCCTGGAGCAGGCAGAACCTAGAAATCAAAATAACATAACCATGTTCAATATAAGATTAACAGTTTAACAATGGCAAATAAATCAGTTTAGTCCCAAAAAGGGTGAACCGCAAAAATCGGGAGAAAAATTTAAGATCGCTAGAAGGATGAAGTTTCTTGGATGAAGAACCACCTTGTTTGGACCATAGCGGTGACAGTGGGCGAGTCTCTTTGGAGATGAGGCCCAGGATAAGTAATACATCTTCCCCTTCTTAAAGAGCGGCAAATGAATGAGATTTGCCCATGTAAGAAAGGGACAAGCGGAGGGGAAACGACCAACGATATTTAATTTGATGATAGGTCAAGTGAGTTAGCAAAGGTTTTAGCGGTCTTTTTTCTTTGAATGGTTAATTGAGAAATATCTGCAAATATCTGGATGTTATGACCTAGGAGCTTGATCTCATGTTTGAGCCTGGCAGCAGACATTAATTTCTCTTTAATATTGTAAAATGTAATTTTACTATGATATCTCTGGGCAAGCCATCAAATCTAGGGGCTGTCAGGGCACAATGTACTATGTCGATTTCAAGGTGGTGAGGTGAAATATCTGGCATTACCGTATTTGCCGGCGTATAAGACGACCCCCTAATTTTCCAGCCAAAATGTTGGTTTTGGGATATACTCACCGTATAAGACTACCCCCTTCCTACTAGTCATGCCTCACCTCACGGTGCCACCATTACATGCCAGACTATGCCACTACATGCCAGACTGTGCCCCATTACATGCCAGACTGTGCCCCATTACATGCCAGACTGTGCCCCATTACATGCCAGACTGTGCCCCATTACATGCCAGACTGTGCCCCATTACATGACCAGACCGTGCCCCATTACATGACCAGACCGTGCCCCATTACATGACCAGACCGTGCCCCATTACATGCCAGACCGTGCCCCATTACATGACCAGACCTGCCCCATTACATGACCAGACCGTGCCCCATTACATGACCAGACCTGCCCCATTACATGACCAGACCTGCCCCATTACATGACCAGACTGTGCCCCATTACATGACCAGACCGTGCCCCATTACATGACCAGACCTGCCCCATTACATGACCAGACCTGCCCCATTACATGACCAGACTGTGCCCCATTACATGACCAGACCGTGCCCCATTACATGCCAGACCTGCCCCATTACATGCCAGACTTGCCCCATTACATGACCAGACCGTGCCCCATTACATGACCACACCGTGCCCCATTACATGACCAGAGCGTGCCCCATTACATGACCAGACCGTGCCCCATTACATGACCAGACTGTGCCCTTACCTTATCCTAAGACATGCGAATCGCGGCCGTACGTTTTTTCAAAAGCCGCGCCTCCTACGTCTTCTGTTCCGTGATAGGCGGAACATTCAGCTTCCCAGGAGACACTGTGTTCAGTGTTCGCCTATCGCGGAGGCCCTCTCGTCCGAGGACGAGAGGGCCTCCGTGATAGGCGGACACCAAACACAGGACGAGAGGGCCTCCGTGATAGGCGGACATTGAACACAGTGCCTCCTGGGAAGCTGATTGTTTCCGCCTATCACGGAACAGAAGACGTCGGAGGCGCGGCTTTTGAAAAATCGTACGGCCGCGATTCTGGGATAAGGTAAGGTTAGGTTACCGGCGTATAAGACAACCTCCGACTTTTAAGAAGATTTTAAGGGGTTAGAAAGTCGTCTTATACGCCGGAAAATACGGTAGATCCTGTAGCAATATATGTATTGCTTCTTCAAAGTCTACCACCGTTTCGAGCAATCCCCGTACTCTAAAATTATGACATCTAGAACGATTTTCCAAATCTTCAATTTTAACATTGGGCAGATCTAATTGCTCTTGTATAGATGAAATTATGGTGACGTTCTGGTTCCCACTCTGCACTGTGTTGTCAATTTTGGATTTAATATTATATAAACGCTCACCAGTATTTTGCCAGTCAGATTTTATCTCAGCAGTGATAATATCACAAGCTCTAGACCAGGGGTCCTCACTATGGCCCTCTAGTTGTTCAGGAACTACAATTCCCATCATGCCTAGTCATGTCTGTGAATGTCAGAGTTTCACAATGCCTCATGGGAGGTGTAGTTCCGCAACAGCTGGAGGGCCGTAGTTTGAAGATCCCTGCTCTAGACAGTTCTGTAGAAGTGTAGAGAATTTATGCAATAACACTGTGTCAACAGATGGAGGAGCTGGCTGAGAGGATGAAATAGAGCTTTCTTTTGGTAGTATTTGATCACCTCTGACAATTTAATATTTTTTACTTTTTGCTATAACAAATATCCCCCAATCTTTAAAAAAAAATGAATTTCTTCCTCAGTTTAGGCCATCATGTATTCTTCTACATATTTTTGGTAAAAAAATAAAAAAACGCAATAAGCGTATATTGATTGGTTTGTGCAAAAGTTATAGCGTCTACAAAATAGGGGATAGATTAATGGCATTTTTACTAGTAAGGGCGGTGATCTGCGATTTTTATTGCGGCTGACCGATTGGACACTTTTTTGAGACCATTGACATTTATACAGCGGTTAGAGATAAAAAATAGCCACCGATTACTGTATAAATGTCACTGGCAGGGAAGGGGTTAACACTAGGGGGCGATCAAGGGGTTAACTAGATGTGTTCTAACTGTGGGGGGGATGTGGCTGACTAGAGGAGGAGACAGATCGTTGTTCCTACTTAGTAGGAACACACGATCTGTCTCCGTTCCCCTGACAGAACTGGAAGTTGTGTGTTTCCACACACATATCCAGATTCTTGCTCTGTCACGAGCGATCGTGGATCGTGCCTGGTGGTCATCGCTCCTGCTACAGTGTCTTAAAGAGCCAACGTACAGCTACGACAGCTCACCCAGGGGAGCCAACCTGCCGCAGTATAACTGCAGCAGCTGGTCGGGAAGGGGTTAAACGATGCTCAATTGGTACTAAGGGGCCCAAAGTGTGCTAAGAAAATATCCCCCACACTATTACACCACCTGAACCGTTGATACAAGGCAGGATGGATCCATGCTTTCATGTTGTTTACGCCAAATTTTTACCCTACCATCTGAATGTCGACCAGGCAACGTTTTTCCAATCTTCTATTCTCCAATTTTGGTGAGCCTGTGCGAATTGTAGCCTTGGTTTCCTGTTCTTAGCTGTCAGGAGTGGCACCCGGTGTGGTCTTCTGCTGCTCTGAAAGTATGCTGTAGTAAATTGGCACTAAGCTGTCCGTAGCAGATCCTTTAAGTCCTGTAATTTGCAAGGTTGGCCCTCCATGAATCTGACTTGTTTTTCAATACATCCCACAGATGCCCAATTATATTGGGATCTGGATAATTTGGAGCCTAGGTCAGCACCTTGAACTAGTTATTGTGTTTTTCAAACCATTCTTGAATTTAACAGACCAGGCTAGCTTCTTCCATTGCTCCGTATTCCAGTTCTGGTGCACATTGTACATTCTTTTAGCTGTGGCCACGGATCAGCATGGGCACCTTGACCGATCTGCAGCTACACAGCCCCATACACAACAAACTGCAATGCACCGTGTGTCCTGTGTGTCCTGTTTCTATTGGAACCAGCATTAATTATTGGATCAAACTACACGGACCAGCCTTCGTTTCCCACGTGCATTGGTGAGCCTTGGCTGTACATCACCCTGTTGCCAATTTGGGCAGAGGTCCATGCTTTCCCATACCTGGAAGCACGTAGTATATAGCAAGATAAATAATGTAGCAGCAGGGGAGCTGTCATGTACTTGGTCAGATTTGACTAGAGGGCTTTCCTTACACTTCTTTTCCTATATCCCCTGGGGCTGATGATGGGTATAACAGGGTTCAGCATGACATGGGTGCCTGTAGGAGATTCAGGCTAGGAGATCTTGTAGTAGATGCAGAGCTGAAGATTGTGCTGTAGGCAAGCTTGCAGATGCAGGATCTCAGATGTATATACAGGCAGGCAGAGGTTGGCAACAACTGGACGGCACAGGTACAAAATCAGGAACCAGGGGCAAAATCAGAGCCAGGCCAAGGTCAGTATCGGGCGAGCAGAGAAGGTACCAGAACAGTGGGCAGATGGCAAGGTTGGGTCACAGGCCAGAGTCCACAACAGAGTTTTTAGGAGCAAGCAGAGTCAAACAAGCCAGGTCAGAACACAGACGTAAACACAGATCAGGTCACATTCAGAAGGAGCTGACGACCACTCAGCAATAATCCTAAATCTTGCAGTGCTTCAAAGAAACCAATGGGCAATTTAACATCTACTCAAACATTCAGGCACGTGCTCAAGTGCAGGCTAATGGTCACGTGTAGATGTGCACACAGTTCTGTGGACCATTCTGTGTGTATTTGCACAGGAGAATAGCACAGGTGGGTATTGGTGGTGGCATGGTAGGCTGGGCTCAAGCAAAGCAAATTAAGTGACAGATCCTATTTAGGTCATTCAGGTTCACTGTAAAGTGTTACTAACCGCAGGAGCCTGCATTCACTCTGGTATCCCACAGTACACAGAACATGGAAATGCAATTATTTTAGTAAATATAAACTGCTAAATACCTTTTCTCATCAGCAGTAAAATCTCTCTAGCAATACACACCAAACTGAGCATGTGCAGAGTGTCCCCAAGGCTCTGTACGATCAGCAAATGGATTGGGGACAGTAAAAGAAGAGAAGGATCAAAGAATACAGGATCAAAGTCTGTTTACACAATGCGGAGGATTATCTCCTTAGGTTCCATAGTAAGTATAACAAGCAACACTAAGTTTCATGTACTCTCAGTTGTGCGTATACAGGAAATGTGTTTAGTGGTAATATTTTCAAAGTAAAAAAAAACACTGTAGGACTTTTGTACAGAAATATGGCAATAAAATATATTTTATAGAACGATATTGGTTTATTTCTACCTGTAACTGTAACATAGTAATTAGGCATGCTGTGTTGATTTCTGCAGGTCAGCGGCCGTTGGTGCTCACATTCGGAAGCTGTACATGACCCTCTTTCCTGTTTAAGCTCAGCGAGTTTAATAAGCTTGTCTGGGATTTCGGTTCTGTGGCTGATTTTTTGATTATCTATATTGATGAGGCTCATGCAGAAGGTACAGTATGCCTTTCTCACTCTTACAGGTGTCCATATATAGATATGTGCATTTTGGGTTTTGTGATATGCTGATACTTTTTCATATACTGTATGTATACTCTTATATAAAATCCATTGTTTACCAACTCCCTCATACTTGCCAACAATCCAGATTTTGGGACTCAAGACTGTTTTTGGCACCGTAGCGGGCCACGAAAACTTGGCCACGATTCAGATCACATCAGGTCTCTTTCCCCAGGTGTTTAGTAGAGAGGGGAGGGGCCTCCAATCCGTGCAGCCAATCGGCTTCTCTCTTCAGTGTACAAGTAGGCAATTTACTTGTATACTGAAGCCGGTAAGCTGCACGCATCGGAGGCCCCTCTCCACTGAACACAGGGGAACTAGACCTGCAAATGGAGCTGCAGCCAACCCTCCGCCCCATGTGTCCCACGAGAGGGCACACCTGATGCACAGAGCAGAGGGACTCTGCTGGGCACCCCTTCTGATGTGAGGAGCAGAGGGACTCCACTGGGCACCCCTCCTGATGTGAGGAGCAGAGGGACTCTGCTGGGTACCCATCCTGATGTGAGGAGCGGAGGAACTCTGCTGGGCACACCTGATGTAAGGAGCGGAGGGACTATTGTGGTATAGGATCTGGGCCTGCTGTCCCTCCATCCCTTTTTCTTTCCTTTTCTCTCCTTCCCTCTCTCCCTATTTCTCTCTCTCTCTCCCTCTCTCGCTCCCTCTCTTTCTTTCTCCCTCCATCCCTTGTTCATCTTATCCCCTGTACACACAACCATTTTTTCCATCGGAATAACTCAGATGTTTTTTCTGACGGGATTCCGCTCAAGAACGCGTGACATACAACAATCTTGGCAACTATGCTCCCTTATCTCGACTATGCTCTGCCATATTTGTACTAAGCTAAGTGTACATGTGTGCCAAGAAGAACAGGCATTTCAACCGTATTGTTAAATCCTCACAAATGCCTGCCAATGCTCTGTACCAATTATCTCCATTGCAGCTGACAGTGTAGTTCACATGGTCATGTTTGCATTTTACCAAAATGTATCCGGTGTGCAGTGTTTGACTGGTTTTACCTCTCCCCAACCACCTCCATTCATGTCTATGTACATGTGCTACAAATGAGTGCAGTTGAGATGCATTAGATAGCCTTAGTAGCTGAGATGATAGTACAACAATCTATATGTAGCAAAGTCTTTAACCTCTTTCAGTCTAATGAGAACCTTTGAGGCCACAGATTGCTGACATCTTTCAATATGTACTGGGTTGTGAGGCATAGTGGGTGCAAAGGTTATAAAAGTCATTGGGCGCCAGACACTTCTTGGATGCAAAAGAGGCTTTATTTCTTTTAACAGTCCTTTTTATATTTTAAAGGGAAAGAGGGTTAGGGCTAGGGGTGCCGAAATTAATCGATGCATCGTGATTCGGGTGTCCCTGATGCGGCATTAATGCATGCGACTGGGAAAATCAATTCCCGGGAGACTTGCCCCACCCCTCCGGGAGAGCGCTCCGAGCCTTTAACCCCTTGGCGCTGAGCGTATGTGGCCTTAGCTTTAGGGAGATGCCCGCAGCTGCAGCCTATCCCGGAGGAGTGGGAGGGACATTTCCCCCTTCCACCGCTCTTACCGGACCTCCCGTCCCACTGGGAGACCCGATCCGCGAGCCGCCACTTCCGGCGGCTAGAGAGATAGACTGGAACGAAGGATCAACTTTGTTTCAGCCTGTATGTAAGCAAGGAAGCAACATCACAACATCACTTCCGGTTTTCTCGGCTGCCAATGGTTGCTTTGCTTGCCCGTGCCATTCTGCTGACGTATATGTGCGTTAGGCAGTCGGCAAGTGGTTAATAATGTGTCTTAACGTAATAGGTGAATTAATGGGCGTTCACCGTATCTAACATTTCAAAGCACATCTAAACAAGCCCTTAGCCTAGGTTCACATACACTATATTGTCAAAAGTATTGGGACACCTCCCTTTACACGCACACAACTTTAATGGCATCCTAGTCTTAGTTCGTAGGGTTCAATATTAAGTTGGCCCACCCTTTGCAGCTTCAACTCTTCTGGGAAGGCTGTCAACAAGGTTTAAAAGCGCATTTATGAGGTCAGGCACTGATGTTGGACGAGAAGGCCAGGCTTGCAGTCTCCACTCTAATTCATCCAAAAGGTGTTCTATCGCGTTGAGGTCAGGCCAGTCAAGTTCCTCCACCCCAAACTCGCTCATCCATGTCTTTATGGACCTTGCTTTGCACACTGGTCCAACTCATTTAGTGGAGGGGGAATTATGGTGTGGGGTTGTCTTTCAGGGGTTGGGCTTGGCCCTTTTGGTTCCAGTGAAAGGAACTGTTAAGGTGTCAGCATATTAAGACATTTTGGATAATTTCATGCTCCGAACTTTGCGGGAATGGTTTGGGGATGGTCCCTTCCTGTTGCACACCAGTGCACAAAACAAGGTCCATAGGATGAAATGGATGAGCAAGTCTGGTGTGGGGGAACTTGACTGGCCTGCAGAGTCCTGGCCTCAACCTGAAAGAACACCTTTGGGATGAATTCGAGCGGAGACTGCGGGCCAGGTCTTCTCGTCCAACTTCAGTGCCTGATCTCACAGGTGCGCTTCTGGAAGAATGGTCAAACATTCCCATAGACACATTCCTAAACATTGTGGTCAGCCTTTCCAGAAGAGTTGAAGCTGTCATAGCTGCAAAGGGTGGGCCAAATAAAACTACAGGGCCAAAAACAAACAATTAATAGCATTTTTGTCCTTAATAAAATACTGTTTTCTCCCTTTTTTTCTCTCTTTATTGCATCTCCCTCCAGTCACTTCCTATCTACATGCACTTGCTCCGGTGTTGGCTGCACATCATTGTTCAAGTGCAGCTTCTCAGTAGTGACCATGATGTTTTTATGCATGCATTTTCCGTTCTAGATGAATGGGCCTTGAAAAACAATATCTCAATATATAAGCATCAGAACATTCAGGACCGTCTGGTTGCAGCCAAACGTCTGCTTGAGGAGCTGCCTTCTTGTCCTGTGGTGTTAGACACTATGGAAAACTTGTGCAGTGCCAAGTATGCTGCCCTCCCTGAGAGGCTTTACATCCTCCAAGAACGCAAAATCATTTATAAGGTAATATATTACAGTACATTATAATGTCAGTTCAAAGCTTGATTCTCTGTAGTAGATAATGAGCATTTTTTTGTTGTCAGATCTCATAGTCGTATACTGAAAATGGTTCTAAAGGCAAAAGGTTAAACTTGAAAGTCGCACGTTTTTGCAGTCACAATTTTGACGCGATTTTAGGGAATGCCTGTGTAAACTTGAGGTCTGTGGACTCAAATTGGACAAAGGTAGTACCAGGACTACTTTGAAGCTGGAGCAACTTGAAGTTGCACAGATATGAATGGTTATCATTTGGAATCATGGGGTACGATGCAACGCTGATGTCCAAAGTCGCAGGAAAAGTCGCACAAGTGTGAAAGAAGCCTCAGTGTGCAGCAGCCCCCCTACACCCCTAATACTTATCTAAGCTCCATCTTGATCCAGCGATGAGCACGAGAGTTTCTGCTGTCCAGGATTGGCTCAGGCACATCACCATGATTGGCTGAGACACATCAGCGGGCACCATTGGCTCCTGCTGCTGTCAATCAAAGTCAGTGAGCAAATGAGGAGAGGAGAGAGAGGGTGGGACGAGCCACGGCTCTGTGTCTGAATGGACACACAGAGCAGTGGCTTGGCTCAAGTGCTCCCATAGTAAGCTGCTTGCTGTGGGGGCAGGAGGGAGTGGCCAGGAGCACCGGCGGGGGAACCAAAAGGAGGAGGATCTGGGTTGCTCTGTGCAAAACCACTGCACAGAGCAGGTAAGTATAACGGAAAATTGTTATTAATACCTACGGTAATTTTCCTTTCCTGGCCTGTCCTCACGTCAGCACACCATGGGTTACCAGTACCACCTTCTTTTTAGCTAATATGCAGGCTACCAATTCTGCTTTCTTGCGTTCTGGTAGCTGGACAAGTCCTCTGCCTGTATTGAAGATCAGTCCCAGATATTCCATCTCCTGGCAGGGAATTAACTGGCTCTTCTGCCTGTTAATGATCCAGCCAAATTTTGATAGGGTTTCTAGCACTACCTTGCGTTGAGACGCTAGCTCTCGGCTCGCACGTGCTACTACTAGGATATCGTCTAAGTAGTGGAAGATCTTTATGCCTTTCAGGGGGATGACGGCGATGACAGCTAGCAAGATCTTGGAAAATACTCGAGGTGCTGTGCTGATCCCAAAAGGTAGACATCTGAACTGGAAGTGATCTTCCCCCACCATGAATCTTAGGTAATTTTGGTGGTTCTCGCTGATTGGGACATGCAGATATGCATCTGCTGAATCGACTGATGTCAGCCAGTCTCCTGGTTGCAAAACTGAGATGATAGTAAATAACGATTCCATCTTGAACGTCTTGGAAATTATGTAGCGATTCAGAACTCTTGGTCCAGAACTGGTCTGAGATCCCCTGACGCTTTGGGAACCAAAAAGATTGGAGAGTATACCCCTTTTCCTCGTTGTTTTAGGGGTACTGGCGAAATTGCATTCTTTTGCTGTAAGCCGGTTAAATATTCTTGTAAGCAGTTCCGTCTTTTCTGATCTGACGGCCATTCTGTACGGACCACGGTATTGGGTGGTTTCTTCTGAAAGGATATTTTGTAACTGTATTTTACTGTCTTGTGGACCCATTGGTCCTTGACTGCCTCCGCCCACACCATCCAAAAGGACGCTAACCTGGCGCCCACCTGGGGAGGATGGGTGGCTAACCCATCAAAAATACTTTTCGGGCTTCTTCGCGGTCTGTGCAGCTCTGAACTTTACATTCCGTAAAAAAAAAGAACCCTGTGAGCTCCTCCCATAGGGTCTTGCATATTCCAGTCCTGGTGTATATGACCTGGCGTCATATGCCCTCTTGTAGTCTGGTTGGGCTGACCGGGTGGTCTGTTGTCTCCTCTTGGGCCTTTGTGGTATTAGACCCAATTTTCCCCCTGTAGCTCGACTAATAGCTTCTTCTAGGGTCTTTCCAAATAACATCTTTCCATTTAACTGGATATTGCAGAGACTTAGTTTCGAAGTATTGCCTGCTACCCAACATCGTAACCAAAGGACCCTCTTAGCTGTCACTGCAAAGGCCATGATCTTTGCGAGTAGCTTTACCAGATCCATAGAAGCTTCTGCTAGGAAATCGGCCGCGAGATCGAATTCCTCCATTGTCTGTATGACTGTTTCTGTCTCCAGGCCAGCTCTCAGGTCTGTCTGCACTTTTGTGGTCCAAACCTTCAGCGCTCTGGAGACTGAGGTTAAGGCTATAGCAGGGCGGCATGCTGCACCAGCTGCAGAGTAAACCTTCTTTATGTCTATGTCCGTGCGTCTGTCCATTGGGTCTTTGAAGGTCGTAGAGTCTTGTAACGGCAAAGCGACCTGTCTAGCCAGGCGCTGTAAGGCCGCATCTATGCCCAGCGGGGAGTCCCAGAGAGCCACTTCTGGGGACTTAAAAGGGTACAGCCTTGAAAAATGATTCTGCATGTTTGCCCTCCTTTCAGGCTTCTCCTATTCTTCCTCGAACCATTCTCGAACCTCTGGCAAGAGGGGAAAAGTCACCCCTTGTCTTTTCCGGCTAGGAAAAAAACTCTTAATCTTAATTAAATTAATTAATCTTTAATTTTCAGGTGGCTGAACATCTTGATCCCAGTCAATGGCCTCCTTTACGGCCATGACTAATGATTCTATATACTAAAAGTCAAATAGGTACTCAGAGGGTTCTTCAGAGTCCGACGAGTTCTGTGATAGTGCCTCCAGGCCTAGTGATTTGTCTTGCACTTGTTGTTCTGTGTTTCTGACTCTGGATTTAGTTTTTGGGGCTTTCCTGGTTGAGGCTGATTGTATACCCTCTGCCACTGCGTCTTGAACATAGTCTCTAATTCTTCGCGCCTCCGCCTCCCTGTCTGTAGCTACGTCTTTAATGCAGCCGGTGCATAAAAGTTTATCAGGTTCGGATGGCGCCGAACATGCCCAACAAAGACCGTCGTCTGGGCGGGGTCTTGATACGTTTAGTTCTGCTACAGTAGCAGGATGACTAGATTTGCGAGCTGGGCTGGATTGGGGCTTATGTGTTGCCCGGGACCCAGACGCTTGCGGAGATTTTGAACGCTGGCAGGACTTTTTTCTCCGTACATGTCTTGTTCTAGGGCTTCTGCTCCTAAAAAGACAACCAAGAAAAGCTACCTTTAGCTCTTGGTATTGCACTCTTTTATACTGTGGCCCCCGTTGACCCCTCCTACCTCTCCGGTGACCTTCGTGCATTCTGGGGCTGTGGTGAGCTCATGCTGTATAGAAAAGGCAGGATACGCAATAAGGTGGCAAAGAAAATCCAATCTAGCACCCAAAATAATGACTTTCAAAAAAAATATATCTATATTAATATATATTATATACCTATATATTTATTATTATCTATATATTTTCTCTTTCTTTTTTTTCTTTTTTTTATGAAAAACCTACGAATTTTCTTATTTTTCTTTTTTTAACACATCCTAAAAAAAAGCACAAAACATTATTTTTTTTATTTTTTTTTAATTAGGACTTTACCTTTAACTGGGGAAAGGAAAATCCCAGGGTGGCAGCAGATCTAGAGCGTCTGTCAGAGCACTGTTTAAACGAGTAAAGATCATTGACATTAGAACAGGCAAGCTGACACAATCTTTTCTCTTCCCCCTCTGCAGGAGACTTACCAACAGCGTCCTATCTAGAGATAGTGGCAGATCGCACTGAGATTCCTGCCATGCAGAGCTTTTCTAGCTGATCAGTGCACGCCCTATGGCACTCCCACAACACCCCTCCCCCATGACGTCATCGCCGCCCGACAGAAAGCAGGGGGGCAGCCAGCGCGCTCTTACGGAGCTCAGTTTAAACAGTAAGGAAAATGACAGCCGCACAATATTTTGGATACAGTAGCGCAGATGGACAGCAGCAACACCACAGCCCCTGTAAAAAATAAGCTTCTTATAAGCTATAGAACGCCCGCAGCTCATGCACCTGAGCGTCCAGTGTCATAAAGGGACATACCTTTATTATTCTGGACCTTCCAACCCGAGGAGAGGCTCAACCTGGGTGGGATGATTCGGCAGGGGGGTTTCTACTTTGTTGTAACGTCTGTCTGTAAGAGTCTGGTGATCTGGTCATCCGACCAAAAAAAAGGAACAAGGGCAAGGGAGGAGGGGCCCCCTACTTATTAGCTAAGAAGAAGGTGGTACTGGTTGTTCTTTTCCACCCGGCTTCCTATGCAGCGGCGCAATGTCACTTGGGACTTTGCCCAGATGATTGGTGTGCTTAATAAAAACTTCCCCCCGACGGATAAGGCGCGTCACGAGTTTCCGAAAATAGCCGAACTGGGAGTTGGCTCTATACAGCGCTATACGGCGCCTGCGCACAGACTAGGAGCCGTGTAGAGCTGACTGCGCAGGCGCCGTATAGAGCCGACTTCCAGTTCAGCTATTTTCGGAACTCGTGACGTGCCTTATCCGCCAGGGGGAAGTTTTTATCAAGCACGTCAATCACCTGGGCTAAGTCCCAGGTGACATTGCACTGCTGCATAGGAACGCCTACTCCCGCGGGAGTGAGAACCCGGAAGCCGGGTGGAAAAGAACAATAATACGGTATGTACAGCGAAAAAAAAACAAAAAACAGCATACTGTACATGTCAGAAGTATGCTGAATGTAATGGTATATACATGTTTTTAGGGTGAACCTCCGCTTTAAGTTCTCGCTGTCCAGGGTGAAAGGATAGTCTGAAGAATTTCAATGTCCACACAATGCACTTCTTTTTCTTGGATTTATTTGGGAGAACTTTAGAAGAAAAGAAGGATGAGGGGTGGAAGGGTAGGTGGGTTCAGGTGCATAATCAAATATAAGGGAAACACTTCTGTTTCCAGCATACAGTTCTCGTCGCCACTCTAGCCAGAGTGGGTATTGCTCACCCGGATAGGTCCCTCTCACTGGCCTAGCAGCCGGGATGGCGCACAAAGTAAAGTACAGTCTCTGCCACAGACCTTCCTTTCTTGATGAGACACTTTGGTCCGGAATCCCCTGCTACAGGATTCAACACCCGGATCTCTTTAGCTTAGTCTTTTTAGAACTTTAGATCCGACAGGCGACACTGTCAAGCCTCTCGATGTATGGTGCATCCTTTGATGTCAATGTATTATATTGGGATTTTATGTGATAGACCAAAACAAAGTGGCACATAATTGTGAAGTGGAAACAAAATGATCAATGGTTTTCAATTTTTTTTACAAATAAATATCTGAAAAATGTGGCATGCATTTGTATTCAGTCCCCTTTACTGTGATAACCCTAAAATCCAGTGGAACCAACTGCCTTCAGAAGTCACCTAATTAGTAAATAGAGTCCACCTGTGTGTAATTTAATGTCAGTATAAATACAGATGTTCTGTGAAGCCCTCAGAGGTTTGTTAGTAGAACCTTAGTGAACTAACAGCACCAGACAGGTCGTAGATAAAGTTGTGGAGAAGTTTAAAGCAGGGTTAGGTTATAAAAAAAAATATCCCAAGATCTGAACATCTCAAGGAGCAATGTTCAATCCATCATCCAAAAATGCAAAGAGTATGGCACAACTGCAAACCTACCAAGACATGGCCATCCGCCTAAACTGACAAGCCGGGCAAGGAGAGCAATAATAAGAGAAACAGCCCAGAGGACCATGGTAAATCTGGAGGAGCTGCAGAGATCCACATATAGGAGATTCTGTCCACAAGACAACTATTAGTCGTGCTCTCCACAAATCTGACCTTTATGGAAGAAAGCTGTTGTTGAAAGAAAGCAATAAGAAGTCCCGTTTGCAGTTTGCGAGAAGCCATGTGGGGGACACAGCAAACATGTGGAAGAAGGTGTTCTGGTCAGATGAGACCAAATTTGAACTTTTTGGCCTAAAAGTGGAAAATGAACTGTGCCGCCACCGTGAAACATGGTGGTGGCAGCAACATGTTGTGGGGATGCTTTTTTCAGCAGGGACAGGGAAAATGGTCAGAGTTGATGGGAAGATGGATGGAGCCAAATACAGGGCAATCTTAGAAGAAAACCTGTTAGAGTCTTTAAAAGACTTGAGACTGGGGCAGAGGTTCACCTTCCAGCAGCACAATGACCCTAAACATACAGCCAGAGCTACAATGGAATGGTTTAGATCAAAGTGTATTCATGTGTTAGAATGACCCAGTCAAAGTACAGACCTAAATCCAATTAAGAATCTGTGGCAAGACTTGGAAATTGCTGTTTATAGATGCTCTCCATTAAATCGGACAGAGCTTGAGCTATTTTGCAAAGTAGAATGGGAAAAAGTTTCACTCTCTAGATGTGCAAACCTGGTAGAGACATCCCCAAAAAGACTTGTAGCTCTAATTGCATCAAAAGGTGGTTCTACAAAGTATTGACTCAGGGGAGCTGAATTCAAATGCACTCCACGGTTTTCACATATTTGTAAAAAAAAAAGTTGAAAACCATTTATCATTTTCCTTCCACTTCAAAATTATGTGCCACTTTGTGTTGGTCTATCACATAAAATCCATTGAAGTTTTTGGTTGTAACATGACAAAATGTGGAAAATCTCAATGGGTATGAATACTTTTTCAAGGCTCTGTATGATCAGTGAAAAACTTGATGCCATTCTTCACAGTAAAATCTATAAATCCGATCAAAAAAAAAATGGTCTCCCACGAGACTTTGATAGATCATCCTTGATACATTTATGGTCCAATTACTTACTCATATTGATGTACACTCTCTTGGTCCTCGTTTCTGACTTCCTCGCTGGCCCTTTCCTTCTTTTCTCTTTTCCCTTTCACTTATCCTCGACCTTCATATCTACACCACAATGGTAGAATGATGGTTATAGCTTAAAAACGACTCTATATCTTTCTATATTATTATTATTATTATTATTAATAATATAATCTTTATTATCATAAATTTTTATTCCATATGATTCATATTTTTTTTTTTTTTCTTCCCACTTCAGACTTCAACCTTATAGAGTGTGCGTTTATACGCTCATGTTCCGTTAACCAGCCCTTAGCGCCTCTAATCGGGTTTCGCATCATTAGTGTGGTCTTTTTTCTTAAGTTACTTTTTCTCTTACAAAAATATGTATATTGTATATTTTTATACACATATATATGTATTTTTTTTTTTTTTTGAGATATATGGCCCGGAAAATAAACAAAACAAAAAGACAAATAATTTTACAATTCCTTCACCTTATCCCCGTTCCTCCCTCCCCCCCTCCCCCTATCTCACCATATACATTCCAAAATGACTTCTGATGCCTTCATCTAATTTTAATTTGTCTTTAGGTCTCAGCCCTTAGTTTTTCTACATAGCTCCAAGATCTCTTAAATTCCCTCCAATTATCCCACTTCTTATCTTGAGCTATGTTATTGCCTTCTACTCCTTCTCTCATTTCTTCCATTCTATAGGTCTCTTCCACGGAGTCTATCCATTCCCAGATTGGGGGACATTCTTCCTCCTGCCATTTTCTCGGTATTATCCTTTTCGCGGCATTTAGTAGATGTGGGACTAGGGTTTTCTTATAATTTTTAGTTTTTTCCTCTCCCCCATGGAACAGTACTACCCAAGGGTCCAGTTTAATTTTTCCTTTTGTAATCTCTTCTATGCATCCCAAATTTTTTTTCCAGAATACCTCTACTTTAGGACATTTCCACCACAGATGGGCCATGGTTCCCGGGGTCCTACATCCCCTCCAACACTCTCCCGTTTGTTCGTCATTAAATTTGGATAACTTATCCGGGGTCATGTACCATCCAGTCAGGCATTTATAGCTCATCTCGGCTGTACGGCTATCTACTGCCGAGGAATGAACTAGTGTCAGCATTTTTTCTATTGTAATCCTATCCCGTTTTGATCCTAATTCCCTCTCCCATTTTTTGACGAAAGGGGGGACCGTCCGCTCGTCCACCTTTAGCAGAATCTTATATAATTTTGAGATGGTTCCCTTGACCTTCTCTGATGTGCATAGTTTTTCCAAAACGGATAGCTGCTCCCCTGACCTCAGTGGGTGCGGCAATCTTTTTATAAAGTGGGCCAGCTGATGGTATCTCCATTCGTCAATTTCTAAAAAAAAAGTTTTTTTCTCTTTTAATTCTTGTAGTGTTGCAATGTGCCCATCTTTTATTACGTCTCTTAATTGAGTTGTGTCTTTTTTTATCCAATTTCCTCCAATCTGTGATTTACCCGGTGCAAAATAATCATTGTTTTTAAGTGCTAATAGTGGTGAATTAAATTCCTTTTCTATTTTTTTATACATAGTATCCCAAATTTTTAGTGCCTTTTTAGTGATCTCATGTGTATTCTTATCCAGTGTCCTATATTGAGGTGGGTTCCAAATAATCTTATTGAGACTTGCCTTTGACATTTCATTTTCGATGTTGACCCACCTCTTTTCCTTGCTGGCCCTAGCCCACTCCACTACCCTTGACAGGATCACCGCCTCGTAGTATGTTTTAATGTCTGGTACTGCTAGTCCCCCCTTTATTTTAGGTTGTCTTAGAGTCTGGAAGGATATTCTGTGTTTCTTGTTTCTCCAAATAAAATTCATAATCTGTTTTTTAAGAGCTGAGAAGAGTATTCCAGGCAAACGTATAGGTAACATCTGAAACTTATAGGTAATCTTTGGTAAAATTACCATTTTACAAAAGTTTATTCGTCCTATCCAGGATAGTGGTCTATTTTTTATCCTCCCAATTTCCTCCCTGATTTCATTTAGCAATGGAATGAAGTTTTTCACATACATTTTTTTGGTTGATTTTACTAGGAAAATACCGAGGTACCTGAGTGCTTTTACCCAGGAAAATCGGTATTTCGATTTTAAGTCCCTTTCCTCCCGTCCGTCAACATTAATGCTTAAGATCTCAGTTTTGGCTACGTTGATTTTAAAATTTGATATTTCTCCGTATAGCGTACATAGGTCTAATAAATTTGGAATTGAGGTTTTAGGGTCAGACAAATAGAAGAGGACGTCATCTGCAAATGCCGAAAGTTTGTGTTCGTCCTCACCTATTTTAATTCCTCTTATATCGGGGCACCTGCGTATCCTGGCCAATAGTGGCTCCAGAGAGAGCACAAACAGGAGTGGAGACAGGGGACATCCCTGCCTAGTACCGTTTTTCATTATCAGCTCTTGGGATAAACTACCATTTATTTTTATTTTTGCCCTCGGTTCCTGATAAAGAGTTGTTATCCACTCTCTCATCCTTTGACCAAACCCCATTTCTTCCAGGGTGCGTAACATGAATCCCCAGTCTACCCTGTCGAATGCCTTTTCTGCATCTATCGACAGGAGTAGACTGGGGGATCCGATCATTTTCATTCTTTGCATTATCAACAATGCTCTGACTCCATTATCCTTCCCCTCTCTTCCCTGGATAAACCCTGTCTGGTCTGGATGTACCATCTTTGCCATTTCTTGTTTTACTCTCTCGGCCAAGACCTTTGCGAACAGTTTCACATCTGTGTTTAACAGAGATATTGGTCGATACCCTGAGCAATCTTCTTTGTCCTTGCCTTCCTTGTGGATAACTGTTATACTGGCCTCTGAGGCCTCCCGGCTCAAACAAAAGTCTTTACCCAGTCCGTTAAAATATTGGCATAATTTTGGTAGAAGGATCTCCCTACATTTTTTATAATACAAAATAGTGAAGCCGTCGGGCCCCGGACTTTTACCTGTTGCTGTACCGGTTAATGCTATATTAATCTCTTTTTCCGATATTGGTCTATCCATAACTGATGCCTCGCTTCTGTTTATTTTTGGCAGTCCAGCTTTCTTCAAGAAATTTACAGTTTTATTTATTTTTTCTCCCTCCTGCCCCTTCTTTTGTTCTACCGAATAGAGTCTCTCATAATATAGCCTGAAGGTCTCTGCAATTTCCTTTGTTGTATGCATCATTTCTCCTTTTTCATATGATTCATATTAATGACAATTTAAGATTTTATGTGATCCTTCAATTTTCCATTATAAATGTTCCGTTATTGTTTCAATTGCCCGTATTCACATATATTACCTTATACTTCTGTATACTGTGAATCTTTTCACTTATCATATGTAACCGCAACAGTTATTTTCTTTTTTTATGTCAATAATCAATAAAAATGTATGGGAAAAAAAGACCTACACACTTTGAAGACAAGAAATCCTGCCATCTTTTGACCTGCAGCTGTGCATGGTAGTCAATCAGCCTCTAATTTCTGCTTGTAAATTAAGCTTTGGCAATAAAACCTGGAAGGTTATTGGTTTCCAAGCAGAGCTGCACCAGATTTTGCACACTCCAGCTGTAGTAAATAACCCCCAATATGTCTTGGCAGGTGTTCACATTTCTACCATGCCATATGTGGGGGAAATAAACTGACATTCTTACAGACCAGTATAAGGAATACTACAGGGTGGGCTATTTATATGGATACACCTTAACCACTTGAGCTCCGGGCCATCGTCAAATGACGGCTTCACGGTGACTCTGAATATTCAACAGGACGTCTTTTGACGTCCTGTATTCCTCCGGCCACTGGGGGTCGCGCGAGCGCGCCCGGTGCGTCCCCGAGATGCCGATGCGCGTGCCTGGCGGTCGCGATGTCCGCCAGGTACCCGCGATCGGTACTGACAGAGCAGTGACGTGGAGCTCTGTGTGTAAACACAGAGCTCCACGTCCTGTCAGGGGACAGAGGAGACCGATCTGTGTCTCTTGTACAGTCACCCCCCTCCACACACAGTTAGAACACAATACAGGTATACATATTAACCCCTCCCTCACCCCCTAGTGTTAACCCCTTGAATGCCAGTCACATTTATACAGTAATTAGTGCATATTTATCGCATTAATCGTGCCAAAAACGTGTCAAAAGTGTCCGATGCGTTCGCCGCAATGTCACGGTGACAGTAAAAAAATCGCAAATCGCCGCCAATACTAGTAAAAAAGTTAATAAAATAAAAATGCCATAAATCTATCACCTATATTGTAAACGCTATAACTTTTGCGCAAACCAATCAATATATGATCATTGCGATTTTTTTTACCAAAAATATGTAGAAGAATACGTATCGGCCTAAACTGAGGAAAAAAAAAGTTTTTTTTAAAAAAAATTGTGATATTTATTGAATAAAAAAGTAACAAATATTGTGTTTTTTTTTAAAATTGTCACTCTTCTTTTGTTTATAGCGCAAAAAATAAAAACCACAGAGGTGATCAAATACCACCAAAAGAAAGCTCTATTTGTGGGAACAAAATGATAAAAAAATTGTTTGGGTACAGTGTAGCACGACCGCGCAATTGTCATTCAAAGTGCGACAGTGCTGAAAGCTGAAAATTGGCTTGGGCAGGAAGGTGTGTAAGTGCCCGGTATGGAAGTGGTTAATAAAATGGGAATGGTTGGTGATATTAACTTCCTGTTTGTGGCACATTAGTATATGTGAGGGGGGAAACTTTTCAAGATGGGTGGTGACCATGGCGGCCATTTTGAAGTCGGCCATTTTGAGACCAACTTTTGTTTTTTCAATAGGAAGAGGGTCATGTGACACATCAAACTTATTCAGAATTTCACAAGAAAAACAATGGTGTGCTTGGTTTTAACGTAACTATATTCCTTTATGAGTTATTTACAAGTTTCTGACCACTTATAAAATGTGTTCAATGTGCTCTCCAGTGACATGCGGCGAGTGCTACGCTGTGGGCTCTTGCTGAATGAAGCTAGGACAGCTACTGATGTTTCTTCATTAGTGACAGATTTCATACATCCACATTTTGGCAAATCCAACACTGACCCAGTTTGACGAAACTTAGCAAGCAGTTTGCTAACTGTAGCATGGGAGATGGGTGGTCTCGTAGGCTGTCTTGCATTGAAATCTGCTGCAATGACCCGGTTACTGCGTTCACCAGACATCAAAACAATTTCTATCCGCTCCGCACGTGTTAACCTCGGCGACATGTCAATGGCTGTAAACAAAGAGAAACTTGTAAATAACTCACGAAAGAATAAAGTTACGTTAAAACCAAGCACATCGTTGTTTTTCTTGTGAAATTCCGAATAAGTTTGATGTGTCACATGACCCTATTGAAAAAACAAATGTTGGATTCAAAATGGCCGACTTCAAAATGGCCGCCATGGTCACCACCCATCTTGAAAAGTTTCCCCCCTCACATATACTAATGTGCCACAAACAGGAAGTTAATATCACCAACCATTCCCATTTTATTAAGGTGTATCCATATAAATGGCCCACCCTGTAGTTCATAACTGTGCTAATAAGGTATTCCTTACACAACTGGTATTAATAAACATGACTGTTCATGTAGCCAAAACTATAAAATGTGCTTAATGGATTGTAAAACCTTATTAATGCAAAGGATTCAATGCATAAATTACAGGGCAGCATGGGTCCCTGGGGCTACAAACCAGAAGAAGTACGTTCTGTTCTTGTGAATAAGACATTTCCTGGGTGTCATCTCCAACTCGACAGCAACAGAAGAAAAGCTCAGAAATAGCCAGAAACCAGCAATGAATTCTCCTATATTAATGGACACATATTAAAATGTGGTGCCCAGTGGCTGGAAACAAGACATTTCCTCTGGGTGTCACTCCCTAACATACACTGATGGAAGAATAAAATCACAACCAGCGGCCAGCCCAGCCAGGAATTACACAAGTACATTAACATGAACTTCTAATTAAAGGCAAATGTCACCCTTCTGACATGGTTCCATGTTGCACCCCATAATTAAAGTGCAACACAACACATGGTGCCATTCAACAGATCCTCGCCATCAAACTACCCCCCCCTCCCCCTGAATCGTAGGGTGCTTTTCTTGCTGGCTTCTGCTTATTTTTTTAATTTGGCATGGCTACAGAGCTGTAGTCTCCCATTCATGCATTTGTGAATGGAAGACTATGGGGGTTATTTACGAAAGGCAAATCCACTTTGCACTACAAGTGCAAAGTGTACTTGAAATTGCACTGAAAGTGCACTTGCTGTAAATCTGAGGGGTAGATCTGAAATGAGGGGAAGCTCTGCTGATTTTATCATCCAATCATGTGCAAGCTAAAATGCTGTTTTCCTGACGCATTCATGGCAGCACACACTGGGTTGTGACTCCGCCCCCACAACCTGACAGGATTGGTTAGCTATAAATTTGAAGGGGAGACGCCCCGCACCATTCTCTTTTTTTATCCTCACCTGACAGATTGGACGAACAAGCAAGAAGCATGCCTCTTACCGCAGATCGCCCCAGCAGGTTCAGCCTCTCCTGTTTGGAAGTCCCTCCTGTACAGTCTCTAAATGAGCTTTATGGTGGGAACCCCCGTTCTGGTGGTCTCAGGGGCTCTGGAATTATACTGGCATCTGTAGCAAGCTTTAAAGAAGCTTCAAATCTCGCAGTGGTCCCCACTTTCGCTCTGTCTTTCCTTCCAGTGCAGTGTGTGCTTCCACAGAGGTATTTGTATCATTACATTTGCCACCTAAGGTTAGTCCGTTTTGTACCTTTGCCTGCCTGTTGTTTTTTTCTCAGCTCTGCTGAGCCCTGTGGTTCCTCTGACACCCCATACTCTCGGGGTCACCGCCGCGTACCCCTCAGCGCTCTGCGCATGCACGCAGCTCAGTGATGATGCCGCCGGTCTCCTCTGCCCTCTTCCAAATGGCGGCGCCGTTTAAAAAAAAAAAAAAAAAAAAAAAGGAAACAGTCCTATCGCTCTGTAGTTCTGGCTGCAGTCCTGCTGCTCTGCTCTACTCAGAGTGAAGATTGCACCAGGTGTGTGCAGGCTCGTCCCAGTTCAGCCTGGGCCAATTGATTACACAAAAAAAAAAAAAAAGAAAAAGAAATAGGAACAAATAGGATAGAAGATATAATACATTTATATATTAATTTATAACATATTGTAGGAGAAAGTATATCCATAATTAAACAATTAATATAATCCAAAAAATAAAAAATAAAATAAGGATAGATATATGTATATAAAATTATTATATTTAATAAATAGAAATGTTGGGGGGGGGACATATTGTAATGTTTTCCCTTCTCTCTTTTTTCCCACCTTTCCGGGCTGTCTTCCTGCTATCCTCATGGGGGCCACTGCCCTCGCAGACCACCATCAGCTGACCAGGTATAGAGGCCGTCCAGAAGGTGGTAAGTAGAGAAGAGACAAAAAAGAGAGCTTGGCCACTGACGCTACAGTTTTGGTAGCCCTATCGGGTCAAAAGACGCAAGTTTGCGGCACAGAGGGAGATTCTAGCCATGCTTCCGGCAGAAGGCGCAAGAAGTCACTCAAGGTTACCCTCTTGCTTTCTTCAATCAAGGCATAGCCGCTCGCGTCACAGCCACTCCTGTCATAGTCGGTTCCACCGCAGACGATTACCTTCATCCCAGATGGAGCTATCTTACCCGCACCACAGCAAATGTTTGCAAAATATGCGGGGCGCCAGCCTTGCCAGGGGAATTGGCCTGCCGCTCGTGCTTCATTGAAGTAACCAAGGATTCGGAGGCCAGAGTATATACTGAGCTCCTAGGAGAATCGCACAGGGATCAATTGTGGGCGATCCTTCCCCAAGCACATCGCCCAGCACCCGGCCGTTACGCCAGGCTGCAAAAACCCTCTCTAAGAATGAGGAGTGTGAGCAGGCGTCGGACTGTCTCTTCTTTAGTTGAACCATTTGCCCATTCAGTCGAGGAAGCGATCGGCTGGGAAGAGGTTATGGCAGAACCTCTGAAGGTTCAGAAATATTTCCTGGTGCTGAAAAGGGGGTCCTGAATCATTTCCCTTCATCAAAGAGCTGGAAAACCTCATAAAGGATGAGTGGGGGAGATCGCATAAGCGGCCCAGTATGAGCAACAAGTTTGCAGATTGTACCCCTTGTGGGAGTCTAGGATCAATTCTTTGATCAATGCAACTACGGTCGATTCATCTTTAATGCGACTCGCTAGAGACGTTTCTCTACCGATTGAAGATGCAGTTACCATCCGGGACGTTCTTGATCGTGAAATCAATATAGAACTGAAGGAAGCCTGCTCCACGACAGGAGACGCTAGTAGGCCGGCTATCACCACGGCGGCAGTAGCTAAAACTATCGCTGCATGGGCGGCTAACGTTGAGAATTCCATTCTAGAAGGAGCCGACCAGGGGAAGATATTCTCCTCCCTGCAGGGAAATTAAGTTGGCTTACGGCTCCTGAGGGGGCGACTTCATGACTGGGAAGAGCCTTATGGCTGAGACCCTGGATAGCGGAGACAGCATCAAAATCTACTGGTGCAAAACTCCATATGGCGGCTCAAGTGTATTTGGCACAAAGATGGACTTGGCCATCTCCAAGGTTACCGGGGGAAAATCCGGGCTGATTCCCTCCGATAGGAGACCAGAGCCCCAGAAGGGCCCCGCTTACAGACGCGATCTTCCTGTCAAGTACAGGGATGCTAGATCCTACCGTCCCGGCAGGAAATTTAGGAGGGACTGGAAGACTCGACCCTCCTTCATGTATTTACAGTAAGCCAAGGCTATCACAGCCGGGGAACAGCAGAAGTCCTTTTTGAGGGTCCGTCTGCCCACCCAGCTCAGGTGGGCACCAGACTCAAGAGATTCGCTCGGATATGGGCAACTCGTATAACAGATTCATGGACACTATCCTCTATCAAGACCGGTCACAATTGGAAATTCATGGGCACATTGCCAGGGAACACATTCCAGCCTACCAAGTACCTCCGCACCAGAAAGGGAGGGGGTTTTATTCCCCTTTATTTCTGGTACAAAAAAAAAAAAAAAACAGGGGATCTACGTCCAGTCCTGGACCTAAAGAGGTTCAACAGACGATCAAAATAGAGGCCCTCAGATTGGAAAAGCCTTCAGTCCATTTTGTTGACAGTGGACGTGGGAGACTGGATGCTATCTCCTAGATTTTTCGGACGTTTACCTTCACGTCCCGATCATCCCGCCTTCCAGAGGTCCCTTCGGTTCTCAATCTATCAATCTCATTTCCAATTTTGGTGCCCCCCATTCGGCATCGCCTCAGCACCCAGAGCATTCAGCAAGTCAGGGTGTTCCTAGGGGCAGAATAATATACCAGGTTGTACCGGGTGCAACTCCCTCAAGAGAGGCTGAAGCCCTTACTCCAGAAGGTACAGAATCTGCTATCATCCAGACGTCTACTGTCAGAGCCTGCCTCAGTACCCGGGGGTCCATGTCAGCATCCATATCTTTGATACAGTGACCCCTGTGACACATGCAAGTCTTACAGAACTCCTTTCTCAGGCAGTGGAATGGAACATCAATACTCCAAACCATTCACATCCCGAACTGGGTAAAGCAATTAGTATGGTGGTGGACACACCCGTCCAACCTCAGGGAGTCCATTCCAATAGTTCCCCCAAGTCCAGAAGTAGTAACATCGGACGCCAGCCAGGGGGGATGGGGTCCACACCATCTAGACCAAGTAGCCCAAGGACAGTGGCACTTTCGGGCTCAGGGCATAGTGTCAAATATTTTAGCGCTCAGAGCAGCCTTTCAGGCTCTCCTGGCCGTTGCGCCTCTTCTAGAGGGGAAGAGTGTCCTGATCAGGATGGACAACAAGTAGCGGTGTCATGTATCCAGATACAGGGGGGCATCAGGAGTCGCACGCTTCAAGAGGAAGTTTGCCCATATTGGAAAGGGCACAAGTGCACCTGTTAGATCTATGGGCAGTGTACGTCCCGGCAACACAGAATTCGTTGGCCAACTACCTAAGCCGAGATACACTTTCAAACAACGAATGGTCCCTGAACCAACAGGTATTCTCCATTCTTACGAAAACTTGTGGAATACCAGAAGTCGACCTAGCGGCCACGCCAAAGAACTCCAAGTGTCAGAGGTTCCTGTCCAGAGCCCACTTTCCATCAGCCGAAGGGACAAACTGCCTAGCTCTTCCATGGAGCTTCGAGCTGGGGTACATTTTTCTTCCAACTTCTCGGATTACAAGATTCCTGTCCCGACTTCGGAGGTCCTCAGCCACGGTTATTGTACTAATACCGTTCCGACCGAGGAGGCCATGGTTTACGACCCTGCTACAACTAGGTACGCGGCCTCCAATACATCTTCCAGTAACCTGGGATCTCATACATCAGAGGCAATTCTTCCATCCAGTCCAGAGAAGCTGCATTTGCCAGCTTGGAAGTTGAGAGGGCTAGGTATGGGGAACTAGGATACTCTCAGGAGGTAATATCAACCTTATTACAAGCTCTAAGGAGCTCCACTGATGTCACCTATACTAGGATCTGGGAGAGGTTTGTGTCGTCGCAGCAAAGAGATTGGAATCCCATCTCAAATTCTTGAATTTCTTCAGTCAGGGCTTAACAAGGGCCCGAGCCCGGGTACCCTGAAGGTGCAAGTATCCGCCCTTTCAGCCATGACGGGTACTAGATGGGCTCTTCATCATCCGGTCACTCTGTTCCTCAGGGCCTGCGTAAGATCAGACCACCTAGGAGGCCAGCCTTTCCAACAGGGCATCTCTGTGTAGTACTCGAGGCCCTGTCCAATCCACCCTTTTCTCCATTCAACTTAGTCTCACCGTGGAACCTAGCTCTGAAGATGGCTTCCCGTATTGTGATCACCTCAGCTAAGAGGACGTCGGAGATACAAGCACTTATGGCTACGGAACCCCTATTTAGTGTTCTCCCCTGACAGAGTGGTTCTGAAGCCCTCAGACCATTTTTATCCAAGGGTAACTTCCTCCTTTCATTATAACCAGGACATCGTCCTTCCATCTTTTACTAATGAGAGGGGCGAGTCCCATGCCTAGGATGTCAAACCTACCATCTCCAGTTACTTCACAGCTACATCTCAGGAAGACGGATTCTGTCTTAATTATCCCACACGGGAGCAGACGAGGTCAGCCAGCTACCTCCCGTACCATTACCTCTTGGTTGTTAGTGCTATCGCGGAGACCTATTCCATCCAGCAACTTACGACTCCTAAAGAGCATTAGGGCTCATTCGACAGGGGCAGTGGCCACTTCTTGGGCAGCATATTGCGAGATTTCACCGGAAACCATAGGCAGAGCAGCAACTTGGTCTTCCCAACACATCTTAATTTCTCACTACAGAGTGGATTCTGCTCTCCTGGCTACCGTCGACTTTGGCAGATCTGTTCTTAGAGCCAATTCCTCAGCACTATAGAGAATAAATATTACTGTTTTCTTGCACCCTCCCGACTGGCGAGTTATTTCCCAGTGTGTGCTGCCATGAATGCGTCAGGAAAACGGAAAATTGTATACTCACCTTTCCGTAATTTTCCTTTCCTGACGCATCTTCATGGCAGCACACAGATGCCCGCCCTATTGTTTTATGATGATATATACAGAGAATGGTGCGGGGCGTCTCCCCTTCAAATTTATAGCTAACCAATCCTGTCAGGTTGTGGGGGCGGAGTCACAACCCAGTGTGTGCTGCCATGAAGATGCGTCAGGAAAGGAAAATTACGGAAAGGTAAGTATACAATTTTCCGTTTTTTTCCCCCTTGCCTGTCCCCCTCAGATCTACAGCGACCGCACTTCCAAGTGCACTTTCCGTGCAATTTCAAGTGCACTTTGCACTTGTAGTTTGCACTTGTAGTGCAAAGTGGATTTACCTTTCGTAAATAACCCCCTATAAGTTCCATTTGCCAGCACGACACAGGGATTCATAGATCTCAATGGAGCACAACTGCAATGACGTAATCCTTCTTGTATTCCATTGTTTACTTCCTCCAGCTCCCTTCTTCCATACAGACCTGGGGTTAGGAAAAAAGCCTGCAGAAGCTTATACAGTACATTGCACCCATGAACCCATGATCCACTAATCGTGGTTGCAATGCTTTGTAGGCTTCAATGCAATATGGGTGCATTTATTATGTTGTTTACATAGCAGCACCACATATAGGGCTAGATTCACAAAGCCTTTACGTTGGCGTATCTATTCATACGCCGCGTACGTTGAAAGATGCGCCGTCGTATCTATTCTTGCTATTCAGGGAGCTAGATACGCCAGAATTTCGGCTTCCTCCGACCGATGTAAGTCTTAGTACGCCGTCGTATCTAGGGTGCATATTTACGCTGGCCGCTAGGGGCGCTTCCGTAGATTTACGCGTAGACTATGTAAATGACCTAGATACGCCGATTCACGAACGTACTTGCGCCCGCTACGCCGTTTACGTAAGGCTTACATCCGGCGTAAAGTTATCCCTGCTATATGAGGCGCTGCCAATGATAAGGTATGGACGTCGGAACAGCCGTCTAATTTTACGTTGTTTACGTAAGTGGTACGTGAATGGGGCTGTGCGTAGGTTATGTTCACGTCGAAAGCATTGAGCCGACGTTTCTTAGGGAGTATTTGCGACGTGATTCTGAGCATGCGCGCGCATGCGCCGTAAGAACAGCCATTCATTTACATGGGGTCACGGCTAATTTAAATGAGGCACGCCCCCTACCTGCCTATTTTGAATTAGGCGGCCTTACGCCGGCCTATTTACACTACGCCGGCGCAACGTACGGCGCGGGATCTTTGAAAATACGGTTCTGGGCTCACTGTTTTACGTCGGCGTAGCGCATATGGGATGCGCTACGCCGGCCAAAAGGTACGCCGCTGTACCTGAATCTAGCCAATAGTCTATAACTACCCTACCAACTTTCTTTGTCTCCCTGATTCGCTGATGCAGCCCCTACAAAAAAAAGTTTCCAGAGTCACAAAGTCCAAATTTGCTCATGTAACAATGTTCCAGCTTGGTAATTGGCTGGTTAAGTACTTCACTGAGAATAGAAGTGAAAAGCATCACATGTTCCTCTCATTTCCAGAAGTACTGTTTTTTTTAACTTGGCAGCACATGGGGGCAGCACGGGTGCAAGGGTAAGTACAGTATCTATTTCTCGAATAGGCAAACCTGTTAATTTGACAAATTCAGGCAACATACATATTTGCTTTAAACATTGGCATAAAGCTATTAAAAAATAGGTGGATACAGCTGCACTAGTCAGATGCCTGAAGGCCTCGGGCTTTGGTCATATAATTTCTGACGAAGGAGAAACACGTCCAGTTTGAAGAGTGAAGATCTACCTTGGCCTCCAGACATGTTCTACCCCTGGATGGAGCCTGGATCAGCATGTCTTCTTTATTCATCCAAGAATGACTGATCAGAGATTCATGTTTACATTTCAGTATAGGCCCACTACAATGACCCTATAAATAATATGGGTTGAAAGGAAACTGTATGTGTTGTCTACACAGCAACCAATCAAATCCCATTCTTGTGTAATGCATGCCGGGTGAAGAAGTGAAAGCTAGTATCGGCAATATCTCCATGTTTCTCCTCATGCAGATTTTATAAATTAATTCTGAAAAAGATTAATGTCTGTTTTCATTGTGTCTCAGTCAAAGCTGTATACTCAGACTCACACTCCACAATATATTTGTTTGTGATGGTTGTGGCCTAAAGCCTTGCTGGCCTCAGCCTGATGGTGCAGATAATTGAAAGTGATGTGAGTTCTGGAAACAAATAAAATAATAAATATAAAAAGTGTTTTTAACAATTATTTCAAACCATATTATTATTTTTATACAGCGTATTTAAGGGATGGGTAAAAAAATACAAGCACATTTCCCCAAGTTGTCTCCTTTTCGCTGCCCCCGGAGTTAGGTGGCCATAGATTAGGGTGACCAGACATCAGGGCCGGCCCTACCATGGGACCCGATGGTACCATTGTACCAGGCAGCACTTTCAGAGGGGCAGCAAATTTCCTGCCAGCACGCCATCCCATTCCGCCAGCTCCACTCTCCACTCCACTGTAGGGCTAATTGCCGCCTGACCGCTCCTCCCGTTCCGCTCTCCGCTCCACTGTGGGGTTAATTGCATGAATAGAGCCATAACAGGTCCTTTTTATACTCCTATATACATGTATAGAGCCATGATAGGTCTACTTTAGTTATCATGATATAAAATAATGGATGTGGGGGCATTTTGGTGAACGTAATTTTTTTTTTTGGGGGGGGGGGGGCAGCATTTCATTCTTGGTACCAGGCAGCACAATGTCTTGGGCCGGCACTGCCAGACATTCCCAGTTTCTGGGGACCATCCCCGGATTGAGGACATGGTCACCGGACCAAGTCTGTCCCCAGTTTTGTCCCCGGATTGGATTTGAACAGGGGCTTGGGCAATTTCAAAATCAGTCAGTGCAAAATTAAAAAAAAAATTCCCCACTTCGCCGTGCCTACTAGCTTAGGAGGGTGTATTTTTTCCCATTATATGTGCCCCTTTCTGATGATCGTGTGCTGGTGGAGGGAATATTTCTTCAGTTTCGGGTGCATGCCCATTCAGCTCTGCTCGCATGTTCTTCTGCCTTGGCTCAAGTCCCGGGCCAGCCGCCTGTCTATCTTCTTGCCTTCCCTGGCGGAGTGATCTTCCTCCGCTCCCCACCCAGTAGTAGCTGGGGCCTGGAGAGTAAGACTTGATAGGCTGTGAGGCGGGCGGCGACGGGCATTGAGTCGCTGATTGCCACCATTACTAGTAACAAAAATAATATGTCCCCGGTTTTCATTTTAAAAATCTGGTCACCTTACCATAGATGGATCAAAATTTGGCGGGTTCAGCATGGACAGGCTGAATTTTGATCCATGTGTGGTCCTTCGGACCGTTCTCATCGGATGGACCGACCGTGTGTACAGGGCTTTAGAAGAAGCTGCAAATGTGACAAGACCTGTTTTACTACAAACAGTTGACTTTATCTAGAAAACATGATTGTGATCCGTTCAGTCAACTTCTTTTATCCTAAAAGGGCTAATAAGAATGCTTTTAGCTAAACAAGGTTCGTATGTAGAATGTAAATTCATACAAAACTCCAGGCAAATATAAAGAACACTCTTTAGTTCAGTTATGTAATCAACCATAACTTTATGACTACCCGTCTAATATAGAGTAGGTCTCTCTTTTGCCACAAAAGCAGCTCTGACCCATCGAGACATGGACGCCACTAGACCTCTGAAGGTATGGTGTGGTATCTGGCACCAAGCCGACAGTAGCAAATCCTCTGGGAGAAATTTGCTAAAGCTGGAGCAGGTTTAGGGTTGAAATTGTGTTTATTGTCAATTTCACAAATATCACAAAGAACAACATAAAAGTTACAACTTAGTGACAACCACTAGTAAACATAGGTAATGAGTCAGCCTGATGGCTATCGCCCATCAGAATCTGGTTTAGCTATACATGGTAGCCAATCAGCTTCTAACTCTAGCTTGTTCAATTAAGCTTAAGCAATAAAACCTGGAAGCTGATTGGTTATTATGCAGAGCTGCACTAGATTGCGCACTCTCCAGTTTTAGTAAATCAACCCCTATATGCGGCGCCGCTATTCCTTATGTCTTGTAGGTTGCGAGGTGGGGCCTCCATGAATTGGGCCTGTTTTTACAGCACATCCCACAGATGCTTATTTAGATTGATATTTAGAGATCTCTGTGTTCCTCAAACCATTGTAGGACCATTTTTGCAGTGTAGCAGGGTGCATCATTCTGCTGAAAGAGGCCACTGCCATCAGGAAATACTATTTCCACGTGTCAAGTAACATCTAGATGAATGGCAGGACACAAGGTTTTCCAGCAGAACATTGCCCAAAGCGTTGTTTTCGTTCGGCTTTTTCCGGCGTATAGTTACTCCTGCTATATGAGGCGTAGCTAATGTTAAGTATGGCCGTCGTTCCCGCGACGAAATTTGAAATTTTTACGCCGTTTGCGTAAGTTGTTCGAGAATACGGCTGGACGTAATTTACGTTCACGTCGAAAGCATGACGATTTTCTGACGTCATTTGGAGCATGCGCACTAGGATTCAGTCGCGGCTGGCGCATGCGCAGTTCGTTGGGCGCGGGGACGCGCTTGATTTAAATGATACATGCCCCCTACCCGCCGAATTTGAATTCCGCCAGGTGATTTACGCTACGTCGCCTCAACTTTACAGGCAAGTGCTTTGTGAATAAAGCACTTGCCTGAAAAACTTGCGGCGGCGTAACGTAAATGACATACGTTACGCCAATATAAAGATCCGCTCTCCTATCTGAATCTGGGCCATTGTCTTTTTATGGAGTTGGACTTTAAAAGGAGGACATCCATGATTTTTTTTTTTGGAAACATTACAAAAAACGTTACCTCTAATTAAGACTATCCTATGCCTGAATCGCTGCTGGTTATTGTACGAATCTTATTTTCTTTCATCCTGGATACTAAATACAGCGCTCTTCTTCTGGCACGGAGACTGCAGATTCAGGATCTCATACAGTAAAGGAATAGTTTCACACAATGCAAGCTGTTCTGTCTATAGACAGGGGAAAGTAAACGGCAAGATCCACTCTTGTCCATTCAGATAAAAAGTATATAAAATGGTGAATGGATGAAAAGAGAGGAAGGGGGAAAGTGATCAACAGTATCCCTTACTACAGTCACAGCTCAGGAAGAAGAGCACTGTGTGTAGTATCTGGGATGAATAAAACCTAAATGTGTACAGTAACCTGCAGTATGTGGAAAAAATAAATGTTCCTGGACTGCCGCACTCTGATAGGCGATTTATTGAAACAAAATAAACAAAGGATAAAATCCAAAGCTGTATAACATCCAAAAAATCATGCAACACTGCAATCAATGGTAAAAAGTGGACATAGGGGACAAAAAAGCTAACATGTTTCACATCATGGATAGATGCTTAGTCATAACCTGCAGAAATCTGGCCATATAGAATAACCCAAACCCTTTCTCTACTCACAGGCCAGCCTGTATCCTCTTTGATTCTCTGAAATCATCCAGGTGCCAAGACCATGGAGTCCGCTCGTTCTCCACTCCAATCCATTATCCACACAAGGGGCCACACATCCCCAACTCCAGCTAAGATTTGCTTCAATGACGGCACACTCCCAAGCAATAAACCTTAGCTGGAATTGAACATCTTTGGTGTGCTGCCCATTATTTGGATGCTGAGCATAGAATAGTCTTAATCAGAGGTACTTTATTTACAATGTGATGTTTCCAAAAAAAAAAAAAAAAAGTTTCCTGTAGTTTTGCTTTAAAGTGGTTGTAAAGGTACAATTCTTTTTCCTAATTGGCTTCCTTTACCTTAGTGCAGTCCTCCTTCACTTACCTCATCCTTCCATTTTGCTTTTAAATGTCCTTATTTCTTCTGAGAAATCCTCACTTCCTGTTCTTCTGTCTGTAACTCCACACAGTAATGCGAGGCTTTCTCCCTGGTGTGGAGTGTTGTGCTCGCCCCCTCCCTTGGACTACAGGAGAGTCAGGACACCCACTAACACACAGCTCATTTCTCTATCTGCAACGTACAGAGCGTCCTGACTCTCCTGTAGTCTAAGGGAGGGGGCGAGCACGACACTCCACACCAGGGAGAAAGCCTTGCATTACTGTGTGGAGTTACAGACAGAAGAACAGGAAGTGAGGATTTCTCAGAAGAAATAAGGACATTTAAAAGCAAAATTAAAGGATGAGGTAAGTGAAGGAGGACTGCACTAAGGTAAAGGAAGCTATTTAGGAAACAAAATTGCACCTTTACAACCCCTTTAATCTAATTCAAAAGAGGTACAAAAGCATTGCTCACAATAACACGCTCACCTCTCTCACACAGTGTTCAAAATTAGCTTGTTTCAATACGTAAACAACTTACTGTAAAAGAAGGCTGAAAAAAAAAAATTTACACTGTAAAGCGGAGTTCCACCCAAATTAACAACCACATCCTATCCCCTTCAGTAACTGCAAATATGTTCAATTGCCACATCATTATTTATTTGCGCTGTAAATACCGTATTTATCGGCCTATTGCGCGCACCGGCGTATAGCGCCCACCCCTGATCTGGACGTGAAATTCCTGAAAAAAAATATTTTATTACTTTCAGTTTTGGTGTCTTGCCTGGCGTCCATCGGCGGCCATGTCCGGTCTGGCGTCCGTCTGCGGCATTTGTGGTGTCCTCCCCGCTTGTCCCGTGCTGTCTCTGAGCCGAACCCCGCTTCCCATGCTGTGTGTGAACGCCGCCGCCATATACCGAGCGCAGTACACTCGGGCACGCTTGGCTCCTCTCGCATAACCGCGAGGGGAGCCGAGCATGGCCGAGTGTACCCGAGTGTACTGCGCTCGGTATATGTCGGCGGCGGATTCAAACACAGCGCGGGAAGCGAGTATCGGCGTATATCACGCACCCACAATTTTGCCCTGATTTTAAGGGAAAAAAAGTGCGCGGTATACGCCGATAAATACGGTACCTTTTTATTGCAGGGTAAAGTCTGACTTCCTGTACATCCCTCCCACAGGAGTAGGCAATTCTACTGCTTTCCCCGGCACAGCACTGTCTCTTGGGGGCTAAGTGTCATACTTCCCAAGAGTCAGTGCGGAACGCCGCCCAGCGAAATCTCGAGTGATTGCCATCGCAACCAGGAGGTTTACGGCGCTGCTCACAGTAAACACTGAGCATGCGCGGGAACGAGCGGTGAATGCTGGGAGATAAGCATTCACCGCATATAGGAAATCAGTGCTTGTGAGCTTCACATGCCCACAAGCAAAATGGAAAATTATCATTTTTTAAAAGATGTTCTTGTGCATGAAAACGGACAGCGGATATATAAAGACACCAAAACAGTGAGTATTGTTTTGTAATGTGGAAAAGAATTGAATGACAAAAAAAAAAAAAATGATTGGCCGTGGGACCTCCGCTTTAAATTTGATAAAGGAAGCTGAGCGATGTGAGCCCAAGACTATACTGCCATCTTGTGGTAACACTACAGTACAGTCCATTAATACTTAGAAACCATGCTCAGGCAAATATGGAGGGTGCTTTAGCTACTCTTTCTAAAAATATCAGTTGCCTGACAGTTAGATAATCTAATAGCTTCAGGACATCCCCAGGTTTTGACCCAGCACAAGTATGTAGATCAGAAGTCTTGACTCATTGCTTATATTTTATATTTGTTCAGGGTCTGCGAGAGTGCTAGTTGTAATAATAGAAGATCAGCAATTGCCGCCTTTGCACACACAAACACATATCTCTTATCTAAAGTGGTTCTAAAGCCTAAGCACTTTTTACCTTAATGCATCCCTTGCACCCAGGTAAAAAATGTTCAGACATTGATTTTGACCCCTTGCTGCCCCTTATACTTACCTGAGCACTCATTTAATACAATGCTGCAATATCTGTATGCCCTGGATGCGGGCGGTGAGAGCGTGGTGGGCTCGGGGAAAGCTGCTCCATTGTCTTCTCCTGGAGCAGCTTTTACAGTGTCTCCTCTCTCCTCCTCCCAGCGCTAGGCATCCAATAGGATCGCCTGACATTTGGCCAATCGGGAAACAGGATTCACATTTGCTTCCTGATTGGCCGGGATGAGGATCAGTGTTGCAACAGTGAATTTTCATTCGCTATTGCAACACACCTGGGCAGGGCTGTTTGAAGGAATTTAGGGGCCCCAAGCAAAATGGACATGGAGGACCCCAACCCCCCCCCCCCCCAACGCACGCACGCACGCAAAGCCTACAGGAAACATAGCATAGCGATACAGTTTAAGTTCACCTACACTTTATATAAATAAAAAGTGTTTACAGTGCAAATACTGCTGTTGCATATAATGTGCATACAATTTAAACATTTTCAACAATTGAACATTTGCAAAAAACACCACTGTACCATAAAATCAATTAAAATACATAAAAAAGGTGCACAATAACTAAATCCAACATATTCCCCCATCTTCCTCCCACCCCACAGCAGGTGTCCCCACCAGAGCCTCCCCATCAGAGCCCACCCCACAGCAGGTGTCCCCATCAGAGCCCACCCCACAGCAGGTGTCCCCATCAGAGCCCCCCCCCACATCAGGTGGTGTCCCCATCAGAGTCCCCCCCCCACAGCAGGTGTCCCCTTCAGAGCCCCCCCACAGCAGGTGGTGTCCCCATCAGAGTCCCCCCCACAGCAGGTGTCCCCATCAGAGTCCCCCCCCACAGCAGGTGTCCCCATCAGAGCCCCCCCCACAGCAGGTGTCCCCATCAGGGTCCCCCCCCACATCAGGTGGTGTCCCCATCAGAGACCCCCCCCCCACAGCAGATGTCCCCATCAGAGTCCCCCCACAGCAGGTGTCCCCATCAGAGTCACCCCCACAGCAGGTGTCCCCATCAGAGTCACCCCCACAGCAGGTGTCCCCATCACAGTCACCCTACAGCAGGTGTCCCCAGCAGAGTTGGGGATGAGTGGCTGTGCTGGTGGGGGGTGGGATGAGTGTCGCCTTCCCCAATAACCTTAAGACCAGGGGAAGGGTGGAGGAATAAGTAAATCCCCAAGGTAAAAGATCTGGAGCCTCTGCCCCAGCTTAACTAGGCTGGTGCTTGTGGCTCCGGTTCCCGCCATTGCTGCTAGCTCCACCGACTCCATGCTGCAGCAAGTGTAGCAGCTCGCTGTCCTTTTTTCAATACTCCTGGTCTGTTTGCGCTGCAAGGACCGGAAGTCTACACCAGCCAGGGCCCACCCCCCGCCTTCCTGCGTACCACAGGCTGGAACCCACGTGCCCGACCGGAAGTTCCACCCCCTTTTAGAAATTACGTCACCCAGACCCGGTGTAGTGTCACAGTCTGCTGCCTATCGTAGAATGCTGCGGAAGTCACGTTAGCGGCCAACTGCGCATGCGCTATGCGTTCCAAACGCAAGTGCGATGCGTTCCAATAGATTTACGACAGTACACACCAGCGAACCCGGCATTCAGGGCGACGTGGATTTAGAGGAAAGTGGCCAGTCGGTCTCACGTCCTTGCTTCACTCGGACAGCTCGCTCTGCTCGCTCGGCCTCCTGGCTTTTTTTTTAACATCCTCCAATCCACGGGGATGTTAAGGAAAAAGCCTGGATGCCGGCCGAGGTTTCACTGGTGTGTACTGTCGTGAATCCATGGAACGCATCGCACTTGCGTTTGGAACGCATTGCGCATGCGCAGTTGGCTGCCACGTGACTTCCGCAGCATTCTACTATAGGCAGCAGAATGTGACAATACACTGGATCAAACGGAGACCCACGCTCCAAGAATGGGACGGACTCTCCCGGCCGGTCCAAGCTCTTGCCAAGTGGGGAAGAAGGGGCTCCGGAGCGTCCCACACACATCTGGGAGGATGCTGGGATGGCCTAGTGGACCGCAAAGTCCAAAGGAAAAAATAAGCAGAAAAAATTAAGGTGAGCCATGCACCCACACTCAGGATCTCTGCCTGGAAAGAGCGCAGCCCACCCACAGTTCCACGCATTGCTTCCACCATGGCGGAGGAAACACTACAACTGAGGCCATGGTGGAAGTGGGTTGCCTTAAAAGGTGTTATTCGCAATGTTTCCTGGGAAGTCGGGTGGCGCTACGCCCTCTCCAGGTGCTGTCCTGAAAGACGCTTTGAGAAAAAATCTTCTGCAGCTGAAAAGGTTAAATAAAAAAATAGAAAGGCTCTATATAATATACTAATGGAATATTTGGGCTCAGAATATTTCCTTATGTTTATGGTTACAAATATGTCCTTCTTTATGTAAACAGGAACGTACTGTGCCTTGGCAGAGCCTGGCGCTGTCTGTTTGTCCTGGCAGACAGGAACATACCGTATCATGTGCTCTTCCTTCTCTATGGCAAAAGGTTACTGCATATTCTAGGTGTACTGTGTCTCGAAAGTGCTCGGAAACTCTCAAATTGAAGACAAAGACAAAGAGATGTTGGTTGACCTGTCCACTCAAAACGTTGTAAGACAAATATAAACAGGAGGGTCCCAACTCCAGGGAGTGATCGCATTAGAATGTGACATCTGTATAGCATGGAGATTTTATGTTTTAAATCATCAAGAAGTTCAAAAGGGCATTCAAGAAATACAAACTAGGAAAACACTGTCATATATACTGTATATATTTAGTATAAAACATATTAAATTACAATGTGATAGTTACAGTGGGGAAAATAATTATTTGATCCCCTGCAGATTTTGCAAGTTTGCCCACTTACAAAAAAATGAAGGGTCTATAATTTTTATAAGACAGAATATCAACCAAAAATCCAGAAAGAAAAAAAAAACACACACACGATACAAATGTTATAAATTGAGTTGCAGTTCAGTGAGTAAAATAAGTATTTGATCCCCAAGCAAAACAAGACTTAGACCCCTTTCACACTGAGTCGGTTTTCAGACGATTTAGAGCTAAAAAATAGCCTCTACTAAGCGCCTGAAAACCGCCTCTCATCCATTCCAGTGTGCCTTTTCACACTGGGGCAGTGCGCTTGCGGGACGGGAAAAAAGTCCTGCAAGCAGCATCTTTGCGGCGAGTTGGGGGCGCGGTATACAGCGCTCCCAAAATGCCCCTGCCTATTGGAATGAATGGGCAGCGCTTTCAAAGCACCTTGAAGGCACTGGGATATAGGAGTTTATAACCCCTTTTTTGGAGTTAAAAGCGCCCCACTATCGGCCAAAAAGCGCTGCTTAAACAGTTGTAAAGCGCAGCTAAAGCAAACAGCGCTTTACCACAAACGTTTCTTGTAGTTGGTTACCAGGTTTGCACACATCTCAGGAGGGATTTGGGTCCACTCTTTTACAAATCTTCTCTAAATCCTTAAAGGGGTTGTAAAGGTAAAAATGTTTTTCCCTAAATAGCTTCCTTTACCTTAGTGCAGTCCTCCTTCACTTACCTCATCCTTCGATTTTGCTTTTAAATGTCCTTATTTCTTCTGAGAAATCCTCACTTCCCGTTCTTCTGTCTGTAACTCCACACGGTAATGCAAGGCTTTCTCCCTGGTGTGGGACACTCTCTACTTTGCAGATAGAGACAGGAGATGTGTGTTAGTGGGCGTCCTGACACTCCTGCTCGCCCCCTCCCCCCTCAAGAGGCTTTCTCCACACCAGGGAGAAAGCCTTGCATTACTGTCAGTGACATTGCCACTGTGAAGAATGAGGAAGGTGTGTTTACACACACCTCTCCCCGTTCTTCAGCTCCTGTGACCGATCACGGGACACCGGCGGCGATCGGGGCCGCGGTCACGGCGCTTTGGACCGGGTCGCGGGCGCGTGTACGACCCATGGCTCGGCACTTAAAGGGGACATACAGGTACGTGCCTGTGCCCAGCTGTGCCATTCTGCCGACGTAAATGTGCAGGAGGCGGTCCTTAAGTGGTTAAGAAAAGGTAATAATAATCCAAAAAGAGTGATAAACTAAGCCTTGACGTGAATACAAATAGACATAGTGCCAAAATAATTGATAGAAGATCCACCACTGAAAACTTCAAAGGCTTACTGGAGGGATTGAACTCGGGTAGGTGTACACCTAGTAAGTCAATCAGACTTGTGGTATAATAAACCTAGAGGAGGCTACCTCTGCAGACACGACCTTTAGGGAAATGATGGATTCCAAACAATGGACCTCAAATGGTATTTTGGGTCGATAAGCCCAAAACGGATGGTAGAGGTAGCCTCCTCTGGGTTTATTATACCACAAGTCTGATTGACTCACTAGTTGTACACCTTACTGAGTTCAATCCCTCCAGTAAGCCTTTGAAGTTTTCGGTGGTGGATCTTCTATCAATTATTTTGGCACTATGTCTATTTGTATTCACGTCAAGGCTTCGTTTATGACTCTTTTTGGATTATTATTACCCTTTCTTAAATTAATGTTTGAAAGTTGGAATATTCTTAAGGACTGTTTTTTTTTCAACACTAAGGACATTTCATAAATTTTTTTGGACTTTTACTATTCCAATGCTTCACTATATTTTGTGTATTGGTAGTAAGCTTACCTGAATAGCACATTTATTATTCACATGCAATTACAGTCCCAGTTAGTTCTGAGACTACTCACTTCAGCACTGTACTTATTCACCTTTATGTCACTAGGACCTTAATGTGCTATTCTTGAGCCACTCCTTTGTTGCCTTGACGGTATGTTTTGGGTCATTGTCATGCTGGAAGACTCATCCACAACTCATCTTCAGTGTTCTGGCTGAGGGAAGAAGGTTCTCATCCAAGATTTTACAATACATGGCCCCATCCATTGGCCCCTCAATTCAGCAAAGTCAACCTGTACCGTTAGCAGAGAAACAGCCCCAAAGCATAATGTTTCCACCTCCGTGCATGACTGTAAGGATGGTGTTTTATTATGCTGCGTACATACGATCATTTTTCAGGTTGTAAAAAACAAAGTTTTTTAAAAATGTCATTTAAAACGATTGTGTGTGGGCTTCAGAGCATTTTTCGGGTTCTGAAAAACGGCCAATTTTTTTTTCGAACATGTTCTATTTTTTAACGACGTTTTAAACAATGTCGTTTTTCGGGTTGTAAAAAATGATCGTGTTTTATATACAACAATATAGATCAGACCAAAATGAGGAGGAATGAGGGACAGAGGGACATTGCTCCAAATCAGGGACAGTCCCTCGAAAACAGGAACAGTTGGGAGCTATGTCTTAGGTTTGGCTGCAAAAGTAGAAATACACTTTGACTCTACAAAGCATGCCAGCTGTAAACTTGCCAGGGACATTCCTGTGCTTTAGAGTCTGCCTCTGGGAAAACCGATCAGACTTACAAGGAATCATATAGTTACCGGTACATAGTTAGATTGGAAAAAAAGACAAGTTAATCTAGCTCAACCAATAAAAAAAAAACACAACCATACAATCCCATATACACAATTCTTCACCCACAGTTGATCCAGAGGAAGGCAAAAAAAAAAAAACAGTGAAGCACGATCCAAATTTGCTACAGCAGGGGAAATAAAACCTGCCTGATCCCCAGAGAGGAAAATCGGATTTTCCCTGGAACAACTTTACCTATAAATGTTAGTACCCAGTTATATTGTGTACATTAAGGAAATAATCCAGGCATTTTTTAAAGAGGGAATAGATTCAGTTTCTCTAATCTCTGCTCGTAGCCGAGCTCCTTCATGCTTCTTATCAGTTTGGTTGCCCTTCTCTGCACTTTCTCCAGTTCCTTTTTTAGAATTGTTTACCAAAACTGAACTGCATATTCCAGATGAGGTCTTACTAATGATTTGTACGGGGCAAAATTATATCTCTCTCTCTGGAGTCCATACCTCTCTTAATACAAAAAAGGGACTTTGCTCGCTTTGCAAACCGCAGCTTGGCATTGCTTGGCATTGCATGGCATTATTAAGCTTATGATCTACCAAAACCCCAAGATCCTTCTGCACTATGGATCCCCCCCCGCCCCACCCCAGTATGAGGTATTTGTAAATCGCTATCATGTCCCCTATGTTATTCCACTGCATAGCTTGGTGTCATCTGCAAAGACTGAAATGTTACTTTTAATCCCAGACCCAATATCATTTATAAATGTATTAAAAAGTAAGGGTCTCAACACTGAACCTTGGGGTACACCACTGATAACCTTCGACCATTCAGAGTAATAATCATTAACCACTACTCTCTGAATTAGTTTTTTTTTTTTTTCCAGTTTTCTTTCCATTTACAAACTGATCTTTCCAAACCTGTAGACTTTACCTTACACATAAGCCGTGTTCGGGAACTGTGTCACCGCGTTCTTTTCTTTCAAGAGAACCGTGATTCTTTTGAAACGAGAGTCTGTACACTCGGGTGGCAAGAGATTCTAGCCAAGAATCTCGTCAGGGAAAACACTGTTTTTTTCCTGACGAGATTCTTGCCCGTGTGTACAGGGCTTAAGTCTTTAAAAGTTCATATGCTGTGATAAAGGTACAGGGCCAGATCCACGTAGATTGGCGCTTCTCTACGCCGGGCGCAGCGTATCTAAGATACACTACGCCGCCGTAACTTTTTTTTTTTCAAATCCACAAAGAATGCGCGCCGAAAGTTACGGCGACGTAGTGTATCTTTGGCGGCGTAATGACGCGCCATTCAAATATCTGTGATGGGGGCGTGTTTTATGGAAATACGTCGTGACCCGACGTATTTACACCGAAATTAAACCGGAACCAGCCAATGCTTACGACGGTGACGTCATTCTACGCAAATTTTTATTCGCGAACGACTTACGCAAACGACGTAAAAAATTCAAAATTGTACGCGGGAACAACGGCCATACTTAACATTGAGTACGCCTCAGAATAGCAGCTTTAACTAAACGCCGGAAAAAGCCGAACGCAAACGACATAAAAAAAAGCGACGGCCGGACGTACGTTCGTGGATCGCCGTAACTAGCTAATTTGCATACTCGACGCGGAATTCGACGGAAACGCCACCTAGCAGCCGCCGAAAAATTGCAGCTTAGATCCGACGGCGTACTAAGACGTACGCCTGTCGGATCGAGCCGAGATGCCGTCCTATCTTGTTTTGAGGATTCAAAAAAAAGATACGACGCGGGAAATTTAAAATTACGCCGAAATTCAAAGAAAAGTCCATGTAAAAAAATGGAACGAAGGTGCAAATGGTGCTGATGAATCACAGAAGGATTGTATTACGTCGGCAGAATGGCATGGCTGGGCACAAGCACGTACAGGTACGTTGCCCTTTAAGTGCCCACCCTGACACACAACCGCGTACAGCCGCCTCTTCCCATTCATCTGAATAGGCGGTGACAGCGAGTCGTGGGGGGGGGGGGCATTACCCAGGCTCTGCACATTGTACAGCTGTCTGTATGAAGCCTAATGGCCCGTACACACAATCAGAAACTAAGACAACAAAAAATGCTTTTGAAGCGATCGTATGATAATCTGATTGTTACTACACATCTTTCAAGAGCCGATCAGTACAGGTCATCTGATATTATCTGATGAGACAACCACAAATTTTTTCTTGTATGAAGCCAGATCGTCCGATTTTCGTTTAACCACTTGTCGACCGCGCTATGGGTGAATGACGGCTACAGCGCAGTCATCTAGTTCTGGGATGCTGTCATATGACAGACATGGCTGATCACAGATTAAGGTAAAGAGCCAATCAGCGGCTCTTCACCATGTGATCAGCTGTATCCAATCGCAGCTGACAACGGAGGTAAACAGATGCCGGTTATCGGCACTCCTTTCCAAATGCTGACAGGAGAGGAGAAGAAAGCAGATAACCAACTTCTCTAAAAGGGACATCTCCATTGATTATCAGTGTATCGATTATCAGTGCATAGTTGGCAACATTGCAAAAAAAAATTATAGGCAAATTTTTTTGTCTGTGGGAGGGGCCGCAGCTCAATTTCTATTGGTGGTGATGAAGGGGTGCTTCGGCTGCACAGAGAGGCACCAGGTCTGTCAAGGAAGTTATGCCCTCCTCTCTGCTGCTGATTGCTGAGAAGGGGGGGGGCAAGACAAGCCTCTCCGTGGCTGCAGGGAGAAGTACCAGATCTGGCGGAGGAGTTAAACTCTTGAACTGAGTGCAGTGGTGTGAACTAGGAAAACATTGATTTTACAGCCCATGCGGTCTGGACTTGTTTAAAAAAACAGACAGTGTGCATTCGGGCTGCTCACCTACTCATCTGTCATATTAGGACATACAACTGTGTCTGTGCAGCCATTGCATCCTAATAGACTTCAGTGCACTGCCTGCATGCAGCACCTGGACATTAGAGACTGCAAAAAAATGGCCTGTTCATGGTATGCAATCATCAATTGTATCGGGGAACTGGAGAAAGTGCAGAGAAGGGCAACCAAACTGATAAGAGGAATGGCGGAGCTCAGCTATGAGGAAAGATTAGAGGAACTGAATTAATTCACTCTTAAGAGGAGATTAAGGGGGGATATGATCAACATGTACAAATATATAAGGGGTCCATATAGTCAACTTGGTGTTGAGTTATTCACTTTATGGTCAACACAAAAGACAAGGGGGTAGTCTTTACGTATAGAGGAAAAAAGATTTCATCTCCAAATACGGAAAGGTTTCTTCACAGTAAGAGCTGTGAAAATGTGGAACAGACTCCCTCCAGAGGTGGTTCTGGCCAGCTCAGTAGATTGCTTTAAGAAAGGCCTGGATACTACTTAAATGTACATAATATAACTGGGTACTAACATTTATTGGTAAAGTTGATCCAGGGAACATCCGGTTGCCTCTCTGGGGATCAGGAAGGAATTTTTTCCCCTGCTGTAGCAAATTGGATCATGCTCTGCTTTTTTTTTGCCTTCCTCTGGATCAACTGTGGGTATAGAATTGTGTATATGGGATTGTACGATATTTTATTTATTTATTTCTTATGGTTGGACTGGATGGACTGGATGGACGTGTGTCTTTTTTCAACCTGACTAACTATGTAATGTCCCTTTCATACTGCTCCAGTACAGGTTAGTTTTACTTTGCCATAGACTTCTATGATGTCTCATGGTTATGGTAAACCTTCTGAAAAGGCACCAAAGCACACGCGCTGCAGGAGAAGCACAGCGGGCCTAACTGGGACTTTCTGCAGCACCAAAAAGATTACATGATTATTATGAATATCTTAGTAAAGAAAAACCCTCCATACAGCCAAGAAAGCTGCCATGTGTTTTATCCACCGTTTCTAAGGAGCTACACAAGAGATCTTTTATAATTTCAACTGTTTTATGGCTTGACAGGATGACTTGAATGAGTTTTAGAAAACTTAAATTGATGAGTTTGATGTAGCACCCTGTTGTTTAGGCAGGGTTGCTAACTAATTTAGTTTGCCAGGTAGTAATTTCTAGACATGTGCAATTCGTTTAGTTTCTAATTAGTTTTTTAACGAAAATTCGGAAATTCGTTAATTCCAAATTTTCGTGTTAACAAATTTTTTATTCACAAATTTTCGGATTTCCGAATTTTCTGACTTCCGAAAATTCGAATTTCCAAATTTTTAATTTCGGAAATTCGGATATACGAAAATGTTTCGTATTTTTAAATTTTTACATTTTTTAATTTTTGAAATTCCGAATTTTCGAAATTTCTAATTTTTCATTTTTTATTTTCAAATTTTTCAATTTTCGAAATTTCTAATTTTTCATTTTTTATTTTTCGAATATTCGATTTGTCAAATTTCGAATTTTCAAATTTCGAATTTTCAAATTTCGAATTTTCAAATTTCGAATTTTCAAATTTTTTATTTTCCGAATTTTTCAATTTTTTATTTTCGAATTTTTCAATTTTTCATTTTCGAATATTCGATTTTCAAAATTTCGAATTTAAAATTGCGAATTGTTAAATTTTCGAAATTTCTATTTTTTTATTTTTCAAATTTTCAAATTTAGAAATTTTGAATATTTGAATCTTCAATTTTTTTTTTTTCGAATTTTTCATTTTTCATTTTCGAACTTTGGAAATTCCAAAATACCGAATTTTCGTATTTCCGAATTTTTCATTTCCGAATTTTCCAAAATTTCGGGAAATTCGAATTTATGGAAATTTGGATTTCGAATTTTCGAAATTCGGAAATTCAGAATTTTGAAAATTAGAAATTCGAAAATTTGGATATTCGAAAATGGCTATGCAAGGGGGAACAAGCGAGGGCTAGGACCTTGTGCTTTGAAGTCAAGTACACAAGTTGCTGGCAAGAGATGTAATAAACCAGCAAATCCAAAGTGTTCCTCTTTAGGCTTCATTGTTATCAAGGTGAGCAAATAGAATATATGTAGGCAGGTTAACTCATGATCTAGCTTGGGACACCATCTCGAGCATCTGCTCACAGGTGTCGCTCATGACGATCAAGCCAGTTGGTAGCCATAGCTGGGTTTTCAAAAAAGTTTACAGAACCATCTGCTACTAAACGTAGCTTGGCCAGGTAAAGCATGGAATGCATCACTGATATTGCTTGCTGCCGTTTCTTCACTTCAATGAATCTAGCCCTCTGCTTTTGAACTGCTGCTGAGAAATATGGATATATGGATACTTTGGTGCCCTGTATTTCCAGATTAGCTTTTTGTCTAGCCATGGGAAGAATAATCTTTATAGTGTAAGAGTTTCAGCAGGAAAGTCTGTCATTGCCCCCTGTTGGCGGTGGGCGAGAAGGCACCATGTGAGCTCGTTCCACAGAGAAAACTGGAGTAAGGTTATTTTTACCCTCACATGTCAGCTAGCCAAGTTTCAATGAAGTCAACAGGGTTCTTCCCTTCCGATTTTTCAGGCATACCAACTATTTGGATATTACTCCACCTCAGCCTATTTTCCATGTCTTCTACTCTGGCCGCCATATCTGTTGTTTTAGCAGCAGTCATTTGAACATGTTGCAAAAGTGGAGGCAGCTCATCCTCTATGGAGCTCACACTTCCCTCCAAAGCAGTGGCCCTTTCTCTGATCTTGTGCATGTCATGTCTGATTTGCAGTATACCTTCTTTCATGCTTCTAACTTCTGTGGACAAGTCAGTGAGTGAGGACTTAGTCCTAACTAATGTAAATGTAAAATATCAAATTACTTATAAGAACTGTGCCTTTTCAATAAACATAATATTCATAATCCATATATCACATAGTGAGGATCAAAGTGCATAATCCAATTATCACATAATATGGTAATAAAACAATATTGCAAAATATAAAGTGACAAAAATTTGTGAAATTATATAAAAAGTGCTGAGGTGCATAAATGCTGTGCTGCACTAATCACATGCTGCGATGCAGCCCAAATCGCATCAAAAGTCCTTCTGTGATTTGAGAACTATGATTCCATTAGTGTTGTTCAAACAATGCTGTGACATCCACACACAGGTGCTTAGGTAGTAGCCGATCACCTCTGAGCGTGCAACCTTGCAATTAAGCTTGACCTCTGGATATTCATATGGTTATGGTGCCTTAGTGCACCGCTCTATGCAAAGCATGGAAAACTGCGTCTCTGTGGGCAGACCAGCTGCCGTCTCCACCATCCTGCCATTTTCTCTGCTGCATGCTGTTACGTGTGCTGCTGTTTCACAGTGGGGCTGTTTTTTGCCGCTGTTGCTGCATACGATGAGTGTGGCTGCTGCATAGGTTTCTGGCCACCCGGATCGTGGGCATATTTTTCCAGGATGGACGCCGCCGAACTGCTACGATCTTTCTCTGTATGCTGCTGGAGCAGGGATCCGCCATGTTGGGATCTGCCGCTTGGCATGCAGACTCTCCTCCTGCCTTTTAGTTATCCCTGCCTTAAGTAGATTTCGACCAGGATTCAAAGTGGGAGTATCTCCACGCTGGAAGCGGAGTGTCCGGTCAATTGCTGCAGCGGTATACACTTACAACAGGATGAATTATATCAGGATACCGGAGCAAATGTGAGGAACCTCTGCTCACATGTACGTCCAAACCACACCCTGAACAGCAATTTTCAAGTCTTGCCACAGATTCTCAATTGGATTTAGGTCTGGACTTTGACTGGGCCATTCTAACACATGAATATGCTTTGATCTAAACCATCCCATTGTAGCTCTGGCTGTATATTTAGCGTTGTTGTCCGGCTGGAAGGTGAACCTCCACCCCAGTCTCAAATCTTTTACAGATTTTCTTCTAAGATTTCCCTGTATTTGTCTCCATCCATCTTTCTATCAACTCTGACCAGCTTCCCTGTCCCTGCTGAAGATTAGCATCCCCACAACATGATGCTGCCACCACCATGTTTCACGGTGGGGGTAGTGTGTTCAGGGTGATGCGCAGTGTTAGTTTTCCGCCACACATAGAGTTTCGCTTTTAGGCCAAAAAGTAAAATTTTGGTCTCATCTGACCAGAGTACCTTCTTCCACATGTTTGGTGTTTGCTGAGCAGGGGGCGGCGCTGAGCTGCAGCTCTATGTGTCTTAAGAAGCGAGCATGCACCAGTGCCCCCAAAGCCGATTTTTTTTTTTCAGCACGTCGTTGTGTTTTACGTCACCGCGTTCTGACACGATCGTTTTTTTAACTGATGGTGTGTAGGCACGACGGACCATCAGTCAGCTTCATCAGTTAACCTATGACAACGGTCCATCAGACCGTTCTCATCAGATGGACTGATCGTGTGTACGAGGCTTAAAAAGAGAGACAACAGAAAAGAGAGTCAACAGAAAAGAGAGTAACAAAGGACAGGTGGATTTAGTTCCAAAAGAGGGACAGTCTCTCCAAAGGAGGGGCAGTTAGAAGTACAGTATATGTATGTTTTAATGTTATGTAAGGAAGGCTGCACTTTGACATACATAAACAAGGTTTCTTAGAGCAGATAGCATGTCTGTGGAAGGGAAACACCTATCTGTTTTTGCTGCCAGCAAATCGTTCCCCCAAGGCACAGTCCTCATGAAGCAGGTTGTGCTACTATGAGTAATAAAGAGCCCAGCGTGAGCGTTGCTTTGCACACTTTCAGGTTGGGATTATCCAGCTTTGCTGTCTGTCCAAATGATAAAACACATTATTCGTTATGTGCAGAAGGCACTGATCTTCTGTTCTCTCTTACTGTATGTGGCAGTAGGCAAACTCCTCATGATCCTCTTTCCACAGACCATGGCATCGGTGCTTAAATCTCGCTTTCAGATGACCGGTGCTCATGTGCCAAAGTTTCAGTACGAAGACTGGGGACCCTCCATCTTCACTTTCAAGTTCTTGAGGTCGGTGCTGCAAATCAAGTGGCTTCACCTAGAAGATGAGGCATTTCTGGGGGGTGCTGCACCCAACACACCTGTGATGGACCTGGATGGTGAACTGCACCACATTTGGGATTATACAAAAGGTAATTACTCTGGATATCTTCTTTATATATTGCTGGAATGCTCAAGAGGTTTGCACACCTATACAGGAAATGTACTAACCCAAAAACAAACATTGTTATATTCCAGATTACCAGTTGTTAGATGTTGTGTCTGCATTTGTTTCCCCTTTATTTTCACCTGGTGATCCAGCCAGTACATGTGTTATTTTTTAACTTCTGGTAGTAAACTCAAAACCAAAAATGTCATATGTTGCAGCTAACCAATCATTAGATGCGGTAGCTGCATTTGTTTTCTGTTTTCTGTTTTTTTTTTCTCTGTTTTCACCTGGGCAGTAACACGCCTCCTGTATTAGAGTGTCTCCACTCTGGATGAAGGAGAACAGGGAGCACCCTTGGACAGCAGCATTGTTAAACTGGGGGGAGATCCGTGTTATTTGGACTAGCAGATTTAGATACACTTATAAACTGAAGCCAAACTTTAGATCACACTTTATAAGCAGTTACATCAATAGTTTTTTTATTTCTTTTAGGATAAAGGTTTTACATGAATAAACAAAAGTTAAAGTATAACTATAGGCAAAACATTATTTATTTTTTCAGTTCATCTATGTCCCATTGTGGAGATTTCCCTTCAGTTCCTGTCTCATAGCCAAACAGGAAGAATAGAACAAAACCTGCATTTGTACGTTAAGTCCTTGAAGGGGAGAGAAAAAAGTGCTGAGGGTTATTGGGTTTTGCATTATTGAACATGCATCTTGGTATCAATATCTGATGTGCTGCAAGAGCAACTCTAACGCTTTACATTTTTTTTTTCAACGTGCCTGAGATAGATGGATTTATAAATTTCAAAGCAATTACAAAAACTGTTAGGTGACCTGCAGACCTTTGCCGTATATTTAAAAAAAAAAATCCTTTTGTTGTATGCAGCATGATCTATATAAAGATGACTGTAAAAAAAAAATATATATATAAAAAAAAAATCCCTTTGTGTGTACATATATACCGTATTTGCCGGCGTATAAGACGAAATGTTGGTTTTGGGATATACTCGCCGTATAAGACTACCCCCTTCCTACTAGTCATGCCTCGCCTCACGGTGCCACCATTACATGCCAGACTGTGCCACTACATGCCTCACTGTGCCCCATTACATGCCAGACTCACTGTGCCCCATTACATGCCAGACTCACTGTGCCCCATTACATGCCTCACTGTGCTACTACATGCCAGACTCACTGTGCCCCATTACATGCCAGACTCACTGTGCCCCATTACATGCCAGATTCGCTGTTCCCTTATGACATGCCTGACTGTGTCTTGACGATCCCTTACCTTATCCTAAGACATGCAGAATCGTGGCCGTCCATTTTTTCAAAAGCCGCGCCTCCTACTTCTTCTGTTTTGTGATAGGCGGAACACTCAGCTTCCCAGGAGGCACTGTGTTCAGTGTTCGCCTATCACGGAGGCCCTCTTGTCCGAGAACAAGAGGGCCTCCGTGATAGGCGGACACTAAACACAGGACGAGAGGGCCTCTGTGATAGGCGGACACTAAACACAGTGTCTCCTGGGAAGCTGAGTGTTCCGCCTATCAAGGAACAGAAGAAGTAGGAGGCGCGGCTTTGAAAAATGGACGGCCGCGATTCTGCATGTCTTAGGATAAGGTAAGGGATGTTAGATTATCGGCGTATAAGATGACCCCCGACTTTTAAGAAGATTTTAGGTGGTTAAAAAGTCGTCTTATACGGAAAATACGGTATATATATACACAGTGGGGCAAAAAAGTATTTAGTCAGCCACCAATTGTGCAAGTTCTCCCACTTAAAAAGATGAAAGAGGCCTGTAATTGTCATCATAGGTATACCTCAACTATGAGAGGCAAAATGTGCAAACAAATCCAGACAGACAATCACATTTGGAAAGAATTTATTTGCAAATTATGGTGGAAAATAAGTATTTGGTCAATATCAAAAGTTCATCTCAATACTTTTGTTATATATCCTTTGTTGGCAATGACAGGGGACAAAATGTGGAAATAAATACAGACAATCACATTGTCTGATTTGGAAAGAATTTATTTGCAAATTATGGTGGAAAATAAGTATTTGGTCTCCTCTAACAAGCAACATTTCTGGCTCTCATAGACATGTATCTTCTTCTTTAATGGGCTCCTCTGTCCTCCACTCATTCCCTGTATTAATGGCACCTGTTTGAACTTGTTATCAGTATAAAAGACACCTGTCCACAACCTCAAACAGTCACACGCCAAACTCCACTATGGTGAAGACCAAAGAGCTGGTGAAGGACACCAGAAACAAAATTGTAGACCTGCACCAGGCTGGGAAGACTGAATCTTCAATAGGCAAGCAGCTTGGTGTGAAGAAATCAACTGTGGGAGCAATAATTAGAAAATGGAAGACATACAAGACCACTGATAATCTCCCTCGATCTGGGGCTCCACACAAGATCTCACCCCGTGGGGTCAAAATGATCACAAGAACGGTGAGCAAAAATCCCAGAACCACACGGGGGACCTAGTGAAGGACCTGCAGAGAGCTGGGACCAACGTAACAAAGGCTACCATCAGTAACACACTACGCCGCCAGGGACTCAGATCCTGCAGTGCCAGACGTGTCCCCCTGCTTAAGACAGTACATGTCCGGGCCCGTCTGAGGTTTGCTAGAGAGCATTTGGATGATCCAGAAGAGGATTGGGAGAATGTCATATGGTCTGATGAAACCAAAGTAGAATGGTTTTGTAAAAACACAACTCGTCGTGTTTTGAGGAGAGAGAATGCTGAGTTGCAACCAGAGAACACCATACCTACTGTGAAGCATGGGGGTGGCAACATCATGCTTTGGGGCTGTTTCTCTGCAAAGGGAACAGGACGACTGATCCGTGTACATGAAAGAATGAATGGGGCCATGTATCGTGAGATTTTGAGTGCAAACCTCTTCCCATCAGCAAGGGCATTGAAGATGAAATGTGGCTAAATCTTTTAGCATGACAATGATCCCAAACACACCGCCCGGCCAATGAAGGAGTGGCTTCGTAAGAAGCATTTCAAGGTCCTGGAGTGGCCTAGCCAGTCTCCAGATCTCAACGCCATAGAAAACCTTTGGAGGGAGTTGAAAGTCCGTGTTGCCCAGAGACAGCCCCAAAACATCACTGCTCTAGAGAAGATCTGCATGGAGGAATTGGCCAACATACCAGCAACAGTGTGTGACAACCTTCTGAAGACTTACAGAAAACGTTTGACCCCTGTCATTGCCAACAAAGGATATATAACAAAAGTATTGAGATGAACTTTTGATATTGACCAAATACTTATTTTCCACCATAATTTGCAAATAAATTCTTTCCAAATGTGATTGTCTGTCTGGATTTGTTTGCACATTTTGCCTTTCATAGTTGTATACCTATGATGACAATTACAGGCCTCTTTCATCTTTTTAAGTGGGAGAACTTGCACAATTGGTGGCTGACTAAATACTTTTTTGCCCCACTGTGTGTATATATATATATATATATATATATATATATATATATACACACACACACACACACACACATACACACACACATATACATACATAAACACTCATTGGTCTCTTTATTAGGTACACCTTGCTTGTATCGGGTTGGACCCCCTTTTGCCTTCAGAACTGCCTTCATTCTTCATGGCATAGATTCAACAAGGTGTTGGAAACATTCCTCATAAATTTTGGTCCATTGTGACATGATAGCATCACGCAGTTGCTGCAGATTTGTCGGCTGCACATCCATGATGCGATTCTCCGTTCCACCAGATCCCAAAGGTGCTATATTGGATTGAGATCTGGTGACTGCACAGACCATTGGAGTACATGTTTAAGAAAACAGTGGTGAGATGATTTGAGCTTGGTGACATGGTGCATTATCCTGCTGGAAGAAGCCATAGGAAGATGGGTACACTGTAGTCATAAAGGGATGGACATGGTCAGCAACAATACTCAGGTAGGCAGAGGTGGTTAAATGATGCTCAATTGGTACCAAGGGGCCCAAAAGTGTGCCAAGAAAATATCCGCCACATCATTACACCACCACCACCAGCCTGAACCGTTGATACAACGCAGGATGGATCCAGGCTTTCATGTTGTTTACACCAAATTCTAACCCAACAATGTGAATGTTGCAGCTGAAATCGAGACTCATCAGACCAGGCAACGTTTTTCCAATCTTCTATTCTTGGATTTTGGTGAGCCTGTGCGAATTGTAGCCTCAGTTTCCTGTTCTTAGCTGTCAGGAGTGGCACCCGGTGTGGTCTTCTGCTGCTGTGACCTCTGAAAGTATGCTGTGGTATTTGCCACTAAGCTGTCCGTAGCAGATCCTTTAACCACTTCAGCCCCGGACCATTTGGCTGCCAAAGACGGGGCCACTTTTTGCGATTCAGCACTGTGTCGTTTTAACTGACAATTGCGCGGTCGTGTGATGTGGCTCCCAAACATAATGTACGACCATTCTCATCAGCTGTATATAGCAGTCTTGTGACTTCTGTCAGTGTCCAGCCGAGCACTATTTAAAGCTTGTAGGAGGAGTATTCATTCACCTCTGACTGTCCTATGAGGCTGCATGACCCCTGACCCTCTTTCTGGACAGTGCTGATTGGCCCTGTACTCATCACATGCACCCCCCCCCCCCCCCAAAAAAAAATCACCCCCAATTACAAACCAAACTGAGCACGTGAAGAGTGCCCCCAAGGCTCTGTACTATCAGCATATGGATTGGGGACAGTAAAAGAAGAGAAGGATCAAAGAATACAGCATCAAAGTCTTTTTACACAATGCAGAAGATTAACCCCTTAGGTCCCATATTAAGTAGAACAAGCAAGCAACACTTTAAGTTTCATGTACTCTCAGTTGTGTTTATACAGGAAATGTGTTTAGTGGTAATATTTTATAAGTAAAAAAAACACTGTAGGACTTTTCTACAGAAATATTGCAATAAAATATATTTTATAGAACAATGTCGGTTCATTTCTACCTCCTGTAACATAGTAATTAAGCATGCTGTGTTCATTTCTGCAGGTCAACGGCCGTTGGTGCTCACATTCGGAAGCTGTACATGACCCCCGTTCATGTTTAAGCTCAGCGAGTTTAATAAGCTTGTCTGGGATTTCAGTTCCGTGGCTGACTTTTTGATAATCTACATTGATGAGGCTCATGCAGAAGGTACAGTATGCCTTTCTTACTCTTACAGGTGTCCATATATAGCAACGGCGGATCCAGGGGGGGGGGCAACAGGGAAATTGCCCCCCTGAGACAATCATGTCACATTGGCTTTTAAAAAAAAAAAAAAAAATGTATCATTTTTTTTTAAACTGCTTTGCAGTGCCTGCAGCTGCCGCTGCCGAGTCTCTCACTCTCTCTCTCTCATCACCAGGCCCGGACTGGCCCAGCCCGGTAGGCTGCCTGCCCAGAGGCTGCTTTGAGCTGTAGCTGACTGCAGCGCTCCCCCTCTCTCCTGCGTGTATGACACCGGGCATCTCTCGCTGTGTGTGAGAGCTGGGTTTGTGTTCAGCTGTGCTGTCTGTGCTAGACCTGCTCGTGTTATAGTAGATGGAGATGGAACACTGATTGAATCTGTGTTTTGTCTATCACACAAGCCTGTCTAGGGGAGGACCTTGCTAGAGCACACTGCCCTGCCGAACACAGACCTACAGCTCCTGTTTGTTCCATGACACACGTCGGGAGAGGAGTTACCTGCTGTGTGTGATCAAGGCAATGCCATGGTGAGTGCCATGCACAGTGGGGCTTCATTCATATACAAAAGTGGGGCTGCATTAATATACAAAGTGGGGCTGCATTCATATACAAAGTGGAGCTGCATTCATATACAAAGTGGGGCTGCATTCATATACAAAGTGGGGCGCATTCATATACAATGTGGGGCTGCATTCATATACAAAGTGAGGCTGCATTCATATACAAAGTGGGGCTGCATTCATATACAAAGTGGGGCTGCATTCGTATACAAAGTTAGGCTGCATTCGTATACAAAGTGGGGCTGCATTCAAATACAAAGTGGGGCTGCATTCATATACAAAAGTGGGACTGCATTCATAGACAAAAGTGGGACTGCATTCATAGACAAAAGTGGGGCTGCATTAATATACAAAAGTGGGGCTGCATTCATATACAAGTGAGGCTGCATTCATATACAAGTGGGGCTGCATTCATATACAAAGTGGGGCTGCATTCATATACAAAGTGGGGCTGCATTAATATACAAAAGTGGGACTGCATTCATAGACAAAAGTGGGGCTGCATTCATATACAAAAGTGGGACTGCATTCATATACAAAAGTGGGACTGCATTCATATACAAAAGTGGGACTGCATTCATATACAAAAGTGGGACTGTATTCATATATACAGTGGGGCTGCATTTATATACAAAAGTGGGACTGCATTTATATACAAAAGTGGCCACAAGGTTTAGGAGTGTGTCTATGTTGGCACCGATGTTGGATGGGAAGGCATGGCTTGCAGTCTCCACTCTAATTCATCCCAAAGGTGTCCTATCGCGTTGAGGTCAGGACTCTGTGTAGGCCAGTCAAGTTCCTCCACCCTAAACTCACTCACCAATGTCTTTATGGACCTTGCTTTGCGCACTGGTCCAAATCATTTAGTGGAGGGGGGATTATGGTGTGGGGTTGTTTTTCAGGGGTTGAGCTTGGTCCCTTACTTCCAGTGAAAGGAACTCTTAAGGTGTCAGCATACCAAGACATTTAAGACAATTTCATGCTCTCAACTTTGTGGGAACAGTTTGGGCATGGTCCCTTACTGTTCCAACATGACTGTGCTGTGCACCAGTGCACAAAACAAGATCCATAGGATGACATGGATGAGCAAGTTTGGGGTGGGGGAACTTGACCTCAACCCGATAGAACACCTTTGGGATGAATTAGTGTGGAGACTGTGAGCCAGACCTTCTTGTCCAACTTCAGTGCCTGACCTCACAAATGCGCTTCTGGAAGAATGGTCAAACATTTCCATAGACACACTCCTAAACCTTGTGGACAGCCTTCCCAGAAGAGTTGAAGCTGTTATAGCTGCAAAGGGTGGGACAACTAATACTAGGGCCAGGAACAAACAAACAATTATTAGCATTTTTTTCTTTACTAAAATACTGTTTTCTCAATTTTTCTTTTCCTTTCTTTATTGCATCTCCCTCCAGCCACTTCCTATCTACATGCACTTGCTCCAGTGTTGGCTGCACATCATTGTTCAGGTGCAGCTTCTCAGTAGTGACCATGATGTTTTTATGCATGCATTTTCTTTTTTAGATGAATGGGCCTTGAAAAACAATATCTCAATATATAAGCATCAGAACATTCAGGACCGTCTGGTTGCAGCCAAGCGTCTACTTGAGGAGCTGCCTTCTTGTCCTGTGGTGTTAGACACTATGGAAAACTCATGTAGTGTCAAGTATGCTGCCCTCCCTGAGAGGCTTTACATCCTCCAAGAACACAAAATCATTTATAAGGTAATATATTACAGTACATTATAATGTCAGTTCAAAGCTTGATTCTCTGTAGTAGATAATGAGCATTTTTTTGTTGTCAGATCTCATAGTCTTATACTGAAAATGGTTCTAAAAGGCAGAAGGTTGAACTTGAAAGTCGCACGTTTTTTCCGCCGCAATTTTGACGCGATTTTAGGGAATGTCTGTGTAAACTTGAGGTCTATGAACCTCAGCTCCGAACCAAGTCGGACCAAGGTAGTAATGGGACTACTGTGAAGTCGGTGCAACTTAAAGTTGCACAGATGTGAATAGCTATCATTGGGAATCATGGGGTACGATGCGATTTTGATGTCCATAGTCACAGGAAAAGTTGCACAAGTGTGAAAGGGGCCTCAGTGTGCAGCAACCTCCCTACCCTCCTAAAACTTATCTAAGCTCTATCTCTATCCAGTGACATGCACACGAGTTTCTGTTGTCCGTGACACTCCCTCCTGATTGGCTGAGACACATCAGTTGGCGCCATTGGCTCCTGCTGCTGTCAAAGTCAGTGAGCCAAGAGAGAGAGGGTGGGACGAGCCATGGCTTAGTGTCTGAATGGACACACAGAGCAGTGGCTCGGCTCAAGTGCTCCCATAGCAAGCTGCTTGCTGTAGGGGCAGGAGGGAAAGGCCAGGAGCGCCGACAAGGGGACCCGAAAGGAGGAGGATCTTGGTTGCCATGTGCAAAACCACTGCACAGAGCGGGTAAGTATACACATGTTTGTTATTCCTATGCCTAGTGTGGCCAGTTTAAATAGGAAAGCAGGGGGACAGGTAGGAACACCAGGGATTTCACACAAGCAAAGCAATACAAAGAAAACAGGATACTTTTTCATACAAGTACATGGTACAGCTACATATCAGGAATATGAAATGTTGGGTTTACTTATTCTTTAAAGCGAATCCAAACCCATCAACAAAAACTATGGATATTGCTGCTTACCAGTCCTTAGATGCAGTGCCTGCGTTTGTTTTCATATTTCATTTTAAATTATACGTTTTGCATGGTTACAATGGTGCAGTTTTGAATAAAAAATAAAAATAAAAAAAAAAGGTACGATGAAAAGAAATGCAGATATTTAAAAATGTGTGATGTCCCCTAACATTAGTAGTCAGCGTAGAAATTACCTTACATTGGCAGTCAACAGAAAATGTTCCCTTGTTGGGGACCACTGTAGGTGGGAAATAAATTAACTACTGTTCAAGGAACCCCTAGCAACCACAGGAAAAACCCTAGGGGTTCCATGGGATCCAGGTTGAGAAATACTAGTTTAGGAGGTTAGATCTACTCTGGCCTAAAAAAGTACTACAAGTAGTTCAGTGGCTACATAATTATGTTTCATATAAATGACCTATTATTGCAACTAGACATTAGCATGAAAGCCAAGCAGCCAGAATTTTAGGAACAAAATCACCAATGGGAGCCTAGATTATTTCGATCTTGGTAGGTTTATCTGAAAATATGTCTTTTAGATGCTGTATTAATATCAAAAGATATATACAAAAATGTTTTCCACTACCATACAGCGTTATACTGTAGATACCATCTAATACTTTATATGTAATTAAACTTATTACCTATCCTAGTAAAAGTGCTCTACGTACTAATAAATTATTATAATAGGGATACATTTACACAAAATAATTAATAATACAGTGCATAAATGTGACCACATAAAAACAGTTCTATAAATATTGTGTATGAATGTGCCAAAATCATAACATTACACTCTTCACAGCAAACACTCTGTAATGCATAAAGTGCTTGGAAAACCACAAAAGTGCCATTTTCAAATTTTCACTTTCCCTTTCCATTGTCCATAAATTTTCCATTAACAGCACATTCCTTCAATGTGAATTTTTCTAGGTCACTCAGATATAGTGGCTGAATGAAGTCACGATGCCTTGCTCCGCACATCGCTTTTTATTACCATCGCGGCCGCTTGTGTCGACATACTATGATGTCTCCAGATGAGAAAAAGCCAATACAACACTTTCATACACACTATTTTGGGCCTGTTTTCATGTGTTCACATTTAAGCAGTGTATTAATAATATTCTGTTTGTATGAAATTATCAATATTAAAATTCATTTTAGGGCTGTTACTGATTAAAATTTTTGTGTTCGTTTAATCGTTTTGTTTTTTTTAATCAATTAATCGACTAATTTCGATTAATTATAACGCACATACAGATCTAACTACTTTTAGCTGATCTCCTTGCAGGCTGATTCCCAGTGCAGCTACCAACCACTGGAAAATGGATAGCTGGATACAAAAAACACACAAAAGGCAGCGCTCAATGGGAATAGCATTAAAACTTTTATAGTCTTCAAGTAGGTAACAAAATAAATATTGCACTGGAGATAAAATCGATGTAGCTACATAAACTGTAAAAAAGGTGTGAGTAATACCAAACGGTAGCAAAAGCAGTCATAAAAACATGTACCCAAGTATGATACTGGTATAAAAATGTGTACAACGATGCCACTGCTGAATCCAGATGAGGAGGGGTTAACTTCAGACCGTCGGCATGTAGATGTCCCATGAAGGGAACTATTACAACTCCCAGTGGATGGCTGTAGAATCCCAGGTTGATAGAGGGAAGTGATAGAGGGAAGTGTAACAGCCCTTGCGTGTGGCAGATAGTAAGGTCCCGCCGGCATGCAGATATGAAGGCACAGCAAAGGAGCTCTTCAGATGGACACGGCAAGCCCCACCGGTGTTGGTGACGTCACCGGATCTCCGACGGGAACTCCATGAAGGCCCGGAAGCCAGCAGAGAGGTGAGTACCAATCAAAAGAATTTTGATCGATCAAAAAAATTTAAGATTAATCGATTAATTAATAGTTAATTTCCCCAGCCCTAATTCATTTATTAGGGAACTTTTATTTGGTGGGAGTGTGATTTATGTATGAAGTTCAATTTATTAATTAGGTTTAGTTAGAAGTATTAGATGGTATCTAGCATGCTGTGTGGTAGTGAAAAAAATGTAGAAGACCTACACACACAAACGATACATACACTATTGGTAGGGATGAGCCAAACACCCCAGCCAAACAAACAAAACGGTTTGGTTCACAGCAGAACATGCGAACAGGCAAAAAATTAAAGTCTATTGGACACGAAGATGAAAAATTAAAAGTGCTAATTTTAAAGGTTAATATGCAAGTCATTGTCATAAAAAGTGTTTGGGGACCCAGGTCCTGCCCCCCCCCTCTGGTAATGGACTGGGGGGGGAACCAATATCGTTTTTTTAATGACTTATCTGTATTGTCGGGAGCCGACAATTCATTATAGCCACGCGTTTTAAATGACTTTTTTTCCTATAGAAATGTCATTTTGTGCAGGGAGTTTTCTAAGCACGGGAAACATGCGCTACTTTACAGGCATACTATAAAAAACCCCCAGGTACAAAAATGTAAAGAATATTTCACTTTTATTGTTTCACTTTAAGCATTATTAAAATCACTGCTCCCGAAAAAAACGACTGTTTTTAAAACTTTTTTTTGCATTGATACATGTCCCCTGGGGCAGGACCCAGGTCCCAAAACATTTTTATGACAATAACTTGCATGTTAACCTTTAAAATTAGCACTTTTGATTTCTCCCATAGACTTTTAAAGGGTATTCCGCGGTTTTCGAATTTGCCACGAACACCCCAAATTGTTCGCTATTCGGCAAACGGGCGAACAGCCAGTGTTCGAGTCGAACTCATGTTCGGCACTAGCAGCCGTCACCACCCTATCCTCCGGTACCCCTTCTTTCCACAAATGCACTCCACACTTTCCACATATTTATTTGTAAAACATTTTGAAAACCATTTATTATTTTCCTTCCACTTCACAATTATATTCCACTTTGTGTTGGTCTATCACATAAAATACATTAAAATTTTTGGTTGCAACATGACAAAATGTGGAAAATTTCAATGGGTATGAACACTTTTTCAAGGCACTGTATGAACAGTGAAAAACTTGCTGTCATTCTTCACAATAAAATCTATAAATCCGATTTTAAAAAAATGGTCTCCCTGGATTAATTCATACCTCCCACGAGACTTTGATAGATCCTTGATACATTTGTGGTCTAATTACTTACTCATATTGATGTACACTCTCTTGGTCCTCGTTTCTGGCTTCCTCTCTGGCCCTTTCCTTCTTTTCTCTTTTCCCTTTTCCCTTTCACTTATCCTCGACCTTCATATCCACACCACAATTGTAGAATGATTGTTATAGCCTAAAAATAACTCTATTTTTCTATATTATTGATAATATAATATTATCATTCATTGTATTCCATATGATTCATATTAATAAACCATTTAAGATTTTATGTGATCCTTCAACTTTCCATTATATTTTATTGTTTTAATTGCCCATATTCATATATATTACCTTATACTTCTGTATACTGTGAATCTTTTCACTTATATGTCACCGCAACAGTTATTTTTTTTTTTATGTAAAGAATCAATAAAAATGTATGAAAAAAAAAAAAGAAGACCTTTGCAGACAAGAAATCCTGCCATCTTTTGAACTGCAAAACTCCATCTTTCCACTAAGCCCCATTCTTTCCTCCAATGGGGGAGATTTACTAAAACTGGAGCGCTCAGAATCTGATGCAGCTGTGCATGGTAATCCAATCAGCCTCTAATTTCTGATTTGTAAACTAAGCTTTGGCAATAAAACCTGGAAGCTTATTGGTTTCCAAGCAGAGCTGCACCAGATTTTTCACTCTCCAGCTGTAGTAAATAACCCCCAATATGTCTTGGCAGGTTTTCACATTTCCACCATGTCATATGTGGTGAAAATGAACTGACATTCTAAAGGCTCGTACACACGGTCGGACATCCAACAAAATTTCCCTTGGATTTTTGTCCTAATTGATTTGTCCGATCACACCCATAGCATACACACGCTCTGACTTTTTCGGAAACCAACACGAACGTAGTGACGTTTCAACGTACTGCCGAGCGTTTAAAAGAGGAAGTTCAATTCTCCGACGTCACCCGTTGCGTTCCTTCAGCTACTCTATAGTTAGTTGACGTTTCGTGTAAGTGCTTTTCTAGATTTCGAAACTTGCCGCGTCATGAATGTGCTTTTTCAAATACGAAAGCTAGTTTCACTAGACAGAAGGCTTCCGGCTGCTCTTTGCTTCTGAGCATGCGCATTTTTACTTTGTCCAAAAGTCCGATTGTTTTCTGTACACACGGTCGGACTTTGCACCATCGGACTTTTGTTGACGTAAAGTTGGTCCGTTCGCAGACCCAACTTTTTGTCCGATGAAAGCCCAAAAATTTGGTCCGATGGAACGTACACACGGTCGGACAAATGCGAAAAGTTAGGAATTTTGAAGTTGGTTGGGCAAAAGTCCGACCGTGTGTACGGGGCTTTACGGACCAGTATTAGGAATGCTAATTCATAACTGTGCTAATAAAGGGATTCCTTACACAACTCTAAATTTCTGGTATCAATAAGGTAAACATGACTGTTCATGTAGCCAAAATTATAAAATGTGCTTAATGGATTGTGAAACCTTATTAATGCAAAGGATTCAATGCATAAATTACAGGGCAGCATGGGTCCCTGGGGCTACAAACCAGAAGAAGTACGTTCTGTTCTTGAGAATAAGAAATTTCCTGGGTGTCATCTCCAACTCGACAGCGACAGAAGAAAAGCTCCGAAATAGCCAGAGACCAGCTATGAATTCTCCCATAATAATGGACACATTAAAAGGCAACTGTATGTGGTGCCCTGCGGCTGAAAACAAGACATTTCCTCTGGGTGTCACTCTCAAACATACACTGATGGAAGAATAAAATCACAACCAGGATAATTTGAGTGGCCAGCCCAGCCATGAATTACACAAGTACATTAACATGAACTTCTACTTAAAGGCAAAAGCCACCCTTCTGACGTTGTTCCATGTTTCACCCCATAAGTAAAGTGCAACACGAAACATGGTGCCATTTGACAGATCCCCACCCTCAAACTGCCCCCACCTGAATCGTAGGGTGCTTTACTTATTGGCTTCTGCATTTTTTTTTTATTTGGCATGGCTATAGAGCTGTAGTTTCCCATTCACGCATTTGTGAATGAAAGACGAAGTTCCATTTGCCAGCATGACACATGAATTCATAGCTCTCAATGGAGCACAAGTGCAATGACGTAACCCTTCTTGTAGTCCATTGTTTACTTCCTCCAGCTCCATAACTGAAGGTCCCTACTTCCATACAGACCTGGGGCTGGGAGGAAAGCCTGCAGGAGCCTATACAGTACCCATGATCCACCAATCGTGGTTGCAATGCTTTGTAGGTTTCAATGCAATATGGGTGCATTTATTATTTTGTTTACATAGCAGCACCACATATAGGGCCAGATCCACAAAAGAATTACGCCGGCGTATCTCTTGATACGCCACGTAATTTCAAATTTTGCGCGTCGTATCTTTGTTTTGTATCTACAAAACAAGATATGACGGCATCTCGGATCGATCCGACAGGCGTACGTCTTAGTACGCCGTCGGATCGATGGTGCAATTTTTCAGCGGCCGCTAGGTGGCGTTTCCGTCGAATTCCGCGTCAAATATGCAAATTAGCTTGTTACGGCGATCCACGAACGTACGTCCGGCGCATTTTTTTACATCGTTTGCGTTCGGGTTTTTCCGGCGTGTAGTTACTCCTGCTATTATGAGGCGTACTCAATGTTAAGTATGGCCGTCATTCCCGCCTCGCATTTTGAATTTTTTACGTCGTTTGCGTAAGTCGTTCGCGAATAGGGATTTGCGTAGAATTACGTCACCGTCTTAGAACATTGGCTTGTTCCGGTTTCATTTCGAGCATGCGCACTGGGATACCCCCACGGACGGCGCATGCGCCGTTAAAAAAAAACGTTGTTTACATCGGGTCACAACGTATTTACATAAAACACGCCCCCATTACATCCATTTGAATCCTGCGCCCTTACGCCGCCAAAGATACACTACGCCGCCGTAACTTACGGCGCAAATTCTTTGAGGATTCGAAAAAAAAAATAAGTTACGGCGGCGTAGTGTATCTTAGATACGCTGCGCCCGGCGGAAAGATGCGCGGAGGTACGTGGATCTGGCCCATAGTCTATAACTACCCTACCAATTTTCTTTGTCTCCCTGATTCGCTAATGTAGCCCCTACAAAAAAAGTTTCCAGAGTCACAAAGTCCAAATTTTCTTAGGGCTTGGCACCAAATCCCCCCACTGGTCAGATGTCTGAAGGCCTCGGGCTTTGGTCATATAATTTCTGACGAAGGAGAAACACGTCCAGTTTGAAGAGTGAAGATCTGCCTTGGCCTCCAGACATGTTCTACCCCTGGATGGAGCCTGGATCAGCATGTCTTCTTTATTCATCCAAGAATGACTGATCAGAGTTTCAGGTTTACACTACAATGACCCTATAAATAATATGGGTTGAAAGGAAACTGTATGTGTTGTCTACACAGCAACCAATCAAATCCCACTCTCGTGTAATGCAGGCCGGGTGAAGAAATGAAAGCTAGTATCGGCAACATCTCCATATGTTTTTCCTCGTGCAGATTTTATAAATGAATTCTGAAAAAGATTAATGTCTGTTTTCATTGTGTCTCAGTCAAAGCTGTATACTCAGACTCACACTCCACAATATATTTGTTTGTGATGGTTGTGGCCTAAAGCATTGCTGGCCTCAGCCTGATGGTGCAGATAATTGAAAGTGATGGGAGTTCTGGAAACAATAAAATAATAAATATAAAAAGTGTTTTGAACAATTATTTCAAACCATATTATTATTATTATTATACAGCGTATTTTAGGGGTGGGTAAAAATAAATAAAAAAATCACGCACTACATATGTGCAATACAAGCGCATTTCCCCAAGTTTCCTCCCTTTCGCTGCCACCGGAGTTAGGTGGCCACAGATGGATCGAAATTCAGCAGGTTCAGCATGGACTGGCTGAATTTTGATCCACATGTGGCTACTGCCTATCAACATAAGTCGATCTATCAATTAATGCCTGTTGTAAAAAGCCACTCGATCATTGGCTGCATCGCTGATCTGTGTATTGTGACAGTGAAGACGTCCACCCATGTCAATATCACAATGAGGATTCCCCCATCTACCTCGAATGTGTGGATGGGGGAATCAGTTCAGCCATGTATGGACAGCTTAAAGGGCTTGAATATCAGGCAGCATCAGCCAGTTTAATAGAAATCGGCCAAGATTTGGCCCTTGTGTTGTATGGCGGGGGGGCTTGGGAAATCGCCATAATAACATCACGCTGGGTTGAATGAAAAAATGACTACCAGGCTGTGTACCAGGCTTAAGGTCCCTTTCACATATGCCTTCAGTTTGTTTCATCAGTTCAGCCAAGTTTTTTCAAAGAAAAAAAAAATGATCAGTTTTTCATCAGTTCTTTACATCCACTTAACCACTTGAGTCAAATTTTTGGTTTACAAAATGATTCTGGATAAAATGAAAATCTAAATTTTTTGGCTTAGAATAAAGATTATGATTCTCTCACGATTCTCGTGGCGTAACATCATCTTTCACATTATACAAAAAAAACTGGGCTAATTGTCGCTCTATTTTTGTTTATAGCACAAAAACTAAAAACCGCAGAGGTGATCAAATACCACCAAAAGAAAGCTCTATTTGTGGAAAAAAGGCCGCCAATTTTGTTTGGGAGCCACGTCGCATGACCGCGCAATTTTCAGTTAAAGCGACGCAGTGCCGAATCGCAAAAAGTGGCCTGGTCATTGACCAGCAATATGGTCCGGGGCTTAAGTGGTTAAGCTAGTGCATTGAATAAAGAATGATGAGCGCAAACTAAAAATCTAAAAGTGAATATAAAGACAGTCCATAGGGGACTGATAACAATCAATAAAGATATGCAGTGAATTCAAAATTAGTGAAATAACCCAAAACTGATAATAAATCCAAAAATAAAAGTCCAAATATATAAATCAAAGTTTGGATAAATCAATCTGGTGTGCCAGTGATAAACAAAACTTCTGCACTTCGGGCATCAATGTGGACAATCTTGATAACTCTTTGCTTAGCCTGGGCTCACAGAGCGCTTACCTCCAGACACTAGGTCATGCGTATCAACGAAATCCTCCCAAAACTGGAACAGAATCCAAACAGTGGGTAACTCGTGTTGCACGGAATCTTCCCAGTGCGGAGATAGAATCGAGGGGCGTTTTCTGTATCCAATACCAGTATCGGTCCAGGCGCAGCCACAAGGTGTATCAGGAGCAAATGTAGAAATAAAAAGTTCTCATGGTGGATTTCGTTGATACGCATGACCTAGTGTCTGGAGGTAAGCGCTCTGTGAGCCCAGGCTAAGCAAAGAGTTATCAAGATTGTCCACATTGATGCCCGAAGTGCAGAAGTTTTGTTTATCACTGGCACACCAGATTGATTTTTCCAAACTTTGATTTATATATTTGGACTTTTATTTTTGGATTTATTATCAGTTTTGGGTTATTTCACTAATTTTGAATTCACTGCATATCTTTATTGATTGTTATCAGTCCCCTATGGACTGTCTTTATATTCACTTTTAGATTTTTAGTTTGCGCTCATCATTCTTTATTCAGACCTTTATTTGTTGTTAGCACATTTTAGATTTGAGCACCATTTTGTTTTTCACTGGTCACTTTTAATTTTCACTGTTGGCTAGCGCTTTAGTCACCCACTTGTTTATAAGCTAGTGCATTGTTGGTTCACTAACCTTTTCCTTCGATTTCCCTTCTAAATGTTTTTTTTCTTTGTTTTCTTTGTCTGAATTTCTCACTTCCTGTTCCTCCTCAGTAAGTGTCTAACCCCCAGCCAGATGATGGGGGCAAGCTTACTGAGGAGGAAAAGGAAGTGAGAAATTCAGACAAAGAAAAAAAAACATTTAGAAGGGAAATCGAAGGAAAAGGTAAGTGAATCAACAATGCACTAGCTTAAAGGAACCCATTTAGAAAATAAAAAAACGAACCTTTACAACCCCTTTATATTAGGTCTTGAGGCCCTAATGTACATATAAAAAACAAACAGAAGATGACGCCTCGATCTTGGTGTAGCGATTTAATTAAAAAGACATAAAAAACCTATTAAAATGCACTCACTAGATAAAAGTAGATGAAGGCTTGTCGTAGACCCATATAGATCTTCATAGGATCACATGAGGCTGCAGAGCTCAGCAAGAACTTCGCTGGTTGAAGCAGCTGGTTGAGTTCTTATATTTATAGCACACAAATTTCAGCCTGGTTATATCTCCTGTGACAGAGAACTTGTCAGAATATATGCTGATAACAGAAGAACGGAGCAGGAGAAAGCCATGGGACTTAGTGCTTTGAAGAGAGATAAGAAAACACTACAGATATGTGTGCCCAGCTAAAATTTCATGAATTGGATTTACATCCACTTTAAGGTGAAAAACCCTGAGGGTTTACAACCCCTTTAAGTAGTTAAACTCCCCTCATTTACAGACCAAAGTTTAAAGAACCGAGAGATACATTGTATCGCTTCTCTTCTCTATATCTCTGCGCTGAGGAATGTCTCTTTTTGACAGCTTTGGCTCTGCACTGTTTATATAGAATCGTGAAAATGTTAGTTCAGATGGAGGAGGGGGTTAAATCCTGATCTTTTTTTAGCGATTAATCGTGCAGCTTTAGTATGCCTGTGTATGTGGGGGTGGGGAGGGTCAATAATTTGTTACTAATGATTTTATGGCGATCACATAGGGGACCGATAGTCCTCTAAGTGAAAGCAGGTACATGACAGGTCCTCTTGGTGGGGGCAGTGTGTGCAAGGGGAGGAGAGGTGAAGAGCGGTATACACAGTGAGGGGGCAGTCTGCACAGACAGATTCCCTCACTTGTCACCCAGTGACATCACCCGCTGACCCCGCCCCTTTGTTTAATTTAGTGGCAGGCTCGAATGACAGCTCCTCCTCGGCGCTACGAAGTATAGAAAATAAAAGCCGACAGGTACATTTAAAAGCTGACAGTGACAGTCAGCACCGGCAAGTGAGGGAGCCTGTCTGTACAGATTACCCCTCACTGTGTATACCGCTCTTCACCTCTCCTCTCACACACCGCCCCCCCCCCCCCAAATAACAGCTCCAAAATCGAAGGAAAAAAAAGCCGACTATTACATTTAAAAGCCGAAAATCACAGTCAGTGCCAGCAAGTGAGGGAGCCTGTCTGTACAGACTGCCCCCTCACTGTGTATACTCCTATACTGCTCTCCTGCTTTTCTCCACCAACCCCCCCCCCCCCACTCCAGTGACTGGTTGCTCCTAACAACTGATGCAAAAATGGATGCAACGGTCCATTCGTCCATTTACATCCGTTTTTCGTCTGATACGTTTTTTTAACGGATGAAAAATAGGGCTTTCACCTGTTCAAAAAAAAAAAAAACAGATGTTGATAGAAGCGGATGAAAATAGATGATTTTGTGGACCATCCATATGAATATAGTATATATGGAGAATGTCACCAGAGAGGGGACCAGAAGGTTCACTTCACTTCACACCCAGGCTAAGTGCATATCTCCCAACTGTCCCTGATTTCGAGGGACTGTCCCTGATTTGGAGCAATGTCCCTCTTCATTTGTCCCCCATTTTGGTCTGATCTACCGTATTTATCGGCGTATACTGCGCACTTTTTTGCCCTGAAAATCAGGGCAAAATCGTGGGTGCGCGGTATACGCCGATACCCGCTTTCCCGCGCCGAGTTTGAATACTGCGCCGACATATACCGAGCGCAGTACACTCGTGTATTGTCGGGCAGTATCGGCTCCTCCCGCGCTGACGTCCTGGACGTACAGGACGTCAGCGCGGGTAGCCGAGCATTGCCGACAATACACGAGTGTACTGCGCTCTGTATATGTCGGCGCAGTATTCAAACTCGGCGCGGGAAACGAGCGGGGAGGACGCGAGGACGCCGCAGAAGGACGCCGGACCCGACGGAGAGGACACCCGAAGCCGCAGACGGACGCCGGACCCGACAAAGAGAACACCCAAAGCTGCAGAAGGACGCCAGACCCGACGAAGAGGACACCCAAAGCCGCAGACAGACGCCGGACCCCGGACCCGACGAGGCCGCCGATGGACGCCGCACAAGACACCAAAACTGTAAGTACAAAAAAAACGTTTTTTCCACAGGATTCGGGGCAACTTTAGGGGTGCGCGGTATACGCGGGAGCGCGTTATACCGTGATAAATACGGTATATAGTTGTATAAAAAATGCACTTTTTATCTTTCAAAAAGTGTTTCCCAGTGCTAAACTTTTCATCCAAATTCTAAATTGCTACATTTGTCAATTTTAAAAGCCAATATAAAGAAATATTAGTGGTAAAAAAAGCATTTGTGGATTTAATTAACCCTTTTTTTGATAATGTCCCCTTTAAGGGGCGTGGCAAGGGGTGTGTCCTATGCCTACATACATTTGCTAGTAGGTGTCCCCCATTCCCAATGCAAAATGTTGGGAGGTATGTGGGTGTGTAACTGGTTTTCCTCACCACACCTATAGCCATTAGTAATTACCTGCAGAGTGATCAAATCTTGTCTCACCTCACCCTCAATAAAAAAAAAAAAATATATATATATATATATATATATAAAAAACAGATGGCTCAGATAGTACAGATGCCAGACAACCATTAGATACGTTAACCACTTAAGGACCCCTCACTGTATATATACGTCATTTTTTTTAAAGATGGATATCTCGGTAACGGCAGCAGCTGCTGCCACAACCGAGATATCCATCTTTTCAGTGAGCGGTCCTGTAAATGATAACGGTGGTCTCCGCGGCGGATTCACCGCGAGATCACCGTTATCGACAGCGGGAAAGGGCCCCCCCTCCCGCCGCTCTCCCGCGCCCTCCGCCGCTTACCGGAGCCGTCGCCAGTGGCGGAGGCGATCGGGTCCTGTCCCCTGCTCGGCTGGGATACAAGTGAGGGCAAGATGGCCCCCACCCGTCTCCATAGCATAGCAGGGCGGAAGCAACGTCAAAACGTCACTTCCGCCCATGCTTCTTAAAGGAACATTTTCTTGTTGTCATTTTTTCAAATGACAATTTTTTTGCATTTTAGTCTAAATATGGGATCTGAGGTCTTTTTGACCCCATATCTCATATTTAAGAGGTCCTGTCATGCTTTTTTCTATTACAAGGGATGTTTACATTCCTTGTAATAGGAATAAAAGTGACCCATTTATTTATTTTTTTAGTGTAAAAATAAAAAAATAAAAATTTAAAGCGCCCCATCCCGACGAGCTCGCGCGCAGAAGCGAACGCGGTATTCAAACCACACAGGTGAGGTATCACCGTGATCTTTAGAGCGAGAGCAATAATTCTAGCCCTAGACCTCCTCTGTAACTCAAAAGATGCAACCTATAGAATTTTTTAAACGTCGCCTATGGAGATTTTTTAAGGGTACATTTTTGAAGCGTGACATGTTGGGTATCATTTTACTCAGCGTAACATTATCTTTCACAATTTTAAAAAAATATATTGGGCTAACTTTACTGTTGTTTTATTTTTTAATTCAAAAAAGTTATTTTTTTCCAAAAAAAAGTGCACTTGTAAGACCACTGCGTAAATACGGTGTGACAAAAAGAATTGCAATGACGCCATTTTATTCTCTAGGGTGTTTTTTATATATATATATATATATATATATATATATAATATATATATATATATATATATATATATATATATATATATATATATATATGACGGTATCGGTATGATATCCCCGTCAACGTTCCCTTCTTCCCATAACGAAAATCACCCCAATATTCCACGAGGAGGGATATCCCTTGAATCGCCCAGAAAGCCACACATGAGACAAGCTTACTGCTAGAACAAGACACTTTATTGACACAAAAACTCAGCTTATATGTGGTTACAGCCTGTTAGGAACGCCCCCCTCACACAGTGGGGTTTCCCATACAGATTATAGGAGACAAGTCGGAGCCGACCCTGCAGACACGTTTCTTTAGATAAAGACATCAGTGGAGTTAAATACTAGTTGTAACAGCCTGACCACAATGAAGCAATCAGAATAATTAACATGAGCCACTTATCTAATCATTGTAAACAGTAAGGCCGGTCTCCTTCCCACACACAATAAATCAATTACCATTTGAACTAGGGAGCTGGCTGAGGAAGGGTCATTAACATGTCAATAGCTTGTAACACATGAATCCATCTAACCCACAATTTAACCAAGCAGGGAGATTTACACTGAGATATCCTTCACAATGGCCCCCCTTTTTCTCCCTGCTCCGGCAAACCCGGTTGGACCTTCCCTGGTCCAGTAGGGTTGACGGGTTCAGAGCTTTTAGTCCGAGGTTAACTCCGTTTGGCGTGACTGACCTCCATTGGTAACTGCTTCCGACTCAGGTATGCCACCGGGTCGTCAGATCACACGCCGGTCAGTCCCCAAGTCTTTGTGCGATCTGCAAAGTCACCAGAAGTCAGTGTGAAGACAGCGAATGGGTCTGTGCGCCGCCGTCTAGGTGTCCCGCTATGGGAGGGGGCAGGTTATGGCTCTGAAGTGACAATCACAGGAGATTCATAAAAAGAAAAAGTTATATTTGTTGAAATGCTGTAGCACTGGTGCTCAGAGTCCGGGGGGGGGGGGGGGGGAAGGGGACTCAGACTCAGCCACCCCCTGCTCCCTCCGCAGCCGCCGGTTCTCCTCTTGGAGCTTCTCCAGCTCCATCTCCAGTTCATGGAGCCTGGGGGGGTCAGCCCGCTGTGACCTCAGGTGGTTGTTCTCCTCCTCCATGCGGCTTATGCACTCCTCCAGCTCTATGTACTCACAGATCAGATCCTGCTTGCTCATGTCCTGCAGGCTCTCCACGTGGTCCTTCATCATCAGGAACTGGGTGGTGGTGTAAGGGGCCACCGGTGGGCCCTTGGCGAACATCTCGGCCCGCATCTGGGACGCCCGCTGCGATTCCATCTCCTCCAGTCGCTTCTTCTCCTCCCAGGTCCGCTGGTTAAATGACTTCCAGGACCTCTTCTTCTTGGAGGGTAGCTGGCGGTGCCTCTTTCTGCCCAGCTCCCTCCAAGGCCCCTCCGGCTCATGGCTGTCGCCCATGACCAGCTGACAATGGTGTTCCCTGTTGTCCGTAATAACAGATTGTACCATGAGGGCTTCGTAAGGGGTGCCCAATGGTTCTTCCTGACCCAGCTCCTGGGGATCCCAAGCTGAGTCTACACAATGGGCTGCTGCTGGTGGGCGGTACCCAGGTTGAGACCAATTTGACCTGGTGTTGTCATTCATGGGGCAATTCTGCTTGAAGTGACCCAACTGTTTGCACCGGAAGCAGCGTTGTTCGTTGTCCTCCTGGCGTGGGTAGCGAGGGCTATATGTCATCGGTCTGTTAGGCGGTTGGTATCTAGCGGCTGGTGGGTGTGAGGGCGCCGTTGGTTGTGGGGGTTGTACCCGTGGTGTGACCTGGTTTGTCTTGCGAGTATCCGCATATTCATCCGCCAACTTCGCGGCCTCTGGTAGAGTCATGGGCCTGCGATCTCTCACCCAATCCTTGACGTCCGTCTGGATGTGATTGTAAAATTGCTCCAGGAGCATTAGTTGCAAAATGTCCTCTGCGGTGGTGGCCTGGCTGCTGTTAACCCAGTTAGAGGCCGACAGGGACAGCTGGCATGCCCATTCTGCGTAAGAGTCTTCCGTGGTTTTGCGTGAGTCCCTGAACTTCTGTCGGTGGGACTCTGGGGTTACTGCATAACGAGCCAGGAGCGCTTCTTTAACCCTGGCGTAGCTATGGATATCCTGATCTGGCACGGTCCGGAAAGCATCAGAAGCTTTGCCTGACAGTTTGCCTGACAATATTGAAACCCACTCTCCTCTAGCTATTCGGTGCAGGTTACATTGTCGCTCAAAATCCGTCAGGTAGTTATCAATCTCACAGTCCTTTTCATCAAAAGCTTTAAAAGCGCTAAACGGAATCTTCCTTGCGTCTGCTGTGCTGTACTCACTGTTCGTAGAAGGTGTGGCTGCTTGTTGGACTGCTGCCAGTTTTAACTGTAGCTCTGCGTTTACTAACATGTCCATCACTTTCAGCACCACATCCGGCGTTGGGTTCGGGCCGAACCAAGCTAGCTTCTCTCTCATTAGCTTGTTGGCTGGCGATTCCTCCTCCTGAATCACTGGTGTCTCCATCTCTTGTACTGCTGGCGTTGCTGCAATCCCGTCCTCCTGGTCTAGCTCCATTGATTCTGCTATGATGACCCGCTTGGTTTTGTTGCTAGCAATCCTTCCACGAACTTCCAGTAGTTCTTCCAGTGTCTGCTTGGAATCCGGGTGTAAAGGGGAATAGAAGGGAAGATCCCGCTGCTACCAACCAATTGTGACGGTATCGGTATGATATCCCCGTCAACGTTCCCTTCTTCCCATAACGAAAATCACCCCAATATTCCACGAGGAGGGATATCCCTTAAATCGCCCAGAAAGCCACACATGAGACAAGCTTACTGCTAGAACAAGACACTTTATTGACACAAAAACTCAGCTTATATGTGGTTACAGCCTGTTAGGAACGCCCCCCTCACACAGTGGGGTTTCCCATACAGATTATAGGAGACAAGTCGGAGCCGACCCTGCAGACACGTTTCATTAGATAAAGACATCAGTGGAGTTAAATACTAGTTGTAACAGCCTGACCACAATGAAGCAATCAGAATAATTAACATGAGCCACTTATCTAATCATTGTAAACAGTAAGGCCGGTCTCCTTCCCACACACACTAAATCAATTACCATTTGAACTAGGGAGCTGGCTGAGGAAGGGTCATTAACATGTCAATAGCTTGTAACACATGAATCCATCTAACCCACAATTTAACCAAGCAGGGAGATTTACACTGACATATCCTTCACAATATATATATAATGTTTGGGGGTTTGAAGTAATTATCTAGCAAAAAAAAAAGTTTTAATCTTGTAAACACCAAATCTGAAAAACAGGCAAGGTCCTTAAAGCGGTTGTAAACCGCATAAACTTTTTTTTTTTTTTCCCCAAACCTGCAATGCAAAGGGCATAATAGGCTAGTATGCACCACATACTAGCCTATTATGAAATACTTACCTCGGAACGAGGTGTGTACCACTTACCTGGTCCACGCCGAGCAGGATGTCATCTTGTTCCGGCGTGTCTTCCGGGTATCGCCGCTCCAGCGCTGTGATTGGCTGGAGCGGCGATGACGTCACTCCCGCGCGTGCGCGCGGGAGATTTAAAATCGGCAGGGTCCGGCGGATGCCGATCCTTCAGCCGTGGATTCCCCCCTGCGCATGCGCCGCCCGCATTGCGGGGGGAATATCTCCTAAACCGTGCAGGTTTAGGAGATATTCTCCTTACCTACAGGTAAGCCTTATTATAGGCTTACCTGTAGGTAAAAGTCCAAATAGTGGGTTTACAACCACTTTAAGTGGTTAACCCGTGCTTTTAAGACGATTGTTGGAGATGCCCAACCTCTAGAGCAGGGGTGTAAAACAGAGAGGAAATAAGGGCGCTCTGGTGGAGGTGGATAGCTGGTCAGAGGGATGATAGTGATGAGATGGCACTTCTGGCAGCACTTTGGTTAGAGAAGCAACTATGAAGATATAAAAAAGGAAAAGAAAAAGGCGTCTAAGTGCAGTATGCAAAATTTAATAAAGTGCACAAAGGGTTAAAAGCACTTACAAAATTGTTGTGTGTTAAAAGACATGATAAAAATAGTCCTCATCTGTGGCATGTGTCTATCCTCGGCATGGTGATAGAGAGCAGTGTAGAGCCGTCCAGCAGCTGTAAAGCATGGTCGTACGTGTTGGAGAGAGGAGGCAGCAGGGAAGCCTGTGTTCTGGGTTCACTGCAGAACACACAAGGCTGATGTTGTCAGTGGGGAGAAAGGGGCGGTAGCGCGTTTCGGAGCATGTGCTGCTCCTTCGTCAGACCTCTGACGAAGGGCCGGCTCTACACTGCTCTCTACCACCGTGCCAAGGATGGACACATGCCAAGGGACTCCTGATTTTATCATGTCTTTTAACACTGAATGATTTTGTAAGTGCTTTTAACCCTTTGTGCACTTTGAGGCGCCTTTCTTTTCCCTTTCTAGGGCAGGGGTAGGCAACCTTTTGAGCACAGTGTGCCGAAATTTTCTTCAAAGAAATTGAGAGTGTAGATTTTATAACAAAAAAAATGTAAAAATAAAGTAAATGCTGTAATGAGAAATGAACATCCTGCACTCACAACTGCAAATCTGTTTCACCACTGTAATCCCTGCACATCTGCCCCACCACTGTAACCCCTGCTCTTCTGCCCCACCACTGTAACCCCCTGCACATCTGCCCCACCAATGTTACCCCTGCTCTTCTGCCCCACCACTGTAACCCCCTGCACATCTGCCCCACCAATGTTACCCCTGCTCTTCTGCCCCACCACTGTAACCCCCTGCACATCTGCCCCACCAATGTTACCCCTGCTCTTCTGCCCCACCACTGTAACCCCCTGCACATCTGCCCCACCAATGTTACCCCTTTCTCATCTTCCCCACCCCTGTACCTCCCTGCACATCTGCTCCCTTTCTCCATCAGCCCCACCAATGTACATCCCTGCACATCTGCTCCACCGTCGTACCCCCATGCTCTTCTGTCTCACCACTGAACCATCTTCTCATCTGTCCTAGCACTGAACTTATCTGCCCCACCAATGTACCTCCTGCACATCTGTCCCACCAAAGTACGTTCTTTTCTCCTCTGCATGGCCACTGTACATCTGCCCCACCTCTGTACCCCCTGCTCATCTGTCCCACCTATGTACCTCCTCTTATATCTCCCACTGCTGAACCCCCTTCTCATCAGCCCCCACACTGAACCCCCTGCTCATCTTTTCCACCACTGTAACCCCCTTCTCATTCGGCCCAACACTGTACTGCCCTACTCTTCTGGCCCACTGATAAAGCCCCTTCTCATCTCACCTCTGTACCTCCTGCTCTTCTGTCCCACCTCTACTGCTAATTTCCTCCTGCTCATATCTCTCTCTCTCTCTCTCTCTCTTGTTGTCGGTATATCCGATTATGTGTACGGGTCTTTATATGACACGGTCTAGCTCTGGTCTGTAATTTTTACATTGATCAGTGCATTTTTATAGCAGTGATCAATGTAATGTCACTGGTCCCCAAAAAGATTTGTCTGCCGCAATCCCGCAAAAAATTGCAGATCGCTGGCATTACTTGTAAAAACAATAAAAATAAATAAAAGTCCCTATATCGATCCCATAGTTTGTAGACGTGATAACTTTTATGCACTGCAAACCAATCACTATACGCCTATTGCAATTTTTGTTACCAAAAATATGTAGAATATATATGGGCCTAAACTGATGAAAAAAATATATATATATATTTTTGGGGGATATTCATTATAGCAAAAAGTAAAAACTTTTTTTTTTTTTTGTTTGTCGCTCCTTGTTTGTTTATAGTGCAAAAAATAAAAACCGCAGAGGTGATCAAATACCACCAAAATAAATCTCTATCTGTGGGGAAAAAAACAATTTTGTTTGGTACAGCGTCGCACAACCGTGCAATTGTCAGTTAAAGCGAGGCAGTGCCGTATCGCAAAAAAATGGCTTTCTGGGGCTGAAGTGGTTAAATACACAAAATGCCCATACACAATATTTTTTTTATTTATTTATTAAAATACAATTAAAAAAAATGGAATTCATAAAAAAAATTGTTATATCATGTTGTGATTCCACTTTTTCTATCTTCTTGTATGCATTGTTATTTGTTATTGAGGGACCCATATGGTAAGTTGCATAAAGCTGCAATTTATATGACACTTTCTGCTGACACGCTGCGCACAGCTACAAAATGATCAAATCCGGACAAGATCACAAAGCGCAAATGGATCGCTTGCACTCCAGGGAACTGGGAAATAAAAAATAAATAAAAAAAATTATAAAATAAAAAAAAGTATATATTTTTTTTAAACATAGCAAATAAAGCTTTGAATGCGGTGAAGATACATACGTATGTGCAATAACTTACAGTGAATCTAAATGCAAAAACAAAAAGGAAATACAGTATATGGTCGCTTACCAGTCCTTGGATGTGATGGCTGCATATGTTTTCTTTTTTTCCACCTGGTATTGCCGCTAATAATACATTTCCTGTCCCTGGGTAGCTACGCTGACACCTCAACTGTGTCCATGGAATGAGCCAAAGTTGTCACTAGCTGCACCTCAAACATGTCTGTCTTTGTTTAACTCCTTTACATGCTAGGTGGGGGGTTTAGTAGTTTACAGAAGATAACAATTTTTGCTTGCAGTTTGGTTTACAGGAAGGGACAATGCACTTCTGGTAAGATCAACAGGTATTTTCTGTACTTGCTAAAAAGGTTTTTGGCCGATTTGAAAGATTAAAAGAATGCAGCCACCAAAGACTGGTAGGTGGTTATACAAAATACAGTGGAACCTCTGATTACGAGCATAATCCATTCCCAGAGAATGCTTGTAATCCAAAGTACTCGGATATCAAAGCGATACCATAGAAGTCAATGGAAATTAAAATAATTTGTTCCGCATTGGCTTCAATGGCATGCAATACCGCATGTGGCCAGAGGTGGGGGGGCACCGGAGAGCATTGGAAACGATTGGAAAGGCTCGAGGACAGCTCGGCTGAACTTGAGAAAACCTTGGAAAGGCTCGGGAACTGAGTATTTCCTAGGTTTTCCCGAACGACTCAGGATTTTTAGAAATACAGTGCTCGTATTGCGAAAGGCTTGTTAACCGCTTTACTCGCAATCCAAGGTTCCACTGTATTACGTTTTTTGTTGTTGGGTTTAGATATCCTCCACAGTGGACCTTTTGAAACCAGAAATATGCCATCACTGACTTATGCATGCCCACAGTCTAAAGCTGTGCCAGAAAAGGGTTAGGGCCCTTTCACACCAGCGGACGAACGGTCCGCTTTTCATAAGTCCGTTTACGGACTTACAATGGTTCCCTATGGGATCACAGCCGTTAGCGGATGGAGCATCCGCTAACGTCCGTAATCACCCGCCTCCGTCAGGATCCGGTTTTTCAGATGGAAGAAAACCCTATTTTTCTTCCGTCTGACGGATCGGATCGGATGAATATGGACAGACGGTCCGTATTCATCTGATTCCCCATAGGGGAGAGCGGAGGAGAGACAGGGCGGTCTCTGCACAGTGTGTGGGGACCGCCCTGTCAGCCGACAGCTCAGCAGGATTAACGGAGGAATCACCGCTGAGCCAAACGGGCTAACGAAGCGGATCAATACGGATCCGCTCCGTGTGAAAGAGCCCTTATTCAGTTACTTCTTGATGCATATTATTTCCACACGGTATTGAAAGATCACTAGAACAGAAATATTACAGAATCAGCTAAACTGAAAGCATTAGAAGAAGCTGCAAATGTGACAAGACCTGTTTTACTACAAACAGTTGACTTTATCTAGAAAATACCATTGTGATCCAGTCAGTCAACTTCTTTTATCCTAAAAGGGCTAATAAGAATGCGCTTAGCTAAACAAGGTTTGTATGTAGAATGTAAATTCATACAAAACTCCAGGCAAATATAAAGAACACTCTTTAGTTCAGTTATGTAACTAACCATAACTTTATGACTACCCATCTAATATAGAGTAGGTCTCTCTTTTTCCACAAAAGCAGCTCTGACCCATCAAGACATGGACGCCACTAGACCTCTGAAGGTATGGTGTGGTATCTGGCACCAGGCCGACAGTAGAAAATCCTTTGGTCGAAATTTACTAAGAAATTTACTAAAACTGGAGCACTCAGAATCTGGTTTAGCGATACATCAGCTTCAGCCAATCAGCTTCTAACTCCAGCTTGTTCAAGCTTAAAGGATCACTAAAGGAAAAAAATTTTTTTGCTGAAATGACTGTTTACAGGGTATAGAGACAGTTAATAGTTAACTGATTCCTTTTAAAAACGATTAAAAACAGATAAAAAGCAATCATATAATGTGCCTCCTAGATGTAAAAAAACGAAAGTGAAACTAATTTAGTCTTTGCATGTTATTTTATGCCTCTGTGCTGGACAGTGCCATAGCCACTTGCTTACCGGGCACATATACCCCCCTCCTGCCCAGGTGAAATTTCAGCTTCCGGCACTGCGTCGCTTTAACTGACAATTGCGCGGTCGTGCGACGTGGCTCCCAAACAAAATTGACGTCCTTTTTTCCCCACAAATAGAGCTTTGTTTTGGTGGTATTTGATCACCTCTGCGGTTTTTATTTTTTGCGCTATAAACAAAAAAAAATTTTGAAAAAAAAATCAATATTTTTTACTTGTTGCTATAATAAATAGCCCAATTTTTTTTTCCCAAATTTTTTTTTTCTCAGTTTAGGTCGATACGTATTCTTCTACATATTTTTGGTAAAAAAAAAAAAAATCGCAATAAGCGCTTACAAAATATGGGACAGAATTATTATTATTATTATTATTTTTTTGAATTTTTTTTTTTACTAGTAATGGCGGCGATCTGCGATTTTTTTTATTGGGACTGCGACATTATGGCAGACACATCGGACACTTTTGACACATTTTTGGCGCCATTCACATTTATACAGCGATCAGTGTGATAAATATGCACTAATTACTGTATAAATGTGACTGGCATTCAAGGGGTTAACACAAGGGGGTGAGGAAGGGGTTAAATGTGTGCCTGTATTGTGTTCTCACTGTGTGTGGAGGGGGGGTGACCGATCTATGTCCCTATGTATAAAGGGACACAGATCGGTCTCCTCTCTCCCCTGAGAGGACGTGGAGCTCTGTGTTTACACACAGAGCTCCACGTCCCTGCTCTGTCATTACCGATCGCGGGTACCTGGCGGACATCGCGACCGCCAGGCACGCGCATCGGCATCTCGGGGACGCGCCGGGCGCGCGCGCGCCGCCCAGTGGCCGGAGGAAACCAGGACGTCAATTGACGTCCTGTTGGATATTCAGAGCCACCGTGAAGCCGTCATTTGACGATGGCCCGGGGCTCAAGTGGCTAGAGAGTCATGGCTAGGAAAACGAAACTAAAGTCTCCCATGACTTTTTTCATAAGGAGCCAGACAACCAGGAAGTGTCCAGAACAGAGCAGAATTACAGCAACATCAGAGCAAAAACGAACAATAAGGACATGAAACCAGGACTGCAGTAAGATAAAGGAAGCTATTTAGCTAAAAAAAAAAAAATTCCTTTAGTGACCCTTTAAGCCTCTCCTTTCACTCCAGTGTGAAAGCCTGAGTGCTTTCACACTGGAGCGGTCCGCTTGCAGGACGTTAAAAAAAAAAGTTTTGCAAGCAAAATCTTTGGGGCACTTTAGGAGCGGTGCTTTGCGTAAAACATTAACCCCTTCATCGGCCGCTAGCTGAGGGTTTAAAGTGCCACGCTAAGAAAAGCATTGCTAAAAATAGCCAATAAATTACCGATAAGCATCTGTGGGATGTGCTGGAAAAACAGGCCCAATTCATGGAGGCCCCACCTCGCAACCTACAAGACATAAGGAATAGCGGCGCCGCATATAGAGGTTGATTTACTAAAACGGGAGAGTGCAAAATCTGGTGCAGCTCTGAATAGAAACCAATCAGCTTCCAGGTTTTATTGCTTAAAGCATTATTTTTTTCACTAAAATGCCTGTAAAGTGCCTTAGACCCCTTTCACACTGAGGAATTTTTCAGGGAAGGAGCGGTGAAGGAGCGGTATACATACCGCTCCAAAGATGCTGCTGACAGGCTTTCACATTGAGGTTGCTGGGCAGGAGTTTTTCAGGCGGTATAGCAGCGCTATTTTTAGAGCTGCTATACCGCCTGAAAAACTCCTGCCCAGCAACCTCAATGTGAAAGCCTGTCAGCAGCATCTTTGGAGCGGTATGTATACCGCTCCTTCACCGCTCCTTCCCATTTAAAACAATGGGAAACCGTGGCAATACCACCCGCAATGCGCCTCTGCAGAGGCGCATTGCGGGCGGTATTAACCCTTTATCGGCCGCAAGCGGTGGTTAATACCGCCCCGCTAGCGGCCAAATCCCGGGCCAAATCCGACGGTATAGCGCCGCTATTTTTAGCGGCGCTATACCGCCACCGCGGCTTCCGCCCCAGTGTGAAAGGGGCCTTAGTGTGAAAGTAGCCTTAAAGGGGTTGTAAAGGAAAACATTTTTTTCCCTAAATAGCTTCCTTTACCTTAGTGCAGTCCTCCTTCACTTACCTCATCCTTCCATTTGGCTTTTAAAATGTCCTTATTTCTTCTGAGAAATCCTCACTTCCTGTTCTTCTGTCTGTAACTCACCACCGTAATGTGAGGCTTTCTCCCTGGTGTGGAGAAAGCCTCTTGAGGGGGGAGGGGGCGAGTAGGAGTGTCAGGATGCCCACTAACACACAGCTCCTTTCTCTATCTGCAAAGTAGAGAGTGTCCTGACTTGCCTGCTTGCCCCCTCCCCCCTCAAGAGGCTTTCTCCACACCAGAGAATACACGCTGTACATACCGTATAATCTAGATTTGCAAAATGGCTTCCGGGTACTTCTGCCCGCGGGAGTAGGCGTTTCTATGCTGGGAGGTCACCCAGATGATTGACGTCCTTTCAGAAAAAGTTCCCCCCAGCGGATAAGGCCCCGCCCCCCGTATTGCGTAGGCGCGTCACGAGTCACAGCGTTTCAGAAAGAAGCCGAACATGCAGAGCTGCGAGTCGGCTCTACACGGCGCCTGCGCACCGACTAGGAGCCGCGTAGAGCTGACTGCGCAGGTGCCACATAGAGCTTCTTCATGTTTGGCTTCTTTTGGAAACACCATGACTCGTGACGCGCCTATGCAATACGGGGGGTGGGGCCTTATCCCCCGGGGGGAACTTTTTCTGAAAGTACGTCAATCATCTGGGCGACCTCCCAGAGGACATTCCTCTTCAGCTTGGAAACGCCTACTCCCGCGGGGAGAAGTACCCAGAAGCCAGATTGCAAATATAGATTATACGGTATGTACAGCGTAAAAAAAAAAAAGTGGACTGTACATGTTAGAAGTATAAAGAAGTTGGTCTGATATAGATGTTATTTGGGTGAACCTCCACTTTAATGTTTAAGATGGTAAAAAGATTAATTGAAAGTTTGAGCGGTTTCACACTTACAGTAATTTCTTCATTGTGGAACTGTCCTTCAACATGTTCAAACTCTGCAACCAAGTGGAAAGAAAATCCATTTCAGTCACAATGCTGCAACAATAGTATAGATACCAGTCAAAGCTTCTTGCAACACAAATGACAAGAAAATGGCTGAAAAGCCCAAACTTCTGAGACGTAGAAACAAACTAATTACAGCAATACAATAATAAGCAGCTTTTTATTGCTTAAAGTGTAATATATATCATATACAATTGCTACACAAGTTATATTGTAATATAACATTATTAGAAATGACCTTTCCTTTTTTTAATCTGCAGCGCTGCAATTTTCTGTAGAATGCAATATGGCAACCTGGAGGTGTTCTGTACACAGATGGTGTATGAGACACCCCTCGGAAATGTCATTTCCTGCCATTGTCATTGAATCATTGTGTGATTGGCTCACTGATTTCCCCAGAAGTCTGTACTATGATACAAGTCAGATTTTTGGTGTCCTTTGCAACATAAATTTCAGTTTTGGTGATATACTGCCAAAGGGTTAATCATGTCTAAGGGGATGCAGTTTTCTTATTAGTACCCTGCACATGCAGCAGCTGAATGATAATTTTAAAGTCACTCCTATTCACATTTATTCTGCACATGGACATAGATTACCCAGAAGGGAATGTTTTTTTCCCCTCAACAAAAGTGGAGTGAGGCTAGGTTTACACTGCTGCAAACTCAAAATCACAGTAAAATACAGCGATTTCCAGCTGCGATTTTGCCGCGATTTCAGGGAATGCCAGTCTATAGAGCTGAATTCGTATCGCACACGGATCAAACTCGCACAGGACCCTTTTTTTCCCCACAGCTTAGATTCGCACCACACTGATGTGAACGGCACTAATGGAAAACAATGTAATTTTGATGACTTGCGAATTTGAGCGATCGCAACGGCTAAAATTCGCAAAAGAATTCGCAGCAGTGTGAACCCAGCCTTACACCAGATGTAGTTCCGTGCGCTTTGTTGTCTACACACAATGCATGCACAGAGTTTTCCATGTATTCCAATGGCTCTAGTTCACACCATGCAAGCAGTCTCTGGTCAGTTTCCTGTTAGTTACTGCATGGTGTGAACTAGAGCCATTGGAATACATGGAAAACACTGTGCATGCATTTTTAGTGCTAGTTCACACCAGGTGCCGCTCCGTGTGCTTTTTTCTGCACTAAAAAAAATGCATGCACAGTGTTTTCCATGTATTCCAATGGCTCTAGTTCATACCAGTGCAGTCAGTTTCCGGGGCAAAAAAAAACAAAAAAATAGATCATGCTGCATTTTTTCTGCACAAAACTGTACTGAAACCTAGAAAATGATATCAAAAGCGCAATGGAACTGTGTGTGATGTGAACTGTAAGCAAAAACTGATCAGAAACGTATCTGGAGTGCATTTTTGTGGTGTGAACTGGCCGTAAAAATGCATTCACAGTGTTTTCCATGTATTCCAATGGCTCTAGTTCACACCAGTGCAGTCAGTCCAGTCAGTTTCTGACTCTGCATTGGTGTGAACTAGAGCCATTGGAATACATGCACTGTGCATGCATTTTTTGTGAATTTTTAGTGCAGAAAAAAGCGCATTGGAACTGCATCTGGTGTGAACTGGCCCTTAAAGAGGAAGTAAACTTCCATTACTAAATTGTACCCAAAGGTAAGCCTATAATAAGGCTTACCTATAGGTAAAGTAAACATCTCCTAAACATTCAGGGCCAGATCCACAAAGAACTGCCTATCTTTAGGCAGGCGTAGCGTATCTCAGATACACAACACCACCGTAACTTAGAGCGGAGGTTCCTTATCCAGAAAGAATTTGCGCCGTAAGTTACGGCGGCGTAGTGTAAATGTGTCGGCGTAAGGGCGCGAAATTCAAATGACTAAGATGTGGGCGTGTTTTATGTTAATTCATCTTGACCCGACGTAAATTAAGTTTTTTTTTAATGGCGCATGCGCCGTCCGAGGGGGTATCCCAGTGCGCATGCTCGAAATCACGTTGCAAATAGTCAATGCTTTCGACGTGAACGTAATTTACGCAAAGCCCTATTCGCGAACGTCTTACGCAAACGACGGAAAATTCGACGCTGTCCCGACATCCATACCTAACATTGCCTACACCTCATAGAGTAACGTTACGCCGAAAAAAGCCTTATGTAAATAACGTAAGAAAATGCGCCGGGCGGACGTACGTTTGAGAATCGGCGTATCTAGCTAATTTGCATACTCTACGCGAAAATCAATGGAAGCGCCACATAGCGGCCAGCGTAAATATGCACCTAAGATCCGACGGCGTACTAAGACGTACGTCAGTCGGATCTATCCCACATTCAGGCGTATCTTGTTTTGTGGATACAAAACAAAGATACGACGGCGCATCGTAGAACTTATGCGGCGTATCAATAGATAAGTTCTTTGTGGATCTGGCCCTCACTGTTTAGGGCATATTTAGAGGGCATGCAATGTCACTTGGCTGCATGTACACTAAAGGAACAGCCACCCGTGCTATTCTTTCAGAGCCCTGTGCCGTAAATGGCGGCTCCTGCGCGCATGTGTGGCAGTGACGCCATTGCAGCTCCGGACAGTCACAGAGCCAGAGTCCGTGAACACCGAAACAAGACGGGGGAGGATGGAAGCGGCCTCCAGCGATGACATTGCATCGATGGAATGCTTTGTTTTCAGCAAAGTTTCACATAATGTTCTAGCACATTATGACATTACCTTACAGGTAAGAAAAAAAAAAGAAAACGTCCAGCAGTTTACAACCACTTCAAAGCCTAATTTCAAGATATAAACAACCCCTCCCACCTCTCTCTAACTAACCGCTAGTTTGAAAATAAAAAATAAAAACTATTCAAAACACATACTGTATTTTACCTATCAGAAGCCACAGTCGCATGACAATCCCTCTCTCTTCTTATATTTACTTCCTGGGATCCTTCTTCGGGGATCTACATCACTGCCTGCTTGATTTGGGCACCTCCTATGGTGGAAGCAACACCTCCAGTGGCCGGGTCCTCTATCATAGGCTCCAGAGTCAGGAGAACTTACAGGCAGTGATGGGACTGGTCCCTAAGAAGATAACAGGGACAGATGTCTGGTCCCCAGGGCAGGTAATTAGCTTGCCTCATAGAGGAAACTGTGACTTTGATTATGTACACTGCAGGAAGGCTTAGGAAGAGGTATTTGGAATCACAACTGAGGAGTAAGGTAATTGGTGCACAATCCACTATTTAATTTTTTTTTTTGTAGTTGCACTTTAACTGCTCGCTGACCGCCACCAGTAGATATACGTCGGCAGAATGGTACGGCCACGCAAAGCAACGTACAGGTACGTTGCTTTGAATTTGCGAGCGTGCACCCCTGCCGCAAGCTCCATGACCGTGCCCGCAAGACTGGCAGACTCAATGTCCACCGGTATCCCGCGATCGTGTCACGGAGCTGCAGAACAGGGAGATGCCTGTGTAAACAAGGCATTTTCCTGTCCTGCCTTGTGACAGGACAGTGATCTACTGCTCCCTGTCATCAGGAGCAGTGATCAATGTCATGTCACTGGTAGCCCAGCCCCCTCACAGTTAGAATCACTCCCTTTACACAGTAAATCAGTGCATTTTTATAGCACTGATCGCTCTATAAATGACAATGGTCCCAAAATATCATCAAAAGTGTCTGATGTGTTCGCCATCACAATAAAAAGCGCAATTAATTAAAAATTATAATAAAAGTGCCATAAAACGATCCACTATTTTGTAGACGCTATAACGTTTGAGCAAACCAATCAACATACACTTATTGCGATTTTTTTACCAAAAATATGTAGAAGAATACGTATCGGCCTAAACTAGTGGTTCTCAACCTTCTAGGGCCATGACCCCTTGATAAAATTTCCCAAGTTGTGGGGTCCCCTAACAGTAAAATTATTTTCGTAGCGTGGGTTGTCAGCACCCAAGGCAAGACAAGTAATTTACGCCCCTAGCCCACAGACATTTAGTGCTCCCTGAGTCCTTATAATGGCAACTATAATCGCAGGTAGTGTCACTTACTGTCTCCGGCTTTACTGTGTCTCCAGCTCTGTGGTGTCTCGTAGCAGTGACACCTATGCCGAAATCAGGAGATAGGGTCTTCTCCACTCCAGCCCCTCCCACTTCACATTCCTCACCAGTCAGCTGACCTCTAGTCTTTGCCCCCCAGCCATGCCGTATACTGAATGGGCGCCTGCGAAGAGGCTGAGTGGGCAGCTGCGGGCTCCAGGAACAGCCCAGATGGGTGGCCACATGCTCCAGGGATAGCCCTGCTGGGTGGCTGCAAAAATGCTGGGAGAGTGATAAGGGCTTCAGGAACAGCCCAGGATTTGGTGACCCCTGGTAAATCATCATTTGACCCCCGAAGGGATCCCGACCCCAGGTTGAGAACCACTGGAGGTTGGAGATATCTATTATAGAAAAAAGTAAAAAAAAATATAGCTTTTTTTTTTAAATTGTCACGCTTTTTTTGTTTATAGCACAAAAAATAAAGACCGCAGAGATGATCAAATACCACCAAAAAAAGCTCTATTTGTGGGGGGGAAAAAAGAACGTCAATTTTGTTTTGGAGCCACGTCACTCAACCACGCAATTGTCAGTTAAAGCGACGCAATGCCGAAAAGTGCTCTGATCAGGAAGGGGGTAAATTCTTCCGGGGCTTAAATGAGGAATTCCAGGATTCTTTTTGGAAACATCACAATGTAAAAGTGTTGCCTCTAACTAAGACTATCCTATGCCAAAATCGCTGTTGGTTAGTGTATGAATCTTATTTTCTTTCATCCTGGATACTAAACACATCGCTCTTCTTCTGGCACGGAGACTACAAGTTCAGGATCTCATACAGTAAAGGATCCTGTTTGTTCATTATTCCTTTCCGCTCAATTGTGTATTCACAAAAAGTCTTGTAATTGTTTCACATAATGCAAGCTGTTCTGTCTATAGACAAGGGGAGAGGAGGGGAAAGTAAACGGCAAGATCTCCTCTTGTCCATTCAGATAAAAAGTATATAAAATGGTGAATGGATGAAAAGAGAGGAAGGGTGAAAGTGTCCAGTATCCTTTACTATAGTCACAGCTCAGGAAGAAGAGCACTGTGTGTAGTATCTGGGAAGAATAAAACCTAAAATTTGTACAGTAACCTGCAGCAATCTGGGCATTTAGAATAACCCAAACCCTTTCTCTACTCACAGGCCAGCCTATATCCTCTTTGATTCTCTGAAATCATCCAGGTGCCAAGACCATGGAGTCCGCTCGTTCTCCACTCCAATTCATTATCCACACAAGGGGCCACACACCAAAGATGTTAAACTCCAGCTAAGATTTGCTTTAATAACAATAAACCTTAGCTGGAATTGAACATCTTTGGTGTGCTGCCCATTATTTGGACGTTGAGCATAGAATAGTCTTAATCAGAGGTACTTTATATACAATGTGAAGTTTCCCCCAAAACAAAAAAAAAAGTTTGTTGTAGTTTTGCTTTAATCTAATTCAAAATTACAGAGGTACAAAAGCATTGCTCACAATAACACCCTCACCTCTTTCCACACAGTGCTCAAAATTTGTTGGTTCCTTGGAAGTGCTTGTTTCAATACGTAAACTTCTTACTGTAAAAGAAGGATAAAAAATAAAATAAAAGAAACTGACACTTGAATATTGATAAAAGAAAGCTGAGCACTGTGAGCCCAAGACTATACTGCCATCTTGTGGCAACACTACAGTACAGTCCATTATCACTTAGAAACCATGCTCAGGCAAATGTGGAGGGTGCTTTAGCTGCTCTTTCTAAAAATATCAGTTGCCTGACTGTTAGATAATCTAATAGCTTCAGGACATCCCCAGTCTGTGACCCAGCACAAGTAAGTAGATCAGGAGTCCTGACTCATTGCTGCATATTTGTTCAGGGTCAGCGAGACTGCTAGTTGTATTAAATAGAAGATCAGCAATTGCAGCCTTTGCACGCAAACACATATCTCTTATCTAAAGCCTAAGCACTTTTTACCTTAATGCATCCCTTGCACTCAGGTAAAAAAAATGTTCAGGCATTGATTTTGGCCCCTCGCCACCCCTACTTACCTGAGCACTCATTCAAGCCAATGCTGTGCACGTCTGCAGCTCTTCTCTCCCCTCACTTCCGTGTCTCTAGGGCTTTGCCAATAGAACCCAGGGATGTCAATCAAAGCCTGTGGGAGGAGCCAGGTCCATCTTTTGTATCATGTCGGCAGTGGATAACCATCTCTTGTATCATGTCTGCAATCTCCTACTTAAACTTAAACACACGGCTAATAGTATTAGCAAAATTTCCACTAGAAACACCTCTAACAAACATGATACAGGAGACCGCCAGAGACTGCAGACATGATACAAGAGATTAATGCAGCCTCACCAGAGTCCATCAAATGCAGCTTCACCAGTGCGTGTCATGTGCAGCCTACCAGTCAGATGCAGCAGCCTGCCTGTACCCTTCATGCAGCCTCACCAGTGCCTGTGTCCATCAGATGCAGCAGCCTACCTGTGCCTGTCATGAAGCCTTACCAGTGTCTGTGCCGATCAGATGCATCAGCCTGCCTGTGCCCATGACATGCAACCCACCAGTGCCCATCATGTATAGCCTGCCAGTGCCCATCATGTACAGCTTGCCAGTGCCCATCATGTACAGCCTGCCAGTGCCCATCATGTACAGCCTGCCAGTGCCCATCATGTACAGCCTGCAAGTGCCCATCATGTACAGCCTGCCAGTGCCCATCATGTACATTATACCACTGCCCATGAAATACATCCTGCCAGTGCCCATCATGTACAGCCTATCTGTGCTCATGACATGCAGCCTACCAGTGTCCATCATGTACAGCCTACTAGTGCTCATGAAATGCAGCAAGCCAGTGCCCATCATGTACATTCTACCAGTGCTCATGAAATGCAGACTGCTCTGCTTGCCCAGTGGAGTGCCAGACTGGGGAGGGGGCGGGCACAGCTTTGCCCATACTTTTTTAATACTATGCATAGAAGATAAATCTCCCTTCTGGCCTTACTTTGTGAGCTTTCGAGGGTAATTTTGCCAATTTTTTGCAACGTGTTCAAGCTGATGATGAATTCCTGGGGGAACATTCCTGTTGTGGTCCAGAATGTATCAGGATTCCTGAAAAGAAATGAAGATCTTCAAAAAGCTAAAATATGACAAGTACTAAGTGCCGCTTCACACCAGCGCGATGCAGGAACCAGCGCAATTCCAGTCCCACATTGCATAGAACTCGCAGGCACACTGTTTACACTGCCCTATGTGAACGGCTGTGGGTATTATTTAATAGAAAGTTAATGACACCCCCAGATCGGTTCACATTTTGCAGTGCGAACTGTAAATTCGGACAGGAATCAGATCGCATGGGTGTTCACACCCATGCGATACGATTCTGGTGCGGACAAAAAAAAAGTGTCTTGCATGATTTTGGTCCGAATGCGATGCAAATTCAGCCACACAATCTGTATGGCTAAATTTGCATTGCATAGACATCGCATGTGATCTGCACAGCAGTGCGGTGCGAATCACATGCAATCTCTGACATCAACAAGTTTAGTTTTTGATATAGATTAGAAAACCTGTCAGGTTATGGCTGTCTGTGTCCCCATTAAGAAGATTCACCCTCTCCATTTTTCCGTTTTACTATCATCGCAAAAAAAAACAATATTTTGGGTTGTCACCAGAGCAGGAATAGAAGGGAAAATGTCCATAGGGAACACTAGTTCTGGTGACTACCAGGGATTTCCTCTCGCCTCCTATTTTGGCTATGGGACGGGAAATCCCCTCAATGGGACACAGATGACAAAAACTGACAACAAAACAAAAACTGAGGTTTTAACTAGAGATGAGTTGGACATCCTCCAAACTCATCTCCAACCCAAATTCCAGCTTTTTTTGTACTTTAATGAGCTGCTGTTGCGATTGTGTTTCAATGACACCCAAGCTCATTTCTAGTTATATCTCTCCCCTGCGCAATCCAAAATAAATAAATAAAAGGTTTTGCCTTATTAAGGTTTGTGAATCGACCGGCTGACCGATAACCGACAGCAGACTTTAGCCAACTGTCACAGGAGTGCCTATTGTTCACCTGACAGAGGGCTAAAGTCTGATGTCGGCTCTCATCACTTAGCCAGTCAAAAAAGCTTTGGCCTTACTGCCTTTAACAGTACAAATCAGAAAAAAAGGGTAATATTGATATGCAGCACACAGCCACCCATAGACATGAATGGGCGATGGTGGCTGTATGCAGCTATGCACCACTATTTGCGTAAAGTAACACATGCACACAGACAACCTTAGGTGGCTGGACACTATACCCAGAGTAGAGCTGTAAGTGTCTCCTAGAACACAATGACGGGACATAGTTATAGGGTCTCAGAAGGAATGTACAGTATTTCTAGCTTACCAACCAATCAGGCCCTGCCATCCCTGTTGCTAGGGCAGATTAGAAGCTGCAAGGGAAGCTCTGATTGGTTGCTAAGATGAAAGAACAGGCTGCTCTATAGTCTGACCTGAGGCCTAATGACTGGTGATGCAGAGACTTCATACTGCCATGGTCTATAAAGCCTCTGTGTGTAGAGCTCACCCGTCTATGATGTGCTGAGCCGGGTGTCCGCCATCACCAGAGGTGGCCAAAGCCAGCACAGCCCCGGCGGAGCTATGGCACAGGTTCCCCGCCCGAGTCATTTCACTTCACTGCTTTCTTTTCCCTACAAACCCACTGCTGTAGAATGCTGCTTCGGGTTGCTAGGAAACCAGGAGCAGCTCCCGGAAGTAAAATATCATAACCCGGAAGCGCAGGTGAAAAGGTGCTCGTTCTGCTGAGAGGAAAGGTTCCGGAAGACAAAGGTTCCTAGGGGCACCTTAGGCGGACGAGAGCTCCCCTGATAGATGTTCATTATCTTATCTCAGCTATGCCTGGAGTACTGAGAAATGAGCTCCCCGTCCTGCTATAATCCTCTCTATATGCTGGGCTACTGTACACTGCAGAGGTGAGGTATGAGATATAGTCTTCCATTACTCTCTCTATACTGGTATTTGGGGTTATATAGTCCTGGAGAAAGTTTCCCTCACTAATGTGATGATCTTATAGTTGGGGTGATGGGTTAGTGAACTATATTTAAGATAAATTGAAAAGGGGGGTTTCATGGTGCCACAGGTATAAACAAGGAATGTAATTATCATAAAATTATTTTATTAATATCCAAATATAAAAAGGAGTAAACAATGTTGACTCTCAAGAATAAAGACATGCATATAAAATTATCACAAATTATAAAAACAAAAAACAATAATGTACATCTAAAGCTATATGAATGCCTGGTGGGCGCTACATGTTTTATTTTTGCAAATATACAGGAGGGATTCACCCTCATTGCTGTATTATTATTATTAATAATAATAATAATAATATCATTATTATGATAAAATAAATATATATATATATATATATATATATATATATATATATATATATATATATATATATATCTCCATTTAGGCATGATCCTGATATATTTTTCTGGTGCTCACCCTGCGATTCCCATTGCTGGATTTTCATGCTCCTTTATCTGCCTCTTATATCTAAACAGGATTCTAACATATTTATTTATCATCTCTATTAAGGATGAGCTCCAGCGTGTTCGCATAGTACACGTGCAGAGCCCGCCAGGAAGTGTGCACGGCGCTGCGCTAATCACAGCCAGGGAGACATTTCCCGATCTCTGCAGCCTTGCATCGGGAAATGTCTCCCTGGCTGTGATTAGCGCAGCGCCGTGCAGACTTCCTGGCGGGCTCTGCACGTGTACTATGCGAACACACTGGAGCTCATCCTTAATCTCTATATGATGCATATCTCCCAACTTTTTTTATTGGAATGAGGGACACCTTTCAGCAAAAGTATGCAGGGATAAGACACACCCCTTGCCACGCCTCCTTAAAGGAAAATTGTACAAAAAAACAAGATTGGTTAAACCCACAAGTGCTTTTTTTTATTAATACTATTACTTTATTTTGTATTGGCTTTTGGAATTTACAAATGCAGCAATTTAGAAATTGGATGAAAGGTTTAGCACTGGAAAACACTTTTCGATAGATAAAAAGTGCATTTTATATACAACTATATAGATCAGACCAAAATGAGGGACAATGAGGGGTCAGAGGGACATTTCTCCAAATCGGGCACAATCCCTCGAAATCAGGGACAGTATGATGGGTAAGTCTATTGCCATCACACTTGTTCCCTTCTGTGATATCCATTAAGGATGAGCTCCGGCGTGTTCGCATAGAACACATGTGCGGAGCCCGCCAGGAAGTCGGCACCCGCGCTGCGCTAATCACAGCCAGGCAGACATTTCCCGATGCTCGGCTGCAGAGATCGGGAAATGTCTGCCTGGCTGTGATTAGCGCAGCGCGGGTGCCGACTTCCTGGCGGGCTCCGCACGTGTTCTATGCGAACACGCCGGAGCTCATCCTTAATATCCATACAGCCAGAGACCATCTGAGTTGGGCTTCTATTATACCCCCCTTTTGTTTTTTCTTTTCTTTTTATTGTTTGATTTTTGTCTATATAATCTCTTGTTATGATAACTCCTTTCTTATTATGATTGTGGTGTATTTACTATACCTACATATTCTGTTTGTATTTCCTTGTAGAAAATATGTGCCTTACAGCTCCTGAAGAAGCACTTGGCGAAACATGTAGAGCCCACCAGGCATTTATATAGCTACATATAGCTTTAGATGTACATTATTGTTTCTATCATTTGATCATTTTATATGCATGTCTTTATTCTTGTCAACCATGTTTATTTCTTTTTATATTTGGATATTAATAAAAAATACGTTTAGGATAATTACATTCCTTGTTTATACCTGTAGAACCATGAAAACCTTTCCGTTTTCTCTTAAACTCTTCAATTTGGGATGTGGGTGCCTTGAACTTTTGTGTTAGTGTAGCTATTGCAACTCCCATTGGTGAACTATAGTAAACTCCCATTCTGTATGAAGATGTAAATTGGCAGTGGGGAGCACTTATAGTGAGCCCAGATTTTACATTACTGAGGTAAGTACAAAAGACGTGTAAAGCCGACATTCTTTTCTTAGTTATTGATAGAGCGGAAGTTTCTGTTTGAATTTTATTTCCATCTGTGAACCCTATTGAGGACATTTTCCCTCACTTTCTGTCCCTGTGTCACCCATACATGAAATAGGGAGAGGGACTGTACCCAACACAGCATGGCATGGACAGCTGAAAAACCCTTGTCAGATGTTGAAACTTTTTTCTTATTTTGGAGAGAGAAAGAGAGGGTCATAACCCTTGTAAGGTTTATTTTTTCCCTCTTTGTCCCAATGGGGAGATTTCCCTTCACACCCTGTCCCATAGCCAAACAGGAAGTGAGACAAAATTCCTGTTAATAAGGGGCCTTTCTTGGGGACCCCCAGTTCACCAGAACTAGTCTCCCTATTAGAAGATTTGCCCTCTATTACTTTTCTGTGGACAACCCAAAATTTTAGTTTTCTTTTTCTTTCAATGATAATGGTAAACAGGATAAATGGAGAGGGGGAATCCCCCTAATGGGGTGTTTCGTCATATGAGACGACCCGTCAGAGTTTGTAACAGAAGTGACGTTCCATCGCCGCCATCTTGCTACACCCCGCACTCATCTGCAGTACATATACAGTGAGAAGTCAGCAAGCGGGCATCTTGTTACACGCACCGGAGTCTTGCATTTCACACTTATTTTTAACCGTAAACGTATCTTATTTTGTGAAATACAGTATTTAAAAATCCGTCTGACTGTTTTGATGTTGAATTTTAAAAGCAGCGGAAAGCCTGCTGACCTCAGAGGTTTGCTAATCTGACAACACTGCTGCTTTGAAAAATCAACATCAAAACAGTTGGATGGATTTCAAAATACTGAATTTCACTATATAAGCTGAGTTTACTGTTAAAAATAAGTGTGAAATGTAAGACTTCGGTGGGTGTAACAAGATGTCTGCTTGCCGCCTTCTCACTGTATCCTTACTGTAGAGACGACTGCGGGGTGTATCAAGATGGCGGTGACGGAACATCACTTCCATTACAAATTCTGATGGGTCGCCGAATTTAACGAAACATGTGAACAGACAGCAATAAAAACTGACAGGGGTTCTAATCCCTCTGTACAACATCAAATACAAAAAAAAAAGTTTTGCCTTTTAGTTTATACTTTAAAGCATACATGAGGTTGTAGAGTTCGGATCTACTTTAATTGGTGCTCTCCCAAATTGGCTTAGGGCAGGGCTCGACAAATCCCAGTCGCCAGGTCGCCATTTTTTTTGTGAGCTGGCGCCATCTGGTGGTGAGCCGTTGGTATTACAAGTTATTACCACCAGATGTGTGCTAGCGCCATCTGGTGGTGGCCGTTGGTATTACAAGTTAAGCATTACAAGTTAAACAGCAATTCTAATGTAATTTTTCACTATTTTTCACTGCCATCTTCTTCCCTCGAATTAGAACCCCCAAACATTATATATATTTTTTATCCTAACACCCTAGAGAATAAAATGGCGATCGTTGCAATACTTTCTGTCACGCCGTATTTGCGCAGCGGTCTTGCAAGCTTGCAAGCTCTTAGGGGGACAGGGACGGATGTAATGGTTCCTTATGCTTTAAAGTGCTGCATACATCTGAGAAATAAATATTGAATGGGAGGCAGAGTGCACATGGTAAACTGAAGTATATAACAGGATTATAACCAAAGTTATGATAAAGGTCCTAATCGTTTTCCTTCTTTATTTCAAGATTATGTTTAGGTCTTCAGAATCACAGAACGATGGGGACACAGGACCTGTCTACGTGCGTGAGAAGGGTCGGCTGTTCCTGGCAGGTTCACAGCCCTCAAATGTGAAGTCTTGTCCCCCTCGCCTGTTCTCTAAAGGTTTTTCTGTGGAGCTGTGTGTGAAGGAAGAAGATAACTGTAAACCCAAAGAAAAGCCATTTATCTTCACATACACAGAGGAGGGCAGCTTGCGTTATTCTGCAAAGTCTCTCTTCACCTTGGCTCTGGATCTTATTGCTGATAACATTCAGCATGTCGACTCCTTGCTGGGTTTTCCTGAACAGATCGCAGAGAGGCTGTTCACTGCCGCAGAGTCCAGGCAACAGTTCTCCAAACCACACAGCGGCCTTGTGGCCCTTCGTAAATTTACCGAGGCCTACGGGGATCTGATGCTGTCTTCACTGTGTCTGCGGGGCAAGTATGTCTTTCTCTAGGGCGATTAGCAAGCAGTGTATTTGTAGGTTTAAATAAGTTTGTTTTGCAGTGTTGTGCTGTATTTTATATATTTTATTAGATTCAATGTCTAGGACCCGCCCCGCCGACGATAGCAAACTACGGCCGCTGGAGGTGCTCACAGGGCTGGAGGAGATGACTAGGCACTCTGCCCCCTAGTTGATATCACTTCTGCCTTATACCCACAGGGGTCCTGGAACTTCTCCTCCAGCACTGTGAGTGCCTCCAGCGGGCATGTGTGTTTTTTTTTTTTTTTTTTAATCGGTGGGACAAGGACACTATGCAGATTTGGATTTGACGAGATATGTACTTTTTATTGTGAGTTGTTATAACATTTGTTATAATCTATTCATTGCTGCCCTAGATGGCGCTTCCCGTTCTATACAGTTCACACATACAGGAGCGGTGGGGGAAACCGCATGCGATTTACATAAGACTTGCAAAACATTCCTGTTCAAATCACATGCGATTCTTTGCAGTGTAATTTGAGCCCATTTATTTTGTATGGATGTAAATTGCACCGCAAAGTATCGATGAGTATCAGTACTTACCGTTTTTTTTTTGTTATCGGTATTGGTGCAACCCTAACCTAAATATATTTTTATTAGAAAATGTTCAAAAGTCTTGAAAAAAATATGGCTTGGCATCACAGACTGCTTAAAGTGGAGGTTCACCCTCAAAAAATTTCTGACATCACACGGAGTCGCGCCATCCTACCGACAGAATGACGGTGTTTTGTTATTTTTTTTCAGCACATACCTCTTAATCCCGATTTTCACCTCATGGCAATCCCGCGGGAGTGGGCGTTCCCAAGCACTGCCTGTGATTGACAGGCTTCCGAACGGCGCATACTGCGTGTCACAGGTTGCCGAAAAAACCTGAACGTCGGTGCGGCTCTATACGGCGCCTGCGCACCGACGTTCGGGTTCTGTCGGCAACCTGTGATGCGCAGTATGCGCCGTTCGGAAGCCTGTCAATCACAGGCAGTGCTTGGGAACGCCCACTCCCGCGGGATTGCCATGAGGTGAAAATCGGGATTAAGAGGTATGTGCAGAGAAAAAAAAAACCCACCGGCATTCTGTCGGTAGGATGGCGCGACTCCGTGTGATGTCAGAATTTTTTTTAAAGAGTGAACCTCCACTTTAAGAATGTGAATTTAACCTACTTAAGCAGATATGAGCAGACAATTTGAGAGGTGGTAACAAAAACCTATAACCAAATTGGCCCTGTCTAACCGTTTACATTGTAAACAGAGGCTTTTGTTTGCACATATTTGGAAATATATGCATAAGCTGTAGTGCCCACGCCAAGGGATCTCTGTATAATACTGTGGTTTTAACTCTAAATGTGCCCTTCCATGTGCACCTTGCTGCAAAGGCCAGTTATAGATTGGGGTGGTTTCCACTTTTTTTGTACGGTTGGACTAATTGGGTGCAGGGATGCCTTTGCTGGCATTGTGCTATTGCTGGGTGTCGCGTGTGTCCCTGTGCCTTTAAGGAGGGGTGGGCACCCTCCAGGCATACCTGCCCTTTAATGTATCCATTCTTCTATGTGCTCCTACTATAGGCTCTGTAAATTTCAAGTTAGGACTACAATATATACAGATTTCTCTTGGCTGGGCTTACTCATATATTTGCAAATATGTGCAAACAAAACACTGTTTTTAATGTAAACTGTTAGACAGGGCCAATTTGGTTGTTTTGCAGGTTGGTCAGCAAGTCTGCAAAGTTTGTAATAACATGAAACATTGTAACCAACTTCCTTCTTAGAGCAAATGTCTGTGTGTAGATGCAGGAAGTTTAACCACTTAAAGTCCAAATCTTTTTCTGACACTTTTTTTCTTAAGTTAAAATCAATATTTCTTGCTAGAAAATTACTTGGAACCCCCAAACATTATATATATATATATATATATATATATATATATATATATATATATATATATATATATATATATATGTGTATTATAGCAGAGACCCTGCAATATTGTATTTTATGTCGCACTGTATTTGCCCAGCGGTCTTTCAAATGCAATTTTTTGGGGGATAACAATACACTTCAATGAATAAAAGAAACAAAACAGTAAAGTTAGCCCAATTTTTTTCATTTTAATGTGAAAGATGATGATGCGCCACGAGAATCGTGAACTATCTTCTAAGCAAAAAAAAATGTGATTCTCATTTTAGCCAGAATCGTGCGGCTCTAAAAGGAATCATACAGTCATAGTATACATATCATCAATTCAACAATAATTTCACCCATCAAGACATTTTGATAATTTTCATTAGCATATTCATAACGGGAGGGGTGGGGGAGGATGGACTAAGGAATGCAAAATATAAGCAAATTAAACTCCAGTTGAGTTATAGACGATGGGGTGGGTCACAAAGGGCCAGGAACTCGATTACAAATCCCCTCTGTGACTCTGGTCCCTCCATGTTCATTCTATTCCAAACCTACTGGGGTTGATTTACTAAAGCACAAATGTCAGACCAAAGGCCCATGGGCTGAATCCGGCCCTCCAGGTCCTTTCATGTGGCCCTCACACCTCTCCTGCGGCTGCAGGGCCCCTCTTCCCCCGTCTCCACAGTCGGCAGCAGAGAGGAGGACAGAATTCCTCCTACAGATCCTGTTCCTCTCTGTGCAGCTGCTGCACCTTCTAGTCTCTGCCTCCCCTGGCCTCAGCGTTCAGCAGTCTCCAGCCCTCCTCTGGTCCTCCTTCAGACCCTGCACTTTCTGCTTTCCAGGCCCGCCTCCAGCTTTTTCCCAGCAGCATATGGTAAGGAGGAGGTGTACGGTGATGTAAGAGGGGGGCCCTCTTGACTTCAGATGGTCTTTCAGATACAACCAGCCCTTCGAAGGCAACCATAATGCTGATGCAGCCCGCAATGAAATAGAGTTTGACACCCCTCTACTAAAGACTGTGCAGTTGCACCAGTGCTTAGTAAATAAGGTAAAGCTTCACTTTACAAAGAATACCCAATCACATGAAAGGAAAATAAAAAGAACCGCATTTTTGCTTTCACATGATTGGACGACGGAAGTCAGCAGTTACTAAACTCTTAAGGGACTGCGCTTGCAAAGTGAGCAGTCTGCCTTTAGTAAACCAACCCCACTGGGTCTAGGTCGTCTTCATCCCCTGTGCTTGTGCTCTGTACATTACACGTGGTGTTCAGCAGAGTAAAATCTACTTTTCAAATGGGGATCCCATTATCACTTAATTATTTTATTTTTTTCCTGTATCCCCTCTATTTAATATAAATTCTACAATCACATGTATACGAATCTAATGGGATAATTTTGATGTGTACAGGTACCTCCTAGTGTCCGAGAAGTTGGAAGAGATTAAATCATTTCAAGATCTATGCAGTTTGGACTTGTCATGTTGTAAATTAGGGGATGATCATGAATTGCTGCAACATATTACCTCTGACACTCTGAACAGGTATGTAGACATGATTGCAGCACTACTTAATTGAGAATTCCATCCAGGACTATACCTTGTTTTACATAGGATATGCAGATGTCGCTGTACTGAAACCTAATCCGTTCCATTTTCCAGAAAATATAGTTAGGCCGGCTTATCTACAGATAAGCCGACCTAACTCTGAATCTGCACCGACCTATGTTTAAGTGTATTCTCTAACAGAGATACACTTAAACATATCTAAGATACGACGGCTTGCGCCGTCCTATCTTAGATTGCAATGTTTCTGATGGCCGCTAAGTGGCGCTTCCATTGCGGCCGGCGTAGATTATGTAAATGAGCTTGTAAGCCGATTCACGAACGTACACCCGGCCGCCGCAGTCGAATTACGTCGTTTCCGTAAGGCCTAAAGTTATTCCACCTATGAAGTGGAATAACAATGTTAAAGTATGGCCGCTGTTCCCGCCGCAAGGTTCGAATTTTTTACGTCGTTTGTGTAAGTCGTCCGCGAATCGGGAGTTACGTCGTTTACGTCCACGTCGAAATCAATAGGCCCGTACGGCGTACTTAGCCGCAATGCGCACTGGGAAATGTAGGCGCCCGGCGCATGCGCAGTAGCAAAGAACATCAAAAAAACGTGAGGTCAAGCCTCATTTCCATACAACACGCCCCCCTCCAACCAATTTGAATTAGGTGCCCTTACGCCCGCCCGCTTTAGGCTACGCCGCCGTATATTAGCAGGTAAGTAGATTGAGAATCACTACTAGCCTAGCTAATTTACGGCGGCGTGGCCTAAACACACTAAGCTACGCCGCCCTAACTTTATTCCACTGTACGTGAATCTACCTATTTGTATTTGCAGCTTGTCTTCTAAAATTATACCTTCAATATGTCACAAAAAGAATATGTTCAGTCAAATCCTAACTAAGCCTAAACCTACTCCCACCACCAATCTAAGACTATTCTAACTACCCTGTGAAAGAAAAGAAGTTGAAAGATGCTGAAGCCACTCCGGTCCGGTCACATGATGGAGTTCCAGCTCTGGCTTCAGTGTAGAGGAGAGGCGGCAGCGACGACGACTGCATTGTCTGGGTGATGATGTCACCCATAGGCTTACTATGGTGCATCTGTTGTTGGCTGTCCCTCCTCTACACTGAAACTGGCGCTGGGACCCAATCATATCGCAGTCCACATGGGAGGCTTTTCTGGCTCTCAAGACCAGCTGTCATTACTTCAACTATGGTGCACGACAACAAGTTGTGTAACATCTCCGTAAAAGTTCTACAAGAGCCACTCTACCATCCTTGTGTCATCGCGGTTTTCAGTGGGCGCATCCTTTTGTGAAGATCTCCTGAAAATGCCCCGTCTCATTAAAGGGGTTGTAAAAGCAGAAGGTTTTTCATCTTAATGCATTCTATGCATTAAGATAAATAGCTTTCTTTGTGCATCAGCCCCTCTAATACTTACCTGAGGTTTTCTCTGTCCTGCGATTTCCACGAGTGTCTCAGCCTTCCGAGATTCTCCTTTCTGATTGGCTGAGACACCGCACCTTTTGGCTTCCGCTGCTGTCAATCAAAGTCGGCTAGCCAATTTGGAGAGAGGGGACAGGGGCCGGGTCGGGGGTCTGTGTCTGAATGGACACACAGAGCTGTGACTCTGCTTGGGTGCCCCCATAGCAAGCTGCTTGCTGTGTGGGCACTGAACAATCGGGAGGGTCCAGGACCACTGAAGAGGGACCTGAGAAGAGGAGGATCTGGGCTGCTCTGTGCAAAACCACTGCAACAAGAGCAGGTAAGTATAACATGTTTGTTATTTTTATAGAGAAAGTGTCAGCACACATCAATATCACAGGAGGTTCAAGGAATAATGGGACATGGGTTTTCAGAGAGCTGCTCAGGTGTGACATGTGGCAGCTCAAAGGACAAATAAATAGTTTTGGTTGTATAAATGTGGATAAGTGTTTTCAAGGTTCAGTTAGGGGTAAAGCGATATTAAACCCAAAAGCAAACATTTTATTATATTGCAGCTTACCAATACTTAGATGTGATGCCTGCATTGGTTTTCTTTTTAGGCTTTCTTTCCATTATTTGTATCTGGTGATCTAGCCAGTAAGTCTTATATTTTTAAACAGAACATGCTGTCCTTCAGATGTAGCAGTTGGAGGGATGGGACAAACCATATAACACTGATAGGGGTGCGTACGATGGTCAGCTTTTATTTATGTAAAACCTTTATCTCAAAGGGAATGAAAACTGTTGCTGTAACTGCTTTAAAAAAAATATTAGCTGGAGTTTGGCTTCAATTTGTTAGTGTATCCAAATCTGCTAGGACATCTAACACTCCCCTCCCTCTAGACCGGGGGCTGGCAACCCAATCGATCGCAACCTGACCTGTCCAAGCCTGCCACCTTATAGATCACAGCGGTGGTTTACAATTTGTACAGTTGAGTCGAGAGAAGTACAAAGAAAGGGGCTGGGAGAGACAGTGTCTGTGCTAGGGAAGCCAAAGGGTGGGGCACATCTCGCAAAGCAGGTAACTGAAGGCTGAAGGTGAAAAAGCTGCAGGGGCTCTGTGCCAGGAGGCTCTAATCACAGGTTCTCGGGGGGGGGGGGGGGTTGGCATTATTATGGAAGGCTGCTGCCTATAATATACATGTATGTACCTGCTAGACATTAGCATTTATTTTGCATTGTAGTGGCAGCTTCCTGAGAGTAGAAAACAGGCAGCTGCTTGTTAAACACCACTGACTGCTGCACTGTGCCTTATGTACATCTGACCTCTGCTTACATTCCACTGACCCTGCGCTATGTTACTACTTACCTCTGAACTCTGACCCCTGTCCTCTGCCCTAATGATCTTATATTCTGCTACCCTACAAACTACTGACCTCTGTACACTGCCCAACAAACACCTGCATCAGACTTGTGGGAGGGAACAACAGTTTATCGCTGAAGCTACCTTTTAGGACCCATTCACATCCGAACGTGGAGCGTTTCGTGCCAGTTTATAGCATTGCCCCTGCGATCTGCAGTTGGTGTCAGCGCAAAGTTAACGACACCCCAAACACGGGTCACAAAGGCAGTGCGTTTGCCTGCACTGTATTGCATGGTACAAAAGTACCATGTAATCCAGTTGCAGTAAAAAAGTGATTTGAACTGCATGTGATTCACATGCAGTTCCCAGTGTAAATTTGCCCTTATGGTAGGCTAAGGTGTTTTTTTTTTTTATTTTTTTTTATTTTTTTTCCCCACTGACCTTTTTTGTTTTATTATATATTTGTTTTTTCTTAATGCTATCCTTTTTATTGGGGCCTTGCTAGTTAATTTCGTAAAAAATATTGCTCAAGTGGCTCTTCACCTCTCAAAGGTTGCCTACCCCTGCCTTAGACTGACAATTCTGCTATCCAAAGGTGTCCCCTGTTCTCCTTCATCCAGAGTGTAGGCACTCTAATACAGGAGGTGTGTTACTAACCAGATCGATAGGTGAAAACGGCGGAGCGTAAAAAAAAGCAAAAAACGCAGCCCACCACATCTAATAATTGGTAGGCTTCAACATATATATATATATATATATATATATATCTTAAACAAAGAAAGGGTCGGGTGTTGGGGTTTGGTTAGGAGTTATAATAAACATTTAAAAAGTGTGTGTGTGTGTGTGTATTATTTTATTTTTATTTTTTTATGTATACTGTTCTTGAGTACCCATTGTTTTCTGTGTATATCTGCCATTATAACATGTAGCTTGTTTTGCTCTCTATGCAGCTTGAGAGAGCTCTACCTAAGAGATAATTGCCTGTCTGATGCTGGGATCAGGAAAATGACGGCTCCAGTGAGGATCCTACACAGGGGACTGGGAAGCCTGACACTGCTGGATCTTTCTTGTAAGTCTATTCTTACAGTTTGTATCTTTTTATTTGGCAAGATGTACATTGCCAACAGCAAATCTCATTACTTGCAGAGATATTTGTATTTATAAGGGCTACCTATTTAATTTAATACCTATTGTAAGGGGTTCGCTCGGTAGCGGGGGGGGGGGGGTGTGACCCCCCTGGATGGGTTCACTACACACAGAACGATACAGAGAAACAGCCGAAGACGGTTGAAAACAAAGATTTTGGTTTATTCTTCCATCTTGCTGGAAACAAGTGCAAGCATCCAAACAGCATAAACAAAATCAAACATAAAATAAACCCTGGCCACTTGGGGCGTCTACCTTCACCACACAGGAACCTATCTATGGAGTCTGGCACAGCCTACTGCTGAGCAGACACTGCTGGTCATACAGCAGAAAAACAAATAGTCTTTTTGATTTTTTTATCACATAGAAAAATCAACAGCACCTCACCTCTTCAGAAGTATTTCTGTTCACTGTTCTCCTTCACTCAAAAAGCCTCAGGATGCAGCAATCAGTAGTAATCCTTGATTACTTATAGAGGCCTTAATTGCCTCATTCTGAACAGCTGAAGTTTTTCAACAGCCTTAAATCTTTCTGGCTGCTTCTGCAGCCAACACTTGATAATAATTGGTATATTGTCTAAATAAGGCAGAAATGTATCTCCCGTCTGTGACAACACCCACAGATTTACCTGACTTCCTGTCACACTATGTTTAAAGAAAATCGATACTGTCAAACATGTAGAGGGAGGCTGCTGCTGCTAACCTTCCCTTCTACAAATTTTAGTTTCCTGACTGTCATGCTGTTCCATTGGCTTTAACACTGAGTCACAGAACCCCCCCCCCCCCCCAATAAAAAATGGGCATATCAGGAGTTGTTTTTTTAGTAACTTCACTGGCTACATGCTTGTTGGGGTCAGTGGCTTGGTAAATTTTAAAAGCCGGAGACAGACAGGAACTTTTTTCATATTTCTATTCTAGGTAACTCCGGAATCACAGATGTGGGGCTCAAATTCCTGTTTGTTTTTAAACAACTCCAGTTCTTGGACCTTTCTGATACAGGTGTGCAGGTAAGGGAAACTATATACCACTTCAGTCCCAGAGCACTCTTCCCCACACAAGGTCAGAGTGCTTCTAAGATTGTATCGGAGATGTTTGTTTTACACCCTGTAAGTGTAGAAACACTGAAAGAGAAAGACGTGTCTAAAATAGACTACACCAGACTCACACAAAACGCTTATCAGTACAGTAATGACCTATATACAGAAAATGCGTACAAAGAACTGTATTCTTTCTAAAGCCCCATACACAAGATCTGACTTTTTGCCAACAAACTTCAAAATCTGCAAGTTTTCAAAAAAAATCCAACCGTGTGTACAAACTTTTTCAGTTTTCATCGGACAAAAGTTCGCTCTGCAAACGGACAAACCTTTCGGCAACAAAAGTCCTACGGTGCAAAGTCGTGTGTACAGAAATCCATCAGACTTTTGTCCGAAGTACAAATACGCATGGCCAGAACCAATGTTAAAATCAACCAACAATAGCAGAAGTTAACCAAAGGGTGGCGGTAAAGAGCAGAAAGATCACGTGATAAGTTTTGGAAAAGTTTGCAGAAAAGTCCTGCCATGTGTATGCTATGGGTGTGCCCGGCCAACTCCCTTTGGACAAAAATCCATGGAAAAGTTTGTTTGAAGTCCAACCGTGTGTACGAGGCTTAATACTTATACTTACCTCCACTGTGAAGCTCGTTTTGCACAGAGTGGCCCCGATCCACGTCTTCTGGGGTCACTCGGCGGATGTCTCTGGTCCTCCCCGCAAGAACTCCACACATCTATGCGAGCTCCCTCGCGTTGTGTGGAGTCCTTGCGGGCGCGCTCCTGTGATACAGCGAGTGGCCATAGCCGCTCATTGTATCACTCGGCCCCGCCCCTCGGCGCGCCGCGTCATTGGATGTGATTGACAGCAGCGCCAGCCAATGGCTGCGCTGCTTTCAATGCATCCGTTCTAGCCAATTAACAGTCATGCTGAGCGGCGAAGAGGATGTCGGGGCCGAGTGCGGGACTTGCAAGGGGTCAGGTAAGTATAACGGGGGGGGGGGGGGGGGGCAGTATAGTCGGAAGTTTTTTCACCTTAATGCATTAAGGTGAAAAAACTTTTACCTTTTACAACCCCTTTAAGACATTTTATTGTACACAAAGATATTAAAATGCATGCCACCCCTACATCCTTTATAGCAGGGATATGCAATTAGCGGACCTCCAGCTGTTGCAGAACTACAATTCCCATGAGGCATAGCATGACTGACCGCTACAAGCATGACACCCAGAGGCAGAGGCATGATGGGACTTGTAGTTTTGCAACAGCTGGAGGTCCCCTAATTGCATATCCCTGCTTTATAGGTACCCAGCAGATAACTCCTAACAACCACATGTGAATAAAGTTGTAGAAAAATTGCACTTTCCTAATTAGAACTGTTTAACAAACATCCAACTTATACTATGTGAACATAAAAGAAAAAATGAGTCAAAGATAAATCATTTCACAAGTTTTTCCACCTTTTAATGTGACCTATAAACTGTACAACTCAAATAACAAACTGAAATCTTTTAGGTGGAGGGAAGTAAAAATAAAATAATATGGTTGCATAAGTATGCACACCCTTAAACTAATACTTTGTTGAAGCACCTTTTGCTTTTATTACAGCACTCAATCTTTTTGGGTATGGGTCTATCAGCATGGCACATCTTGACTTGGCAATATTTGCCCACTCTTCTTTGCAAAAACACTCCAAATCTGTCAGATTGCGAGGGCATCTCCTGTGCACAGCCCTCTTCAGATCACCCCACAGATTTTCAATCTGATTCAGGTCTGGGCTCTGGCTGGGCCATTCCAAAACTTGAATGTTCTTCTGGTGAAGCCATTCCTTTGTTGATTCAGATGTATGCTTTGGGTCATTGTCATGCTGAAAGATGAAGTTCATCTTCGTGTTCAGCTCTCTAGCAGAAACTTTAAGGGTTTGTGCCAATATTGACTGGTATTTGGAACTGTTCATAATTCCCGCTATCTTGACTAAGGCCCCTGTTCCAGCTAAAGAAAAACAGCCCCAAAGCATGAACTGCCACCACCATGCTTCACTGTTGGTATGGTATTAATTGGTGATGTGCAGTGTTGTTTTTGCACCAAACATATTTGAATTATGGCCAAAAAGTTCAACCTTGGTTCATGAGACCATAACACATTTCCCACATGCTTTTGGGAGACTTCAGATGTGTTTTTGCAAAATTTAGCTGGGCTTGGATGTTTATCTTCCTAATGCCACGTACACACGGTCGTTTTTTGTGATGGGGGAAAAAAAATAAAATTTTTAAAAATGTCATCTAAAATGACCATGTGTGGGGGAAAACGTTGTTTTATGTCTTCTGAAAAACGAAAAAAAAAATTCGAACATGCTTCAATTTATTTAGTTTTTCAAAACGTAGTTTTTTGTGTCATAAAAAAATGACCGTGTGTGGGCTAAAACGACGTTTAAAACAACGTTTTTAGACCCGCGCATGCTCAGAAGCAAGTTATGACGCGAGCTTGAATGGAACAGAGTGCCGCTGTACGTGCTGAACGTAACCGCGCTTTGCTAGAGCATTTTGAAAAAAACGATGGTGTGTAGGCAACGTCGTTTTTTAAAATGAAGTTTTGAAAAACTTTTTTTTTTTTTTCATGAGAAAAAACAAGGTTTTTTTACAAGACAAAAAACGACTGTGTGTACGCGGCATTAGAAAAAGCCTTTGTCCTGCCACTCTACCCCATAGCCCAGACATATGAAGAATACGGGAGATTGTTGTCACATGTACCACACAGCCAGTACTTGCCAGATATTCCTGCAGCTCCTAATGTTGCTGTATGCCTCTTGGCAGCCTCCCTGACCAGTTTTATTCTTGTCTTTTCATCAATTTTGGAGGGACGTCCAGTTCTTGGTAATGTCACTGTTGTGCCAAATCTTTTCCACTTGATGCCTGTCTTCACTGTGTACCATGGTATATCTAATGCCTTGGAAATTCTTTTTGTTTCCTTCTCCTGACTGATACCTTTTAACAATGAGATCCCTCTGATGCTTTGGAAGCCCTCTGCAGACCATGGCTTTTGCTGTGGGATGCGACAAATAAATGTCAGGAAAGACCTACTAGAACAGCTGAACTTTATTTGGGGTTAATCAGAGGCACTTTATATGATGGCAGGTGTGTACTGACTCCTATTTAACATGAGTTTGAATGTGATTGCTTAATTCTAAACACGGCTACATTCCCACTTATCAGATCTTGTGATCTTAAAGTAAAATTGAATATCCAAGATATAACCTTAATCTGATATTAGGTACTCATACTTATCTAGTTGCATTGAGAATGGACAATGGTAAATGCTCACTATTACCATATCCAAACATTCATTCTTTGGTAGCCCCCCAAAAGACTTCCTAACAGTAGGAAAAATTATTTGTATTCATACGATTCCACATAGACCACAAACTCTATGGGTACAGTTCAAAAGTCAGGATCCATCCAGTTAAAAGAGAAGTTTGGATTTTAATAAAATTAAAATTATCACCTAGGTGGATGCAACATCACTCCTATGCGGCATCTGTCCCCCGCTGCTTCTAAGACTGGGAACTGAGCAATCCAAATACTAATTGCTCAGTTCTCAGTCTTCAGTGAGCAGAGAGCTGGTGACTGTCAGCCACAGCTCTTTGCTCTGCCCCTTCAGCGCTCACTGGAATGCTGGGCTCTGAAGGGGGCGGGAACAGTTCACTCAGGCTCTCAGTGGCTTCCTGAAAGGCTGAGCCAGCTGCCGGTCCAGGTATCTGGATGGATCCCGACTATAAGGTCAGGATCGATCCAGAGCCTGGAATGGCTGAGTGACTTTAGCCCTTCCACTGTCAGCTGAAAATGGACCAAGTAGTACAGATTGAACTGCACTCTTTTGATCCACAGAAGAAGTAGGGCAAAAATAGTTTTGATTATACTTCTCCTTTTTAAGCTTGTATTGCTCTTCTTTCTCTTCTGCAAAAAAGGTAAAAGTTCTCCCCTCCACAAGAGGGCATCCTAAATTATCTACATGATGATAGTGTAATTTGTAGCTCGTAAAACCTAGCAGCAATATCAAGGTCATCTGTTCACTGACAGCATTTTCATATACAGTGGGGAAAAAAAGTGTTTCCTATATATCCTCGGACAGCTTATAGTCCAAGCTGGTGGGGCCGGAAAAACTGGTTGGGTGAATAGTGCGCATTCCTATTTTCCTTAGGATGGATCTTCTTGTGAAATATTTATATACAGGATTTCAGAGTCCCCAGTAGTTGCTTAACTCCTAATTCTAGCCCAAGTCAATGTAACTTCCTCAGCAATCCATAGCGGTGGAGGTCTGCATCAGAAAAGGAAAAGTTTTTTTTAGAGTTAGTTTTTGCTTTCTAATGTGGTACCTTGTGCGTCCACCTACCATTGATCTGGGATAAAAATATGTGATTCTAATCTATATGTTTCTTAGATTCACGGAACCTTAATTCTATGACCTTGGTTTTGTTTCTTTTCTTTGTCGATAGGATTCCATTGTCACACGCAAGGCAATAGAAACAAGGATGGGACTGCTCCTTTCCCTAAAACCTCTATCTCAGTTTGATCACATAGACTGCACGACTCAAGGCTGGGCTGAACAGGTACCTCTAAACCACACTGCTCTCTTACAGTATAATCCAAAGGAAACTATGACTGATATGTATAATTGCATTGCATGTAACGCTCCCACTGTTTACCTGGTAAAACAAACAGAGGCAAGGTTACAGCAGTGGAAACCCAAACAGAGAAAATGCTTACAGACTTGAAACACGCAAAGCCTGTTGATACAAACAGCTGTAAATACAATAGGATAAGAGGAAAAGATTACATAGATTTGTTTTAGGAACTCTGGTCATGCATAGAAAAAATAAATGCAGAATTAGAGACCATAAGCTGCATTGAATACATTTGATATAGTTTTATAAAGCTGAATTTTTTTATTTATTTTTTTGCTAAATGAAATCGTGGAACCTGTACTACCACCTACAGCAGCCGTTCACCACAAGAATTCTTAAAATGTAATTTTAGCTTTCAGGAAACCCCTGCTAATATAATCTACAGCAGTGGTCATCAACCCTGTCCTCAGGGCCCATTAACAGGCCAGATTTTATGTATTACCTTGAGGGAGATGCAGACTAGAATACTGCAATCACTGAGCAGCAAATGATATCACCTGTGATCTATTTCAGTTATCTTGCAAACCTGACCTGTTAGTGGGCCCTGAGGACAGGGTTGATGACCACTGATCTACAGCTTATAGTACATTAGTGTGGTGGTCAGTGGGAGGAATGCCTCACTTAACATTGGTGGTTAGTGGAAAGAGTGTCTCTTTATGTTGGTGGTCAGTGGGAAGAATGCTTCTTACGTTGGTGGCCCATGGGAAGAATGGCCCATTTACATTTATGGTCCGTGGGAAGAATGTCCCCCTAACATCGGTGGACAGTCGGATAAATGCCCCTTTTACAAATATCTAAAATTATTTATGGTGTTGATGATTACTAATTTTAGAGGCAAAAATTGCTCATTGCTTAAGGAACTAGTAACCTCTGGAGGACCCCATACTGTAGGTCAGAAATGCTGACCTACAGTATGGATGTGATGTGTGCTGTATGTTCTGACAAGTGGGAGAATGTGATAACTCAACCAGCACACTGGATTCCCACTATATAGAGGGCAGTGTACTTGCCTAAATTATGGAAGCTCATTCAAAAAGATATATATTCTTTATTAAAAATGTATTAATCAGATACAAAATGACACAATGCAAAGGGTTTGAAAATATACATAATTGCTATATAAATAATGCTTCATTTAAATAATATGATTGTAATATCACAAACATATGTACATGATTTAGATATATCTTAATGTAACAGAAAAAAATAAATGTTAGTTTAATGTAAACCATACAGCTGTATAGAACAAATTCTTAAATGTTTTGAATGGGAATAACGATGAACCAAAGGAGCAGTTTATATGTTTTTAATATAGAATAGTGTGCAAACGTCAGAAAAGTAATGAAAAATATTTAGAGTGGACCTGTGTTCAGATTATGGACAATTAAGTATTTGCATATTCTTAACAAGTAGTAAAAAACTTTAAAACAAGACATCCCTTAAAGTACAGCCAAAGCATGTTTGCTGAAGCCCGCTGTCAGCTGATGTCACAGAGCCGGTTTAGGCTTGGCAAGATCACGACCATATGGTCAGGATCCACCCACATGCCTGGATCGGCACCCAGCTTGGCCTCTTAGCAAGCCACTGAGAGCCTGAGCTGGCTGCTCCTGCCCCCTCCACAGCTCAGCGTTCCAGTGAGCGGGGGGGTTCCAGAGCAGAGAGCACTGCTCAGGCAGCCCTGAGAAACGGGTGATCAGTGGAGTTTGCTCCCTCGGTTCTCATTGTTGGAGACGGCAGGGGACAGATGCTGCATCCAGCTAGGTAAGTATGATTCTTACAAAAAATCAGACCCCATTTTTCTTTTTTTTTTTTTTTTTAAATGCTAATTTTAGTGCCTTTGTTGTGAAATTTAAAGATACATTTTTCCACAACGGCCGTTGTTAAAGAGACAAATGAGAGTTTGTTTTTCAAAGTGCTTTTACTGCTTGTTGAGAATATGTAATACTTTAATGTGCATAGTCTGGGCACAGGTTCACTGTTTATGTGGGCAAACTATGCATTGGCTGAAACATAAAAACAAAGCACCGCAATGCTAATGTTCAGAGGAATGTGGGCCCCTTTTTTCTACATGTTCTTAGACAGGGGACTCTTGTAGAGTGCAGATCGGAGTGGTATATTTAAGGACACATTTCTGGTCAAGAGTAAGTACGGACATTACGCATAAAGTAGTAGAGGTGAGTGATAGTCCTTGTAATTTTTAATAGTACAGGCAGTATTTAGCCACTGCGAGGTGTTTTAGGATGGTGGAACATGGGTGAATAACAAATCAACACCATGGGTGAGATTTACTAAAACTGGCGTACACAGAGTCTGGTGCAGCTGTGCATAGTAACCAATCAGCTTTTTAGGTTTTATTGTCAAAGCTTAGTTGAAGCTGATTGGTTACTATGCACAGCTGCACCAGGTTCTGTGTGCTCCAGTTTTAGTATCCCCCCCCCCCCCATGATTATTGAACACCATTACACTGCCTGTTTAAGGTTGGGTTCACATATGTGTGACCGCAGTTCACAGCATGGGGTGCGGTGCATCCTTGTTCACCAGTTTAGGTGCGAATCGGGTCAAAATTTTTGCCATAATTTACACCTGAATCGGACCCAAAGACACACATGACCCTTTTGGAATATGAACTGCAGACGCCCCTCGGGCACACTCGCATGTCATGTGAATTGGATGCGCATCCAATTCACACATATGTGAACCCAGCCTGACAGGAAATGTGCTACAACCCCAATTAATCCTTTTGCAGCTGTAGCTAGCTGTTTTTTCCTGCGTCTTGCTGATCTTTGGCCTTAATACCTCGAGTCCCTGACCTGGACCTGAAGATTTGTTTTCGGTCAGTAATTCAAAGTATTAAAGTTAGAGGGCCATATCCACAGAAGAATTACGCCGGCGTATCTATTGATACGCCACATAATTTCAAAGTTCCCGTGTCGTATCTTTGTATCTACAAAACAAGATACGACTGCATCTGGGCTCGATCCGACAGGCGAACGTCTTGGTACGCCGTTGGATCTTAGGTGCATTGTTCTGGCGGCCGCTAGGTGGTGTTTCCGTCGAATTCCGCGTTGAGTATGCAAATTAGCTAGATACGGCGATCCACGAACGTACGTCCGGCGCATTTTTTTGTCGTTTGTGTTTGGCTTTTTCCGGCGTATAGTTACCCCTGCTATATGAGGCATACTCAATGTTAAGTATGGCCGTCGTTCCCGCGTCAAATTTTGAATTTTTTACGTCGTTTACGTAAGTCGTTCGCGAATAGGGATTTGCGTAGAATGACGTCACCGTCGGTTTAATTTCGAGCATGCGCACTGGGATACCCCCACGGATGGCGCATGCGCCGTTCAAAAAAACGTTGTTTACGTCGGGTCACGATGTATTTACATAAAACACGCCCCCGTCACATCAATTTGAATTGCGCGCCGTTACGCCGCCAAAGATACACTACGCCGCCGTAACTTATGGCGCACATTCTTTGAGGATTCGGGGAAAAAAAGTAAGTTACAGCGGCGTAGTGTATCTTGGATACGCTACGCCCAACGGAAATATGCGCCAGGGTACGTGGATCTGGTCCAGAGTGTCTGAATAACAGCCAGAACACTAGCATTGTCGGAAGGAAATCCACAATGACAGGCCCAGTACTCCATGACAAATTTTAATACAGATTCAGATTCCTGGAGTCCTGCTGAAGTCTGTCCCTATCTATGTGAGGGTCTATGCTGATGGACTTGATGAGTTTTTGTGTGCATGGCATCAATGAAGAATCGTCGGAATGAATAAGCTACATGGGTGGCAGTGTGTGCCGCGGCAGATATTGGAGGAGGACGCAGTGCTTAATCTGTGATTGAAGTAAATATTTCAGACTAAATTATATACTCCTTGCCTGAAAAGAGGAATGTTAACGTCGGAAGGGTTGGTAAATGTTGATAAGCACCAACGTTTGCAAAAATGTTTTCCTCAGCATAAGATTTAAGAAGGCATTCTGTATATGTATCTGTGTTGTATTGTATTAGTACAGTATGATCTGAGACTAGTCCACTTAGTTTGAATCTTGTATTTCAGCTTTTGAATCAGTGGAACACAGTGGTTGCATCAGCTGCTAAGCCAAAAGAGTCCCTGAAATCCAGGACTGCAGCTCAGCACTTTTGTAAGTGTCTGGAAATACTTTCATATCATCGTATATAATTTTGTGTGACATGCATATTATACACTGAATTTTTTCACAATTTTACCAGGTTTATGGTGCGTTTTTTTCATAGGTCATGTGACTCAAAAATGCAACACGAATGCGTTTTTTGCCACGTATTCAATTGGGAGGTGAGTCACCAAAAATGCAACAAGCAGGATTTTTAACACCCCAACAGACCAGTGTGAAGACATATATAGAATTTAAAAGGAGGCATTTTATTTATTTGTTTACTTTTCTTGCACTTTTTTTTACCGCAAAAGTGCTTTAAAAAATGCTCAGTGGGAAAGCAGCCTATCGGCCAAAAAGGGGCCGAAAATAAATTCATATTCATTTTAAATTCTTGATATTAATAAAAAAAAATCTAAAATAATACAATTCTATATTAAAAATAAATAATAATCTTTTTTTTTTTTTTTCTTTAACTGTCCATTTCGGTTTTGGTTTTCTGCCAAGGACATCGTGAATTTTCAGCTTTGGTCCAGAATTTTCATTTTGGTGCACCACCATTGGGGACCTTTGCATAATTTTCCCCACTTGATTTACTTGCTGTGGACATTACTTGTGGACCCCCCCCCCTATTATTGTAAATCGATGTCATGCAAATAATTGATAAATGGTTTGTTGTTATTATAGATGGAAAAGAAAAGGTAAACCAAAGAGATCTGCAGGCCTCTACCATAAATTTTTCAGCAATCACACAATTTAGACCACTGCAGTTTTACAGTCAGGACAAAGGGATATCTACAACCCTATCGGGACAATTTCCAGTGAAAAGGACTCGTGATGATAAAACTCAAGACGCCGTCTCTTCCGCTCCTGCAAAAAGACTTTGTGTGTCTTTGTCTGCAGAGGACTTGAACTTGCTAAATTCTTACTGAGCCACGTCTAAGCTAGTTCTGTCTCCACGATCAAGGAGGAGACACACTGAGTACACACTGTTTATTTGGGTGTTGGCCATATTGCTTGGTATTATATAGCACAGAGAACATCTGTACCTATGTGATACTGCATGGTTCCAGCAGGAAAATAGAGAATGCTTTACTAAAGGTTGGATAAGATTTGCCTTAGCCTGGGGTTACTTGGTTTGTCAAACCTTAGATACGAACCTTCATTTACAAAAAGACCCAACAACCTCTTAAGAGAATGACAGATTCCACACTGCAAAATGATAAATATTTGGGCCCATATTCTGAGTAAAGTTACGATGGAGTAACTCAGGATACTCCATCGTAACTCCCTTTTTTGGCCAGTGTATCCATGCTCCTGATTCTTAGAATCATTTTTGCATAGATACACTTAAGATCCGCCATCTGTAAGTCACTTACACTGGCGGATCTTAAATGCAATGACGCCGGCCGCCGCTAGATGGCATTTACATGAAGGACTCATTTGCGTATGCAAATGATCCTTCTACGCCGATTCCCGAACGAGTTCGCGTCGCGTAACCGTCGCTAACGTCGTTTGCGTAAGCGGAAACTTACTCCTGCTATATGAGGGGTACGTTTCCGCAAGTCTCGCGTAGGCCATGTTACGGATGGCGTCGGGTCCGCGTCGTGTTTTTTCGTTGGGTACGTCGTTTCCGTAAGTCATTCTTGAATACGACTTTACGTCAATGACGCACATGTCGGCGTCATTGACGTTTTCCGCCGAGAACTGGAGCATGCGCACTGGGCTTTTTGAAGCCCGGCGCATGCGCAGTTCTTTCGCATCGGGGGCGCGCTTCATTTGAATAGAAGCCGCCCCCTTGGAGATCTGCCAGGCAACGCCGGGGCACTTACACTCCGCTGTCCCAACTTATGGAGCAAGTGTTTGGGGAATACAACACCTGCTCCTGTAAGTTGGGACAGCGGAGTGTAAGTGCCTTAAGCGCAGCCGGCGGATTTTTACTCAGAATATGGGCCTTGGTTACTATTTCTTTTATTTTCAGGATTGTTTAGCACTACCTAGTGTCAAAAAGTTTGTTTACATGCCACATCTAATACTATCGCTTTTGCCCACTCCTGATCTCCAGCTGAGATAGGAGGGGATTTATCTGCTTGACTTACGGTAGATCATGCCCAGCACAGAACCCACCTCCCTGTATTTCGGGTATGGGCACAATTATGGCCTCAGCAGCTGTAGTGGGCAAACAGAATACAGGAACCATTAATGCCAGGCAGTTCTAAACTAGCCTTTTCTGCTAAATGCAGAACTATTTGTTGCAAGAAGCTATTAATAATTTAAAGTGAGCTTGTGCCCTGCTCATGTACACTAAAATATGTACATATTCTGAACATTCTGTAAAAGCACTTTAAAACAAGCCATCCATCACCTCTGTATCTATAAGCATTGTGCAGAAAATCTTTTCACGTTTCACAACACAGGCCTTTATATATTGCATCTTATCCATCCTTGAATGTGGTGGCTGCATTCATTTTCAAGCTAAGAGGATTTGCAGTAGGTACAGAAAATATCTGTTGATATTGGTAGAAATGCAGTGTCCTTATGTGGAATATGAAGACTGAAACATCCCTGTGAAAGTTGGCATTTACGAAGAATATACTGTATATAGTAAATAATAATGTTTGTGTTTTTATGTTCTCAAAATAAACTCTATTTTGGTACTTTGTACAGCTTCCTGCATAATTAACATTTCTTTCATCATTTATCCTATCTACTACGCTGTATACACTGGTAAAAACATTGTCCATAGATTGATAAACTGAAAATCATGACAAACAAATACTTCAACAATTCAAGCTTGCGTCATCAGAATAACCAGTTAGTGTGGTTCATGATCTGTCAGAGGTAAGCGATCTTCACCCTACAAGAACGGTGTATTAAAGTGCATTCCTAAAAGTGTATGTGCAGGTAATTCATGTCAACAATCTTTCTGTTGATTTTTTTTTCTGGTTTTTGGTTCCATAGACTTCAATGTATCAAAAATGTATATTGAAAAACGCAAAATGCACTTGCAATATGCAAACTGCAACCTACATAGGTGTGAACCAGGCCTAAATGAAACAAGTCTACATTTTTTTTCTTCCCTTTTTAGAAATGGAAGCAGACAAAAAAAAATGGATGTATACCGATGTAAACGGAATCCGTTTTTTTCTTAGCAAAAACATTGCTGAACAGATGATGCCCATGTAAAAGGGGACCATGAATGCCGGGCATTAAATTGGCTTCTTCTGTTAAGTACAAAATATGGAACTATTTGTTGCAAGTTGCTGTTCATAAATAAGGCACCTTTCACACCTGCGGACCGTATGTCCGCTTTTTCATCCATCCGTTTACGGATGAAAAAGGGACATGCATTGATCCCTATGAGATAGCGGGTGTCAGCGGATGAACATCCGATTCTGCAGACGGAGAAAAATCCTATTTTTCCATCCGTCTGCGGATCGGGTGAACACAGTCCGTGTTCATCCAATCCCCCCCCATAGGGGAGAGCCGCGATCTGACAGGGCGGTCCCTGCACAGTGTGCGGGGACCGCCCTGTCATCCGTCGGTTCAGTGGGGATCAGCGGCGCGATCCCCGCTAAGCAAGCAAAGGTTCACCGGGTGGATCATCACGGATCCGTCCCCTGTGAAAGGGCCCTAAAGTGAACCTGTGGCCAGATAATGCACACTGCAGTATTTGCATCTTATGAACAAGCAGTAAAAGCACTTTAAAAAAAGATCGCATTCACCTCCTGTATCTAAATGCATTGTGGAGATGATAATTTTAATATTTCACAGCACAGACATTGAAATCTTAAACCTGAACTTCAGGGAACATACATAATTCTCTTTCAGTGGGACTGTCTCCTCACTGCAAGGGAGAAACGCTTGTTAGGTCCAGGGTAGAGCAAAAAGCACTTTTACCCACCTGATCCTCCCACAGGTTCCCTATGCGCTGCTTTATCGGTCCCTGCCGTCTTTTTACCTCTTTGCTATGATAGTTGCAGGTACTCTAAGGTCTTCAAGTAGGTTATATGATCTATAGCCCTGCATAATGGACATGAGAATGCCAAGGGACAGCCCACTGCTAGAGCATAGGGGAGTAGAGGAAAGTAAAAAAAAGAAAATTCCAGTACCCCAGACATAAACGGGCTTTTAACACTTGTGGTGTGGGGCAAGTTTTTTTTGGGTTTTTTTTCCCCTGGAGGTTTAAATTACATTTTCTATGGAGAGCAGATCTACCAGCCTTCTAAGATAAAACAAGTTTTTGGCTGGAGTCTGCTTTGAACTTTAAAAAAACAACTTTTATATACTGTTAGTGCTAATCTATTGGAAGCTCCAGTTTGGTCCAGTAATGTATATACAAGTACAGTATTATGTACATATTGAGATCACTGTCCTTGTTATTTGGTGCACACGTACTCATCAGACCAGTCCTCACAGTCTTGGATTCCATTCTGGCACAGGCTGCGAGGGATGCAGTAGCAGTATTGGTAAAGGACGGGATTGCATGACCACCATTGAGAACCACATGCAGGACAGGATGCCACTAAGAGACAGAGCACAGATAGATAAGAGAATCTTATTAGACCACTAGAGAATCGTTGATAATTTTGTAAACAAGCCAAGTTCAGATCCTTCATCTGCTGGATCTGAGCCATTTACTGTACTATGCCTAAATCAAAGGAGAACTAAAATGGGTTTGCTTTATTTATTTAAATTTTTTTGTAAAATTGGTTTGTTTTATATCTTTTTCTATAACATTTTTATACTGATTGCTTCAATGAAGCTGGTTCACACATGTGCGGGGTGGGCGTGGTGTAGTTTTGAAAAGGGTTCTGTGTGTTTTTGAGTCAGGTTCAGGTGCGACTTCAGGTAAAAATTTCCAAACCGCAGCCACATATGTGTGAACCCAGCCTTAGTCTTACATAAACAGAGCAGGCAGGGAGGGAAGGGATGAGGCACCTACAACCCCCCCCCCCCCACCTACATGTTGCAGGAATGCGGCCTGGTATGGTTCAGGAAGAGGGCGGGGCGCTCGCTTATCCCCCATCCCTTTCCTGACCTCAGCTGATGACTCATCGGTTGTTAAGGACGCGACGGCCGGCTTCCTGGCCCCCTGCTTAACAACCAGCTATATACAGTGTTCAAATAAAAAATGAAAAACGCATCAAAAATCGCATCACAAACACAACACTTGCATTTCTGGTGTGGTTCCATTGAAGTCTATTACCTGCAAATCGCTGTAAAAAAAAGTCCCCGACCCTTTCCAAAAGCTGCTAAACGCATAGATGTGAACTTGTACCATAGAAAACCATGTTAAATGCACTAAAAAACGAATAGGTGTGAACCTAGGGTAACTGGCCTGTCCAAAACAATCTAAGTCATGTGACTGGCACCTGCTGCCTTTTTGGTCAGGGAGCTCACTGCTACCACAGCCTAAAGCTGGCCATACACATACAGTATAGATTTAGTCTTAACAGATCCCTCCCTCCATGCTTTATGGTGCTGATGGACGAATCTCTTTCTTGCTGCCATTGTATTTTGAGATCCGCCGGCCCCGTCACCTGCCAAAATACCTTAACAGTGCCTGCATCTGCATTTTGCCTGGCTCTTTTGATTTTTCAATTGAAGGATGTTGGGTGGGAACGGGGCCGGCCTTTGGGGTGTGCGAGCTGTGCGGCCGTACAGGGCGCCATGGGCAACAGGGGCGCCGTGAGGCCATCACAGCTTGCAGAATGTGAGTAACTCCCCCTCCTCTCTCTCCTTCACACCCTCCTCTCTCTCCGTCACCCCCCTCCTCTCTCTCTGTCGCTCTCCCTCCTCTCTCTCTGTCACCCCCCTCCTCTTTCTTCTGTCACACCCCCTCTCTCTCTGTCACCCCCCTCTCTCTCTGTCACCCCCCTCTCTCTCTCTGTCCCCCCTCCTCCCTCTCTGTCAGCACCCCCTCCTCTCTGTCCCTCTCCTGCCTCCTCCCCCCTTTATCTCACCTCCCTCCTCCCACCTTTTTTACCTCCTCAGGGGATGGGGAACCCACGAGGTAGGCTATATGGGGCCCCAATTATTGCTGACAGCCACCCTATGAGTGAGTGTACCAGTTTGGATGTGTCTTGCCGACACACTTTGTGTATGTTTAGGTGACCAGGGGGGGGGGGGGGGGGGGGCGCCACAGGATTAGCTCGCACAGGGCGCCTGAACACCTAAGGCCAGTCCTGGGTGGGAAGCAGACAGCAGGGCGACCCACTGAGTGAATTTTATTCACTTCATCAGGAGCCAGCTGCAGTTTGCTACGTCTATGGCCAGCTAGAAATGAACACGGTGAGGTCTACAACTTGTGATGGGAAATGTTTTACTACAGTTCCAAGGCCTAATTTCTTGCTATCCCTGACCCCATACAGAACCTTCTTTCTGGTCGTGTTATGTGCTATGATACATTACTTAATGGCTTTTTGGGAGGCATAACAACATTCTACAATGTATTAGTTAAAAGTTTCACATTAGTCACATGGAACTTTGTTACGCGAACTTACAAAACAAGTTTTCATACTATCCGTTCCTGATCACACTACTATGATCACGTCTCTTATACTTACATGCTGTAGATTCATCTGAACAGTCTCCACAGTTATTGATTCCATTACACTTGTAATTACTGTAGATCCAGATCTGCGGGTTTCCACAGCGGAATATCAGATATCCAGGTAGATTATTAGGGAGGTTGCCTAGTAAATACAGCACAGAATACAGGTTGTTAGAACCAAAGTGCAGTGAAATAGGCTCAGGGCTGCTGTTAGAAATGACAGGACAGGACCCCCCCCCCCCACCTTTGAAAATATAAAATTATATTTTTGCTAAAATGGCTGTGATTCTATGCTTCGCAGCCATGCCAGAAATTATACCCTTATGCAAAGCAATAATAATTTAAAAAATCTGAATTTTCGAAATTGTGGAATTTTCGTTTTTTTTTTATTTATTTTCATATTTTAGAAATTCCGAAATCCCGAATAATTTTTTTTTCGTACTTCCGAATTTTTTCATTTCCGAATTTTTAGAATTTCCGAAAATTAGTTTTTTTCATTTTCGTTTCATTCGGGTTTTTTTTTTTTGGAAATTTCGTTTTTTCCGTTTCATTCGTTTTTTGCTTTTTCGGATTTTACGAATTTACGAAAAAAGCAATAAAATGGAAAAAAGTTTTTTCGATTTTCCCAAATTTACAAAAAAAAAAAAAACGAATGAAACAAAAAAAGAAAAAACTTTTTTTTATAATTTCCCAAAAAAATAAAAAAAAACGAAAATAACAAACGAAAAAAAAAAATTTTTTGGCAATGCACATGTCTACTCCACAGTAACCAAGAAACAAAGTTGTTGCATACTTTTCTTATTTAGTATTGCTCCTTGTCTGATGTTTATATAGAGCTACAAAGAACGCCTACACAATTGCAGCTACAGCAGACATCAAAGCACCAGGATGAATACAAGGTTTACTAGAAACCCTCCAATAGATGCATTATTGTAAGCCAAATGTAACCTTCCTATTGCAGTAGATTTTTATTGATGTTATGCGAAATGCCTGGTACACATTGTAATTTTTTAATGAAAAAAAAACTGAGGCGGTCTCTGTACTATGTGATGTTAGTACAGTGATCTCCCCATTAAGCTATTGTGTCCTGACAGGGGGAGTGCCCCCCAACTCCTGCTAGAACCCTGCTGCTGTTTTTCCAGCATGCCCGTTCAACAGAAGCTGGACAGGCTGCTGTACACCTGGGCCGAATGGTGGCCAGTTTTTGTTGAACCGGCTGATTTTTGGCTTGTGTGTACCAGGCTTTAATAAACTACTCAGACCCTCCCTACTCTCCAACTTCCACAGCATAGAGGCCGATCATTCTGTAGCCCCAAAGTAAATACAGAGAGGGCTATTTACTATCCTGTTTCCTCTGGAAGTGAGCACTGGACACAGAACTGAAATTCTAACATGATCAATAGATATACTGTAACATAATGTTTTAATGTTATATTTAATAAACTAAAAGGGAGCAAATAGGAGGAGTTCATTGTTGGCGTTTACTTTTATGAAGCTGTAAGGGCCGGTTTACACCACATGCAGTCCAGTGTTTTTTTGTTTTTTTTTCTGCATTAAAAACACATAGATAGTAAGTTATATGGTTTCCAATGCATTTTTTCCTGCACTGAGCTGTACTGGAACGCGGTAAAACGTATAAAAAAAAGCACTGGAATGCACCAAAAATGCACATGTCCAAATTTAAGGTGTGAAAAAAAGGAGGAAAATTCACTGGCAAGCTTCAAAAACGCACCGGAAATGCATTAAAAACATGCATGCAGAAAATGCATCCGGAACACTGTGTTTCTATGGTATCCAATTTCCATTTGAACCATTGCATAAGTAGAAGATGTGGGTTGTAACTACCACAGAATGCAACTGATGATGCTATATCAACACAGCAACAAGCTTCCTGGTACTGCCCCCCAGGTGCATGGATCTTTGCTGGGGAGGGGAAGACAGTTTCCTTTGCTCTATCTAACTGTTGGGGAGGGAGGACAGCTTCCTCCACTCCCTGGTCCTTGGCCTGCAGCTGGGTAGTGGAAAGGCTTCCTCCCCCGAATCTCTGACTTCCACTGGGGAAGAATCGCCACTTTCTCACTCCGGGCCTCCGGAACTGCCACGGGTGTAGGGCAGGGGTCTTGAACCCTCTGTCTGGTTGCCAACACTTCAGCTGGAGAAGTTTGTAACTACACTGATGCTGCTGGCAGGAAATCCCATGTCCCTGTCAGTTGTATGGGAGGAAGGCCGGCTGCCTCTTCTCTCAGGGAAGCTGAAGCCGCTGTTGGTGCCGGACAGAGCTCATGCTGTTCTGCCCTCAGGCCAGCTCTGGGAAGCAAAATGAAAAGTTGGTGGCCTTGCACAAATTCTCCAGGGTCATAGATTGTTGCTGCCAGAGACACTTTGCCTTGATGCCAGCTCCTGTGCTAGAGGTTCACTGGGTTGTGTTCTCCTTAGCAGAAATATCTATTAAATCCCCAGTGTCTGGAATTGCTGAAAATCCAGGGCACATGCTGGTGGCAATTGGGCCCAGTGCCAGCACTTTGGCAGGCGGCTTATAATCCATAATATCCTCCAATGAAAAGTCAATAAAATCCATGCTTTCTGTGATTTGTGGCTAGGGAGTGAGGATAGTTTCCTCTCCTCCCTGATCCTTGAACCTCTGCTGAGGAGATGAGCCGACTGCTTCATGTACCCTTATCCGCCTGCTGGACAGACGCATTCCTTCATCCAAGCTCGTCCTGTGCAGAAACAGGTTCGTCAAGGTGAGTCAACCCTTGATGCATCCGCCATAAAAGTTCTGCTTCCGTAGTTGGAGGTGAGCACAGCACACTGCTATTCTGACCCATTATTGACACTTCAGCCAGGATTTCAGAGCTGTTGGCTGGTACTTCCTGATAGTCCCAGGCGAATGGAGCCATGCCCTGCTGCTGAGCAGAGACTAGCAGCCATCAGTAGGTGATCTCCCATTCCTAAATGGCTAGAAACTCCAAATCTTCCTGTGCCCAAAGCGCTTCTAAACCATTGAGTCTCTGTACTCCAAGATTTCCTGTAAACGCCACTCCAGATCGCTCCCAAAGTCAGGGTCCTTGGACAGCCTCCAGTACTACAGCCCCAGGCCACTGGAGCCAAATCCTTCCATCTGGCTGTCATCCTCTGTCCACGGGTACACTTGGGCTAAATACCAGCAGAGGGCTCTGTAGCTCTCGTCCAGCTGCATCTCTGCCTGGACCAGCCTGCTTCCCTCAGCTATCTATTCCTTGTGCGGTTGCTTGCCCAATAACAGCATTCGCACTTCGTACTGCGACCAGTACCTTTCCTGGATGGAGGGGAGAATTTTTCCCTGGTGGAGCTGCTCACGGGCTAGCGCTTCCTTCCAGAGTTGCCAGTGGACAGAATCATACCATCAGGCCCTGCACTGACACTTGTCCCCGGTGGTGTATCCTCTCACAGCCTCCTTCCAAATTCCTCTCCCATGGCGGTTGGTATCTATGCCTCTCTTATTCTGCTATCCAGACCATGGATCCCAGTGGGGGCTTGGATGTCCCAGAGTGCAGGAAGCATCCTACTGCTTGCCACCAAATGTGAAGGAACCGCTTGGCACCCCGATTAGGTGCTTCTGCCAAACTGTGCCTCCTGCCCTCCAAACCATTACAACAGGAAGGCATGAGGCTAATACCAGCTCTTTTTACACCAACCATTGTACACAGACAAGATGTTGAGGTCATTTCCAAAGGAATGACTGTTTATTGAAACTCCAGACACATACTTTATACCCCACAGGAGGATATTCCCCTCCTGATCATATTACCTTAACAATACAAACCATAAACAGGAATATAATTACCATAGCTTAACAACAGCCAACATATACTATAAACATTACGTTAATTAAACAAATAGCCTTAATTAGTCAAGGGGTGACCAGACCATCCGGCAACAAAGTACATTACACATTATCATAAGTGTAAACACATAACATCTCTCAATAGTTCCATAACAAGTTAAAGTATTCACAAGATTAATCTCACCTACAAGAGATGCTCAGACAGACAGAAACAATAGGTGACCCCTCCAACAACCTAGAAAAGTCATCTGAAGGCAAACAATGTTCCAAAAGTCTAATACAGTGGAATTACTTTATCTTCATAGATCTCTTGAGGATTATGGTTGATAAATATTTCTATCCCAAATGAAGGAGCGTCTCCAACCCAGTCTGCAGGAGGGCCACCATATTTCCTCTGACCATTACCTTGTACAAGATTAATATTACACCTTTCCATCCACTCCATTCTCCAGAAGGAAAGCTTTATTGTCCTAATTCAGAGAATTAATCCAAGACTTTCAGCATCCAATAGGTTATTGTCCATCATTGGAAAATGATCTGCTCTCTCCATGGAGCATAATCAGTGGGTAGGAGGCTTGCCCCTAGTCTTCTCCAAAAGCCCCAGTCCTTGTTGGGTCTGCTACATTCACATGGGAGTTTCGCTGAGGCGGGGGCAGTTGTAAATGTTGCTTTCATACACACTGTCCTATTGTGTCTGTAGCAGTGACTGTTCGAATACAACTCTGAACAAATCAATGGCAGGCGGCGCTGCTGTTCGCATGTAACCTTACTCATTCGAGCGGTTTCATGGTAATAGAGTCTCTGACACTGTATGCAGCCAGTGTACATTGACTGCAGCTCATCAGCCAGTTTGTATGCGGCCATAGCGCAGGCTGCTGCTACGTGCAGAGGCTGTGCTTAGCTACCCTAATCCATGGTTAAACTTCTGCGTCAATGTAGCTTTAAGCCTCATACACACGCTCAGATTTTCCGACGGGAATTGTGTGATGGCAGGATGTTGTCGGATAATCTGACCGTTTGTATGCTCCATCGGACAACTGATGTCGGATTTTCTGACAACAAATGTGGAATAGCATTCTTTAACATTTTCCAACAACAAATGTGTGATGTCAGAATATCTGATCGTGTGTACACACACAAAATACAAAGTACAAACACGCATGCTCAGAAGCAATGCTCACCATAACACATTAGCAGAAGTTGCCCAAATGGTGGCGCTAAAGAGCTGAAAAAAACACATAGATTTGCGTTTGTTGGCCAAAAATTCTTTGTCGTTTGTATGCAATACAAGTTCACGGCCAATGCCCTTCAGACAAAAGTCCTACGCCTTTTCTGCGGAAAATCCGATCGTGTGAACCAGGCTTTGGACAAATTAAAGCTTAATGTCAATTGTCAACCAACACATTCTTAGCCGTTACAGCAGCTGTTCTTTTGGGAAATAATGAGAATAAAAGTAGAACGTGAATGGTTTATACCAGTGATGGCAAACCTGGTCAACCCAGATGTTTTGGAACTACATTTCCCATGATGCTCTACAGTATAGATGAGCATCATGAGAAAAGTAGTTCCAAAACATCTGGGGTGCCAAGGTTTGCCATCACTGGTTTATGGTTTCTCCCAACCCTTTCTAATTGCCCTTTTTGCTGGACAGTTTGATCTACTGGCAGGATCAACAGGTAATAAAAACTGCTACGGGCGGCTCAGAAAACAAACCCTACATACTAATGCTATTGACAGACTGCAGCAAATATTTCATTATTGATTTTGCCCAGGGCTTTTTTTCAGGGGGAACTTGGGGGAACTCGGTTCCACCACCTCTGGCTCAGACCCTTTGGGGTCTAGTTTCTGTGGTTTCTGTTTCTGTGTTTACAAGCAACAGCTCTGCACTCTGTGCATAACCCTCTGAACTCTGCACTCTGTATGTAATGCAATCCTGGTATTTAATGTCCCTTTAAAACCCTTCTACTGTTTGTGAAATCTGAACGGGGTCGTGGTTGAGTTCCTGCACCTATTTTCTGAGAAAAAAAGCTCTGATTTTGCCTATACTTAGACTACCCTTCCAACTCCGGGTTGTACTTACTGCACATAGAAGCAACTTCATCCTCCCCACTTCCGCAGTCACTGAGGGAGTCACAGACCTGTGATGGCAGCAGACATGTAATCCTATCATTGCACAGGAATCCCGTGTAATTGCCTATGACACAGTAGCGGCTCTCTGCAGGCAAACAAAGGAACTGTTATTAATTATTAATATTCCTCTATCTGAGTAATAATATTAAAATGGTCGCAAGTTACCTGGTGTTTTTGCAGGAAGGGCAAAAATAACTGTGCATGCAATGACAGCTGCGACAATCATCAGGGTGAAAAAAATGAGAGATATTATACACACACAACGTCTGGAACAGCCGCAACACAAGTCTGAGAATAAAACAGAACACCCTTCATCAGGACACGGCAAAGCTAGATAAAGGTAGGGAAGGAAAGAAATGGGTAATATCTGGTCCTGTTACCTTTTTCAGTTCTGGAGAGCATTGTCACGGTAGAACCAAACGAGGTGGCATCCATACTTCTCCTCTGCAATAATGAACACAAACAGGAATACTCTAAAGGCAATCTGTGTTATAATTTATAAATGTGTAGGCAGCTGCTAGGGATACATTTGTTTTCATGGATCCTGGGAAACAGGGTGACTGGTTTGTCTGGTCCCTTTTTTTTGTACTGCCCAGTTTACAGGGTGTCCAAGCCACCATTGAAGTGGTGTCATTGATAACTAAGGTATGGTGGCATAAACACGCAAAGTCTTTGAAGAATTGTATTTCTAATGGCAGGGGCGGACTGACAACTCATGGGGCCCCCGGGCAACAGAAGATTATGGGGCCCCTGGGCTTACAGATGGCCACCACGCCAGGAGGCAGTGCAGAGGCAGGGCAGCTAAAATGTTGGGATTTTCACATCAAAAGCATGTCGGTTTCGGACATATCAGGGACAGATGTAAAAAAAAACAGATTTTTACATACTGTCCCTGGTTTTACAACCCTAGTGGCATGGGGCCCTCGGGCAGTGCCCGAGTGACTCACTGGTCAGTCCGCTGATATGGACTAATTAATTGATTTCCTGAGAATCTCAGGCTAACCCATTCCTGCCGCCTGATTCAAATTACTGAGAGCATGCAATCCAGACAAAATGATTTCACATGCTCACCTTGCAACGGTCAACAGCCAAGAATAGGCCGAGCTATGGCCCACACAGCTTTATTAAAAACATAGAATCACAAAACATGCATTGATTGGTTCACATTATACAGATACACCCACTCTACCCTCCTCCCCTGTGTGGCTTGTCCTTGGCATGAAGCTTCTCATTGGTCAGTTCACATAAAAGGGTGGTTTCTCCTTGAAAGTCCATTTTTTGGCATGCACACACACCCTTCTTGTCATGTGGCATAAAGTCCCCTCAGTAAAGCAGACAAGTTTCCTCCACAAGCTTTCAGGAGGGCTTGGGAGTGAGAGCTTAGAGTGGAGAGTGGGGGGGATGACATCTGCTCTTAATAACATGTCCTTTTGTTACTCCATTTCAAATGGTAACTTTTACAAGGTAATATCTGCTTCTTCATATTTTCAATGCTGGGTTCATAACTTTAAAACAATATCTGATAAATCTTATCAAGGAAAAAAAGCAGTATTGTGACATCTTTTCACACATGCATATATATAAAAAGAAATATAAAAACAACAATATAGAAACAATATGAAAATATAAAAGACATTAAACATTTTAGTGGTTCTGATAAAAGAATTCAAAATATAAATTTTATCCAGATCCATCACACCGCCCCTGTCTAATGGTACCCAGAGACTTGCTTTTTTTATTCTTGGCGTCACTTTAAAAATAGCTTCACTGTCCAAAAAAAATTCAGACACTATAAAGTACAATTCCAGCCAAAGGGTAGGTTTAGAGGAGCTTTTTTTTTTACAGTCTTTTTAACATTGAGAAATCTTTGAAATAATTTCCAGTCTTAAAGGAGAAGTCCATCCTGAGCTTTTTAGGCTGGGCCTCTGGGTCACAGGAGTGCAATTAGTTTTACACTCCAGTGACCCGTTTTCAGCGGAGGGTGGTCTGAAGTCCGCTCTCCGCTGACGTCACTGCCATCAGTCGGGGCAGCGCGTCATCACGACTTCCAAGTCGGAATCCGTCAGCTGCCCTAATTAATGACAGCCTCTCCCCACCCCCCCACTGCTCGACGCTCCAATGAGCGATGAGAAGTAGAGCAGAAGCCATGCTGACCGACAGTCAGTATGGCTCTGCCCGGGGAGGAGTGAGAACTGAGCCATCGGCGGTGTTCGGTGGCTTGGTTCTCAGTGAAGAGATGCCGGGGGACAGCCTGATGCTCCATCCACGAGGTCAGTATGAATAGCAAAAAAAAAAAAAAACATACTTCTCTTTTAAGGAACCCTTGCTAATATTAATTATATCCACAATTCATTGATCTTTAGCATGATGGTGAGTGGGAAGAATGCTCCTTACATTTGTGGAGCACAGAGAGATCACCCCACCCCCTTATAGCTAAAAAGATCATTGGTGTCAGTGGATGCTTATCTGAGAGGCAGAAAGTACTCATTGATCAAGGAACCGCTAGCAACCTCTGGAAGAACCCTGGTTGACAAAGACTGAGGTAGAAACTCAGTTTTTTTTCTGTCAATGCACCTATTGTAATTGTCAGGACAGGAAGTACAGTGTCACCTCAGATTGCGAGTAATGCGGTTAACTAGCATTTTGCAATACGAACATTGTATTTTTAAAAATCCGGACTCGGTTTGCGAATGTTGTCTCGCAAAACAAGCAGGGTTCAAGCCACAGCGGGGTGCAGTACCGCGTTTGGCCTGAGGTGGGGGGGGCGCCAGAGCCAAACGGAGCCAATCGGCACCATTCGTAAATGCTCAGAAATACTGGGCCAGATTCAGAAAGATCAGCGGCTCTTTCTGCTGGCGTACGTTACGCCGCCGCAAGTTTTTCAAGCAAGTGCTGTATTCACAAAGCACTTGCCTGTAAAGTTGCGGCGGCGTAGCGTAAATTACCCGGCGGAATTCAAATTCGGTGGGTAGGGGGCGTGTATCATTTAAATGATGCGCGTCCCCGCGCCGAACGAACTGCGCATGCGCCGGCAGCGACTGAATCCCAGTGCGCATGCTCCAAACTTACGCAAACAACGTAAAAATTTCAAAACTCGGCACGGGAACGATGGCCATACTTAACATTAGCTACCCCTCATATAGCAGGGGTAACTATACACCGGAAAAAGCCGAACGCAAACAACGTAAAAAAAAAGCGCCGGGCGGTCGTTCGTTTCTGAATCGGCGTAACTCCTCATTTGCATATTCCTTGCATAATAATACGGAAGCGCCACCTAGCGGCCGGCCTGGAATTGCAGCCTAAGATCCGACGGTGTAAGACACTTAAACCTGTCGGATCTTAGGGATATCTATGCGTAACTGATTCTATGAATCAGGCGCATAGATACGACCATCGGAACTCAGAGATACAACGGCGTATCAGGAGATACGCCGTCGTATCTCTTTCTGAATCCGGCCCACTGTGTTTCCAAGCCTTTCAGATGTTTGCCGAAGTCAGCCGAACTGTCCTTGGGCCTTTCCATGTGTTTTCAAGGCTCTCTGGCGCCCCCCACCTCTGGCCACATGCGGTATTACATGCCATTGAAGTCAACGCGGAACAAATTATTTTCGTTTCCATTGACTTCAATGGGGAAACTCGCTTTGATATGTGAGTACTTTGGATTACAAGCATTCTCCTCCTGGAATGGATTATGCTCGTAATCCGAGGTTCCACTGTAATGGGAAATATCTCCCGAGAACACATACAAAGAAACAATAACACATTTTTAGTAGTTAGTTAGAATGAGATATGAGATGAATGAATGACTTGTATAGCGCTACACATGCGAACTAAATCACCTCTAGGCGATTTTTCCAGACAGTGTCTGCTTGGCTGGTGCGGTCATTTTACCCCGTAGGATCTTGACACGCTTGGGACACACAGTAAATACACACAGATATACATATATATATATATATATATACTGGGCCAATTTGGACAAGATCCAATTTACCTACCAGCATGTCTTTGGAGTTTTGGAGGAAACCGGAGTACCCGGAGGAAACCCACGCAGGCACAGGGAGAACATGCAAACTCCAGGCAGATGGTGTCGTGGTCAGGATTAGAACCAGTGACCCTTTTGCTGCTAGGCGAAAGTGCTACTCGCTACACCACTGTGCTGCCCTCTTCAAAGATCTTGTGCCAGACCTTTTTAAGTCTGTCAAAAGCCTAGCCTCCTTACCGCAAAGGCCAGTTATAGGTGAGGGCAGTGGCCATTTGTTTGTACAGGTGAAATATTGGTAAGGGGATGCACTGGACACCTTTGCTGCTATTGTGCTATATTCTGGGTGTCCAGTGTGCCCCTGTGCCTTGAAGGTGGGGTGGGCTCCCTCCAAGCTCACATGCCCTCTGCCTGCTTCCACTGTTGGTTTCCAAAAATTTTGGGTGCGCGATATATACGCCGATACTGCTGTTCCCGGGCGCCGCCAAAATAGACCGAGCCGAGTGTACTCGGCTAGGCTCGGCCACGCTCGGCTCCGCCCGCAGCCACGCGAGAGGAGCCGAGACAAGCCGAGCACCGCAGCGTAGAGCTGAGAGCCAAGCCGAGTGTACTGCGCACTCGGCTAGGCTCGGCCACGCTCGGCTCCATCCGCAGCCACGCGAGAGGAGCCGAACACACAGGAAATCCAGCTCCTCTCGGCGCCAAATCCAAAAACAAACACCGTTGCAACCCCGGGCAAGGTGCGGATGGACTTGACGGACCCCGCGAGGAAGCCGCAGACGGACACCTCCAAAGCCGCAGATGGACACCCACAAGGCTGGACAGACCCCGCCCAAGGAAGCCGCAGACGGACACCCACAAGGCTGGACGAACCCCGCACTAGGCCGCAGACAGACGCCGGACAAGGCCGCCGATGGACACAGGGCAAAAATGTAATTTTTTTTTTTTTTTACTAAAAATACTTTCCAAAGTTTGGGGTGCGCGTTATACCCCGATAAATACGGTATATTTTTTTTTTAAATTGCCTTTCATTTGTTTATAGGGCAAAACATTAAAAACACAGTGGTGATCAAATACCACCATTGTGTGAATTAAAAAAACAAATTAATTTGTGTACAGCATTGCGTGACCACGCAATTCTCAGTTAAAGTAACGGCGCCAAAAAGCAAAAAATTGGTCACAAAGAGGGGTAAATCTTCCAGAGGTCAAGTGGTTAACAGACAAGTCCTTTTTACATCCGGGGGCCCTTAGATCCAACACGGGTCCACCACAGTCCACTGTAGAAATGCAGACACAAAACTGAACAGGCAGGAATGTCACCAAAAGTGACAACTGTCTCATTTTGCGCTGATTTGATCTGCCTTACGGATTTCCTGCTGAATGGAGCAGATTGCACTCGTATGAAAGGACCCCCAAGAACCTGAAAATTTCACAACCTTCCCTCACTCTATGGAAAAAAAAATGGCTGGACCTTGCCTGTGACATATTTCTCCTATGACAACTTTCCTTTCCTAATAGCATATAAACAAGTAATATTGTTGTAATCGCTTCCTAAAAGCGAACTATCATGTAGAATACACAGACACAAACCCATCGTTATTTTCTCACCTTTGGGTAGGTCCGGTTCATGGTTTACGACTGTTTAATCGCAGATTGAGTTGAAGGTGAACTTTTTGGCTCCACAGGTGTGTACTGTGTGTCTATGTTCCTGTTAGAAGGTTATACAGAGAACCAGCCCTGATTCCAGTTACCAGGAGACCAGCCAAACACTGACAACTTGTAGCCGAGGGGACCTGACACTGATGTACACAATTAGTCACCTACTTGTTACATGGATAATGACCTAAACTCGGCCTGTCCGCCAGCAGGGAAATCACATATTAAACGCTTCATTTCATTCCAAAAAATCATTTGAGACACACCAAGAAGCAGCTATGCGGCCTGCCAAGGCAAGCAGTAGTAGTAGTATGGATGTGGAACACTGCTTTCCAGCTTTGTTTACATCAAGGGTCAGCAACCTTCTTCCACTTAAAGGGGTTGTAAACCTTCATGTTTTTTTCACCTTAAAGGGGTTGTAGTGAGGAAGTGTGTGGCTGAGGATTCGGATTTTACTGCCCCCTTTCCAATCCTGGCACCCAAAGGTGTCTGACGCCAGCCATCATGGTCTGGAGATTAGGTTCCTGTCCCTAGGGAAAATGGGGTTCCTACCCTTAGGGGAGATGGGGGGCCTTGTCCCCAAGGGTGATGTGATCCCCAATAGAGTTCCCCCTTTCTATTGCAGCATCCTCTGTACCCCTTCACATCACTCCCATAGTGTCATCCCCCCCCCCCCCCCACAGCAGTAGCCTCTGTTCCTTGCACCCCCTACTGTAGTGTCCTACCTTACACAGGTGAACTCTCCTACCTTACACAGGTGTACAGCAGAGGAGAGATCGGCCGGTATCACAGGTCTGGATGGGGGCAGGAACTGCTGATGTTACCTTTTCACATTAACAGGCTGGTGACTGGTTGCTAGGATCGCCTTGCAACCAATCATCTACTGTTTAATGTCAAAACAATTACAAGACCGTCTAGAGCACTGTGCAACATTGCGGCCACCATCTAGAGCACTGTGCAGCATTGCGGCCACCATCTAGAGCACTGTGCAGCATTGCGGCCACCATCTAGAGCACTGTGCAGCATTGCGGCCACCATCTAGAGCACTGTGCAGCATTGCGGCCACCGTCTAGAGCACTGTGCAGCATTGCGGCCACCATCTAGAGCACTGTGCAGCATTGCAGCCACCATCTAGAGCACTGTGCAGCATTGCAGCCACCATCTAGAGCACTGTGCAGCATTGCAGCCACCATCTAGAGCACTGTGCAGCATTGCGGCCACCGTCTAGAGCAGAGGTGTCAAACACAAGGCCCGCGGGCCAAATCCGACCCTCCAGGCCATTTCATGTGGCCCTCGCACCTCTTCTGCCCTCCTCTGGTCCTACTACAGACCCTTAATTTCTGCTTTCAAGCAATGCATCCAGCTTTTTCCCAGCAGCATAAGGAAAGGGGGGGGGTGCACTGTTATGTAAGGGAGAGTGGGGGACTCAACTTCTGATGGTGGGGTGGCTCTTGACATCTAATGTAAGGAGAGGGGATGCGCTGGACATCTAATCTTACAGATACAACCGGCCCTTTTGAGGGCAATCATAATGCTCATGCGGCCCACGATAAAATTGAGTTTGACACCCCTGGTCTAGAGTATTGTGCAGCATTGCGGCCACCGTCTAGAGCACTGTGCAGCATTGCGGCCACCGTCCAGAGCACTGTGCAGCTTAAATTACGCATTACAATTTAGCTAAACCCCGGCTGAGCCACGTTTTTACTGCCTGCCTATTGGTCCCACTTAAAGGAGATGTATGGGGTTGGGGTTTTTCCCTAATCATACTTACCTAGATGGATGCCGCATCTGTCCGATGTTGCATCTGTCCCTGGCGTCTCTTCCCTGAGAGGAGAGCTGCTGACTGTCAATCAGCAGCTCTTAAGCTCTGCTACTCCAAAAAAAACACAAAAACGCAGTACTTGTGCTTTGGATGCGGGTCCATTGAATTCTATTACATGCAAAACGCTGCTTTTTGCGGGAAAAAAGTCCCCGACCCTTTCCAAAAACGCAGAGGCACAAAAAAGCATTGATGTGAACATGTTCCATAGGAACCCATGTTAAAAAATTAGTGTGAATGGAGCCTCAGACCGAATTGCACTCCTGTGACTCTTAGAAGCCCAGGCAAACAAGCTCAGGCTGGACATCTCCTTGAGGCTGGGTTCACACCTATGCGAATGGCTTACACCATTAATGAACTCTCAAGTCGCATGACAAGTCACGGCAGTGTGAACCATGGCTTACCGTCTCCTGGCTGCCCATAAGTTTCAATGGAAAGAGGGCACAGAGATGAAGGGGGACTGAATCCAGTGGCACCAGAGCTTCTGCTGCTTCCACTGTAACTGTACCTGAAAACAAACCCATCCAGTTTGTTCTTGAACCTGGAGACCAGGCTATCCACATCTGACATCCCCCGCCCATAACACCGCCAGCTTTAGATTCCATGCCCTCAGGTCCTGATTCTGTTGACTGAAGAAGTCTGCTTGCTAATCGTCAATGTCAGGGATGTAAATGAAGGACAAGTCTAGAAGATGATGTTTTGTCCAGGACAAGATCCACTTTACATTTAAATCATGGAGAAGGCAGGGAGAGAATCTTCCACTTGTAGCCCCTTGCTACCACATCCCACACTCAAGCATCTGAGATGCATGCTATCCAATTATTCCTAAAGGCTAATAGACATCCCCCTACTTTGGAAAGTGGCAGCACACCTTAATGCGGAATCAGATTTGGCTAAGGGCCCTTTCACATGGGCAGACCAACCGGGTCAGCCTCTCAGGTTTTTTAGAATGACCCAATCAGGGCCCTCTAGTTTACTTTATGAAGTGGCAGGTGTCAATGGACATGGACATCCGTTCCCCATCCATCTGGCAGATCGGATGGTAGTTTGGTGTAAATAGACAGGTGGTCCATTTACATCCGACCACCCATACAGGAGAGCGGGCTGGGTCTGTGTCCTCTCTGTATAAGTGGAGCAGACACGGACCAGCCCGCTCAGTGGGAATCAGCGGACAGATTCCCTGCTGAGCAGGTAAACTCCGCCACCAGTTTCTTGGTTGATTGCTTTTGGCAGAAGCTGTGTGGCTTTTTTTTTTTTTTCACAGGGCATCAGAGCAGCCCTGGGGGCAATTGCCTCCCTGCCCAGGTCGCCCTGATGCCGTTAAAAAAAAAAAAGGCCACACAGCTTCTGCCAGAAGCGATTAGCCAGGGCTCAAGTCCTGCGGGAACGCGTGGGAACGGAGTTCCTGCACTTTTTTCACAGCAGGAACGCAGTTCCCTTTGCAGGACTAGAGCAGCCGAGCTGCCCGAGCCAATCCTTCACTAAGCGTCGATGCCACGCTCGAGTCACTGTCAGGGGCAGGCGAACCTTAGTAATCCTTTATGTTACTGGCCGCTTGCTGTATATGGATTCATCAGGTAGTGTGCAGGTATTCCATCACTTCCTCGATGCCGCAATGTCTCCTGGGAGCTTTTGTCATTGTTCCCAGGAAACATTGCGGAGGTCTGCCGCGAGTTATCTTGGGATTTAGAAAGAACTTGCTTCTTTCTAAATCCCGCGATAACTGGCGGCAGACCTCCGCAATGTCTCCTGGGAACAATGACAAAAGCTCCCAGGAGACATTGCCGTATCGAAGAAGTGACAGAATACCCGCACACTACCCGATGAATCCATATACAGCAAGCGGCCAGTAACATAAAGGATTACTAAGGTACAATGGATCGAAAAAAAAAAAACATTTGGTTTAGTAATTATGCAAATTAGCGTATTAATTTTTTATTTTTTGGTGGGGGAGTTCCCACACTTTTTTCCCCAGGACTTGACCCCTGCGATTAGCCAACTGTCAGAGAAGTTCCCACTTACAGCTTGGGTATGAAACACCACTCTCTGTCAAAGTCCCACCTTCATGACTAGCTCCTATGATAGACAACACACCAGTCCAATGCCAGTCCAGGAGGCAGGACTTTGACAGCAGCCAGCGTTTCATCTTCAAGCTGTCACAGCGAGAAATCCCGGCTGTGTGTGATCCGGTTGCCAATTCTCCCAATTCCTTTCCTGTGATATATGCTGCACTGATATGCTTTATGTTAATATTGTTGTTAACCACTTGCCGCCCGCCAATGACATATTGACGGCGGCAAAGTGGTTGTAGAATCCTGACCGGACGTCATATGACGTCCTCAGGATTCTGAGCCGCTGCGCGCCCCCGGGGGCGCGCATCGCGGCGATCGTTGTTGCGGGGTGTCAGTCAGACACCCCGCAACACCGATCTCGGTAAAGAGTCTCTCACGGAGACTCTTTACCACGTGATCAGCCGTGTCGAATCACGGCTGATCACGATGTAAACAGGAAGAGCCGTCGATGGCTCTTCCTCACTCGCGTCTGACAGACGCGAGTAGAGGAGAGCCGATCGGCGGCTCTCCTGACAGGGGGGGGGGGGGGGGTCGCGCTGATTGTTTATCAGCGCAGCCCCCCCTCGGATCGCCACATGGACCACTCAAAAAAGTCCTGCTAGCCGCATCTTTGAAGCGCTGTAGAAGCCGTGTATACACCACTCCTACAGCACCCCTGCCCATTGAAATGCAGCGGTGCTTTGCAGGCGGTTTTAACTCTTTTTCAGCTGCTAGCGGGGGTTAAAAGTGCACTGTTAGCGGCCGAACAGCGCCGCAAAAATGACGGTAAGGCGCCACTAAAAATAGCGGCACTTTACCACCGACGCCGCCCGCGCCCCAGTGTGAAAGTAGCCTTATTGTGATAAAATAAAGGCCCTATGTCAATAAGCACCAGGAGTCTGGAACGGTTACCTTTTAAAAGTATCAAACATATACTGCAGCATTGACATACTGGATGTCTTTACTCACAGATTTTAACACCGGACAGAATAAATACAATTCTCACCAAGAAAGTGTCACAGTTTGTGATTATTTATTACAGGAAAACTGTATAATTACACTTCAAACCCCTTGTAAACATTTAGAACCTCATTACCAATTTTTTTTATTAATTAGTTGCTAGGAGTTTTCACCCATTAGGTTTCTTTAAGAACCTATTCATTTGTGTTACATCACTGGACATCTTATACCTTGGTCCTCTAGCAGGAAAAATGTATGGCTCAGCTGTCCAACTCCATTACTAAGAGGCTGCAAACAGGCCAGATTTTGGGTCAGTAAAATGATTTTCTGTTGATTGCAGAATTCGTAAAATTGGAGATGAACTGTGGCCTTTGCGAGTGGAGCTGAACAGAACACCAATGCCTTACGGCAAGCAGAGATGGTTACCATAGGCGGGATGAATGTTTCACCAGTCAGTGTAAAACCACAAGGTCAAAAAAGCCATACCAATGGAGAGCTTCTTGAGAGCATCCGATCTGCCTAAAAAGGTGTAGCTGGTTACATTTATGTACTATACATAGGCAAGACCAGTCATCCACCATGTTCTCAAGAATCTCGAAACTCTCCTTGATCCTTTAAGACCTTTACATCAAGCACTTCACCAGGTTAAAAGTTAGAACAGCAAGATACATTTTAGATTGCAATCTCTCAAACAGCTTTGTTGTACAAGGGGCATTCTAAAACACTAAAGTTTAAAAATGGACCACGCTGTACTAACATCTGCCTAGAGAAATGCATAGAGGGTCATATATGTAGGCCTGCAATAAAAAGTAAAGTGTCATGAGAACTTTGAGATGGAAACACTAGAACTCAGGGGAAAAAAAAAAAAAAAAAACACACCACACAAATCAGAGAGAGCAGATAAAAATTGACTGGCCTTGCTCTTTACAAGGTCCAGACTAGGTTCCATGGAAAGAAGCGGACTGCAATGCTACAACTCGATCCCACACGCAAGAGGATGAGGATCAAAACGCCTATGCCTGGACACACGCTGTACTTGCCATTTAAAGAAATCAATGAAAGTCACTGGAGCAGCTTGAAGTAAAATCAGAGACTTGATTGCAAATCCATCAAGACATAAAAATAACTCCTACAGTAATATTGACGCGTTTCAGCCACCAGTACGGGTCTTCGTCATAATAAAATGACGAAGGCCCGTACAGGTGGCTGAAACGTGTCCATCTTACTGTGTACATGTCTCAATGGATTTATAATAGTCTACGATTTTACTTCAATCTTTCATCAAGACTAGGTTCCATACGGGGAGCTCCACTGAACCTCCCTCTCCCCTGCATGGATCCAGGAGTAGGAAGCCCTGAGCCACTTTGAGAAAATGAGTTTAAAGCGGAGATTCACCCTAAAAACAAGTATATACCATTCAATCCAGCATACTGCCGACATGTACAGTATGCTGTTTTTTTTTTTGGTTTACATACCGTAGTATAAGGATTCCCCCCCCCCCCCCCCCGGCTTCCGGGTAGTGAATCCTGCGGGAGTGGGCGTTCCTATTCAGAGACTAAGTGATTGACGTATGACAAAAGCTTCCCCCCCCCCCCCCCCAAAAGGCACATCACCAGTTTCCGAAAAAAGCCGAACGTTGGTGCTCAGGCGCCGTATAGAGCCGACTCGTAGTTCGGCTTCTTTCGGGAAAACTGGTGACACACATTATGTGCCGGGGGGGGGGGGGAAGCTTTTGTCATACGTCAATCACTTAGTCTCTGAATAGGAACGCCCACTCCAGCGGGATTCAGTACCCGGAAGCCGGGGGGAATACCTTTACTACGGTATGTAAACCGAAAAAAAAAAAAAAAAAACACACAGCATACTATACATGTCGGCAGTATGCTGGATTGAATGGTATATACTTGTTTTCAGGGTGAACCTCCACTTTAAGCAGAAATGGCAGCACCAATCAGTCCTAAAATAGAGATTTAAAAAATAAAAATCTTGCAGGGTTGCTCCTTAGAAAAATAAAAGGAGTCAAGTAAGCAAACCCGCACTTCTGCATGGTGTTCCCCTACCTACCAACAGTGCATGAGCATTTTACATGTAACAGGAGAACACTAATAAAAGTGTATGTCAAGCCAAAAGTTTTTTTTATTTTTATTAGCTTTTTGATTAGAACCTCTATTTTGATTTTTACTGCTATATTGGCTCCCTCAGAAATATTTTTTTCTTTTACTAGCCTTGCAACAATGACTTCACCAGAGAAGAGGGGAAAATGTGCAACAGCAACATCAGAAATTTAAATGCCTTCAGTGAGTAGGCAGTAAGCACTCTGTGAGAAACGAGTCAAGGTTTCTTCTTTGATGCCTATTTGTGCATAACTTTACATCTTCACAATAAATCTTACAGTTAAGCAAGACAAAAACAAAAGAATTAAAGGGGTTGTAAAGGTTCGTCTTTTATTTTCTTTATTTTATCATTTTTATTTTCCTTCCATTTCCCTTCTAAATGTTTTTTTTCCTTTGGTTGAATTTTTCACTTCCTGTTTTTCCTCAGTAAACTTTCCACTATCATCCGAGCGGTGGAAAGTCATTTAGAACAGCTTACTGAACACCTTACTAAGGAGAAACAGGAAGTGAGAAATTCAGACAAAGAAAAAAACATTTAGAAGAGAAATGAAAGGAAAAGGTAAGTGAATCAACAATGCACTAGCTTAAAGGAACCTATTTAGAAAATAAAAAAACGAACCTTTACAACACCTTTAAAGCGGGGGTTCACCTAAAAATACATTTTTAACATTACATTTAGCCGAGTTGTCCTAATCGCAAATCGGCTGTTTTTTGTTTTTTTCCCCGTACATACCGTATTTCACCGCCGCTTCCGGGTATGTCTTCTCCGGGACTGGGCGTTCCCATCTGATTGACAGGCTTCCGACCGTCGCATACTACGCGTCACGAGTTGCCGAAAGAAGCAGAACGTCAGTGCGGCTCTATACGGCGCCTGCGCACTGACGTTCGGCTTCTTTCGGTGACGCGTAGTATGCGACGGTCGGAAGCCTGTCAATCAGATAGGAACGCCCAGTCCCGCAGAACACATGACCGGAAGCGGCGGTGAAATACGGTATGTACGGGGAAAAAAGATTGTCATTAGGACAACTCGGCTGAATGTAATGTTAAAATTTTTTTGGGTAAACCTCCACTTTAAGCAATTTCTTTTTACTGAACATACCAGGACCAGGTCTGTAAAATGTGATCCTCGACTTGTGGGGTACATACACCATATCCCTTGGAGCAGCAAAGTCTCTATTAGTTTTTATTGCTTAGTTTCCTTGTTGTGGATTTTGCTTCACTTCCTGCCTGGTGAAACTTGCCATGTAAAAAGGAAGTATTCTGCCACAGAGCTTGAGATAGCAGAAAAAAAAAAAAAAAAAACGACAGAGGTTCGAATCCTTCCTGCACTATCCAAAACTAATAAAAAAAAAAAAAAAAAACTGAACATACACTTACGGCTTAAAATGCCATAGAAAGTGTCTGTGCAATTCAAAGCTCATCAATCCTTACTCAAAGATCCTATGCTATGCTGAAACAGTAAAACTTATCCCACCTCTAAGAATAAACAGCGTTTATAGTACACTTCAATGGCTGACTCATTTTCCGGCTCATTAACAATGGTGCATTGTATGAAATACTCTGCTGCTTTCTGGTAGCAATTATACAAGCAAGCTTATTACAGGTCACTGATTCCTTTGCTAAAGTTCACAAGTTCCCATGTAAACAAACACAAAGTTCTCAGTGAATGTAACAGTGTGACACGGACACATTGGCAGTGTTTCATCCAGACTTGTGTCACGTAGGAGAGGCTTGCAAAGCAGATACAGAATGATGTATCATTGTATCCCAACCTTCGGATAAGAACAGATTTACAGTCAGGAACAGGATGCAAAAAAATCAGGAGAATATTCACCCAGCAGCAAAAAGATTATGCCAGAGCCTAGCTGTGCAATTAGATCCAGTCCTAGATAGTAATATATAACTCAGATTAGAGATCCCCGTATCCCACACACCACACGGAAGCTGTTAATCTGATGGAGTTTATAGAAGTCCATAGTTTCTCTAGAAATCCATAGCGCTACAGGGCGCCCGCCCCTTGTACATGGTCACAGGAAGCGATAATTGAAGGCTGCGCGGCTGGTTATATGGCAGACTTGGCCAAGTCTACCTTTGTGGGCAAAGGGCCCGCTTCTTCATTTTCCTGTGGAGCTCCATGAACGACCACCAACGATGCAGGAGGGTACTTGTATAGCTTCTCATCATTCAGATATTCAAGATCCCCATATATACTCAGCTTCTGCAAGAAAGAGTCGCACGGCTTTGCTGTTATATAGTCTCTCATTAACACACATACTGGAACTATTTAGTAAAAGGTGAAGCAATGGAAAGTGGTTATTTTTTAATGAGTAGAAAAGCCATTATATTTATTAAGTCTTTATCAATGTATGTTTTTACAATAAAAGGAATTACCAAAAAACAAAACTCAAAAGGAGGAACTGCAGTCTGCTCACATAATTTGTAATAAAAACATCTTTGCCATTTTGAAGCTTCCCTCCAACCACTTTGTGTATTTTATTTATAGATACTGTGATTCTGTACAGATGCACCTCCAGCTCTGCAGCTTTCATTGGCCCTCTTATGACTCCCCACCCCCCTTCCTGGCAATCTCTCTCTCTCTAGAGAGAGAGAGAGAGAGAGAGAGAGAGAGAGAGAGAGAGAGAGAGAGAGAGAGAGAGAGAGAGAGAGAGAGAGAGAGAGAGAGAGAGAGCTGTGCATGATGTCATAAGTCTAGGTTAGACTTAGTTAAAACAACGAGGGCAGAAGATTTAATAGATGAAAAGGGGACTGCAGGTCAGCTTTAACCACTTAAGCCCCGGACCAATATGCTGGCTAAAGACCCAAGGTGTTTACAGTTCGGGACTGCGTCGCTTTAACAGACAATTGCGCGGTCGTGCGACGTGGCTCCCAAACAAAATTGGCGTCCTTTTTTCCCCACAAATAGAGCTTTCTTTTGGTGGTATTTGATCACATCTGCGTTTTTTTTTTTGCGCTATAAACAAAAATAGAGCGATAATATAAAAATATTTTTTACTTTTTGCTATAATAAATATCCCCCAAAAACATATATAATTTTTTTTTCCCCCTCAGTTTAGGCCGATACGTATTCTTCTACCTATTTTTGGTAAAAAATAGGGGATAGTTTTATTGCATTTTTATTTTTAAATTTTTTTTACTACTAATGGCGGCGATCAGCGATTTTTTTCGTGACTGCGACATTATGGCGGACACTTCGGACAATTTTGACACATTTTTGGGACCATTGTCATTTTCACAGCAAAAAATGCATTTAAATTGCATTCTTTATTGTGAAAATGACAGTTGCAGTTTGGGAGTTAACCACAGGGGGCACTGTAGGAGTTCGGCTTCACTTTGTGAGTGTTTACAACTGTAGGGGGGTGTGGCTGTAGGTGTGACGTCATCGATCGTGTCTCCCCTATAAAGGGGATGACGCGATCGATACGCCGCCACAGTGAAGCACGGGGAAGCCGTGTTTACACACGGCTCTCCCCGTTCTTCAGCTCCGGGGACCGATCGCCGCACTCAAGCGGCGATCGGGTCCGCGGGACCCGCGGACATAGTTCAAGTTAAATCTAAAGGACACCGAACAACAAAAAATGTATATCCAGCTTAAAGCCTCATACACACGATCGGATTTTCTGCAGACAAAGCATTGGACTTTTGTCCGAAGGGCGTTGGCCAGGAACTTGTCTTGCATACAAAACGGAACACAATTGTAGTTACGTACTACGTGGTTTTTCAGCTCTTTAGCGCCACCCTTTGGGCAACTTCTGCCAATGTTGTGTTTGGTGAGCATTGCTTCCAAGCATGCGTGTTTGTACACACGATCTGAAAATCCGACAACAGACCGTTGTCCACGGAAAATGTTAAAGCCTGCCATCCAACATTTGTCCGTGGAAAATCCGACAATTATCCAATGGAGCATACACACAGTCAGGATTTTCCCCCAACAGTCTGTCACACAATTCCAATCGTAAAATCCGATCGTGTGTACAAAGCTTTAGAGATAATGACATACAACTTTACACGCACACCAACTTAATAAAAACAAAAGCCTTTCTCTCTGTAATATTCATGTTTAACTCACACCCACAATTTGTATCTTAATTATACATTAATAAACTTTCTCTCTTCGCGAGCAACTAGCTGACTCATTTGAAGTTATCACTGACAACTCGGGTCCCCACTGACAATCAGAAATTAATTGGAGTGAGTTCCGACCATACAAACCACTATGAGGGAGAATTACTAAAACTGGAGCAAAGTAACCAATCAGCTTCTAGGTTTTATTGTCAAAGCTTAATTGAATAAGCTGAAGATAGGAGCCGATTGGTTACTATGCAAAGCTACACCAGATTGAGTGCACCAGTTTTCATAAATCAACCCCATGTCAGCTATGACAGAGGTCATATGGGGACTGGAAGCTTCATTTTCAAAATAGCCAGCAGATGGCCCCCAGTCCCGAATGTGGAAGTGTTTCTGTTTAATAGTTTGTCAGATACAATTACAAAATTATATATATATATATATATATATATATATATATATACACACACACACACACACACACACACACACACATATACACACACACATATATATATAAATTTTGTAATTGTGTGTATATATATATATATATATATATATATATATATATATATATATATATATATATATATATATATATATATATATATATATATATATATATATATATATATATATATATATATCTCACACATACATACAGGAAAAATTTAAAACTAATTGACCTTTAGGTCATGAAAAGGGTTTCCCCCCATCCCACTGTTCACTTTTCACACTAGAACATGAATTTGTATTCCTGGATCCACAGAACACTTTGACATGCAGTTTTCACTAAAGATCACTTTTCATTATACATTTTAAAACACTTGTTTATGTATTGCCCAGGTTTACTTTAAGCTCTATCCTTTCTTTGGGCTGGGTTCACACTGCAGCACGCTCCAGCTCACAGCAGTGCGTCTCCATTCACTGTTTCAGGTCCGATTTCTGCCCAAAGTTTTGTCTGAATTCGGACCAAAAGAAGGAGTCCTGTGCAATTCACACCGAAGCCACTGTGGAGATGTGTGAACCGGCTCCATAGAGAGCTTTTCACAATCTCATGCTATGAGAATTGGATGGAGAGGGGGACCCCCATCCCATTCGCAAAAGTGTGAACCCAGCCTTAGTCTTAAATTTAAAGAATAAGCTCACCTTTGGAACATGTTACAGCTCCTGCCTCCTCTCTTCACCACTCCCTGTGAAAGCAGGCAGGGGACCTTCTCCCCGTACCCGCTGTCAATTTAAAAACAGAATGGCTGTTCGGGGCTTGGCTCACACAGCTGCGTTTTTCATTTACAGAGTTCTGTGAATGAATCAAGGAACTACATCTATTGTCTGCCTCTGGGGATGATGGCTTTTAGTTCCCAATGAACAGCACGGGCCTTGGCGAATGTCCTCATAGTTCATAGATTCTTCCTACATTCAGGAAGTCAGTTACTGAATGGTAGGGGGTACCGGCAGACAGCTGTACTGTGTGCCTGCAGGAGCCTGGCATTGCACCTGCAATCTACCGATCGCAGGTGCAATGCCTTACAGGCTGCAGAGTAAAAGAAAAAAAAAATCATTTTCTTTACCTGCAAAGAGATGTGCATTTTTTTGCTTTTTTTTTGTAAAATGTGAACTAAGCCTTTAAATTACCTTCAACAGAAAATACACACTTGCATAATACTCAACATTACATTTCTGAACATTATGCGTTAGCAATAACATTGCTGTCATTTGTCTTCTTGACATGTGAAACTAATATTTGAATATTTCTGGTATATGTACAGAAAGGTACCAGGATTAACTGATAGTAGCCATGGCAAACCACAATCACAAACATTTGGCCTAGGTCCCAGAAAGCTAGACTAGTTTTTCTGCTTGTCAAGATACTAAACAAAAATAAAAAGATGACACAGCTATATAAAAGCAGCATTATACAATGTGAAACTCCAATAGGGATTAATGCCCTATAGCTTTATGAAAGCTGCTACATCACACTACACCAAGTGCTTAAACAATATCACAGAAGAGTCAGCTAAAACCCCCTGTAGGTGAAAGTATGTTTATGTCAATACCATCCAGTGGAGTTAAAGAAAAGCCAATGAAGGGTGCTTAAAAGGGGTTGTAAAGGTACAATTTTTTTTCCTAAAAAGCTTCCTTTACCTTAGTGCAGTCCTCCTTCACTTACCTCATCCTTCCATTTTGCTTTTAAATGTCCTTATTTCTTCTGAGAAATCCTCACTTCCTGTTCTTCCGTCTGTAACTCCACACAGTAATGCAAGGCTTTCTCCCTGGTGTGTAGTGTCGTGCTCGCCCCCTCCCTTGGACTACAGGAGAGTCAGGACGCCCACTAACACACAGCTCATTTCTCTATCTGCAACGTAGAGAGCGTCCTGACTCTCCTGTAGTCCAAGAGAGGGGGCGAGCACGACACTCCACACCAGGGAGAAAGCCTTGAATTTCTGCGTGTAGTTACAGACAGAAGAACAGGAAGTGAGGATTTCTCAGAAGAAATAAGGACATTTAAAAGCAAAATGGAAGGATGAGGTAAGTGAAGGAGGACTGCACTAAGGTAAAGGAAGCTATTTAGGGAAAAAAATAAAAATTGTACGTTTACAACCCCTTTAATATGTAACCAACTAAAATAAAAAGGTAGAATATATATTTCTGTAATATTTCAATGTATTAGCACTCCTCCGGTACCAGGAGGGTACTCTCTTTGGACACAGACAGAACTCACCTCAGAGAGAACATACTGATCAGATGCGGTAGCTACAGTAGCACAACAAATCCAGAGCAGAACCAAGATAGAAAGAATCAATGTGGCTGTGAGGAGCCAGTTGGAATTCCTGCACAAAACAAATACAAATTGTAATAAGCAGAGTCAGATAGATGAAGTAAATTAATGGGGGTGAAATTTCAAAATATACATATGAATACCACATACATAGCTAGACACTTCATAATGCTGGCTCCTCTTTCCAATTCCAGGAAATCGCCTCTTCTGTTCCACGGTCCCTCTCCTGCATGGTCTTCAGATGCTAGGTCTGACAAAATACAAGACACAATCTGTCAAATCCATGACATGAAACTGGAGGATAACTGACATATAAACAAGATCGTTCACACATGTCTTGTATCAAGACTTACTTCGAACAGTATCCAGCAAGTTGCCTCTTGCCGATGGGTTTTCTGAGTACAATGGCGGCATTTGCTGAATTTCTGGTGGAGACTGACCAGGAAAGGAAAAAAAATAATATGTCAGTAATACAATTTTCTGCAAGTCCCAAAGACATAAAATACTGTGTAAATAGAAAGAAATAAGTGTGCGTGCGTCCGCCCCCCCCCCCTCCGTAAAGCACCATGTCTCCTTGTTGATGGGGACAAGGGTCTCTTCCCCACAACCCTGGCCAGTGGTTGTGGGCAGGAACTTATTGGAATCTGGAAGCCACCATTTATTTTTTATATATCTTTTATTTTATATCCAAAAAAGGAGGAATTATCCAGGAAACAAAACTTTATGAAAAAAAATACATAGTCATGTTTACAATTCATCTGGAGATTTTATAATATAATATATATATATATATATATATATATATATATATACACACACACACACACACACACACACACACACACACACACACACACACACACACCTTCCCCTAATATAAGTACCCTTAGATTAACATAGTGCTCTTATTTCACAATATATGTTCACCTGTATTTACATTTATTCCTCTTTCAACCTTTCCCTTAATCTTAAAAGGCAAAGGGTATCTATCAAAGGCTTCTCTATTCCTCCCCCCCCCCCTAGAGCTGTCACTTGTAAACACAGAAACCAGACTTCTGTGTTTACAAGTGATTGTGGTGAGCAGGCACCAAAGGGTCTGAGCCAGAGGTGGTGGAACCGAGTTCCCCCTGAAAAAAAGCCCTGCACATAATTACAATTACTTTATCCCAGGTATACATTGTTGTAAAGGACAGGTGTATAGTTTATTTCTCCTGCACATACCTGTACTATCAGAATACGCCCATTATCTGCTTGAATGTAGAATGTCCATGACGATGATATGAAACTTTGAGCAGAATCCATCATGTCACTCCAGAAAGCTTTTACCATAGTCAGAGGGAAGAGGACATGTATACGAGGCACCATGTCCGACAGCTGCAAACATTAATAAACAATACTTGTCATCATGAAAACTATTATAGAAAGTGGAACTACTTTAACAATGCATAAAAAAGTTACATTTTAATTAATACAACGTAGCACCAACCTCTTCTTGACGCTTCTCTGCAAAAGGCATCTGGCTGTTACAGCCCAGGATACAAGCATACTGCTCATTGGACTGGGGGTAAGCTTCTGTACAGGCTGTAGGATAATGGCAAGGAGAGATGTTACACAGAAATTAGGCCAGGTTAACACCATCAGTGTCTCTCATATGGACTTATGATGGGTCATAAAGAATAAGTTCACCTTTCATAACATGTTACCCCCATATTCAGGGTGCAACATGTTATGACTGCACTGCCCCCCCCCCCCCCCGATCCTCACCGACAGCAGACCGGGGATCTTCTCCCATTGTATATGTTGAAAGCTAGTAAGTGGATTCAAATATTACAACTTCCGGAGTTGATCCTGGGGTTTTTTTTTTTGTTTTTTTAAATTGGTAAAATGGTTGCCCATATTTACACAGGGTGGGTTAGTATTTATGTATATTTATCCCATTTAAGGCAAAGCACACTCACTTTCTTTGTATTCCAAGTACCTTGGGACTGTAGCAACAGCAGCCAGACAATGTGGCCCCCATTTAACACCAGGCCTTTTCTGGAACTCTTTGCTTACAAGTTTAAAATTAGTATTTTTTTTTTGCTAGAAAAAAAAAAAAAATTACTCAGAACCCCCCAAACATTATACATTTCTTTTTAGTAGAGACCCTGGAGAATAAAATTGTGACCGTTGCAAAATCTTATGTCACATCATATTTACGCAGTAGTCTTACAAAACGCTATTTATTTGGAAAATACACTTTTCTGAATAATAATAATATTATTATTAAAAACCCGCACAAACGTAAAGTTAGCCCATTTTTTTGTATAATGTAAAAGATGTTACGCCAGGTAAATAGATACCCAATATGTCATGCTGTAAAACTGTGCACAACGCAAACTACGGCACTTAATCTCCAAAGGCAATGCTTTAAAAAAAAATTACAGAGGAGGTCAGGTGCTAAATTATTACTCTCGCTGTAACAATTTCAGCGATACCTCACATGAGTGTTTTGAACACCAATTAGATATGTGGGCGCGACTTGTGTATACGTTGACTAAATGTGCACTGTCCCTTTAAAGAAATAAAGAAAGAAAGAAAAAATATATCTTTTATTCCTATTACAAGAAATATAAAACATCCCTTGTAATAGAAATAAGCATTACAGGTCCTCTTTATTGAGATATCTGGGGTCAAAGAGACCTCAGATCTCACATTTATTTACCTTTGAAAGAAAAAAAAAAAACACATCCCTTTAAGGCCGGAAAGGCACGTTGCTCCAGTCCTCCAAGGGCATAGAGCCAAGTGCGAAATGTGATCTTCGCATTGCACAAGTGTGAACCGACACTAACCCTGGCACTGACCTTGGTCTAACCTTGATTTATTTTTCACTTTTATTTACAGCTTCATCTCCTGCAAAGAGAGGAAGCTACAAAGCTCACAAGAGGAAGTCAACACATGGGCGGACTTGCACAGTGACCGACCACTGTGATGGCCAATCAGAGGCCATCACAGATGAGGTTACCCAGGTCCTGATGGTTATTGTAAGCGCCGCACAAAGCGAGGTACGCACATATGCGGCCCCACAGAAAATAGTCCAGTCCAGTGAGGCTGCATATATGTGTACAGTCAATGGGAAGGGCCCAGTAGAGATCTTCTGCACAGAGTTTCAGAAGTGTGTACAGGGAATGGACATGTGTGTGTATACAGCAAAGAATAGGACTTGTTGTTACACAGAGCTGTGAAAACGAAAGACATGGCTGGGTGGGCGGAGCCCTGCATGGCAACGGCGATTTCAAATACTGGCAGCTAGTACTGGGAACTTTTCCCTGTACTACTGTCAGAGAGTGCGGGGGATGGAGCAGCAGCTGCAGCATGGGGAACATGTTACATGTTCCACCCTAAAAACAGGTGCAAAATGTTTTTAAAAAGGTGAACATATCATTTTAGGGCCAATCCAGCCTCTCATACGAGTCCAAATAAAGCTTTTATCAGCAAACTTCACTACAGTATTTGAAGCATGTATGGGAGTACACTCCTGTGTAAACAGGGCCAGACTTAACACACTTCCCTGTGGTATCCCTGTATTTAGAATATTATGCACAAATCTGTGGTCTATTTATTAGAAAACCCAGAACCCATGAGCACAGCAGCGAGCATATGCCCAAAATATTTAAAAACTTGTCAGGAACTACAGTGTTAAATGTTGAGCTAAAAATCAATGAATAACATCCCAACACGTGTTTGAGTGCTCATTTGAGAGTGTCATTAACCACATGCTGACCGCCCGCTGTTGTTTGACAGCGCCAGAATGGCCCCACTGTGCGATTTGCCATAGCTGTACGGTGGGCACTTTAAGGGGTGCGTGCATGTCCCCCGGGCACCCGCAATCGATTGTGACAGAGCCAGAATGGGGATGTGTATGTGTGTGTAAAAACACACAAATCCACGTCCTGTCAGGGGAGAGGAGACAGATCGTGGGTTCCTAGTATATAGAAACACCGATCAGTCTCCTCCCCAAATCAGTCCCATCCTCCCTTAGTTAGAACACACACTGAGAGAACACGTTTAACCCCTTGATTGCCCCCTAGTGTTAACCCCCTTCCCTGCCAGTGACATTTATACAGTAATCAGTTGCCATTTATAGCACTGCTCGCTGTATAAACGTCAATGGTTTCAAAAGTGTCCGATTTGTCTGCTGAAATGTCGTAGTCCCCATAAAAAGAAAAATTGCAGATCACCGCCATTACTAGTAAAAAAAAAAAAAAGTAATAAAAATAAAGGCATAAAATCAATAACCTATTTTGTAGGCACTATAACTTTTGCGCAAACTAATCAATATACGCTTATTGCAAATTTTGTTACCAAAAATATGTAGAAGATTACACAATCGGCCTAAACTGAGGAAATAATGTGTTTTAAAAAAAATATATATACATATATATATATATTTTATTAGGATATTTATTATAGCTAAAAGCACAAAAAACGAAAGCCGCAGGGGGTCTCAAATACCACCAAAAGAAAGCTCCATTCTCTCCATCCCTATCCTTGGACTCCTCCATCCTTCATTTCTTATGCCTTGACTCTGCCATTCTTGAAGTTCCTATCTCCAGACTCCTCCACCCTTCGTTTGTTATCCATAGATTCCTCCACCCCTATGCCAAGACTCTTCCATCCTTCAATTTATATTTGTGGATTCCCCCATCTTTCAATTCTCATCCCTGGACTCCTCCATTTTCTATCCATGGATATTCCCATTCTTCACTTCCTATCTCCAAACTCTTCCATCCCTTAGCCATTGGCCCCTCCATTCTTCCTTTATAATAATTCATGGATTCCTCCCTTATTTTGCATTAAAATAAATTTTGTTTAAAAAGCCGATGTGCAAATACCGTGTGACAAGAAAATTGCAACACCCACCAATTTATTCTCTAGGTATTCGACCCATAAAGAACCCCACATTTAAACCTAATAAAAAATGTATTGAACAAAATATATATAATGTTTGGGGGGGTTCAAAGAAAATTTCTAGCAAAAACAAAACCTTTAAAGGGGTTTTCCACCCATTTTTTAAGTTTATTAAAAGTCAGCAGCTACAAAAAAATGTAGCTGCTGGCTTTTAATAAACTGACACTTACCTGTTCCAGCGACGCGCCGGCCATGGGTCCGCTCCTCTCCCCCCCTCCCCGGCCGGCGTCTTCATTGTCACTGTGGGCACCCGGCCGTGACAGCTTTCGGCTTCACGGCCGGGCACCCACTGCGCATGCGCGAGCGGCACTGCGCATGTGGCCCTGTTTAATTGGACAGGCGATCGCCTGGGACCTGTCACGTGTCCCAGGCGATCGCCTACAGGGAGGGGCTGCCAAAAGGCGATATGACATATCGCCTTTGCAGCCCCTCGGCGGAAGGAGGAAGTGGGACAGGAAGTCCCCTTCTCCTGAAGCTCCCACTCCCCCCCCCCAAAAAATTACATGCCAAATGTGGCATGTAAGGGGGAGAGGAGTGGGTTAAGAGGAAGTTCAATTTTTGGGTGGAACTCCTCTTTAAACATTTAAGTCACTATAAAGCACCTCTGCCTAATAAAAACAACATCAACCCTCCATATTTTCCACCTTTGCAAAAATGTATTTATTTTTTATCAGGCCAAGTAGATTGTCATGAGGGAAAGTAGATTGGGACCCACGATTTAGTCCCTTAGGCAAATAGTTTAGTTTTTTGTTTCCACACACTTGAGATCATTAGGGATGCTTGTCTTAAGATGTGACAATACAAGGCTCTCAGAACACATCATGATGATAGGAATTGAAGCAACTAGACGATAAATGTAAGAGGATTGATTTTCGCGCCAAAAAAAGTGTGGAACATATAAACTTATCTTATTATAATAGAATAATAAATATATATATAATGGACAGCTGCTCCCCTAAAAATATAAGAGGACAATACCTCATTAAATGTTAGTGAATGTGTGGTAGGTAGGGGGCGCTAGTTTACCAATTTAATGTCTTGACTAAATGACAAAATTAGTGTTAAACAAAAAATCTAATCAATCAGTGATAGCAATTACAAAATTCATGTGATATCAATTAAAAAATAAACAAACACATATCAATCAAAACTAGATAGCATATAAATGTAAGCATGTTACTGCAGATTTTTTAGGTATTGGGACAATAGTAGTAGAAGATATTGCAGCTTATCCCAATGCTACTAAAAACACTTTTGCTCTGGGATCCCACAGTGGCAACTGCCTGGGCATACGGCCACAAGAGCTCCACTACAGGGCAAAATAAGCAATTCCAAACTCTAAATTTACCCCCTTAGTAGAGATCACATGTCCGGTGCTGGAATCACAAAGCAGCAGTTTTGGCCGCAAACAGGATTCCAAACTTTTGCTACACTGGCCATGTATAATCATTTTTTCAGATTTCAGTTCTTAGATCTCCAGAACAGCAAGCAATCATATCCATGCCAGAGAATAAAGCTTCTACACCACTATGAATGCTGGCTCTGCATCTTATCTCTGCCCTCCATATCAGAGTCCTTTACTTACTCTACATTAGAATTGATTATAAACACAAAAGTGTACTTCAGTACTGCATCCCATAATACCCAGTTACCAACATTACAGTGTAGTGTTGCAAGCCTAACAAAACCGGATTTGTAATTGGTTACTAAGAATTAATGAACAATTGTCATTTAATGTGCAATTGAAAACTCCCTCAGGATATTGGCTGCAAGTACGCTCCTCATATGCATCATCACCTGATTCACATTCCAGCTTAGTCTTGTTCAAGTCTTCACCAATCCCCGCAAACTGACAGATAGAGAAAAGACGACATCCTCTATGGCAGGCAAAGAGCTCCTCCTCCTGTACAGCAATGGCAACACAACAGAGGATGTTAATAATATTATTATTAGGTATTTATATAATGCAGACAATTTAAGCAGCACTTTACATAGTGGACATTAACATCAGTCCCTGTTCTCAAGGATCTAACAATCAAAAGTCCCTAAGGCCCCTTTCATACTGAGTGAGTGAGTGAGTGAGTGAAAAACTTGTAGAGCGCAACACCAGCGAACTGAATCGCCTCTGGGCACTGTTTCCATTCCATGGGTAAGGAGAACCCCTTGACCTCAGAAGAGATGGGTTTTAATCTTTCTCCTGAAGGCCAAGTGGTCCGACTCCAGTCAGATGGTGGTTGGTGGCGCATTCCACAGCCGAGGTCCCTGGACTGCAAATCTTCCATCTCCTTTGGACTTGTATCTGGCTTTAGGTATCTGGAGGTGGTTTTGATTGGTGGATCGCAGAATGCGATTTGGGTTATGGGCTTTTATTTTTTCGCATAGATATTGGGGGGCATTTCCGTGAATACACTTATGCGTTAAGCAGAGTGCCTTGAAAGCAATTCTGTCTTTTACTGGCAACCAATGAAGGGCTCTCAGCGAAGGTGAGATTGATTCCCATGTTTTTTTGCCAGTCACTAGTCGAACGACTTGCAAACGAGTGATTTGGTATTTGGGGAGTCTGAGATAGAGGGCATTTGCGCAAGTCTAGTCTGGAATTGATGATTGTTCCCACTACGACTGCAATGTCCTCTTTCGGCATAAAAGGGCGAGTCAGCGTAGTAGGCGCAGCAGATGATGGGATCCGCTGACTACTGACCCTATTTGTGCATCCATTGTCATGTAGGAGTCAAAAAAAAGACTCAGAGACTTTTGACTTTGGTGCTAGGGGTGATATTTTTACCCAGAATGGGTGGGGGGGGGTCCAGGTTGACGCGGCGTGACTTTTCCGGTTTGCGTGAAACAGGAGGAGTTCTGTTTTTGAAAGTTGCGCAATTTCGCAGCCACGATAGAAGGGAATGCCTGTGTAAACTTGAGGTCTATGGACCTTAACTCGCATTAAAGTCGGACCAAAGTAGTGCAGGGAAGTCCCACAGATACGAATGGTACCCCACAGAACTCTCATTGGAAATCATGAGGTACGACTTGCCATGCGACTTTGCAGTCCCAAGTCGCAGGGCAAGTGGTACAAGTGTGAAAGGGGCCTAACTCACATGCAACACACCCACTAGGGCCAATTTAGACACGATTTGGACAGGAGACAGTTAACCTACCAGCATGTATTTGGAGTGTGGGAAGAAAGTGGATCCAGTTACACCCAGAGAGAACATAACACCTCCATGCAAATATAGTGTCCTGACTGATATTAGACGAACATGTCAACCACACAAAAGGATACACAGTGCAACATTCACCAAACTTTGATATAAAGCTTTATCAGAAGTGCTCATCGTCCTCCCCGTCCAAAAACAATAAAACATATTCCCCATGCATCCCATCTTGGCAATTTCTATAATTTAAAAGGTTTACATTCGGCCTCAGTACTGTCCCTATTTGGAATACCAAGCTCACCTATTTTTATTTGTCACACACTAGTGACACTACCACAAAGGACTTTGGTATATAAAAGTAAAACCAGTGCAAACAGCAATCACACACAGTGTCCTAAGATAGCCAATCATACAACCCCAGTTAACCACACGCAGACTGCCCATCATAGATATACTACGGTAGGGCGGCCGCTCTGCGCCAGATCACGTACCAAGTACAGGACCCGACACTTCCTGGACTGGGGCGGGCACGCCGCCTGCGACCCACTCCTGCTGTGATCACACACAGCGGGAGACCAGTACCGTGAGCTCAATGTCTGCCAGCACCCACCGATTACACAAGCAGAACGACAATCTGCCTATGTAAACAAGGCAGATTGTCATTCTGTCAGAAGGGAAGGCACAGATCCTGTGTATCTGCAAAGCAGGAACACGGATCTTTGCCTTCCCCTAGTCAAAGCACCTCCCCTACAGTGACCAAGCACAAACTAAGCACATGGTTAAAAGAAAAAAAGTGTAATACTGCGCTAACAAAGTGGTGTAAATAACAAAAATAAAAAATCAGCTGCAGCTTAAAACTTGGAAAAAACGTATAAAGACATAAAAGGTGTATAGCAAGCTGCGCTACAATACAATAACTAAAAGTAACAACAATAATAGTTAGAGATTGAAATCAGATTTCAATCTCTATTATTGTTGTTACTTTTACAAGTTAACCGGTTAACGACCGCCCACTGTAAATATACGTCCTTTTTTTAAAGATGGATATCTCGGTAACGGCAGCAGCTGCTGCCACAACCGAGATATCCATCTCTTCAGTGAGCGGTCCTGTCAACGATAACGGCGGTCTCAGCGGCGGACTCGCCGCAAGATCGCCGTTATCGGTGGCGGGAGAGGGCCTCCCACGCTCTCCGCCGCTTACCGGAGGCGATCGGGTCCTTTCAGCTGCTGTGTGGGGATGCGAGTAAGGGGAAGATGGCCCCCACCCGTCCTCATAGCATTGCTGGGCGGAAGTGACGTCAAAACGTCAGCCCCGCCCAGCGTCTTAAAGAGACATTTTCTTTGTTGTCATTTTTTCAAATGACAAAATTTCCATTTTTTTTTTTGCATTCAAGTCTAAATATGAGATCTGAGGTCTTTTTGACCCCAGATCTCAAATTTAAGAGGACCTGTCATGCTTTTTTCTATTACAAGGCATGTTTACATTCCTTGTAATAAAAGTGATACTTTTTTTTTTTTATTTCAATGTAAAAAATTATAAAATAAATAATAAATAAATAAGAAAACACCCCAAAACATTTTTTAAAGTGCCCCGTCCCGACGAGCTCGTGCGCAGAAGCGAACGCATACGCGAGTAGCGCCCGCATATGAAAACGGTGTTCAAACCACACAAGTGAGGTTTCGCCGCGATCGTTGGAGCGAGAGCAATAATTCTAGCCCTAGACCTACTCTGTCACTCAAAAAATGAAACCTATAGAATTTTTTAGCAAAAAAACAAAAGAACAAAAGCTGGACAGCCGCACTCCAAAATTTTCTTTAAAAGAGATGTCTTTATTTTCAACTGTGCATACAGTCACTGCAAGCCCACAAAAATCAGTATGGCCAACGTTTCGCACTGGCGTCAGTGCTTAGTCAGTGCTTTGCCATGACTAAGCACTGACGCCAGTGCGAAACGTTGGCCATACTGATTTTTGTGGGCTTGCAGTGACTGTATGCACAGTTGAAAATAAAGACATCTCTTTTAAAGAAAATTTTGGAGTGCGGCTGTCCAGCTTTTGTTCTTTTGTTTTTTTGCTATTACCACATTGCCAGCACCCTGGTGGTTCAACAACCCCTGATCATCACGAGGCTCACCTGGAGCGGTGAGAATTCTGTCTGTATAGAATTTTTTAAACGTCGCCTATGGAGATTTTTAAGGGTAAAAGTTTGACGCCATGCCACAAGCGGGCGCAATTTTTAAGCGTGACATGTTGGGTATCATTTTACTCGGCGTTACATTATCTTTCACAATATATAAAATAATTTGTGCCAAATTTATTGTTGTCTTATTTTTTAATTAAAAAAAGTGATTTTTTTTCCAAAAAAAAAGTGCGCTTGTAAGAACGCTGCGCAAATACGGTGTGACAAAAAGTATTGCCATTTTATTCTCTAGGGTGTTAGAAAAAAAATAATGTTTGGGGGGTTTTAAGTAATTTTCTAGCAAAAAAAAAAACAGTTTTAGTCTTGTAAACACCAAATCTGAAAAACACCTTCTGTCCTTAAGTGGTTAAGCAACCCTTTGATTGCCACAGATGTTAACCCCTTCCCAGCCAGTGTCATTAGTACAGTGACAGTGCATTGCCTGGTCATTGGTCCCCAAAAAGTGTCAGGTTTCCAATTTGTCCGCCGCAATACCGCAACCATTACCAGTAAAGAAAAAATAAAGAAAAACATCCCATAGTTTGTAGACGCTATAACTTTTGCGCAAACCAATCAATATACACTTATTGGGATTTGTTGTGGCTACCAGGGAGGAGCAGGATCTGTAGGGGGAGTTCTGTCTTCCTCTCTGCTGCTCACCCAATCTCAGGTTTCCAGGTAGAGTACACAGTAAGTACAGCACAGGGATCTCCCCTCCCCCCAATGGCTGTAGTTCTGATCTCTATATTCATGACTGAGTTCCCACATCTGTCTGTGTGTGTCCAGAATAAGCTGCAGAGAGAAGCTCCATGCCGGATGTTGTGTTCAGCTATGCACCCCGGCCATGGATGTTTATGTTGTAGAGCTGGAGGCGGGGCTCGGCGTGTTTGCTCTCACACTCACCTCAGGGTAGGTGTGCAGGGGGTAGGTGCCCTCGCAGACTTGGTGGCAGGACGAGCTGTCCCCCAGAGCGGTGTCCAAGGAGCCCAGAGCCCCCCAGCTACAAAACAGCAACAACACTGCGCTGCAAAACATCTGCGATGCCTCCATCTTTCTCCTCTCAATCACTTCCGGATACTGCAGCCGCGTCCTGACGCCAAGCACGCCGCTTGCGTTAGCTGGTGTCATCAGGGCGCGACGGACAGCGGATACCGGAAGCGGATGTCCAGTGTGGAACGCAAAGTAGCAATACAAACAACATGGACAGGTTCGTCATCAGAAACCCCAAACCACAGGCCGAGAAGGGTCCAGCTGTGAAAAAGAAAGGCTCCATGGGCCAGGCCACCCTGTTTTCCTTGAAGGTGATTATTAATGCTGGTGACATTCACTCCTGCTAAACCTGTGTTATTTTCTAATAAAAAATGTCTGCATGCCTGGGTGTAACATAGGCATTGTTCACATTGGCTTCAGCTTGTATGCGATCTGTGTTCACCGCAGCTTTGTTCAAGCTTTTAATCCTTTCACTGCCAGAGCTAATTTTGCATTCCCTTTTTTTTTTTTGCACACGTTTAAAAACAAATTTAGGCCATAAGATTAGTTAAAACCCCCGAAACATTGTATATTTTCTGAAAGCGGAGACCCTGGAGAATAAAACGGTGGTAAGTTTTAATGTTGCATGTCACACGATATTTGAACATTAGTTTGTCAGGTTCATCTTTTTAGTAAAAAAAAAAAAAAAAACACTAAAGTTAGTTTTGGGGCACAGAAATATAATATATCAGGAAAAAAAATGGGGTGCACCAAATAGATAGATACTCAATAGAGCTTCAGTTAGTTCTGCAAACATTACAAGTCAGCAGCTACAAAAATTGTAGCTGCTGACTTCTAATAAAGAGACACTTACCGGTCCAGGGATTCCGCACTATCCCCACCCAGGCCGATTCTTCACCTCCTTCTTGCAGCCTTACAGCCAGCTGACCACTGCACATGTGCTGTTCTGCACTTTAGGAAAAGTCCCACAGTCTTCTGGGACCTGTGATGTGTCCCAAACGGTTGCTGGCAGGGAGAACCTCTGCTCAGATCACCAAGGCAATCCAAACGGGAGTGTGAGTGGATACCTGTAAAAACCTGGTGACTGCTCCATCCTCAAAAAAAATATATATATATATATATATATATATATATATATATATATATATATATATATATATATATATATAAATATATAAAATGTGGCAGAGGAGAGGGAAGGAGGGGAGATCATAACTTCCCCTTTTGGGTAAAGTTCCGCTATAAGCTTTAAAATTGTTCACATCTGCAAAATAATGACAAACGTCAGTACGCTATATTTTCCTCAGAGCTCCTTCACACAGGCAATCTGCCCGACGGACTCTGCTTTGCTCAGCAGGGGATCGATCTGCCGATCCCCACTGAGCAGGCGGATGACCGGTCCGTCTCTGCTCACTGTGCAGAGACGGACCTGTCGGATTCCCGCTCTCCTCTATGGGAAGATCGGATGAAAAATGGACCGCCTGTCCATTTTCATCTGATCCGACATACGAATAGAAAATAGGGGTAAACATCCATCTGGATTTCACGGACAGAATCGGATCGCATAACAGCGTGTGTCAGTGGACATGTCGTCGCTGACATCCGAAGCTCCATAGGGGTGAATGGAGTATTTGATCAGGTCCAGCTGAAAAACTGACAGGCGAACCTGATCGGACCGCCGTTAGGTGGCACTTTAAATGCCCCTGCAGGTCATCAGTTTAGAATTGGTCATGAATAATGGCTCTAGAATTTTTGCTCTCTCTCTCTCTCTCTCTCTCTCTCTCTCTGACATGTGTGGCGATATATGTATATGACGACCAACATTTATGTTCGTGTGTGCATGTGGAGGTGGGGCAAGCCCAAAATATTTTAGCTTGGGTGTAACTTTAATTCTTGACCATTTTTTGCTTTAAAGCGGGGGTTCACCCGTACAGAACACATTTTCCCCTTAGATGGATGCTCGTTTTGTCTAGGGGAATCGGCTAGTTGTTTTAAAATATGATCCGTACTTACCGTTTACGAGATGCCTCTTCTCTGTCGCTTCCGGGTATGGGCTGCGGGAGTGGGCGTTCCTATTTTGATTGACAGTCTTCCGAGAGGCTTCCGACGGTCGCATCCATCGCGTCACGATTTTCCGAAAGAAGCCGAACGTCGGTGCGCAGTATAGAGCCGCACCGACGTTCCGCTTCTTTCGGCTACTCGTGACGCGATGGATGCGACCGTCGGAAGCCTCTCGGAAGACTGTCAATCAAGAAGGAACGCCCGCTCCCGAAGACCCATACCCGGAAGCGACGGAGAAGATGCATCTCGAAAACGGTAAGTACGGCTCATATTTTAAAACAAATAGCCGATTCCCCTAGACAAAACGAGCATCCATCTAAGGGGAAAAGAGAAAAAAAAAACATAATTGGGTGAACTCCCGCTTTAAGTAAAACTTTAATTATATCACATAGGGGACTGAAAGTATAATATTTTAAGACATCAGAGGTCTACCCTTTTTATATAATTATTGCTTACTAATTATGTCTTTAGAGGGTGGTGGTGCTGGAAGATATAAAGAGATGGAAATGTATTCTGGAGCTGCCCAGCCAGACTAAAGAGAATCTCCTGGAAGCCTTATCACAGCTGAAGAAGAAAATTCCCTCAGAAGAAGTAATACGAACAACAAAAATCGGTAAATCCTGTAACTGAAGGAGCTTATTTGACAAGATGCAAATCATTGGAAAGTAGTCACACATACGTGTTTTACAACAATGGGCTTCTCATGTGGACCCTTACAAGCTGTAAACACATGGTATTCTTTAATGACAAGAAGAACCTTTATTTTTAAATAAAAATAAAAAATTCTACTAAAAAAAGATTATTTGCTGCTATGTGTCCCGAATGGGAAGACATCCAAATCATTCCCTTATTAGACAGGAAGTGAGGAGAATCTTTTCAGTGGTGACACATTTAAATGTTACAACCCCTGTAAGGTATTTGTTGCTTAGTTGTATAGATTTTTTTTTTTTTTTTTTTTTTTTTTTTTTTTTTTTTTTACTTTCTGTGCCCTGACATACGAATCTTGAGAAGAGATGCAGACAGCAATTAAAACATCAGTGTAAGTTCTAACGCTTCTCACTTATTTTATTAAATGTAAAAAATAAAGACAGATGTAAATTTACGCAGACTATTTAGAAATATACATGCCCATCATAATTGTGAAGGAACAAGAATGGTAGCATCCCAATAAGGATGTGGAACTCTCTCCCACAATTGGTGGTGGCTGCGGGGAGTATGGATATTTTTAAAAGACTCTTGGATGCATATCTTAAAAAAAACACAACATACAGGGATATGGGAAAATATTATAGACACTGACACACGTACACCTACACAGGTTGAACTGGATGGACTTTCGTGTTTTTTTTCAGCCTATGCCTACTATGTAACTATGTAGGACACTTACCTGTCCAGGGATCCAGCAGTGTCTTCACCCAAGCCGATTTTTCAATTGGCTCTCAGGTTCTGCCACTGTCATCTCGACTAAGGGAATTACGTCCCTACTGCGCATGTGCAAAGCTTGCTGCGCTTTATGAATGTCCCAGGGGGAAGGGGGCCGAACTCCCGACTGAAGTCAGCCGGAAGTGGGAGCGGGCACCTATTGTAAATCTCCCCTTTTTGGTTGAGCTCTACCTTAAAGACATTCCCCTCTGGGTGATCTATATACATTGCAAGGATTTTATCAAACTTTGTTGCAGATTCCAACCTTTTGTTACTCTGAAAAAAGTCACTGTGTTTCTCTATGTACATGTGGTAAGTGAATCTAATGGGAGTAGTTTCATAATCATCAGTCAGCTGCTGCACCTACAGGGCTCTAATGAGGAAAATTGCAGGGTCTGCATCCCTTTAGACTAGAGCTGCACGTTTTATCGTTAAAGAATCAGATTGCGGTTCTTCTGATTCTATACAGTTCTCCTGCTCACAGCTGACAGCTGTCTTAAAAACAAAAAAACAAAAACAGGCATTTCGTCCTTTTAGATCAAAGGAATTAAAGTGGAGGTTCACCCCAAAAAATTATTTTTAACATTACATTCAGCCGAGTTGTCCTAATGACAATCGGCTGTTTTTTTCCCCCCCCCCGTACATTCCGTATTTTCACCGCCGCTTCCGGGTATGTCTTCTGCGGGACTGGGCGTTCCTATCTGATTGACAGGCTTCCGACCGTTGCATACTACGCGTCACGAGTTGCCAAAAGAAACCGAACGTCGGTGCGCAGGCGCCGTATAGAGCCGCACCGACGTTCAGCTTCTTTCGGCAACTCGTGACGCGTAGAATGCGACGGTTGGAAGCCTGTCAATTTTATTTTTGGGTGAACCCCCGCTTTGACTTCTGTCTGTAAATGAGGGACGTTAAACCACTTAAAGACTAAACCTTTTTCTGACATTTGTTATTTACAAGTTAAAATCAGTATTTTTTGCTAGAAAATTTACTTGTAACCCCCAAACATTTTATTTTTATTATATATATATATATATATATATATATATATATATATATATATATATATATATATACATATACACACGAGAGATTATATATATATATATATATATATATATATATTATATATATTTTTTTTTTTTATAAAATCTTTTTATTTTTAGCAGAGACTCTAGAGCAGGCATGTCCAAAGTCCGGCCCGCGGGCCGATTGCGGCCCTTGTTCCGGTTTAATGTGGCCCCCCCTGGTAATTTGGATATATATATCCCCCCCGTGCTACTAAAGATATATACTGTATTTATCAGTGCTACCTCAGAGGGGACAGGGAGGGGGCAGAACAAGCGCTGTCAGATTACATACAGGGGAATCTCCTGTTTACTCAGCGGCATCTGTACTAGGAAGTCCTGTCTCCTGGGCTGCCATTGGACGACTGTTCTGTCTATCATAGGAGGCGGGACTTTGTATTAAAGAAACCGCAGAGTAAACAGGAGATTCTCCTGTATGTAATCTGTTGGCACTCATCCTGCCCCCTCACTGTCCCCTCCGAGGCTGCAGATGATGGCAATGGTAAGGCTGCGTTCATGGAACTGATTGGGCTGCATTGATGGGCACTGACCCTTATTTTGCTTCACAGGTCTGAAACTTCCCTCTTAAAGTGAAGGTGTGTGTTATACACCTATAAATACGGTATACATAAAATAACACTCCCAAGCTTATCCTTAGTCCTGAGTGGCGCTCGGGGATTCGTTGGGGGCACAAAAGATATATAGATAGATAGATAGATAGATAGATACAAATAACACGCCCGGGCTCATCTCTAGTCTTCACCACACACAGCCACAAAGGCAAAATAATTCTTGTTGGGCAGTGTATTAGTGCTCTGACAAACACACTTAGACCGAATTTTAATGGTTCAAAGAATGTCAGGCAAAATGGTCGGCCCTCGCGCATGTTCACTTCATCAAATCTGGCCCTCTTGAAAGAAAGTTTGGACACCCCTGCTCTAGAGAATAAAATGGCGGTTGTTGCAATGTTTTATGTCACGCTGTATTTGCGCAGTGGCCTTTCAAACCATTTTTTTGGGGGGAAAAACACACTTTAATGAATTAATAAAAAATCTAAACAGTAAAGTTAGCCCAATTTTTTTTTTTTTTTGTGTAATGTTATGCCGCGAGAATCGCGATCTTTATTCTATGCAAAAAGAATTGTGATTCTCATTTTGGCCAGAATCATGCAGCTCTACTTTATGTGATTTCCTATTATGAGCATCTCGCAAAAAAATTAAATTTTTGTTGCAGGTGATGCAAAAAATCGGACTTATATCTTAGTGCAGACGTCTGGAGAAATCAATGAGCCAATCACACAAGCAGGAAATGACATATCTGGGGAGGCATTCTGTACACCATCTATGTACAGAATGATTCCAGGTTGCCATATTGCATTTTCCAGAAAATTACAGAGCTGCAGATTTAAAAAGAAAGGACATTTTTTTATAAAGGTCAATTACAATATGACTTATGTTGCAATTGTATACGCTATATTATTTTGTTTTTATTGTTATTTTTTTTTCCCTACAAAAGTGGAGTTACCTTTTAAAAACAACTGATTGTGATATTGATTGTCTGAAATAGACGTATCTCTCAGCTGCAATTCAGTGTTGTATTTACCATCCATGTACAGTAATGTTGTTTGTTATATGTAATGGTCTTTTTCCTTCTTTCAGGCGAGGCAGTGGAGGGCCTGCAGACACACTCTGATAGTGAAGTATCTGAACTAGCTAAGGAAGTTTACTCACAATGGGAAACATTTTTAAGAGAAAAACGTTGCAAACCCACCATAGAAGTTAGAAGTGATCCTACTACAGAGAAACTACGCAACAATGCAAGGCGGATGTTGTGTGAAGCCCTAGAAAAGGAGGTAAGGTCCTATCATCTTCAGAAAAATACAACCCCAATTCCAAAAAAGTTAGGACGCTGAACATAGAATAAGAAATATATTTTCAGTTGTTTCACACTTTTTTGTTATGTATAATTCCACATGTGTTAACCTCCCTGGCGGTATGATTCTGTCTGGAATTACGTACCAAAAGCGGTACAATTATTTTGCAAGGAAATTTGGCGTTTTATACTGTAGGCCTGCAATTCTTAGGAATAACTCATTTAAATCTGACCAAACAAGAGTCTAGTAGGCATCCCGGGTATTAAATTTTTTTAAAAAACAAAATTATAATATAATAAATAATTATAACAAATAATAATATAATTATAATAAAAATTATTCAATAATGTAATCAACTCAAAATCACTGAAATTTGCTCAGTTGCAGAATTGTCGCTGTCAATACTTTTATTTTTTTTATGACAAATTTCACCACAAATCGCTATAGCACAATTCTGCAAGTGATTATAATATATTATCGCTGTTTTCTAGCTGCTCTAAAACCATTTTTGACGTAAAGGGACACTTTTGGTTGCTATGGACAATCTACAGTTTGCAGGCAGAAAGAACAGTTTTTATTATATAAAAGTGCATGTAGGACACTGGGCAGACCACTAGGGACAGGGGGGGGGGGTGTATTTTTTACATACAGTACTGTAATCTATAAGATTACAGTATACTGTATGTAATGTGTTTGTTTACTTTTTTGAATTTGGCGCCGTTCTCCGCCCCCGTGCGTCGTAACGTCGCAGGGAACGGAGATCGGCGGCACGTGGGGACACTGTGAATCGAGCGAGGACCCGCTCGCTCACACAGCGGGGATGCATCGCAGGATCCTGGGACAAGGTAAGTAACTTGTCTGTGGATGCTGCGAAAGGTAAGCCGCGCCGCTGCACGCTCTGCACTTCCACCCCGAGCGTGACTCGGGGTTAATTTATAGTTTTGATGCCTTCAGTGTGAATCTACAATTTTCATAGTCATGAAAATAAAGAAAACTCTTTGAATGAGAAGGTGTGTCCAAACTTTTGGTCTGTACTGTGTGTATATGTATGTATGTATGTATGTATGTATGTATGTATGTATGTGTGTGTGTGTGTGTGTGTGTGTGTGTATATATATATATATATATATATATATATATATATATATATATAATTTATTTATTTATTTGGATCACTGCTCTAAACTTTAAAATCAATGGTTTTATTAATGCCAGATAGTACAGCTCCTTTTGAGCCAAGGATTTTGATATTACTGGGAACATGAAGTTTCATTAGCACTTATATAACGCCAACACATTGTGCAGCACTTTACAAGGTTAGGGCAAACAGTATAGTTACAATACAATTTAATACCAGAGGAATCAGGGGAAACCCTCTTCTAGTGCAGGTTCTATTTTTTTTTTTTTTAAAGAATATGTTTTATTAGGTTTTTAAACACAATCGTATATACAGAAAAATACCAAGCAAGGGTTAGTACAGGAGGATCAACAAGACAAAAGGCCATTATCGTCCTTATTGATGAAGCTACAACGATCTATTAAGACAGTTATGACTTGAGCAACATTTCTTAACAAATCAGCAAATGTATCAGTGCAATGTGTCTTATGGCCCCCATCGACATAGAAAATGGAGCACCCACCATCTCCATTACTTCAGGTGGTTAAAGAGTAAGTCAAGGAAGAAATGAGAAAATAAATGAAAGAAAAAGATGGCGAGAAGGAGGGTATCCAGTCAGAAGCCTGGCCATTGAAGGGGTTTAACCCTAAATTATTCTTTGCTGCCAGCCCCCCTATTTCAGGCTGCCATCCTTCATTGTATACCATATATACTCGAGTATAAGTCAAGTTTTTCAGCACTTTTTTTTTGTGCTGAAAATACCCCCCTCGGCTTATACTCGAGTCACCTTTTTGCACCTGATTTCCCGGAATTTGGGGACCCGGTGCCGGCCGGCCGTAGGTCCCCTGAACTTGGCACATATTTAGCCCTATTCTTCCTCTACAAGTGTGAAAAGTTTGTTGTCTGGGGGACCTACGGCCGGGGGGCACCGATTTTTCAAACCAGGCACCCCTTTCATAGACTCCCATGTTAAACGGTCATTTCTACAGTGATTTTGGTGACCCGGTACCAGCTGGTCGTAGGTTTCCTGGACCCGGAACTTGGTACACATGTAGCCAAATTTCTCCTCTATAAGTGTGCAAAGTTTGTTATCTAGGTGACCTACGACTGGGGAGCACCAATTTTTCAAAGCTGGGCATCCCTTCCATAGACTCCCATGTTAAACGTCAGTCTAAGCATGGGCACAGTGAGGAATGCACATGGACACAGTGAGGCAAAGTGTGGCACAGTGAGGCATGCAGATGGACACCCTAGGCTTATACTCGAGTCAATATGTTTTCCCAGTTTTTTTGTGGTAAAATTAGGTGCCTCGGCTTATATTCGGGTCGGCTTATACTCGAGTATATACGGTAAGTGTTTGTTGGCATCAATGCCGCTAAAAAAAACCTTTTTACTGCTATCTTCAGGCTGGTCATGTGACTCCCAGCCGCTCTACTACTCCTAACCCTGGGCTACAGCAGGAGGACATGAGCTCTCCCTCTGACGTCAGCTGGGAGTCACGTGACCGCCGAGCTGGCCATGACAGCAGCGGGGGGAGGCAGACTCCCGAGCTGGCGGGGAGGAGGGAGAGAGAGGACAGGGGAGTGCAGAGAAGAGAGACCGGGGATGACATAGGGATGTAAACTGACCAGTGTCAGAGCTCAGCAGCCATGGTAAACCATGGTCAGTTTATAGGGGGGAGGGCAAAAAACTGGCAAGATCAGCCAGGTTTTTTACAGTTTTTTCAGAGGGGCAGGTTAGACAGCACAAGCACTGCGCTGTTTAACTTGCTATAAGGAAACAGGATCTCTATAATTTATTTTTTGGATAACAACCACTTTAAGACCCCTTTCACACTGAAGTGTTTTTACAGCGTTTTAGCGGTAAAAATAGCGCTATTAAAACGCTCATAAACCGCTCTCCATGCATCTCAATGGACCCTTTCACAGGTCCTGCAAGCCGCATCTTTGGAGCAGCTTTTGGGCTCTGAAAAAAACGCCCCTCTCCATTGAAATGAATTGAAAGCGCTGTAAAAACGCCTTAGCCTTTCACACTGAGGCACTGCAAAAACGCCCTAAAACGTTAGGGTCTTAGCAGTGCTTTACCAGCAGATTGGGATTGCAGATGAGGCTTCGCTCGACTAACGCTCGAAAGTGTGAAAGGGGCCTAAAGTGGAACTTATCTCTCCCAATCGACATTATTTTATATCCTCATGCTGCTAGCATTGGTAAATAGATAGGAAAGTATATACTCGTGTTAATCTTATTTTTTTTTTTAGATGATTTTGGATGATTTTTTTACGTTATTTCCTGGTTTCTTGACTGGACAAATGATGTAATATATCCCTGGAGTCTTCAGGAGCGGATGATGCTTGCTTGAGCTAGAGGCAGATGGATTTCAACAAATAAATGCTGTATGAATCATCTGCCCTTAGGCCGCGTACACACGGTCGTTCCAAACCGATGAGAATGGTCCGACGGGCCATTTCCATCAGTTCACTGCTGAAGTGGCCTGATGGTCTGATGTGCATACACACCATCGTTCCAAAAACCGATCGGGTCAGAACGCGGTGACGTCAAACACACGACGTGCTGAATAAAACTAAGTTCAATGCTTCCAAGCATGCGTCGACTTGATTCTGAGCATGCGCGGGTTTTGAACCGATGCTTTCTGTACTAACCATCGGTTTGGACCAATCAGGCAGCGGTCCATCGGTTCGATTTTGAAGCATGTTTTAACATTTTGGACTGAAGGAAAACAGACCGATGGGCTATACACACGGTCGGTTTGGACCGATGAAACTGAACCTCTGTCCATTCTCATCGGTTTTGTCTGACCGTGTGTACGCGGCCTGACTCAAGATGGCCAGAAAGGGGTTGGGGTTGTTTTTCAAAGTGATTTCTCAACAAAATCAAAGCATAGAGGGGTTGATTTACTAAAACTGGTAAATGCGAAATTTGGTGCAGCTGTGCATGGTAGCCAACCAGCTTCTAACTTCAGCTTGACCCAAACAAACTGGAAGCTAATTGGTTTCTATGCAGAGCTGCACCAGATTTTGCGCTCTCTAGTTTTAGTAAATCAACCCCAGAGACATGGATGGATGGGAGAGTTTGCTTTAAATATTAAAAATTAATTAAATAGTGTTTTTAGTTTGTGGAGCTTCAATGCAGTGAAGATCTGCTTTAATGTTCTTGGTTAATGGCAGGTACAGATTATGGGGCAGATCCACATACATTTGCGTGGGCGCAGCGTATGCGAGATACGCTACGCCGCTGTAACTTACTTTGCAAGTCTTTGAATCCTGAAAGAATTTGCGCCGTAAGTTACGGCGTAGTGTATCTCTCGCGGCGTAAGGGCGCGGAATTAAAATGCGGCGAGTAGGGGGCGTGTTTCATTTAAATGAAGCGCGTCCCCGCGCCGAACGAACTGCGCATGCCCCGTCCGTCAAAACTCCCAGGGTGCATTGCTCCAAATGACGTCGCAAGGACATCATTGTTTTCGACGTGAACGTAAATGGCGTCCAGCCCCATTCACGGACAACTTACGCAAACGTCGTAAAATTTTCAAAATTATACGCGGGAACAACGGCCATACTTAACATTGAGTACGCCACCAGATAGCAGCTTTAACTATACGCCGGAAAAAGCCGAACGGAAACGACGTAAAAGAATGCGACGGCCGCTCGTACGTTCGTGGATCGTCGGAAATAGCTAATTTGCATACTCGATGCGGATTACGACGTGAACGCCACCCAGCGGCCGCCGGAAAATTGTATCTTGGATCCGACGGCGTACTAAGGCGTACGCTTGTCGGATCTAACACAGATGCCGTCGTATCTTGTTTGGTGCATACCAAAACAAAGATACGACGCGCAAAATTTGAAATTACGCGGCGTATCAACAGATACGCCGGCGTAATTTCTTTGCGGATCTGCCCCCATAAGTGTAGCTGCATTTTTATATTTTTTTTATTGCACAGCTACAGAATCATTTTATCCAATTATTAAAGTTCATAACAGCATTTAGACTACCAAGTTTAAGTAAAAAGACTTTTAGGATTGCCTATGTATTAAAAAAAACAAAACAAAAAAAACTTATTCCTATAGTCATAATTTTACACGACCCCAGACTGCCGTTTACACAAACTGAGCTAGTGGTGGTCAGGACTATCCTGCGGCTTGCAAGTCATCCCAGTGTAAGGTCTCGTACACACGATAGGATAGCCAGAGGACAACGGTCTGAAGGACTATTTTCATCAGTCCAAACCGATCGTGTGTAGGCCCCATAGGTTATTTAACCTTGGGTTAAAAAAATGAGAACTTGCTCTAAAATTGAACCTATGGATTGCTAACCGATAGGTCAAAACCGAACGTTCGTATGCAAAAGCATCGGTTAAAAACCCGCGCATGCTCAGAATCAAGTCGACGCATGCTTGGAAGCATTGAACTTCGTTTTTTTCAGCACTTCGTTGTGTTTTACATCACCGCGTTCTGACACAATCGTTTTTTTAACTGATGGTGTGTACGCAGGACGGACCATCAGTCAGCCTCATAGGTTAACCTAAGACGACGGTCCTTCAGACCGTTGTCCTCTGACTATCCTAGCGTGTGTATGAGGCCTAAGGCTTTAATGCAGATTGGTTGCACGGTATTGGCTGTTTCTAGCCATGGCAAATGGAGAGCTTGGAATGCTGTATGCAGTGCCAGCTTTCATGGAGTTAAAGTGGCCAGGGCTGGACTTAAAAGCTTGTCCATCAGAGGAGACAACAGTATTGTTCATACCTCCTCCTCAAAATGGCATGTAGTTATTTAGTTCTTGTGGACGCTGCTAAAGTACAAGTGACAATGTTGTAATTTCTCAAGAAACAGCCTAGCATTGTCATCCTCTACAGCAGTGGTCACCAACCCTGTCCTCAGGGCCCACTAACAGGCCAGGTTTGCAAGTTAACTGAAATGCATGACAGGTGATATCATTTGCTGCTCGGTGATTGCTGAATTCTAGTCTGCATCTCCCCAAGGTAATACTTAAAATCTGGCCTGTTAGTGGGCTCCAAAGACAGGGTTGATGACCACTGCTCTACAGGAAATGACCTACAGCAGAGAGCTCTGGCAGAATCAAAAGGTATGTAGTAGGATTTGCAGGGAGAATCATTTTTTTTTTAAATATACAAGGGGTTAGCTTTTTATACTAAACATATCCTTTTCTAACTTTTGTCTATAGGTGAAATAGGTTAAATATGTGTCTTTGATCAGTAAAATAAGAAAAAGATTTTACCATATCTCATCTCTCTCTTTAATCAGGTTGGCGACTCTTTGGCTGAGTGTATTGAACGTGAGGCCTTCCACCAAAGTTCCCGTCTGATCAATGTTCACTACCGAAGGACGGTTCGCACTCTGGTGTTTGCTTTAAAGCACAAGCCAGAGATACGATCACAAGTGAAGGATGGACACTTACCTGTCAATAAGTTAGTGCAGACTCATAAGAAGTAATATGCTGCGATCATAAGGACTGAGCATGGCCTCAATTATCCTATTCATTGAACATCACTGACCAGATACAGGCGGCTCTCGGGTGTTCTGCACACAGTATAGGAGAAGATCTGATCAAGTCGAAATTTTTAATAATAAGATGAATTCCTAGTCAATGGACAATACATATGGAACTCTATGTAATAATTGCAGGTATTTATTTTTTTACTTTTTTAACATAGAATAAAAATGCTGCTTCATCTTAAAGGATGATATGTTTGACTTTTGATTGTTTAATAGTGGTTTATTTAAAAAGGTAAGTGATGGATGATGTGTAACATGATATACTTTATGTTTTTTTTTTTCTCTCATCATTAAAGTTTTGGATAGAGTGGAGAGGGATTAGAACACTTGTCTGTTTTTATTGCTTTCTTTGCCTCCTTTAAGAAAATTCATCCTCATCTATTTCTCCTGTTTACCATTATCTTTAAAAGTGTAAGTAAAGAAAATCCCACATTTTGTGTTGTCCCCAGAAAAGTAATAGAGGGGAATCTTCCAATGGGGACACTAGTTCTGGTGACCTGGTGGTCCCCAAGGAATTCCCTTAATTTTCAGGAATTTCCTCTTTCCTTTTCTTTCACTTCCTGGCTATGAGACAGGAAGTGAAAGAAAACCCCCAAAATGGGCCACAGATAGCGAAAGAAAATCTGACAACGGTTAAAACTCTCTTACTCTATCCAAAATAAAAAATATTTTGCCTAAAGTTCTACTTTAATGCTTATGAGAAAAAAGGGCACATTATGCTGTATATTAGCTGGCACTTGATTCTGTAATCCTTGTTCCCCAGTGCCATTTTATAAAGTTGTTGTTTCTGTAGCAGAAATAAACTTCAGTGGTGACAACATGGAGAAGAGTTAAACACCAATGCGGTTGATTTACTAAAACTGGAGGGTGCAAAATCTGGTGCAGCTCTGCATAGAAACCAATCGGCTTCCTGTGTGTTTTTGTTTTGTTTTTTCATCAAAGCTCAATTGAACAAGCTGACGCTAGAAGCTGATTGGCTACCATGAACAGCTGCACCAGATTTTGCACTCTCCCATTTTGGTAAATCGACCCCGCTGTTATTTTAAATCATTTTTAGTTTTTTATGCACCTTTTAGTAAATGGCACTTCTGGATTGCCACAGGAGTTAAAGCGAACCTTCACCCTCTTCCACAAGTTACCTCCACTCCACCCCTCCTTCCAGCCTGTATACGTATCTTGCTTTTTTTTTTTTTTTTAAAAGCAAAAATATCCAGCCCTGCCTCCCCATGAACGTCAATATCCTTAGGCGAATAACGCGCCTGCTGTGCCTCCCGAGATATGCATGCCGCATATCTCGGGAGGGGGCACACCTATTGGCGCATCATCAGGCGCCTGCCAGCTGAACCTGGAATAGCTGCAGACCCTTTCGATAACATCAGAAAGAACATGGCGGTGTGGCACAGAGTATCAGTGTATGAGAGGATCTCAGCGAGACAACGTTAGATCCCCTGGATGGGCGAGTATCTCATATATGCAGATCCCTTCTTCAGGTAAGTGGGAGTGAAAAAAAATAAAAAAAGTGGGACGGTTGGGTTCCAGGTGGAGATCCACTTTAAACATATAGCACAATAGGCAAAACCAAAACTGAAATATATATATATATATATATATATACACACACACACACACACACACACGGCTCAAAATTTCAAGTCCTGAGCTACTAGCCAGGCCTCAAGGCGTACTCGCCACCAGTTGCCCCACCCAACCCCTACCATGTCCCGCCCCCCAGACACGCCCTCATAAATTATCTTGTGAAATTACACTTAAATGTTTTATGCAGAATTAAGTTATAAAAATAAATATTAACAATAACTTTATCCGTGCCCAAAAATGCAGCCTGCCCACGTGTCCACACATTGCAGCCACGTGTCCCCACATTGCAGCCACGTGTCCCCACATTGCAGCCACGTGTCCCCATATCGCAGCCTACCTGTGCCGGGTAAGAGAGAGGAGCCGGAGACGCCGCTGCCTGCTTGTTCAAAGCGCGGGTAACATTACAGCTTTCAATTCAATAGCTGTGTTCCCCGCCGCAAGCGTCATATACAGCCCTTCCCCTTGTCCGGGAAACTTTGATAGACAGATCACCCATTCAATCCTGGGATGGGTGATGTGTCTATCAAAGTGCCCGGACAAGGGGGAGGGGCTGTATATGACGCTCGCGGCGGGGAACACAGCTATTGAATTGAAAGCTGTAATGTTACCCGCGCTTTGAACAACCAGGCGGCGACATCAGCGGCGACGCAACTCTCCTCTCCTTGCTTGCCCCCCCTGCTCCCAGGCAGCCCACAATCGCCAGCCCTCAAAATTTATTCGCAAAATGCGAGCAGGCGAGTGTAAATTTTAAGGGCTGTATATAATATACATTTTTTTTTATGTATTTTTCTGCAACAGGTGCAATATGGCATAAACCTAGTGAATTATTAACCATTGACAGTTCTACTGTCAATGGTTCCACTAGACAATATGGATACTAATGGTAAATGTTAAAATATGTAACTGTAATCTGGTACATTTTTAAGATTATAGTCTTTTTTCATGTGAGACAAATAGAAATAAGTGAGTACAAAGTAACCCAGTAAAAGTCCAACAAAGGACATAAACTTTGGGTCTGTCTCCTAGTTGGCTTCTGTATCAGAGAGTGACCCATCAACGTCTGACGGGGTCTACTGTACAGGCTGAACCAGGATAGAGATGACTTCATTTGGAGGTGCAGAAGATGTTTGCTTGCTGCAGTCGTGCAATACATGTGAGAATATATCTGGGATGGGGGAGCCGGGGGTTAGTTTTGAGAAGGGGCAAAAAATAGAACTACTTTTACACCAATTAGACCTCCAGTTGCTCTTATCCCTCAGCACCTCTACTTCCCTTTAAAGCAGTCACAGTGACTAAGATGCTGTGCAGACCACAGAAACTATCTCCTATAATCATGAGCCTTGTCTTTACTTGCTGTGATCCTCACTGGTCCATCACTGTAAAGCAGGGTTTGACAAATTTGCTTGGAATCTAGGAGCCAGCTGAAAAAGTTAGGAGCCAGAAAACGCACCCCGTCCCGACGAGCTTGCGCGCAAAAGCGAACACATACGTGAGCAGCGCCTGCATATGTAAACGGTGTTCAAACCACACATGTGAGGTATCGCCGCGATTGGTAGACCGAGAGCAATAATTCTAGCCCTAGACCTCCTCTGTAACTCAAATCATGCAACCTGTAGATTTTTTTAAACGTCGCCTATGAAGATTTTAAAGGGTAAAAGTTTGTCGGCATTCCACGAGCGGACGCAATTTTGAAGCGTGACATGTTGGGTATGAATTTACTCACCGTAACATTATCTTTCATAATATAAAAAAAATGGGGATAACTTTACTGTTTGTCTTATTTTTTAATTAAAAAAAGTGTAATTTTTTTCCTCAAAAAGTGCGCTTGTAAGAGCGCTGCGCAAATACGGCGTAACAGAAAGTATTGCAACGATCGCCATTTTATTCTCTAGGGTGTTAGGATAAAAAATATATATAATGTTTGGGGGTTCTAATTAGAGGGAGGAAGATGGCAGTGAAAAATTGTGAAAAATTACATTAGAATTGCTGTTTAACTTGTAATGCTTAACTTGTAATACCAACGGCCACCACCAGATGGCGCCAGCTTACACATCTGGTGGTAATTACATTGTAATACCAACGGCTCACCACCAGATGGCGCCAGCTCACAAAAAAAGCCAAGCCAAGTCGCCAGGACACCATTTTTAGTCGCCATGGCGACCTGGCGCCCGGGATTTGTCGAGCCCTGCTGTAATGGGTGGCTGCACTTACATAAGGTGAGACATTGAAAGGGCAAACCAGAGCCTAGGACTGCAGTAACTGCTCACTGTTTCTATAGCCTCAGCTGAAGGCACCTTCTTAACAGGTAAGTGGCTATTTCCTAATAATATATGCCCAAAGGTTTTCTTCAATATCTACCCCAGAAAAGAATATAATATCTTTGCTATTCTATCTCTCAAAATAGTAAAATCTAGATATGATAATAAATATGAACCAATCGGAAACCAGCTGTTCTGATTAGTTACTAAAGACACCAACCTTCCTTTCTTCCTCTTTTTACACATGGAATGAGTGTTTCCACAGCCACTTCATTGGTCAGTGGCCCTCCATATATTTTTACTTTTAGGACTAAAGCCTCGTACACACGATCTGATTTCCACGGTACAAATCCGTGGAATTTTGTGCGAAGGGTGTTAGCCGTGAACTTGGTATACATGCAGAACTTTTTCAGCCAACATACACAAAACTACGTGTTTTTTCTGCTCTTTAGCGACACCCATTGGGCAACTTCTGGTAATGTCTTATGGTTAGCATTGCTTCTGAGCATGTGTGTTTTGTACTTTTGGATTTTAGTCCGACTGACTTGTGTACACACGATTGGATAATCCGACGGCACACATTTGTTGTCGGAAAATTTGAGCGCATGCTATCACACATTTGTTGTCGGAAATTCTGACAACAATTGTCCGATGGATCGTATAAACGGTCGGATTATCTGACAAAAACCCTGCCATAACACAGTTGTTGAAAAATCCGATCGTGCGTACGGGGCTTTAGGGGGGGAAATCAAATCATCAAGCCTGTTTCGTTCCAAACTTTGTTCTATAGTTTAGTAAACTAAAAGTAGAACTATAGGCAACTTTCTTTTCTTCCATTTTGGGTAGAGCAAGGGCGAGTTATAACCCTTGTCAGATTTTTTTTATGCGTCCCATTGCGAAGATTTCCATTCACTTCCTGTCCTATAAAAAATAAAGTGTAGCGCCGGTACAACTCAGTTCTGCCCGGGATTCCCCAAACAGAGTAAGACACGCCTGAACCAGGAGTGATCGAATTATATCCCCCACAAGTGTGGTGAATAAATAAACTTGTATATATATATATCACACTTGTGAATGTTATTCAAACAAAGAAAATTGTACGTGAATAAATATATATATGTGCCCATATACTAAGAAATAACAACATTTCCAAAAATAAATAAATAAATGAGGTGAATCAAACCTAACCAAACACCAATATGTTCAACTAGTGTTAGTGCGAGTCCCTGGGGGTCAATTCAGCAACTACATAAACTTGGAAACAATATAAATAATATTAGTAACCACAAGGGAGGATGTCAATTCTCCCAATTCAGTCATGTGCATATAAATTGAACAGCAACCATAAACATGGAAAGTCTTTAGAGGAAAAACCCCTACAGTCCTTATGGACAGTTTGAACAGAAATATAGTCCTTCCTCCTGTTAGTGGTAATAGACAATTATATATTCTTCCCACTTGTATGAACTTGTTGAGATAAAAATCTTCAGCAACACATTCCAATCAACTCAGAAGGGATAGTAAATGGATACTCTTACCAGATTCCAATGACCCACTGCTCATCATACGATGGGTGGGTCTCCAATGCTTGTATGGGCCGATTGCCCTCTCTGGTGTCCCTTGCGGTGGTATCCTCCCAAAACTCTTCAAAGCCTGTATGATGTCAGGATGTTTGCTAATAGAAGAATTATACTCACAATCCAGGGGGGGATCGGATATTTCCAAAGGATGGTTGATGAAACGTAGTGGTGCCAGTTATTGATCACACCAGGGTATGTGAGGAAAAAGGAGAAAAAAGAAACTCCTCATAGTGTAAAAAAGTTGTGATTTAATAAAAACTTCAAACTAGTGTCACTACACAAAGTCAACACTCTGGATAAAATTTCACAATAAAATTCAGTGGTGAAATCCAAAAAACAATCCAAACAGAAAACCTGCAGCAAGTATAAACTTCAATGCCCTGTGACTAGGCAGAAGAAATCCACAGAATATTGCAGATGATGGCGGTATGACCTGTGTACCCTACCGGTTTCGTCTTGATTTGGACTTCTACTGGGGTGTGTTTGAAGTTTTTATTAAATCACAACTTTTTTACACTATGAGGAGTTCCTTTTTTCTCCTTTTTCCTCACATACCCTGGTGTGATCAATAACTGGCACCACTACGTTTCATCAACCATCCTTTGGAAATATCCGATCCCCCCCTGGATTGTGAGTATAATTCTTCTATTAGCAAACATCTTGACATCATACAGGCTTTGAAGAGTTTTGGGAGGATACCACCGCAAGGGACACCAGAGAGGGCAATCGGCCCATACAAGCATTGGAGACCCACCCATCGTATGATGAGCAGTGGGTCATTGGAATCTGGTAAGAGTATCCATTTACTATCCCTTCTGAGTTGATTGGAATGTGTTGCTGAAGATTTTTATCTCAACAAGTTCATACAAGTGGGAAGAATATATAATTGTCTATTACCACTAACAGGAGGAAGGACTATATTTCTGTTCAAACTGTCCATAAGGACTGTAGGGGTTTTTCCTCTAAAGACTTTCCATGTTTATGGTTGCTGTTCAATTTATATGCACATGACTGAATTGGGAGAATTGACATCCTCCCTTGTGGTTACTAATATTATTTATATTGTTTCCAAGTTTATGTAGTTGCTGAATTGACCCCCAGGGACTCGCACTAACACTAGTTGAACATATTGGTGTTTGGTTGGGTTTGATTCACCTCATTTATTTATTTATTTTTGGAAATGTTGTTATTTCTTAGTATATGGGCACATATATATATTTATTCACGTACAATTTTCTTTGTTTGAATAACATTCACAAGTGTGATATATATATATACAAGTTTATTTATTCACCACACTTGTGGGGGATATAATTCGATCACTCCTGGTTCAGGCGTGTCTTACTCTGTTTGGGGAATCCCGGGCAGAACTGAGTTGTACCGGCGATACACTTTATTTTTTACACTTTCTTCACAAATACATTTTGTGTGTTGGCTGCCTACTTACATTATATTTTTGTTTGCGCAATATTCTCACGCTCACACTTCCTGTCCTATAGCCAAACAGGAAGTGAGAGGAAATCCCTTCAAATTTAAGGACATTTTTTAGGGGTCCCCCAGGTCACTAGAACTAGTGTCCCCATTGGGAGATTTCCCCTCTGTTACTTTTCTGGGGGACAACCCAAAATGTGGAATTTTCTTTTACTTTTAATGATAAACAGGACAAATAAGATGATTCTCCCTAACGGGGGCACAGACAACAATAAAGACTGACAGGGGGTCTAATCCCTCTGCATTCTATCCATTCTAAAAAACAGTTTTGCCTTTTTAGTTTTACTTGAATCATGAGCTCAGTAGATTGTAATCTGATGTCCTTGTGTCCAAGCACTTTGGACAATACTCTTTGCAATACAAACAAGGTACAACACAAAAAATGCCCAAAATTATAGCAGAGGAAGCAGTTTGTATCTCCCCAGGTCTCTTGTTTTCCCTTCTTGCATTCCCTGAATAAAACAGCTTATCTCACTGTAAGCCCTTTTATATCAGTAACCTGAAGTTTTGAGAACGCCCAATCCAAATTTGTAATTGCGCAGGTCGGGACACTTGATTTTTACCCAGTGGAGTCACTTTGCATTTTTATTTATGCACATCCCCTCCTCTGCAGTGTACATTAAAGGAGTTGTAAAGGAAAATGTTTTTTCACCTTAATGCAATCTATGTATTAAGGTGAAAAAACATCTGATGCGGCCGAGCCCCCGTTATACTTACCTGACCCCTGGAAAGTCCCACACGGTCCCGATATCCTCTTCGCCACTCAGCCTGGCCGCTGATTGGCTAGAGCGGATGGATTGAGAGCAGCACCTCTGCTTGACAGACTACGCTTGCTCAGTAGGGGATCGCTTCCCAATAACAGGCGGATGACGGGTCCATCCCCGCCTACAGAGCAGAGACGGACCCTATCCTGCTCTCCTCTATAGGGAATTCGGGTGAAAACAGACCGCCTGTCTGTTTTCATCTGATCATATCCAATCTGATCCCCCAGAAGGATGGAAAATAGGATGGATGTTGCAGACAGGATCAGATCGGATAGCGGCAGATGTCAGCAGACATGTCACTGCTGACATACGTCGTTCCATAGGGGGGGACTGTAGGGTCCGATCAGGTCTGCCTAAAAAGTGACAAATGGACCAGCCTATGTGAAAGGGGCCTAAGGGCAATTTCTTTTTACATTTTGGATAGAGGGGAGAGGGATTAAAACACCCGTCGGTCTTTATTATTGTCTGTGTCTTCATTGGGGAAATTCACCCTCTTTATTTGTTTTACCATTATTACTGAAAGTAAATTCCAAATGTTGGGTTGTCCCCAGAAAGGTAATAGAGGGGAGATCTTCCATTGGGGACACTAGTTCTGTTGACCTCGGGGGTCCCCAAGAAGTTCCCTTAATTTGCAAGGATTTCTTCTCGCTTCCTGTTTTGCCTATGGGACAGGAGGTGAAGGTAAATCGCCCCATTGGGACAAAGAGGGCAAAAATAAACCTTACCGGGGTTATTACCCACCCTGACTCGATCCAAAATGGAAAAATAAAGTTTATAACCTATAGTTCTACTTTCATTTTCTGACTAAAGTTCTACTTTAACTTGGCTTAAAGTGGAGTTCCACCCATAAATATAACATTACATCAGTAGTTTTAAAAAAATTTCATTAGTCCTTTGAAGGCATCTAAAAAAAAATTTTTTTCCTTAAAGTGTTGTTGCTAGGCAGAATAGTTAATCTTCCCACTTCCTGCACCTAGGTGCTTTAAGCTTCCTAACCTACACCGCACAGACTCCTGGGAATGTAGTGGGTGTAACTTTCCAGGAGTCTGTGCATTCCCCAGTCTCAAAGAATCATGTGACTTGGACAGTACAGGTGCTGAAACCTGATCTGACACTGCTTGTGCAGCACTGAGCTTGTGCGAGATCTGCAAGGCTGAAATCCAGGAAGTCATACAGTCTGGCTTCATGATGCCCAAACTTAAGATGGCCCCAGTCAATTTCTATTTTATAAAGTGTCTAAATGCTGTAACAACCTAACAAAACGGACCTTAGTTTACAGACTAACTTTACTAGAATACATTAAGCTTGTGTATTACAGGGGTATTTATATTTAGAAAGTGAAATTGTGGCCGGAACTCCGCTTTAAAGACATTTTACACCACTGGAAAGAGACTATAGTCCAGCCCAGACCTTCTAAAACCAATGCTTAATCTGGCACTGGGAACATTTATTTTAAAATCTGAGTTGCCCTTTTGGTGGTTTTCTTGGATTTCCTTGCCTAGATTTGTCTTTGAGTAATGTAACCTGGCATACATAAAAAATAAATAATCGGGTAAGTAGTCCTCAAATGATTTTTACATCAGACTTTAGTTCTGTGGGATGGACGGTTTCTTCCTTATCTGTATAAGATTAGTTCTTGACTAATAGCACCTCATTCTTCCAGACCTTCCTGCTTTGCAATGATTGTCATAGTGATTATGCTGCTCTTCGTCTGAGGTATAGGGTCACAGTAGAACCAACCCCACCACTGCAATGATCATGAGGATTCCAGCCAATATACAGATGCTGATGAAGACCACGTCGCTGCTATCCTGCCCCCGATCGCTGCTCTCTGATGCCTCTGCCTCTGGAAGCTGGGACTGCTCAGTATTCTCCACCAGTCCCTGGAGCTGAGCCGGGTCTGACCCAGACAGGATACGTATGGAGGCTTCTTTCCTCTTGGGTTCACACTGCACCTCGTACTGATGAATGTCCTCCTGAGCACCCAGAGAGAAATCGATATAAAGTGTGCTCACAATGACTGAGGTGTTGTTCCTTTTCTGCAAGAAAAGCAGAGACATCACTACCAAATTAGTATAGATTTCTTATATATTGTAAGATTATGGGGCACGTAAAGGAATTGGAATTGCCGTATTTATCGGCGTATACCGCGCACTTTTTTCCCCTGAAAATAGGGGGGAAAATCACAGGTGCGCGCTATACGCCGATAGTGTACCTTGGGCTCGGAGGGGAAGGAGGCCGCCGGAATTCACGAGCCGTCTCTCCTGTTTACTCGGCTCTAACGTCGCACACACACAGTCCCGCTTCCGCCACCGGCATTGGACCAGTGTTCTATCAATCACAGGAGCTGGTTCAATGCCGATGGCGGAGGCAGGACTGTGTATGTGACTGCGGCCGAATGAACAGGAGATGACAGCTCGTGATTCCCTCACTCCACGGGAGAAGGTGAGGCTGCAAATGGGCACATAGGCTGCATCTAGGCAAATCAAACTTGGGGGCACATAGACTGGAGCTGGGCAGATAGGCTGCATTTAGGCTGGAGCTGGGCAGATAGGCTGCATTTAGACTGGAGATGGGGCACATAGGCTGCATTTAGACTGGAGATGGGGCACATAGGCTGCATTTAGGCTGGAGATGGGGCACATAGGCTGCATTTAGGCTGGAGATGGGGCACATAGGCTGCATTTAGGCTGGAGATGGGGCACATAGGCTTCATTTAGGCTGGAGATGGGACACATAGGCTGCATTTAGGCTGGAGATGGGACACATAGGCTGCATTTAGGCTGGAGATGGGGCACATAGGCTGCATTTAGGCTGGAGATGGGGCACATAGGCTGCATTTAGGCACAGATTAGGCTGCAGATGGACACTGACCACAACATTTAACTTTTTTTTTTTTCCCTAAAACTTTCCTCTGAAATTGGGGTGCGCGTTATACGCCGATAAATACGGTAGATGTTCTGCTAAATAATAAGGTTGTGCCTAAAACAGTTTCTTCAAAAAGGAGTTAAAGCCTAAATTGAGCCAGAATGTATTTTTTTTTAGTTGCGAGTAGAGTGGGGAAGTTTAGAACATCTGTTGGATTTCTCCTCACTTCCTGTCCCTGTGACACCATTACAAGAAATGTTAAAAATGTGGGTCACCAGGACAGGAATACTCTTCACAGAAAATCTTAACTTTATCAACTCCACTAAAAAAATGTCACTGGCAACTATAAAGAGATTACTCATCGCTGTCTTACTGACCCCAGGAGTGATGGGAACTTTCTCAAGTAGGGACACACACAATTCAGAGGTTCTAAACGCCTAAACATTAAAAAACTCAGTTTTGGCTTTTAAAAGTAAAAGCTCATTGACTTAAAGAACGTTGCATGTTATTTTTTATTTATTTTTTTGCTTTTTCTATATAAATGAAATTTCTGCCTAGAAACAGTATTTTCAGAAGTACTGTAGATTAGAAAAAAAAAAAAAAAAAACTGCTTAGCTATTATAATAATACTCTGATCTCACCTCCTGAGTTGCAAACTTGGAACTTGCTCCAAGTAAGTTATTCATAAATTTTCATGCCATTAGACCTGGGGTGCCCAACCTTTTGAAGAGCGAGGGCCACTTAAGAAACTTGATGACCAGTCGTGGGCCACAATGAGAGGAAAGGGTAGATGACAGGTCACGGCTACTCTATAGGCGATCCGATCTGATCGGCCCAGATGGAGGGGGACTCAGAGGATTGGATTAGAGGTAGGGGACTCAGAGGATTTGATTAGAGGTAGGGGACTCGGAGGATTGGATTAGAGGTAGGGGACTCGGAGAATTGGATTAGAGGTAGGGGACTCGGAGGATTGGATTAGAGGTAGGGGACTCGGAGGATTGGATTAGAGGTAGGCAGGCGTAAATGGACAAAAGTCTGTTTACACCTGCCGCTCTGTAGAGGTGAATTGAGGGTCCGATTGGGTAGGGTCGATCATGTGAAAAGGGCCTAAGACTGCTTTCACACTGATGTGCTGCAGTTTACCCACACCGCAGGTGCAGCGTAATGCACCTGTGTCTATCCTGCGGGTTAGCTGAACTTTGCCATATACTCTGCCTGTGGAAAAAGCTGGCGCTGTAAAGGAAGAATCGGCTCATAGGGCTCTGCTCCACAGCCGTTTTCTTCCTCTACCACCAGCTTCATGCACAACACTGATGCTGTGGTATGACAGGTCGGCAACCTGCGATCTAGGCTTGCCAACCCACCATTCCAGAGCAGAGGTTGCAGGCCACTGGTTGGCCACCCCTGCAATTAGACCAACAAAGAAAAAAATGAAGAAACCTAGAATTTTGGCCCTATATATACCGTACATTATATTACCAAAAGTATTGTGACTCCTGCCTTTTACACTTATATGACATTTAATGGCATCCCAGTCTTAGTCCGTAGGGTTCAATATTGAGTTGGCCCACCCTTTGCAGCTGTAACAGCTTCAACTCTTCTGGGAAGGCTGTCTGCAGGGTTTAGGAGTGTGTCTATGGGAATGTTTGACCATTCTTCCAGAAGCACATTTGTGAGGACAAGCACTGATGTTGGAGGAGAAGCCCTGGCTCGCAGTCTCCGCTCTAATTCATCCCAAAGGTGTTCATACATGTCTTTACACCGCCTTTAATGTAGAAACAGTTTGGGGATGGCCCTTTCCTGTTTTGACTGCGCACAAACAAGGTCCATAAACCTTGTGGACGGCCTTACCAGAAGAGTTGAAGCTCTTATAGCTGCAAAGGGTGGGCCAACTCAATATTGAACCCTACGGACTAAGACTGGGATGCCATTAAAGTTCATGTACGTGTAAAGGCAGGCGTCCCAATAATTTTGGTAATATAGGGCATCTATGGATACAGGGTTCCATTAACTTCATGGACCTCTCTTAGGCCCCGTACACACGAGAGGATTATCCGCTGGAAACGGTCGTCCGGACCGTTCCAGCGGATAAATCCTCTGGCGGATTTTGATCTGATGGTTGTACTAACCATCAGATCGAAATCCGCGCAGAATCCATCCGCGGTGACGTGACACGGCGACGTGCGTGACGCTGGAAGATAAAGACTTCCACGCATGCGTCGAATCATTACGACGCATGCGAGGGAGAGGAGCGGACGGATTGATCCGGTGAGTCTGTACAGACCACCGGATCAATCCGCTGGACAGGATTCCAGCGGATAGATTTCTTAGCATGCTAAGAAATTTTTATCCGCTGGAAATCCGTCGATAAATGTCTGCTCGGACATACACACCACCGGATCTATCCGCTGGAACTGATCCGCGGATAAATCCCATCGGATAGATCCGGTGGTGTGTACGAGGCCTTAGGGATTGTATTGCTGTTCCAGGCTGGCTCCTTATGCTGGGTATTTGGAGGAATCCAAGGAGGTCTACACTCTATCAGGGGTCTCCAAACTTTTCAAACAAAGGGCCAGTTTATTGTTCTTCAGCCTTTAGGAGGGCCGGATTGTGGCCAGCGGGGACAGAAAAAGCCCTATGCCCAGCATTGGTGAGAATAGATATGGCCTCATAGTTTGCGATCAGTAGGATAAGGTGTAGTGCCCCTATTAGTAAGAGTAATTGTATCTCATCATTGGTATCAGTGGAAGAAAAAGTGCTCCCTTGTTGGAGTCCGTGGGAAGAATAGTGCCTCATATCAGTGGAAGGAATAAAGCCCTGAGAGTCGGAAAAAGGCTAGCAAAGGGCCGCATCTGGCCCTCGGGTCGCATTTTGGAGACCCCTGCTCTACAGCATCCATTCAGTCCATCACACATTTGATGTATGGGTTGGCAAGAAAGTTCTACCACTGGTAAATGGAGGACACATATCGGAATGTACCTCCTTCTGCTTTAGGATAGTCACAACTGTGCATAGCTAGTAAGCGGCTTACCTTTGGTTCTGTCCCACATGTATCAAAGCGGGCATAGATCTTAAAGTTACTGCCAGAGAGTTGGGCAGCACAGGATGGTGTACCCAGGTAGATGTGGCTCCTCTCCAGCCGAGGGACAGACTGGCTCGGAATCTGGATGTTGAAGTCAGTACGGGTGCAGCTGACGTTAACTGGGACAACTGATCAGAAAGAAAACAAAAATCAATGTACTGCTATTCTAAATAGGTCACTAATCCTAACATTTTCAGATTAGAACCAGAACAGGTGGGAACGGTTCCTTTTTTATTTGGGAGGGTAGGGAGCTTTGGAGAAGCCATCAAATTGTAAGGCAGATCTGTACATTAGACATGAAATATGAACAAAGCATATCCCTCTATAGTGTGCACTTGTCTTAATTAAGGGCGCTAAGTGTCATTTTCTGTCTGCTGCTTCGTTTCTCTGCTATCCGTGTGAATCACTTCTGACAAGTTTTCCTGACACTAATAAGAAAATGGTGACAGGGGAGTGACCTGCAGCTGATTGGCAGCCTCAGCTCTGTTCCTGTGTGCTGTGTGGACGGGGTGTGTCCCTTCCCTCCAATCAGCTCTCCTCACTGAGTTCTGCAGAGTGTAACTTCAGCCTTCCACTCCTTTTTTTCTGAACTCAGACAAGCTTTATAATGCAGCACTTTGAATGGATGTAGACAAGGGAGGACTGCAGATAAACAGGTGCAACTTATGCTAGGGGATTTGTTTAACCACTTCTGGACCGTCGCACGCCGATATACGTCAGCACTTTGAAGAAGGATATGTTTGCTATGGCAGCAGCCATAACCCCGATATCCTCTTCTTCAGCGGGCGGTCTGGTTTCCAATAATAGTGGTCTCTGCGGCGGATTCGCTGCAAGATCACTTTTATTGGCGGTGGGAGAGGGCCTTTCTCGTGCTTGGTATGGAGACGAGCGGAAACGTCAAAACTTCACTTCCGCTCATAGCTCTTAAAGTGCCATTTTTTTTATTGCATTTTAGTCTAAATATGTGATCTGAAGTCTTTTTGACCCCAGATCTCATATTTAGGAGGTCCTGCCATGCTTTTTTTCTATCACAAGGGATGTTTACATTCCTTGTAACAGGAATACAAGTGACATACCGTATTTATCGGCGTATAACACGCACCCTGGGCCAGATTCTCAGTATGCAGCGTATTTCTGCGGCGGCGTAACGTATCCGATTTACGTTACGCCTCCGCAACTTAGACGGACAAGTGCTGTATTCTCAAAGCACTTGCTCCGTAAGTTGCGGCGGCGTAGCGTAAATTGGCCGGCGTATACTTAACATTGGTACGCCGCACTTATGCCTCATATAGCAGGGGCAACTATACGCCGGGAAAAGCCTAACGTAAACGTCGTAACTTTACTGCGTCGGCCGCGCGTACGTTCGAGAATTCGCGTATCTAGCTAATTTGCATACTCAACGCGGAATTCAACGGAAGCGCCACCTAGCGGTCAAAAAAAATGCAGTTAAGATCCGACGGCGTAAGAGACTTACGCCTGTCGGATCTAATGGATATCTATGCGTAACTGATTCTAAGAATCAGGCGCATAGATACGACGGGTCGGAAGAGGACTTACGACGGCGTACATGGCGCTACGCCGTCGTAAGTCCTTTCAGAATCTGGCCCCCTAACTTTAAGAGGGAAGTTTCAGGGGGAAAAAAATTCCACAGCCCCCTGCATATAACACGCAGGCACAGTTTACCCTCCATTTTCAGGGTAAAAAAGTGAGTGTTATACGCTAATAAATACAGTAATTTTTATTTTTTTAAATTGCGGTAAAGAGAGCCAGAACAGGGATGTGTGTGTGTGTAAACACACAAATCCCCATTCCGATTGCTGCATACACGTCAGTGATCCCAAAAAAGTGTCCGATCCGCCATTTCTAGTAAAAAAAAATATAATTATAAAAATGCCATAAACATATCCCCTATTTTGTAGACGCTATAAATTTTGCGCAAACCAATCAATATATGCTTATTGCGATTATTATTATTATTTTTTTAACCAAAAATATGCGTGAGAAATATATATCGGTCTAAACTGATAAAGAAATTTGTTCTAAAAAAAATTATAAAAATTTGGGATATTTATTATAGCAAAAACTAAAAATAAATTATTATTTTTTCCCAAATTGTCGCTCTTTTTTTGTTTATATCGCAAAAAATAAAAACCGCAGAGGTGATCAAATACCAACAAAAGAAAGCTCCAATTGTGGGGCAAAAAAGGACGTCAATTTTGTTTGGATACAGTGTCACACGACAATTAAAATGACGCAGTGCCGTATCACAAAAAAATGGCCTGTTCAGGAAGGGGACAAATCTTTCCGAGGCTGAAATGGTTAAACATACAAGTTCTTGTTTTTACCACTACTATCCCTTTATACTGGCTTTTAAAATTTAGAAATTGGATGAAAGGTTTAGCACTGGGAAACACTTTTTAATAGATAATTAGTGCATTGTATCTACAACTATATAGATCAGACCAAAATGAGGGACAAATGAGAAGGACTTTGTTCCAAATCAGGGACAGCTGGAAAATATGCTCTAACTGTACAGAAGGTTGGATCACAGCAGCAAATAAAAGGAATTTGGAACTTAGGAGAAGGCTGAGAGCAATATAAAGGACTGTTTGAGAATACAGGCTTAAAGGGGTTGTAAAGGTAAAAAAAAAATCCCTAAATAGCTTCCTTTACCTTAGTGCAGTCCTCCTTCACTTACCTCATCCTTCCATTTTGCTTTTAAATGTCACTTCCTGTTCTTCTGTCTGTAACTCCACACAGTAATGCAAGGCTTTTTCCCTGGTGTGGAGAAAGCCTCTTGAGGGGGCGAGCAGGAGGGTCAGGACACTCTACTTTGCAGATAGAGAAAGGAGCTGTGTGTTAGTGGGCGTCCTGACCCTCCTGCTCGACCCCTCCCCCCTCAAGAGGCTTTCTCCACACCAGGGAGAAAGCCTTGCATTACTGTGTGGAGTTACAGACAGAAGAACAGGAAGTGAGGATTTCTCAGAAGAAATAAGGACATTTAAAAGTAAAATGGAAGGATGAGGTAAGTGAAGGAGCACTGCACTAAGGTAAAGGAAGCTATTTAGGGAAAAATTTACCTTTACAACCCCTTTAAATATAACTTTTTTTTAAAACCAGATTTTAGTGTCACTAGCTGTAACAGAGAAAGGGTTTAACCACTTAAGCCCCGGACCATTTTGCAGCTAAATGCCCAGGCCAGGTTTTGCGATTCGGCACTGCGTCGCTTTAACAGACAATTGCGCGGTCGTGCGACGTGGCTCCCAAACAAAATTGGCGTCCTTTTTTCCCCACAAATAGAGCTTTCTTTTGGTGGTATTTGATCACCTCTGCGGTTTTTATTTTTTGCGCTATAAACAAAAATAGAGCGACAATTTTGAAAAAAATGCAATATTTTTTACTTTTTGCTATAATAAATATCCCCCAAAAATATATATAAAATTTTTTTTCTTCCTCAGTTTAGACCGATACGTATTCTTCTACCTATTTTTGTTAAAAAAAATCGCAATAAGCGTTTATCGATTGGTTTGGGCAAAATTTATAGCGTTTACAAAATAGGGGATAGTTTTATTGCATTTTTATTAATTGTTTTTTTTTTACTACTATTGGCGGCGATCAGCGATTTTTTTCATGACTGCGACATTATGGCAGACACTTCGGACAATTTTGACACATTTTTGGGACCATTGTCATTTTCACAGCAAAAAATGCATTTAAATTGCATTGTTTATTGTGAAAATGACAGTTGCAGTTTGGGAGTTAACCACAGGTGGCACTGTAGGAGTTAATGTTCACTTAGTGTGTGTTTACAACTGTAGGGGGGTGTGGCTGTAGGACTGACGTCATCGATCGAGTCTCCCTTATAAAAGGGATCACTCGATCGATGCGCCGCCACAGTGAAGCACGGGGAAGCCGTGTTTACATACGGCTCTCCCCGTTCTTCAGCTCCGGGGAGCGATCGCGACGGAGCGGCTATAAACAAATAGCCGCGGCGTCGTCCCGGATCGCTCCCCGCGGGAATCCGCCCGCCGCACGCAGCGGAGGGGGTCCTGATCGGACCTCCCACCAGCTAGAAGGCAAGGACGTATATATATGCCCTTCTGCCTGTCCGTGCCATTGTGCGGACGTAAATAGTCGTGCGGTGGGCATTAAGGGGTTAAAGTTCTTAAAGTGATGCTAAACCCAGGACTCTGCATTCACTATATCTGATCTCCCACAGTAAACAGAACATGGAAATGCAATTATTTTAGTAAATATAAACCGCTAAAATATCCTTTCTCATCAGCAATATATAGCAGTCTTATGACTTCTATAGGGTTTGGCTAAGCACTGGTTAAAGCTTGTAGGAGGAGTTTTCATTCTACTCTGAAGCCGTGTACACACGATCGGTTTGTCCAATGGAAAAAGACAGATGGACTGTTTTCATCGGACAAACCGATCAAAATTGTAGCTCTTCTTTTGTTTATAGCGAAAAAATTTAAACCCCAGATGTGATCAAATACCAACAAACGAAAAGCTCTATTTGTGGGGAAAAAGGACGCAATTTTGTTTGGGTACAACGTCGCACGACCGCGCAATTGTCAGTTAAAGCGACACAGTGCTGTATTGCAAACAGTGCTCTGATCAGGAAGGGGGTAAAATCTTCCAGGGCTAAAGCGGTTAATTGCCACCTTAATCAGCCACAGACCCTGTGTAATTAATATGTGTTCGGGTTTAAAGGGATGAGCTGGCAACCCTACTTCCACTCCACTTATAAACTACGACCCCGCTAAGCGCAGGTACTCTTTTTTTATTTTAAAACCTCGTCAAGGGTTAATTCACAATGCCGGCATTATTTTTGCAAGTAACAACATTGCGGCTGAGTCTGTAATTCTTCTAGTAAATCAATAAGAGATGAGGAAGGCTTCTTATACCCAGTACATTAGAAAACCATTAAGAGGTTTTCCTATATACAAAAAGAGCATTACAGCAAGAGAGGGCGAAACTGAATCCCCTGGCCAAGCCAGACGCATTGTAAATCACTGGAAATTGCATTTCCTTTGCTTTCCTGCTTCCTTATTTAGGACCTCTCATGTCTCAGAATAATTTAATTGCACCAAGTCTCATAACTTGTGTCTGAAATCAGCACTAGAGGCTGGAGAGGACACATCCCTCTGCTGCCTTATATAAGTGGAAGACCATTAATACAACGCTGTCGGCTGCCGCTTATCTCTGCGTAATTCATGCCAAGTAAGTCATCAATGGCCCAGAGTATTTACTGTGTTCATTTGCACTTTACTGAAATGTTTTGGGATGTTTAAAGGTGAATTATTCTTAAATCCCAACTCGGGGCAACTAAAAGAATTTGCCCTTGCTGTGCCTGCACTGCAAGAGTTAATTTATCAATTGGGTCTAAGAAGGTTTACTTACCCAATCCTCCATTCCTACTCACAGCTAGAACAGTCCCTGCAGGTCCCCCTGGGATCCATAGCCCTGTATTAGACATGGTGACAGTCCACTGCCTAAGCGCAGGGGAGGTCTATCGGCAAGGAATCATTGAGGCCAGAATCACACTAGTGCGGTGCGAATTTCAGCTCTCTTATCTCAGCAGAGAGATAAGAGAAGTGTTCAGCAGATTAGCAACGTTTTAGATGCGAATTTGGAGACCTGGGAGAAGTTACGGGTGAGAGGAGAGTGGGGGAGAAGTGTATTGAGCTGAATGAGAGAAATTCCTGAAGAGAACTGAACACATCTGCGAATCAGCTGCGTACCCATAGAAGATAATGGGCTTGAATTCGCACCTGAGCCTGCACCGCAATGCCTAAAAGACGCACACGGTTTGGCGGCAATGCGCAGTGCGAATGCATCGCACATATGTGAACCAGTCTCATTGAAAACAATGTATTTTAAAATGTTCTGCGAATTGGATGCGGTTTAAGCCGCACTCAATTCGCATAGGTGTGAACCTGGCCTTAAAGTGGTTCTAAACCTCAGACGTGAAATATGAACAAAGAATATACTTTTATAGTGTGTACTTGTCTCAATTAAAAGAAGTATCATTTCTGTCTGCTGCTTCGTTCTTCTGCTATCAGCATGAGTCACCTCTGAAAAGTTTTCCTGATACCAAGAGAAGAATGATTGACAATGGGTTGGGACCTCCAGTTTATTGACAGCCTAAGCTCTGTTACTGTGTGTTGCGTGAAGGGTGTGTGTCTAGAGTTGCCACCTGTCCTGGATTCACCCGGACAGTTTGGTTTTGAATCATGTGTTGGGGGTTTCAGGTGGACTGAAACCCAGACACATTATTCAGACCGGGCTGTGGCCCCCCAAGTAACCAAGAAAGTTACACACAAATCTGGTGCCATCCGGGAGCTGTGGGCAGCTGTCTGGGGGCAGGTTTGGCATCACCAGGGGGGGGCGGAAGGGAGCCGCCGCAAATTGAGAAGCGGGGGGAGTGTTGCAATTTGCCGCCACAAATTGAGAAGCTGGGGGGGCTGCCGCCGCAAATTAAGGTCGGGGGGAGCTTTGGGTGCTGACGGGAAAAAAAAAGGGGGGATGCCATCCGGGCCCCTGGGGACCACTGTGACCCTTACAGGTGTACTGCCTGTACCCCCCTGATAGTTGCCCTGGATAGGGACCTGTACCAAAGTTATTATATGGTCACTTCAGTCTCTGGGCTTTACCCCCTTAGAGGTCAGGGGGGGCTTTGGGTGCTGACAAAAAAAAAGGGGGATGCCATCTGGGCCCCTGGGGACCACTGTGCCCCTTACAGGTGTACTGCCTGTACCCCCCTGATAGCTGCCCTGGATAGGGACCTGTACCAAAGTTATTATATGGTCATTTCAGTCTCTGGGCTTTACCCCCTTAGAGGTTGGGGGGCTTTGGGTGCTGACGAATAGAAAAAAAAATGTATAAAAAAAAAAGAAGGGGGATGCCTTCCGGGCCCCTTAGAGGTAGGAGAGGCTTTGGGTGCTGATGAACAAAGAAAAAGGGGGATGCAGACGGGGCCCTGGGGACCACCAGGCCCCTTAGAGGTCAGGGGGGCTTTGGGTGCTGACAAAAAAAAAAAAAAGAAGGGGATGCCATCCGGGCCCCTGGGGACCACTGTGCCCCTTACAGGTGTACTGCCTGTAAAGTTATTATATGGTCACTTCAGTCTCTGGGCTTTACCCACATACCTGTGCCACCCTAAAATATGAAAAATAATACATACTAATTCCATTCATAGCCATCTAACAGTGGTGCCTGCACTGAGTATGCCTTTACTTTTTTGAAAATATTTGCTATACTCTCATGCTCTCTGGATAAACCATTAAACTGCCAGACAGTAGTGGGCCCCTTGTGTTCCTGGGCCCTATGGATATTACACAGTTTCTTGTGGCCATAATAATATGCATGACTTATTAATAAGGCTAACAGAAGAGTCGCCTCTGCTGCTCATTACACAAATCATAATAATAATTTCACTTTATTGGGACCTGGAGAAGGGCCTCTGTGATGGACACAGAGAGGGCTTCTGTTAGAGGGTCTGTTAGATGTTTGGCGCCCCCACCTCTGCAGGCGCCTGGGTGCAATGCACCCTGCCTAGGATCGGCCCTGCTCTCAGTCCCATTTTGAAATAAGACCCAATACAACCCAGACACAAACACTAGATAATGCAAAATGATGTACTTACCGCCAATGTAAAACACGGAGAAGCCCTTACTGGCTGTATCTCTGTCCGTCACGAGAACCAGTAGCAGATTGTTCTTGCTAGACATGATTGGTGAGGGGATCTCTGTACCGCACCATTTTCCCAGAAGTTTGTTGCCTTCATTTTGCCCATCATAAACCGACACATAGTCATAATCACACTGTTCCGTCAAGCTGTTCTTCTCCTCCAGCTCCATGTCTCGGAAGAACATCTTAATACGAAAGCCTGGGGGTAACTGGATGTTCCACTGACAGATAATATTATTGGGGTACATTTCTGGATAGCGAGGGCTGGTGATATTGCTCTTCACTGCTTTGAACACGTCCTGACATTCACCTGAGGGGGGGGGGGGGGGGAAAGGAGATTGGATCAGGGCCATTTTGGGAGCAATAGCAGATTATGTTCACTACGTCACAAATTTTATTTTTAACCGATACATGGACGTTAAAAAAAATGCTCTGGTGGGTCATCAAATGACTCTTGGGTCATTCATCCTATTGTAATGTCTTCCAATAAATACTCTGAAGGTCACAATGAATTGAATGTAGGTTGTAATATCTCGTAGTGCGCCTCTATGCTTTGCTCACACCTTCATTACAGAGATGTTTAGCAAAGCAGGAACAAAAAATCTGGACAGCCGCACTCTGAACAAGTTGTAGCCTTTATTAAAAAAAAGGACAGCACTACAAGTCACAGCAACATCAAATAAAACCCGACTTTTGGCGCGTTTCGCACTGAAACTAGTGCTTAGTCATGAGCTATGACAGAGGATGAGGTAAGTGAAGGGGGACTGCACTAAGGTAAAGGAAGCTATTTAGGAAAAATAATTGTACCTTTACAACCCCTTTAATGATCCTATCTGGCTATGTCCTCCCCTCTGTAAACTGACCATGGTATATCATGGCTACTGAGCCCTGACATTGTGGTCAGTCCTACGGGCTTCCATTATCTGAAGCTGTCCTGCTCTGTGCTTTCTCCCTCCCCCCCTGCCTGTCTGCTCCTGTGTCAGGACCCACCCCTCCCCCCTTGCTGCTGAAGTTTTAATTAAACTTTATTCGATCCTGTCTGTTTAATAATCCTATGTGCCTCTGTGTTTTATAATAATAAGCCTTTCTTTACCAGTTTTCAGAGCGCCGACTGCCGCTCACATGACCCACCGCCTCTCTCCTTCTTTCCTCCTCCCTTCCAGACTGACCTCAGTGGGAAATCCTCAGCCCTGCCTGCTGCAGCTGTCTGATGGGGAGAGAAGAAAGCTGACGGGTCACGTGTGCAGCGATCGTCGCTCTAAAAACTGGTAAAGAACGGATTATTTTTTATAAAGAACAGACACATGGGCACATAGGAATATTCAACAGTCAGGATGGGATAAAGTGAATTAAGTGGCTTAACAAACACTTTAAGGTGAACACATAACCAAATAATAGCTATAACAGGATGGCCCAGACATATTTCCAATGTAATCAATATCCATCTGGTCGTGCCACTGGACCCGACAGAATATCCTAAAGATACCAACTGTAAAGCCAGCCATTCACAGATCAAATTTTCTCTGATTCCCGCTGAATCAGCCAAAATTTGTTCCGTGGGTGGCTCTGTCAGTATCACCTCCCAGCTAAATAAAAATATTTTTGTTCAATTGACTTTTGTTGAATGAGCCGGGTGAGAAATGTTTCCACAGCAAACATCTGTCTTTAAAGCGGGGGTTTACCCTAAAAAATCTATATACCATTAGATCCAGCATACTGCTGACATCTGCTGTCCCCCCCCCCCCCCCCGCTGTACTTACCGTGTTATTGTAGTTTTCACCCGGCTTCCGGGTTCTCTCTGCCCCGGGGAGTAGGCGTTCCTAAGACAAGGCGAAGATGATTGACGTGCTGGTAAAGCGCGTCACGCCTTCCGAAAATACACAAAGTGGGACTCAGCTTTTTACGACGTCTGAGCAGTCAGCTCTACATGGCAGGCGCCGTAAACAGCCGAGTCTCACATCGTCTATTTTCGGAAGGCATAACGCGAACAGCGCGTCTCCTGGAAGGATCAACACTCACTCCCAGGAGACATTGCGCAGAGCTCCCCGTCGGGGAAAAGGAGCGACACTCTCCGCAAGGAAGAAGACCCGGACAGCAAGAATACAGGTAAGTGTAAACATATGACAAAAAATGACAACGCAGCAGTGATTTACTAAGGCTGGAGACAGGTTAGGTAGAAAGTTCAATTTGAGGGTGAACCTCTGCTTTAAACAGATGTAGTCGCTGTTTGCACATTCTGAATGCAACAGGTGGTGGCTGTCAGATTAAAGCTAAAGCCTTACAGACTACAATTTACTTATTCAATTTCCTTTAGATTTACCTTCAACTATGCAGTGCAAGGGCCTGTCTGATTGCATACAAATTGAAAGTGTTTGACCTCATAATATATGGTTTTGGTAAATCTAAAGGAAAATTGTACAATGTATGACCAGCCTTAATTAGCTGGCATTGCAGATTTATCCATCTCCGCTGCTTAGCGTTGATAGCAGAATTGAGTCTGTTATGAAGACTACTGTACTAAAATGCGCTTTTGTTAGGACAACTGTCTTATCCTTTGTGATTTTTTTTTAATGCAAACTTAGCAGTGAGTATCTAACTTGATCAAATACTTATGGAGTCTAATTTTAAATTAGATTGGAGAGAAGAAATGTCATACCAGATGAGAAGTGAGCCTTGAAGCCCCTGGCTCCAATATTGAAGTCAGATTTGAAGATCACATGCAGCTCATTGGAGGAGGATGTGATGTCTGGTGGTTTGGTGGTACCACAGTAATGGTGGACTTGTTCTTCAATACCATTGCCATCAAGAACAGCAACATAATCAAAGTTACACTCCTGGCTCTCCAGCTGGAAGTCTGTGAACACCAGGCGGATGTTGGTGTGAGGGGCGGCCCGGATCAGCCAGTGGCACTCCGCATTGTTGGGGTAATTATCGGGGTAGTCAGGGCTGGTAATAACTCCAGAAAGGCCAGTGAGCACTCCTCCACAGATATCTGAATGACAAAGTATGAAGCAATAACAAAGCATCAATCACTACAATATAAAGCCACACCTATAATCTGACCAAACTCTGCCCAAAAATTCCTTACAGGGACAAAACCACCCCCACATTTGTGTAGCTCCTCCTCTTTGTGGGCTCAGTAATTCATCCTGTGTGGCCAAAATTGCAATATTGGGTAATATAAGTAAGAAATTTGCATTTTAAAGCAGTCATAGTTATATAAATATATTTTACATTTTAACATGGATCCAAACAAAGACTAAAGTGTACCCAGCGTTAAAAAAAAAAAAAAAACACTCTGTAAATGCCCAGAGATTCAATTTTTTTTGGTCCTTCAACAATTTTACTCGAGAAAAGTGATGGGAGATTCCAAATTTACAGCTTGGATTGAACATGCACATGTATGTATTAAGTTGTTATGTATTTAAAATAAATAAAGAACTTTGTATGTGGTATACAATTTTAAAGTAACCGTTGATGTAATTATCATATGTATATGTTCTTTTTTCAATAGAAGGCTTTTACGGCATCCACTGAAGAAGCCCGATATATGGGCGAAACATGTTGGGAACTCCACTCTACAGTGTTGCATTCATAAAACTTTATGGATATGTACTTGCTAATTGTTATCTTTTAACAATTTATTATTTGCTATTTAAATAAAAAAAAATCTTATATATTATAGTTGATACTATTTCACTTTATTTTGCACCCTAAAAATCCCAATTTTTCCAAATTTACATCTGTCACCAGAACAGAGACAACAAAGAAATATTTTAATAGGGAAGCCTGTTCTGGTGACTACTGTCCAAGATGGGATTTCCATTTTTTTGGAGCAATTTCTACTTCCCTTTGTTTCTCTGGGACAAAAAGTCAAGGGAAATCTCCCCAATGAGACACAGGCAGTAAGAAAAAAACAAGAAAGGTTTTACATTTAACCATGCTTTACTTGAAAAATAAAAAAATAAAAAGAAGCGGCTTTAGATATGCTGTATGTAATCCAAGGGAAGGCTTAATTGAGTTCAATTTGGAATGTGTTAATGCTTTTGATTAGAAAACTCAAGTAACATTATCTGGGAGTTAATGCAGCAGAGACATCTCTTTGTAAGTGGAACTTTAATACACTTCTAAATTAAAGCCAGAAATAAGGACCATGTACATTATCCATTTTTGTTTTTTAAGACAATGGCCCAAAGATTCAATAATCAGTTACTTGTAGGATTTATGAACACTCAATAAACATTTGAAAGTAACATTATTGATCACAAAGTTCTTCCTAGAATGGTCAAGCATAAAATTATTCCCATGCCAGAAATTAGCCATGAAATAGAAATTAAGGGGCAGATCCTCAAAGAAATTACGCCGGCGTATCACTTGATACGCCGCGTAATTTCAAATTTCCTGCGTCGTATCTTTAGTTCGAATCCTCAAACCAAGATACAACGGCATCTGGGTTCGATCCGACAGGAGTACGGCTTCGTACGCCTTCGGATCTTAGATGCAATACTTCGGAGTCCGCTGGGTGGAGTTCGCGTTGTTTTCCGCATCGGGTATGCAAATTAGCGATTTACGACGATCCACGAACGTACGGGTGGCCGCCGCATTCTGTTACGTCGTCTCTAGTCGGCTTTTTCCGGCGTATAGTTAAAGCTGGTGTTTTGCGGCGTATAGTTAGAATTGCCATGTTAAGTATGGCCGTCGTTCCCGCTTTTAATTCAAAATGTTTTATTTTTGTTTGCGTAAGTCGTCCGTGAATCGAAATGTACGTAAGTCACGTGTAAGTAAAAAAAAATGACGTCCTAGCGACGTCATTTAGCGCAATGCGCGGCGGGAAATTTCGGGACGGCGCATGATTCACCAAGCACTTGCGTGAAAAATTACACCGGCGGCCTCCGGCGTAAGCCCGCGTAATTTAAAGGGGCGTGTGCCATTTAAATTAGGCGCGCTCCCGCGCCGGACCTACTGCGCAAGCTCCGTTTCGAAATTCCCGCCGCGCTTTGCACGAACTGACGTCATTTTTTCGATCGGCGACGTGCGTAGCGTACTTCCGTATTCCCGGGCGTCTTACGCAAACGACGTGAAATTTTAAAATTCGACGCGGGAACGACGGCCATACTTTATACAGCACATACGTCTGCACTTTATATCACCATTGTATTTTTGGAGCACCTTTATCACTTTGCACTTTATGGACTTTATGTTTTTTGATTATTTATACATTTTAGATTTATTTGCGCTGCACTATTTATTTATTTATTCACTTCGAGATATTTTTGGATTATATCTGCAGTGCTGGCTTGCAATTTAGTTTAAATTTTTTATATTTTTCCAGCGCTGAATCACTATTATTATTTTTCTGTGTAAAGTTAAGGCACCAAAAACGACGACTAACTTTGCGACGGGAAACTAGACTAGCGGCGACGTAGCGAGCGCGAAAATCCGTCGTGGATCGCCGTAACTCCTAATTTGCATACCCGACACTGGTTTACGACACGAACTCCCCCCAGCGGCAGCCGCGGTACTGCATCCTAAGATTCGACAGTGTAAAACAATTACACCTGTCGGATCTTATGGCTATCTATGCGTAACTGGTTCTATGAATCAGTCGCATAGATACTCTGAGAGATACGACGGAGTATCTCCGCTGTGAATCTGGCCCAGTGTGTATGTCACTACCATGGCTCTCACAGAATAGAATAGCACTACATGAAACAAAGGGGCCTTGTTGTGGCACCTTGTGGTGGTATAGTCAACTGAGACCTCTGTTTTCTTTTTCAAATTTGAAAGACTTTAGATTTTCTTTGCTGACTAGTAGTGCTGAGTTCCGGGAAGATTTGTTTTGTATCGTGGCGCCGTAAAAGACCCTGGCACCAGAAAAATTGATGTCAGTAACAGAATTTTTAGCCACTTTCCGTCGTACTAACAATCTTTTTTACATGTGTGTTTTTTTTTCTTACAGTAACTGAGAGATCAATACATATGCCTATTTACTGTTCCTGGAAGCATCATTTCAGTATTATCTGGCAGCCTCCCGTGTGTTTTCAAAAATATGATTTTTATGGAAAAGAAAGCCATTAATGTTTAGTGCCTATTTACACTTGTTTTGCAGTAAAACACATGAATGTTACTACATTAAAATACATTTCAAGTAGAAATTCTATTCTTTCTTATATGGCTGGTTCATATCTATGGGCTATAATTTATTTTATTTTTAAAGGGCTGATTCACACCTACCCAGGTCACTGCCCCCTCTCCTCTGAATGTCCCCAAGTGCGTTTTTATTAAAAAATGATTATATACTTTTATGAAGTCTTTAGGCAGGCCACATGACACCACAAGGTCCTCTTTCTCTTTACCTCTTGTCTGCACTCAGTGCACCTTACTGATGTAAAGATGACGTCAGGGCTGGTGCTACCACTAGGCCAGTTTACTGTCCTTCATACATTAGGGGGCCAGACTATGGCCAGTGGGAGTAGAAAATGTCCTGGAGTCAGTGGGAGGAATAGTGCCCCATCATTGGTATTAGGGGCGGAATAGTGCCCCATCATTGGTGTCAGTGGGAGGAATAGTGTTACATCATTGGTATTAGTGGGGGAATTAGTACCCCATCATTGGTGTCAGTGGGAGGAATAGTGTTACATCATTGGTATTAGGGGCGGAATAGTGCCCTATCATTGGTGTCAGTGGGGGGAATAGTGTTACATCATTGGTATTAGTGGGAGGAAAAGTGCCCCATCATTACTGTCAGTGGGAAGAATAGTGTTACATCATTTACATCATTGGTATTAGTGGGGGGAATAGTACCCCATCATTGGTGTCAGTGGGAGGAATAGTGTTACATCATTGGTATTAGTGGGGGGAATAGTACCCCATCATTGGTGTCAGTGGGAGGAATAGTGTTACATCATTGGTATTAGGGGTGGAATAGTGCCCTATCATTGGTGTCAGTGGGAGGAATAGTGTTACATCATTGGTATTAGTGGGAGGAAAAGTGCCCCATCATTGCTGTCAGTGGGAAGAACAGTGTTGCATCATTGGTATTAGTGGGAGAAATAGTGTTCCATTATTGGTACTAGTGGGAGAAATAGTGCCCCATTGTTTTGCATCATTGTGGGAGGAATAGTGTCTCATCATTGGTATCAGTGCCCGATCATCTATGTTAGTGGGAGGAATAGTGCCCCATCATTAGTATTAGTGGGAGGAATAGTGCCCTATCATGGTGTCAGTAGGAGGAATATGGCCCCATCATTGGTGTCAGTGGGAAGAACAGTGTTGCATCATTGGTATTAGTGTCCCATTATTGGTACTAGTGGAAGGAATAGTGCCCCATTTTGCGTCATTGTGGGAGGAATAGTGTCTCATCATTGGTATCAGTGCCCGATCATTGGTGTCAGTGAGAAGAATAGTGTCCCATCATTGGAATTAGTGAGAAAAATAGTGTTGCATCATTGGTATTAGTGGGAGGAATAGTGCCCTATCATTGGTGTCAGTAGGAGGAATAGTGTCCCATCATTGGTGTTAGTGGGAGGAATGGTGTCCTATTACTGGTATCTATGGAAGGAATAGTGCCCCATAATTGGTATCAGTGAGAGGAATAGTGTTGCATCATTGGTATTAGTGGAAGGAATGGTACCCCATTTTTGGTATCAGTGGAAGAGATGGTGTCCCATCATTGGTATCAGTGGAAGGAAAAGTGACCCATCATTGGTGTCAGTGGCAGAAATAATGTCCCGTCATTGGTGTCAGTGGGAGGAAAAGTGTCCCATCCAGGGGCGGATTGACCATTTGAGCACTGCCCGAGGGCCCCATGCCACTAGGCTGACTGGGCTGAATTTGTGTGTTAAACTGCAAAGGTATAAATGGGCCCCTAAAACAACAACGGACCAATCCTGGAGAGCACTGTGTGATGTCTGTGGATAGCCTTGAACTACTTCCCAGTCTTTTGAATCCAGATAAACATTTGAAGAAATGTAGGGTCAATGTACGGTTGACTTACCTTTCCTGTAGGTGGCAGAGAATCCCGTGCTTCCCACGTGTTTGTCTGAATGAAAGATAACAGACAGCACGTGCCATGATGATGTAAGATTTGGGGGCAACTGGGAACCACAAAATGTTCCCAACAGATTCCCTTCATCCCTGGAGGCCCCGTTGTAAATCTTGACGTAGTCATATTCACAGGTGTCATGGAACTCCAAGTTGAATTCCTGAAAGATAAGCTGGACGGTGAATCCCTCGGACACGACGATGAGCCAGCTGCACTCAGTATAAGGTGGATACACTCTTGGGAAGTTGGGGCTGAATATATGGCCTATAGGAGCGGAAAGCACTCCCCCACACTTCACACCTGTGGAAGAAAAGGGCATTTTAAGTCATTCATTCATCGCTTTGTTCCCTTATTTTTGTTCTTTTGCATAGGTGTGTACACAGGGTGTACCAGGTGTGCCTGGGCACACCCTAATAACCCTGAGCGGTACAGATTCCCCCTGTGTCAACCCCCCCTCCCCTTATATTTCAGAATGGAGAACAGGGGAAGGGGCCAGTAAATATGTCATATACGGTCCCCTTCCATTTCTGATCAGTACTGATCACTTACTGTGATTGTAAGAAAAAAATAATTATATATACATACACACACACCTTTTAGCTTTGAGGTGCACACCCTAATGCAATAAGCTGCGCACATCTATGTTCTTTTGATAAACATTCTTAGCCAGATTCAGAGAGAGTTAGGCTGGCATATCAGTAGATACGCCGGCGTAACTCTGAATCTGCACCGTCGCAAATTTAAGCGTATTCTGGAAACCAGATACGCTTAAATTAGGCTAAGATACGAGCGGCGTAAGTCTCCTACGCCGTCGTATCTTAAAGTGTAATTTTTAGGCTGGCCGCTAGGTGGCGCTTCCGTTGAGTTTGGCGTAAAATATGTAAATGACTAGAAGACTAGAAGAGGTTCGGCCTAAACTAGTATCGGCCTAAACTGAGGGAAATTTTTTTTTTTATATATATGTTTTTGGGGGATATTTATTACAGCAAAAAGTAAAAAATATTGAATTTTTTTCAAAATCGCCGCTCTATTTTTGTTTATAGCGCAAAAAATAAAAACCGCAGAGGTGATCAAATACCACCAAAAGAAAGCTATATTTGTGGGGAAAAAAGGACGCCAATTTTGTTTGGGAGCCACGTCGCACGACCGTGCAATTGTCTGTTAAAGCGACGCAGTGCCGAATCGCAAAACCTGGCCTGGGCATTTAGCTGCCTAAAGGTCCGGGGCTTAAGTGGTTAAAAGCCAAGCTAAGCATAAAACTAGCTTCCAAAGAAGGTGTAACACCCACTTATGTATTTTTAAGTAACATCTCCACTCACTGTCTTGACGTAGGACTGTCAAGAATAGATGTAGTCTACGACAGATGTAGTGTCGTCCTGTAACTGACCTTGTCTGTCCTTAAAGCTACCATGTTTAAATCCAATGATTCAGAAACATTTATCACATAATAAATATTAATGAATTTAAAATCTAACAATCAGCCTCCTGCAAACCTCAGCACACAAAGCTGTACTGAGAGAAGAACGGACAGCATAAGTAGCCAATCAGGCACTGCAGCAGCGCAAAGTGCTGTCACTCTAACATTGTGAAGACGCTTTCAGAAGGGAGATCACATCTGTATGCTGCTGCTCTGTTATGGCCCCTTCTAAATCTAGAGGCTTATGCCGCATACACACCATCACTTTATGTGATGAAAAAAAACGACATTTTCTGTGAAGTAAAAAATGACGTTTTTGAAACTTAAATTTTCAAAGACGAAGTTGCCTACACACCATCGTTTTTCTCACAATGTTCTAGCAAAGCGAGGTTACGTTCTCACCACTTTTTCCATTGAAGCTTGCTTCATAAGTAGCTTCTGGGCATGCGCGGGTGAAAAAACGTCGTTTTAAACAACGTTTTTTACTACACACGGTCAATTTCTGTGAAGTAAAAGTTGACGTTTTGAAAAACGACACATAAAATTGAAGCATGCTTCAATTTTTTTTTGGTCGTTTTTTAGAAGACATAAAACGACGTTTTCCCCCACACACAGTCATTTAAAGTGACGTTTTTAAAAACGTCATTTTTTTTCATCACATAAAGTGATGGTGTGTACGGGGCATTACAATTAACAGCCGTATGTGCTCTACTGATTGCAGAGCTGGTCATTGACACATCATATTGTGACTGTGACATAGTAGGGGGTGGAGAGACCATACCTCCCAACTTATTGAGATGGGAATGAGGGACACCTATCGGCAAAGATATGTAGGCATAGGACACACCCCTTGCCACGCCCCCTTATAGTTGAATTGTAAAAAAAAAAAAAAAAATAACAAGAATGGTAAAACCCACAAGTGCTTTTTTAACCACTACTATTCCTTTATATTGGCTCTTGGAATTTACAAATGCAGCAATTTAGAAATCAGATGAAAGGAGCACTGGGAAACACTTTATAGATAAAAAGTGCATTTTATAAACACCTATAGAGATCAGACCAAAATGAGGGACAAATGAGGAGGAATGAGGGACAGAGGGACATTATTCCAAATCAGGAACAGTCCCTCGAAATCAGAGACAGTTGGGAGCTATGGGAGAGACCACTGCTTACAAATAGAGCAGCATTCCTCTCTGTTGTCTATGGTTGAAGATTTGGCTTAATGCAAAGGCCGTATTTCCAAGAGCATTGCAGTAAAACATACACCTATTATAGTACAGTTCAGATAGCTAAGGTTTCTCAAACTTCAGTTGGGTTTTCTATCAATGGCAACTTTCATAAATCTGTCCTGAGAAATACCCCTTATGTTACTTTTTTCAAAGTGGTCCTCGCCTTCATATTTTATTTCTAAAGGTAGAAGTAGAATATATATTACTATCTAAAAGTTAATCCAGTTTATTTGTTTTGCCCCAATCATTTTGGCAATAGCCAGAGTATCCAGTACAACAGTCCAGCTCCCCCCCCTTTTTTTTTTGCCGGCAAAATCCCCTAAAATAATTTGGCACAGTAATACAAACATGCAGACTATCGCAACCAATAACCAACTGTTCAATACCAATGTCTACATTGTACAGGACCAATAAAAGCTACTTAACTGTCTGCCCTGATACTTGGTGCATCACAGGGGCCTAGTATGGTACAAAATCAACACGACAACCTAAAGAAACCACCTAAAGTTTCAGCTTTCTCTTACAACCAGACAATTTCAAATGTTCAAAGAGTAGAGTAGAGTTGCTCTATTGGAAAGGAAACATTTAAGAGGATTCCCTCCATCCCGACATAGAGAACCACTAGAAATCTCTGCTTACCTTTCCGGGCCTGAATCACGGGGACTCTCCATAGCACGCTTATCACGAAGATAAACTTGCAATGAATATTCTGCATATTGGAAAGCTAGTGCTGTAATATATCCAGTCCTCACAGAACACTACAGATAAGACTCAGAGCTGCTATTGAATAAATAATTCATCTGTTGTCTGAATAGGAACTTGATCTCACTTTGCTCTCCACCCTCGATGTTCTGATGTGTATTGGGTATCCCTGGATTTACACATTCACCCTACCTGCATGAAATCACAGGGGCTTGGGGGGGGCATTGCATTTTCCTGGCAATGCTGTGGCAGCAGGCTTAATAGTGTACTAACATGGCAGCTCTTTCTCCCAACATAAGAGCTTAGAACAGGGCGGCCCTATGTACACACGACGCTGCTAAACGTACGTTTAGAGACAGATGAACGATTTTTTCAACTGCTCCTGAACCCATTCAATGTTATCCTATGTGACCATGTACACTGTCTCGCTTATTGCCGTTTTTAGGCAGTTGCATGTAACAGTGTTTCTTTGAAAGCAAAAAAAATGGGTTCAGATGCAGAAGATTTCCAAGTTTCAGACGCAAAACGCGACTAAACGCGGTAAACCGTGTTTAGCAGCATTTGGTTTATTGGCGTTTTTTCGTTTTTGGCCATTTAAAACAAAGCATTTTTGTAAACGCTTCTAAACGCAAACGCGGTTAAACGCGGCAAAATTGACATTTTAAACGTAGGTTACTATCTGTCAAGTTTAATAATTTAGAAGCAGTTGTAAAAACGTCCCGTGTACATGGAACCTAAGTGGTTTGGGTCAATATATTTTAGTTTGATATAGCCAGATTCAGAGAGACTTACGACGGCGTATCAGTAGATACGCCGTCGTAAGTCCGAATGAGCGCCGTTGTATCTTTGCGCACATTCTTAAACCGAGATACACCTCACTGTTGCCAAGATACGACCGACGTAAGTCTCCTACGCCGTTGTATCTTCGCTGCATATTTACGCTGGCCGCTAGGGGCGTGTACGTGGACTTACGCGTCAAATATGTAAATGAGCAAGATACGCTGATTCACGAACGTACGTATGCCCGTCGCAGTAAGCTACGCCGTTTACGTAAGCCATACGCCGGCATAAAGATAAACCACCTCTATAGGTGGCGCAGCCCATGCAAGGTATGGACGACAGAACAGCCATCGTATTTTACGTAGTTTGCGTAAGCGTACGTGAATGGGGCTGGGCGTAGGTTACGTTCACGTCGAAAGCATTGAGCCGGCGTCGTTTCGTAGGGAGTATTTGCGACGTAATTCTGAGCATGCGCGCACATGCGCCGTACGAACGGCCCTCATTTACATGGGGTCACGGTTAATTTAAATGTAGCCCACCCACTACATGCCTACTCTGAATTAGACGGGGTTACACCAGCCCATTTGCGCTACGCCGACGTAACTTACGGAGCAAGTGCTTTGTGAATACTGGCCTTGCCTCTCTATGTTACGTCGGCGTAGTACAAATGGGATGCGCTACGCCGGCCAAAAGATACGCTGCTCTACGTGAATCTAGGCCTAAGTTTTTAAACTGATGTTTTATACAGTGCCCAGCATACAGTAAATAAGTACACCTCAACAGATTTGTCAGAAAACCTTTACGTTCCTTTCAGAATCAACATTTTCTATGGGACACTATACTGCAACATACTCCCATAAATGCGGGAAATTGATTGCAACCAAGATTTATTAATTTGCATACACAAAAAAGTATTTTTGCTAACAGATTAGCTGACACCCCGCAACACCGATCTCGGTAAAGAGTCTCTCAAAGAGACTCTTTACCACGTGATCAGCCGTGTCCAACCCCGGCTGATCATGATGTAAACAGGAAGAGCCGTTGATGGCTCTTCCTCACTCGCGTCTGACAGACGCGAGTAGAGGAGAGACGATTGGCGGCTCTCCTGACAGGGGGGGTTCGCGCTGATTGTTTATGAGCGCAGCCCCCCCTCGGATCGCCACACTGGACCACCAGGGAAGCCCACCCTGGACCAGGGAAGGGCAAAAAATAAATAAAAAAAAGGGCAAAAAATAAAAAAAAGTCTGGGGGAAAAAAAAAACATAAAAAAAAAAGATGCCAATCAGTGCCCACAAATGGGCACTGACTGGCAACATTGGTAAATCAGTGCCGCCCCACAGTGTCCATCAGTGCCACCCCACAGTGTCCATCAGTGCCACTCCACAGTGCCCATCAATGCCCAGTGCCCACCTATCAGTGCCCATCTGTGCCACCCATAAGTGCCGCCCATGAGTGCCCATCAGTGCCGCCCATGAGTGCCCATCAGTGCCGCCCATGAGTGCCCATCAGTGCCGCCCATGAGTGCCCATCAGTGCCGCCTATGTGTGCCCATCAGTGCTGCCTATGTGTGCCCATCAGTGCCGCCTATGAGTACCCATCAGTGCCGCATACCAGCGCCGCCAATCAGTGCCACCTCATCTGTGCCCGTCAGTACTACCTCATCGATGTCCATCAGTGCCATCTCATCTGTGCCCATCAGTGCCGCCATATCAGTGCCCGTAATTGAAAGAGAAAACTTACTTATTTACAAAAAAATTAACAGAAAAAAATAAAAACTTAATTTTTTTTCAAAATTTTCAGTCTTTTTTTAGTTGTTGCGCAAAAAAAAAAAAAATCGCAGAGGTGATCAAATACCACCAAAAGAAAGCTCTATTTGTGGGTAAAAAAGGACGCCAATTTTGTTTGGGTACAGTGTAGCGTGACCGCGCAATTGCCATTCAAAGTGCGACAGTGCTGAAAATTGGCTTGGGCGGGAAGGTGCGTAAGTGCCCTGTATGGAAGTGGTTAACAAAGAAAACCACTTCCCATTTCATGTTGTCATGAATGGCACAACATGGAAGAGAAATGTCACAAGGCATGAGAAAGAAAATTATTTCTTTACACAAGAAAGGTGAAGGCTACAAGAAGATCGGCAAAGCTTTACTTATCATTTAGAATTCTGTAGCAAAAGTGATACAAAAATGTAACAAAGATGGAACTGCAACCATTTTACAGAGACGTCCAGGCCGTCCACAGAAGTGAACCCCTCGACAAGAGCATCTTCTGATGAGAAGGGTTGAAGAAAACCGCCATGCAAGTTCACTGCAGTTGGCTAAAGAAGTAGAAAGCCAAACTGGGGTGATTGTTTCACAATACAATGTACACTGCGGGGAATGGCATGCATAGGTGTTGTCCATGAAGGAAGCCTCTCCTAAAGTCCATGCACAAAAAAGCTCACCTAGAATATGCCAGGGATCATGCTGAAAAAGAAGAAGACTACTGGGACTCTGTACTCTGGAGTGATGAGACCAAGATAAATGTCTTTGGAACTGATGGCTTTAAAACTGTATGGTGGGCCGTCAGCTCGAGCCCTCAGAGACTCGAAGCTTTTCCGCCAAATCACTAGACGATATGCTCTCTTCGACGCCTGGAGGGCTCTCCACCCAGGGGATCGGCAGTATACCTTCTATTCGGCCCCCCATAGAACCCACTCCCGTATCGACTACTTCTTCACTAATAGCAGCACACTCCGGGCGACGCGTGAGACACAGATTCTTCCGATATCATGGTCAGACCACGCTCCTGTCCTCCTAACACTAGACTTAGGTTCCCCCACCCGTAGGCCCTGCAACTGGAAACTAAACACTTTCCTCCTCCAGCACCTGCCGTCCAAGACAGAACTTACCTCCACTCTCCAACTTTACTTTGCGGAGAACAACACTCCTGACATTTCTGCCCCCACGCTCTGGGAGGCCCATAAGGCAGTCCTTCGAGGTAAATGCATAGCACTATCAGCCGCCCTGAGAAAAGATGCACAGGCCACTAAACAGAGAACCGAGAAGGAGCTAGTGGGTCTGGAACGCCACTTGCAGCTAACCCCCTCCATTGCCCTCCTTAAGAAAATCACAAATCTGCGAGCAATCTTGAGGGACTTGGCTCTTGGCTGCGTAGAGAAGGCTCTGGTTAGATTGCGACAGATCTATTACGATAAGGGCAACAAGGCCCACTCACTGTTAGCAAAGAAACTACGTGATACACATCTTGCGACGACACCTCACCAAATTAAGGACGGTTCAGGATGCCTTCAGTCCCACCCCAGAGACATAGCCCAGACATTCTCAGACTTTTACACAAAACTTTATAATGACCCTAACATCCCCGGTAACCCACCCCCCCCGGACGTCTCCCTTAGTATAAGACAATATCTGGAACAGAGTGGCGTCTCCCGCCTCCAGCCCTCCGACCTGTCATCCCTCAACATGCTGATCTCCGAAGAGGAGATAGAGCAGACTATTAAATCCCTGCCCTCCCGCAAGTCCCCAGGCCCAGACGGTCTACCCTATGAATATTATAAAGCCTTCCTGCCCCTCTTCCTACCCCACATGTGCAAACTTTTTAACGCCTTCCTCCGAGACACTCCTGTCCCGGCAGATATGCAACGCTCCTTTATTACTCTGATCCCCAAGCCGGACAAGGACCCCGTACTCTGCGCTAACTATAGACCCATCGCCCTGCTTAATTCGGACCTGAAAATTTTTACAAAACTGCTTTCTATCCGTCTGAACGGGATTCTCCCCTCCCTTATCCACAAGGACCAAGTGGGCTTTGTACCCCTTAGGCAGGCGGGCGATAACACCCGAAAGGTGATTGATTTGGTGGATGTGGCGAACAGGGAAAAGGCGGCATCCCTGCTTCTTAGCTTGGATGCCGAGAAGGCCTTTGACCGGCTTGGGTGGCCCTTCATGTTTGCTACATTACGACATGTGGGGATTCGGGGCCCATTTATGAATGCAATTCACCATCTCTACCTCGATCCCTCGTCCCAGGTTAAGACACCTTTTGCCCTCTCGCCCTCCTTTCCCATTACCAACGGCACCCGACAAGGGTGTCCACTATCGCCCCTCCTATTCGCACTTTGTGTTGAACCCTTAGCAGCCACCATTCGGGGAAACCCGTCTATTCGGGGGGTGACTGTCCGGGGTAGGGAATTTAAAATATCCCTGTTCGCGGACGATATCATCCTTTCCCTCACGCAACCCAGGATTTCCCTCCCAAACCTCCATGCAGAGTTGGCCCGATATGGAGCCCTGTCGGGCTACAAAATTAACACCTCTAAATCTGAGGCCCTCCCTGTCAACATCCCTACCGTGGAGGTCGATCACCTACGGGCCAACTTCCCCTACCAATGGAAGACAACCTCCCTGAAATATCTAGGGATACATATCACCCCAAGCTTCGCTACCCTGTACCAAGAAAACTTCCCCCCCCCTATTCCGATCTATCCGATCCCTGCTATTGCAATGGAAAAAGCATCATATTTCCTTGCTCGGCCTAATTTCTGATATCTATAAAATTCTAAATATCTATCCCCTGGAATCTTTAGGTAAACACTCCTATATGTTAAAGTGGGAAAAAGCTCTTAATGAGGAAATACCCCTGGAGCAATGGCGGACTATTTGGTCCCAAGCAGCTAAGAGCTCCCTCTGCACCTTATACAAGGAAAACACATATAAAATACTTCTCTTTTGGTATATGACTCCCGATGTGCTCCATGCTATATATCCCGCTAGTTCCGATCGCTGCTGGCGATGCCAAGGGGATAGGGGCTCCCTCTTCCATATCTACTGGAGCTGCCCATTGATTGCCCCCTACTGGTCTGAAGTTCAGCAATTGCTTAGCCGCCTCCTAGATACTCAGATCCCCATGTCCCCCAAATTTTTTCTTCTGGGTCTATCCCCCTTGAAGATTCCCACACCTTACAAAAAACTGTTACGCCACATTCTCACGGCTGCCCGCTGTCTTGTTGCCCTGAACTGGAAAAAACGGTCTCCCCCTACCCCTGAGGCCCTGCATGCCAGGATTAAGGATGTGGAGCTGATGGAGAGAATGACTGCCAGGATACAGGATAGACTGGAGACCCACGACACTGTCTGGGAACCATGGCGCCTCCGGGAGGATGCATCTTGACCAGGTAGCTGTGCTATTCCGATGATCGATTCCCCCTCTTCCCACCCCTCCCCTCCTATCTTCTCTCTGTTCCTTTTCTTTTCTTTTTTCTTTTCTCACTTTCTTTATCCATCTCTACCCTTATGTGTGCGCAGTCACGCAACATGAAAACATAGGTTGCTGTGCAGCGACAGACATTCTTAACTCAGTTATGTACCTGTTATTGTATAGGATCGTGTAGACGGTTCATACTTGTTGTTATCCGCACTGCAGCAGTAGGAAACCAAAGGAAAGTTGACCTGTGCCTTGTCTACTTGTGTCTCCTCATGCTGCGACATGTGGCTCTGTATTCTGTAAGAAATGTACTCCTTCTCTTTCTTATTTTCAATAAAAAAGTTATTTGGTGTTGCAAAGGTGAGAAGTACAAAGGAAAATACATGGTACCTACAGTGAAACATGGTGGTGGCAATGTCATTTTGTGGGGCTGCATGAGTTCTGCTGGTGCCGAGGAGCTGTATTTAATTAATTTCATGAATTCACAGATGTTCTGCTCTATATTGAAAAAGAAGATGCCACCATTACTCCGTGCTCTTGGTCGTCGTGCACTTTTACAACATGACAATGATCCAAAACACACATCTAAGGCCACTGTTGCATTCCTGAAGAAGAACAGGGTGAAAGTGATTTCAGTGGCCAAGTATGTCTCCTGACCTGAACTCATTCGAACACCTATGGGGAATTCTGAAGAGACAAGTTGAGAATCACTCTTCATCCAGCATCCAGGCTCTAAATGAGGTCGTTCTTGAAGAATGGGAAAAGATAGATGTTGCAATATGTCACCAACTTGTTCATTCCATACCTAGAAAATTTGGTGCTGTCCTTACAAATCATGGAGGTCATACAAAATACTAGATGTAGTCGTTTTTGTTGTGAAGTGTATTCATTTTTGCATCAACTAATTTGAGTAAAACTGAAGAAGTTATATTATTAACCTTGCTTTCATGTAATGAGCTCATTTAAAAAAAAAAAACAGTTTTGTCAAAATGTTGTCAAAAGTTTTTGTGTTCATTGAGATATTGATTAAAATCTTACTTTTCAAAATTGGTGCTATTTATGCTGAGCGCTGTATAGTAGAGCAGCACGATTCTGGTCAAAATGAGAATCGCGATTCTTTTGCTTAGACTAAAGATCACGATTCTCTCACGATTCTCAAAAACTGAATGCCAGAACCCCCCCCCCCCCCCCCCCCCCCCCCAAATAAATAAGTAAACCTGTGATTTATCTGAAAATATGAATATATAAAAAACAGACCAGTGATATGTCTATAATGTTATAATGTTATCCAGCCTGGAGATCGCGGGGGGTGAATCGAGATCGTGATTAATCGTGCAGCTCTACTGTATAGCAATTGAAATGGTTAAAGCAGACCTGCAATCATTAATACAATATTAAGAATATTTTTTTAAATGCAGGCAGTGTAAGTTCCTGAATGGTACCTAGCATCAGCCTCTTGCAGGCCCTGTACAGCAGGGTTGGAGTGTGAGAGGAAAAAGCAGCACAAGGAGCTACGCAGTTCAAGTAGTAACAATAAGCATGCTAATAGGAAGAGAAAGTACATAGAGAAATGATCACATCATTGTGATGCTTCTCCTTTTAATGTATAGTCAGCGGGGTCCAGGATGACATGGGCTTAAAAGAGGGGGCAGCAGACTGAGGACATCTAGTGGCAGAAAAAAATGGCTGAGGAAATCTATGTAGTAAAGGTGAAAATTGCAGAAAAATCTGGTTATGTTTTAATGGGATGAAGTTCTGCTTTAAAACCCCCTGTAGCACTACCCCCGGAGGAGCTGCTGGTTGTTCTGGGTGGCACATTTACCTCGTGGCTCTTCCGAATTCCTAGGGGTGCATGGTGCATTTTGTAGAAGTAACAGGTGCTCTTTGCTGTGCTCTTTATTACCCAGCCGGGTAAAAACAATAAAGTAAAGTTGAAGGAAGAAAGGAGAATAGCAAATTCAGGCGTAATAATAGGGAAACAGTCCTGCTCCCAAGCGTAACACTTCTCTGCGCCACGCCTGCCTGAGTGGGTTTAGTGTACCCGGACAGACCTCTCTCACTGACCTGGCAGCCAGAGTATCACTTGAACATTTGTAGGATAAAGTCCCTGCCACAGACCCTCCTTATTGAACTTGAACTAGAGGGAAAGTCCCTGCCACAGACATTCCTTGGTGAACGTCAGGGAGACACCTCTGCCACAGGCCCTCTCTGATTGTAGTTAAGGAGGCAGGGGCAGACTGACCATTGGGACTTTCGGGCACTACCCGAGGGCCCCATGCCACTAGGGAGCCCCATCAGGGTTGCCAGGCTCAATAAAACCAGGGACAGTATGTAAAAATCTGTGTTTTTTTTACATCTGTCCCTGCTATGTCTTAAACCGACATGCTTTTGATGTGAAAATCCAGAGATTTTAGCTGCCCTGCCTCCTGGCGTGGTGGCCATCTGTAAGCCCAGGGGCTCCATAATATTCTATTACCCGGGAGCCCCATGGGTTGTCAGTCCACCCCTGTAGGGAGGAGATCCTTCTTGGTGAATTACGCCTGGGTCTCCTTCAAATTATCGCCCAGGTATCAACTGACAGGTGATCAATCCTTCAGTGTCCGGCTACTTTGATCCCCGGTGGTTTGTCGAGGCCCTTTTGGACCGCCAGCCTCTCAATGGCGCTCCTCAGATGGACCCCCCACCGAACAGCACTACCGATTGGGATCCTCAAAGGTGGGCTTACTGGGTCCCCATCGCTGCTCAAATGTTCCAGGTCAACATGGCTCCGGAACCAGGAACACCGCATGGCACGCGCGCCCCAGCCAGGTAGACCCTAACGCCGGGGCCCCGTGATGTGGCCACCCTAAAGGTGGGTGCCACACTGGACGAAGGAAAACCCTGAATCAATGGGCGTCTGTCCCATAAATACCCTCCCCCAGCATGCACAGCAAGGCCAAACCCTCCTGATTGGCTGCTGGGGAAAAGCACCCAAACCTTGACTCCACTGCTGCCACCTACTGCACAGGGGTGGGAAGAACACCCCAGCATAACAGAATAAGCCCACCGCACAGCCATGCTGAGACAGAGACCCTGTTTTGCACATAAAAATCTGGATCAGAGTTTAACTACACTCTGATCTCCCTCTAAAATAGCACCGGTACCTAAAGTAACCAGGCGCTACACCATGTAAAGTATTTTTTTTCTAAAGACACTAAAGAAAAAGAAATACGTGAATTGAAATCTGTCCAAAGTCAGGGGAAACCAATTCATACCACTGCAGCCTGACACATTGCGTTAAGGCAGTCAATTTATTTGAATGAGCTGGACCTGCACAAGAACATACACTATATTGTCAAGAATATTAGGACACCTGCCTTTACACGCACATGAACTTTAATGGCATCTCAGTCTTAGCCTGTAGGGTTCAATATTAAGTTGGCCCACCCTTTGCAGCTACAGTATAACCGCATCAACTCTTCTGGGAAGGCTGAATTGCCCCCAGTAGGAACACAGAATGCAGTAAAAACCCAACAGAGGTTATGGGCCAGATTCAGAAAGATCAGCGGATCTTTCTGCTGGCGTAACGTATCCCCGATACGTTACGCCGCTGTAACTTTGGGCGCAAGTTCTGTATTCAGAAAGAACTTGCGCCCTTATTTACGGCGGCGTAAGGTATGTGTTGCGGCGTAAGGCCGCGTAATTCAAATGGGGATGTTGGGGGCGTTCCTATGGTGAGAGAAGGTGATTGACGGCCGGCCCTGGCACGTCACGCTTCTCCGGAAATAGCCGAAATAGGCTTGGCTATTCACGGCGCCTGCGCATAGCCTGTGCGCAGGCGCCGTGAAGAACCGAGACCTACTCCGGCTGTCTTCGGGGAGCGTGACGTGCCAGAGCCGGCCGTCAATCATCCTCCCTCTCCATAGGCACGCCCATTCCCCGCGGGAGTCGGATTCTTCAATGAGCGATAGCACAGTGAGTACGGGGATTAAAAATTTAAGACCGGCATAGTTATGTTTAGAATTACGATTGCCCTGGGGTGGTAATCAAACACCCCTTAGTATAAGGTGCCACATCCTGGATTATGTAGAGAAAATAGAAAAAGACTGTGAAGTCTGAGACTAGGAGAAAGTGGACTTTGTAGGCACCAGATTTTTGAAAAAATATAAATAATTTTAATTTGAACAATACACTAGCACAAAAAACACTGAACAATTGCTCAATTTGATAATTAAGAAAGAAAACAAAACAATACAATGAGATACACAAATAACTCAATTCCTATCCCTTTTTGAAGACATTGCTGATAGCCACAGGGCTGAATGTATGAAATACACGAAAAGCACTGGGTGGCGTTGTCACTTCAAGAGATGGTACAGGATGAGTTTGGATAAAAGTGGGGATCAGCTCGACATGTTTCGCGACGTTGTCGCTTCTTCGGGAGCTTCTAATTATTTAAAAGACAAAACAATATTGCCATTAGAAATATGTATATATCTGAGTACAATACAGTATAATTTCACATTTAGGCATGTTGTACATAAATGCAAAAAGCCTCTAAGCATATTGAGAGAAGTGTTTAACTATGACCATAATACTCACCGAAAAACCGGTGTTTAATAGCTTTGAGGAATGCTCAGCAGCGTCCAAACCTGGATATATGATCAGACCATCTACCTTAGACAGATGAAATAAACTACCATGGGTCAAATCCACACTGACCATGCACCGCCGGGCAGATTGGAACCAGTTGGGGTATCTAAAAATAGGTAGTAAACAGATAGGATAATAGGTCCAACATTGGATGGGACCGTAAAAAACGGAGATCAAAAAGAAAAAAGAAAAAGAAAAAGAAAAGAGAAAAAAGACAGATATAGAAAGAAATATAAAACAGTATGTGTAGCGCTTAGCTGGTATGGCATACCTTGAAAGAGGTATAAGGGCCTAGGCATTCAGAGGACAATTCCAGGAACTGGAAAAGGGGAACACCCTTAGAAATAAAATATTGAAACAGCAGAAGGTGGAAGATCCATATAGGTCCCCTCCTAACTGTAAAAAGTCCAGAAAAAATTGAAAAATAAACAACTGTGTATGTAGGTATAGAGGGAAGCAATGATAAATAATTAATGTTATTAATTGCCAAATGATAGGCTCAGAATTAATAAGCACTTAATTTATAGCGAATGTTATTGATGTTTTAAACCAAAACTTTGCATTTAAGCAAAAAAGTTGGTAGGTGGGCAGTGATTAATTACCTTGATACTGGAAGACTGGATAACACGTCAATTCAAAAACTGCCACAAGATGGCAGCGTTGAGCGTTAGGCTGATGCAGGGAGTAGAGACCCCTCACAGAGGAACAGCAATCAGCTGTTAAAAATACAAAATCACTCTTAATAGAGACATAGTAGCAAGCCAGCACTAACAAAGATAATGAAGGGGAAAGTGTACATACCTAATGCTTAACTGGTAAATGAAACAGTCTTGAGCAGTGAAATACCGTGCAGGCCTCCCAGACCTCCGTCCTTGCTGGCATTCAACAAGAGCACCTGCAAACACAGGCTCTTGTTGAGTTTAAATACCCCGCGCGGATGACGTCACGGTGATTGACAGTCATCCGGCCGGCCAGAGAGAGATACACGGCGCATGCGCGTTGCGCATGCGCACAGTGAGCCGCGATGCGGCTCCCTGTATGGATGGACAACAAGTGTATACATATGGTGTTTCCCAGATGGAAGGAAATAGGGAAATTGAGACACCATATTGAAAGTGCCACCACACGTTCTAAGGTCTGAATGAATAACATCTGACCAGAAGGTGTGATGGCTTACCTGGCCACTGGTTCATTCACTCAACGGCGCATGGTAATGTGGTGACAGTTGGTAGGGCAGGCATAGGTCTGAACATATATATCCGCTTGGTGAGCAGACAATAAACACAAAATGATAAAACATTTAAATAAGAAAACACGCAAAATGCATGTATAACAATTTTAGATCCATCAAAAAAGTTGGCATGTAGAACATATTAGTGAATGATAGTCGTGCTACTGTTTCTACTTATTGATAGAAAATCAAAAGAGAAACTGCACAATATTAGTCACAGACTACACTTTTTAAACCTGGAAATTGGAAAAGAAAGAGAAAGAAAAATGGGGGTGGCCCAAAATGGGGCCAATGCGGCCACTAAAACAGACTAGCTAAATACTGTAGCTGGGTCAGGTAATAAGGACTTGCGATATTAGTCACATTTATCTGTGATGAAGTTATTTTGTAGAAAAAATTGAAAAATTTAAAACAACACCATTTAGATTCATAATGGTCAGACCAGAGGAACAGTGGCTCAAACATCAACATCAAACCAATAGACATATAATTATAAATAAAATGAACAGATAAATGAGAATAAATATATAGAAAATGTCAATTTTGATGTGATTTTGGGCGGGTAAACCGTCAACGTTGAAAAATCAACGTCGGTTTGATGGAGAGGTCTCTGGGTATGAGAACTGCCATACAGGTCCCTCAAAGGAAGGGCCTGTATGACAGTACCTCATTAATCCCCGGTGCTTTAGTGGCGCCCAAGCGCTCTATCCACAGAGTCTCCCTCTGAAGAATAGATTTGTCCCAGTTACCCCCTCGAGGGTCACGTGGGACAACCTCCAATACTAGAAATTGAATAGAGGAAGTGTCAAATTTATGAAATAGCCCCAGATGGCGACTTATGGGTGTGAGCATCTTAGCGTATTGTGAATAATAAATGTGATCATAGATCCTTTTCTTGAATTTGCGTAATGTTTTTCCCACATAGTAAGCCCCGCATTTACAGGTCATTAGATAAATGACCCCCTCGGTGTCACAGCTGGCCTGAAAACGAGGTCTAAAAGTTTCCCCGTTGGGCAAGCTAAATTTAGTGCCAGCTTGCACCCATGGGCAATAAGAACAATGGCCGCATTTAGAGATACCTGGGCTTTGATTGTGAGTCACAGGATTGGTTTTCGCTTGGTAGAGACTTGATGTTAGTTTATTACCAATTGAGGTGTTCTTCCTAAAAACTATTTCGGGTCTGTGTTTGACATATTTACCAATAGTAACATCTTCGCTCAGGAAGTGCCAGTGTTTTTCTAGGCAACTGCGTAGTTGGTAGTGTTGGGACGTATACTTTGTTATAAATCTAGTGATTTGTTGGTCTTTGTTTTCAATTTTTTGAGGATGTATAAGAGAGGGTCTATCTCGATTGAAAGCCTTATTAAAGGCTTTTCTCAAAAGGGATTTACTGTACCCTCGCATTAATAGCCGAGAGCGTAGCTCATTGGCCTGAGATCTAAAGTCCGTATCGTGTGTACAGTTCCTCCTAAGCCGGATGTACTGAGCATACGGGATACTGTGAATGAGGTGTGTCGGGTGACTGCTTTGGGCGTGTAGCACCGTGTTCCCTGCTGTTTGCTTTCGATAAAGCCTGGTTGCAATGTTATTAGAGGCATCTCGATATATTGATAGATCCAAAAATGATAAGGTGTCTTTATTAAATTCATAGGTGAATTTTAAATTGAATGTGTTTTTGTTCAAACAACTAATAAATTCATTTAAACTCTGTATAGTGCCTGTCCATATGAGAAAAATGTCGTCGATATATCTATACCAACACAGTACTTGGGCCATGAAGTCATCGTAAGCCTCATTGGAGGCTATTTCCCTCTCCCACCCCCCCAGGTACAGGTTCGCGTAAGCCGGTGCGCAACAAGTGCCCATGGCTACGCCCTGTACCTGGAGGTAGTGGGAGTCTAGGAAAGTGAAACTGTTATGATGGAGGATAAATGACAACAGCTTTAATATAAAAGATTGAAATTTCCAAGTGCGATGATCCTCCTTCATGAGGAAGGATCTAATGACCTCAAGGCCCAAATCGTGCGGTATACTAGAATACAATGCCTCGACATCAATGCTAACAAATGTAGCGTCCGATGGTATTGTCACGCCATCAAGATGTCGCAATAAGTCTAATGTGTCCTTGACATAGGATGGGAGGCTAGTTACATAGGGCATCAAAAAGAAATCCACCAGTCTGCTGGCATTTTCGGTAATTGACCCTATCCCCGAAATGATGGGTCTACCCGGTGGTTTAGATTTGTTTTTGTGGATTTTAGGAATAGCATAAAATATGGCCTCCCTGGGGAAGGCAATGTTTAAGTATTCATAGGTTTGTTGGTCAATTAGGGCTTCGGAAAAGGCAGAATAAAGTAAAAGTTTAAATTCTAAATGAAATTGGGCAATGATGTCCTTTGAAATCAGTCTATACCAGGCTGCATTTTTAAGAATGTTAAAACACATTTCTTCGTATTGGTCACAAGTGAGTAGAACTATATTGCCCCCCTTATCCGAAGCCTTAATGACTGTGTCCTGCCTAGCCTGTAGGGATTTGAGTGCTTTTTGATGGTCAATACTAAGATTAGAAGGTGTAGATGACGTGGACATATTTTTAACCTCATGGACCATAGCAATTAGAAATGCCGAGACTTGTTCATTAGTATGTAGATCTGGGAATTGGTTTGATTTGCGCTTGAAAGCACTGATGTCTTTTTTGCGTGGTAGGGAGTTGGCATTGATTTCACTAGATGTAGGGATGGTGGTGCCTTCATTTTCCTCAAGTAACAATATGAGATCCTTCAGGGCTCTAAATTCTTTCATTGTATATTTTTTTATTTGTTCTGAAAGTTCTCTTTCTGCCTTTACTCGCTGTTTATCTGGGTCGAAAATATGTTTGTAGGTAAGTTTCCTGGCGAACAAATAGAGGTCCTTAATAACCTCATATTTGTCCATATTGTTACTTGGACAGAAGCTTAAACCTAGTTTGAGGACGGCTAACTCATCATCCGATAGAGGGTATGGTGTGAGATTAATCACACTCAATTCCTCATAGGTGATGCTCCCAGAAGGGTCTCTCCTAAAGGGATCTCCGATTGCATTGAACGTGTGTGAGTGATTCGATGTGGGTCATTGCTCAATGCAGTGAGAGAGCGTGATTGGTGGGAAGGGGTGCCAGACGGACTGACGGACTGTAGCTCGCGCTACGATGCCGAATGTAATGGTCTAATGATGTGAAGGAGGGTGAACCACCGCTTTAACATTGAGTACGCCTCATAATAGCAGGGGTAACTATACGCCGGAAAAAGCTGAACGCAAACGACGTAAAAAAATGCGACGTACGTTCGTGGATCGCCATAACTAGCTAATTTGCACACTCAACGTGGAATTCGACGGAAACGCACCCTAGCGGCCAGCGGAAAAAATGCATCTACGATCCGACGGCATACTAAGACGTACGCCTGTCGGATCGATCTCAGATGCAGTCGTATCTTGTCTTGTAGATACAAAACAAAGATATGACGCGGGAAAATTTAAATTACGCGGCGTATCAACGGGTACGCCGGCGTAATTCTTTTGTGAATCTGGCCCTATAAGTCTATCTCCACCAAAAATGTTATCTGCGATCCTATGCCCATCATATCGGGCAGGAAAGTCACCCTCTCTTGTGCTGGGATCACAGATTTTGGTGTAAAAAAATTACCGGCTTGGCCTTACACAAACGTAAATTAAAAGCATTACTGTATTAAAAATTCATATAGCATCACCAAAGCAGGGATGTTTCCCATTGCTATAAATAACCTCTGTGCAGCTGATTAGTTTCCATTATCCATTACTGACAAGATATTACATCCGAAACCAAGATACGTGCAAAGAACAAAAACTAAAAATAATCACCTTCATTTAAAAAGTCATTTATTTGATATTTTCTTTTTTTAAATGCTTAGGACTGGCAGATTTAAATACAGATTTAATTTACTGAAATTCCATTCAAATAAATGCCTGATATAGGAATAGGAAAAGGTCTTTTTTTTTTGTTTATCCACTTGACCTCCAGGAAAGTTTTACCCCTTCATGACCAGGGAATTTTTTGCTATTCAGCACTGTGCTACTTTACATAGAATTGTCATGTAAAACGATACGGACTTGAAATATGTATCATTTATTTCACACAAATAGAGTTTTCTCTAGGTGGTATATAATCACCACTGCTTTTTTTGCTATATAAACCCAAAAATATAATCATTTTGGAGAACAAAAAAAGTTTTTCTTAGTTCTGTTATAAAATTTTGCAAACAAATAATCTTTCTTCTTAAAGTGGAGTTTCCATCCCAAATTATTTTTTTTTTCATTATTGTGCTCATTAGACCTTAAAAAGAAAAAAACATTTTTTTTTGGATGCAGTCCCACAAAATCTGCCTTTGGAATCACCTAGGATTCTGACATCATCTCCCTCTAATGCTCCTGGGAAATGTGTATCATCATTTCCCAGGATGCAGTGCGCTACCCAATTATCCCTCCCCATCCAAGATTTCCACAATGCCCACAAGCAAAATGACAACGGTGTGGACATAGTTTTATAAACTATCTTTTTTGAATAACTATGCGGAGCGGCCGCAGATTGTAAAATAGTAAGTGACCGGATTTATATTATAAAAACGCATGATAAAAGGACATACATTTAAAAAATGCTAATTGTGATTGGAACCCCGCTTTAAATGTAGGCCAAAATGTATTCTGCTACATTTCTTTGATAAGAATAAGGCCTCATGTACACCGTTGCTGGTAAACGGATGTTTAGGAGCAGTTGGGCATTGTTTTTTAACTGCTCCTGAACTCTCCTCTATGTTATCTTACCAGTACATGTACACAGGGTCGTTTACAGTAATTTCTAGACAGTTGAGTTTAGAGGCTTTTTTTAACGCAGAAAAAATGGGTTCAAAAGCTGTGTTTAGAGGCATTTCAAGCACCAAACGTTTCTAAACGCAGTAATTCACGTTTAGCCGTGTTTCGTTTACAGGCACTTTTCATTTCTGGCAATTTAAAAAACAAATGCAATAAAAATGCGGCAAAACTGACGTTTTAAATGTGGGTTACTGTCTGTCAAGTTAAATCATTCAGGAGAGGTTGTAAAAACGTCCCGTGTACATGAAGCCTAACCCAAATCAGTGTATATTATTTTGTTTCCTGAGGCCCTAAAATGCCAGGACAGTACAAAAAGCCCCCAAATGACCCCTTTTTGTAAAGTAGACAGTCCAAGGTATTTAGTAAGAGGCATGGCAAGTTTTTTTTTAGGTTTTCATTTTTTGTGATCAGGAATAAGGACTGGTGACAGTATGTAAAAAATAATGCTTTATTCAAAATGTAAAACAAATGTATTTATTTTCTAACTATAACTTTTTGTACAATTTTTTTTGTACATTTTGTCATCACCATAGTGACACTGCACCACTCTGGGGGGGTTGATCAGAATATTTTTTTTACACTGTTATTGCTTATACAGTGATGATCACTGTATAATCAATAGTTTTACTCTTGGAGGGGTTGCTTTGTAAGGAGAGAGATCTCACGTCTGTAAACCAGATGGATTTATAACCTGAAAACGTATGTCCCGTTTGGTTTGAATGTTGAATGGGACATTAACAGCTTTATTACTAATAGTTGGATATTCAAAAAAATCAAGAGGCTGTAGTAGTTGGATGTTTATAAGAAATTAATAGGCTGCTGTAGAGCATTATTTCAGGAACATATCCTGAAAGATTGGGGGTTTTGTTATAAATATGGGTGCATGTTTTTCCAATTATCAAGGAAACCTAAAGTGGTTGTAAAAGCAGAGTTTTTTTCTCTTAATGCATTCTATGCATTTAGATAAAAAAAAACTTCTGTGTGCGGCAGCCCCCCTCAGCCCCCCTAATACTTACCTGAGTTCAAAAAGATTTAGCAATGTTGCACGAGAGACTCGGCTGTCCAGGACTCTCCCTCCTCATTGGCTGAGACAGCAGCGTGGTGCCATTGAGGAGTGAAAGGGGACGGGGCACCGCCGTGGCTCAGTGTCTGAATGGACACACGGAGCTACGGTTCAGCTCAGGTGCTCCCATATCAAGCTGCTTGCTGTGGGGGCACTCAACAGGAGGAAGGGGCCAGGAGCACTGAAGAGGGACCCAAGAAGAGAAGGATTGGTGCTGCTCTGTGCAAAAAATTTAAATGTTTTTTTTTTTGTTGGAAGCACACGATTAGAGCCTGAGGCTCTAATTGGCTTTAAAATAGGATGGGCTTGGGGAACAGAGCACTGCATCCTGCGCCCACCCAGTTGTGTGACAATAGTGAATTAATATTCGTTATTGTCTTCCTGATTCTCCTCCCGGCCAATCCGGAAGAGGGTCTAAAGACCTTATTGGCCGAGAGGAGAAGCGACCATATTGGCCACATTGGCCATATTCCTGTCTAAATAATCTGGACTGAATCCTGGACACATAATTCAAAACCCCCACTCTGTCTGGGTGAATCCCGGACAGGTGGCAACCCATCAGACCCCTCCCCGCTATAATCTGCCTGCAGAAAACTACAGGAGAGGGTGGAAACAAGACCAGTCACCCTGCACAAGGAGAGCAGCTGCAGTGAGCGGTCTTTATTACAGGAAGTCAAAGTTTCACACTTGATTATTACACAGATCTGGAAGAAATAGCAAACCACAAAAATGAACATACAGTGAAATCTCGGATTGCGAGTAACGCTGTTAACGAGCATTTCTCAATACAAGCATTTAATTTTTTTAAATCCTGACTCGGTTTGTGAGTGTTGTCTCGCAAAACGAGCAGGATTCAAGCCACAGCGGTGTGCAGTACCGCATTTGGCCAGAGGTGCGGGGGCGCCGGAGCCGAGCAGAGCCAAATCGGAGCTGTTCAGTGCCGTTAGGAAATACTCAGAAATACTCCATTCCCAAGCCTTTACGAGGTTTTCCGAGCTGTCCCCGAGCCTTTCCAAGTATTTCCAAGGCTCTCTGGCGTCCCCCACCTCAGGCCACATGCAGTATTGCATGCCATAGAAACTCAGTGCAGAACAAATTATTTTAGTTTCCATTGACTTCTATGGGGAAACTCGCTTTGATATGCGAGTGCTTTGGATTAGGAGCATTCTCCTGGAACGGATTATGCTCGTAGTCCAAGGTTCCACTGTATTGCCTTGTATATAGACAATTAGGGTTGTCCCGATACCGATACCAGTATCGGTATCGGGACCGATACCGAGTATTTGCGGGAGTACTTGTACTCCCGCAAATGCCCAGATGCCTGAATAGAATACTTGCCCCCCCGCCGCCGCTGCCGTGTTAATCAGTGTGCGAGGAACATTACAGGCAGCTTTTGTTTGAATAGTTGTAATCCCCGCTGCGCCGTGTATAGACACTCCCCCTTGCTCAGGATTGGACGAATCTGTCACGGTGCGGCGGGGATTACAACTATTCAAATGAAAGCTGCCTGTAATGCGCGCTGTAATGCACGCTGATTAACGCGGCAGCAGCTGCGGCATCATCATCATCTACTAGGTATGGGGAACATGGCTGCAATATGTGGGGGGACATGGCTGCATATGTGGGGGGACATGGCTGGATATATGTGGGGGGACATGGCTCGATATATGTGGGGGACATGGCTGGATATATGTGGGGGGACATGGCTGGATATATGTGGGGGGACATGGCTGCAATATATGGTGGGACATGGCTGGATATATGTGGGGGGACATGGCTCGATATATGTGGGGGGACATGGCTGCAATATGTGGGGGGACATGGCTGCAATATGTGGGGGGACATGGCTGCATATGTGGGGGGACATGGCTGGATATATGTGGGGGGACATGGCTGGATATATGTGGGGGGACATGGCTGGATATATGTGGGGGGACATGGCTGGATATATGTGGGGGGACATGGCTGCAATATGTGGGGGGACATGGCTGCAATATGTGGGGGGACATGGCTGCATATGTGGGGGGACATGGCTGGATATATGTGGGGGGACATGGCTGGATATATGTGGGGGGACATGGCTGCAATATGTGAGGGGACATGGCTGCAATATGTGGGGGGACATGGCTGCAATATATGGGGGGACATGGCTGCAATATATGTGGGGGGATATGGCTGGATATATGTGGGGGGACATGGCTGGATATATGTGGGGGGACATGGCTGCAATATATGGGGGGCCATGGCTGCAATATATGTGGGGGGATATGGCTGGATATATGTGGGGGGACATGGCTGGATATATGTGGGGGGACATGGCTGGATATATGTGGGGGGACATGGCTGGATATATGTGGGGGGACATGGCTGCAATATGTGGGGGGACATGGCTGCAATATATGGGGGGCCATGGCTGCAATATATGTGGGGGGATATGGCTGGATATATGTGGGGGGACATGGCTGGATATATGTGGGGGGACATGGCTGCATTTGGGGACACATTTAAAAAAAAGTATCGGTATTCGGTATCGGCGAGTACATGAAAAAAGTATCAGTACTTGTACTCGGTCCTAAAAAAGTGGTATCGGGACAACCCTATAGACAATGTTTGCTTATCCCGGAGCTCAGCTTTATCATGAACCTAATACCTGCCAGATAGCTGAGGTCTGATCACAGAAATGACAACCTGCATTTTCAGCAATATGAGAGGAACATTCTTGGCAAGTATAAACTTCCTGATTTAATTCTCATAGTAACTACCTGGAAGGGGCCCAGGAAACCAGAGCCCTCTTTATGCAGTCGCTGGCTGCCAATTAAAGAGATGCATTAATCGCGGCCTTTATGTGCGTTCACGGCACACCTACTCCGTTGTTATGTTTGCTGAACCAGCAGCAGAACGAAAGTCAACAAAATGAAGTGTAATTGATGGAGAGTCAGAGCGTTGGAAACCTGTATGTAAACACTCCATAGAGCTTTATACACCAATACTGGAGGTGTCCTGTCTGAGCTTCCACTCAGTCCGCAGCTCCACAGGCTCAGGGAGACCGTCTGCTTCTGCTAAAGACACTGATTAGGAAAGCCACACAGGTTGGATTTTGCGGTAAGTCCTACAAGTCTTATTATAGTGTCACCATTCTCAGAGAATATATCAAAAAACAACATAAAAATAACACGGAAATCTAAACGAATAAAATCTTCCAAAGTTTAGGAAAGATATAGGGCCAGATCCACAGAGCAAGTACGCCGGCGTATCTACTGATACGCCGGCGTACTTTCAAATTTCCCGCGTCGTATCGTTGTTTTGAATCCTCAAAACAAGATACGACGGCTTTTGGGTTAGATCCGACAGGTGTACGTCTTCGTACGCCTTCGGATCTAAGATGCAATACTTCGGCGTCCGCTGGGTGGTGTTCACGTTGTTTTCCGCGTCGGGTATGCAAATTAGCGATTTACGACGATCCACGAACGTACGCGCGGCCGTCGCATTTTCTAACGTCGTCTGTAGTCGGCTTTTTCTGGCGTATAGTTAAAGCTGGTATTTTTTGGCGCATAGATAGAATTGCCATGTTAAGTATGGCCGTCGTTCCCTCGTGGAAATTTTTTTTTTTTGGCGAAAGTCGTCCGTGAATAGGGACTCACGTCTAAGTTAAAAAAAATGAAGTTGTTGCGACGTCATTTCGCGCAAAGCACAGCGGGAAATTTCTAGACGACGCATGCGCAGTTCATTCGGCGCGGGGAGGCGCTTCATTTAAATGAAACCCGCCCCCCAACCCGCCCAATTTGAAACCCGCCGCCAGAAATACACTACGCCGCCGTAACTTACGGCGCAAACTCGCTGAGGATTCGAAAATGCGCCAGGTAAGGTACGGCAGCGTAGCGTATCTCTGATAGGCTGCGCGGAACTAAATGTATGTGGATCTGGCCCAGTGAGCCTGATTCATCAAGCTGTACAGGCATATGTAAACCTAGTCACTAAAATCTTACATTAGCTTTACAAAATTAAAGTAAACAAAAAAGGTAATTTTTAATATTAAAAATAAAATATTAGTTATAACTTTCAGTCCTATAGCTTGGAAATGCCGATCCGTGGTTCCCCCCCCCCCCCCCTCCCCCTTCACTTCTTACTTTTCTCTTCTTTTTCTCTTTCCTTTCTAATTCTTTCCTTTATATCTCATTTTCTTTCTTGGACTTCTCTGTCCTTATTGCCTTTGTATATTGTTATTAACATGACCGGAGGTAGCCCATGCAGGGTTTGCTGGGCTTTGACGTCCTCTTATCTGCCTTCTACGCATTGTGCGATCGTTGTCGGTCAACGATCGACCCGAAGTTGAGGGAAAGAATTGTTTGTTGCTAGTCTATGTGATCTCTATTAGATTATGTATTCTATTTTTGTTTTTCTTTTACCAATGTTTTCATGATATTCCAACTAGGAGTTTTAGACGTCAGGGCCCTTGATATGGAAATCTCATTTGCTATTATGATTGTACAATGACTAGATATGCTTCTTGTCTGTTAATATCATTTTATTTTTTCTAATAAAAAAACATTGGAACATAAAAATAAAATAAAATAATGTGGTATAATAAATATACAGACAGGATTCAAAGGACATTAAAACAAATGGAGACAACAGGTAAAAGATTGTAAAGCATATGAAACTGCAGTGTATATTATTTGGTAATTGATGATATATGGTTAATAAAGGTAATTTTCAATATTTTTTTTTAAATATATGTATTGTAGTGTAAAAAAAAAAAAAAAAAGAAAAAATACAGATAGGGGCTCAAAGGGTTTTTAAATAAAGGGAGACAACAGATAATACATTTTAGGGCATTTTGAACAACTGCAGTGTATATTGTTAGGTAATTGAAGATATACAGCCTCTTTGTAAGATTTTGTGGACCAACAATAAAACCGTTGAACAGAAAAATCAATAAAAAAGAAATAATAAAGAAAAAACAAAACAAACAATCAGCAACAAACGGCCTTAACCCTTAAGCCTCGTACACACGGTCGGACATCCGACAAACTTTCCCTTGGATTTTTGTCCGAAGGGAGTTGTCCGGTCACACCCATAGCATACACACGCTCGGACTTTTCTGCAAACTTTTCTAAAACTTTCCCAACATCACTTGTTTTTTCTGATCTTTTCTGCTCTTTACCGCCACCCTTTGGTTAACTTCTGCTATTGTTGATTGATTTTAACCACTTAAGCCCCGGACCATTTTGTTGCTAAATGCCCAGGCCAGGTTTTGCGATTTGGCACTGCGTCGCTTTAACAGACAATTGCGCGGTCATGCGACGTGGCTCCCAAACAAAATTGGCGTCTTTTTTTCCCCACAAATAGAGCTTTCTTTTGGTGGTATTTGATCACCTCTGCGGTTTTTATTTTTTGCGCTATAAACAAAAATAGAGCGTCAATTTTGAAAAAAAATCAATATTTTTTACTTTTTGCTATAATAAATATCCCCCAAAAACATATATAAAAAAAATGTTTTCCTCAGTTTAGGCCGATACGTATTCTTCTACCTATTTTTGGTAAAAAAAATCGCAATAAGTGTTCATCGATTGGTTTGCGCAAAATTTATAGCGTTTACAATATAGGGGATAGTTTTATTGCATTTTTATTCATTATTTTTTTTTTACTACTAATGGCGGCGATCAGCGTTTTTTTTCGTGACTGCGACATTATGGCGGACTCTTCGGACAATTTTGACACATTTTTGGGACCATTGTCATTTTTACAGCAAAAAATGCATTTAAATTGCATTGTTTATTGTGAAAATGACAGTTGCACTTTGGGAGTTAACCACAGGGGGTGCTGTAGGAGTTAGGGTTCACCTAGTGTGTGTTTACAACTGTAGGTGGGTGTGGCTGTAGCACTGACGTCATCGATCGAGTCTCCCTATAAAAGGGATCACTCGATCGATGCAGCCGCCACAGTGAAGCACGGGGAAGCCGTGTTTACATACGGCTCTCCCCGTTCTTCAGCTCCGTGGAGCAATCGCGACGGAGAGGCTATAAACAAATAGCCGCGCTGTGGTCCCGGATCGCTCCCCGAGGTAAGCCGCCCGCAGCGGGGGGGGGGCCCCGATCGGACCCCCGACCCGCTAGAAGGCAGGGAAGTATATATACGCCCATCTGCCTGTACGTGCCATTCTGTGGACGTAAATAGGCGTGCAACGGGCGTTAAGTGGTTAACATTGGTTATGAGCATGCGTATTTGCACTTTGTACAAAAGTCCGATGGCTTGCTGTACACACGGTCGGACTAGGCACCATCGGACTTTTGTTGCCGAAAAGTTTGTCCGTTTGCAGACCGAACTTTTTGTCCGATGAAACCCGAAAAAGTCGGTCCGATGGAGCGTACACACGATCGGACAAATTTGAAAACTTGTTGATTTTGAAGTTTGTTGGCCAAAAGTCCGACCGTGTGTACGGGCCTTTATACACACGATCCAATTTTATGGCCATAATTGTCTGATGGACGTGTTGTGTCGGATAATCTGACCGCGTGTACGCTCCATCAGACAATTGTTGGCTGAATTAACGACAACAAATTTTGGCTGCTCATGCTCACCAACTGTTGGGCAATAAATCTGTTACGTCGGTTTATCCGATAGTGTATACGCAAGTCCGTCCAACTAAAATCCAAAGTACAAACACGCATGCTCGGAACCAATGCTAAACATCAGACAACAATAGCAGAAGTTGCCTAAAGGGTGGCGGTAAAGGGCAGAAAGTCCACGTGGTTTGGTGAATGTTGGCTGAAAATGTTGTGCCGTGTGTCTGCAGAACAAGTTCACGGCCAACGCCCTTTGGACCAAAATCAACAGAAAAGTCAGATGGAAGTCCGATCGTGTGTATGAGGCTTTACATTTAAATAGGAAATGGCGGATGCAGAGGTGGTGTGTCAGTACCCGCAAAGCATATCTTGGAGGAGCACAAATAGTGTGGTAAAGTGTTCGTAAGAGGTTGAGAGTCTCTATTGCAAAGTTCTTCTAAATACTATAAATACTATACTATATGGCAGTGTTGCCAACCGACAGTATTTTTACTGGCAGCCAGTAAAAAATGGGCACTCTTCTCCTGCCAGTGACAGGAAAAGTTTGCCAGTAAAAAATATGGCTGTGGCGCTCGGCTCGGAACTGCACATGCGCAGCTCTAGTTCTGAGCCAACAGAGACCATCCGAGTTCCTGCTACAATGTGTTTGGGCGGCCTGGCGGAGGCGGTGCCTGAGCGTGTTGTGTGATGTCATGGTGCAAGGGAGCTCAGTGAAGCGGCCAGAGCCTCGTGTGTGGGTCTGCGGGATGGGAGCAAGGCAAGCTGGGAGTGGGACTGTCACTGTCACCTGCCATGGAGAGAGACTGTCATTGTGAGGGGACGTATGGTGTCGGCGAGGTGTCATCATCTTCTGTCCTGCTGCACACTGCTGTCATGTCACCGTGAGTCAAATTCATGTTTGTGCAGACATTCTAATTTCTTGCGTCCTGTCCCTGAGCTACTAACTTACTATATCAAAAATAAAATAGGAAATATGTATTTTGCCTTAATATCTACCTTAAAGCGGGTGTCCGCTGAAAAAAAATATTAAAAGCCAGCAGCTACAAATACTGCAGCTGCTGACTTTTAATATTCGCACACTTACCTGTCCTGGAGTGCAGCGCCGTCGGCAGCAGAGGACGAGCGATCGCTCGTCACTCTGCTGCCCGCACCGCCATCCTCCGTGAGGGAACCAGGAAGTGAATCGCTCCGGCTTCACTGCCCGGTTCCCTACGGCGCATACGCGAGTCGCCCTGCACCGTGCTGATTGGTTCCTGTTGTGTTCTGGGAGTTGTGTTTTCCAGTACACAATGGGGGGGACGGGATCTGACGTCCTGCCCCCAGTCTACCCGCAGACTGTGTGGCCGTAAATGGGTGCAAATACCTGTCTTTAGACAGGTATCTGCACCCCCCTCCCCCCTGAAAAATTGGGGGGAGGGTTCCAATGAGCGGAAGTTCCACTTTAGGGTGGAGCTCTGCTTTAAATCACATTGCTAATTGCATATTGTACTTGTTTGCAGCCTAAATACTGAAATAAGAAACTTAAAACTGTAATTTTGTAAACTTTTGGAAATGTAAGTAAAAACTTGGCCATGCCAGTAAATTTTGGGTCTTGTGTCAGCAAATTGGACAATCTGAACAGAGAGAAGATAGACAAAAGAGATGATGGAAAATATGAAAGGAGAATGGATAGATACACGCCTGTCCCTCTCCCTCTCTGTCCGCCTGTCCCTCTGTCAGCCCATCCCTCTTTGTCCACCCATCCCTTAGTCAGCCCATCCCTCACCGTCCACCCATCTCTCTCTGTCCGCATGTCCCTCTGTCAGTCCATCCCTCTCTGTCCACCCATCCCTCTGTCAGCCTATCCCTCTCTGTCCACCCATCCCTCTATCAGCCCATCCGTCACTGTCCACCCATCCCTCTCTGTCCACCTGTCCCTCTGTCAGTCCATCCCTCTCTGTCCACCCATCCCTCTGTCAACCCATCCCTCTCTGTCCACCTGTCCCTCTGTCAGCCAATCCCTCTCTGTCCACCTGTCCCTCTGTCAGCCAATCCCTCTCTGTCCACCTGTCCCTCTGTCAACCCTCTTAGGTCCACTGCCAGCTCCCAGCAGGACCCAAGGTCCACGGCCAGCTCCCAGCTGTACCTACAGCGTGCTGGTCCTGCTGGGAGCTGGCCGCGGACCTGTGGGTCCTGCTGGCCACTGACCTGTGGGTCCTGCTGGTCACTAGCCTAGGGTGACCAGACATCACTGGTTTCCGGGGACAGTCCCCGGACTGAGGACACTGTCTCTAGACCAAGTCTGTCCCCGGGCTAATCAGGGGCAGGTGCCAATTGGGGGAGGGTGCACCGTGAGCTGGGGCAGTAGGAGGGCGCCCAGGGCCGGCCCTACATTGGGTCCTGCTGTGTCCATTGGGCTGCCTCAGAGGGGAAGTGCCCCCAGTTTACACAGAGCGGGGATCTCACTTACCTGGCAGCTACTGTCATACAAAGTCCCGCCTCCTGGACTGGCTCCTATGATAGACAGCACACTGATGACGTCCATCATAGCAGCTGGTCCAGGAGGTAGGACTTCGTATCACATCGGCCACGCTGGGTAAGTGGGAGATCTCCGCTCTGTGTAATCCGGCTGTTCTCCTCCGAATCCCCATGTACTGGTGAGGTTGCTCTGATGGGCACTGGTGAGGTTGCGCTTATTCGGTGGTTCAATGGGCCACTTGACTGGATTTGCCCCCCAGGCCTAAGACTGCCAGCCCTCCCCTGTACAGATGGGACTTAAAACAACAAGAGGGGAGGATGCAATGGAAAACACATATGAGCATTGCTGTCTGTGCTTTTCTGTCCTAACGACAACTGAACACCCCATTTTTTGTCTGGACATCATAGAAACAGAAAGGGAGGGGCACATTAAATATGTGCTGGAACAGTCAAAGAGGGGGCTCTGACTTTTTAATGTATTTTATTTTTTCTGCAAATACTGCTGACTCATGGATAGTTGCAAACTTACAGAGCTCTTGAAGGGCTTACAATTCCTACTAGTCTAATTTTTCCACAAAGGGAAGCAGATTATCTGTGGAAGGAAAGGCACTCCTCTATCCTGACTTTCTGCCTCCTTTGCACGTCTCCTTTGTCTTCTGACAACTCACGCCCTACTGGTAACATAGTTACATAGTCAGGTTGAAAAAAGGCACAAGTCCATCTAGTTCAACCAAAAAAAATAAAAAATTTACAATCCCATATACACAATTCTTCACCCACAGTTGATCCCGAGGAAGGCAAAAAAAAACAGCAGAGCATGATCCAATTTGCTACAGCAGGGGAAAAAAATCCTTCCTAATCCCCCGAGAGGCAAGCGGATTTTCCCCGGATCTACTTTACCAATAAATGTCAGTACCCAGTTATATTATGTACATTTAGGAAAGTATCCAGGCCTTTCTTAACCACTTGGTATCCTGCCTATAGGCAAAAGACAGCCACAAGGTGGCTCTCAATTGCCGGGACGTCCTCGGCTCCTCCGGCCACTGGGGGGCGCGCGCGCCCGCCGCATTACTGCAGTGCTGATGCTCGTGCCTGGTGGCCGTGATGTCCGCCAGGCGCCCGCGATCGCCCGTTACACAGACAAGGACGTGGATCTGTGTGTGTAAACACGTCCCGGCAGGGAGAGGAGACCGATGCTGTGTCCCTTGTACATAGGGACACAGATCGGTCACCTCACCTAGTCAGTCCCCTCCCCCCACAGTTAGAAACACTATGCAGGGTACACATTTAACTCGCCCCCTAGTGTTAACCCCTTCCCTGCCAGTCACATTTATACAGTAATTAGTGCATAGTGTCCGATGTGTCCGCCATAATGTCGCAGTCCCAATAAAAATCGCAGGTCGCCGCCATTACTAGTAAAAAAAAAATAATAAAAAAATAATAATAATTCTGTCCCCTATTTTGTAGGTGCTATAACGTTTGCGCAAACCAGTCGCTTATTGCGATTTTTTTTTTCTTACCAAAAATATGTAGAAGAATAAGTATCGGCCTAAACTGAGGAAAAAAATATTGAGATATTTATTAAAGCAAAAAGTAAAAAATATTTAGCTAGATTCAGAAAGACTTAGGCTGGCGTATCAGTAGATAACCAGATACGCTTAAATTAGGCTCAGATACGAGTGGCGTAAGTGTCTTACACCATCGTATCCTAAAGTGTAATTTTTAGGCTGACCGCTAGGTGGCGCTTCCATTGTGGTCGGCGTAGAATATGTAAATCACTAGATACGCCTATTCACGCTGGAATAGCTGGAATAGTAATGTTAAGTATGGCCGCCGTTCCCACGTCGGAATTCGAAAATTTTACGTCGTTTGCGTAAGTCGTCCGTGAATAGGGATTTACGTCATTTACGTCCACGTCGAAACCAATAGGACCGTGCGGCGTACTTTGCCGAAATGCACACTGGGATATGTACACGGACGGCGCATGCGCCGTTCGTAAATTACGTCAATCACGTAAGGTCACCCCCCATTACCATAAAACAGGCCCCCTCAGCTAAATTTGAATTATGCACGCTTACGCCCGCCCGATTTACGCTACGCCGCCGTAACTTAGCAGGCAAGTACTTTGTGAATCATGTACTTGCCTCACTAACTTACGGCGGCGTAGTGTAAATGCCATACGCTACGCCGCCGCAACTATGCGCTCGCCATCCTGAATCTAGCTAATTGTGTTTTTTTTTCAAAATTTTCGCTATTTTTTTGTTTATAGCGCAAAAAATAAAAACCGCAGAGGTGATCAAATACCACCAAAAGAAAGCTCAATTTTTGGGGAAAAAAGGACGTCAATTTTGTTTGGGAGCCACGTCGTACAACCGCGCAATTATCAGTTAAAGCGACGCAGTGCCGGAAGCTGAAATGTTGCCTGGCTGGAGGGGGGTATATGTGCCCAGTAAGCAAGTGGGTAAAGCAATCTACTGAGATGGCCAGAACCCCCTCTGGAGGGAGTCTATTCCACATTTTCACAGCCCTTACTGGTTATATATTTAACTTATATATATATATATCTCACTATTTAGACATATCATGGGTTCTATGTACCTTTGGAACAGCTGAGGCAGGTTCAGAGAACAGCTTATCAGTATCTGATCTTGTCCACAATAGTTTTCCCTTAAAGCGGTGGTTCACCCTCCTTAACATCATTATACCATTACATTCGGCATCGTAGCGCGAGCTACGGTATGCCGGTCTTAAATTTTTAATCCCCGTACTCACTGTGCTATCGATCATTGAAGTTTCCGACTCCCGCGGGGAATGGGCGTGCCTATGGAGAGGGAGGATGATTGACGGCCGGCTCTGGCACGTCACGCTCCCCGAAGACAGCCGGAGTAGGTCTCGGCTCTTCACGGCGCCTGCGCACAGGCTATGCGCAGGCGCCGTGAAGAGCCAAGCCTATTTCGGCTATTTCCGGAGGAGCGTGACGTGCCAGGGCCGGCCGTCAATCACCTTCTCTCACCATAGGAACGCCCATTCCCCGGAATCTTCAATGATCCATATCACAGTGAGTACGGGGATAAAAAATGTAAGACCGGCATACCGTAGCTCGCGCTACGATGCCGAATGTAATGGTATAATAAAAAAAAACATTTTTTTTTTTTTAACAGGGTGAACCCCCGCTTTAAGAAATGTAGACCCACAGGGCGAGCTTTTAGCATTCTTTGAGGCAGTTGAATGATGCTCGAATACTCGTTTTACTAAACCGCTTGCTGACCAGCCACCGTCATTATACTGCGGCAGGCGCGCATGTTGCACTCCGGGGGTGCCGACGTGCGTGGCCAGCGGTCGCGATGACCACTGGCCACGCGCGATTACGAACAGGGAGGTGTGTGTGTGTGTAAACACACAAATCCATGTTCTGTGAAGAGAGACAGATCGCGTGTTCCTACTAGCTAGGAACAACGATCTGTCATCTGCTCTAGTCAGTCCCCTCCCCCTCCTGTTAGAACACACACAAGGGAACACAGTTAACCCCTGGATCACCCCCTAGTGTTAACCCCTTCCCTGCCAGTGACAGTTACACAGTAATCAGTGCATTTTTATAGCACTGATCGCTGTATAATTGTCAATGGTCCCAAAAATGTGTCAAAAGTGTCCAATCTGTCCACCATAATGTCGCAGTCCTGATAAAAATCGCAGATCGCCGCTATCGCTAGAGATAAATAAATAAATAATAAAAATGCCATATATCTATGCCCTATTTTTGAAGACACTATAACTTTTGCGCAAACCAATCAATATACGCTTATTGCAATTTTCATTACCAAAAATATGTAGAAGAAGACATATCGGCCTAAACTGAGGAAAAAATTTGCTTTTTTAAACAAAAAATTGGGGATATTTATTATAGCAAAAAGTACAAAATATTGTGTTTTTTTCCAAATTGTCGCTCTTTTTTAGTTTATAAAATAAACAAATCGCATAGATGATGAAATACCACCAAAAGAGAGCTCTATTTGTGTAAAAAAAAAAGGACGTAAATTTTTTCTTAGTACAGAGTCGCAGGACCACGCAATTGTCAGTTAAATCGCAGCACGGTTTTCGTGCAACAAATCGCATGGCAAACATGTGATCAACACACGACCAATCAGCACTGTCCAGACAGAGGGGTCAGAGGTCCTGCAGCCTTATAGGACAGTCAGGGGAGAATGTAAACTCCTCCTTCTTTACAATCTTTAACCAAAGACACGTATTTAAGTCACAAGACTGCTATATGAGAAAAGGAATTTTGACGTTTATGTTTACTAAAACATTTCCATGTTCTGTGTACTGTGGGAGACCAGATATTATGAATGCAGGGTCCTGGGATTAGTAACACTTTAAGGACTAGTGGGACTGTTTTTCTTTATTTTAGTGTTATTTCAAAACAGACTTTTTATCCCAACTTGACACAAAGTATTGAATATTTCAAGATGATTTTCAAACATCTAAAATTGTAACTTTGTTTTTATTCAGAGACCATCCAGAGGGATGGAGGCCATGAATAAGAAACTAGGAGCAGTGAAGCTATCTAAGGTCACTTTTCGAGCAACAAACAGAGATGTCGATCCTGCCACAGTAAAAGAGGTAAGATCACATACCAGTCTCGGGTACTGTGCTAATAATGTATACAGGTGTGCAAGAGTTACAGGTAATGCTGGCCATACACTGTACAAAAAATTGTTGGAAAATCTGTCATTTGGACCGTTCATTTGTTGTTCGTCCAGAACCACTTCAGCCCCGGAGGATTTGGCTGCCACATGACCGGGCCACTTTTTGCGATTCGGCACTGCGTCGCTTTAACTGACAATTGCGCGGTCGTGCGACGTGGCTCCCTAACAAAATTTAAGTCCTTTTTTTCACACAAATTTAGCTTTCTTTTGGTGGTATTTGATCACCTCTGCGTTTTTTATTTTTTGCACTATAAACAAAAAAAAGAGCGACGATTTTGAGAAAAAGCAATATTTTTTACTTTTTGCTGTAATAAATATCCCACAAAAATATATAAAAAAAATTATTTTTTCCTCAGTTTAGGCCGATATATATCTACATATTTTTGGTAGAAAATTAGCAATAAGTGTATATTGATTGGTTTGCGCAAAAGTTATAGCATCTACAAAAAAGGGGATGGTTTTATGAAAAAAATATGTATTTATTTTTTTACTAGTAATGGCAAGGATCAGTGATTTTTATCATGACTGTGACATTATGGCGGACACATCGGACACTTTTGACGCTATTTTGGGATTATTGTCATTTATACAGCGATCAGTGCTACAAAAAATACACTGATTACTGTGTAAATGACACTGGTAGGGAAGGGGTTAACCACTTGGGTGTGAGGAAGGGGTTAAGTGTGTCCTAGGAAGTGATTCTAACTGTTAGGGGGCGTGGCTTACTGTGACACAACACTGATCGCTGCTCCTGATGAGCGGGAGCAGACGATCAGTGTCCTGTCACTAGGCAGAACAGGGAGATGCCTTGTTCTGCAGCTTCGTGACACGATCGCGGGACAACGGCGGACATCAAGTTTGCGGGTCCCGTGGGCACAGTCACGAAGCTTGTGGTGCGCGCGCTCCCTAGGCGGCAGATTCAAAGCAACATACCTGTACGTTGCTTTGTCTGCCCGTGCCATTCTGCGTCAGACGGTAGTGGTTAATGTGCACCCATTAACTAGCAAATAGAAAATCGGTTTTAACTTTTCAGAGCCAAAAAAATCGAGGTTGTAAAATTCTGGCGAATCGACTGAAAAAAATTAATCCTCACTCGAACTGTTTGCACTAGGTATACGTGACAAAACGAACAACAAAGGGATGAATTTATGTCCATTGAATAATTTAATGATAAAAATTTGGTAATTACATGATGGAAAAATCGTTTGCTCTCACAGCCGAGTGTTCTTTATTCAAAAACGAGTTTGAACGATTTTTTTGTATAGTGTATGGTCAGCATAAGATGCAGTCAGCCAAGGTAAAGGTGTAACATGGGAATACATACAGGGAAAAAGCCAACCTGGCAATGATGATGTCCAGGTATAGAGATCTGGGCAATACATCAACTATCTATATATAACATTTCCAAAAAAAGTAAAAGAAACAAATTTATTCATCAGAATAGGCTGAAATGTATTCTGCTACGTATTTTTGTAAAAAAAAAAGTCCACAATAAGTGTATATTGATTGATTTGCGCAAAAGTTATCACATGTACAAAATAGGGGGTAGATTTATGTCATTTTTTTTTTTACAAGTAATGGCGAGGATCAGTGATTTTTTTTTGCGGGGCTGCGACATTGCGGCGGACAGATCTGACACCTAACTGACATTTTTGACACTTTTTGGACAACCAGTGACATTACAGTAATCAGTGCTAAAAATATGCACTGACATGGTACTAATGACACTGGCAGGAAAGGGGGTTAACATCGAGGGCGATCAAGGGGTTAAAGGGGTTATAAACCCTCTGCATTTTTCACCTTAATGCATTCCGTAGCCATCGGTGCCCGTTTTTGTGAAAATATCTGCTTAACCGTTCAGGTTTAGGAGATATTTCTTGTACTTACAGGTAAGCCTTAATCTAGGCTTACCTGTAGGTGCAAGTTGTGTGGTTGGGTTTACAACCACTTAAAGCCTTGGGACGTCACAGCTGGCTTTCCACTGCACATGTGCGAGCCACGTTGCCCTTTGTGAATGGTCCCGCAGCCTTCTTGGACCCGTGTCTTGTCCCAGAAGGTTGCAGGCAGGGAGAGGGGAATCGCCTGAGTGATTCAACCAGAAGTGGGAGCGGGTACCTGTCAAAACCAGGTACCTGCTCCCCAACCAAAAAAAAAGATTCCAAAAGGAAGAAGAAGAGGGCGAAGGAGGGCATAAAGCGGAAATTCCCCTTTTGGGTGAATCATTAAATCATTTATTGTATAAAAAAAGAAGAGTGTGAGAGGAAGAAGCACATACAGCCAATCAGTTCAAGTGCTAACAAGAAGCATGTTGGTAGGAGGAGAAAGAAGAGTGACAGAGAGATGGCTCATTACTGTGCTGCTTTTTCTTTCACTGTCCAGTTACAGGCTGGGGCCAGCCCAGGACAACCTAGTCTCAGAGGAGGTGGGTTGCTGACCATCAGACATTAGAGGACACAATGGGGTAGATTCAGAGAGCAATTGCGTCTGCGTAACCATAGTTACGCAGCGCAATTGCTTACTTGCGCCGGCGTATCGAATGCTCCTGATTCAGGAACCTCGATACGCCGACTGCAGCCTAAGATATGCCTGGCATAAGGCTCTTATGCCGTCATATCTTAGGCTGCATTCTTACGCAGGCCGCTAGGTGGCGTTCCCGTAGTGGTCAGCGTAGAGTATGCAAATTGCATACTAACGCCGATTCACAATTAGGCGTGTTCCCGCGCACGCAGTTTACGTCGTTTACGTACGTCGGCTTTTGCGTAAGGCTGCCCATGCTGCCCATGCTATTAGCAGTGGCAGCCAATGCTACGTATACCCGTCGTTCCCGCGTCGCAAAATTTGAAAATTACGTTGTTTGCGTAAGTGAATCGTGAATGGCGCTGGACGCCATTCACGTTCACTTTGAAGCAAATTACGTCCTTGCGACGTCATTTACCGCAATGCACGTCGGGAAAGTTTCCCGACGGAGCATGCGCACTACGCTCGGCGCGGGAACGCGCCTAATTTAAATGATCCACGCCCCCTACGGGATCATTTAAATTACTCACGATTACGCCGGGCATTTTTCAGGAGCGCCCACGCAATTTACGGAGCTACTGCTCCGTGAATCGAGCGTAGCGCAGGTAATTTACGGAGGCGCAGCGGCAAAACGGTGCGCTGCGCCTCTGTAAAAAATGCGCAAATGTACCTGAATCTACCCCACTGTTGGAGGTATAAACTACTACAGGGGAGAGCTGTGGATTGAAGCTAAGCAAATGCTGTTTTTGTTATTTTATCTTTTAATAGGCAATTGATTTTTATCCTGGTATTTTTGACTGGAGTTCTGCTTTACTCTATCTGACTGTGTCTCTTTAAGCCGACAGATCCACAGCCCTCAAAAGGTATCTCAAATGTGAAATCTTCCCAGAATGATGGGTCAACCAAACCGAAGGATGTGAAGAAGTTGGCACCAACTATCAGCCTAAGGGGTCTGCTGGCTGCTCGGCACTTCACATTGACGCTAAAGGTAAAAGGGCATTATACACAGGTTATATACTGTATATAGGGGCATTGTTATATAGAATGACTGGATTTAGCCCCACTCATTGGTATTCTTCCTCTACTATTCTTGGAAGTCTGTATATTTTGTGGCTGGTATATAGCCAGGGCATCTGTACATTAGAATTTTAGGGTAAACTCCTCATTTGTCAGTGTCAACAAGCGTTGTGTGCAGTGCCAGGACAAGGTCATCAAGTGCCCAGGGCAAAAATGCTGAACTGCACCAAGCCCAACATGGGCGCCCCTGATCATCTTCTGCAACTGGAATCTATGCTGCTAGTGCTATAACAACACTTATGCCTGTCTGACAGTTGACACCTCTAGAGTGTAGAAACGCGGTGTGGACCGCACTCCTGTAACCCCATAAGTATGTTACTGGTGCAGACAATGGACCAAACCACCAGAGACATCACTGCTCCTCTGCTTGAACTTGCCCTGTCGGATAGGGCACCCCCTAGGAAGCAGGGCAGGTTAGTAAAGGATGTAAGTGTTAAGTTGGGGATCTCAGCTCAGTTGAATGTACTTTATAGGCTGCTACCTCACAGGCCCCCCTCAGCACATTGAGACACTGTGCCCAGGGAAGCTTCCCCCCTGCCCTGGGCACATATTAAACATTTAATTCCAAACTTTACAACATTTTTACAGCATTAGCATAGAACACAATTGTATACAATTGCGTCATTAAATAATATTTGAAAAGACTAAACTTTTACTAAGTGCCTGGACTTATTTTCAGAATCGAGCAGCCTTGAGGAGAAAGTCCAGATCCCGTACACCAAACCGCAAGCCAGTAACAATCATCAATGAACAGGTAAGTCCTTCCCAGAGCTGGATTTTGATTACGAACAACCTATGTCACAAAGATTCCTCATTACTTGTACAGCCCCAGAGTGACTCAATTCTAGATCTAGATGTTTCTCAATCTTTTTTTTCATCATGACACCCTTTGAAAGCATCCGAAATCTCAGGGCACCCTAGTCTAAAACAGAGTCGCCTTGTAAAATCGGAACCCACCTCATCAGTGTACTCAGTCCCCCGCCTTTCACATCAGAGTACTACGTCCCCCGCCTTTCACATCAGAGTACTACGTCCCCCGCCTTTCACATCAGTGTACTAAGTCCCCTGCCTTTCACATCAGAGTACTCAGTCCCCCGCCTTTCACATCAGTGTACTAAGTCCCCCGCCTTTCACATCAGTGTACTAAGTCCCCCGCCTTTCACATCAGTGTACTAAGTCCCCCGCCTTTCACATCAGTGTACTAAGTCCCCCGCCTTTCACATCAAAGTACTACGTCCCCCGCCTTTCACATCAAAGTACTACGTCCCCCGCCTTTCACATCAGTGTACTAAGTCCCCCGCCTTTCACATCAGTGTACTAAGTCCCCTGCCTTTCACATCAGTGTACTAAGTCCCCTGCCTTTCACATCAGTGTACTAAGTCCCCCGCCTTTCACATCAGTGTACTAAGTCCCCTGCCTTTCACATCAGAGTACTCAGTCCCCCGCCTTTCACATCAGAGTACTAAGTCCCCCGCCTTTCACATCAGTGTACTAAGTCCCCCGCCTTTCACATCAGAGTACTAAGTCCCCCGCCTTTCACATCAGTGTACTCAATCCCCCTCTTTTCACATCAGAGTACTCAGTCCCCCGCCTTTCACATCAGAGTACTAAGTCCCCCGCCTTTCACATCAGAATACTCAGTCCCCCGCCTTTCACATCAGAGTACTAAGTCCCCCGCTTTTCACATCAGAGTACTAACTCCCCCGCCTTTCACATAAGAGTACTAAGTCCCCTGATTTTCACATCAGAGTACTAAGTCCCCTGATTTTCACATCAGAGTACTAATTCCCCCTCTTTTCACATCAGAGTACTCAGTGCCCCGCCTTTCACATCAGAGTACCTAACCCCCCCATCCCCATTGTACATAAGAGTGCTCAGTTCCCTCAGAGTCCTTTCTTTTAACATCAGAGCCACCCGGGTGCCAGTTTTTAGTTACCTTGATTGGTTAGTGTGAGATGACATCACTCCCTCACATGTATGGGTGTCATTGATCTTGAAGAAATGCTGACACTTCAGCACAATCCACAAGCAGATACAGTGCCTTGAAAAAGTATTCATACCCTCTGAAATGTTCCACATTGGGTCATGTTAAACCAAAAACATAAATGCATTTTATTGGGATTTTATGTGATAGACCAACACAAAGTGGCACATATTTGTGAAATGGAAGGAAAATGATAAATGGGTTTCAATTTTTTTTGTTACAAATTAATAGGTGATAAGTGTGGCCTGCATTTGTATTCAGCCCCCCTGAGTCAAAACTTTGTAAAAACACCTTTAACTGCAATTACAGCTGCAAGTCTTTTTGGGATTGATTGGGCTAGATTCAGGTATCTGCGCCTGATCTTATGGTGACGCAGCGTATCGTATTTACGCTACGCCGCCGCAACTTACAGGAGCAAGTGCAGTATTCACAAAGCACTTGCTCCGTAAGTTGTGGCGGCGTAGCGTAAATGGGGCCGGCGTAAGTGCGCAAAATTCAAAGGTGTAAGGGGGGCGTGTTTTATGTTAATGTATGTTGACCTGACGTGATTGACGTTTTTGCGCCGTTCGTGTACATATCCCAGTGTGCATTGCTCCAAATGATGTCGCAAGGACGTCATTGGTTTTGACTTGAACGTAAATTACGTCCAGCCCTATTCGCGAACGACTTACGCAAACGACGTAAAAAATTGAAAAATCGAAGCGGGAACGATGTCCATACTTAACATTGAGTGCGCCTCATAGAAGCAGGCACAACGTTACGCCAAAAAAGCCTTACGCAAACGACGTAAGAAACAAACGCCGGGCGCACGTACGTTTGTGAATCGACGTAACTAGGTAATTTGCATATTCTACGCCGAAAACAATGGAAGCGCTACCTAGCGGCCAGCGTGAGAATGCACCCTAAGATACGACGGCGTAATAGAATTACGCCAGTCGGATCTTAGGCTAATGTCGGCGTATCTAGCTGTCTAAATACAGAAAGTAGATACGCCGGCGCAACTTTGAATTTACGCGGCGTATCTATGGATACGCCGGCGTAATTCTTTGCTGAATCTAGCCCATTGTCTCTACCAGCTTTGCACATCTAGAGAGTGAAATGTTTGCCTATTCTTTGCAGAATAGCTCAAGCTCTGTCAGATTGGATGGAGAGCATCTATGACCAGCAATTTTCAAGATTTGCCACAGATTACCAATTGGCTTTAGGTCTGGACTTTGACTGGGCCATTCTAACACATGAATATGCTTTGATCTAAACCAGGGGTCTCCAAACTTTCTAAACAGAGGGCCAGTTTACTGTCCTTCAGACTTTAAGGGAGCCGGACTGTGGCCATCGGGAGTCAAACATGTTCAGGTGTCCAGTGGGAGTAAACAATACCATATCTTTGGTGTCAATAGAAAGAATTGTGCCCTTTTGATGGTGTCAGTTGGAGGAATAGTCCCCTATTGTTTGTGTTAGCAACAAAAATGATTCTCCATTGTTGATGTCAGTGAATGGAATTGTGCCCCAAGGGCCGGACAAAGGCAAGCAAAGGGCCACATCCGGCCCCAGGGCCGCAGTTTGGAGACCCCTGATCTTAACCATTCTATTGTAGCTCTGGCTGTATGTTAAGTGGCGGTTCACACTACCGCGACCTGGGATCAGACTTGTGTCACCCCAAGTCGCGCCACATGAGAAATTCAATTCAAGTGAATGGGAAGCCGTCTTAATGTACACTACTGAAGTCGCTCCGACTTCAGAAAAGGTTCCTGTACTACTTCAAGGCGACTTCTATACGACTTGTACCCATAGATTTCAATGGAAGTTGCCTCCAAAGTCGGATCACTCTCTTAAAGTGGAGGTTCACCCAAAAAATCTATTTTTAACATTAGATTGGGCCTAATTACGGGAAGCAGAATCGGGTGTTTTGTTTAAAATCAATGCAGTACTTACCGTTTTAGAGATCGATGTTCTCCTTGGCTTCCGGGTATGGGCTGCGGGACTGGGCGTATCTATTTGATTGACAGCCTTCCGACCGTCGCATACAGCACGTCACCAGTTTCCGAAAGTAGCCGAACGTTGGTGCGCAGGCGCTGTATAGAGCCGCAACGACGTTCGGCAACTCGTAACGCGTTGTATGCGACCGTCGGAAGGCTGTCAATCAAATAGGAATGCCCAGTCCCGAAGACCATACCCGGAAGCGACGGAGAACATCTATCTCTAAAACGGTAAGTACTGCATTGATTTTAAACAAAACACCCGATTCTGCTTCCCGTAATTAGGCCCAATCTAATGTTAAAACATTTTTTTCGGGTGAGCTCCCGCTTTAACTGAAGCAACTTTACAGGAAAAGAAAATTGTTTACTCAGGAAAACCCCTCCCTACCACAGAGCTGATTATTCTGTGATTGGTCACAGCCAAAGTCGCCTGTCCTGTAGGCAACTTCGAGTCACGTTGTAAGTCGCTCCAAGTCACGCTGAAGTCGCCTTGCAAAGTTGCGCTGTAAGTTGGGTTTCCCCTGTGTGAACCGGCACTTAGGGTCATTGTCCTGCTGGAAGGTGAAACTCCGCCCCAGTCTCACAGGTTTTCTTCTAAGATTACCCTTTATTGGGCTGCATCCATCTTCCCATCAACTCTGACCATCTTCCCTGTCCTTGCTGAAGAAAAGCAAAGGACATGTGCGACAAGGACGACAGAGTGCATTGGCAACTCATTCATTTGGAATAGGCTGTATGAACACACCACAAAAATTTCAATGGGCCCTAAGGCCTCGTACAGACAAGCGGATCTGTCCGATGGGATCATTTGGTCTGATGGCTGTACACACCATCAGACCAAATTTCCCGCGGACAGATGACGCGGTTACGACGCGGTGATGTGGCGGCGACGATGACGCGGCAACGTGCGCAAACCCGGAAGTTTAATGCTTCCACGCATGCGTCGAATCACTTCGACATCATGCGCGGGTTCTCGGGCCAGCGGACATGTCCGATGAGTCATACTGACCATCGGACATGGCCGGCGGACATGGTTCCAGCGGACATGTTTCTTAGCATGCTAAGAAACATTTGTCCGCTGGAAACCTGTCCGGTCGGCCGGAAAATTGTCCAGTCGGCCCTACACACAACCGAACATGTCCGCGGAAACTGGTCCGCCGGTCCAGTTTCAGCGGACATGTTCGGTCGTGTGTACGAGGCCTTACAGTTACATACTATTGGACTGGCAATGTGTGGGTTAACAATACAGAATGATCTCCCGTAAGTAGCTAGTTGCTGGCATATTTTTGTTCTTTTTATCATTTCACAACAGACTTTGCCGTTTACTTTCCTTTTAACACCATACCTAGGTAAGTGGTTTTCGTCATACTGTACTAATACTGTACTAATCTCCATTGCTACTGTGCATCACCTTATCTGGCACGTTGCTGAACACAAACATCAGCAGTGACTTGGCTTTGTGTCGGCCACATATAAACATTGAATGTTCCAATCTTTATTCATACATTGAGGCACGAGGACAAATACCAGTCAGCAACAGTTCACAAGAAAAAGGGAGTGCCTGGTATTTGTTAGCTAAATAAATGAGGCGTTAAATGAGTCTGTGTATTTATTCTGGATGTACACAATACAATGCACATTTCTGTGGAACAGTGTTTTCCTGATACAGTACATTGTTCTCTTTCATAAAAGGTTTGTTATAGAAAGTGGCGTCTTTTGAAGTGAAAGTGTGCAGGAATGCTGAGCTGCAACGGGTATACCAGATCACCAGGAGACATTATCATCTCTGACAATATGGCCTATATCTTTATCACAGTCGTGTTTTTTTCCACTGAATTCCAGCTGAAACAATGTAGCATCAAAGTACAGGGTGGGCCATTCATATGGATACACCTTAATAAAATGGGAATGGTTGGTGATATTAACTTCCTGTTTGTGGCACATTAGTATATGTAAGGGGGGGAAACTTTTCAAGATGGGTGGTGACCATGGCGGCAACCATTCCCATTTTATTAAGGTGTATCCATATAAATGCCCCCCCCCCCCCCCGGGTGTATCCATATAAATGGCCCTCCCTGTATATCTAAAGGCAAGAAAAAAACATAATATATTTCTTCTTACTGGCTCCTAGATTTGGTAGCTGCATTAGATTTCTTTTTGTCAGACTTTTCCCCTTATTTTCACCAGATCATCCTGCCAGTAACACACTTCCTCAAACCAACACCCCTCCGCAGGAGACAAGATAGCCCCCCTGGAGACAGACATGAATGCAGGAAATACAGGGAACCCCCCCCCCCCCCCCGCAGGAGACGGATGGCCTCCTTACTTTAGGAGGCAGATGTCCTGCCCCAGATGACTCTGACCTCCCCTTCTCCTCCCTCCCCTGGCTTAGCTGGGGAGTGCTGGATGGCTGAGCCGCTGTGGTTGCGCCATCGTGGTGGCTGGTGGATTGGTTGGTCTTCCGGTTTCTCCTCCGGCCGTGCGTTTCCTACATCCCCCTCTCCCTTGGCCAATACGATCACTTCTTCTTTTGGCCAATTGGGAAACGGGTCTCACAACTCGCTTCCTAATTGGCTGGGAGGAGGATCAGTGTTACAATAGCGAATATTCATTCGCTATTGTCACACAACTGGGTGGACTTCGGGCACAGTGCTCTGCTCCCTGAGCCCACCCTGTGCTCTGCTTCCCTTTTGCTTTGATTGTTCCACTGCCGCATGAGCTGTATAGTGTTTCCAGCCTGACATATATGGAAACTGCTTGACATGCATGTAAACTGATGACAGAGGAGAAGCAGGACCGTGACGAGCTCGCTGCTCGTGGAGATAAGCCTCATATTTTATATTCCATGTGAGTGCATCTGAGTGTGTTATGTGCAAGACCCCCCGGCTCTATCAATATTACACCATCCTGCTCTATGTTCCTTATGTTTGCATGTACTGCCTTGGAATGTGAGAGCAACTTATACGATCAAGACCAGACTAAAAAGGTTTTCCTATCAGACTCGTTTTGCTTGAAGTAAATGAGCTGCTGGGACCACCAGAGGTGTGTGTGGAGACTTTTAAGGTGACGGTCTATCCTTTTCTCACCAGAGTTGGCTGCGGGGTCTCTCTTCATTGAATATCTGTCCTCATTTTCAACCATCAGATTTACCAGACTTTTGGAGACCTTGGGTTCCTTTCATCTCTTGGACTTTATTTTAGTTGCATATGTGTATCTTCTATATTTACTGAGTTATTGTTCAATTTATTATTGATAGTGTGTTTCACAGCGCAGACATCTTTTACTTGTTCCATTATCACTTTGTCTATCAAGGTAGACCTTCCTAGGTTTTGCAGCAGTGCTCCTTTCACTCTCCCTCTCCCCCACCCTTCCCCCGCCCTTTGTATTCACAGACAGCGCAGGAGTTTCACTTTTCACATTTTCTAAAGATAGTTCTCTATTTAAGATACATTAATAATTTAGTTTATTCAGCATGAAATGGAGCTTAGTTATGTAGCACGAGGCTGTATATTCTGCAATATTTAAATCGACTTGATTTAAATCAAATCCACCCTGCTGGATACTAACATTTCTAGGTAATAACACCAGATATTGCTGATCCAGGGAATCGGTCCTTGACTTTGGGGATCAGGAAGTAATTTTTTCCCCCCAATGAAGCAAATTGGACCATGTTTTATTTTATTTTTTTGCTTTCCTCTGGATCAACTGTAGGTATTGGATTCTGTATATTATTTATGTTTTCTATTGGTTGAACTGGAAGACTTGTTATTTTTTTTAACTTATGTAACTATGGATGCATATGTACAGTGTGGGGGCATTAGGGCCCACCCTCCATGCTACTGTGCATACTGTATGGTCGGCATAACATTGGTTATATCAACGCTCAACTTCAGCCCCATTATCCCATTTTGTACCAAGTGGAAACTGTCGGAATCCCTGTTAAGTCTGGTTGTTGGGTCCCTTTTTGGGGAGATTTCTCCTTACTCTCTGTCTATATAGGGTGTAACGGATACAGCACGTAATTGGACAGTGCTCTTATTGCCATAGGGCTAACAAACGAAAACTAAAACATGACATAAGTTTTAACTTTCCCCTTCTTAATTTAAAATAGAACAAAAAGGTTTTGGCTTTAGTGTGTGGCTTTACGTTGATCTTCTTCCAAGTATAACTAATCCCTTAAGAAGGTAACAGTTCCTCTTTAAAGACATGGTTACAATGACAATAAGCTCATGTTTTGCTTGGTTACTTGCAATTTTAATCTAGCACTGGTTTCTTCTTTGTGAAAAATGGATTAGTAATCAAAGCTTACCAAAATGCTTGAGCCATTAGGAAGGCAATGATGGTGTCATATCTCCCAAATGTATACTCCATAAAGATAAACATTATTCAATGGTAGAGTACAGCTAACTGCATGTGTGTCACTTTCTGTGGTGTGTGTGCTTGATTTAAAATAAAGACCTGCATTGATGGGCTTTTGTTCATGTCAAACTGGTTTTGCACTCCCTATAGGAAGGCAAAACCTATTTAAAGCAGTTCAAATTCAGGTCAGAAAAAGGTCAACTGTTGCTCAAATGCAAGTCATGAAGAGGTCAACTGTTGGTCAAATGTAGGTCAGAATGAGGTTTACTATTGGTCAAATACAGGTCAGAATAAGGTCAACTGTTGGTCAAATGCAAGTCATAAAGAGGTCAACTGTTGGTCAAATGTAGGTCAGAATGAGGTCTACTGTTAGTCAAATACAGGTCAGAATGATGTCAAATGTACGTCATAAAGAGGTCAACTGTTGGTCAAATGTAGGTCAGATTGAGGTCTACTGTTGGTCAAATACAGGTCAGACTGAGGTCAAATACAGGTCAGAATGAGGTCAACTGTTGGTTAAATGCAAGTCTGAACAAAGTCTACTGTTGGTCAAATCAGAATAAGGTCTACTGTTAGTAAGATGCAGGTCTGAACGGGGTCAACGGTTAAGCCTTGTACACACGATTGGATTTTCCGCACACAAAGCCTCAGGCTTTTGTCCGAAGGGCGTTGGCCAGAAATTTGTCTTGCATACAAACGGCACACAATTGTCGGTCAACAAACACAACCGTAGTTACGTACTACGTGAAATTTCAGCTCTTGAGTGCTACCCTTTGGGCACCTTCTGCTAATGGCGTGTTTGGTGAGCATTGAAAATTTTAAAGCCTGCCATTTAACATTTGTCTGTGGAAAATCCAACAATTGTCCAATGGAGCGTACAAACGGATTTCAGCCAACAGGCTGTCATCACACAATTCCTGTCAGAAAATCCGATCGCGTGTACGAGGCTTAAGTTAAATGCGCCGCTCAATGAGTTCTGAATGATCTCAAGAGTGTCTCAAACTGATGTCAAACTGGTGCCATTGACACACAAGCCACTGATCTAGTGCCAACGATTTACTACACTGAAACAATACTTTACTGAATAAGCCTACTTCTGTGCTTTTCTTTTATATAGGTCCCTGCCGGTTCTGCAAACCCTCCACAGAGATTCCCCTATGCACAAGTAAAAGAGCTAATCCAGGAATTTTTAACAGCAAGGCTAAGAAATGTCACCTATGACCCAGATAAATCTGGAGATCTCACCAAGAACCTTTGTGAAGACATAAAGAAAATGGTGCGCCGGTACACTCCACCTCGCTACAAGCTCATCTGTAATATGGCCATTGGGAGTAAAAACCGAGAGGACATTTTAATGACCAGCCAATGTCTGTGGGACTCGTATTCGGATAATGTCACTTCTTGCAGCTACGAGAACTCCACTATGTTCTGTGTGGTCACTGTGTATGCCGTCTACTTTGAGTGAACAAACTTAAGCACTATTGTAGGCTTTCTGGTCTCCAATTTAATAGGTCTGAGTAATCTACTATTTATTAGAGTTATCTGACCCAGTAATAAAAACAATAATGGACCTAATCAATAAGGAGTTCTTACAGCAAATAATTTCTCTTATGTGCTTCCTTATGGTCTGTTCAAGATACACTATATTGTCAAAAGTATTGGGACACCTGCATGTTCACACACATTAACTTTTATGACATCCCAGTCCTAGTCAACGCTGTATCCTGGCCTAGGCCAACAAGGCCCAGGCCTAGGGCAGCACGGAAAGAGTCCCCACCGGCTGTTAGTGTAACACAAGCTGCTTCTAATTTTGACTGTCCTATCATCCTGGACCACAAACCTTCCTCACTGTGCTATATGTTTTCTGCTGCACCATTGGCATGGTTATATCCTCTTAGTCCTCTCCATAAAATTATCAGAAATTTGTGCTTAAAGTAGAACTATAGGCAACACTTATTGTTTTCATTTTGGATCGAGTAAGGGAGGGTTATAGCCCGTCAGTTTATTTTTTATCATCCCTGTCCCATTGCAGATATTTCCCTTCACTTCCTGCCCCAAAGCCAAACAGGAAGTGAGAGGAAATCTATGCAAATTAAGGGAATAGAATGCCCCCCCAAACTTAAGAACTAGTGTCCCCACTTGAAAATGTCAGGGTGGGTCGTAAACAGAAAGGGGTGTGGCCTTGACAGGAAGGGGTGGGTCATATTTAAATTAGGGGGTGCACAAGTTTAGTCAGGCCTAGGGCAGCACAAGACCTAAATACACCACTGGTCCTAGTCCGTAGGGTTCAATATTGAGTTGGCCCTCCCTTTGCAGCTATAACAGCTTCAACTCTTCTGGGAAGGATGTCCACAAGGATTATCTATGGGAATGTTTCACCATTCTTTCAGAAGTGTAATTGTGAGGTCAGGCACTGAAGTTGGACAAGAAGGCCTGGCTCGCAGTCTCCGCTCAAATTCATCCCAAAGGTGCTCTATCAGGTTGAGGTCAGGACTTTGTGCAGGCCAGTCAAGTTCTTCCACCCTAAACTCGCTCATCCATGTCTTTATGGACCTTACTTTGTGCAATGGTCCAAATTATTTGGTGGAGGGGGGATTATGGTGTGGGGTTGTTTTTCAGGGGTTGGGTTGGCCCCTTAGTTCCAGTGAAGGGAACTCCTAAGGCATCAGCATACCAAGATATTTTGGACAATTTCATTCTCCCAACTTTGTGGGAACAGTTTGGGGAGGGCCCCTTCCTGTTCCAACATGACTGTGTGCCAGTACATAATATTGAAAATGTTTTTTTGCCGAGAAACTTGGTTGTGTGTACGAGGCCTGAGTGTAAAGGCAGGCACCCCAATACTTTTGACAATATAGTGTACATTTGAAAGCATCCGTTTCATATGTACAAAAAAAAGAAGCAAAAGAAAAACACACTTATTAATCCTGCTAAAAATCCAATGAGCTCCTACTTTCCTATGCCCTCTGCCTCAGCTGCATTAAAATAAAGCAGTGGTATCAGCTCTGCCCAGTTCATGTTTGTGAACTGCGGAAAAACTCACACTGGAGTTGATTTACTAAATCTGGAGAGTGCAAAATCTGGTGCAGATCTGCATAGAAACCAATCAGATTCCAAGTTTTATTGCCAAAGCTTAATTGAACAAGCTGAAGTTAGAAGCCGATTGGCTACCATCCACTTTACATCCACTTTAAGGCTGCATTCACACCTAGGCGTATTTACGCCCGACGCTCGTGCCGCTGGAGGGGCGAATTTACATTGATGTCTATGAGATGGTTCACATCTCACGCCGTACGCCTGCAAACAAGTCCCGGACCCTTTTTTTCAGGCGGCTTTCGGCGTTCGGCATAGACATCAATGTAAATGATTTGTAAAAAAAAAAAAAAGTTTACAAATCGCGGCAAAATACGCCGCGTTATAGTGTGAATTCAGCCTATGTGCTGCTTTAAGAAAAATATATATATTTTTTTTTAATAAGCTCATGAATCAATAATAACAGCATTAGAGTGCTGGAACAATCATAACAATAGTAGCAGGAAAAAATAAATAAATAAAAATAAAAAAAATGCATGAAATATGAGATGATATGCCAAATTTAGGGTGGAACAAAAGGGTGAATACTTACCTGTCTAATGGCCCAAAAATATATAAAAAACACATTTCTTTCTTAGTTTAGGCTGATATGTATTCTTCTACATATTTTTGGTAAAAATAAGTGTATATTGATTGGTTTGCGCAAAAGTTATAGTGTCTACAAAATAAGGGATATATTTATAATTTTTTTTTTTTTAGTGATCTGCGATTTTTATTGGGACTGCGAAATTGCGGCGGACACATCAGACACTATTTTGGGACCACTGACATGTATACAGCGATCAGCGCTAAGAATAGCCACCGATTACTGTGTAAATGTCACTGGCAGGGAAGGGGGTTAAACACTAGAGTGCGATCAAGGGGTTAAATGTTTTCCCTCACTGTGTTCTAACTGTGGGTGGGATGGGCTACCTAGGACATGACAGTGATCACTGTTCCCGATGACAGAGAGCAGCAGATCCCTGTCCTGTCACTAGGCAGAACAGGAAAATGCCTTGTTTACCTGCCTGCTCTGCCTCTCCTCGTCATGATCGCGGGCCACCAGCAGACATTGTGGGACCCACGGCCAAGTTAACCCGGGATTACGAAGGGACGTATGGGTACGCCCTATTGCGCACCTGTGCCATTCTGCCAACGTACATCAGCGTGCGGCGGTTGGGAAGCGGTTAAAATAATGTATTCATCAATTTGTTTAAAAACAGTTAATTCAGATCTTCTCAACTGTCAGCCTCCCAACTGGCCTCAATGGCCAATAACAACACTTTAACTTGTCTTTTCAAGACAGCAGGGCTATATATATATATTTATTTATTAGAGGGACTTTATATTCTGCACTTGCTAATATTATCAGAATTCTGCTGCCTTGCAAAGTAAATGTATAGGATGTCAGCATAGTAACTTTGGGGTTGATTTACTAAAACTGGAGAGTGCAAAATCTTGTCTAACTCTGTAAAGAAACCAATCAGCTTCCAGGTTTGTTTGTTTTTTGTGTCCCCATTCAGACACTGAGCCACGGTTCGACCCCGCCCCTTCTCTCCTCTGATTGGCTAACTGACTATGATTGACAGTGGCGGAACCAATGGCGCCTGTTGTGTCTCAGCCAATCAGGAGAGAAAGTCTCGGGCGGCCGAGGCACTCGTGCACATTGCTGGACGTTGTAAGAAGCTGATTGGCTACCATGCACAGCTACACCAGATTTTGCACACTCCAGTATTAGTAAATCAACCCCATTTTGTACATATCTAGGTGTTCACCTTTTTTAGTTGTACTTGTATTATAAATAACTGTCATTGGACAGGGGATGGCAGTTGATGGGGGTCAGATTTAGTTATAAAATACATAAAATGTCTAAGGGCCAGATCCACAAACGATCGTTTCCGTACTGTTTTTATTGGCGTATAGTTACCCCTGCTATATGAGGCGTATCCTATGTTAAGTATGGCCGTCGTTCCAGCGTCAAATTTTTAAAATGTTACGTCGTTTGCGTAAGTCCTTCGCGAATAGGGCTTTGCGTAGAATGACGTCAACGTCGTAAGCATTGGCTTGTTGCGGGTTAATTTCGAGCATGCGCACTGGGATACCCCCATGGACGGCGCATGCGCAGTTTAAAAAAAAACGTCATTTACGTTGGGTCAAGACGTATTAACATAAAAAACACGCCATCACATACATTTGAATTGCGCGCCCTTACGCCGCCTAAGTTACACTACGCTGCCGTAACTTACGGCGGAAATTCTTTCAGGATACAAAAAAAAACTGTAAGTTACGGCGGCGTAGCGTATCAGAGATACGCTACGCCGGACGGAAGAATGCGCCGCGCTACGTGGATCTGCCCCTAAATCTATATTTCTTATTCCCTCAATGATTAGCATGTAAATATTATTGTGAATCAGCCTTGGATAATAATCCCCAAACAAGACCAGAGATTCCAAAAGAGATGTCTAAATAATTTATAAAATACAGTGATCAATGTGTAATACATAACTCCTACATTAAATAATGCCATTTTCCACATTCCCTCTCTTATGCTTACCAACATCACTGTACTGTGAATTATTTATCTCTGACCTTTTGTATTTATTTTGCTCATAATTGAAGTTTCAATGTTCTTTTTGTTTAGTTTTATAGGACTGCAATACTTTAACAATAAATAAAGTATGCTGTATGCTGGAGTTTTCCAATGTTGCCTCTTCCTTGTACAGAATAGATGGCAGTCACCTGTAAAGGCTTATACACGCGATTCGAAAATCGGACAATGGATCGTCTCATTTTTTTTTGATTCATAGTCGCAAGTAGAAATTGAATAGGTTAATAAAGTCACTAAAAATTCTCATAAGACAAACATTTTTTTAAATAAATTGGAAGTGATGTAATGTGTTGTAATGTATTTGTATTGTATTTTTGGACGACAACTGTACTGACTAAACGAAAATCGTACGATCTGGTATTGTACGAGGAAAATTTTCGTGCATGTCCGATCTAATAATATTGGATGAATTGTCATGATCGGTTCTCGAAAGTTCTGTACCAACGATCCGATTATACATCAGACAGGAGGCTCATATCTTATGCATTAATCCTTCTTTATTAATGCTCACAGCAGAAGTGTAAAACCTTTAACGAATGTAATAAAAGAAAAAACTGGTAGAACCACACCTCCCAGCAGTCCCATGGCCTAAACCACTCCCATTCTAGTCTCTATAAATGGACTGCTCTCACTAGAATCTTCCTCTTTCTTTCTGCTCACGGCGGAGCATAGATAAGTATACACGGATTATTAGATATTGATATTATTTTTATATATATTATATATATTTCTATGTCTTTTGTGGTGCGATTTTGAAGAAATCCCATATCTCCTTGATACCTAAGCTTTTTTCCAAGCTCTTTTTTACCTTTAGTGTACTGTACCTTACACCTCTTTATCCTTAGCACTTTTCTGTGCCTCTCTATATCTTTCCTTACCTCCGTTCCGCTGACACCGCTGATATTGTCAGATCTGTCAGCGATCTACGCACCCCTCCCTCCCTCTTCCTTCTCCTATGCGGCGCGCCATCTTGGGCAATCTCCCCCTTCTCTCCCCTCCATAGGACGAACGCGCGTCGCCAAGTAGGCGGAGCCTCCCCTCGCTCTACTCCTGCAGAGCCGCCCCCGCCGTCCTATCGCTTCGCGCGCTGGACCCGGGAGACGTGCTCTCTCACACCTTCCAACCAATAGACGCCTGGGGGCCGTAGTCTCGCGAGACTTCGCCCCCAGAGCGCACTCGCTCACAGGCTCTCCTCCCGTCGCGTGCCAGTCGGCGCTGGTGACCGGAGGGAGAGCCTGGTATAGTCTGTTCACCGCATTTTCTCCTGGGAATTTAATTCCCATCCTTACCCTGTGCCCACATTCTACTACCCCAAAATTCTCACAGAACCTTTAGGTGCTGCCTGCCATATATATATATATTATTTTCAGATATCTGCAAAACTTTCTGTGCACTATTAACCCTTGCACCGCTGCCTCTCTCTTTCATCACTATGACTGAAGAGGGCTCCCCCTCCCCCACAGGGCAGGAATTGGTCCTGGAACCTACTCACCTTCTCAGTACTTCCCAATTACAGGACCTTATTAACCAGTCTGTCCAAGCAGCACTAGCAGTAACTGCCGCTTCTGGAGCTTCCCAATCCAACTATCCCCCTGTGTCCGTACCACTCGGCACAGAACCGGCCACAAAGAAGGGAAAATCCTCCTTTAAAAGGAAGAACGTGGTAACGGTTTATGACTCCCCGGCAGGGGAAGCTAACAATATGCTGCGAGCAGATCCTTCCACGGACTGCCACCCCACGCATCCTACAGACCCTTTTCAACCTCTGAGCCTCAGAGAGTCAACAAAAAGGCATGATTCCGCTAAGAGAGCCAAACCAGACTCTTACATCATAGAGTCAGACGACGATTCATCCGCCGAGTCGGATAAATCAGAGGTCTCAGGGTCTGATTGTTATGAGGAAGAGGATGCGGGGGCTTCGGCAATCCTCCCGGATGCCAACCCTGACAACCAGGGCAAAGACGTATTAGACGCCATGGGGGAACCCCTTTTCAATCCTGACACTATCTCACATCCCCGCTCGGGGGACTGGTCTCCCCTGCCCCATGTGTCCCAATATGTAGAGCTCTGGGCACGGAGACCATTGGATAAATCCAATCGCAACAAACTTAGAGCGGAGTGCCCCCGCCCGCATATCCCTATGAAAGCGGTTGTCACACCTACAGTGGACCCTATACTAATGAAATGCCTGCTTAAAACAGGAAAGATGCCTAAGAAAGGGATCGATCGGTCCTTCAATAATATCCAGGATCGTATCCTGGACCTGTTCGGGCCTCTGACAAAAATTCTGAATCTGGCGGAACAATCCGCAACAACTGGCCAAGAGGTTGATCGAAATCAACTGCGCGGTTGGGCCCAAAGAGCCATATGCCTTACGGGCAACGCCAACACCGCCTGTTCAGTCGAGCGCAGACGCTCAATTCTCATGCGCCTCGACCCGCAACTAGCCCATTTAGCAGAGTCCGAGCCAGGCCCCTCAGCAGAGGGCATGCTTTTTGGCGAGTCCTTAATAAAGGACATTAATAAATTTGTTGGCATGTTCAACAGCCTGGACAAGGCACAAACATCCCTGAAGAAAACCAACAATGCCAGAGTTTTTCCCCGGGCCGGCAGAAACAGGGGCCGTTCTGCCGGCCTATACAACACGGGCAGACCCTTCCAGAGGTCTTCTGCCCAAACACACTATAACCAGGCTCCCGCCCACTATACCACCACCGCGCAACCGGCACCATTCTTCCCCCCCCGTGGAAGACCCTGGAGAGGACGCGGCCAAAGAGGATACCCTCGTTCACGCCCGTATTCCGGTGAGTACCACTCTCATTCCCTTTCCCCTCATACCGGTGGGAGGCCGCCTAATGTTTTTTACGCACGCCTGGTCTGCGATTACGGCAGATCCCTGGGTTCTGAACACGGTAACGGGTTTCCAAATAGACCTGGTTTCCCCACCGACTCTGGGGATAATACCACCCCCTATCCATTTTTCAGAACAAAATGTGACCCTTATAGACACCGAACTTCGGGAATTGTTAGCCAAACATGCGGTCACCGAAGTCATCACCCCATCCCCGGGCTTCCTCAGCAACCTCTTCCTGGTCAAGAAGAAGGGGGGGGGTTATCGCCCGGTCATAAATCTCCGGGACTTGAACCAACATGTCGCCTATCGGCATTTCAAGATGGAAGGCATTCACTGCCTCCGGGACCTACTCACCCCAGGGGACTGGTTAGTGAAGGTAGACCTAAAGGACGCCTACCTCACGGTTCCCATGCATCCAGAGTCTCAACACCTCCTCCGCTTCAGATGGTGGGGTCGCATCTGGCAATTTACGTGCCTACCGTTCGGCCTGTCCTCAGCCCCGTGGTGCTTTACCAAGCTCCTGAAACCGGTCGTGGCAGCTCTGAGGAGCAGGGGAGTTCGTCTGATCATTTACCTGGACGATCTCCTCATAATGACTTACTCCAGGAATCTGGCGTATCGTCACATGAACTGGACCATCGACCTGTTACAAAGCCTGGGCTTCGTAATCAACCGAGAAAAATCGGTTCTCGTCCCTGCACAGGAGATGGAATTCCTGGGTTTCTCAATAGACACCCAACTCGCTATCCTGCGACTTCCCAGCGAGAAATTGGCTCTAATCCGAAAAGAGATCAGGGCGGTTCTGCGCAAGGGTTTCCTATCCCTACGCATTCTAGCACGCATAGTCGGCCTACTAGCTGCATCCATCCAGGCCATCTTCCCGGCTCCCTTACATTACAGGGCCCTCCAGAGGTTAAAAATCTTACACCTGCGACGGGGCCTCCGCTACGCGGACGAAGTGTCCATATCCCCAGAAGCTCAGGTCGAGTTACGCTGGTGGCTCCGCCACGCCACCGAGTGGAACGGCCGGACAATTTTCAATGCACAACCAGATGTTGTCATCGAGTCGGACGCGAGCCGACATGGCTGGGGCGCCCGCTTGGGGCTACTGTCCACAGGAGGGATCTGGTCCAGGGAGGAATCCCTGTTACATATCAACGCTTTGGAACTCTCAGCGGCTCTCTTCGCCATTCAGAGTTTCCTGGCAACACGGACCAACTGTTGCGTATTATTACGCATGGACAATATTTCAGCGGTTCAATACATCAACCGCCTGGGAGGTACCAGATCCAAGATTCTAGCGGACATCTCCGCGGAGATCTGGCATTTCTGTCTGTCTCGAGACATCTCTCTGCTAGCAGAATACATCCCGGGGGTCTCCAACACAGTAGCAGACTGGAACTCTCGATATCTGGTAGACTCCAGCGACTGGGGCTTGGACCGTTCGGTTTTCACCCAGATAAATTTACTTTGGGGACCTTTGGGCATAGACCTTTTCGCCTCTCGCCTCAACCACCAACTGCCCCACTTCTTCAGTTGGAGACCGGACCCAGGGTCCTCGGCAGTGGACGCTTTCCGCCACTCCTGGACAGGGGGCACACATTATGCGTTTCCCCCGTTCTCAATGATCCCCAGGGTCCTTCGGCAAATCGCCAATCAGGGAGCAACGGTGGTTCTGATCACACCGTGGTGGCCAGCTCAACCTTGGTTCCCTCTGCTGCTGGACTCGATCATCGACCACCCCAGAGTCCTTCCCCAGTTCCCTCGTATTCTGTTACACCCGACCAAGGGCATTCACCCCTTAGTGGAAGAAGGCAATCTGATGCTCCTAGCATGGCTGGTCTCTGGATGCCAGACCCGGGTGACGGCCTTTCAAGCTCGGCTAGAGACCTCCTCACCATGGCCTGGGCCCCGGGGACTCGGTCGGCATACCGATCAGCCTGGCTACTTTGGGTACGTTGGTGTGACCAACGGCAAGCTGATCCCTTGCATGCCCCTATAACCATCATTGCGAACTACTTGGCGGAGTCTTTTTCCTCTGGCAAGGCTTACAGTTCCATCAATGTTTACAGGTCGGCCATATCGGCCTATCACTATCCAGTGGATTCCAGGCCTGTCGGCAAACACCCCCTGATCTGCAGACTCCTGCGAGGTATCAGGTTCAAACGACCCCCGCGGCCTAAGTATCAGTCCACTTGGGACGTTTCCAGGGTCCTTGCCATGCTCTCGAGCTGGGAAGACAACGAGTCGCTGTCTCTTAAGATGCTGTCATTCAAACTTACTATCCTGCTTTGTCTGATTTCTATAAAGCGCGTTTCCGACGTTAGAGCCTTGGACATCTCTAGGCGACAATTTTCACCTCAAGGCGTCAAGTTCACGATAGTCCGCAGGACGAAGACCGGCCTGCACTCGTTTTTTTATCCCTTTTTCCCTACACACCCACGACTCTGTGTGGTTAGATGCCTACAAGCATACGAAGCTAGCACCGTGGATCTACGTAGTCCGGACTCCTCCCAACTATTAGTTTCTTACATCAGACCTCATCATCCGGTCACAACCGCCACTCTAGCGCGCTGGGTTAGGTCCACCATGGCGTTGGCGGGTATAGACATCACGCTGTTTGGAGCACACTCGGCCAGAGGGGCCATGGCTACCAAGGTGATGGCGACCGGAGGCTCACTCTCTGAGCTATTAATGGCGGCTGATTGGTCTTCTGAATCAGTCTTCCGTTTTTTCTATTTCAGACCGGAGGATCATGTTGCCATGTCTGTTTTATGATGTTTGATTGCTATGTAATGTTTTGACCTTTCCTTGGTATATACATTTATGCTGTGTTAGCTTTGAACTTGCATAAGATATGAGCCTCCTGTCTGATGTATAATTCGAGATTTTCCTAGCTTGTGACGGAAAATATTGATTATATGAAGACAGGAGGCGAGTATCTTCCCTCCCTTCCCAACCCTTTCATGTTTTGGGTCTTCTATTTCAGGCTACTGATTTTTCGTTTACCTGGAGTCGTTCGTTCGGTTGACCTATGGTTAGGGTGATGTTCCCCTGTTCGGTTCAATCAACAAGTGCTGTGGGTCGACACAGTCGGGGCCTACGACATTCCTCCTTTGAAAGTCTTCGGTTACAAATCGTGGGCCGGCTGGCCGAAGAGTCGGTAATCGGAGATTAGGAAACGACACCTCGTACTCACGCAAAGAAAGAGGAAGATTCTAGTGAGAGCAGTCCATTTATAGAGACTAGAATGGGAGTGGTTTAGGCCATGGGACTGCTGGGAGGTGTGGTTCTACCAGTTTTTTCTTTTATTACATTCGTTAAAGGTTTTACACTTCTGCTGTGAGCATTAATAAAGAAGAATTAATGCATAAGATACTCGCCTCCTGTCTTCATATAATCAATATTTTCCGTCACAAGCTAGGAAAATCTCGAATTATCGTACGATTCTTCCTCGGGCGACAGTCTTCGTACGATATTCGTGTGTACAGGCCATTATTCTCATGGACATTCAAAACGTACCTTTAAATGTGCACAGCATATATACTATGGGCCAGATTCTCATAGAATCGGCGGCGGCGTAGTGTAAGCCATTTACACCACGCCACCGCAACTTACTGGAGCAAGTGTCGTATTCTCCAAGCACTTGCTCCGTAATTTGCGGCGGCATATTGTAAATGGCCCAGCGTATTGCCGCGTAATTCAAAGGAGGCGGCTTGTATTCAAATTAAGCGCGCCCCCGCGCCTATCGGACTGCGCATGCGCCGGGCGGAAAAATAGCCCAGTGCGCATGCTCCAGCTCACGACGGAAAACGTCAATGACGCCGACGTGAGCGTCATTGACGTAAAGTCGTATTCGCGAACGACTTAGTAAAACGACGTAACCGACGGAAAAAGACGATGCTGTCCCGAGGCCATACTTAACATGGCATACAACGGACCTTCGTAAACTTACCCCTCATATAGTAGGGGTAAGTTTACGCTTACGGAAACGTCGTCAATTCACTGCGTCGACCGCGCGTACGTTCGGGAATCTCGCGTAAATAGCTAATTTGCATAGACGACGGGGAAAACGACGAGGCGACACCTAGAGGCGGGAAAAAAAATTGCATTTACGATCTGACAGTGTAAGAGCCTTAAGCCTGTCAGATCTAATGGATATCTATGCGTAACTGATTCTAAGAATCAGTCGCATAGATACGACGGCCCAGATTAGGACTTACGACGGCGCAAATGACGTTGCGCCCTCGTAAGCCCTTTGAGAATCTGGGCCTATGTAAATAAACCAGCCTATACAAATGACCATGTGGTTACCATCATCCCTTGAAAATTGTGAATATGAAAAACCTCTAGGGTTGGGATTATGTGGTCAATAATGATAATCAATGGACGAGCCACTTTTTCCAATCACCCCTCCTAGGGGAAGTTTGTACTATGGCATTGTGTCTCTTTGGTTATTTATATGTCTGTTTCTTGCTCTTTTTATGTAAAATTGTATTCTCATGAATTTTTCTACTACTTTGTAAAATAAATTTTCTTTTTATAATTTTTTTGGATTATCATTGTTGCCCACATAATCCCAACCCTAGAGGTTTTTCATATTTACTATATATACTATAAGAATTGATGGAGCCATACACACAACTGTGTCTACAAATGAATGTGTGGCGTATAAAAAAGCAGGACTGCGTTCAGGGCCATACATATCTGCAGATTCTATACATGTGGACGCGTATACGTATACACATGCAGAGGCGGCTCTAGGCTTTGTGAGGCCTTAAGCAAAACTTAGACATGGGGGCCCCACCATGGCCATAATGGGTAAAAAAAATTCAAGCAAATAAAAATGGCTGCAGAAAGATGCACGGATCTATCACACAGTGATTTAGCAGAGGCATATTAGGCGGCCGCAAGGCCCCCTGTGAGTGCGAGGCCTTAGGCGACCGCCTAATTTGCCTAATTAAAGAGCCACCTCTGTACACATGCAAAGTCATTCAAAAAATTTTACCCGTCTTTACGCAAGTATTTTAGGCACATTTTTAAGCAGGGCCTTTTGCTAGCTCTGCCAGCAAGAACATCCAATCAATTCAGAAAGAGAGAGGTAGATGCCTACCATCTGTTTTTCTGGGTGTGCAACTTGATGTTTATCAGAAATCTTAAAAAACTTGTTCTGATCAAACTGTTCCCTTCTGAGATAAGCAATGCCGGCAGAGTCTCTTGTTCTCCTTCCCATAGCAATAAAAATGTGCTTGACTAAGCCAAGTGTTGTTGTTCATAGGTCTGCCAGGTAACACAAGTCTGAATGTCTTCAACTGTATATGTGCACCTCCAATACTGTACAAATGTAGCCTTAAAGTGGTAGTAAACCGCATTTTTTTTATATATGTACAAAAAAAAAACAACGATACAATAGCATAATGTGCTAGTATGCATCGCATACTCACACATGATGAAATACTTGCCTTAGAATGAAGCCCTCCAGCAGCGCACTGTCATCGCTGACAGGGTTTCCACCTTCCCCCGGTCTTCATTCCGGATTTGCATGCTCTGGTCGTGCTGTGATGGCCGCACTGTGATGCACGTGGGAGTCACGGACCACGGCACAGAGCTCTGAAGGGACGACACAGGTATGCTGTCTATTTAGAGCACACGCGGCAGTGACATCACTGGCTGCATGCAGTGTAAATCTCTCCTAAACAGTACAAGTTTAGGAAATATTCAAGTGCAAGTTTCGGAGATAATCACTGTACCTATAGGTAAGCCTTATTATAGACTTACATGTAGGTACAAGTTAAAAAAAAAAAAAGTTTACTACCACTTTAAAGTGTGTGTCCGGGCATTACCCAAATTTACCTTTTAGACCCCTGATGCCTCTATAAGGAGTACCTGTCACTGTCTATTACTGTCACAAGGGATGTTTACATTCTTTCTGACAGCAATAAAAGTGAACAAATTATTTTTTTTTAAACATTTTTAAAGTGCCCCCGTCCCCGCCTAGCAAAGAAAACGCATACGTAAGTCACACCTGCAAATGTAAACAGTGTTCAAATCACACATATGAGGCATCGCCACGATCGTCAGAGTGAGAGCAATAATTCTAGTACAAGACCTCCTCTGTATCTCTAACCTGGTAACCATTAATATATTTTAAAGCATCGCCTATACAAAAAATTGGGCTACCTTTACTGTTTTCTTATTTTTTTTAATTAAAAAAAAGTGTATTTTTTACCCAAATATTGTGTTTGAAAGACGGCTGCACAAATACCGTGTGACATAAAATATTGCAATGACTGCCATTTTATTCTCCAGTCTAAAAAATCTCTCTCTCTCGCTCTCTCTTTCAATCTCTATCTCTCTCTCTCTCAATCGTTTTCTCTCTCTATCAATCAATCTCTCTATCTATCAATCTCTCTCTCTCTCAATTATATATATATATATATATATACACACACACACACACACACACACCGTATTTGCCGGCGTATAAGACGACTGGGCGTATAAGACAACCCCCTAATTTTCCAGCTAAAATGTTGGTTTTGGGATATACTCACTGTATAAGACGACCCCTCACTGTGCCATTATACATGCCCCACTGTGCCATCTATACATGCCTCACTGTGCCATCTATACATGCCTCACTGTGCCATCTATACATGCCTCACTGTGCCATCTATACATGCCTCACTGTGCCATCTATACATGCCTCACTGTGCCATCTATACATGCCTCACTGTGCCATCTATACATGCCTCACTGTGCCATCTATACATGCCTCACTGTGCCATTCCATTCCCTGCCTCGACGATCTCCCTACCTTCTCCTGTTTGCAGAGTATGTCAGACGGCGGCGATTCCATTATTCAAAAGCCGCGCCTCCTCCTCAGGCTGTTCCGTGATAGGTGGAACACTAATTTTCCCAGCAAGAGCCTCTGTTCAGTGTTCTGCCTATCACGGATGTCCTCTCGTCCGAGGCTGAGGATGAGAAGGCATCCGTGATAGGCGGAACACTGAACAGAGGCTCTTGCTGGGAAAATTAGTGTTCCGCCTATCACGGAACAGTCAGAGGAGGAGGCGCGGCTTTTGAATAATGGATGGCCGCCGTCTGACAACAGGTACCCGGCGTATAAGACGACCCCCGACTTTTGGGGCATGATTTTGGATGCAAAAAGTCGTCTTATACGCCGGAAAATACGGTATATATATATATATATATACCGTATATATATATATATGTCTCAAAAATGGGCTCTGTCATTAAGTGGTTAATATGTAACAATTTAGAAAGAAAATACAGAGTCCTTGTTGTGCCCCAGCTCATTTACCATGTGTATCATGTCCTCAGTAAATGAGACTGAGCCACAGATGAGTGTGTAGGGTTTTCTTCTGCATGTCCCCAACACCATTTCCAAAAAGGTGGAGTTGATCCTTCCAATCTTGGAGTTCTTCTTGTAGCTCATGGGAAGGTTTTCTAATGATTGTTCCTACAAAACAAGATTAGAATCATGGAAAGGAATGGACAAGGGAACAACAAAACACAATATTCTAATCAGCCTGAGCTCCAGACTATCAGATAATCTTTGTAGGTCAAAGGAATGTATCCAAACAAAACCTTTGAATAAGATAATTCTGTGTCAGCATGGAGGGTAATGATAGATAAGTAACTTCAGACAACTTACAGTCTGGCATTGCTAACATATGTTTGACAACACAAAAGTCTTAATTCACTAGAATGATTATTTGCCATAGTGACCATTATTATCAGCAAAGAGAGACATGCGTAACAGTCACATGACTGAAAATAACAATAGATTGCAAAAACAACATATACATTACAGATTATTAATAGAATACCCGCCGGGATCATCCTTGTGTGTCATCCGTTTTCAAACTGTACTTAGAGAACCTATCCCCAGACCATTTATTTCATCAACAATGTTCCCATAATAACATAAGTCCATTTATTGTGCTTTATGTATGTCATTCAGTGTTGCTAACCTACCAGATTGAAATTTACTGACACAAGACCCAAAATTTACTGGCATTTCCAAAAGTTACAAAATTACAGTTTTAATTGAAAAATTCAGTATTTAGTCTACAAACAAGTACAATATGCAATTAGCAATGTGATTTAATGAAGATATTAAAGCGGGAGTTCACCCATAAATGCTGTTTTTACCCTTAGATGGATGCTCATTTAGTCTAGGGAAATCGGCTAGTTGTTTTAAAATCCGAGCATTACTTACCGTTGTAGAGAGCGATTTTCTCCGCCACTTCCGGGTATGGGTCTTCGGGACTGGGCGTTCCTTCTTGATTGACAGTCTTCCGATAGGCTTCCGACGGTCGCATCCATCGCGTCACGAGTAGCCGAAAGAAGCCGAACGTCGGTGCGGCTCTATACTGCGCCTGCGCACCGACGTTCGGCTACTTTCGGAAAATCGTGACGCGATGGATGCGACCGTCGGAAGCCTTTCGGAAGCCTGTCGGAAGACTGTCAATCAAGAAGGAACGCCCAGTCCCGAAGACTCATACCCGGAAGTGGCGGAGAAGATCGCCCTCTACAACGGAAAGTAATGTTCGGATTTTAAATTGTAGCAATTCACAGAGGCTAAGTGATTGACGTGATGACAAAAACTTCCCCCCGGCGCATAAGGCGCGTCACCAGTTTTCGAAAGAAGCTGAACGTCGGTGAGCAGGCACCGTATAGAGCCAACTCGCAGTTCGGCTTCTTTCGGAAACTCGTGACGCACCTTATGCGCCGGGGGGAAGTTTTTGTCATCACGTCAATCACTTAGCCTCTGCATAGGAACGCCCACTCCCGCGGGAGCCACTACCCAGAAGCCGTGGGGGGAAATAGCTATACGACGGTATGTACAGCAAAAAAAAAAAAAAAAAAAAATCAGCATACTGTCAATGTTGGAAGTGAGCACAATGTAATGTTAGAAAAATGTTTTTAGGGTGAACCTCCGCTTTAAGACTGGCAGAACAATACAGAATATGAGAATAGACTGGCTTCAAATGACAATATGCGTGCCCAGGTAACCCAAGATCTAAAACTGAACCATGAATACTGACCTGACTAAAGACATAAAACAGTCTGACATTCCAGAACCGGGCTTGTTCCTGCAAAAAATTCTTCATGTAGATGTTTTTAAAAGTCCTGAAACAAACAACTAGTGTGACGAAGGTCTCATCTTGTTCATTGTCAGTGACAGAAGTCAGGATTGGTATCATTGGGGCCAGTCCAGTTCCTGAGCACAGCATAAGCAGCTCGCCAAACTATGAAATAAAAAAAGAATACATAAAGTGGAACTCTAGAAAAAAACATCTAATATTTTGCAAGAATTTAGCATTCTTTGTTCTTTTTTCAAGCTTCACGGCAGGGCACGCACTGAGCATGTGTGAGTCGCTCTACGCCATTGGAGTGGACAGCGATCTTCTGGGACCCAGGAGATCGCCCAGACGGAGGGGCCACCTAGGTGGAGAGGAGGATGCAGAAACCTAAACATGCCATTATTCTTTTTAAAAATCCCCAAGTCCCATGGAAGAATTGCTGGTCTGTCTCCTAACTAGTGAATGTTCACACAGCCCCTGACAGTAATTTATGAATCCCAACAAAATGACTTCTTCTCATATTTCAATTAATGGTTTAATTAATTTAAAAGAATAATAGCACCCAATTGGCTAAAATTTTTAACAAATTAGACCAAGTTATAAAAGTTGTACTTAAAGTAGGGTTCCACCCGCAACCTTTTTTTTTTAAAGTCAGCAGCTACAAACACTGTAGCTGCTGATTTTTAATAAGGAAACTTACCTGTCCTAGGAGCCCGTGAAGTCGGCCTTCCCGAGGCCAATTGCTCGATTGCATCAGGTCCCGTGCCCGTTTCCTACTGCACATGCGCGAGTCACGCGGCGCTTTTTGAATGGACCGGCTGCTCTCTGGGATACACACAGTTCCCAGAAGGCAGCGTGCCCCATTGACCAGAAGACACCGCGAGTAAGACGAGGAAGAAGACCAGCCGCGGAGGAAGAAGAGGCAGATTAGGGACTTTTGCATAACAACGGCTATTTCTGGTAAGTAAAACATTTATTTTTTTAGATTTTTGGTAAAAAAAAAAATCACGGTGGAACTCCACTTTAACCACTTCTCTACCGCCCGCCGTCAAATGACGGCGGGAGAAAGAGCCTGTTGTTCTGGGTGGACGTCATATGACGTTGAGCCTTCCAAAGCCACTAGGGGGCGCGCATGCTCCCAGCGCGTCACTGGGGACCAGATGCGCGTGCCCGGCGGCCGCGATGGCCGCCGAGCACCTGCGATTGCCCAGTAACTGAGCAGGACCGTGGATCTGTGTGTCTGTAAACACACAGATCCACGTCCTGTCAGGGAGAGGAGACCGATGGTGTGTCCCTTGTACATAGGGACAACCATCAGTCACCTTCTCAAGTCAGTCCCCTCCGCCCACAGTAAGAATCACTCCCTAGGGAAAACATTAACCCCTTGATCGCCCCTAGTGTTAACCCCTTCCCTGCCAGTCATATTTATACAGTAATTAATGCATTTTTATAGCAGGGTTCGCTGTATAAATGTGAATGGTCCCAAAAATGTGTCAAAAGTGTCCGATGTGTCCGCCGCAATATCTCAGTCACAATAAAAATCACTGATCACCGCCATTACTAGTAAAAAAATAAAAATGCTATAAATCTATCCCCTGTTTTGTAGCCACTATACGTATCTAGAAAAGAGACAGGACACTATGGTGGAGAGAATGTGGCTGCTCACCCCGATAAAAATGATGAAAAGAATTTTCCCAAATGGGGTTATTGCGCAGCTCAAAAGGAAAGAGGTAATACCATGTAATAAAAAGTTGTGTTTATTCACATGTTAAAAAGTGGACAAAAATTGGGTAGCATAAATGGATGGAGAATGAGTTGTATCAAGTACACAAACAGCGTTTACATAAATGTATAACAAGCAGTACACAAACAATGTTTATACAGTCAAAAATGTGCATTGTAGTAAAAACAATCTAACGAACGTTTCGACCTTTGAAGGTCTTCTTCAGAGAGTTTGTGTGGCTGGAAAGGAACATATAGTGGTTAGACATCTCATGATCATAGTTTAGGTAATAAGAGATACATTGTTGGTTTTACAAAAAGCCCTTTGGCTAGAGGAGCAGTGTGCAAAAGGATGTAATGAAAGCAAAAAGTCAAAAAATTAAGAAAATTCGTGTGCAACATTGCAAACAAAAGTATCTTAAATACATTTTTTAATTTTTAATTTTTAGTTTTTAATTATTAATTCCTTTACCTTGATGATGTGTCTCAATGATGTGCTGCAGTCCAAACGGCAGCATCAGGCGGTCTAATAAGGATAGCTTCCATCCCAGGCAGAAAAAACAGCTGTCCACATAATGTGAAACACCCCGCTCAACACCACAAGAGGTCACCCCCAAAAATTATGGGGCCAAGATGGAATGACCATATAGAAACCAGGAGGGGTAGGGGAACGTCGGTGGAACGAGGAGGTTTAATAAAGAAGCCTGTAAACAGAATAGTAAAATTGATATTCTGGATGTCTACATACATATGTAGTGGCACGAGTTATTAAAAAGTTATTGGGGCTCTGAGGTGAGAAGTGACGGTGAATGTAGATAACCGTCACAGGCTATAATGAAAAGAAGTGCTCAAGAGTACTAAGATCAAATAATAATCTCTAGAATACGGAAATAAGGGTCTCCCCAAGGACAAAAGGAGAATGAAGAAGAACATAAAAGGGAAAGGGGAAAAAAAAAAAAAAAAAAAAGAGGGTTGCTTTAGTTTATATAATTCCCTTTCTGCACTATCACCCCCCCATTCTCCTCTTTCCCCAGTCCATTTCCCCACACCGTTGCCTACTTGTCCTTCTCATTTTCCTTTCTCCCGTCTCTTTGTTTTACATTTGTGTTTTCCTATCAGCTAATTCTCACTTCCGCATTCTTGCGGCTGATGCATGTTTGTTTGTGCCTCCCTAGGTCATTCACTTCAATCACTCACCGCCATCTCCACTGTTTTTTCATTCCTTTTCACTACCTCTCACTTCTCCCCTCACCTCACTCCAATCTACTCCCATCACCCCCATTTCCTTCACTCCTCATTCTTTTCTTCCCTCTTACCCTCTTTTTTTTTTTTTCCCCTTTCCCTTTTATGTTCTTCTTCATTCTCCTTTTGTCCTTGGGGAGACCCTTATTTCCGTATTCTAGAGATTATTATTTTATCTTAGTACTCTTGAGCACTTCTTTTCATTATAGCCTGTGACGGCTATCTACATTCACCGTCACTTCTCACCTCAGAGCCCCAATAACTTTTTAATAACTCGTGCCACTACATATGTATGTAGACATCCAGAATATCAATTTTACTATTCTGTTTACAGGCTTCTTTATTAAACCTCCTCGTTCCACCGACGTTCCCCTACCCCTCCTGGTTTCTATATGGTCATTCCATCTTGGCCCCATAATTTTTGGGGGTGACCTCTTGTGGTGTTGAGCGGGGTGTTTCACAGTATGTGGACAGCTGTTTTTTCTGCCTGGGATGGAAGCTATCCTTATTAGACCGCCTGATGCTGCCGTTTGGACTGCAGCACATCATTGAGACACATCATCAAGGTAAAGGAATTGATAATTAAAAACTAAAAATTAAAAAATAAAAAATGTATTTAAGATACTTTTGTTTGCAATGTTGCACACGAATTTGCTTAATTTTTTGACTTTTTGCTTTCATTACATCCTTTTGCACACTGCTCCTCTAGCCAAAGGGCTTTTTGTAAAACCAACAATGTATCTCTTATTACCTAAACTATGATCATGAGATGTCTAACCACTATATGTTCCTTTCCAGCCACACAAACTCTCTGAAGACCTTCAAAGGTCGAAACGTTCGTTAGATTGTTTTTACTACAATGCACATTTTTGACTGTATAAACATTGTTTGTGTACTGCTTGTTATACATTTATGTAAACGCTGTTTGTGTACTTGATACAACTCATTCTCCATCCATTTATGCTACCCAATTTTTGTCCACTTTTTAACATGTGAATAAACACAACTTTTTATTACATGGTATTACCTCTTTCCTTTTGAGCTGCGCAATAACCCCATTTGGGAAAATTCTTTTCATCATAAGAATACGTATCGGCCAAAACTGAGGAAAATGAAAATGAAAATGTATATTTATTATAGCAAAAAATATGGGCCCATATTCTCTCTAAAAATCCGCGGGCTGCGCTTAAGGCACTTACACTCCGCTGTCCCAACTTACAGGAGCAAGTGTTGTATTCCCCAAACACTTGCTCCATAAGTTGGGACGGCAGAGTGTAAATGCCCCGGCGTAGCCTGGCGGATCTCCAAGGGGGCGGCTTGTATTCAAATTAAGCGCGCCCCCCGATTCTAATGAACTGCGCATGCGCCAGGCTTCAAAAAGCCCAGTGCGCATGCTCCAGTTCTCGGCGGAAAGCGTCAATGACGCCGACATGTGCGTCATTGACGTAAAGTCGTATTCAAGAACGACTTACGGAAACGACGTACCCGACGAAAAAACACGACGCGGACCCGACGCCATCCGTAAGATGGCCTACGTGGCACTTGCGGAAATTTACTCCTCATATAGCAGGACTAAATTTCCGCTTACGCAAACAACGTTAGCGACGGTTACGCGACGCAAACTCGTTCGGGAATCGGCGTAGAAGGATCATTTGCATACGCAAATGAGTCCTTCACGTAAATGCCATCTAGCGGCGGCCGGCGTCATTACATTTAAGATCCGCCAGTGTAAGTGACTTACAGATGGCGGATCTTAAGTGTATCTATGCGAAAATGATTCTAAGAATCAGGAGCATAGATACACGGGCCAAAAAAGGGAGTTACGATGGAGTATCCTGAGATACTCCATCGTAACTTCTATGAGAATATGGCCCATTGTGTTTTTTTTCAAACTTGTCCCTCTTCTTTTGTTTATAGCGCAATAAATAAAAACCGCAGAGGTGATCAAATACCACCAATAGAAAGCTCTATTTGTGGGGAAAAAATTATAAAAACGTCATTTGGGTACAGTGTTGCATGACCGCGCAATTGTCATTCAAAGTGTGACAGCGTTAAAAGCTGAAGAATGGCCTGGGCAGGAAGGGGGTGAAAGTGCCCTGTATTGAGGTGGTTAAAAGGAAGAAGCACCTTGTACACGAGAAGCCTTGAACCTGACCTTTTTGGGTTTGTACGGAAAGCCTCCAAATGGTCCCCTCCATGATACAGAGTCTCCTTCTCTCCAGCATGTTATATACTGTGACATCAGACCATGTTCATAGATCTAGAATAACAGACACATCCATTACTAATGGGACTGGAAAATCATACATATTTATAGTGTAATTCAGCTATTCTCAACCTGTTAACCTTTAAGAAACCCCTGAAATAACCGCCAGGCCTCAGGGAGCCTCTGCTAAAAATAATATCAATGAATTGTAGAAAAAGTTTTAAATAAAGAATGTGGTGTACCTAGAGTATCTGACACCCGGGGTCATGTTAAAATGCCCCCCCCCTCCCCCCTAAATAAAACAAACGTATTTTCAGTATTTTTCCTAAAAATTTAATGATTAAATAGTGGTAATAATAGTAATGACCAGAAAAATTGCGCTCCCTTACATTAGCAGTCAGAGGAGACATGTCCCCTAATGCCGCGCACACACGATCATTTTTCAGCATGAAAAAAAAACGTTTTTTCAGCATGTCGAAAAAACGACGTTTTCCCAACTTCATCATTAAAACGATGTTGCCCACACACCATCGTTTTAAAAAAAATGATCTAGCAAAGCGCGGTGACGTACAACACGTACGACGGCACTATAAAGGGGAAGTTCCATTCGCCTTTGGCCTGCTTTAGCTGATTCCGTGCAAGTAAAAGACGATTCGCGCTTTTTTGTCTGTTACAGCGTGATGAATGTGCTTACTCCATTATGAACGGTAGTTTTACCAGAACGAGCGCTCCCGTCTCATAACTTGCTTCTGAGCATGCGTGGGTTTTTTACGTCGTTTTAGCCCACACACGATCATTTTTTACAACCCGAAAAACTACATCGTTTAACCACTTAAGACCCGGACCTTTAGGCCAAACAAAATTGGCGTCCTTTTTTCCCACAAATAGAGCTTTCTTTTGGTGGTATTTGATCACCTCTGCGGTTTTAATTTTTTTTCGCTAAAAACAAAAAATATAGCGACAATTTTGAAAAAAAATGCAATATTTTTTACTTTTTGCTATAATAAATACCCCCCAAAAATATATAAAAAAATCGCAATAAGCGTTTATCGATTGGTTTGCGCAAAATTTATAGCGTTTGCAAAATAGGGGATAGTTGTATTGCATTTTTATTAATTATTATTTTTTTACTACTAATGGCAGCGATCAGCGATTTTTTTCATGACTGCGACATTATGGCGGACACTTCGGACAATTTTAACAAAAAATGCACTGGTCACTGTGAAAATGACAATTGCAGTTTGGGAGTTAACCACAAGGGGGCGCCAAAGGGGTTAAGTGTGACCTCATTTGTGTTTCTAACTGTAGGGGGGTGTGGCTGTAGGTGTGACATCATTGATTGTGTTTCCCTATAAAAGGGAACACACAATCAATGACGGCACCACAGTGAAGAACGGGGAAGCTGTGTTTACATTCGGGGACCGATCGCGGGACTCCAGCGTTGGTCGGGTCCCGCGGGTCCCGCAGCTTCGGACTGGGTCGCGGGTGCGTGCCCACGGCTGGGCACTTAAAGAGGACGTACCTGTACGTGCTTGTGCCCAGCCGTGCCATTCTGCCGACGTATATGTGCAGGAGGCGGTCCTTAAGTGGTTAAAACAACGTTTAAAAAGGCAGCATGTTCGAATTTTTTTTTTTTCGTTTTTCAGAACCTGAAAAATTATGTGAAGCAAACACACGATCATTTTAAATGACATTTTTAAAAAACGTTTTTTTTTTCATGCCGAAAAATGATCGTGTGTACGCGGCATTACAATGGCGTTCAGTGTGGGTCACCCATTGGAAAACTGCACCTTATATTGCTAAACAGTATAGTACCCTTTTATGTTGGTGATCGGCGTAGAAGTGACTTCTTACACTGGATGTCAGTGGAAAATTGTCTACATACATTCATAGTCAGCAGGACATCACACCTCAAGTCCTCACTGTTCATGGAACCCCTAGCAACATCTGGAGGAGCCCAAGGTACCATGGAGCCCTTTTTAAAAAAAAGGCTTTTCTAATTATTAAGGTAGCTTTTCTATATTTATTTATAATCCAAGGGGATAACAATCCGCCCTCGAATGTTATGAATAGGTTACAGCAGGGGTGCCCAACCTTTTGAAGAGCGAGGGCCACTTAAGCGACTTGGTAACCGGTCGTGGGCCACGATGAGCAGAGCGGGCGGATGGCAGGTCTGTGTCTGCTCTGTATATGCAGAGCGGACACGGATACAGCCCACTATACTCTTTTTTTTTTTTTTTTTTGCTGATTGGATTGGAGGTAGGACACAAGTCGGTTTACATCTGCCACTTCTTAGAGGTGAATAGAGGGTCCAACTGGGTCGGACTGACTGTGTGAAAGGGGCCCAAGGCTGCTTTCACACTGATGCGCTGTAGTTTTGCAATAGACTTTAATTATATTCTGCAGGTTTGGTGCAATTTCAGAAAGCTCACCAAACTCGCAGGTAATAACAGAAGCCTATGGCTCAGTGCAGGTGACCCTCAGGTAAACTGCTCTGCACCTGCAGATCAGTTTGAAAGCAGCCCAGTAACCACTGCAGAAAAGATATGCCCATATATAAACTGTGATTTTAGTAATAAAACTGACCTTTAATAACAGTATTCTATTCCATCCCAGAGCAGGAGGTCGCGGGCCACATCAGAGGGCTCTGCGGGCCACTGGTTGGACTCCCCTGGGTTAAAGTATCAAATTGGCCACAGACTTGAGATTATAGTCACCTAGTCTGGCTGTTTACAAAGGGACCCGGTGACTATCTCATATCTCTGGCCAACTGCAGTCAGCATCGATTGTACAGTTAGGTAAAGTAAGAAAACCGTGTCTGGTTCTTAAAGCTGAATTCCAGAGATCAGCTCCTTGCTAAAAAGTGAAGGCACACTATGAGTTAAGTCCAAAGAGCTGCATGACATCTCCTGGGCCTATCTTTATTATTTACATCTGAAGGTATTATTGTACTCCCAGAAGATGGCTATCGCTGTATTTCAGGGAGCCTTAAGCTGATGCTTCACCTCTCAACATTAAAATCAGTGCAGTTGCTATGTCTGCCCCTCCCCTACTCCTGCCCAATCAAAGAAACGTTTGTATTATGTGGGCTCATTCACAAAATACAAAGGCTTCTGTGAATGGGCAGCAGACGGGAGGGGTGGGCATAGCCGTTTTGTTTTTCTCACAGATCCGAGTGTCAGTAAATGCTCCGGCAAAGCCATAAACCTATCACATATAAATAATAGAGATAAGCCCAGGAGATGTCATGCACCTCCTTTGACTTAAATCATAGTGTGCCTTCACTTTTTCACAAAATGGCTGAATTCCTGGAACTCAGCTTTAATATTCTTAGAGAAATACGAGAAGCTGGCAGTATCTTGACAAATCTCCCTCCTCTGCCTCTCTATATAGCTATGAATATGAAAGCTAAGCACACTCAATAAATCATAATTATTTAATAGGGATGCAAGAATGGTGCCTGAAGACAGAACATCTTTTTAGATTACCTGTAAAAGGCTGAACTAAAACTCCTTGGCTTATCCCTCTGCAGGGGCCAGTACTAAAGGTACTTTCTTTTGGCAGTGATTAGAACAATTTGATCACATTTGTGCTGCCAAATGCATCATATTACTACATCATCTAATGAGTCATAAAGGAAGGGGTGATTGAGACTTATGAGGGCAAAATGCACCAAAAGCTCTACAAACCATGTTTAGCTTCTGGAACAATGCCACTGAACACCAACAAATCCCAGCAAGAATATTTCCTTTAAGAAGAAAACACGTTTTTGTATATATTATTTTTTTATTTTTAGTACTGAACAATAGATATCTATAGATCACTATCACTTTTTACCTTTTTAATCAGGTAAACAACTTACTACACATTTACTACTTGCTACCATCAGATGGCGAGCTCTAAATAAGAGCAGACACCAATGGCTCAGATGGTACATGGTCTGTAAAATGAACCTTAACCACTTGCCGACCGGCTCATGCCGATATACGCCGGCAAATCGGCTTGTTCTTGTGAAACCCCATACGGGTACGTCTTCCCCTTTAAGAGCCGCCAGAGGCGCATGACCAGCATGGCGGGGGGACACGATTTTCGTGGCCGGCCGGCCGGCCCTTGTTCTGTCAGGGGAGGGGAGACATATCGTTTGTTCCTAGTGGATTGTTCTCAATCATCGTCTGGGAAGACCAGGTGATGTCAATCTCAAAGGGTTTAAATGCCCAGACTCATCTGACCTTGCCCCAACAATCAGCACCATGGGTTCTTCTAAGCAGTTGTCTAGAAAACTGAAAATAGTTGTCGCTCACAAAGCTGGAGAAGGCTATAAGAAGATAGCAAAGCGTTTTCAGATGTTAATATCCTCTGTTCGGAATGTAATTAAGAAATGGCAGTCATCAGGAACAGTGGAAGTTAAAGCAAGATCTGGAAGACCAAGAAAAATATCAGACAGAACAGCTCGCAGGATTGTGAGAAAAGCAATTCAAAACCAACGTTTGACTGTACGATCCCTCCAGAAAGATCTGGCACACACTGGAGTTGTGGTACACTATTCCACTATAAAGAGATACGTGTACAAATATGGTCTTCATGGAAGAGTCATCAGAAGAAAACCTCTTCTATGTCCTCACCACAAAAATCAGCGTTTGAACTTTGCAAATGAACATATAGACAAGTCTGATGCATTTTGGAAACAAGTTCTGTGGACCGATGAGGTTAAAATATAACTTTTTGGCCGGAATGAGCAAAGGTACGTTTGGAGAAGAAAGGGCACAGAATTTAATGAAAATAACCCAAGTCCAACTGTTAAAGCGGGGGTTCACCCAAATTTTTTTTTTTAACATTACATCTAGCAGAGCCAGCATACTAAGGACATTTACTTTCGGCAGGTCATTTTTTTTTCTCCGTACATACCATTATACTCTGTTTTTGTCCAGGGCTTCCAGGTTTCCGATGACAGTGGGACTGGGTGTTCCTATCCTTCGGTTCGATGATTGACGGCTTGTGAAACAGGTGACCTGTCGCACAACGCGCGTCACCAGATTTTGGGAAATAGCCGAGCTGCGAGTCGGCACTATATGGCGCCTGCACAGTCAGCTCTACACGTCGCGGGCGCAGGCGCCATATAGTGCTGACTCGCAGCTCGGCTATTTCCGGAAATCTGGTGTCACGCGTTGTGCGACAGGTCACCTGTTTCACAAGCCGTCAATCATCGAACCGAAGCATAGGAACGCCCAGTCCCACAGTCATCAGAACCCTGAGGCAGGGATAGGAACGCCCAGTCCCACAGTCATCAGAACGCGGAAGCCCTGGACAAAATCAGAAAGGTATGTACGGAGAAAAAAAAAAAATGACCTGCCGAAAGTAAATGTCCTTAGTATGCTGGCTCTAATGTTAAAAATTAGTTTTTAGGGTGAACCCCCGCTTTAAGCATGGGGGTGGATCAATCATACTTTGGGGTTGTATTGCAGCCAGTGGCACAGGGAACATTTCACGAGTAGAAAGAAAAATGGATTCAATAAAATTTTGGATGATAACTTGATGCCACCTGTGAAAAAGCTGAAGTTAAAGAGAGGATGGCTTCTACAAATGGATAATGATCCGAAACACACCTCAAAATCCACGGGGGATTACATCAAGAGGCGTAAACTGAAGGTTTTGCCATGGCCTTCACAATCTCCTGACCTCAACATAATTGAAAATCTATGGATAGACCTTAAAAGAGCAGTGTGTGACAGACAGCCCAGAAATCTCAAAGAACTGGAAGACTTTTGTAAGGAAGAATGGGCAAAGATACCTCAAACAAGAATTGAAAGACTCTTGGCTGTCTACAAAAAGCGTTTACAAGCTGTGATACTTGCCAAAGGGGGCAGTACAAGATATTAACTCTGCAGGGTGCCCAAACTTTTGCAGACACCATTTTTTTGTTTTCTGTAATTTTGAAAGTGTAAATGATGGAAATAAAATCTAACTTTTTTTGACATATTATAAGAATGTCTAATCTGTAATTTGATGCCTTTTGGAGATTTTTCTATCTTTCCTTGGCTTCGTTATGCACATTAAAGCGGAGTTCCACCTAAAAATGGAACTTCCGCTTAATCCACTCCTTCCCCCCTTACATGCCACATTTGGCATGTCATTTTTTGGGGGGGGGGGGGGGGTCCCACTTCCTGTCACACTTCCTCCTTCCGCCGAGGGGCTGGTAAGTCGAATAGCTTAATCACCTTATTGCAGCCCCTCCCTGTAAGCGAGCGCCCGTCAAACCGGACGGCGCCGCGCGCGCATGCACAGTGCCGCTCGCGCATGCGCAGTGGGTGCCCGGCCGTGAAGCCAAAAGCCTTCACTGCTGGGTCCCCACACTAGGAATGAAGACACCGGCCAGCTAGGGGGGGCGAGGAGCGGAGCCCCGGCCAGCGTGTCGCTGGAACCATGGAGCAGGTAAGTGTCTGTTTATTAAAAGCCAGCAGCTATACTTTTTGTAGCTGCTGACTTTTAATAAACTTAAAAAAAGGCTGGAACACCCCTTTAATACAAATTTTTACATGGGGTGCCCAAACTTTCGATCCCCACTGTAGATTAACTTCAGTACAACCAGCCCACACATAGATGGATCGGCTGGTTCAGCAGGAATTTCGATCTGTCTATGGCTGACTTTAGCCTGTTATAGGCTGACAATAAATATGCAGTTTGTATTGGCCTTTCCTATAAGGATGATCATTAGAATTAGCATTCTTTGAACGCTGAGTACTTTGTATCAAATATTTATAGCTAAAATAAAGACTAAACAGATACGGAAAAATTTGGCAAATAATTAAGTTGTGACCTTCACAAAAGAGGAGTATAAAACACCAACATATTTTTTATGTAAAGTGCTGGAAATGTAGAGCGGAATACAGACACTGTAGGAGATTAGTTGGGACTTCAGGAGCAGGACATGTAATAAATGTTTTATAAAATATCATTTAAAAGGTGATGGAGAAGAACAGACACGGGTGTAAGGTGACACGGGGATATCAGAAGACACAGCCTGCCATTCTTTAGGTTAGTAAGAGTGCTGACAGCTGATGTTCTATACATTTCTGTTTCTTCAATTACAGGAGTATTATGTGTCTGTATTTACATCATGTATACAGTTCACCGCAGAACTCCATAGGATGACTGGGCGATTCAATTAATTACACAATCTAACGCTAACATTAGGGGAATACAGACAGCCACAAAACAGAGCTTTGAGCCTTCCCCAGCTCTTCTAAAAAGTAATATTATTAACTACTTGCTTACTGGGCACATAAACCCCCTTCGTGCCCAGGCGAAATTTCAGGTTTTGGCACTGCGTCGCTTTAACTGACATTTGCGCGGTCGTGCGACGTGGCTCCCAAACAAAATTGACGTCCTTTTTTCCCCACAAATAGAGCTTTCTTTTGGTGGTATTTGATCACCTCTGCGGTTTTTATTTTTTGCGCTATAAACAAAAAAAGAGCGACAATTCAAAAATATATATATATATATATATATATATATATATATATATATATATATATATATATATATTTTTTTTACTTGTTGCTATAATAAATATCCCAATTTAAAAAAAAAAAAAAAAACATTTTCTCAGTTAAGGCCGATACGTATTTTTCTACGTATTTTTGTAAAAAAATACGAAAATCGCAATAAGCGACTGGTTTGCGCAAAAGTTATAGCGCCTACAAAATAGGGGACAGAATTATGATTTTTTTTTTTTTTTACTAGTAATGGCGGCGATCTGCGATTTTTATTGGGACTGCGATATTGCGGCGGACATATCGGACACTTTTGACACAAATTTGGGACCATTCACATTTATACAGCGATCAGTGCTATAAAAATGCACTAATTACTGTATAAATGTGACTGGCAGGGAAGGGGTTAACACTAGGGGGTGAGGGAGGGGTTAAATGTGTATCCTGGGTGTGTTCTAACTGTGTGGGGGGAGGGGGGTGACTGGGGGAGGTAACCGATGCTTTGTCCCAATGTACACAGATCGGTCTCCTCTCCTCTGACAGCACAGAGCTCCATGTCCCTGCTGTCACCTGCTGTGTTCCCGCCGATCGTGTGCAGGGCTGGACTGGGACTAAAATTTGGCCCTGGACTTCATCCAGACCGGCCCACTTTAATTCAATAAAATACATCCATTATTGTATATCATGAGAGGGTGAGAAAGAGAGAGAGAGGGGGGTGAGTGTAAGAAAAATAGAGTGAGTGTAAAAGAGTGTAGGACCCCTTTTTACACTGAGGCTTTTTTTAGGCGCTTTTGGGCTAAAAATAGTGCCTGTAAAGCGACTGAAAAACACTTCCGCTGCAGTCCCAGTGTGAAAGCCTGAGTGCTTTCACACTGGGGCGCTGCCAGGGCGTTACAAAAAGTCCTCCAAGCAGCATCTCAGTTTTAAAAAAACGGCCCACTGAGCCATCGGCCCACCGGGAAACTCCCTGTAGTCCCTATGGCCAGTCCATCCCTGATCGTGTGTACCCGGCGGACATCGCGGCCGCCAGGTACACGCATCGGCTCTTCAGCGATGCGCCGGGACAGTGTTTACCCGCTGTGCGCCCCCCAGTGGCGCGCGCGGGTAATGCACAGAAAAAGACGTCCACTCGGCACTTGAGAGCCGCGCTGTGGACGTCTTTTTTCTATAGCGCGGATCTCAAGTGGTTAAGTCTGGGGACACACGTTTTTTGAGTCCCTCTAGTGCAGGGGTGTCACACTCAATTTCATCGTGGGCCACATCAGCATTATGATTGCCCTCAAAAGGGCCGGTTGTATCTGTAAGATTAGATGTCCAGCACATCCCCTCCCCTAACATTAGATGTCAAGAGCCACCCCACCATCAGAAGTTGAGTCCCCCCACTCTCCCTTACATCACAGTGCACCCCTTTTCCTTATGCTGCTGCTGGGAAGAAGCTGGATGCATTGCTTGAAAGCAGAAAGTAAGGGTCTGGAGTAGGACCAGAGGTGGGCTGGAGCTCTCCTGCAGGAGAGGTGCGAGGACCACATTAAATGGCCTGGAGGGCCGGTGCAGTGTCATATTCTGCTCCCTATCGCAGAATGCAGCCTAAATTACGTGGCGTCGAACTGCGCAATGCGTTCCAACGGCAAATGCGATGCGTTCGAGGGGATTTACGACACTACCCTTCAGTGAACCATCACAATTTGTGACGGAAGTGACGAGGAACCATACACAGAGCGGGGGGGGGGGAGAGAAAGAGACATGCAGATGTAATGAGAACCATACTGTATCTGCATGTCTCTTTATCTCTCCCCCCGCTCCGTGTATTGTTCTCATTATATCTGCATGTCTCTTTTTTCCCCGCCCCCCCCCCGCTCTTTGTATGGTTCTCATTACATCTGTATGTCTTTCTCTCCGCCCCCCCCCCCCCCGCTCTGTGTATGCTTCCTCGTCACTTCCGTCACAAATTGTGATGGGTTCACTGAACGGTAGTGTCGTGAATCCCCTGGAACGCATCGCATTTGGCGTTGGAACGCATTGCGCATGCGCAGTTCGACGCCACGTGACTTAGGCTGCATTCTGCGATAGGGAGCAAACGGTGACACTACACCGGATTCGACCGGCGGGCCTTGTGTTTGACACCTGTGCTCTAGGGCAGGGGTCTCCAAACTTTCTAAGCAAAGGGCCAGTTTACTGTCCTTCATAGTTTACGAGGGCCGGACTGTGGTCAGTGGAAGTCGAAAAGGTCCAGACGTCAGTGGGAAAAATTAACAACCCATTGTTTGTTTCAGTGGGAGTAATTGTGCCACGTCATTATGTCCCATTGTTGGTGTCATCACTGATGTAATTTTCCCCCATTGTTGGTGTCATTGAGAGAAACTGTGCTCCATTGTTGGCGTCATTGAGAGAAATTGTCCCCTATCATTGTTGTCATTTTAAGGAGTTGTGCCCCGTTTTTAGTGTCATTATGAGGATTTGTGTCCCATCGTTGGTGTTATTGCGCCCCATTGGTGGTGTCAGTAGGACAAATTATGCCCCATGGTTGGTGTAATTGAGAGAAACTGTGCCCCATTGTTAGTGTCAGTAGGAGAAATTATGCCACATTGTTGGTATTGGTGGATGAAATTGTGCCACAAGGGCCGCATAAAAGCAAGCAAAGGGCCACATCTTGGAGACCACTGCTCTAGGGTATCGGTCACCCTACCAGGGTTGGTAGTGAGATTACAACTTATATACCGTATTTATCGGCGTATACCGCGCACTATTTTGCCCTGAAAATCAGGGCAAAATCGTGGGTGCGCGATATACGCCGATACCCGCTTTCCCGCCATGAGTTTGAATACTGCGCCCGCATATAGCGAGCGCAGTACACTCGTGAATCTTCGGCCAGTCTCGGCGCCTCTCGTACTGACGTCCTGACGTCCTGAGCGTACAGGACGTCAGTGCGAGAGGCGCCCGAGCCTGCCCGAAGATTCACGAGTGTACTGCGCTCGCTATATGCGGGCGCAGTATTCAAAGTCGTGGCGGGAAACGAGCGGGAGGACGCCGCCGAAGGACGCCAGACCCGCCGAAGATGGACACCGGACCCGCCGAAGATGGACACCGTACCCGCCGAAGATGGACGCTCGACCCGCCGAAGATGGACGCCCGACCCGCCGAAGACGGACGCCGGACCCGCCGAAGAGGACACCCGACGAGGCCGCAGAAGGACGCCGGACCCGACGAGGCCGCAGATGGACGCCGCGCAAGACATCAAAACTGTAAGTACAAAACAACAAAAAATATTTTTTTCCCACAGGATTGGGGGCCACTTTGGGGGTGCGCGGTATACGCCAGAGCGCGTTATACCGCGATAAATACGGTAACAGTGTAAGTTTTCTGTCCCCTCAAAATAGGGGTGTACTCACTTTGGTTGCCAGCGGTTTAGACATTAATGGCTGTGTGTTGAGTTGTTTTGAGGGGACAGCAAATTTACACTGTTATACAAGCTGTACACTCACTACTTTACATTGTAGCAAAGTGTCATTTCTTCAGTGTTGCCACATGAAAAGATATATGAGGAAAAATGTGAGGAGTGTACTCACTTTTGTGAGATACTGTATGAAAAGGTTCAACGTAAGGCTTGAGAATTATTTATGATAATTTCCAGTAAAATCATCTAAAAAAAATTTCTTCACTATTATTGGTTCACTTGGTTGCTCTAGGGGTTGGATCCCTCGTTTCCTTCCCCTGTGTGGGGTGTAACTAGGGTTGTCCCGATACTGAGCATTTGCGGGTGTACTTGTACTCCCGCAAATGCCCCCGATGCCAGATCCGATACTCACCCCCCCGCCGCCGCAATGCCGCCGCATACCGCAACGCCTCCGCCGCCTAGTTAATCAGAGTGCGGGGAACATTACAGCTTTCATTTGAATAGCTGTCTGTTCCCCGCCGCGCCGCATATAGACACTCCCTCTTGCTTGGGATTGGACGGGTGATCTGCACTTTGATAGACAGATCACCCGTCCAATCCCGAGCAAGGGGGAGTGTCTATACGCGGCGCGGCGGGGAACAGACAGCTATTTAAATGAAAGCTGTAATGTTCACCGCACACTGATTAACTAGGCGGCGGCATCTAGGTATGGGGAGACATGGCTGCATATGTGGAGGACGTGGCTGCATATGTGGGGGACGTGGCTGCATATGTGGGGGACGTGGCTGCATATGTGGGGGACGTGGCTGCATATGTGGGGGACGTGGCTGCATATGTGGGGGACGTGGCTGCATATGTGGGGGACGTGGCTGCATATGTGGGGGACGTGGCTGCATATGTGGGGGACATGGCTGCATATGTGGGGGACATGGCTGCATATGTGGGGGACATGGCTGCATATGTGGGGGACATGGCTGCATATGTGGGGGACATGGCTGCATATGTGGGGACATGGCTGCATATGTGGGGACATGGCTGCATATGTGGGGACATGGCTGCATCTGTGGGGGACATGGCTGCATCTGTGGGGGACATGGCTGCATCTGTGGGGGACATGGCTGCATCTGTGGGGGACATGGCTGCATCTGTGGGGGACATGGCTGCATCTGTGGGGGACATGGCTGCATCTGTGGGGGACATGGCTGCATCTGTGGGGGACATGGCTGCATCTGTGGGGGACATGGCTGCATCTGTGGGGGACATGGCTGCATCTGTGGGGGACATGGCTGCATCTGTGGGGGACATGGCTGCATATGTGGGGACATGGCTGCATCTGTGGGGGACATGGCTGCATCTGTGGGGGACATGGCTGCATCTGTGGGGGACATGGCTGCATCTGTGGGGGACATGGCTGCATCTGTGGGGGACATGGCTGCATCTGTGGGGGACATGGCTGCATCTGTGGGGGACATGGCTGCATCTGTGGGGCACATGGCTGCATCTGTGGGGGACATGGCTGCATCTGTGGGGGACATGGCTGCATCTGTGGGGGACATGGCTGCATTTGGGGACACATTTAAAAAAAAGTATCGGTATTCGGTATCGGCGAGTACATGAAAAAAAGTATCGGTACTTGTACTCAGTCCTAAAAAAGTGGTATCGGGACAACCCTAGGTGTAACCCAGGAGAACTTCAATATTTAAATTTGATCTGTGAATGGACTGAATCGGCTCCCGGTCTGTTGTGTGTTGTGTCACCCCATACCTGTTTTTTAAGGTCAAGCAGAACTTACCCACTATGTCCTGAGGAAGCAATTTATGTTGCGAAACGTGTTGACAAGCTAACATGGCGGAGACCATGGACCTAATCTATTTATACACATATCATTTTCTGTGTGAATTACGGACTTATTTGTCTTCAGCAAACTGTTTGTGGGCTTTCGTGTGCATCATCTTTAGAAGAGACTTTCTTTGTACCGATTTGATGCAGTGTGCGGCGTATGGTCTGAACACTGACAGGCTGATTTCCCAACCCTTCAACCCTTCCCAAAGACAACCTCTGGATATGACGCTGAGCATGTGCACTCAACGTCTTTGGTTGACCATGGCGAGACGGCCTGTCAAGGATACATGCCTTCACATTTTGTGCTATTCAAGCCGTTCAAGCTGTCTTGCATACACACTGTCAAACCAAATTACGACCGTCCAAAACGCAGTGATGTAAAACACTACGACGAGCCGAGAAAAATGAAGTTCAATGCTTCTGAGCATGCGACGACTTGATTCTAAGGATGCGTGTTTTTTCTCTGTCGGAGTTCCATACAGACGAACGGAATTTCCGATAGAATTTTTTTTCATCTTTCTAAGTCCGTTGGAATTTCCGATGGAAAAACTCAGATGGGGCAAAAACACGGTCGGAATATACAAAGAAAAAATTCCGTCTGACTTTTTCCATTGGAACTTCCGATCGTGTGTACAAGGACTTATAGGTAGGGCTGTTACTGATTAAAATGTTTGGTTTGATTAATCAATTTTTTTTTAATCGAATAATCGACTAATTTCGATTTATTATAACGCACATACATTTTTCGGATCACCACCATATATAGTCCCCACTGTAATATCCACAGAAATCTCCCCCACTGTAATATCCACAGACTTCTCCCCCACTGTTATATCCACAGACATCTCCCCCACTGTAATATGCACAGACATCTCCCCCACTGTAATCCACAGACATCTCCCCACTGTAATATCCACAGACACCTCCCCCACTGTAATATCCACAGACATCTCCCCCCACTGTAATATCCACAGACATCTCCCCCACTGTAATCCACAGACATCTCCCCCACTGTAATCCACAGACATCTCCCCACTGTAATATCCACAGACACCTCCCCCACTGTAATATCCACAGACACCTCCCCCACTGTAATATCCACAGACATCTCCCCCACTGTAATATCCACAGACATCTCCCCCACTGTAATATCCACAGACATCACCCCCACTGTAATATCCACAGACATCACCCCCACTGTAATATCCACAGACATCACCCCCACTGTAATATCCACAGACATCTCCCCCACCGTAATATCCACAGACATCTCCCCCACCGTAATATCTACAGACATCTCCCCCACCGTAATATCCACAGACATCACCCCCACCGTAATATCCACAGACATCTCCCCCACCGTAATATCCACAGACATCACCCCCACCGTAATATCCACAGACATCTCCCCCACTGTAATATCCACAGAAATCTCCCCCACTGTAATATCCACAGACATCTCCCCCACTGTAATATCCACAGACATCTACCCCTCTGTAATATCCACAGACTTCTCCCCCACTGTTATATCCACAGACATCTCCCCCACTGTAATATCCACAGACATCTCCCCCACTGTAATCCACAGACATCTCCCCACTGTAATATCCACAGACACCTCCCCCACTGTAATATCCACAGACATCTCCCCCACTGTAATATCCACAGACATCTCCCCCACTGTAATATCCACAGACATCTCCCCCACTGTAATATCCACAGACATCACCCCCACTGTAATATCCACAGACATCACCCCCACTGTAATATCCACAGACATCACCCCCACCGTAATATCCACAGACATCACCCCCACCGTAATATCCACAGACATCACCCCCACCGTAATATCCACAGACATCTCCCCCACCGTAATATCCACAGACATCACCCCCACCGTAATATCCACAGACATCTCCCCCACCGTAATATCCACAGACACCTCCCCCACAGTAATATCCACAGACACCTCCCCCACAGTAATATCCACATACATCTCCCCCACTGTAATATCCACAGACACTCTCCCCCCACTGTAATATCCACAGACATCTCCCCCACTGTAATATCCACAGACACTCTCCCCCCACTGTAATATCCACAGACACTCTCCCCCCACTGTAATATCCACATACATCTCCCCCACTGTAATATCCACAGACATCTCCCCCACTGTAATATCCACAGACATCTCCCCCACTGTAATATCCACAGACATCTCCCCCACTGTAATATCCACAGACATCTCCCCCACTGTAATATCCACAGACATCTCCCCCACTGTAATATCCACAGACATCTCCCCCCCTGTAATATCCACAGACATCTCCCCCCCTGTAATATCCACAGACATCTCCCCCACTGTAATATCCACAGACATCTCCCCCACTGTAATATCCACAGACATCTCCCCACTGTAATATCCACAGACATCTCCCCACTGTAATATCCACAGACATCTCCCCACTGTAATATCCACAGACATCTCCCCACTGTAATATCCACAGACATCTCCCCACTGTAATATCCACAGACATCTCCCCACTGTAATATCCACAGACATCTCTCCACTGTAATCCACAGACATCTCCCCCACTGTAATCCACAGACATCTCCCAACTGTAATATTCACAGACATCTCCCCTACTGTAATATCCACAGACATGTCCCCACTGTAATCGACAGATATCTCCCCCACTGTAATCCACAGACATCTCCCCACTGTTATATTCACAGACATCTCCCAACTGTAATCCACAGACATCTCCCCCACTGTAATATGGTCCACATCTCCCCCACTGTATAGGAAGATTAGTGCTTGCTTAGTCTTACCAGAGAAGCCGGCCAGAGAAGCCGGCCAAACACGAGCAGTTGAGGGGTGATGACGTCAGCGCGCCGCTCTAGGCTCACCTAGGCTGCCGCCAGGTGGACCAAGGTGGCCGCCGCTCCGGGAGCTAGGCCAAAGGCGCGGCCTTTCCTAAGGCCGAGGCAGCAGCGGAGCTCCGCGGATCACGTGGTGTGCCGATCCGCATATGGTGACCCGTTCGGATCACGGATCATTTACGATCCGTTGCACCACTAGTACCAATCAAAAGAATTTTGATTGATCAAAAAAATGAACCATTAATCGAGGAATTCATCTTTAATTTCCACAGCCCTAATTATAGGTGATGGATTTACTAAAGGCAAATAGATAGTTCACTTTGCAAAGGCAGTTGCGTTTCCAAGGGAATTATCCACAAAAGCACTGCAAGCAAAAATGCTTATTAATTTTCCTTGCATGATTGGGTATTCCTAAAAAAGTTAAATTTCATCACATTCACTAAGCTCAGGGAAAAATTCCCTTTGCAAAATGCAATGATCGGTATACCGGTACTTAAATCAATCCCATAGCATCTGTATGAATCTGCTACAGACATTAGCGTTTGGGCTGCTTAGGAGGCAAAGACAAGTATGAATGGATCTGTGTGTAGAGTGCTGTGGAATAAGCGGTTTCTATCTAAATTAATAAAATTATTGTATAAGATGAAAATGAAAATTACCTTGATTAAAACATCAAAATAGTCTTTTGCATCTATGGAGCTGATGGGTGTATACGCTCTCTGTATATCCAAACCATTTACTCTCCCCCTGAAAAAAAATAATAGCTGTGAGTAGACTTAAACCAGGGTTTCTCAGTCAGGGTCTGCAGAACTTAAAGTGGATGTAAACCCCCCAATTTTTTTTTTTATGTCACAATGTAGAGAATAAGATTTCCTATCATCTGTGCCCAGTCTTGCCACACAGAGTTAATGCAGCTCTGAGCAATCCTCTTTTTATTGTTCAGTGAAAACAGACTTCCAGATAAAGACCAAAGCCCTTGCATGAGTAACAGGTTATTTACATATCTTGTGCACTAGCTTGCAGACATGCACAGCTTCTGTAAAGTGCACAATTCACATCCCCCTCCCCTCCCCTCTCCTCTCCCGTCCAGCTCTCCCAGGATTGGCTGTCTTTCCTGTGTTTTGATTAAATGTTTTCAAAATATGGCTTGATCCACAGTTCAGTGTAAACAGCCATCAGAATATACATAGACAAGAAGCTGTGCATGTCTGCAAGCTAGTGCACGATATATGTAAATAACCTGTCACTCAAGCAAGGACTTTATCTGGAAGTCTGTTTTATTTCACTGAACAATAAAAAGAGGATTTTTCAGAGCTGGATTAACTCTGTGTGGCAAGACTTGGCACAGATGATAGGAAACACAGCGTGAGAACTGGCATCAAACTTATGCCGGGTACAGACGAGAGGATTGATCTGCGGATACGGTCCGCCGGACCGTATCCGCGGATAAATCCTCTCGAGGATTTCCGCGGATTTGGATACGATGGAGTGTACTCACCATCGGAACGAAATCCGCGCCGAAATCCCATCGCGATGACGTGTCGCGCCGTCGCCGCGATGATGACGCGGCGACGTGCGCAACGCTGTCATATAAGGAATTCCACGCATGCGTCGAATCATTACGACGCATGCGAGGGAGGGAATCGGACGGATCGATCCGGTGAGTCTGTACAGACCACCAGATCGATCCGCTGAAGCCGATTCCAGCGGATAGATGTCTTAGCATGCTAAGAAATTTTTATCTGCTGGAAATTGGTCGGCCCGAAAAAAATCCGCGGAAAAAGATCCGCTGGGTTGTACACACCAGCGGATCTATCCGCTGGAACTGATCCGCAGATCAATTCCAGCGGATAGATCCTCTCGTGTGTACGGGGCCAATTTTTTACAATCTCAAAAATAGTATAATGTATATGCAGTAAACAATATCAATACTTCCCGATATGTTCAGTAATCAATTTAAAAAACGTACAGAATATGTTCTAATCAATCTTCTGCCCGTTTCCATCTTAGCTATGGGCATGTGAGGCCCAGTTGATTTATCTTCCTGGTTTTCCTGAAAGAGGTGCATGCTGGGTAACCAGCATGCACCTCTCGATCTCGCGCATGCGCAGTTAAACGGCATTTGTAGTGCCGTTAGTTTGTATAGTTGCCATAACAAGGGGCGGCGACGGAGGAAGGTCCCACTCCGTTGTTATGACAACTAAGATCCGCCATAAATCGCGTCATTTCCTCTCAGGAAATAACACGATTTTTCAATACAGTTAACCCCACAGACTCTTGGGAAATGATGACACTCATTTCCCATGAGGCCATGCGAGTCAGGAATAGATGTAACACCACCGCGGAATAGGAAGTAGGCAGATTAGGAAGTCTGCCTAGTAACAGGGTCTTAGAGGCAAGTAAAAAATAGTTTTTAACAAAATTATTTTTATTACATTAAAATTTTTTGCTGAAATGACTGTTTACAAGGTATAGAGACATAATAGTTAACTTTTAAAAAATAGATAAAAATCAATCATATAATGTACCTGCAGTTCCTAGTTTCGTTTTTGCATGTTGTTTCCTGCTTCTGTGCTGTACAGAGCCACAGAGCCAATACAGGGCAGTGATGGTTTGGAAAACAAAACTGATTGGTGCTGAGGGGTTTAGGACACACAGTAATCACACCTCCTTGATTAGTGACCACAGAGAGAAAGCTCCCAGTACTGTGGTTATCAGGAAATAGACAACCAGGAAGTGTGGAGATCAGAGAAGAATTACAGCAACTTGAGAGCAAACACGAACAATGAGGACATGAAAACAGCACTGCATTGAGGTAAAGGAAGCTATTAAGATAAAAAAAAAAATCCTTTACAAACCCTTTAAGCTAATAATGTGAAATTTATTTTTAGGACGGACTTCCGCTTTAAGCCACTTGCTTTTTTTCTTCTTTTAAGGGCTCTTCTTGACCAATTTTCTTAAAAGAAACGTCAGAGAAACACCATAACACGAGTTTGCCTTGCAGAAGTATTCAGCATTTTGTCATCCATCCAAAAAAAAACCCTTGCTGCGCTGGCTCCAATCTGTACTCCTGGACAGAGATCTCCTCTATATGCGTTCTAAAAACCTGGACTCAGGATTGGAGATTTAATCCTACTCAGATCTCTAAGAAATCTCAGGGTTCCAGGTCCCAAAATGGGCTTTAGAAAGAGCATCAAAATGTGTCAACTGTACTTAAAGGACAAATCTCAATAAATATTAGTGCAGTATAATGCAGATCACAGTAGGGCCGAAACAACCAATCGATTATAAAATTAATTGATTACAATTTTCATAATCGATTAATCGGCCAGTAAAATTAGCCCTTTATAGTACAAAAAAGCAAATCGCTACTGTAAATATTACTTTCACTGTCCCACAGTAAAAAAATGAACCCCTTACAGTAGTGATTATTTGCTCTTTTTGTACTTATTTTTGTTTTTTTAACCCCATTATGTTACTGAACATTTTTGCTTTTTGCAGAAACACACTACAGTTCATTTACATGTTTTCCTATGGGACACGTTCACATCCATGATTTTTTTTTTTTTTAGCTGCTGCGTATTTGGAAAGGGCAAGGACGTTTTAACGCAAAACGGTGCTATTTTGTTTTTTTTTTGTTCAATATACTTCAATGGAGAAGCTGCAGAAAAGCATGTAATGTGTTTTTGCAGCAATTTGTGTTTTGCAATCTGCCCAACAACAAATTGGGGCAAAAAAAAAAAAATGCTAATATTTTTTTTTTTTTTTTAAGCCCATTATCTGATTAATCGAAACAATAATCGGCCAACTAATCAATTATGAAAATAATCGTTAGTTGCAGCCCTATATCACAGCCTACCTTAGTACAAGGTGTTGTCCCAAATTCAATCCCAAACTGGCCCCGGGAGGAAGCTGGAATCGGTACCGGTTGGTGTCCTCAGTTTCTTCTTCCACCGATAAGATTTTGAAGTCTCTGAAAGCCTCGGAGCTCAGCAGCACACTCGGGTTCTAAAGGGTCAAGATCACAAATCGTCTGAGTGATGGATCCAATATCAAACCTGGAGTAGGAAAAGTACTTAAAGTGGTTGTAAACCCTAAAAAATAAATAAACCCTGCAAGACAAAGGCATAGTGAGCTAGTATGCATAGCATACTAGCTCAATATGTACCGGTATTACTTACCGCAGATTGAAGCCCCCGCTGCGGTCCTCGACCCCCCCTTCGGCCGCGCACATCTTTCCCGGAGCTTACTTCCACTGTGATAGGCTGGAGCCGCGATTACAGTATGTCACTCCTGTGCACGAGTGCGGGAGCCGCCAGTCACGGCACGGACTCCTTTAGGAATGGCACGATCGCTGTTGCTAAAGTGCGCAGGCACCGTAGACATCGGCGCCCTGTCATTTTTGTAAATATCTGCTAAACCGTGGAGGTTTAGCAGATATTTCGAACACTTACAGATAAGCCTTAATCTAGGCTTACCTGTAGGTAAAAGTTGTTGTAAAGGGTTTACAACCACTTTAAAGTTTTAATCCAGGTTTACTAGGACTTTAAATAGATTTTTTGGGTCAAGCTGGTCCAAACAAACTATTTAAAGTCATACATAGTATACAGTGCCTTGCGAAAGTATTCGGCCCCCTTGAACTTTGCGACCTTTTGCCACATTTCAGGCTTCAAATATAAAGATATAAAACTGTAATTTGTTTTGAAGAATTAACAACAAGTGGGACACAATCATGAAGTGGAACGAAATTTATTGGATATTTCAAACTTTTTTAACAAATAAAAAACTAAAAAATTGGGCGTGCAAAATTATTAAGCCCCTTTACTTTCAGTGCAGCAAACTCTCTCCAGAAGTTCAGTGAGGATCTCTGAATGATCCAATGTTGACCTAAATGACTAATGATGATAAATAGAATCCACCTGTGTGTAATCAAGTCTCCGTATAAATGCACCTGCACTGTGATAGTCTCAGAGGTCCGTTTAAAGCACTGAGGCTGGGTTCACACTACTACACTACTTTCATCCTACTTTGCTCTGCTACATTGGTCCTACATCCATCCTACGTTCATGAACAGGATACTACTTTGGTCCGACTTCAATGATATTCAATGGGCCTGAAGTAGGATCAATGTAGGACCAAAAGTAGTACAGGGAGCATTTTCAAAGTTGGACCGACTTGTGTAGGATGCTACAAGACGCTCTCATAGGGAAACATTGAACACAGAGCAAAGTAGGATGAAAGTAGTGTAGTAGTGTGAACCCAGCCTGAGAGCATCATGAAGAACAAGGAACACACCAGGCAGGTCCGAGATACTGTTGTGGAGAAGTTTAAAGCCGGATTTGGATACAAAAAGATTTCCCAAGCTTTAAACATCCCAAGGAGCAAGCGATAATATTGAAATGGAAGGAGTATCAGACCACTGCAAATCTACGAAGACCTGGCTGTCCCTCTAAACTTTCAGCTCATACAAGGAGAAGACTGATCAGAGATGCAGCCAAGAGGCCCATGATCACTCTGGATGAACTGCAGAGATCTACAGCTGAGGTGGGAGACTCTGTCCATAGGACAACAATCAGTCGTATACTGCACAAATCTGACCTTTATGGAAGAGTGGCAAGAAGAAAGCCATTTCTTAAAGATATCCATAAAAAGTGTCGTTAGAAGTTTGCCACAAGCCACCTGGGAGACACACCAAACATGTGGAAGAAGGTGCTCTGGTCAGATGAAACCAAAATCAAACTTTTTGGCAACAATGCAAAACGTTATGATTGGCGTAAAAGCAACACAGCTCATCACCCTGAACACACCATCCCCACTGTCAAACATGGTGGTGGCAGCATCATGGTTTGGGCCTGCTTTTCTTCTGCAGGGAAGATGGATAAAATTGATGGGAAGATGGATGGAGCCAAATACAGAACCATCCTGGAAGAAAACCTGATGGAGTCTGCAAAAGACCTGAGACTGGGGCGGAGATTTGTCTTCCAACAAGACAATGATCCAAAACATAAAGCAAAATCTACAATGGAATGGTTCACAAATAAACATATCCAGGTGTTAGAATGGCCAAGTCAAAGTCCAGACCTGAATCCAATCCAGAATCTGTGGAAAGAACTGAAAACTGCTGTTTACAAACGCTCTCCATCCAACCTCACTGAGCTCGAGCGGTTTTACAAGGAGGAATGGGCAAAAAGTCTCTCGATGTGCAAAACTGATAGAGACATACCCCAAGCAACTTACAGCTGTAATCGCGGCAAAAGGTGGCTCTACAAAGTATTAACTTAAGGGCGCTGAATAATTTTGCACGCCCAATTTTTCAGTTTTTTATTTGTTAAAAAAGTTTGGAATATCCAATAAATTTCGTTCCACTTCATGATTGTGTCCCACTTGTTGTTGATTCTTCAAAAAAAAATTACAGTTTTATATCTTTATGTTTGAAGCCTGAAATGTGGCAAAAGGTTGCAAAGTTCAAGGGGGCCGAATATTTTCGCAAGGCACTGTATATACATTTTAAGACTCAAGCACTATAAATCAGATAGAAATGATCATCTTAAATGTGAACCACGGTCCACCCTCTAAGCGGGCAATATTAAGGATCTTCTTTAACCACTTCAGCCCCAGAAGATTTACCCCCTTTCATTAACCAGGCCATTTTTTGCGATTCGGCGCTGCATTACTTTAACTGACAATTGCGTAGTCGTAGGACATTGTACCCAAGTAAACATAGATTTCCTTTTTTTTCCCACAAATAGAGCTTTCTTTTGATTGTATTGGATCATCTCTGCCATTTTTTTTTTTTGCGCTATAAAAAAAAAAAATAACAATATTTTTTACTTTATGTTATAAGACACATCCAATAAAAAAAATGTAAAAAATCGAATTTCTTGATTAATTTAGGGGAATATGTATTCTGCTACATGTTTTTGGTAAAAGAACTCCCCAATAAGTGTATATTGATTTGTTAGCTTAAAAGTTATAGCGTCTATAAACGATGGGATATATTTATGGAATTTTTATTTATGTACAGTATTTAATCGGCGTATAACACGCACCCTAACTTTTAGCCCCCATTCACTCCTAGGCGTTTTGTCGCCTGTAGTATGACGCTGCAGCAGCCCCGAGACGCTGGAGGGATGAAAACACATTGCCCTCTATGGAGATGGTTCACATCTCCACGCCGAACGCCTGCCGCCTGAAAAAAAGTCCCGGACCTTTTTTTCAGGCGGCGTTCGGCATAGGAGATGTGAACCATCTCCATAGAGGGGGTGAGGCTGCATTCACAATCGCGGCGTTTTGTTGCCGCAAATCGCGGTACAAAACGCCGCAATTCGCGGGACAAAACGCCGCGATTTTGTATGCCTAGGTGTGAATGCAGCCTAAGAGGGAAGTTTCAGGAAAAAACTTTCCACAGCCCCCTGCGTATAACAAGCAGGCACAGTTTAAACTCTATTTTCAGGGTAGTTGGCAGGTGTTATACGCCAATAAATACAGTAGATATTACTAATAATGGCAGCGATCAGCGATTTTTAGCGGGACTTCGACATTGCAGCGACATTGGGAACCAGTGACTCTGGAAAAGAGACGCTTGAGAGGGGATATGATTTAAATTTACAAATCCCATACTGGTGACCCCACAATAGGGATAAAACTTTTCGTGGAAGGGAGTTTAGTAAGACAAGTAGCCACTCACTAAAATTAGAAGAAAAGAGGTTTAACCTTAAAAGGGGTTGTATGGGTTCGTTTTTTTTTTTTTAAATAACAAACATGTCATACTTCCCTCCACTGTACAGTTCGTTTTGCACAGAGTGGCCCTGATCCTCCTGTTCTGGGGTCCCTCTGCGGCTGTCTCGGCTCCTCCCCACAATAGCTAACCCCCCCCTCTGGGAAGCTCTCTGGGATGCATTAAAGTGAAAAAACACGAACCTTTACAACCCCCTTTAAACTACGTAGAGGGTTCTGTACTGTAAGAGCGGCAAGGATGTGGAATTCCCTTCCACAGGCAGTGGTTTCAGCGGGGGGCATCGATAGTTTCAAAAAAACTATCAGATAAGCACCTGAACGACCACAACATACAGGGCTATACAAGGTAATACTGACATATAATCTCACATATAGGTTGGACTTGATGGACTTGTGTCTTTTTTTAATCTCACCTACTATGTAACTATGTACAGTGAGTGATACATAGTAGGTGAGGTAATACAGTGATCAGTGCTAAAAAAAAATGCATTGCCACTGTACTAATGAAACTGGCAGGCAAGGGGCAAACATCAGGGGCGATCAAAGGGTTAAATGTGCTCCTAGGGTTTTTTTTCTAAGGCCTCTTTCACACGGAGCGGACCGTTTGTGTGTCCGTCGGCTCAGCAGGAATCCCCGCTGAGCTGTCGGCGGACAGGGCAGTCGCCGCACACAGTGCAGAGACCGCCCTGTCTTTCCTCCGCTCTCCCCTATGGGGAATCGGATGCAGACGGACCGTCTGTCCGTCTGCATCCGATCCGTTCCGCCGGACGGAAGGAAAATAGGGTTTTCTTCCGTCCGCAAAAGCGGATCCTGACGGACGCGGATGTTAACGGATGCTCCATCCGCTAACGGATGCGATCCCATAGGGATGTATTACAAGTCTGTAACGGCTACCCAAGTAGTGTGAGGGTCTCAGCCGTTGGAGACGTCCTTTTCCCTGGCAAAATGCGATATGCAGGTACCGCCGGTATATCCCATCGAACGCCCTTCCAAGAAACGAGACGGGCTACGTTTGAAGGGTCAAGCAGACTGACTTTATTTGCCACATTTTTCCTCCTTATATCTGGTTACAACTGTACAGAAACAAATGACACTCCCCCCCCCCCCCCAGGGGGGACTTCAATACACACACTTTGAAACAATGACACTCCCTTGAGCCAATCAGCCGCTAGCCGTTTTGGCTCCTTAACCACTTCCATACCAGGTACTTACGCAGCTTCCCGCCCAAGCCAATTTTCAGCTTTCAGCACTGTCGCACTTTGAATGGCAATTGCGCGGTCATGCTACACTGTACCCAAACAAAATTGGCGTCCTTTTTTCCCCACAAATAGAGCTTTCTTTTGATGGCATTCGATCACCTCTGCGATTTTTTTTTTTTGCGCAACAACTAAAAAAAGGCTGAAAATTTGGAAAAAAAATTACGTTTTTATTTTTTTCTGTTAATTTTTTTGTAAATAAGTTTTCTCTTTCAATTACGGGCACTGATATGGCGGCACTAATGGGCACCGATGAGATGGCACTGATGGACATCGATGAGGTAGTACTGACGGGCACTGATTGGCGGCGCTGGTATGCGGCACTGATGGGCACACATAGGCGGCACTGATGGGCACACATAGGCGGCACTGATGGGCACACATAGGCGGCACTGATGGGCACACATAGGCGGCACTGATGGGCACACATAGGCGGCACTGATGGGCACTCATGGGCGGCACAGATGGGCACTCATAGGCGGCACAGATGGGCACTCATGGGTGGCACTGATGGATACTTATGGGTGGCACTGATGGGCACTGATAGGTGGGCACTGGGCATGGATGGGCACTGTGGGGTGGCACTGATGGACACTGGGGTGGCACTGATGGACACTGGGGTGGCACTGATGGACACTGGGGTGGCAGCACTGATTTTTGCCAGGTTGCCAGTCAGTGCCCATTTGTGGGCACTGACTGGCATCTTTTTTTTTTTCTTTATGCTTTTTTTTTTTTCTGTCATTTTTTTTTTCTGTCATTTTTTTTTTTTTTGCCCACCCTGGTGCTCCTGTCAGGAGAGCCGCCGATCGGCTATCCTCTACTCGCGTCTGTCAGACGCGAGTGAGGAAGAGCCATCGGCGGCTCTTCCTGTTTACATCGTGATCAGCCGTGGTTGGACACGGCTGATCACGTGGTAAAGAGTCTCCGCCGGAGGCTCTTTACCGAGATCGGAGATGCAGGGTGTCAGACTGACACCCCGCATCACCGATCGCCGCGATGCGCGCCCCCACGGGCGCGCGCGGCATGAAATCCTGCAGGACGTTCTAGAACGTCCTGTCAGGATTTCATAACCACTTCCCTGACGTAAATCGGTCATAGGCCGGGCGGGAAGTGGTTAACTTGATCAGACAATAGAATTCAATTAACCTTTAAAACAATTATCACTCACACATAATCCCCCTCAGCAGACACCTCGCAGGGGGGCTGTTTACCTCCACAAAAGAGAGAGTTCATTAGCTATGCGAAGGGAACATTAGCATTCAGCAATGAAAGACACTTGTCCAATTAACCCTTTGAGCTCAGAATACAATGTGGTACATCCAATTGTGACAAGCCATGCAGTTCCTTGTAGTCCTCATGAAGATTATAACTGTCCCGGCAGCATAGTCCATGATCCGTTACACTGCCCCCCTTTTGTGGAACACTCCGGCAGACCCGGATTGATCCTTTTCGGATCAACTTGGGGATGTCCGGTCTGCTGTTAGGGTAAAAGTTCCGTTTGCCTGGACAGTCCGTCGGCCTTCCCATTGGCTTACCAGGTCGGTAGCTGATGGTGACGGTGAATAATAGAATTCAATTCTGGAACAGTCACTTGCTTTGCTCTCTCAATGGCTCCCAAAACCTGTTGCTGATGCTCTTGGGCCAGATACGGCACCACCTGGATGCAAATCCCATTTAATCTTTTGACAATTTCCGCCTGTTTGTGCATTTCAATGTTCAAGCCACGGGACATCTCATAATACATGACATAGTGTCGTTGCATCTCTGATTTCTCACTGGCCAACTTGTCACATTCCCATTTTAGACTGTGATATTGTGCCGGATCTACAGTACATGTCGGGGAAGGTAGTCTTACCCGGTTCTCAGCAGCAAGTGGGTTGATTCCAGCAACGCGGGTGGTCACGGCACAAGCAGCAGCAGGTGTAGGTAAATAAGCCGAAGTCAGAGGGCCAATGTCGTTGCCCAGCACCACCTCGGCAGGTAGGTTGTCCATGATACCAACTGTGGTCTTTCCTGACCCGGCTCCCCAGTCTAAGTGCACCCGGGTGGTGGGTACGCGAAATACAGCACCCCCTGCAACCCGGACGGCAACTGTGCGAGTGGACACGTTCTCTGGCTTTATGATGTTTTTGAATCAGAGTGATAGTAGTCCCGGAATCTCTTAGGCCTTGTGCTACTTGTCCATTCACTCGTACCTCCTGATGGTGATGCTGACGGTTATCCGGAGAGGCCGCTTGTATTGGGTCTGCCTCATACCAAATTCCCAGACATTCCTCAGGGCCCCCCTCGGTCTCCAGGCAGTGGGCCGCAGAGGGACGTGATGGAGTGACCTCTGTGTTGGGTGTTGTGCGTCTACAATTGTTATTTGTAGCTCTCAAAGGGCAATAACGAGCAATATGTCCCGTGTCGCTGCAGTGATGGCACGTCACCCTAGGCGAATCCCGGGGGTAGTTGCTAGGCCCCTGAGGACGTGGTGGGACTGGAGCCCGAAACTCTGGGCGTGGGGTGACGGTTGGAGTACGCGGTTCTACCTTCTGAGCCAGCCGCATAGTACCCTGGCTTACTTTCCTTGTCTCTGCGTACTCATCTGCTAGCCGAGCCGCCTCGTTTAAGTTAGCGGGACGGCGATCTCGTACCCAGTCTTGTATGTCTGCGGCCAGGTCTTGAAAGAAATGTTCCATTAGGAACAGCTGCAATACTTCCTCCCCGGTGTTGGCCTTGCACCCTTGGACCCAAAGGGATGCCACCCTTTGTAACTGGTTGGCCCATTCCATGTGGGAGTCCACAGCCATCTTCTTGGACTCCCGGAAGCGCCGGCGGTAGGCTTCTGGAGTTACGGCGTATCGGGTTAGCAGCGCCTTTTTAACTTGCTGGTATTGTAAAATATCCTCTGGAGCAAGAGCCCGAAAGGCTTCATTGGCTTTGCCCGACAATTTCCCCGACAAAATAGTGACCCATTGGTCTGGTGGTACCTGGTGTAGTGAGCACTGCCTCTCAAAGTCCGCCAAATATCCATCGATTTCCTCCTCACTTTCTACAAAAGCTTTAAATGCAGTGAACGGTATTTTCTTTCCTGTAGCAGCAGGTGGGGGGGTAGGAACTGCAGGTGTAATGGGCTGTCTCGCTCTTACCAGTTCCAGTTCTTGTCCCCTCTTCGTTTGTATCTCTTCCCTTGCTTCCCTAACAGCTGGTTGATTAGTTCCACGGACGTTTCTGGATACAAGGATAATCTCCGCTGTACAATCCCAGTAATTACATCTTCTTTGCTGACAGGTGCAAGGGGCTCCGTTCCTTCCATGGATCCATCCATTTCGTCCAGCTCCAGCAGTTCAGCTATCAGCTCCCTCCGTGGTCTGTTGCTGGCGCTCCTACCACGACTCTCCAATAGATCTTTTAGTGTGGATTTTTTCAGCCTGGCGTACTGCGACTCCATTCAGCACTTGCTCTTTGGATAAAAGGACCATCCCACCGCTGCCAACCAATGTAACGGCTACCCAAGTAGTGTGAGGGTCTCAGCCGTTGGAGACGTCCTTTTCCCTGGCAAAATGCGATATGCAGGTACCGCCGGTATATCCCATCGAACGCCCTTCCAAGAAACAAGACGGGCTACGTTTGAAGGGTCAAGCAGACTGACTTTATTTGCCACATTTTTCCTCCTTGTATCTGGTTACAACTGTACAGAAACAAATGACACTCCCCCCCCCCAGGGGGGACTTCAATACACACACTTTGAAACAATGACACTCCCTTGAGCCAATCAGCCGCTAGCCGTTTTGGCTCCTTAACTTGATCAGACAATAGAATTCAATTAACCTTTAAAACAATTATCACTCACACATAATCCCCCTCAGCAGACACCTCGCAGGGGGCTGTTTACCTCCACAAAAGAGAGAGTTCATTAGCTATGCGAAGGGAACATTAGCATTCAGCAATGAAAGACACTTGTCCAATTAACCCTTTGAGCTCAGAATACAATGTGGTACATCCAATTGTGACAAGCCATGCAGTTCCTTGTAGTCCTCATGAAGATTATAACTGTCCCGGCAGCATAGTCCATGATCCGTTACAAAGTCCATAAACGGACTTGTAATAAACGGACGAACGGAGCGGACGTGTGAAAGGACCCTAACTGTGGGGGGGGGGGGGGAGACAGATCGGTGTTCCTGCTTAGCAGAAACACAGAGGGCCAGATCCACGTAGCGGATCGTAATTTTCGGCAGGCGTAGCGTATCGTAGTAACGATACGCCGCCGCAACTTTGAGAGGCAAGTGCTGTATTCACAAAGCACTTGCCTCTAAAGTTACGGCGGCGTAGCGTAAATCTGCCGGCGTAAGGGCGCGCAATTCAAATGGATGAGATGGGGGCGTATTTTATGTTAATACGTCTTGACCCGACGTAAATGACATTTTTTTTTAACGGCGCATGCGCCGTCCGTAGGGGTATCCCAGTGCGCATGCTCCAAATGAACCCGCAACACGCCAATGCTTTTCGACGTAAACGTAATTCTACGCAAAGCCCTATTCGCGAACGACTTACGCAAACGAAGGAAAATTTTCAAAATTCGACACGGGAAAGACGTCCGTACTTAACATTGAGTACGCCTCATATAGCAGGGGTAACTTTACGCCGAAAAAAGCCTTACGGAAACTACGTAAAAAAATGCGCTGGCCGGACGTACGTTTGTGGATTCGCGTATCTAGCTAATTTGCATACTCGACGAGGAAATCTACGGAAGCGCCACCTAGCGTCCAGCGTAAATATGCACCTTAGATCCGACAGCGTACTAAGACGTACGCCAGTCGGATCTAGCCCAGCTTCAGGCGTATCTTGTTTTGTGGATACAAAACAAAGATACGCCAGAGCAACCTAGCAGTTACGCGGCGTATCAATAGATACGCCAGCGTAACTGCTTCGTGGATCTGGCCCAAAATCTCCATCTTCCCCTCTCACAGAATGGCGGTCCGCCTTGCTTATATAGGCTGTTTTCTCCCTCTCTCTGGGACAATCGGTGGGTCCACCGAACCAGCTGATTGGCTCTCGCTGTGTCCAATCACATAGTTATTGTATAGTTGGCTTCCCGGCCTTATAAACCAGCTATTCTTCACACAGAATTAGAATAGGTCGATCATTTTTCGACCAATCTGAATTCAAATTGTTCTGAAAATATGTAATTTGTTCGAAAATTTATAGAAATGAAACAAAACTAAAGGAATCAACAAAACAAAACTAGTAACATAACAAATCTTTCCGAAACAAGTACTAGATTCAGATAGGAGATACGACGGCGTGTCTCCTGATACGCCGTTGTATCTCTAAGGCCAGCCGGTCGTATCTATGCGCCTGATTCAGAGAATCAGTTACGCATAGATATCCCTAAGATCCGACAGGTGTAACTGTGTTACACCGTTGGATCTTAGGCTGCAATTCCAGGTCGGCCGCTAGGTGGCGCTTCCGTATCTTTTACGCGTCAAATATGCAAATGAGGAGTTACGCCGATTCAGAAACGAACGACCGCCCGGCGCATTTTTTTTATGTCGTTTGCGTTCGGCTTTTTCCGGCGGAAAGTTATCCCTGCTATATGAGGGGTATGTGCGGCGTATCCTATGTTAACTAGTTACCGACCGCCCACCGTCGTTATACGTCATCACTTTAAAGATGAATATCTCGGTAACGGCAGCAGCTGCTGCCACAATCGAGATATTCATCTCTTCAGTGGGCGGTCCGGTACACGATAACGGCGGTCTCCGCGGCGGATTCGCCGCGAGATCGCCGTTATCGGCGGCGGGAGAGGGCCCCCCCCTCCCGTCGCTCTCCCGCGCCCTCCGCGGCGGAGGCGATCGGGACCGTTCGGCTGGTGACGGGACTGAAGGAAAAATCTCCTTCACCCGTCCCCATAGCTCTGCTGGGCGGAAGTGACGTCAAAACGTCAGTCCCGCCCAGCGTCTTAAAGCAACATTTTTTTTTTTTGTCATTTGAAAAAATGACATTTACAAATTTTTTTTTTTTTTTTTTTTGCATTTAAGCCTAAATATGAGATCTGAGGTCTTTTTGACCCCAGATCTCATATTTAAGAGGACCTGTCATGCTTTTTTCTATTACAAGGGATGTTTACATTCCTTATAATAGGAATAAAAGTGATAATTTTTTTTATTTTTTTTTTATTTCAGTGTTAAAAATTTTAAAATAAATAAAAATAAATGCGAAAACCCCCCAAAAAAATGTTTAAAGCGCCCCGTCCCGACGAGCTCGCGCGAAGAAGCGAACGTATACGCGAGTAGCGCCCGCATATGAAAACGGTGTTCAAACCACACAAGTGAGGTATCGCCGCGATCGTTAGAGCGAGAGCAATAATTCTAGCTCTAGACCTCCTCTGTAAATCAAAAAATGCAACCTGTAGAATTTTTTAAACATCGCCTATCGAGATTTTTATGGGTAAAAGTTTGACGCCATGCCACGAGCGGGCGCAATTTTTAAGCGTGACATGTTGGGTATCATTTTACTCGGCGTAACATTATCTTTCACAATATATAAAAAAATTGGGCCAAATTTATTGTTGTCTTATTTTTTAATTTAAAAAAGTGAATTTTTTTCAAAAAAAGTGCGCTTGTAAGACCGCTGCGCAAATACAGTGTGACAAAAAGTATTGCAATGACTGCCATTTTATTCTCTAGGGTGTTAGAAAAAAAAATACATGTTTGGGGGTTTTAAGTAATTTTCTAGAAAAAAAATGTTTTAGTCTCGTAAACACCGAATCTGAAAAACAGGCCCGGGGCTAAAGTGGTTAAGTATGGCCGTCGTTCCCGCGCCGAGTTTTGAAATTTTTACGTCGTTTGCGTAAGTCGTTCGCGAATACGGCCGGACGTAATTTTTGTTAACGTCGAAACCAATGACGTCCTTGCGACGTCATTTGGAGCAATGCACGCTGGGAAATTTAGCGGACTGCGCGGGGACGCGCCTGATTTAAATATTACACGCCTCCTACCCGCCGAATTTGAATTGGGCCGGGGGATTTACGCTACGCTGGCGCAACTTTACAGGCAAGTGCTTTCTGAATAAAGCACTTGCCTCAAAAACTTGCGGCGGCGTAAAGTAAATCAGATCTAAAGATCCGCGTAACCTATCTGAATCCAGCCACGTATGTTTCCGTTCTGCACAAGTCTAGTCTGCGGATGGAAGCTGCCAATGAATGTGTCTGATATGAAGAATGTGTAGACCCCCCGTGTTATTACCTCTTTGTCTTTGGTTCTCCTGAGGATTTGGGGGTCTCCCCTGTCTCTGGCCTTCTCCCACAATTCCAGGTCAGCTTGATAGATATCATAGACACAAGGGGAACAGCCACTGCCGCAGCACTGAGCCGGGGTGGGCTCCACGGGTCTCAATTCCTGCCAGTCAGTGCCATCGGGGTCACCCATCACCTGCAGAGCACAGAACATCTTATAGAACACGGACGCCGTTTATTACAAAAAGCAGATCGGGTGGATGGGGCCCAGGTCAGGAAACGTTGAAGAGTAATGCCGCGTACACGCGATCGGAAATTCCGTCACGAAAAGTCCGATGGGAGCTTTTGGTCGGAAATTCCGGCCGTGTGTAGGCTCCATTGGACTTTTTCTGCCGGAATATTCGTCAAGAAAAATTTGAGAGCTGGCATTTTGGAGGATGGATGGACAGGGAACTATAATTCAGGAGAGGGACAGTGTTGGAGGAGGGAGAGGACTGTAGTCCAGATGAAGGAACGTTTTGAAGGATGGATGGACAGGGAACTATAATTCAGGAGAGGGACAGTGTTGGAGGAGGGAGAGGACTGTAGTCCAGATGAAGGAACGTTTTGGAGGATGGATGGACAGGGAACTATAATTCAGGAGAGGGACAGTGTTGGAGGAGGGAGAGGACTGTAGTCCAGATGAAGGAACGTTTTGGAGGATGGATGGACAGGGAACTATAATTCAGGAGAGGGACAGTGTTGGAGGAGGGAGAGGACTGTAGTCCAGATGAAGGAACGTTTTGAAGGATGGATGGACAGGGAACTATAATTCAGGAGAGGGACAGTGTTGGAGGAGGGAGAGGACTGTAGTCCAGATGAAGGAACGTTTTGGAGGATGGATGGACAGGGAACTATAATTCAGGAGAGGGACAGTGTTGGAGGAGGGAGAGGACTGTAGTCCAGATGAAGGAACGTTTTGGAGGATGGATGGACAGGGAACTATAATTCAGGAGAGGGACGGTGTTGGAGGAGGGAGAGGACTGTAGTCCAGATGAAGGAAACGTTTTGGAAGATGGATGGACAGGGAACTATAATTCAGGAGAGGGACAGTGTTGGAGGAGGGAGAGGACTGTAGTCCAGATGAAGGAACGTTTTGAAGGATGGCTGGACAGGGAACTATAATTCAGGAGAGGGACAGTGTTGGAGGAGGGAGAGGGACTGTAGTCCAGGAAAAGGACAGTTTTGGAGGATGGATGGACAGGGAACTATAATTCAAGAGAGGGACAGTGTTGGAGGAGGGAGAGGACTGTAGTCTAGATGAAGGAAGGATGGACAGGGAACTATAATTCAGGAGAGGGACGGAGTTGGAGGAGGGAGAGGACTGTAGTCCAGATGAAGAAAACGTTTTGGAGGATGGATGGACAGGGAACTATAATTCAGGAGAGGGACGGTGTTGGAGGAGGGAGAGGACTGTAGTCCAGATGAAGGAACGTTTTGAAGGATGGATGGACAGGGAACTATAATTCAGGAGAGGGACAGTGTTGGAGGAGGGAGAGGACTGTAGTCCAGATGAAGGAACGTTTTGAAGGATGGATGGACAGGGAACTATAATTCAGGAGAGGGACAGTGTTGGAGGAGGGAGAGGACTGTAGTCCAGATGAAGGAACGTTTTGGAGGATGGATGGACAGGGAACTATAATTCAGGAGAGGGACAGTGTTGGAGGATGGATAGACGGAGGACAGTAGTCCAGGAAAGGACTAGTGTTGGAGGAAAAAGACAGGGGATTGTAGTCCAGGAAAGGGACAGCTTGGGAAGATGAAGGGACAAAAGATTGTGGTCCAGGAAAGGGACAGTGTTGGAAGAAGGAAGGACAGAGGATTGTAGTCCAGGAAAAGGACAGTTTTGGAGGATGGAGGGAGAATATTGCAGTTCAGGAGAGGGACCGTTTGAGAGGATGGATGGACAGGGTATTGTAGTCCCGGAGATGGACAATGTTGGAAGAGGGAGAGAACTGTAGTCTACATGAAGGAAAGTTTTGGAGGATGGACAGGGAACTATAATTCAGGAGCGGGATGGAGGAACAGATGACAGTAGTACAAGGAAAGGAGAATTTTGAAGGAAGCAGGGAGAGGAATGAAGCTCAGGAGAGGGACGGTTTTGGAGGATAGAGAGACAGAGGATTGTAGTCAAGGAAAGGGATGGATTTAAAGGAAGGAGGGAGAGAATAGTCCATGAATAATACAGGTTTAGAGGAAAGAGGGAGAGGATTGTAGTCCAGGAAAGGGACAGTTTGGGAGGAAGGAGAGAGAGGATTGTAGTCTAGTAGAATGACAGTTTGGGAGGAAGGAGGGAGAGGATTGTAGTCTAGGAGAGGGACAGTTTGGGAGGAAGGAGGGAGAGGATTGTAGTCTAGGAGAGGGACAGTTTGGGAGGAAGGAGGGAGAGGATTGTAGTCTAGGAGAGAGACAGTTTGGGAGGAAGGAGGGAGAGGATTGTAGTCTAGGAGAGGGACAGTTTGGGAGGAAGGAGGGAGGGGATTGTAGTCTAGGAGAGAGACAGTTTGGGAGGAAGGAGGGAGAGGATTGTAGTCTAGGAGAGGGACAGTTTGGGAGGGGGGAGAGAATTATAGTCTAGGAGAGGGACAGTTTGGGAGGAAGGAGGGAGAGGATTGTAGTCTAGGAGTCGGACAGTTTGGGAGGAAGGAGGGAGGGGATTTTAGTCTAGGAGAGGGACAGTTTGGGAGGAAGGAGGGAGGGGATTGTAGTCTAGGAGAGGGACAGTTTGGGAGGGAGGGGATTGTAGTCTAGGAGAGGGACAGTTTGGGAGGAAGGAGGGAGGGGATTGTAGTCTAGGAGAGGGACAGTTTGGGAGGAAGGAGGGAGGGGATTGTAGTCTAGGAGAGGGACAGTTTGGGAGGAAGGGGATTGTAGTCTAGGAGAGGGACAGTTTGGGAGGGAGGGGATTGTAGTCTAGGAGAGGGACAGTTTGGGAGGAAGGAGGGAGGGGATTGTAGTCTAGGAGAGGGACAGTTTGGGAGGAGGGAGAGGATTGTAGTCCATTAAAAAGGCAGTTTTGGAGGGTTAAGGGACAGAAGACGGTAGTCTAGGAGAGGGACAGAGGATTGTAGTCCAGGGTAAGGACAGTGTTGGAGGGAGGAGAGAGGATTGTAGTCTAGGAGAGGGACAGAGGATTGTAGTCCAGGGTAAGGACAGTGTTGGAGGGAGGACAGAGGATTGTAGTCCAGGGTAAGGACAGTGTTGGAGGGAGGACAGAGGATTGTAGTCCAGGGTAAGGACAATGTTGGAGGGAGGACAGAGGCTTGTAGTCTAGGAGAGGGACAGAGGATTGTAGTCCAGGGTAAGGACAGTGTTGGAGGGAGGACAGATGCTTGTAGTCTAGGAGAGGGACAGAGGATTGTAGTCTAGGAGAGGGACAGAGGATTGTAGTCCAGGGTAAGGACAGTGTTGGAGGGAGGACAGAGGCTTGTAGTCTAGGAGAGGGACAGAGGATTGTAGTCCAGGGTAAGGACAGTGTTGGAGGGAGGACAGAGGGTTGTAGTCTAGGAGAGGGACAGAGGATTGTAGTCCAGGGTAAGGACAGTGTTGGAGGGAGGACAGAGGCTTGTAGTCTAGGAGAGGGACAGAGGATTGTAGTCCAGGGTAAGGACAGTGTTGGAGGGAGGACAGAGGGTTGTAGTCTAGGAGAGGGACAGAGGATTGTAGTCTAGGAGAGGGACAGAGGATTGTAGTCCAGGGTAAGGACAGTGTTGGAGGGAGGACAGAGGCTTGTAGTCTAGGAGAGGGACAGAGGATTGTAGTCCAGAGGGAGGACATAGGATTGTAGTCTAGGAGAGGGACAGAGGATTGTAGTCCAGGGTAAGGACAGTGTTGGAAGGAGGACAGAGGATTGTAGTCTAGGAGAGGGACAGAGGATTGTAGTCCAGGGTAAGGACAGTGTTGGAGGGAGGACAGAGGCTTGTAGTCTAGGAGAGGGACAGAGGATTGTAGTCCAGAGGGAGGACATAGGATTGTAGTCTAGGAGAGGGACAGAGGATTGTAGTCCAGGGTAAGGACAGTGTTGGAAGGAGGACAGAGGATTGTAGTCTAGGAGAGGGACAGAGGATTGTAGTCCAGGGTAAGGACAGTGTTGGAGGGAGGACAGAGGCTTGTAGTCTAGGAGAGGGACAGAGGATTGTAGTCCAGGGTAAGGACAGTGTTGGAGGGAGGACAGAGGCTTGTAGTCTAGGAGAGGGACAGAGGCTTGTAGTCTAGGAGAGGGACAGAGGATTGTAGTCCAGGTATAGTAGAAGTAGAACACAGTGACATTCTGTGTAGATCTCACTCACACATGCTCAGACCTCTCCCCATACACAGTCACACACTGACTCTTCCCCTCCAGTGACAGTCCATTTCCCGTCATCCTCTGCGCCCCAAGATGGCGGCCTCCATGCTGCAGCCGGTGTCCGGGCGCTGTGTCCGGGGCCCGGGGCTCCGCTGTCTCAGTGTGTCCTCCCGGTGTAGTAGGAAGCAGCAGACGGTACAGCCCCGAGTGAAGACGGAGCCCCCGGAGATCCCGGGCCTGGAGCGGATCACATACGCGGACCGGGGTTACTTCCTCCCCTGGCTGGCCCGGCCCAACTTTCCCCGATGGAGTCGAGGCTGGCACGATCCCCGGCAGGACCCAAGTCCGCCCCACCAGGACATGCCACTCCACAAGGACACCGAGGCCTATGTCTTCAGTGCCAAATGTCGTCTGATGGGAGGTACGGGGGGCAAGGTGACCCTGGGGGGCTGAGAACTCCGGAGAGGAGGGGGGTTAGTGACCTGAGGATGGCGCTGGGTGGCAGAGTGTGTCGTTTCGAAGACGTAGTTGGGCGCTGGGTGACTAAAGACGCAGCAGGGTGCTGGGTGACCTGAGGAAGAAGCGGGGAGACCCAAGGACAGAGCCAGGCGCTAGGTGATCTGAGGACGGAGCGAGGGGCTGGGTGACCTGAGGACGGAGCGAGGGGCTGGGTGACCTGAGGACGGAGCGAGGGGCTGGGTGACCTGAGGATGGCGCTGGGTGACCTGAGGAGGGAGCGTGGCGCTGGGTGACATGAGGACGGAGAGTGGCGCTGGGTGACCTGAGGACGGAGCGTGGCGCTGGGTGACCTGAGGACGGAGCGTGGCGCTGGGTGACCTGAGGACGGAGCGTGGCACTGGGTGACCTGAGGACGGAGCAGGGCGCTGGGTGACCAGAGGAAAAAGCGGGGAGACCCAAGGACTGAGTGTGGCGACCTGAGGACGGAGCGGGGCGCTGGGTGACCTGAGAAAGAAGCGAGGAGACCCAAGGATGGTGCTTGGTGATCTGAGGATGGAGCGGGGCACTGGATGACATGAGGATGGCACTGGGTGACCAGAGAAAGAAGCGGGGAGACCCAAGGATGGTGCTGAGTGATCTGAGGACGGAGCGGGGCACTGGATGACATGAGGATGGCACTGGGTGACCCAAGGACGGAGCGTGGCGCTGGGTGACCAGAGGAAGAAGCGGGGAGACCCAAGCATGGCGCTGGTTGACCTGAGGACGGAGCGTGGCGCTGGGTGACCTGAGGACGGAGCGTGGCGCTGGGTGACCTGAGGACGGAGCGTGGCGCTGGGTGACCTGAGGACGGAGCGTGGCGCTGGGTGACCTGAGGACGGAGCGTGGCACTGGGTGACCTGAGGACGGAGCAGGGCGCTGGGTGACCAGAGGAAAAAGCGGGGAGACCCAAGGACTGAGTGTGGCGACCTGAGGACGGAGCGGGGCGCTGGGTGACCTGAGAAAGAAGCGAGGAGACCCAAGGATGGTGCTTGGTGATCTGAGGATGGAGCGGGGCACTGGATGACATGAGGATGGCACTGGGTGACCAGAGAAAGAAGCGGGGAGACCCAAGGATGGTGCTGAGTGATCTGAGGACGGAGCGGGGCACTGGATGACATGAGGATGGCACTGGGTGACCCAAGGACGGAGCGTGGCGCTGGGTGACCAGAGGAAGAAGCGGGGAGACCCAAGCATGGCGCTGGGTGACCTGAGGACGGAGCGTGGCGCTGGGTGACCTGAGGACGGAGCGTGGCGCTGGGTGACCTGAGGACGGAGCGTGGCGCTGGGTGACCTGAGGACGGAGCGTGGCGCTGGGTGACCTGAGGACAGAGCAGGGCGCTGGGTGACCAGAGGAAGAAGCGGGGAGACCCAAGGATGGCGCTGGGTGACCCGAGGATGGTGCTGGGTGATCTGTGGACGGAGTGACATGTAGCTGACCTGAGGATAAAGCGGGGTACATGGTGACCCAAGGGTGGAGTGGAGCAACCTGAGGATGGAGCAGGGCGAAGGGAGACCCAAAAGTTGAGCTGGGTGATTTCTATATCCATGCAAAAACAGTCTGAATGAAGGAATCTTCCCTGCCCACTATTGTATCTTGACAGTCAACACCAATAAAGACGGCTTCTGATTGGATACAACCTCTGTCTGGCAGACAATTTCCTACCTGATTCCTTTTGATTTTCAGATCAAAGGATTTTGGGTGGGAGACCCTCTGACCCTCTCCCACTGACCCTCTCCCACTGACCCTCTCCCTCTGACCCTCTCCCTCTGACCCTCTCCCTCTCTGACCCTCTCCCACTGACCCTCTCCCTCTGACCCTCTCCCTCTGACCCTCTCCCTCTCTGACCCTCTCCCACTGACCCTCTCCCTCTGACCCTCTCCCACTGACCCTCTCCCTCTGACCCTCTCCCTCTCTGACCCTCTCCCTCTGACCCTCTCCCACTGACCCTCTCCCACTGACCCTCTCCCACTGACCCTCTCCCTCTGACCCTCTCCCTCTCTGACCCTCTCCCACTGACCCTCTCCCTCTGACCCTCTCCCTCTGACCCTCTCCCTCTCTGACCCTCTCCCACTGACCCTCTCCCTCTGACCCTCTCCCACTGACCCTCTCCCTCTGACCCTCTCCCTCTCTGACCCTCTCCCTCTGACCCTCTCCCTCTGACCCTCTCCCACTGACCCTCTCCCACTGACCCTCTCCCACTGACCCTCTCCCTCTGACCCTCTCCCTCTGACCCTCTCCCTCTGACCCTCTCCCTCTGACCATCTCCCTCTGACCCTCTCCCACTGACCCCCTCTCCCTCTGACCCTCTCCCTCTGACCCTCTCCCTCTGACCCTCTCCCACTGACCCTCTCCCTCTGACCCTCTCCCTCTGACCCTCTCCCTCTGACCCTCTCCCTCTGACCCTCTCCCACTGACCCTCTCCCTCTGACCCTCTCCCACTGACCCTCTCCCACTGACCCTCTCCCACTGACCCTCTCCCACTGACCCTCTCCCTCTGACCCTCTCCCACTGACCCTCTCCCTCTCACCCTCTCCCTCTGACCCTCTCCCTCTGACCCTCTCCCTCTGACCCTCTCCCTCTGACCCTCTCCCTCTGACCCTCTCCCACTGACCCTCTCCCTCTGACCCTCTCCCACTGACCCTCTCCCACTGACCCTCTCCCACTGACCCTCTCCCTCTGACCCTCTCCCACTGACCCTCTCCCACTGACCCCCTCTCCCTCTGACCCTCTCCCACTGACCCTCTCCCTCTGACCCTCTCCCACTGACCCTCTCCTTCTGACCCTCTCCTCAACTTGACAAAATTTGCTCCATGTATGGCGAGCTTTTGGGAAGGGAAGTTAATTGAAAACAATAAACCAGGTACAGTATTTAATGATACGCAAAGGTTATGTACACAGATATAGAACATACCTATAAAGATAATAACCTAATAATTGGTTTGCTGACATGTTAACATTTTAAGTCGATCTCCAGGCAACAGAAAACGTTTTCCCATGCAGTGCATGGGTTAATTGCTTGTTTTTGTCTAGAAGTTTGGAGAGAGGAGATATACTTGCCTAATCCTCCGATCCTCCCGGCACAACACCCCCGCACTCCAGAGGTCTTGAGTTGTAGACTGTTTCTATTGTCATCAAGCCCAGAGCAGGCTCCATAGACCAGGAACAGTGCTGGACAGTGGGGGAGCACAATTTGTGGGTGGAGCGGGGGATCAGGTGAGTATGAGCATTTACTAAAAGAAGACAAGCAGTTGACCTGTGCAATGTGATGCAACCTGACTCAAACCTATTTTCTTTTGGGCTTTCAAAATTTAGAAAGAAGAAAAGAGAGCACCCACGTTGCCTCATCCGTAGAAATACAATGAAGAAGGAACCCAAAAAGGTGATCCCAGGTCGGACTTTAACAGCACAGTAAACAATAAGGATATAGAAAAATAATAATATTTATTGGAACATGGAAACGTACAGTAGTGTAAAAAGGGACATGAAAAAAGGTTAAAAAAAACATATACATAAAGATAAATAGTATATGATGTGAGCCCTAGTGTGTCAATGTGTTTCACCATTGGGCTTCATCAGGACACATTTGGGATTCGTTGTTTAAAGGGAAAGCTTGTCTCACTATCTTGCAGGAGAGTAAAAAGTAGTTAAAGAAGAAGTATTATCCAATATAGAAGAAAAGGTTGGCTCACAATAAGAGCAATTCTTGTGACAAGGAGTCATAGGAACCAGCTACTGGCTCATACATTAAAGCAGGGTTTGACAAATTTGCTTGGAATCTAGGAGCCAGCTAAAAAAGTTAGGAGCCAGAAAACGCGCCCCGTCCCGCCAAGCTTGTGCGCATACGCGAGTAGCGCCCGCATATGTAAACGGTATTTAAACCGCACATGTGAGGTATCGCCGCAATCGTTAGAGCGAGAGCAATAATTCTAGCCCTAGACCTCCTCTGTAACTCAAAACATGCAACCTGTAGATTTTTTTTAAACATCGCCTATAGAGATTTTAAAGGGTTAAAGTTTGTTGGCATTCCACGAGCGAACGCAATTTTGAAGCGTGACATGTTGGGTATCAATTTACTCGGCGTAACATTATCTTTCACAATATTAAAAAAAATTGGGATAACTTTACTGTTGTCTTATTTTTTTATTAAAAAAAGTGTAATTTTTTTCCCAAAAAAGTGCGCTTGTAAGACCGCTGCGCAAATACGGCGTGACAGAAAGTATAGCAACGATCGCCATTTTATTCTCTAGGGTGTTAGGATAAACAATATATATAATGTTTGGGGGTTCTAATTAGAGGGAAGGAGATGGCAGTGAAAAATGACATATTAGAATTGCTGTTTAACTTGTAATGCCAACGGCCACCACCAGATGTCGCCAGCTGACAGAAGGAAGAGCTTGGGACTTCACAAGGCCGCAAAGCCGCGGCCTCAATTACCGGCCGTCATGGGCCCGCCGCGATCGCAAGGTGGGGGCGCACGGAGACACAGGATCCGCGGCCTCAATTACCGGCCGCCGCGGGCACCAGGTCATAATTTCTTGTCGCAATTGCGACCTGGCGCCCAGATATTGTCGACCCCTGCATTAAATAATCACGAAAGTGCAGAGCATTGCGCTCTCTCCCAGGGGGGTTATGCTTATATTTCCATACTACTAATTTGTTTGGAGGACCATAGCATGGCTTTGAGTACATTATAGTTGTGTACTTGGGTATAGCTGAGCGTCTATATTGGATAGTTTGGATTGGAAGATTATATCTATTTATATTTTGTCAACTTTTGTATGGTTATCTCTCGCTCTCCGCTGTTATCTGTATGCACCACCCCCTGATTGAGGCTATAATATCAGAATACTTTAATGTATGAGTCAGTAGCTGGTTCCTATGACTCCTTGTCACGAGAATTGCTCTTATTGTGAGCCAACCTTTTCTTCTATATTGGATAATACTTCTTCTTTAACCCTTTCACGCCGACGGATCGCATATATGCGTCCTCGGCTTTCAGGGGTTATACCGGGATGATGCCTGCAGCCGCAGGCATCATCCCGGTACTGTTGTTTAGAGCGGGCGATCAGCTTTCCAAACATAACAATCGATGCGGCTAAAAGCCGCTCGGTTGTTATGCCGGAGGAGCGGGAGGGGACATCCCCCCCCTCCCGCCGCCTCTCGCCGCTCTGACCGGGCCTCCCGTCCCACCGGGAGACCCGATCCACGATCCGGCGCCTCCAGCGTCTCGGCGAGCTCTGAAACAAAGCCGTAAACGGCTTTGATTCAGTGTCCGCATTGAAACCACGGAAGCGGCGTCATGACGTCACTTCCGGGTTTCTCAGATGCCAATGGCGCCGGATTTAAAAAAGTACACCGTATTCAGAATCGCCGTTTTCGGCGATCTGAATACTTTGAAGTGCAAAGGAGGGCTCGGAGGTCTTTTAGACCCCCGATCCCTCCATAAAGAGTACCTGTCACCACCTATTGCTGTCACAAGGGATGTTTACATTCCTTGTGACAGCAATAAAAGTGATCAAAATGTAAAAAAAAAAAAAAAAAAATGTAATATTAGAAAAAATAAATAAGAAAACCAAAAAAAATTTTTTTAAAGCGCCCCCCTCCCCGCGAGCTTGCGCAGCAAAGAAAGCGCATACGGAAGTCGCGCCCGCATATGAAAACGGTGTTCAAATAACACATGTGAGGTATCGCCGCGATCGTAAGAGCGAGAGCAATAATTATAGCACTAGGCCTACTCTGTAACTCTAACCTGGTAACCGTAAAAAAAGTTTAAAGCGTCGCCTATGGAGATTTTTAGTTACCGTAGTTTGTCGCCATTCCACGAGTGCGTGCAATTATAAAGCGTGTCATGCTTGGTATCTATTTACTCGGCATAACATCATCTTTCACATTATGCAAAAAAATTGGGGCTAATTTTACTTTTTCATTTTTTTAAAATTCATGAAAGTAAATTTTTCCCAAAAAGTTGTGTTTAAAACACCGCCGCACAAATACCGTATGACATAAAATATTGCAACAATCGCCATTTTATTCTCTAGATTCTCTGCTAAAAATATATATATAATGTTTGGGGGTTCTAAGTAATTTTCTAGCCAAAAATGTGGATTTTAACTTGTAAACACCAAATGTCATACATAGGCATAGGCATGAAAGGGTTAACTAGCCATGATTAAGCACTAGCTCAGTGCGAAACGCGTCGGCTGTTCCCCTGTTCCTTTGCTGTGACCTTGTGAAGTGATGTATTTGCTGTTCGTTTAAATAAAAAGACAACCTTTTTGGTTATTGGAGTGCGGCTATCCATTTCCTCTCTTCGTATCTCATGCATGGTCAGTGCATTGCCAGCACCCACGGTATCCTGAGTCAGTCTACTCTACATAGCGACCCACCTGGAGCGGTGATCCTTTTTTTTCTTCTTTAACTACTTGTTGAGATTGACTCTCCGGCAAGATAGTGAGACCCGCTTTCCCTTTTCCTGCAACCAACGAATCCCGAATGCGTCCTGACGAAGCCTAGCGGCGAAACTCGTTGACACACTAGGGCTCACATCACATATACTATTTTTACACTACTGTATGTTTCCATGTTCCAATGAATATTATCTTTCTATATCCTTATTGTTTACGGTGCCGTTAAAGTCCGACTTGGGATTACCTTTTTGGGTTCCTTCTTTTTTGTATTTCTAGTCTTTAAAATTTAGTTCCACCATTCAGTATTATGGAACCAATCAGATTAATCTTTCCCCAGCTGCAATGGCAGTCTGTACTTTGCACATAATGAATACTTTTTACATCTGTTCAATAACCCTGTATATATTCTCATCAGTCCTATGTGGTAAACACCGGGGATAAAATGAAGCTCTCTCCCTCTAGGTGTGAAGCAGGCCCTCTGGCTCACCAAATCCAGTTTAATTGAAGGCTTGCCACAGGCTATAACAAGTATATGTGAAGATCCGGCATACACATTCCCGAACCATGAAGAGCTGGTACACAATACAATTTCCAATGCCTGCCTGTGGAGCACTGTCGAGGAACAGAGACCCAAGGAAGAGTACTGGTGAGTGTCACACCTTGACCAACCAAGTTAGGTCTTGATAATACAGCCTCTTGTCACACCACTCCAAGGAAAAGAGCTGCTGCTCCAGGTGTATGATGATAACCTGAGGTGGCCCGCCTCCGTGGGAAACGTGTAAGAAAATAAATGGCTGCACATACAGGAATTCCCATTGCCTTTTATTGCTCAAAGTGATAACAAAGACACCAACACGAGGTCACGTAGATGCGTTTCACACAAACATCTTGTGCTTAACCACTTCCCGCCCAAGGACGTCATATGACGTCCTGGACTTTCAGTGGGGATATCTGAATGATGCCCGCAGCCACAGGCATCATTCAGATATCCATCTCTTCAGCCGGCGATCCTGTGCACCATAAGAACGATCATAGCGGCAGTTCCGCCGCTTGATCGTTCTTATAGGCAGCGGGAGGGGACGTCTCTCCCTCCTGTCGCCATCTGGTGCTTCTCCCTTGCCATCGGAGACCCAGAGAAACGATCCGCCGGCGTCGGATGGAAAGCATAGAGATGACTGGTGACCAGATGGTCACCGGTCATCTCTATGATCGTCTGAGGCCCGGGCGCGATGTTATGACGTCACGCCCGGGTACCGGAATGTAAACACAGCCGCGATCGCGGCTGAAAGCATGAGATCTGTGAATTTTTTTTCACGATCTAATTCTTTCCAGCCTGGAGGAGAGATGTGGGGTCTTATTGACCCTGCATCTCTCCATAAAGAGGACCTGTCACTAATCATTCCTATTACAAGGAATGTTTACATTCAGGGCCGATCCTCGCTATAGGCTCACTATTGCCTCGTTTCCACTGAGCGGATCGGTTCGGTACGCTATTTTGGGTGTTTCCACTACGAAAGTGTGCCATTAAACCGAACCGTACCGGACCATTCTGGGTCCTGCTTCAGATGTGGGGCCATAGGAAATGGAACGGTTCCATTAGGGGAGGAGATGCAATACATTCCACTGATTGGTGGACGTGCTAGGCATTTTTTCTAAATCCTGAATGGTCCCCGACGGTCCGATTTGCAGTGGAAACGCTCACGAGAATAGACCGGTCCATTCTAAACCGCTCCATTCTTACTGACCCGAACCGTTCCGTGCAGTGGAAACAAGGCATAAGCAAGCCACTTAGGGCCCCGCAAAGCTGCAAAGGGCCCCCCAAATTACTAGAGGCCCCGCCTGGTGAGAAGTCATTTTCGCCCCCTCACCCCGCTTCTAAACTCGCTGGCTGAGTCATTTCCGACAGCAGAACACCCTCTCACCCCGCTTCTCAACTTTCTTTAATGTGACATGTCACTGTCGTCAGCGCCCCCCCGATTCTCATTTTTAATGTGCCATGTCATTTTGCTTAGGGCCCCAGGGAGGTCAGGATCGGCACTGTTTACATTCCTTGTAATAGGAATAAAAGTGATAAAAAAAAGAAGTGTAAAAATAAAAAAAATTGAGTAAAATAATAAAAAAAAAATGTTTAAACGCCCCTATCCCCGGTAGCTCGCGCTCAGAAGCGAACACACGTAAGTCCCGCCCACATAAACAACGTTCAAACCACACATGTGAGGTATCGCGGGGTGCGTTAGAGTGCCAGCAACAATTCTAGCACTAGACCTCCTCTGTAACTCTAAATTCGTAACTTGTAAAAAAAAAAGTAAACAACGCCTATGGAGATTTTTAAGTACTGAAGTTTGGCGCCATTCCATGAGTGTGCGCAAATTTTAAAGCGTGACATGTTAGGTATCTTTTTACTCGGCGTAACTTTATCTTTCACATTATACAACAAAAATTGGGCTAACTTTACTGTTTTGTTATTTTTTAATTCATGAAACCGTTTTTTTCCCCAAAAAAAGGCGTTTAAAAAATGATTGCGCAAATACCGTGCAGGGAGACATTTCACGATCCCTGCAGCCGAGCATCAGGACAATGTCTCCCTGGCTGTGATTCGCGCAGCACCGTGCACACTTCCTGGCGGGCTCTGCACGTGTACTATGCAAACACGCCAGAGCTCATCCTTACTGACAAGTATTGAAACCAGAGGCAGCCAGGCAACTAGTAATTTGCCTTATGGTAGCTTCAGTAGCCATATCTAGGCAGCTGAAAAGCTTTTAGCTTGGTTCTGCCCCCTCCTGGCTTCCAAGCCTCCATATTGCTCATTGAACGTGAGATAGCTGAATGACAGAGGGATGACTTCATCAGTCTTCCGCTTCTCCTTCACTGTCCAATACAGGTAACCCAGCTTCTTTTTGTGCATTGTATCTGTGTACTTATCTGTTTGTCCAGCACATTTGTTTATAATAAAGACTGTAATAATGTTCCTTTTTATTTTTAAGCCCAAGGCTGCTGCAAGGTCTTCTGCATTTGTGCCGGACTCAGAGCCCTTCATATCCTGGCCTCTTCCAAAGGAGCTTTATAGAAAATTATCGCCTAGCAGCATCCTGGAGAAGAGGTAAGTCACATATGAGAACCTACAACAGGGAACTGGTACTAATAAAATGTGCATCAGCCACGTTTGTTTCAAAAATTATACACAAAGTATGCTAATACTTGCACAAATGAAAACTGAAGCCTCGTACACACGATCCGATTGTTGGCAGGTAAGGATGAGCTCTGGCGTGTTCGCATGCTACACGTGCAGAGCCCGCCAGGAAGTGTGCACGGCGCTGCGCTAATCACAGCCAGGAAGACATTTCCCGATCTCTGCAGCCGAGCATCGGGACAATGTCTCCCTGGCTGTGATTAGCGCAGCGCGTGCACACTTCCTGGCGGGCTTTGCATGTGTAGCATGCGAACACGCCAGAGCTCATCCTTATTGACAGGGGATTATCTGTTGTCCTAAAATCTGACCGTTACTACGCTCCTTCTGACAATTGTTGTCCATCTTTCGGTCAACAAATGTTGGATGGCAGGCTAGTAAATTTTCGTCGGACAACGGTCTGTTGTCTGAATTTAGTATCGTCATTACACAAGTGCGTTACACAAAAGTTGAAAGTACAAACACGCATGCTTGGAATCAGTGCTCACCAAACACGAAATTAGCAGAAGGGGCCCAAAGTGTGGCGCTCAAGAGCTGAGATTCCTCTTAGTACGTCACTACAATTGTGTTTGTTGGCTGACAAGATCCTGGCACACGCCCTTTGGACAAAAATCAGACGCTCTGTTGGCCAACAATTTGATCGTGTATGAGGCTTAGCAGGGTTTTAAAGGTACAATTTTTTTTTTCCTAAATAGCTTCCTTTACCTTAGTGCAGTCCTCCTTCACTTACCTCATCCTTCCATTTTTATTTTAAATGTCCTTATTTCTTCTGAGAAATCCTCACTTCCTGTTCTTCTGTCTGTAACTCCACACAGTAATGTGAGGCTTTCTCCCTGGTGTGGAGTGTTGTGCTCGCCCCATCCCTTGGACTACAGGAGAGTCAGGAAGCCCACTAACACACAGCTCCTTTCTCTATTTGCAACGTAGAGAGCGTCCTGACTCTCCTGAAGGACAGTAAACCGGCCCTTTGTTTAGAAAGTTTAGAGATCCCTGTTCTATACAGTTACTGAAGAGCAGGAAAATCAATGATCTACAAGAGAGCTCACCAGCGCCCTCACTGTTCATTGAGAACTACAAGCCATTTGCCGTGGCGGAAGACAGTACTTGTAGTCCATTCATTCACAGATCTCTCGTGGACTTTTGCACAGTTTAAATTGTGACAGCGGGTGCAGATAGAAAAAACCCTGCCTGCTGTCACCAGGGGGCAATCCGGGGGTTTGCAATGTGTGTGTAGACTGCTGGAGCATGTTGCACATTACACCCTAAATATGTGTTTAATGTGTAACATGCTTCCAAAGTTGAACTTATCCCTAAAGTGTCTGTAAAGGCAGAAGGTTTTTTTTATCTTAATGCATTCTATCCAGGTCAGCGATTCACAATACTGAAGTCAATGAATCAGTGTGACACCAGGCAACTAGCATTTTCATAAGGAGAGGTCAGCAGTGACAGCCTAAGCATTTCTCTGATCTTGTATCTGTATTTTCTACATATTATGTTATTTCTAAACTGAAGCTTGTATCGGCTCTGCAGAATCCGTCCTTTATTTTGTGAGAGGGATCACTGGTGTAGTGATGAGCGCTAAAACTGCCCTAGAACCCCAGGCATCGCCCAGCGACATCCAAATCACAGAACAGCAAGGCCTGGAATCCCTGTACCCACTGTCTCCCGCTATCGATCTTCAGGAGGTGAACGTGTACGAGGAACAAAATCGTCTAGGTATGATTCCCAGCTTCAGCAGCATGGGCTAATTGAATAAAAAAATGGCTTTAGTGTTAGGACAGTGATGTCTAAGATTGTAATTTTAAAGTGACATATTACTCCCCCAGCGTAATTTATTTTTATTTCTGCAAGCATTTTAAAGAGGAATAAGAGAATGAAGACGTTTGTACTCTTAGAATTCCTCTTTAAAATGCATGCAGAAATTACATTTTTTTTATTACTATATATATATATATATATATATATATATATATATATATATATATATACACACACATTTTTTTTCGAAACCATTACTATTCTTCTTTCCTTCAACCACGGGTTGAAGCTTCAGTAGAGAGCTGCAGTAGAGAGCAAGGGGTGGCATTAGGGGTCTAATAGACCTTTGATGCCTCCATAAAGAGGTCCTGTCATCTTCCCAGTGGTATTGCATAGTGGGCTTGTTATCCCCCCCTTGTGTCAGCAATAAAGCAATTGGGAAAAAGAGTAATACAAAATAAAATGACAACATTTAATAAAAATATAAAAAGAGTAACCTGTTGCCCTGAACACACCAGAAAATGCATACACAGCACAGGGGGGCGCACACATGTATATAAACAGCAATTGCGCCACACATGTTGTATATCACCACAAACGTCAAAGTGGGAGCAATCATTTTAGGCCTGTCACTTTGATTTTACTCTAAACTGAGGTGTAAAGACATTCAAAGCATTGCCTATTGATAATTTTGGGTTCCATGATTTTTCACCATTTTGGAGGCACATGCAATTTTGAAGCTTGCAAATATGGTATCTATTTACTCTGCACTGCCTCTTTTATTATGTACAATGGGGATTAAATTGGGTTTGTGTGAAATAAAATTACTTTTGGTTTAATTTTCCTGAAAATATTTATTTCATAAACCGTTGCACAAATATTGTGTGACATAGAAAATTATACTTTTATTCTACAAAGCCTCTGCTTTGTGAAAAATATAGTTTTAGGGGTTTTACATTTAGCCAAAATTGCAGATTTTAACGTGTGCAAAAAAGTGAAACAATTGCTGTAGAGGAACCGGTACAAATAATGCATACTTTTTAATAGCTTGCTTACTTTGCACCACATACATTTTTATAGAAATAAAATAATCCATTCTGTTTCTTTTTTCCTTTTTTCCTTGTCTTTGACATGTTATGACCCTTCTGCTACAGGATTTAAAGATGGCTACCAGTTCAGCCACCCACATACTATATACCTTCTGGATCCTTGTAGCACCAAAGCAAGATTCCTGCCAGACCAACTCCGCGCCAAAATGATTATGACTGCTTTTGGGAGTGCTGTGGCTAAAGCTAAGATGCTATTTGGGGTGAGTTCCGTGTTTTGCCAATAGGGAACTTCAATTTCTGACAAGTAGGAAGGTCTATGTAAAGTGCAACTCCAGGCAATTGGCTAAGTATATCATATCACATATATGTTGGTACACCAAATAAGTTTCAAAAAGATATAGTATCAAAAAGCAAATTGTGATACGTACATTAGTACAGAATGTACCTCAGTTCTGCTATGCTACACGGGAGTCACTATCTGAAGCTGTGAGCAAACGGTGCTACAAAAAGTGTTGGGTAGACATTCTTAGCTAGATTCACCTAGCTTGCCGTAACTTTGCGGCGGCGTAGCGTAGCTTGTTTACACTACGCCGCCGTAAGTTAGCGAAGCAAGAACATGATTCTCAAAGTACTTGCCTGCTAAGTTACGGCGGCGTAGCGTAAATCGGGCGGGCGTAAGGGCGCCTAATTCAAATTTAGCTGAGGGGGCGTGTTTTATGGTAATGGAGCTTGACCTTACGTTTTTGACGTTTTTTTGGAACGGCACATGCGCCGTCCGCCTACATTTCCCAGTGTGCATTGCGGCTAAGTACGGGCCTATTGATTACGACGTGGACGTAAATCCTATTCACAGACGACTTACGCAAACGACGTAATATTTTCGAATTTCGACGCGGGAACGGCGGCCATACTTAACATTACTATTCCATCTATTTGATGGAATAACTTTAGGCCTGCTAATGCGTTACGTAAACGGCGTATCTGTACTGCGTCGGCCGGGCGTACGTTCGTGAATAGGCGTATCTACTGATTTACATATTCTACGCTGACCGCAATGGAAGCGCCACCTAGCGGTTAGCCTAAAAATTACACTTTAGGATACGAGGGTGTAAGACACTTACGCCCCTCGTATCTGAGCCTAATTTAAGCGTATCTGTTTACCAGAATACGCTTAAATTAGCGCCGACGCAAATTCTGACTTAGGCTGGCGTATCTACTGATACGCCAGCCTAAGTCTCTCTGAATCTAGCTATCTGTACATAAATGGACAGTACCACAAAGGGAAGGAAGAACCATAAGGTGGAGGTAGAGACAAACCAACAACTTTTTAAAGAGTCGGTCCCCTTACTCAAGTCACGTCCCATCTTTGGACTTCTTCCACAACTGTTATGTGCTCATAGCTTCAGATGGTGATGGCTCTGTATAAGTACAGTGTAGCAGATTTGGGGTACATCCTGTACTAATGTATATATCACACTTTTTTTGATAATATATATTTTTGATATGCTAACTTATTTTTGATTTGATTGATAGCTTTATCGAGACCTTTTTGGGGTGGTCTCCTTGTATGGTTACAGCACACACATCAATTCTTCTTGTTTAAAGTGGTTGTAAACCCACTATTTGGACTTTTACCTACAGGTAAGCCTATAATAAGGCTTACCTGTAGGTAAGGAGAATATCTCCTAAACCTGCACGGTTTAGGAGATATTCCCCCCGCAATGCGGGCGGCGCATGCGCAGGGGGGAATCCACGGCTGAAGGACCGGCATCCGCCGGACCCTGCCGATTTTAAATCTCCCGCGCGCACGCGCGGGAGTGACGTCATCGCCGCTCCAGCCAATCACAGCGCTGGAGCGGCGATACCCGGAAGACACGCCGGAGCAAGATGACATCCTGCTCGGCGTGGACCAGGTAAGTGGTACACACCTCGTTCCGAGTTAAGTATTTCATAATAGGCTAGTATGATTATGCCTTTTGCCTTGCAGGTTTGGGGAAAAAAAAAAAAGTTTATGCGGTTTACAACCGCTTTAAAGGATAAGTTCACCTTTGGTAACGTGTTACACCCATATTCAGGGTGTAACATGTTACTGTAGCACCGCGCCCCCCCCCCCCCCCCCCCCCCCGATCTCCCATTGTAACAGCAAACAAGAGATCTTTTCCCCCCCACTCATGGTCACAATTGAAAAAAAATAATAAATAAGTTGCCATGCGGGGCTCATTTTATTTAGCTGCTCTGTGCAGTGGTATCGCACAGAGAAGACCCATTCCTCTTCTGCGGACCCCCACTGGCACTTCTGGCTCCTCTTGCCTTCTAAGTGCCCCCACTTGTTATAGGGGCACTCATGCAGACTCAGTCCTGAGCTGCACTGTGTGTGTCTAATTACATGCACAATGCAGCTCGGCACCACTCCCTCATCTCTGGATTTGATCCCCACTGGCTCCTGCTGCACTCACTCAGTCCAGTGAGGAGTGAGAGAAAGAGCAGTGCCGTATCGAGATCGGGCTCTCAGGTAAGTATTTAGGGGGTGAGCTGCACTTAAAAAAGTTTTTTACCTTCAAGTGGTTGTAAACCCGAGAAATCTAAAATAAACTGACAAGTGTACTTCACACTGTAAAGCATAAGAAAGCATCTGTCCTGTGTCACCTATTAAGGAGCAGACAGTCATTTCAATTACTCTTCTCTTTCCTCCAAAAAAAAAATGTCACCACACCCCCCTCGCCTATGATTGACAAAATACTAAGCAGTCACATGCAATGGGCGTGTGTCCCGCAGCCATGCACATCAAATCCATCTTGATTACTCCCCCTACCTACTCCAGCTCCCTTTTGACTGGATGGTCCTCGCTGGAGCATAGATGGTGAACGTGAAGTCAGGTGTCACCCTCCCGGATATCCTATTGCAGGGCTCGACAAATCCCGGTCGCCATGGCGACTAGAAATAGTGTTTACACACAGCTCTCCTCGTTCTTCAGCTCTGGGGACCGATCGGGTCCGTGGTCACGGAGCTTCGGACTGGGTCGCGGGCGCGCGCCTGCAACCCACGGCTGGGCACTTAGAGGACGTACAGGTACGTGCTTGTGCCCAGCCGTGCCATTCTGCCGACGTATATGTGCAGGAGGCGGTCCTTAAGTGGTTAAAGGGGTTGTTAAGTCCAGGTGAGTGGGTCGAGCACGACACTCTACACCAGGGAGAAAGCCTTGCATTACTGTGTGTAATTACAGACAGAAGAACAGGAAGTGAGGATTTCTCAGAAGAAATAAGGACATTTAAAAGCAAAATGGAATGATGAGGTAAGTGAAGGACTGCACTAAGGTAAGGGAAGCTATTTAGGAAAAAAAATGTTTTACCTTTAAAACCCCTTTAACCTAAGAACACAAATCTTAAGTGTACATAAAGAATCCTTGACTTTTTTTCCTTTACGTACACTTAAAAAAAAAAAGGAAACTTTGGGATTCTAAAAAAAATAAACTTGCAAACTCACCTAGGTGGATGCAGCCTCGGTCCAATGCTGCATCTGTCCCCCAGCCCCTCTAAGATGGAGCACTGAGTGATCAAAGACCACTCCAATCTTGGGTATGCTCTGAGCACAGAGCGAAAACTGCTCTGCCCCTCCAGTGCTCACTGGAGTACCAGGCTGGGGAAGAGGCAGGAGCAGTTGGCTTGGGCTCTTGGCAGCACACTGAGAGGCTGAGCCAGCTGCCAATCAGCTATCTGCGTGGGCCCCAACATTAAAGTTGGGATCCATCTAGAGCCTGGAACGGCTGGGTGATGTCAGCAGGCTGAATAAGGGTCACAGGAGTGCAAAACTAAAGCACACACTGAGTTTTTTTTTTTTTTTTTTTTTTAGAACGAAAAACATCTGAGGAGCTCACTGTACTAATTATGCGATTGTATTGTGTTCTGTCAGAGGGACTGACCCCCCTCAGAATACACCAATCAGTGTTCGCAGCCATTGGCTGTGAGCTTTATTCGGACGCTGATCGGCAGCTGTTTTTCCAGCAGGCCTGTTTGAGAGCAGCCAGATAGGCTGCTGTGCACACGGGCCCGAAAGTGCACTCCTGTGACCCGCTTTGCCCCCTGTGACTCGCTTCACCTTTAACATATTGCAGCTTACCTGTCTTTAGATGTGGTGGCCGCATTAGCTTTTTTTTTTTTTTTTTACATGGCAATCTGGCAGTAATACACTTCTTGTCCTGGGACAATGCTCACTTGTCATGCAATGTGCATTGAGGAGCAGTATTGTCCCATTAGGACAGGACTTTATCGCCCACTCAACTTGATAACATTTAGGGAGGTGTTTTATAGTCTACAAAGTTTAGCTGGTAAAATACTAACTGAAAACACTGTACTAAAATAAAAAAAACAGTGTGTACCAGGCTTTAGTTTTGCACTCATGTGACCCGTATTCAGCCGGCTGACATTACCCAGCCATCCAAGGCTTTGGATGGATCCCAACTTTAAAGTTGGGGCCCACCCAGATGGCTGACTGGCAGCTGGCTCAGCCTCTGTGTGCTGCTGAGAGCCTGAGCCAACTGCTCCTGTCTCTTGCCCAGTCTGGTACTCCGGTGAGCACTGGAGGAGCAGAGAGCCGATGACTGACAGTTACCGGTCTGTGCTCAGAGCAGACCCGAGAACGAAGCATTCTTTGATCACTCATTCCTCTTAAGGCCCATACACACAATAGGACATTTTGACAACAAACTTCGAAATGACCAGGTTTTTCACTCATTTCTCCATCTTAGAGGGGGCGGGGGACAGGTGCAGCATTGGACCGATGCTGCATCCACTTAGGCGAGTGTGCAAGTTTATTTTTTTTATAATCCCAAACTTTTTTCTTTTTTTAGTGTACGTAAAGGCAAAAAGCATTTTTTATGTACACTTTAGATTTGTGTTCTTGGGTTTAGATACTTTACCTCTCTAGAAAGAATACAGAGGATACTATTGCTGACCTCTTTATATAGATCAGTAAAGTCAGAAGTCCTCATCTAAAAGATGATTACAAATCATCAACTCAAACACAAAGGGAGAGGGCACAGGGGGTCATCAGCTCATACGATTGCGAGGGCACAGGGGGTCATCAGCTCATACGATTGCTGGCAAGACCAACAGGTATTTTTTGTTCATTGATAGGATTTACATACACTTTAACCATAAGAATGATGTACAGGTTTGGATGAACATGGCTCCTCTAATATTCTCTAATATTTCCAGGAGGATGTCAAGGATTTGGAGAAGCCGATTGTGGTACAGAGCGTGGGTACAGACGGACAGCTCTTCCACTTTATGGTTCTGCAACTGAACACTCTGGATTTAGAGTCCAGCAATGGCATAAAAAATATTGTCTGGATGGATGGAGACCAGCCCTTGTACGATACCGTGGCAGGCAAAGCAAAAATTAGAAGGAAAGTGGTCGTGGTAAGTGGTGTGGGGAGCGCATACTGTTAACAAAATAGAGGGTGACATTTTATTATCCAAACTTTTACTAACACGAAATCGGCAAAAGCAGCCCCAAGGGTGGCGCCACCCTAAGGCCTTGTACACACGACCGGACAGTCCGCTGAAAACGGTCCGCCGGACCGTTTTCAGCGGACATGTCCGGTCGGAGATTTCTGTCTGATGGTTGTACACACCATCAGACAGAAATGAGAGACAATCCGCGCGGACAGACAGCGCGGTGACGTGTCCGCGACGATGACGCGGCGACGTGCGCGACGCAGGAAGGTCAATGCTTCCACGCATGCGTCTAAGTCATTCGACGCATGCGAGGGATGGCGGGCGCTCGGACATGTACGGTAGGTCTGTACAGCCGACCGAACATGTCCGACGGACAGGATTCCAGCGGGCTGTTTCTAAACAAGTTTGGAAATATTTGCCCGCTGGAAAAAAGGCCTGGCGGGCAAATGTACGCTGGAATCCTGTCCGCTCAGGTGTACAGACGACCGAACATGTCTGCTGAAACTGGTCCGCGGACCAGTTTCAGCAGACATGTTCGGGCGTGTGTACGGGGCCTTATGGAACTTCCCCTTTGTAGTGCCGTCGTACGTGTTGTACGTCGCCGCGCTTTGCTCGAGCATTTTTTTTTTCACGATCATGTGTAGGCAAGGCAGGCTTGAGAGGAATCACGTTAAGAAAAACTTTGTTTTTTCTAGGACATTAAAAATGGTCGTGTGTACGCGGCTTTAGAAACATTGGTGATGAGTTGAGGTCCCAAAAGTGCACACATGCCACATCCATCCTTAGAGGTTACCACTCTCCTCCTTGATCTTATATTATGGAGCATTATAAAGAAAAGTAAAATCATTGTTTTAAAGCGCTCAGGAACAAAACCAGAATTGGCAGGGAAGCAGAGGGGCACTTAGGACAGATTCACAGTGCCCTGCTGTGTTTCTTGCTAAAGCGCAGCTAACCCGCAGGTTTCGGGTGCTTGTATTTATTTTAGGGTCACTTTAGGTGACCCTAAAATAAACTGGCTCATCCATGTCTTAATGGACCTTGCTTTGTGCACTGGTGCGCAGTCATGTTGGAACAGGAAGGGGCCGTCCCCAAACTGTTCCCACAAAGTTGGGAGCGTGAAATTGTCCGAAATGTCTTAGTATGCGGATACCTTAAAGAGGAAGTAAACCCTGATGTGTTTTACTTCCTCTTTATTTCCATGTGACTTGTCGGTATGGTTCCCCTGTAAGGACTGCGCAGGCGCAATCCTTGTTGACGTAAATCTCCGAACCTCGGCCGGCATCCAGGCTCATTCCTTAACATCCCCGTGGATTGGAGGATGTTTAAAAAAGAGCCAGGAGGCCGAGCGAGCGGAGCGGGCCGTCCGAGCGAAGCGAGGACGTGAGGCCGACTGGCCACTTTCCTCAAATTCCACGTCGCCCTGGATGCCGGCTGAGGTTCGGAGATTTCCGTCGACAAGGATTGCACCTGCGCAGTCCTTACAGGAACCATATTGGCAGATCACCTGCAAAGGTAAAGCATAATGGGCTAGTATGCATTGCATACTAGCCCATTATGTGTCACTTACCTGAAACCGAAGCCTGCGATGTCACCGCTGTCCCCTGTTGCAGGAAGCGTCCATCTTGACCCCTCTTCCTTCCAGGGCCGCAAACTCTGGCTCTGTAACTGGCTGGAGTGGCGTGACATCACTCCTGCGCACGGGAGCCGCCAGTCACGGCATGACCTTTCTTTAGAAATGGCACGATCGCCGTTATTTATTTATTTATTTATTAAAATTCTTAAAAGTACAAAAAAGTACAAAACGCAGTCAGTTACCCGTAGGCCTCGATGCGCCGAGAACAACAATACAGCAACAACCAAAAAAACACACACAGGCAGCGGAACAGATCAAATTTAAAATAGTAGCAGATCAAAGAACTATAAAAACCTATGTAATTCCATAGGCTAGACTGAAAAGCTCAGTTTTTAAAAGCTTCCTGAACTTAAAAAGATCATTCTCAAGCCTTAATTTTAGAGGCAGGGAGTTCCAAAACTGTGCTCCCTGGACCGCACTCGTCCTCCCTCCGCATTTTTTCTTACGAAATTTAGGAATCACCAAAGTTTCCAAATTAGCCGACCTTAAGGTACGGTTGGGCACATACTTGGTGAATTTTTGCTGCAGGTACACTGGCCCCTTGCCATGGGTAGCCCTGTGCACCATGCATCCAGTCTTAAACAGAACCCGTTCCTTCACGGGTAGCCAATGCAGGGCTCTCAGCGATGGCGTGATGTGGTCACGACGACCAACACCCGTGAGTAGCCTCGCAGCGGCATTCTGAATAAGCTGTAATTTGTGCATGATGTTATTAGGTAAACCCAGGTACAAAGCATTACAATAATCTAATCGACTTCCAATAATGGCATTGACCATGGAGATCTTATGCGATTCTTCAATGAAGCGAAAAGTCGACCTCAGGAGTTTCAAGTGGAAGTGACAAGAACTCACCACCGTTACTAAGGTGCTCGTCTCAATTGTAAATGGGTTTAGGAGATATTTCCAGCACCTACAGGTAAGCCTTAATCTAAGCTTACCTGTAGGTAAAAGTGGTTGAACAGGGTGTACAACCACTTTAAGAGTTCCCTTCACTGGAATTAAGGGGCCAAGACCAACCCCTGGAAAACCATCCCACACCATAATCCTCCTCCACCAAATGATTTGGACCAGTGCACAAAACAAGGTCCATAAAGACATGGATGAGTGAGTTTGGGGTGGAGGAACTTGACTGGCCTGCACAGAGTCCCGATCTCAACCCAATAGAATACCCTTGCGATGAATTAGAGTGGTGACTGCGAGCCAGGCCTTCTTGTCCAACATCAGTGCCTGACCTCACAAATGCGCTTCTGGAAGAATGGTCAAACATCCCCATAAACACACTCCTAAACCCAGGGCTGTGGAGTCGGTAGATAAATGGGCCGACTCCGACTCCTCAGTTTTATGTACTTCCGACTCCGACTCCGACTCCTCTGTATTAATATGCGAATGTATTTTATACATTCCTTGAGGGAAAGAAACGCAACCTACCACAGGACTACTGGCTGGGAAGCCAACAGTCTACTGTATTGCACAGTTTAAGCAAAAGACAAACACAATGAAAACAACGTTTTTTATTCTAAAACATGATTTTCCTAGGAGAATCCCATAGTCATGTTTAAAGTTTAAGCTAACAATCGGAGTTTACAAGTTTTTATAGCCTTAGCTAAATGACAGCAGTTTTTCCAATGGTTTACAGCTTTAGTCTTGAACTATTGGCCCTCCATTCCCTTCACTTATACAAGTGTCTCACTCTCTAGTCCTGCAAAAAACATATTTATTTAATCCCTTATCAGTGAGAGGCTAGGTTACACATGGATGCTGCGTTCCCTGTAAAAGCAGAACACAACACTATGGAAAGTATAAGTATTGCAGCTCCTAATTGTGCGTTGCGTGCCATATAGTGAAGCACATGAAAAGCGCACTTCTTCACGGTCACTTAACGTGTTCGTTTTGCGGTTACGTGAGGCACTGCATGCATTGGTCTTTATTCTTACAGTAGAGAAGTCATTAATTATAACTTTTTGTGAATTGGGACATTTAAACTTGCTTTTTTTTATTTTTTTATTCCAATCTAAATTTAGTAGGAGTCGGAGTCGGTGCATTGTTTGCCGACTCCGACTCCAGGTACCCAAAATTTCCCTCGACTCCACAGCCCTGCCTAAACCTTGTGGACAGCCTTCCCTGAAGTGTTGAAGCTGTTATAGCTGCAAAGGGTGGGCCAACTCAATATTGAACCCTATGGACTAAAGCCTTGTACATGCGATCAGATTATTGGACGAATTTTCGTCAGTTTTTTGTTGGATGCTAGTCTCGATAGGAAAGTGAAGAGGTTACTCGCCCTCAGAAAATTTTTCAGAAGTGACGTAATGTGTTGAATTGTTTTGTATGTTCTTTCATTTCTGAGCATGCCTAGTCTTGCTCTTCAGATTATTTTTTTTGGGGCAGAAAACTGTACTAATGAAAAGAAAATCGGATGTTGTGGTCCAGTTTTAGTCTGCTGAAAATTTTTAATCGGCTGTCAAAAGCAGCCTACTAAATTGTCGAAAAATTGGCAGATTGTTCATCGGGCAAAATTTTACTTCAGATTTTGTGACCGTGTATACGGGCTTTAAGACTGGGATGTCATTAAAGTTCATGTGCGTGTAAAGGCAGGCGTACCAATACTTTTGGTAATATAGTGTATATTGGGTTGGCTTCGTTTTTTGCCATGGTCTTTAACCACTTAAGCCCCGGGCCATATTGCCAGAGCACTTTTTGCGATTCGGCACTGCGTCGCTTTAACTGACAATTGCGCGGTCGTGCGATGTGGCTCCCAAACAAAATTGGCGTGCTTTTTTCCCCACAAACAGAGCTTTCTTTTGGTGGTATTTGATCACCTCTGTGGTTTTTAGTTTTTGCGCTATAAACAAAAATAGAGCGACAATTTTGAAAAAAATGAATATTTTTTACTTTTTGCTATAATAAATATCCCCCAAAAATATATAAAAAAAAATATTTTTTTCCTCAGTTTAGGCCGATACGTATTCTTCTACATATTTTTCGTAAAAAAAAATCGCAATAAGCGTTTGTTGATTGGTTTGCGCAAAAGTTATAGTGTTTACAAAATAGGGGGTATTTTTATGGCATTTTTATTAATATTTTTTTTTTACTAGTAATGGCGGCGATCAGCGTTTTTTTTTTTCGGTACTGCGACATTATGGCGGACACTTTTGACACATTTTTGGGACCATTGGCATTTTTATAGCGATCAGTGCTATAAAAATGCATTGGATTACTATAAAAATGCTGTGTGTTTACTAGAGGTCGACCGATATATCGGTTGGCCGATATATCGGCCGATATTTGGCGTTTTTAAATTAATCGGCATCGGCCGATTTGTGCTTTAAAAAAGCCGATTGATAAGTTCAGCACCGCGACTTGCAAAAAGCTTCTGCAATACAAGTCAATGCAAGTGCTTCCCGTAGAAGACTTCTCTCTCTCCTGGGCAGCCTGCCAAGTTTTAGAAAAGATATACAATGTTGCTACTTATCAATTAACTGAACTCCGTGTAGGAGAATTCTCAGTTTAAGGCTAGGTTCACACCACGATTTTACCATCCGATAAACGGACCGTTAAATCGGATGGAATCGTATGTGACAAAATCGTATGTAATCGTATGTCAAAATTGTCACTAAAAAATCGGATCCTGATTTTAAATAATGTCTGGGAAAAAGAAGATTTTTGAAGTTATGGATATTCAGGGGAACCCCGCCGGCAATTTAAAACAAAAATGACGTGCGGTTCCCGGTAAATATCCATAACCAGACCCATTATCCGAGCACGTTGACCTGGCCGGCCGCAGAAAAGAGGGGGGGACAGAGTGCGGCCCCCCCTCTCTCCTGAACCGCACCAGGCCACATGCCCTCAACATGGGGAGGATGTCCCCATGTTGATGGGGACAAGGGTCTCATCCCCACAACCCTTGCCCGGTGGTTGTGGAGGTATGCGGGCGGGAGGTTTATCAGAATCTGGAAGACCCCTTTAACAAAGGGGACCCCCAGATCCTGACCCCCCCCCTGTGTGAAATGGTAATGGGGTACACTGTACCTCTACCATTTCACGAAGGAAGTAAAAAGTATTGTAAAAAAACACACTGACACAAAAGAATAAAGTCCTTTATTAAAAAAATAAAAAAAAAACTCCAGCGCTGAAAAATCCACTCGTTCCCGGCTTCCAGCGTTGTCCTGATCCTGCGACGGGTGCGGGTGATCTCCCGCGATGAGAAGATCCAGCGTCGGGTGATCTCCGCTCCGGCGATGTGAAGATCTATTCATCCGGCGCAGCAGCATCCCGGACCTCCTCTCACCGCTGGGCACAGCCCAGCGAATGAGCGGCTGAAGCGGTGACATTTCTTATATAGAGGAGGCAGAGCCACCCGTCACGTGACCCTGCCCCCTCTGACGTACCTCTGCTACGTCACTGGGGAAGACCAAGAAGAGGAAAGACCAAGAAGAGGAAAGACCTTTCCTCTTCATGGTCTTCCCCAGTGACGTAGCAGAGGTACGTCAGAGGGGGCAGGGTCACGTGACGGGTGGCTCTGCCTCCTCTATATAAGAAATGTCACCGCTTCAGCCGCTCATTCGCTGGGCTGTGCCCAGCGGTGAGAGGAGGTCCGGGATGCTGCTGCGCCGGATGAATAGATCTTCACATCGCCGGAGCGGAGATCACCCGACGCTGGATCTTCTCATCGCGGGAGATCACCCGCACCCGTCGCAGGATCAGGACAACGCTGGAAGCCGGGAACGAGTGGATTTTTCAGCGCTGGATTTTTTTTTTATTTTTTTTTAATAAAGGACTTTATTCTTTTGTGTCAGTGTGTTTTTTTACAATACTTTTTACTTCCTTCGTGAAATGGTAGAGGTACAGTGTACCCCATTACCATTTCACACAGGGGGGGGGTCAGGATCTGGGGGTCCCCTTTGTTAAAGGGGTCTTCCAGATTCTGATAAACCTTCCGCCCGCATACCTCCACAACCACCGGGCAAGGGTTGTGGGGATGAGACCCTTGTCCCCATCAACATGGGGACATCCTCCCCATGTTGAGGGCATGTGGCCTGGTGCGGTTCAGGAGAGAGGGGGGGCCGCACTCTGTCCCCCCCTCTTTTCTGCGGCCGGCCAGGTCAACGTGCTCGGATAATGGGTCTGGTTATGGATATTTACCGGGAACCGCACGTCATTTTTGTTTTAAATTGACGGCGGGGTTCCCCTGAATATCCATACCAGACCTAAAGGGTCTGGTTATTGAATTTGCGGGGACATCCGTTCGGGTTCCCTCAACCCTAGTAATAAAAAATCGGGTACATTTATCGCACAGTCATCCGATTCAGTAAGATTTACATTGACCACAATATAAAAAAAAAACGGACACGATTGTAATACGATTTCAAATCAGGACCAAAAATCGTGGGCAGACACGTTTTTTGATACGATTTTAAATCGTATTAAATCGTATGCGGATCAAATCGGATGCACTTGGGGACCTAAATTAATGAATGGCAGTGAATGGATCCGTTTTGCCATACAGATTTGTACGATTTTAAAGCTAAAATCGTGAGTAAAAAACGGATGACAAAATCGTGGTGTGAATGCACCCTAACCATTTAAAGGCTAAATCTTTTTTTACATTTGTTGCTTACAAGTAAAAATCCTGTATTTTCTGCTAGAAAATTACTTGGAACCCCCAAACATTATATATTTTTTTTTAGCAGAGACCCTAGGAAATAAAATGGCGATTGCTGCAATATTTAATGTTACACGGTATTTGCGCAGCGCTCTTTCAAACACATTTTTTGGGGAAAAAATATACAATAACAAATAAAAAATAAAAAAATAAACAGTAAAGTTAGCCCATATTTTTTTTTTTTTTCGACCAAAAGTTTTCATTACCTGTTTTTGTGTATTACATTTTATATATATATATTAGGCTGGCTTCACACTGAAGCGTCAGCCGCTGTGACGGTCTAGCCGCGCTATTTGTAGCACGGCTATACCATCGTTTTTACCGCGATATTCGGGCGCTAGCGGTGAGGTTTTAACCCCCGCTAGCGGCCGAAAAAGGGTTAATACCGCCCGCGTTGCGGCGGTATTACCGCGCTTTCCTATTGATTTCAATGGGAAGGCGCGGTATAGGAGTGGTGAACACACCGCTCCTATACCGCGGTAAAGAAGCGGCTAGCAGGACTTTTCAAGCGCGCCGCTTCAGTGTGAAAGCCTTCGGGCTTTCACATTGAAGAGTACAGGGCATGATTTTTCATGCGGTATAGCATCGCTATTTTTAGCGCTGTACCGCATGAAAAACGTCCCAATGTGAAAGGGGCCTTACACAAAAACAGGTAATGAAAACTTTTGGTTGAAAAAAAATAAATATGGGCTAACTTTACTGTTTAGCCCAAAAGCGCCTGAAAAATCGGCTTAACATATCGGCCCAAAAAAATCGGCATCATAAATCGGCTATCGGCCGCCGTGATTTCTAAATATCGGTATCGGCCAGAGAAAAACCCATATCGGTCTACCTCTAGTGTTTACACCAGTGTTTCTCAATTATAGTCCTCAGGCCCCGCCAACAGGTCAGGTTTTCAGGATTTCCATTATTTTGCACAGGTGATTTGATCAGTTTCACTGCCTTAGTAATCACCACAGCCTTTTCATCTGAGGGAAATCCTGAAAACCTGACCTGTTGGGGGGGCCTGAGGACTGTAATTGAGAAACACTGGTTTACACACACAGCTCCCGGTCCCCGCTCTGTAATGAGCGATCGCGTGTGCACGGCGGCGATCGTGCCCGCCGGGCACGCGCATGGGAGTCGGGGGCGCGCACGTGCCCCTAGTGGCCTGCGCGAGAGCTGACGTATAGCTTGGGGCTCTCACGCAGGGGAGCCGACCTGCCGCTGTAAAATGACGGCGGCTGGTCGGCAAGCAGTTAAAAAAAAAAAAATACATGATAAACTGTTAATAGAATGCACTGTCATTGTCACATTATAACAGAGTGGATAATCTCCATGGACAGCTTTATATGGCATTATAATGAGTACCCTGTACTTGGTTAGCTGAGTATAAATAGCATTTTTTGGGGAATAGAATCCGCTCTCTCTTTTTACTGGTTTCTCTCTCACATTTCGCATTATATGAGCAGACAGACAAAGCGGACATATATGTATGAAGTGTGAAAAAAAAAAAGAGCTTTGAGGGTCACGGATCGAATTTTGTGTCTATAGCTCCTCTTTACAGAGTACATGAAATCATTCTCATTGGTCTCAGTCCCTGAAAGAGCGTTCAGCCTGTTGTCTCTGTACACAAACAACACATTAGGGCCAGAAGCCGCTTCTATTATGGTGTGGGAGGAAATTCTCACATACAATCTCCTTTATTATTGGCCTTGTGAGGATTGATCCGAGGTATCCATGCTAACCACCGAGAAACAATGCTGCAGACGTGCTCCTATTTCATTGATTGGTGCATTTTATAACACTAACTTATTCAGCAGCAATTTGCTGCCAAAGCTATTGGATTATTCCCATCTATCAGTGCCCACCAGCAACACTTCCCGTCATTCGCTCCAATCACAGACTAACACTGGGGTTGATTTACTAAAACTGGAGAGTGCAAAATCTAGTGCAGCTCTGCATAGAAACCAATTGGCTTCCAGGTTTGTTTTTTATCAAAGCTTAATTGAACAAGGTGACGCTAGAAGCTGATTGGCTACCGGGCAGAGCTGCACCAGATTTTCACTCAACCCCCCTGTTATCTTGTACTGTAGTGCCGGTGTTCTGACAAAAAATGCCCCCTGTCGAATAATGCCCGCCTGGTACAGCGCTTGCGATGTACGGAGCCGCTGAAAGCCGCCGAACCTTGGAATTTACGATCAGCTGTAGGCGGCGCCTGCGCACAATAGCCAACATTGTGGCACACGCTTGTGCAAGTCTGCAAGGGGCGGATTTCTTCATGATGGGCGTGTGTGAAGGGCGGATGCCTACAGAAGTGGGCGTATTTTGTAATGATGGGCCGTGCTGTTAAGATGAGTGCGGAATTTTTGACGAAACTCAAACACATCTCCTAAACAAATATTAGCTAACACAAGCAATAGCACTGCCCATCATTACAAAATACGCCCCCTTCTGTAGGCATCCGCCCCTCACACGCGCCCATCATGAAGAAATCCACCCCTTGCACGAGCATCGGGAGCGTGTGGCACAATGTAGGCTATTGTGTGCAGGTGCCGTCTATGGCTGGTCGTCAGTTGCGATGTTTGGTGGCTCTGTGCTGCGCATGCGCAGTACCAGGCTGGCATTATTCGACAGGGGGCATTTCCAGTGCCCTGCATTGATTATGAGCACTGGTAATCGCATTGAGAGCAGAATTGTCTATAATTTATTACACGCTTGACACTTAAAATAAGCTCCTGTACTTTTTTGAGCTTCAAGCGTTGTGCTTCAGATGACAAAGCGCTCAGATATTAACAGGGGCCATTGAAACGAATGGGATTTGTCTTGTTAGGTGTTTTTTAGAGCTGAGGCTAAGGCCTCGTACACACGACTGAGGAACTCGCCGTAAATGAAACATCGTTTTCCTCGACGAGTTGCTTGTTAGGCTTGTCGAATTTTGTCAAGCTTTCCTTGCATACACCAGTGGAACCAGTTATTCATTTAATTTCATTTGTTGATTTTATATCTATAACTGTTTTTATGATATTTCTATATCAATAATAAAAACCATTTCTAGTTTTCCATACCACTTGTATTGTGTGCCTTTAAAGCCCAACCTACTAGTTCTTAGTCCAATTCCACATTATCGGGGCGTTGGCACACTTACCACTGGTGCATCCGTAGTATCACCCTACGATTGATGTACATTAAATTAGACCTGTATCTTCTCATTTTTCCTTGCATACACACTGTCAAGACAAAATCTTGTCGTTCTCAAACGCGGTGACGTACAACACGTACAACGGCACTATAAAGGGGAAGTTTGATTCCACTGGCACAACCCTTGGGGCTGCTTTTGCTAATCTCATGTTACTGCGTGTTAGTAAAAGTTTAGTAAGAGACGTTTCGCGCTTTTTAGTCTGTTACAGCGTGACGAATGTGCTATCTCCATTACAAACGCTACTTTAACCGAAGGTGCGCTCCCGTCTCATAGTTTATTCTGAGCATGCGCGGGTTTCTAAGCATACACACGATCGTGTTTCTCGTCGTAAACCAGCCCGACGAGAAACACGACGAGGAAATTGAGACTCGACGAGGAAAAAGAGAACTTGTTCTCTTTTTTTCTCATCAAGTTCCACGACAGTTTTCTCGACGAAAAACATACACACGACCGTTTTCTCGGCAAAAAAGCTCTGCCACCAAGTTTCTTGATGGATTCTGTCGTGTGTACGAGGCCTTATAGCAGAAAAATGCCCAAAAACGCCTAGGTGTGAACAGAGCCTCGGGGAGAAACATGTTGCTATGGGCAAACACATTTTGTCAATAATGAATTGATAATTGAGCTTTGGAAATGCAGAGTTTGTATGGAGTCCCTGTGTTTTATAGGGGTGTTGCCTGTTAACAACCCCCCCCCCACATTTGTCAGAAGCTGGACTGTTAATATAACAATAAGCCGATCTGTGCAGACAACTAGAAACATATATTAGATGTAGCGACTTAATGTTTCCTCTTCTTCTTTCAGGTACCTGCTGGAGTCTCTGGACTCAAACCAGAAATATTTCAGAAGTTTTGGGCAATGTACTTGCATGGGGCAGTCTAGATGAGCAAGGAGATACCTACCTGTACATACAGCTTATGGAATAAACGTTTGATATTTATGTAGCAGTGTGTCATTCTTCATTTGCCAACATCTAATTGGGATCTGTTATAAGAGATAAGTTTAACCACTTCAGCCCCGGAAGATTTTACCCCCTTAATGGCCGGAGCATTTATTGCGATTCAGCACTGCCTCGTTTTAACTGACAATTGCGCGGTCTTTCGACGTTGTACCCAAACAAAATTTACATGTATTTTTTTCCAAAAAAATTTGAGCTTTCTTTTGGTGGTATTTGATCACCTCTGCGGTTTTTATTTTTTACGCTAAGCAAAGAAATGGCGGCAATTTCGAAAACAAAAATGCAATATTTTTTACATTTTGCTATAATACCCCCAAAACATATAAAAAAAATTATTTCTTTCTCAGTTTATGCCGATATGTATTCTACTACATATTTTTGGTAAAAATAAAAATTGCAATATATATGTATATTGATTGATTGGTTTGTGCAAAAGTTATAGCGTCTACAAAATTTATGGCATTTTTATTATTCATTTTTTTTTTTTATTAGTATTGGCGGTGATGTGCAATTTTTACAAGAACTGCGGACAGATCGGACACTTTTGACACTATTTTGGGAGCAAGAGCTAAAAATTTACTGTGTAAATGTCACTGGCAGAGAAGGGGTAAACACTAGGGGGCGATCAAGAGGTTAACTGTGTTCCCTCAGCGTGTTCTAACTGTAGGGGGAATGGGCTACCTAGGACATGACAAAGATCACTGTTCCCAATGAGAGGGAAGCAGTACATCCCTGTCCTGTCACTAGGCAGAACAGGGAAATGCTTTGTCACGATCGTGGGATTACGAAGGGAGGTACGGGTACACCCTTTTGCGCACCCATGCCATTCTGCCGATGTACATTGGCATGCGGCGGTTGGGGAGCGGTTAAAGTGGTTGTAAAGGTAAATTTAAAGTGATTTGTAAAGTCTTGTTTATAAAAATAAAATAACAAACATGTTATACTTACCTCCTCTGTGCAGTTGGATTTGCACAGAGCAGCCCAGATCCTCCTGTTCTCAGGTCCCTTGTTGGTGCTCCTGGCCCCTCTCTCCTGTTAAGTGCCCCCACAGCAAGCAGCTTGCTATGGGGGCACCCGAGGAGAGTCACGGCTCCCTGTGTCCATTCAGACATGGAGACCCGGCCCTGCCCCCTCAGCCAAGCAGGAAGGAGAATCTCTGACAGCTGAAACACTCGTGGACAGAGAGGGACCTCGGGTAAGTATTAGGGGGGCTGCTGCACACAGAATGCTTTTTATCTTAATGCATAGAATGCATTAAGATAAAAAATCTTTCTGCCTTTACAACCCCTTTAAAAAACAAACATACATATCTATACAAACCTCATTTTTGGGTTCCCCTCCGTCGCTGCTGTCTTCTCCTCTCTGTCCACTGCCTCCATGGGACAGAGTCTCCTCCCACTGTCCCCATGGGAAGCCACCAAAGTGCACAGCGCGGGAGGGAATGAGGGCTCAGTAAGTAAAGGGGGGGGGAGAGGATGCTAATGCCTAAACATCTTTTACCTTAATGCAATAAAGGCCCTTCAATGAACCAATACAGTGCACAGTAGAGCCTTCTTAGAACAAAAAATCCACATGTCCCATTTCATCATAAATCCACAAAATAAGGGAGGTTTTCCTCATTTTAAGATAGTGGACAGAGCCATGGTCATTAAGATGGTGGGCAGAGCCATGGTCATAATTCCCTTATGTCCCTTGGCAAACTACTCCATAACTGCTGGTACAGATTTTATTTTTTTCAAACTGCATACCACTGTTTCAGACTTGTTGCTATCATAAGTGCAGTGTATGGAAACACCAGATTCTATAGAGTAGGGCAGGGCTCCTCAAACTTTCTAAACAAATTAACCGATGATCACTGACCATAGGGTGGCCAGGCTGAGTAGAAATTGGCGTAGGCTCTGTGGTCAGTGGGTGAAGAAAATGCCCAAGATTTGATGAGTAATGGGAGTAAAAAATGGTATAGTGCCTGTGCTTGATTGGAATAGTGGGGAAGAATGGTGTCCCATTATTAATGACTGTGGAAGGAATAGTGCCCATCCTTGGGTATCAGTCGAAAGAATAGTGCCTCATCATTGGTGTCTGTGGGAGGAAGAGTGCGTCAGATTTGATGTTGATGAGAGGAATAATGCCCCATTGTTGGGTGTTTTTTGAGTGTCAGTGGGTGGAATAGTGCCTTATTGTTTATATCAGTAGAAGCAGTAGTGCCCCATTTTGGTGTAAGTAGGATGAATAATGCCCCCAGGTCCAGTTAAAGCAAAGTACCGCATCTGGCCTGTGGGCTGCAGCATGGGATGAGAGAAAGTATAACTTAATCAGTTTGGTTATACATCTTTGTTGGGCCTCAAACCCTTTCCCGTGGACACTGTTTCAATGTACTGCACGGAGGGTGGCCAGCAAGAGTGAAATGGCTGTATGCAGTTTGGAATGAACAGATTTCTAATATTCTGTTGTATCAGCAGCTGTTGAAAAAGAGAGTACACCCCTCACACTTTTGTAAATATTTTATTATATCTTTTCATGAGACAACACTGAAGAAAGAACAATTTTCTACAATGTAAAGTAGTGAGTGTACAGCTTGTATAACAGTGTAAACTTGCTGTCCCCTCAAAATAACTCAACACACAGCCACTAATGTCTAAACCGCTGGCAACAAAAGTGAGTACACCCCTAAGTGAAAATGTCCAAATTGGGCCCAATAAGCCATTTCCCTCCCCAGTGTCATGTGACTCGTTAGTGTTACAAGGTCTCAGGTGTGGATGGGGAGCAGGTGTGTTAAACTTGGTGTTATCGCTCTCACTCTTCTCATACTGGTCACTGGAAGTTCAACATGGCACCTCAAGACAAAGAACTCTCTGAGGACCTGAAAAAAAAGATTTGTTACTCTACATAAAGATGGCCTGAAACTGAGCTACAGCACGGTGGCCAAGACCATACAGCAGTTTAACAGGACAGGTTCCACTCAGAATAGGCCTCGCCATGGTCAACCAAAGAAGTTGAGTGCACATGCTCAGCATCATATCCAGAGGTTGTCTTTGGGAAATAGAGGTATGAGTGCTGCCAGCATTGCTGCAGAGTTGAAGGTGAGGGAGGTCAGCCCATATGCTGCACACTGCATCGAATTGGTCTTCATGGCTGTCATCCCAGAAGGAAGCCTCTTCTAAAGATGATGCTGAAGACAAGCAGACTAAGGACATGGATTACTGGAACCATGTCATGTGGTCTGATGAGACCAAGATAAACTTATTTGGTTCAGATGGTGTCAAGCGTGTGTGGCGGCAACCAGGTGAGGAGGACAAAGACAAGTGCGTCTTGCCTACAGTCAAGCATGATGGTGGGAGTGTCATGGTCTGGGGCTGCATGAGTGCTGCCAGGACTGGGGAGCTACAGTTCATTGAGGGAATCATGAATGCCAACATGTACTGTGACATACTGAAGCAGAGCATGATCCCCCTCACTTTGGAGACTGGGCCTGCAGGGCAGTATTCCAACATAATGACCCCAAACACACCTCCAAGACAACCACTGTCTTGCTAAAGAAGCTGAGGGTAAAGGTGATGGACTGGCCAATCATGCCTCCAGACCTAAACACTATTGAGCATAAACGGAAGGTGGAGAAGGGCAAGTTCTCTAACATCCACCAGCTTTGTAATGTCATCATGGAGGAGTGGAAGAGAAATTCAGTGGCAACCTGTGAAGCTCTGGTAAACTCCATGCCCAAGAGAAGGGCAGACATCACAAATTTTGGGGCCCCTTACACAGCTTTTGGCAGGGCCCCCTGGAGCAGAGAACTGGGGGGGGCTCCTCTCTCTCCAGCCATGAGATAAAGGAGGGGGGGGGTTGTGGTAACAAAAGTGTCATCTCTTCTCTCTCCTGCCGCAAGATAAGTGGGGCGGGGGGGTGTTGTTGCTGACGAACAAAACAAAGTCACGTCAAGTCTTCTCTCTCCTGCCACGAGTTGCTAATGTCAGACAAAAAGGTGGGGGGGATCAAACGAAAAACAGGGGGTACCCCCCTGATTAGCGGCCCTGCCCAAGAGGGTTAAGGCAGTGCTGGAAAATAGTGGTGGGCACACAAAGTATTGACACTTTGGGCCCAATTTGGACATTTTCACTTAGGGGTGTACCTACTCACTTTTGTTGCCAGCGGTTTAGACATTAATGGTTGAGTTATTTTGAGGTGACAGCAAATTCACTCTGTTATACAAGCTGTGCCTGTGCACACACTACTTTACATCGACACAAAGTGTAATTTCTTCAGTGTTGTCACATGAAAAGATATAATAAAATATTTTCAAAAATGTGAGGGGTGTACTCATTTTTGTGAGATACTGTACATTCTGTTTATCACAGATACTTATATAGTGCTGACTATTTACACATATATATTGTACATTTAAATCAGTCCCTGCCATCAAGGAGCTGAAAAGCCAAGGTCCCTAACTCGCATTTATACACATACTAGGGACAATTTAGACAGGCGCCACTTAACCTACCAGCATGTCTTTGGAGTGTGGGAGGAAACCCACGCAGGCACAGGAAGAACATGCAAACTCCAGGCAGATAGTGCTGTGGTTGGGATTCTAATATCGTTATAGACAAAAATAAACAATTGCTTAGATCCAGCTATGCATCTAGTTAAAATAATGGATTTTTTTTTAAAGCATTAAAACCACTGGATATGTATATTAACACGTATAGATGTGCCGTTATTTAAATGTATAAAATATTGGCCAACCCTAGAGGAGTGGCAGTGGCACAGGAAAAAATATGGTGTTCGCAACCAGCTTCTGAAATGCTTGCACAGTTTTATAAAGTATTAAAGCCAGGCACAGCTAGGGAACCCCAATATCGAAACATTTGTAAAGTAAAACCTTCAAGTGCAGCACACTTCAAATCCTATTCAGCATGGCTTCATAGTAGAAGAGGCCGAGTGCGTAAAGTGATTGTAACGTTAGAAGATTTTTTATCTTTATGCATTTAGATAAAAAAAACCTGAGCGCAGCAGCCCCCCTAATGCCCGGTACACACGATCGGATTTTCCGTCGGAAAAACCTTGGATGGTTTTTCCGACGGAATTCAGCTCAAGCTTGGCTTGCATACACACAGTCACACAAAAGTTCCCTGAACTTTTGACTGTCAAGAACGCGGTGACGTACAAGACGACGACGAGCCGAGAAAATGAAGTTCAATGCTTCCGAGCATACCTTGAAATTGCTACAGACGATCGGAAAATCCTTAATTTTTTCCGTCTGAAAAATTGAGAATCAGCTCTCAATCTTTTGCTGGCGGAAATTCTGACAGCAACATTTGCTGTCAGAATTGGCCATAGTTAGACGTTTAAACCTTGTAAAAATTGGCCATAGTTAGACATTTAAACCTTTTAAAAATGATTCGGGCTCTACAATCACTATACATAACTTGCCCACTTGGATAGCATATACATGGTTTAGAAAAATGTATATCTTCGAAAACTCTGATTTGAAAAGGCCAAAGCCTTAGAATCAAAGTGCCAATATTACAATTTCCCAAAATAGAGGGCGGCTTAGCTGTCCCTCATACTACAGTTTACTTTTTGGTGGCTCAATTGCAACATTTTGTGGGCTGAGAGGTTGTGAATTTTCCCAGAACCTATCAACACAATCTTCTAGCACATTTGGAGTCTGATGCCTTTGCTGGAGCCAACTCGGGTCCAACATTATTGTTAATACAAGTTTGGCAAGAAATTAAACTTATCCTGAACTACAATGGCATTTCAGTATAAATGCCCCTTTGGGACAATCCCAGATTAGAGGAACTTTGCAAATTAGAGAGGTTTGGATACTGGTATACTAAAGGAATACGGGTTATGGATCAGATATACAGTGCATTCGGAAAGTATTCATAGCGCCTCACGTTTTCCACATTTTGTTACATTACAGCCTTATTCCAAAATGGATTCAATTCATTATTTTTAGGGCTGTGGAAATGAACTATTAATTCATCGATTAATCTTTAATTTTTTTGATCGATCAAAATTATTTTTATTTGTACTCACCACATTTTTACAGTTTATGTAGCTACATCGATTTTTATCTCCAGTGCAATCCTTATTTTGTTACCTACTTGAAGACCATAAAAGTTTTAATGCTATTCCCATCGAGCGCTGCCTTTGTGTGTTTTTTGTATCCTGCTATCCATTTTTCCAGTGGTTGGTAGCTGCACTGGGAATCAGCCTGCAAGGAGATCAGCTAAAAGCAGTTGGATCTGTATGTGCGTTATAATTAATCGAAATTAGTCGATTAAAAAAAAAAAAATCGATTATCAAACACAAAAAAATCGATTATCAAACACTAATTATTTTATTCAAAATTCTACAAACAATACCCCATAATGACAACGTGAAAGAAGTTTGTTTGAAATCTTTGCAAATTCATTAAAAATAAATCCCATGTACATAAGTATTCACAGCTTTTGCCATGACACTCAAAATATAGCTCAGGTGTATCCCGTTTCCATCCTTGAGGTGTTTCTACAACTTGATTGGAGTCCAACTGTGGTAAACTCAGGTGTATGTGCCTTTTGAAGACCGGAGAAAAGACTGGACAGCCGCACTTCCACGAAATTCTTAAAAAGTTGCTTTTAATTGTAAAAAATGGAAACAGCACTACAAGTCACAGCAGCCAGAGGGGTGGATAGCTGGGGTAGTCATAGCTATGACTAAGCACTGATACCCCAGTGCGAAACGCATCAGCTATCCACCCCAATGTCTGCTGTGACTCGTAGTGCTGTTTCCATTTTTTACAATTAAAAGCAACTTTTTAAGAATTTCGTGGAAGTGGAAGTGCTTTGTGCATTGCCAGCACCCACGCTTCTGAGAGGACACCGATTGCTGAGTGCACTCACCTAGAGCGGCAGTTCCCCTTTCTCTACCTGTATGCGCCTTTCCACATCGTGTCTGATCAACTGTCTATATAATGTCCCACAGTTAACAGTGCATGTCAGAGCATAAAGCCATGAAGTCCAATGAATTGTCTGTAGACCTCCAAGACAGGATTGTATTGAGGCACAGATCTGGGGAAGGGTACAGAATATTTCTGCAGCATTGAAGGTCTCAATGAGCACAGTGGCCTCCATCATCCATAAATGGAAGTTTGGAACCATCAGGACTCTTCCTAGAGCGGGCCTTCTGGCCAAACTAAGCAATCGGGGGAGAAAGGCCTTCAGATCAGGGAGGTGACCAAGAAAACCGATTGTCACTCTGACAGAGCTCCAGCATTTCTCTGTGAAGTGAGGAGAACCTTTCAGAAGAATAACCATCTCTGCAGCATTCCACCAATCAGGCCTGTAGAGTGGCCAGACAGAAGCTACTCCTCAGTAAAAAGGCACATGACAGCCCGCCTAGAGTTTGCCAAAGGGCATCTGAAGGCCTTAGACCAGGGGTCTCAAACTCAAATTACCTGAGGGCCACAAGACAAGTTTTTATATGCCATGGGGGGCCGCATGCAAACTTTCAAACTTCAAAAACAACAGTACTGGTGTCAGCGAACACATTATTAACCCCCAGCACTGGTGTCAGCGAGCGCATTATTACCACCAGCACTGGTGTAAGTCAGGGGTTGACAAATTTGCTTGGAATCTAGGAGCCAGCTAAAAAAGTTTATTAGCCAGAAAACGCACCCCGTCCCGACGAGCTTGCGCGCAGAAGCGAACACATATGTGAGCAGCGCCCGCATATGTAAACGGTGTTCAAACCACACATGTGAGGTATCGCCGCGATTGGTAGAGTGAGAGCAATAATTCTAGCTCCTCTGTAACTTAAAACATGCAACATGTAGATTTTTTTAAACGTCGCCTATGAAGATTTTAAAGGGTAAAAAAGTTTGTTGGCATTCCACGAGCGGACACAATTTTGAAGCGTGACATGTTGGGTATGAATTTACTCGGCGTAACATTATCTTTCATAATATTAAAAAAAATGGGGATAACTTTACTGTTGTCTTATTTTTTAATAAAAAAAAGTGTAATTTTTTCCCCAAAAAGTGCGCTTGTAAGACCGCTGTGCAAATACGGCGTAACAGAAAGTATTGCAACGATCGCTATTTTATTCTCTAGGGTGTTAGGATAAAAAATATATATAATGTTTGGGGGTTCTAATTAGAGGGAAGAATATGGCAGTGAAAATAGTGTAAAATGACATTAGAATTGCTGTTTAACTTGTAATGCTTAACTTGTAATACCAACGGCCACCACCAGATGGCGCCAGCTCACATCTGGTGGTAATAACTTGTAATGCCAATGGCTCACCACCAGATGGCGCCAGCTCACTTCCACCCTGCCTGGGGGCCATTTATAACTGGTCCGCGGGCCGGTACTTTGAGACCACTGCCTTAGACCATAAGAAACAAAATTCTCTGGTCTGATGAAACAAAGATTGAACTCGTTGGCTTGAATGGCAAGCGTCATGTCGGGAGAATGGTGGTGGCAGCATCATGCTGTGGGGATGTTTTTCAGCAGCAGAAATTGAGAGAGTATTCAGAACCAGGGGGAAAAAAAATTAATGCAGCAATGTACAGAGACATTTTTGATGAAAACCTGTCCAGAGTGCTCTAGACCAGTGTTTCTCAACTCCAGTCCTCAAGGCGCCCCAACAGGTCATGTTTTCAGGATTTCCCTCAGTTGAAACAGCTGTGGTAATTACGAAGGCAGTGAAACTGATCAAATCACTGATGCAAAAAAATGGGAAGCCTGAAAACATGACCTGTTGGGGCACCTTGAGGACTGGAGTTGAGAAATCCTGCTCTAGACCTAGACTGGGTTGAAGGTTCATTTTCCAACAGGACAATGGCACTAAGCACACAGCCAAGATAAAAAAAAAAAAAAAAAAAAAAGTGGCTATGGGACAGCTCTGTGAATATCCATGAGTGGCCCAACCAGAGCCCAGACTTGAACCCGATTGAACATCTCTGGAGAAATCTGGAAAAGGCTGTGCATCAACGCTCCCCATCCAACCTGATGGAGCTTGAGAGGTGCTGCAAAGAAGAATGGGAGAAACTGTCCAAAAATAGGTGTGCCAAGCTTGTAGCATCATACTCAAAAGACTTGAGGCAGTAATTGGTGTCAAAGGTGCTTCAAAGTATTGAGCAAAGACTGTGAATACTTACGTAGATGAAATTATTTTTAATCAATTTGCAAATATTTCAAAAAACATTTTCTTCATGTTTTCATTATGGGGTATTGTTTGTAGAATTTTGAGGAAAATTATGAATTTTATCAATTTTGCAATAATGTTGTAACATAACAAAATGTGGAAGAAGTGAAGTGCTGTGAATACTTTCCGGATGCACTGTATACCCAAAGTACTTTACGCTCATTCCAAGAAACATATTCATTTCCGGCTTCACGTTTTTCCAGCATCTCCAATTAAGGCAAGCACTGGCCACGCAGTCTCGTAAAATAAAGCTTAATGTACAATCTATGCCATTAACTTCCCTTGTGAGTACCTCTAATAAGAAAGGCCTTATACAGCTGTGCTCATAAGTTTACAGAATTTATGATTTCTTGGCCATTTTTCAGAGAATATGAAGAACACAAAAATATTTTTTTTCACTCATGGTTAATATTTTTTTTCACTCATGGTTAATGTTTGGCTGAAGCCATTTTTTATCAAGCAACTCTGTTTTCTCTCTTTAAATCAACTACCACCCAAATGACCCTGATCAAAAGTTTACATACCCTGGCGATTTTGGCTTGATAATATGCACACAAGTTGACATAAAGGGGTTTGAACGGTTATTAAAAAGGTAACCATCCTCCCCTGTGAACTGCTTGCTTGTAATTCGTGTGCGTTTATAAAAAGGTCAATGAGTTTATGGACTCCTGACAGACCCTTGAATCTTTCACCTATTGCTGCACTGACATTTCTGGATTCTGAGTCATGGAGAAAGCAAAAGAATTGTCAAAGGATCTGTGGGAAAAGGTAGTTGAACTGTATAAAACAGGAAAGGGATATAAAAAAAAAAATATATATATACAAGGAATTGAGAATGCCAATCAGCAGTGTTAAAACTCTAACCAAGAAGTGGAAAATGAAGGGCTCTGTTAACAACTTGTCAACCGCCCCATAGACAAAATACGTCCTCGACTTCGTGCGGTGATATCTGAATGATGCCTGCAGCTACAGGCATCATTCAGATACTGTCTTCAGCCGGCAATTCTGTGCACAATAAGAACGATCAAAGCGGTAGTTCTGCCGCTTGATCGTTCTTATAGGCAGCGGAAGGGGACGTCAACAAGGCACACCATTCCTAGGAAACTTGGAGGTGGATCGCTGATGTTTCGGGATGTGTGAGCTTCAAAAAGGCACAGGAAATTTGGTCAAAATTGATGACAAGATGAATGCATCAAAAAATACTGGAGGAACATTTGCATTCATCAGCCAGGAAGCTGCGCATGGGACGTACTTGGACTTTCCAACATGACAATGATCCAAAACACAAGGCCAAGTTGACCTATCATTGGCTACAGCAGAATAATGTGAAGGGTCTAGAGTGGCAATCTCAGTCTCCTGACCTCAATATCATTGAGCCACTCTGAGGAGATCTCAAACGTGCAGTTCATGCAAGACAGCCCAAGAATTTACAGGAACTGGAGGCTTTTTGCCATAAGGAATGGGCAGCTTTACCATCTGAGAAGATAAAGAGCCCCATCCACAAATACCACAAAAGGCTTCAAGCTGTCATTGATGTTAAAGGGGGCAATACACAGTATTAAGAACTGGGGTATGTAAACTTTTGATCAGTGTCATTTGGCTAGTTTCTGTTACTAATAAAAAATTGGGGAAAAACAATACCACCAAAAGAACACAAATGGCAATTTCCATTACATTTGTATCTCCATTGTATATGTTTTGCAAATTGATAAAAACACAGGAAATAAAACCATGATATTTGTTTGAATTTATTAAATTTATTACAGCATGGAGGCGGAAAAAAATTACCATATCATTCCAAGCTGTCCCATAGCAAGAGACAATAATTTAACTATCCCTTTTCGAATACACAAGGAATTTCTCTTTTAAACAATGTCCTGAGAGGAGCTGCTATTGTTCCTTCCTTCCAGTCACTCCTGACAAATAAAAAGGACAATAAAGAGAAAAAAAATAAAAAAAGGAACACCTGACAATATGATCAGAAACTCCAACATCCTACACAAACTGTCCCTTTTACTGAGCGAATGACCAGCGAAGTCAAGTGTAGGTGCTTTCCAAGTTCCCGATGTTCAGTTACTCAGAAAAATAAAATAAAATACAGTGTTGTGTTATCAGCTGAAGTTGTTCTGGGCCAACAATGGTGTGACAGAAAACAGACCAGGCAGTTGCATCTGCAAGGTTGGTGGCAGCTGTGCAGTAGGAGTGTACACGGGAGGATCTTTCTTTGGTGGCGCCAGAAGCTCCGAATCACACCGCGCCGCCACACAAATGAGTATTTCCTTCCGTCCAGAGTCTGCAACCAGTTCATAAAAATGCAGCAAGTTGCAGGCCGCATAGTCCTATAAAATCCCTTTGTGCACCGAATGTGTCCTCTTGATTCTGGGAGCTTGTGGTAATTTTTCTCTCTTGCAGAGGTAAAAAGAAAAAAAATCATACATAGTCTTAGGTGTTTAAAACAGGAGATCAAGTGTTTGTATGAGGTAAAGAGGTGCAGTTCTGACCGCTTCTGCACGGTGGAAAAAAAAATAAAAAATAAAATAAAACGATTTTCCAGAGGTCCGGGTCTGCACTAAAATCTCTTTGGAGGGAAGTGGGTAACTGAAAACCTCAGTCCATTCAACAAAAAAAATAAAAATAAAGCTAAAAACTAAAAGACACATGAATTTTCCTATTTGAGCTATTCTCCTTGAATATCACGTCACAGACATAGAACAATGGGAGAGGGGGGGAATATAAAAAGTACACAGCAATCATATTCATAACTTGAAATTTCCTTCTCTTGCAAATGAAAAAAAAAAAAAAATGAAAAAAAAAAAAAAAATGTTTTTATGTACAGATATAAATCCTTTGAGAAGGATTTTCTTGTCTTGACAGTTTTTGAACTGTGTTTGATGGAATAAAAAGTTTTGGCTTTTTATTGCATGAAACCAAACTGAAGGAGCTGTTTGATCCTCTTCTGCAACTCCAGACAACGGTCTCCGGCAATCTCAGTAATCTTCCAAAGCAGCAGCTGAGTGAAGAGTTGTCCTCGGTGTCACACGCTCATAGTCATGCTGGGAGAGTACTATGAAAAGGAGACAGGGGGGGTTAGACAATGCAAATATAGATGCAGCTAATAAAATATCTGAAGTGAAGGTAAAAGTTGCGTCTACAACAGGGGTGTATTTAGGTTTTGTGCTGCCCTAGGCCTGGTGAAACTCGCGCACCCCCTACTTTATATATGAGGCACCCCTTTTTAAGACTCGTCCTGTCATTTTCATGGGATAAGGACAGAGGGACAGGGTGGAATGAGGACAGGGTGGGATGAGGACAGGGTGGGATGAGGACAGGGTGGGATGAGGACAGGGGGACAGGGTGGGATGAGCACAGGGGGACAGGGTGGGATGAGCACAGGGGGACAGGGTGGGATGAGCACAGGGGGACAGGGTGGGATGAGCACAGGGGGACAGAGCACACACAGGAACATTGAGCCAAGAGGGGGGAGGAGCCGAAGAGTGACTGTGTATTGCAATCAGTGGAGAGAGAGGGATGGCTGCACTGTAGCCGAATGACGCTGCGGGACCCCGGGCGGCAGATGTCCCGGGTGACCGCGCCACTTTGCGGGGGGCGGCTTTTTCGCCGCCCCCCCCACAAAGTGCCGCCCTAAGCCTTGTCGGCCTAGGCCATAATACATCTCTGGTCTACAACAATTAGATTGTTTCATTTTCTCAACGGTAATGCTCAATTGGTTACTATACGCAAAATGCTTCACTTTCAATACATCAGTCCATGTGAATCTGAATTCACAACTCAACCATCATAGACCATCACACCTTGAATATATACAAAAATTTGGACAGGATCTTCATCTTCACTAAATGTATTCGTCCCAATAATGACAAAGGCAGTGTTTCCTATATCTTTAATCTTTTTCCTAGCTCTCGTACCACTGGATCCAGATTCATAACTCTGAAATCCTTAACCTGTCTAGATAGAATTATGCCGAGATATTAAAATTCCGTCACCCATTTCATTGGTAAATTTAGGGCAGCTGTGTCCTGTGCTCCCTGGTCAATAGGGATTTACCCCAATTCACTTTAAGCCCTGTGAAAAGTGAAAAAGTATTTAGTAATTCTAAAGCTCCATTTAAAGATGGTCCTGCATCTCTTAAAAATAGCAACATATCATCTGCGTATAGGGCTACCCTCTCCTCCAGTCCCCCCACACGCAGTCCTTGAATATTTAGCGCAGTCCTCAAGGCCTCTGCCAGTGGTTCTATCGCTATTGCAAAGAGTGCTGGAGAAAGAGGGCAGCCCGTAGAGACCATCACACCTTAATCACCTTGTGCAGCACCAATTCCCCTTGCTGCCCGGGAACACCCCCCCCCCCCCCCCCCAACTAAAATATGAATAAAACCACAGATGACTAAATCTAAAATGGTATTTCAGTCAAAAGACCAACTAAAACTAAATTGAAACTGAAGGAGCGGTAGAATGAGAACCAGAGAAGAGTACAGTCACAGAAACCAAATGACGGAGTTGGAGGCAGTGAAGGACGGAGTTAGCGTTAATGAGTGTGATAAAAAAGGTCTGTTTGGCAGTGTGGAGGCAGGAATAGTATTTTAGGAGGGCAGACATTGGTTAAAGTTTTCCTGGGACTAATGCCCTGTACACACGATCGGTTTATCAGATATCCAATGAAGCTGACTTTCGTCAGTCTTGCCTACAACACCGATAGTTAAAAAAAAACGATCGTGTCAGAACGTGGTGACGTAAAACACGACGTGCTGAGAAAAATGAAGTTCAATGCTTCCGAGCATGCGTCGACTTGATTCTGAGCATGCGTTGATTTTTAACCGATGGATTTCCCCACAGACGATCATTTTTTTCTATCGTTTTTTTAACCATCAGATCATTTTAAAACAGGTTCTAAGTTTTTTCACCGATGGGGAAAAAAACATTGGGGCCCACACACGATTGGTTCGTCTGATGAAAACGGTCCATCAGACGAACCGATCGTTTGTGTACGCGGCATTAGTCTTCTGCCACAAACGCTCAAGAGCACAGCCAAGTTTTTGAGACTTCTGGTGTCGTCTGTTTGCCAGGGTTGTAGCAGTCGGTGCCCGATTCGGTGTTTAGTGAGAGGGCGAGCTTGTCTAGGAAGGATGACAGTGAGCTGTTGTAGACAAAAGTGGCTATGTTGAGGCAGGACAGGGGTGAGATATTGTCAGAGGTGGTCAGTAGAGGAGAGAAGGGTTGAGGTGTCAAAGGTTTCTACGGGTAACTGTTAGGCAGTTGAAGGGAAAGGAGACCTGGAGAGCGTGATGATCAGAGAGTGGGAGAGGATTGGTGGAGAGGTTGCACAGATAGGAGGAGACCAGTTCAAGGGTGTTGCCATTGCAATGAGTTCAGGAGCCTGTATCCATTCCATATTCTCCAGGTTAGACTGAGAAATTTAGACATAGTAGTAGTATTAACAGGGATGTTGAAGTCGCCAAGAATGATAATGGGGATTTCAGAAGAGATAAAGTAGGGTAGCCAGGCAGAGAAGGCACCCAGGAAGGTTGATCCTGGTCTAGGGGGCCAGTAGATGAAAGCAATTCTTAGAGAAACAGGAGAAAATAGGCAAATACAATTTGCCTCAAAAGAGGAGTGTGTCAGAGGGAAGTGGGTAAAGTACCTGATCGGTGCTGCATAGGGCTAGAAGGATTCCCACTCCACCTCCCTTCTATCCACTTGGTCTGGGGGAGCGAGTCCAAAGAAGGCAATCATGGGAGAGGGACGCAGGAGAAGTAGTGTCGGATTCATGAAGTCAGGTATCAGTGATGGCAAGTAGGTTAGATTTGTGATCAAGAGGTCATGGAGGGCCGGCAAGTTTGTTACAGACAGAGCAGGCATTCCAGAGAGCAGAAGAGAAGGGGAGGCTGGTTTTGGGAAGAAGAGGAATAGAGACTAAATTCTGTGGGTTGCAGCTGCTGCCAGAGGGTATAGGGAGATGGGAGCATTGGGCAGACACACAGATGAAGGCCCAGGGTTTGGGGATATGTCTCCAGAGGTTAGGAGCAGCAGGAGGATGAGGGAGGTAATGTGGGAGAGTGATTTATATGAAGTGACAGTCCTGGAGCTTTTATCAGTATATGGGTGTAGAATATAGAAGAGTTGACAGAAGCAGTAATAGTGAGAGAGGACAGAAGGCAGGGTGATATATATATATATATAAGCTGTGGGGTGGAGGAGAGGGGCGAAGATAAGAGTTTGAGGAGTGGTAGAGATCACAGGTTACAGAGTGGAAGGAGAGCTGAATAGAGAGACAGGGTCTGGTGCTTTTCAGTGTCGTTTGCAATGTATGATCGCTTTGTGCAATCACTTGTATAAAAGAATCAGAGAAAAAAGCCTTGAGGACAGAAGCCCACAAAACGTGACACCTTAAGGTGGTTGTAAACCCTTGTTTACAACTTAATGTTACAGGTAAGCCTATATTAAGGCTTACCTGTAGCCAACAAGGATATCTCCTAAACCTGCACGGTTTAGGAGATCTGTGTTTGCATGTGCCGACGTCATGCAGCACATGCGCACTTAAGTGCCATTGCTTTGGCTATGTGCCGTTGCTTCAGTTGTACTGTGCCGTTATCGTGCGTATGCGCAAGAGTGACGTCATCGCGGCTCCGGCCAATCACAGCGCCGGAGCTGCGAGACCCGGAAGTCACTCACTCCGGGACAACATGTCGGCAGCTGGAGGGGGAGACATGGGGGTTGATTTACTAAAGGCAAATCCACTTTGCACTACAAGTGCACTTGGAGTACAGTCGCTGTAGTTCTGAGGGGTAGATTTGAAACGAGAGGAAGCTCTGCTGATTTTATCATCCAATCATGTGCAAGCTAAAATGCGGTTTTTTATTTTCCTTGCATGTCCCCCTTAGATCTACAGCGACTGAACTTCCAAGTGCACTTCCAAGTGCACTTGTAGTGCAAAGTAAATTTGCCTTTAGTAAATAAACCCCATGGACCGCTGCGGGGGCTTTGATCGGAAGTAAAACAATCAGCTAGTATGCTATGCATACTGGCTGATTATGCCTTTGTCTTGCAGGATTTGTATTTTTTTTAAAGGGTGGGGGTGGAAGTTTGTTAACCACAAGTGAATATAAGGATTCCCAACAATCAAAGCGGACCTTTCACTTCTAAAGTCAGACTAGCAAGGGGCCAGAGGTAAAGAGAAGATCAGCACATAAAACTTAGGTAAGATAGTCCAGAGCAACAAAAAACATCAGAATGCACACAGGGCAACAGATAGAGAAGGCAACATACCAAAAGCACATACACAGAAATAGCAAGCAGATCCCAGTTTTATAGATAGGTCTACTTTGAATAATTTCTAGATTTTTAACCTTTGTATAAGCTATATTATTAGTCGTATGGGCATACTTAGGCCCTTTTTATTATGCAAGATGGACAATTGTCTTGTTGCGTATGGTTTAAACATAATAATGGATAGAATATAATTTTCATACAGCCTTCACAAGCGACTATGTTACAAAGTACCCTTTGTTGGATGTTACATCAATAAACCGCTGAAAATAGAGCTTTCTATAGGCTGGGAGGCTGCCTTATACTTTTGTATGATGTATTATTGTGCAGCTGTATTTACAGCTTACAATTGTTTTCTTTTTCTTCGTTTCTATTTTGTTTTCTGGTATGCCTTTGCTCTTTGTGCGCTGTGTCTTGATAACAAAATGTAGGTCTACAAAAAAATAAAAATAAAATAAAAAAACAACAGAAAAAAAAAAAAAAAAAAAAGGCTAGGTCTACTTTGTAGAGCATTGTAAGAAAAATGAAAAACACTGGGATTGATGTATGAAAAGGCCTATAGTATAGACCAGGGGTCTCCAAACTGCGGCCCGAGGGCCAGATGTGGCCCTTTGCTTGCCTTTATCTGGCCCTTGGGGCAAATTTCCTCCTACTGATATGAGGCACTATCCCTCCAACTGGCGGCAACAATGGGGCACCGTTTCTTCCACTGATACCAATGATGGGATACTACTCCTCCTCCTACTGACCACCAACCCTGAGGCCTTATTTATTCTCACTGATGCTGGGCCCGGGACATTTTCTGCACCCACCGGCCACAATCCAGCCCTCCTAAATTCTAAAGGACAATAAACTGGCCCTTTGTGTGAAAAGTTTGGAGACCCCTGGTATAGACTGTTCATTGAGAAAGTGAAGTTTCACTTTGCAAGGATTTTTAATATTGCCTAATGAATAAGGCGAAGATCTGCTGACTTCAATCCAATCATGTGCAAGCAAAAACCTTTCCCACTTCATTTTTCTTGCACACTATTTTGCAAAATGAATTTTCACCATTCTACTCCTTTAGGCCCCCTTTCACACTGGGCAGGGGAGGTGCGGTGGCGCTATACAGTCGTATTTACCGCGATATTCGGCCGCTAGCGGTGCAGTTTTAACCCCCGCTAGCGACTGAAAAAGACAGAGGCGCATTGTCGGTGGTATTACCATGGTTTCCCATTGATTTCAATGGGAAGGAGCTGTAAACACCCCGCTCCTATACCGCTCCAAAGATGCTGCTTGCAGGAGTTTTTTTTTCCTCCTGCCAGCGCATCGCCTCAGTGTAAATGCCCTGTGGCTTTCACATTGAGAATGCTGGGGCAGGATTATTTCAGGTGTTATTTATGCGCTATTTTTAGCGCTAAAACGCCTGAAATACACCTCAGTGTGAAAGGGGCCTTAGAGAAACAACCAAAATGTGCACCTTCAGGAAGTGCAAAAAATTCCCTACATTTCCCCCTAGATATGGCATAGCACACACTACGTACTTATATTTGACTGAACTAGATCAAAGATTGGCCCTGAGGTGGGCCAAGTCATTGTTTCCCCTGATCTCAGCTAGCAGCACACACTGGCTTCATTCCGTCAATGAAAGATTCCATTTTGGTGTATGTAGCATCTTCAGTACACCAAAGCCAGTGCATACTGCTGCCTCAAAGTCAGGGAGCAAAAATATTCATAAGCACAGCCCCCACCCAGAGCAGAAGGGAAAAAACAGCACATTTCTCAGGGGCCCCAATAAAGCTTTACAAATGGGTCCTTTGTAAGTGGGAGTCTTAAGCCTGGTTCACACCTATGCATTTTTTAGTGCGTTTTCAGTTTTGCAGACACACTACAGTCCATTTAACATGGTTTCCTATGGGTCACATTCCCATCTGTATCTTATGGAAAGGGCCAGGGGCTAAGCAGGCTATGTTTTTGGTTCCATAGACTTCAAACGGATCAAAAACACGTATTAACCGCTTGCCGACCAGCGCATGACAATATACGTCGGCAAAATGGCACGGCTGCGCAAATGGGCGTACATCCCCTTTAAATTGCGGTATAGTGGACTCGATGTCCATCGGTGTTCCGCAATCATGTAAACCAGGCGTTTCCCTGTTCTGCCTAGTGACATGACAGATCTACTGCTGTGTCATCGGGAGCAGTGATCACTGTAATGTCAGTGGTAGCCCATCCCTCCCACAGTTATAATCACTCCGTAGGACACACTTAACCCCTTGATCGCCCCATAGTGTTTAACCCCTTTCCTGCAAGTGACATTTACACAGTAATCACTGCATTTTATAGCACTGATTGCTGTATAAATGACAATGGTCCCAAAATAGCTTTAAACGTGTCCGCCATAATGTCAGTCACGAGAGAAAAAAAAAAAAAAAAAAAAGATCGCCGCCATTACGAAAAAAAAAAACACGTTAAATAAATAAATGCTACACATCTATCCCCCATTTTGTAGACGCTATAACTTTTGCGCAAATCAATATATGCTTATTGCAATTTTTTTTACCAAAAATATAAAGAGAACACATATCGGCCTAAACCAAGGAATTTTGGGGATATTTAATATTGAAAAAAGTAAAAAATATAGCTTTTTTACCAAAATTGTCGCTTTTTTGTTTATAGCGCAAAAAATAAAAACCGCAGGGGTGATCAAAAAACACCAAAAGAAAGCTCTATTTGTGGGGGGGGGGGGGGGAACAATTTTGTTTGCTTGCAACGTCGCACGACCGCGCAATTGTCAGTTAAAGAGAGACAGTGCCGTATCGCAAAAAATGCTCTGGTCAGGAAGGGGTAAATTCTTCCGGGGCTGAAGTGGTTAAAAATCACAAAATGCACCTGGAATATGCAGCCTGCATAGGTGGGAACCAGGCCATAAGCAATTAAAACACAGGATCACATAAAAAGTCAGCAAGGACGGCTCAATATCCTGATGGCGATGGAGGTACCAGTTTCAGGACTCATCCATTCACTACTTGAGCTAGTCACCGATCCAAAACAATATTAGCAACCTTTACATTTGACAGTATGCTTGCTATGGATCGCCGACTCAAATACTCATACAAAGATTCTGGCATCACTAGCACCCTCAAACACAAAAAAATGGCAGCTCTGAGATATATTTTATCTACTCTGGTTTTGCTCAATTTAGCAATTTCTCATGGAATGCACACTTGCAGAGGCCTACAGATAGCGATGGGTAGGTTGTACCAGATTTCTTTTCAAAAACGTATGAAATCAAGACCTCCACCGGTGTATGACTTAACAGTTTTCAATTAACCTGCATCTAAAAGCCAAAGATCCCCCCCTTTTTAGATAGAGTGGCAAGAAGTTCAGACCTCTGGAAGATTATCGCTCTATGCCCACTCTAGTGACCTCTGCTGGCAAAGGGGGTAGGATGCACACTTGTACCGTTAACAGATCATTCCCAATTTAGCCCAACCACCTTTTTCACTCACTAAGGCTTTAAAACAGAAAACTCTACATTTTAATAAATTGTAAAGTAGGACTTTTCATACAAAGCCTTTTTCTAGAGATTGGTTATGTCAGCAGAACACTCACATTGTCATTCTGGAAGGAATGAAGGAAGTTTCCTCCTAACTCTCCATCATCTCGAGGTGTGCCTGGAGGGTTGCTAATGCCACTTATGTTGTTTGGGGAATTCTGCAAAAGAAGAAAAAAAAAACATTTTCAATACAACATGACCAGTTATTTAAATTTGAAAGATGTTTAAAGGGTCGTTTTTAATGTCTCAGTCGTTTTTAATGTTTATTAAAAGTGTAGCTGCTGGCTTTTAATAAACATACACTCACCTGCTCCACGTTCCAGCGACGTGCCGGCCGGGGCTCCTCCCCCCCTCCCGCCGGCGTCTTCATTTTAAGTGTGGGCACCCAGCCATGACAGCTTTCGGGTTCACGGTCGGGCACCCACTGCGCATGCGCGAGCGGTGCCATCCGATTGAACAGGCGATCGCCTGGGACCTGTTACGTCTACAGGCGATCGTCTACAGGGAGGGGCTGCCAAAAGGCGATATGACCATTCGCCTTAGCAGCCCCTCGGCGGAAGAAGGAAGTGGGACAGAAGTCCCACTCCTCCTGAAGCCCCCCCCCCCCAAAAAAAAAAATCACATGCCAAATGTGGCATGTAAGGGGGCGAGGAGTGGATTAAGCAGAAGTTCCACTTTTGGGTGGAACTCCGCTTTAAAGGTGTTCAGCCCTGGGATTCTCCACTGCACCATACGATGGCTGGGAGGACTGCATCTAGACTAATGCCCCGTACACACCATAAGAAAAAAATCGGGCGAACATTTTCATCCAAGGAAAGATCATATGAACTTTCGACGGCCGATTCTGAAGGCGAAAACGCTAACATTTTCTCGTACAAGATCAGAACGAACAAGGTTTGTTCAATGTGTACCCTTTTTTGTACAAGCAATATCAGATATGAAAGACTGCACATGATCAGAAGGAACAGATAAAAAAAAAAAAAAAAAAAGCGCCTTTGTCGTATGAGAACTTTCGTACATTTCTATGCTCAGTTCAGACTTTCTTTTAAACATCGAGGAAAACCGGCCAATTGTTTGCCCAATTTTCTCAGTGTGTACGGGGCATTACAGGAGTTGATCTACCAAGACTGGAGAGTGCAAAATTTGGTTCAGCCATGTATGGTAGCGAATCGGCTTCCAACTTCAGCTTGTTGAATTGGGCTTTGACCATAATAAAAAAAAAAATAAAAGAAAAAAAAAATGGAAGGTGATTGATCTCCATGCACAGCTTCACCAGATTTTGCACTCTCTCGTTTTACCAAATAAACCCCACAGTTCCCTTGTTGAGGCACCACTTACCATTATTTCTGCTACCAACCACCCTCACTGTACTGTAACCGCCAAGTGCCTGAAACCTCCCCGCCACTGTGCCGTTACGCTGTCAACCCCATGCAGCAGTCCTCCCCCATCACACCAACACCCAATTCTTATTGGGAGAATCCCTGATGTAAAACAGGCAACTCATTCTACTGACATCTTCCCAGAAAACAAAGGCTGCAGATGGTTTAAAAAAAAAAAAAAATAGACCAAGATAAATCACTTTGAATTATTTCCACCATGTGACTTATCTGTGCAATGCAATTAAAAACTGACATGTTTGAAGGGGGAACAATAAAAGAAAAAAAAATCTTACAATATCGTGGTTGTATATATATATATATATATATATATATATATATATATATATATATATATAAATATCTTAGAAAACCTGAAGCACCTATTGATTTTATGACCGCATTCAGTCTTTTGGGGTAGACGTCTTCCAGCATTGCACATGTGCAAGATATGGCTGGAGGGCATCTCCTGTACATAGCCTCTCAGGTTGGATTCACACCAATGCATTTTTAGTGCTTTTTACATTTTGCAGATTTGCACTACAGAATGTGTTCCATAGGAAACCATGTTAAATGGACTGTAGTGCAAATCTGCAAAAAGCACCAAAACTGCATAGGTGTGAATCCAGCCTTAGATCAATCCACAGATTTTCAATTGGATTCAGATCCAGGATCTGGCTGGGCTATACCAAAACATTGATCATCTTCTGGTGAAGTCATTCAGGCTGCTGTCAAGGTAAAATACCTTTTTAACAGAGGCCTGAGACTTCAATTTGTTTTTAATTGAATTGCGCAGGTCACAATAATCGGAAAAAAATTCTGATGTGGTTTATCGTGGTCCGATTTTGTTACATCTCAAAAACCTTCTATTTTTACATATGTATTCCATGTCACTACATGGTGATCCAATGACCAGAACATGGATATACATAGCAGACATCATGTATTGAGGTAGAAAGGTGAGACCCCACACACCTTCAAGAAAAAGTCAACATTGATCAATAGAAATTCCACAGACATACCAGAAAACTTAATCCGACACTAACATAAGGTTTGCATTTGATAGTATGCAAAAAAGAAAAAAAACAGCTCCTCACCTTAGGAAGTCCGTCCATGTCTCCAGACCCTTCAGGGAAAACAACAAAAACACATAATCAGTACAAGTCACAGATCTCGTCATTCCTGTTGTAAACCAAAATTAGAATAAAAAAAAAAAAGTACAAATAAATGTGATAAGAAATTACTTACCTAATGACCCGTTCATATGATGAGGTTCCATTCCACCCATTCCTCCCATAGGCCCATCAGAACCAGGTCCCATTGGAAACTAAAGTAAAAACACACAAACATTACTTTTCTTTCCAAATTTCATGAGCTGCCCAATGACAACATTACCCCTGGCTTGAGATGCCGAGATATGTACATCAGGAACAATGACACCAACATGACCCCCCAGGAATTAGTCTATGTACTCACATTTGACCGGTTTCCTGTGGGTGGTCCTGGATTCATCATTGTGTAAATGTTGTCACTTGAATTTGTCGACTCTAAAAATATGAAAAAGCATTAGTGACTGCATGAAAGCTGTAATGTTAATAATTCAAGGCACATGCTCGAGGTTTAGGATTCATTAACTACTAAAACCAGAGAGTTAGCATAACTGCAAGGTAACTAGAATTTTGCACAAAAAAAAAAAAAAACAGCATCCAGTGTATTTTAAATGCAACAGGTGTAATTTATGTTGCAAGGATAGACCAGCAAGGTTACTGTGTGTGAACAGGTTACAGTTCATCGCTGGGTGCAAAACAATTCGTAGGTAGCACAAGTATACACACCTGCAGGGCTGGGCATGATCGGTGTTCCCGGAGGTCCTCCACCACCAGGGGGCCCCTGTAAGTAGACAAAATAGGTTCTGGTTTAAAAAAGGTTCCAAAAAAATGACCAAAGCATAATTACGTGGCTAGGATTACCAAATACATACATTCATTGTTGCATCTAGTGTGATATAGTGTATAGTGTGATATATAAGCCACATAAAAAGATCTCCAGCAAGATCAGACTAAGGCCGCTGGCCGAAACATGTGGGCGGTTTTATCGTTTCCTTAACTCAAAGCAAATAAAGATTCAATGCGGATGTTTCGAGTTGCCGGCTTCCTACATCTCATCTGCATTTGGTGTAAGTGATAAGAGGACACCGAGGCTCCATGCACACTAGCTTTTTTAGAAGTTAAAAAAAAGCTGGATGAAAAACGTTAATAGCATTTTTGTGCTGGCTTACAGTAGCATTTTAGGAGCGTTCAGGAATCTAAGCGTTTTATTAGCGTTTATACAGTACATGAAGAAAAAAAAACTGCTTAAAAAAAAGCTTTTTTTTCTGCTGGGAAAACGCTCCCAAAAACGCGACAGAAACTATTTTTCTGCTCCTAAACGCTGAAGCTTGAAAAATGCTTCTAGCATAAAATAGTATGGATGGACACATAGGATAACACCATCATTTTCTAGAAGCAGAATAAAATTCTTATGATCATTTTTCGGCATGAAAAATAAGACGTTTTTCAGCATCATTAAAAACGACGTTGCCCACACACCATCGTTTTTAAAAAATGATAAAAAAAGCGCAGTGACGTACAACGGCACTCTAAAGGGGAAGTTCTATTCCCCTCTGGGCTGCTTTAGCCGATTCCGTGTTAGTAAAAGACGATTCGCGCTTTTCTGTCTGTTACAGCGTGATGAATGTGCTTACTCCATTATGAACGCTAGTTTTACCAGAACGAGCGCTCCCATCTCATAACTTGCTTCTGAGCATGCGTGGGTTTAAAACGTTATTTTAGCCCCCACAGGATGATTTTTTACAACCCGAAAAACAACATTTTCACAAGACGAAAAAAGATGTGAAGCCCACACACGATCATTTTAAATGACGTTTTTAAAAACTTAGTTTTTTTTCATGCCGAATAATGATCGTGTGTATTATATTAGCTTCTAGGAGCATAAAACCCCAAAGCCTGAGCAGCCATACCTGCAGGACACCAGACTTGGATTTAGGCCCCCGATGTGAGCTCTGTTACCCTTCTTTTTCCTATTTATATGTATGAGTTATGAAGCAAGATGCATCCAGAACCCATAATAATTAAACCCACATTGCAAAAGCAAACAAAAAATAAAAAAAAACACACATCTCTGTATAGGAGGGGGAACAAGAAATAATCATTCACACATCTCATGGCTGCACGGTTACAGGCTCACCAATACAAGGGTGGCAACGTCTTTGGCCATCAATCCAAAGAAGACTGCTCAGAAACATCTGTAGATCTTATTCAGGCCCTGCAACTATGATGTGCTGCTGTAAAAGTCCCTCAAAAAACATTATCTAGTTCTCCTCCAGCAACTCTGCCCGTACCTTACAGTGAGGATTTTTTCCAATATATATGGAGTCTCCTTACAAAGACCACATCGCTACAGAAAAGCTTGACCTCAAAAAGGTTTTCAGCGTGATGATCTATAATTCATTAGTCACTTTACTGTAAAGCTGGCCACACACTGTGCAAATTTCTGGTTATTCCCCAGGAACTAGAGAAAATTCACTCATTGGGTAGCCTTGCCGGCCTCACACTGTTCCACAAAGTCAAGGGGACCTGCTGGAGCGGTTTTGGTCGAGAAAGAGCTGCATCCAATCAGATGCCGTTTTGATATTCTGACAGCCAGTGGGGCCAGCTGTCATAATACAATAGCCACAGCGCAAGATTCCTCCACCTGCAGAATCTGCGATCTGAGAATGAGGGGGAAAAATAAACACCACACACACCTATCAGTGTATGGCCAGCCCTAGATTTAGAGTCAGTTAACTTTTTTGGGGGTCCTATAAATCCCTAGTGATCTTTAATTGTGCCCCCCCAATTCCTGTTCTCCGCAAGGAGGAAATCAGGAGCACCTCTGGTGGCAGGAGGAGATTAAAAAGGAAATATCCCATCAGTGCGTTTGGGGTCCAATCCTTCCAGCTATGAACAACAATGGCCAGGTACTGCAGAGCACCCTGGGAATGTCAGTCGAGAGTAGACTGATATCTGATAACCCATCATTCTCAGGAAGACGACATGTACCTACAGACTGCTTTAGAAGTGAGGTAAGCCATGCTAGAGAAGGGAGGCGTGGAGAGAGGGATGGGGGTCAGTGGGATCAGTTGGCCATGGAGAACTTGTCAGTTATTAAAGTGGAGGTTCACCCAAAAAAAAAAAATCTATATTTAACAGTAGATTGGGCCTAATTACGGGAAGCAGAATCGGGTGTTTTGATTAAAATCAATGCAGTACTTACCTTTTTTGAGATAGATGTTCTCTCGACGCTTCCGGGTATGGTCTTCGGGACTGGCCGTTCCTATTTGATTGACAGCCTTCCGACCGTCGCATACAGCGCGTCACCAGTTTCCGAAAGTAGCGTCGGTGTGCAGGCGCCGCACCGACGTTCGGCAACTCGTGACGCGCTGTATGCGACCGTCGGAAGGCTGTCAATCAAATAGGAATGCCCAGTCCCGCAGCCCATACTCGGAAGCGTCGGGAGAACATCTATCTCAAAAAAGGTAAGTACTGCATTGATTTTAATCAAAACACCCGATTCTGCTTCCCGTAATTAGGCCCAATCTACTGTTAAAAATATTTTTTCGGGTGAACTCCCGCTTTAAGTAAACAAAATAAAAGTCTGAACAGTTTACCCAACTTACCACATATGTGCCAGGTGATGACGAAGAGTATGGAATCTGTAAACAAGGCACAAGGATTAGATTATATTCAGAGACGGCTACCTACTATTCTATGTCTTCAATACAATGATTATTAATATAAAAATGTAATGTGTGGGCAAAATTAATGTTTGGAGGCCCACAAAAAATCCTTTAATTTGCAGGGATTTCCGCTCTCTTCCTGTTTGGATATGGGACAGGAAGTGAAGGAAAATCTCCACAATGGGAGAGAGAGATAAAGAAAACAAATCTGTCAGGGGTTAATAACCGTACCTTACTGCATCAAAAAAAAAAAAAAAAAAAAAAAAAGGAGTTTTGCCCATAGTTCTACTTTAAACAAAACATTCTGTATGTATCATACACATTTTATCCGAACAATGACCATATAGAACTCTTGATCTTGCCAGAAATAAAATTTTCTTTTGCTTGCTGCCTGTGATAGCTGTTATCAGCTAGATGTGCCATCTATTCTCTCCGAACTACAGAACACCTTCCGCTGTTATTGAGTCAAGAAAAAAAAAAAAGGAGGGGTGTGGGAATTTTTTGTACTACTACAATAAAATCTTGGTTTGAGAGCGTTTTGCAAGACAAGCAAAATGTTTTAATACATTTTGCCTTGATATACAAGCGATGTCTTGATACAAGAGTAGCGTCATGTCACATCCGAGTATAAAAAAAAGGAGAGGAGCCTCCAAGTGTAGCAATATGGTTACATTTAATGAAGGTACAACATTTTGCTACACTTAGAGGTGCCTCTCTTCTCTTTAATACCCTGTAAAAAAATGCTTTGATATACAAGTGCTTTGGATTAAAAGCATGTTTCTGGAATGAATTATGTTCACAAACCAAGGTTTTACTGTAGTACTTTCTGCCCTAGAGTGACAACACTGCTCCTCCATAGTTCTAGCACAGCGAGTGATCTCTTAGAAGGTACTTCTATTGTGCCATCAATTTAAGCAGCAGTTTACATCTATATTTTACAATCACATCAGTCCCTTACCCTCATGGAGCTTACAATCCAAGGTCCCTAAATCAAATTTATACATATACTAGGACCAATTTAGACAGAAGACAATTAACCTCCCAGCATGTCTTTGGAGTGCCAGAATACCCAGAGGAAACCCACGCAGGCACAGGGAGAACATGCAAACTCCATGCAGGTAGTGCCGTGATTGGGATTTGAACCGATGACCCTAGTGCCGTCAGGCGGAAGTGCCAACTACTTGTTTGCCCTCCTGAAGTCAATAAGGGCAACAAACAGAAATAACAGCCACAACCTCAGGACTGGAAAAGCACAGCTCTGAAGGAAAATATAAGCTTATGCAAAGGATGACGAGTAGTTCTAGCGATTAATTTTCTTCACTGAAGCCTGTAGGCACAAAGCTTCTGTGCAATAAAGTGGATGTAAACCTGATTCATGAAATTTGAGCTGGGCACATGTCTGCAGCGTTTTATTATCGCTCTTCAAATCCCTAAATCCCATGGCTTTCTCCTGCTCCATTCTTCGGTTATCAGCATTATAACTTCTGACAAGTTCTGTCAACTGTAATAAAACCAGTCTGAACATTGTGTCAGGGTGTGTGCTATAAATAGGATTAGCAGAGAGCTGATCTATTCACAACACAGCTCTGCAAGTCTTTGCCTATGAGGAGAGGGGGTGTGTGCCTTTCCTTCAATCAGCTGTCTCACAGTGTGTGGCAAGAATCCACACTTACAGGTGAGAAAATCTCCTAACACAATGTGCACTTTCTAAACAGTATAAAAAAAAAACTGAAAACAGCAGATATACATGTAAAACTTATGCAGGGGGATTTGTTACATCTCCATCATCTGAGGCTGTTCACTTTAATGGGTATAGAAGAGGGTCTACATCAAGTTTAAGTAACTTCTCTCTGCTAGGACCACCTGTTTAACATGTGTGCGACTGACCTTATTTGAGAGGACGATCCCTACCCAAGATTGGGGAAAATTAAAAAAGTGTAATTAATAATTCTATAGGCCAAAGTCGCCTCTTTGCTTCTGCAGTTTATAGGCTTGTGCTTACTCTGTCTAATGGTAAATCCAAGACTGCCTCTGTAGGATGGTTCCCTCAATATCTTGCTATAGCAACATTCCCCAATAACCATGACCATTACCGCATTGCAGACTTTGCATTTTGCTGTAATGCCCAAAGTCTTTAGAATATTGCTAATCCCAGGACCCTGCATTCACTATATCTGGTTTCCCACAGTACATGGAAATGCAATCATTTTACCAAATATAAACTGCTAAATACCTTTTCTCATCAGCAGTATATAGCAGTCTTGTGACTTCTATCAGTGTCTGCTTACAGCTAGTAAGAGTTTTTATTTTCCTCTGGCTATCCTATGAGACTGCAGGACCCCTGACCTTCTGTCTGGACAGTGCCGATTGGCCCTGTGCTGATCACATGCACTCAAGAAAAAGAGAGAAAAAAAAAACACGTTCTAGCAATACACACCGAACTGAGCATGTTCAGCTTGTCCCCTGGCCTTTGTTCTATCAGAAGATATATTGGGGACTGTGGAAGAAGGGGAGGATCAGAGGAGACTGGATCAAACAGTCTTTTCACACAATGCAGAGGATAAACCCCTTAGGTTCCACAATGAGTATAACCAGCATGCTTTACTACATATACAGGCTGATTTTACTGTTGTGGGTTTATTAACACGTTAGGTTTGCTTTAAACTGACACTTACTGAATTTGCATTATTTGGATTTGGCCATGGTCTGCCTGTTCCTGGACCCCTGAAAGACAATACAAGACAAGAAAGCACATTAGAGCCAACTTCCTTAACACAGAAAACCAAAAAAATAACTGAATTCCCTTGTGCCAGACTGCTTACATGTTCATGCCGGGACCTAATGAATTGGGTGGAGGCCGCATTCCGCTTCCATAATTCTGCAATGATAACCAAGGGTCAGACTACGGTAACGAGGGATCAACCGGAGAGAGGCGGGAGAGAAGAAAATGAGAGGGTTAGTGGTGCAGACTGAAGAGCCATCTAGTAACAGTACAATTATTGACTAATAATGCAAATGATGAAAAGAGCGGCGGGATCATTATCATAATTAGTCGGAGTCTAATATGATTAACGCTTGCATTGATCCACATTTCAGATGACAGGACACAGAGCATTAACTGCCTGACAGTCAGAGAATCAGCCAGCTTTGCCATCCCACAGAGGGATAAAAATCAGACACCAGATTCGTGTTCCTTTAATTATACAAGTTACTCCAGACATCTCTTTTGTCAATCACAAGGTTAGAACACAACAAAGCCTGCCCTAGTCTTCCTGCTTAAGTAACCGGCTTCTTTCATGACAACGTTCTGTCCCTCTTTTCTATGTTGTAGAGGCGACATATCTATGATGGAAGACATGCAAGGAGGACGACATGTCATTTGAAACACGTTTAAAGTGGAGGTTCACCCGGAAATAGCATTTTTTACCCTTAAATTGATGCTCATTTTGTCTAGGGGAATCGGCTAGTCGTTTTAAAATCTAAGCAGTACTTACCGTTGTAGAGAGCGATCTTCTCCGCCGCTTCCAGGTATGGGCTGCGGGACTGGGCGTTCCTATTTTGATTGACAGTCTTCCGACGGTCGCATCCATCGCGTCACGATTTTCCGAAAGTAGCCGAACGTCGGTGCTCAGGCGCCGTATAGAGCCGCACCGACGTTCGGCTTCTTTCAGCTACTCGTGACGCGATGGATGTGACCGTCGGAAGACTGTCAATCAAGAAGGAACGCCCACTCCCGAAGACCCATACCCGGAAGCGGCGGAGAAGATCGCTCTCTACAACGGTAAGTACTGCTCGAGTTTTAAAACAACTAGCCGATTTTTCCTAGACAAAATGAGCATCAATCTACGGGTAAAACATTTTTTATGGGTGAACTCCCGCTTTAAGTTCTAAACTTTTGATATAGACTTTCCAGCGTCGTTTTACATTACCGCTTTTCGTATTGGACCTTGTTCACAAACGGCCAAATTTTCCTTATTTTGCCAAACATGGGGTGCACGGTAAAACAATAAGGCCTCATTCATGCAGATATGCTGATCTGTACGATGGCACCGAGTATCATCTTCAGCCACCCATTCCCATTCAGGCAGTTTGTTTAAATCAATGATGGGCAGCTGGCTGTATGGACCTCCATGCGGGTCTAAGGCTGGGTTCACACTACTACACTACTTTCATCCTACTTTGCTCTGTGTTCAATGTTTCCCTATGAGAGCGTCTTGTAGCGTCCTACACAAGTCGGTCCGACTTTGAAAATGCTCCCTGTACTACTTTTGGTCCTACATTGATCCTACTTCAGGCCCATTGAATATCATTGAAGTCGGACCAAAGTAGTATCCTGTTCATGAAAGTAGGATGGATGTAGGACCAATGTAGCAGAGCAAAGTAGGATGAAAGTAGTGTAGTAGTGTGAACCCAGCCTAACACATGGATCAGAATGCAGTCAGTCTTTGACCCAATCCATGGATCTGACCTGGATGTACACTGCAGGATGTCTATGGAGGTCTGTGCAGCCAGCCGCCTGCCATTAATTTAAACAGGCTGCCTGCACTCCCCTGCATGGAACAACTGTGCACCCCGCTTCGCTCAGATGTATGATCGGTACACCCAAGTGAACGAGGCCTTAGAAGAGTTTACCAATATGCTATGAAGTTAGAAGACCTTCTAAAATGAGAGCAGAGCAGATGTAATGAATAAATCTGTGTGCAGGCAAAAGTCACCTATTCTTTGTAAATAAAGTGGCAATTTGAAGGTGTACATACAACTAGAAGAGGTAGTTATACTCCTAATCTGGTATATAAGCAACAAATAACTGACCACCTATTAATGTCATTGGTACCCTACAGGTGTAGTAAAAAAATAAAATAAAAGTATTTGCATCATGAGAGCACCTGGTTGTGAACACACACAGTGCAACTGCGCCACCCTTTGGTTTGCTGGATGTGTGGTCTGCAGTGGTGAACACCAGACAGACATTAATACACAAGTCTCCCATTGAGACTTGAAGTGGATTTTCCCCCATTCCACCAACTTGGCTCTTCGGCATCCAGCCCACCCTCCGCTGCACATATATCAGGTTCCTTAGGTCCAGCACATGCATATCCCAAAAGGCCCTGGGAGCCCCACACATCACCCACGGTGGAGAGGGGCTGGCCTAGTAGCATGGCATTGGTATAGTGCGCCAAAACCTGAAAGAGCCAATGATATCACAGAAGAACATGGTGTCGCAGGACCCTGAGGTGGCTGCAGATAAGAGGATCACAGCAGGACAACACTGGATCCTCCGTTTGGGTGAGTATCTGAAGTGTGGCCATTAACTGCAAGCTCTGATCCAGCATGTCCCGTCAACGAACGCTGGTCAGACTACTGTACATACTGGCTGGAAGTGGGCCAGTTCCTGCTGAACCAGCCAATTTTCAGACAGTGTATACTCAGTAGGGGTCAACCGATTATTGGTGCCGCCGATATTTATTCATGTCTTTCGAAGCATCAATATCGTCCACAAAACTTACAGATACGGCTTCAAGGGGCTGTACCAGAGTGATGCCTGCAGCATCATCCCCAGTACCAATCTTTAGAGCGGATATTACAAGCAGGAGGAGGGGACCCCCCCCTCCCCCTTGGGAGACCCAAGCTACCAGCTGGCACGTCGGCTGGCTGGCCGAAGACCCGAACAAAGCCGATGCTTTGTTAGTCTCTAGACTAGTAACCCGGAAACGATGTCATGACATCACTTACAAATTACTGTCATCTTAAAAGGCTCCAGTTTTAAAAAATAGAAAATATTAAACGCAGATCTTGACGTTCTGAATACTTTCAAATACAGAGGAGGGGTTTGGGGTCTTAAAGACCCCTGATCCCTCCATAAAGAGTACCCGTTTCACTGCTTAATACTGTCTGAAGGGATGTGAAAAATTGTAAGAAAAAAAAATTGAACTGCACAGAATATATTGGCCATCGGCCTGAAAGGCATCCAAAAATCGGTATTGTATCGGCCCTCAAAAAGCTATATCGGTCGATCCCTAGTACTCAGCTTTAGAACACTGAAGATTTTTACTCAAATGACTGATGGATCAGTCTCATAAAAATGCCCTGTCGCATGTAGAGGAACCATTTAAAGCATTAGTGCTTAATCTTCTCCAAAAAATCTAATGGGTTTTGACTGCTCATTAATGAGACTGTTGGCAATATTTCCAATTTTATGTAAACTCCTGAAGAGTTTAGAGAACACCAACTCGCCCAATAACCCCCTGCTATGGCAAAACTAGCAAATATTACTCAAAAAATAAAAATCACTTGTCCTATCACAACAAAAATTACCATGACCAGAAGCACAGGAAGAGACCAGCTCTAGCACAAAGGCCCGGCTCGCAGGTAAAAAGGGTCCCATTAATCTCCAATGTACAAGAGAAATAAAAAGGTAAATTAAAGTCTGTATTCTCACCTGAGGTCCAGGACCCATGGGGCCCATCGGTCGGGGGGGATTCATCCTTTGCATAGGTCCTCCCATGCCAGGGTGTCCTTTAGGATAAAAAGACAAGCTAATGATAAATTCCCACAAAGGGGGAAAAGAACCAAATGCCAGATTTGTGACAGGTTACCTTGTCGGGTCGGGTCCATAGAGTTTGGTAATAAGGGCTGTGATCCTGGAACTCCACCTGGTGGCTAAAAACAAAAAGCACATGTTCCTGATATTACAATCATAGAAGGAACAACCATGGGTCAAAAAAAAATAAAAAAATATATATATGCGTGGAAGGTGTTAAAAATGTATATCCAACCCCCATGTAACTACGGCGGCTACCCCTACTGTATTACTGTTGTTGTATCGCCATTTGTGACCAATAAAACTTTGACAAAGAAAATATATATCCAAAAGATAACTTGCCTGATTTCCCATTCTTATGTGCGGCCTGGGTCCTCCACCATATCGAGGCGACATAAAAGGCTGTAATATGGGAACAGCATATATAATTCAGAATGTGTTAAAGAGTTAGAGTGAAAATTTAAAAATAAAAATCATACATAAATCAAAAATCTAATGTAAAGATTGTGATAGTATATCGAATATTCAGAGAGGTGACTCGAAAAAGTTATTGACTTGCACAGCACAAGCCACATGCAAACAATGAGGGGGGGGGGATGTCCTTTTAATGAAAGGGATAGAAGAACAGGTCCTGGTTGAGGTGAAAGGCAGAAACTACCCTAGGCAAAAATAACTTGTCTTTTATACAAACGGCAAAGAATTGTAGGCCAAACAAACACAAAACGACATGATTTTTCAGCTCTTTAGCGCCACCCTTCGGGCAACTTCTGCTAATGTTATATTATGGCGAGCATTGCTTCTGAGCATGCGTGTTTGTACTTTGGAGTTTTGTTCGACTTGTGTACACATGATCGTATAATCAGACAACACACATTTGTTGGCAGAATATCCAACAATTGTCCGATGGAGCATACAAACAGCCTGCCATCACACAATTCCCGTCAGATAATCCGATCGTGTGTACAAAGTTTTAGACATGGTTAAAACAAAGTAAAGTCACAGCCAAGGTCGAGTGTAGAGCAGGACCCCCCCCCCCCCCCAGCAAGCTTTAAAATGCAGCCCTTTGAATGAATGTAGGCAAGAAGGAGCTGCAGATAAACAGGAACAACTTATATAAAGATTTGTTTCATCTCTATCACTTGAGGCCAGTCACTTCACTGGGTATGTACGGGTTTACAACCACTTTAATGCATGTGCAGAAACGCACATCCTTAAAGCAACACCAATTAATGTATGTGCAGTAACGCACCGCAACAGTGTGAATCTGCCAACAGAATAATCCACTTAATCCCTTCAGCTTTGTAAAGTTAAGCAGAGGGATTTTAAACATAATCTGATGCAAACTACCAGTCCCTGCACTTTCCACATTGTGGATTGCAACCTGGCACTGAAACTATGCCAACGTAATAAGACGGCCCAGTTTTTTCTGGTAGGTGGAAATCTCCATTTTCCAAAAGCTTTCCTGTACATTTGAGTGTTCCAAGTCTCACATCCCTTTAAAAGCAGAGCAGGGCGCCTCTTTCAAAATGAAAACTGAACAACAAAAAGCGCTTAATGCAGTATGGCAGTTCCAGAATACCATTTACACATAGAGAGTAAAGATCATATGTGGGCCAAACAGAAGCACTACTGACTCCAGCTGAACTGGAATATTTAGGATCCTAAAGGAGTCACTTACCTGACTGTGAGGACCCATCATGTTGGGGTTGTGAGGTGGTTGCTGTGCATGAGGAGATGGCTGAGATCCTGGGGGACCCTGCTGAAAAGATAAAAATCTTATAGTTACTATAAACCAAAAGGGAATATCAAAGTTCTGTCATACTTCTGGCTACAGAGACTATACAGATATTTACATTATGTAATATTTTTATATATTGTATAGTTTTTTTCCCCCCTTTATCTCTAAGGCCCCCATCACACATGCGGACCGTATGCCTGCCATTTCATCCGATTACGGATGAAAAAGGGACATACATTGATCATCACCCGATGACACCCGATCTCATCAGTGTCCGTAATCCTCCAATTCTGCAGACGGAGGAAAATCCTATCAAATCAGCGGAGGTTCACGGGGCGGATCATCACGGATCCGTCCCGTGTGAAAGGGCCCAAAGAGTTCAATTACCCCACCATGTTCTCAGACTACAAAACACTTCATGGTGATTAGAAGAGTGGAAGAGATTTTGCTTAGCAAAAGCAAGCTGGGTAGGGCTGACACCATTTAATTTATTTATTTTTAGTCCAGAAAAATGCACAACAGGAAATTTGGAAACCGAGTACATTTCTGGCAAAACAAGTATTTTCTGGACTTGCAGAATTTTTTAAAGCATTAAAACATGGGCAAATGTGCATGTATTTTGCTTATGTTTTAAAAGTGAAATTGTAATAGTTTTAGGTCAATTGTAAAATAAAATAAAAATTAAGCTGATAAAAAAAAGTTTATAAAAATGTAATACCTGGCCCTCCAGCCTCACCACTGATGGACGGCCTTCACCAACATACAGGGAGGCTCAGTACTTGGAGGCTCAGTACTTCTGGGTGGTGAGCTAGGCTAACCTGTCTTCTGCAACCCCCTAGTTGTTTACGGAGGTCATCTATCAATGTGATAGGCCAATCAGGAGGAAAGGGGCAGCCTCCAATACTTCAGAAGTGTTGTAGCGTTCATATTCGAACACTCCAGCTTTCAGTGGAACAAGAGGACTCCTAAGCTGGCCGTAGATGGATCGAAATTCAGCCTACTCAGCAAGAATTGTGGCCGTCTCGGTTTTAAGAAGTCAATGGTTTGATCGAACTCTGTATAACGTGGACAAGCTGGCAAACTTGTCGATCAGCATCTGCAGCCGCTGATCAGTACAATATATTCTGATAGCGAAGAGTCCTTTATTCGGGTGGAGCAGTAAAAAAAAAAAAAAAAAAAAAATGCATAAAAATGACTTTAAAGGCATAAAAGGCATCCTTGGACAGGAGTTTACCTGCATTTAGTTTTTCTGCATTTAGAGAACATAGAATTTTGGGTGCCCAGGGTGCGAAAGTCTAAATGCATGTAACACATGTTAATGCCTCCCTCCCTATTAGATTGTAAGCTCCCAGGAGCAGGGCCCTTCTAATCCTCTTGTATTGAATTGTATTGTTGCTGTATTGTCTCCCTTTATATTGGGAAGCACTGTGAAAAACAGGTGGCGCTATACAAATCCTGTATAATAATAAATGCACACAGACAAGGCAGACCCTGGTAAAGGGTGGTACATCCGAAACGCAGAAGAAAATGATCTCGGAAGTATACTTTGTTCATACTTCCCAGATCACTTTTCTTCATGTGCCTGCACTTATTCCATGTCCCTACTTTACACTGTACTATTATTTTTTCCTCTTTGCACAAAATCTACAACCTTATAGTCGGGATACGGCCCTTCTTGGAAAGAATGCTGGGCTTTCTAGCTTAATGTTTTTGTGGGGTTTACAATTACACACAAGGAGCATGTAGTAGTTATCAGTGATATAATGATTTAAATCTCTCAAGCATATTACATTGCACATCAATGAACCAGTTACTTTACATCAGTTGTACTTACCCTTAAACTTGTTCCTAAAGGGGTTGTAAAAGGCAGACTTTTTTTTATCTTAATGCATTCTATGCATTCAAATATAAAACCTCAGCGCCCCAAATAGATCCAGCGATGTTGTAGAACAGACACTGATGTCCAGGACTCTCCTCCTCATTGGCTGAGACAGCAGCGTGGTGCCATTGTCAAAGTCAGCTGTGTCTGAATGGACACAAGGAGCTGTGGCTTGGCTCAGCTCTGGTGCCACCATAGCAAGCTGCTTGCTGTGGGGGCACTCAACAGGAGGGAGGGGCTGCTCTGTGCAAATTCACTGCACAGAGGCGGCAAGTAGAACATGTTCGTTTTTAACGAATAAAACACAAACAAGACGTTAAAAGGTTCGTTTTTTTATTTTCTAAATAATTTCCTTTAAAGTGGTTGTAAACCCTCTCTGAGAACCTTCATCTACAGGTAAGCCTAGATTAAGGCTTACATGGCTTGCAATATCTCCTAGACCTACACGGTTTAGGAGATATTTGCAATAAATAATGCACCGATGTCTACGGTGCATGTGTGCCGTAGACAACGGCACTGAGCGTGCCGCTGCTGAATGCCATCATGCCGTAAGTGTCAGGGGAGTGATGTCATCGCTGCTCCGGCAAGTCACAGCGCCGGAGCAGTGATACCCAGAAGGAAAAAAGGGTGAAAGATGGACGCTTCGTGGAGGCGATGAAAATCAGGGACATCGCAGGCTTCGGCTTCAGGTAAGTGACACATAATGGGCTGCGATGTATAGTAGCCCATTATGCTTTACCTTTGCAGGGAAACAGAGGAAGTAAACCCCATCAGGGTTTACTTCCTCTTTAAGCTAATGCATTGTTGGTTCACTAACCTTTTCCTTAGATTTCCCTTCTAAATTGTGTTCTAAAATGTTTTTTTTCTTTGTCTGAATTTCTCACTTCCTGTTCCTCTTCAGTAAGCTGTTCTGGCTGACTAACCCCCGTGGATGATGGGGGCAAGCTTACTGAGGAGCAACAGGAAGTGAGAAATTCAGATAGACAAAGAAAAAAAAAAAACATTTAGAAGGGAAATAGAAGGAAAGGGTAAGTGAACCAACAATGCACTAGCTTAAAAGGACCCCATTTAGAAAAGAAAAAAAAAAAACCCTTTACAACCCCTTTAATATCACTTTTAAAACATATAGGAAATCTCTAAAAACACGTTGATGGGTAACTGGTAGTATGTACTAAATTGAATTGCTTAATTTGTATCCAAAGTAAATTTAAATTTATAGAAAGGGCTTTAACAGCGTATATGTTTTGTGAGCTGGTTTGTGACCCAGATTCTGAATTCTGAACTTCAAGCCCACTACTGGCTATTTTCCCGCAAACTGCGCTTAAACAGTTTGTTGTCTTTGCTAGCAGAGAAGGAACAATTTTTTATAAAATAGCTGCCCTAATGGGAAAGCCTTAAAAAGGTTCACCTTTGGGAGCATTACAGACCCATATTTAGGGTGTAACATGCTCCAAAAAAAAAAAAAAAAGGTGAACTTTTAAAAAGTTGGGCCTTTAAAAAGAAAGTACTTGCACAGATCTACACTGGCTGGTTGTAACTAATAGGATATCCATATTTACTTCATAAGAAAATTATATTCTTTCAATTTAAAAGCATAACCTTACGGTAACGTTTCTGAAATTATGGATTTTGAATAGGGTTCAGCTGGGACCCCCACAGTTTTTCATACAAAGTTCAAGCGTATCTAAACCCCAAAAATGATTTAAAATAGAAAAAAAAAATCCCCATGAAGTGGGTACGTGCCCGCACTGCATGGGTTAACTGCTCCTTTTTGTCTAGGGGTGAAGAGAGCCAAGATACTTAATCCGCCACTCCTCCCAGCACATGACTGGTCCCTGTCCCCTGCATGCTAGCGGTCTTGAGTAGACCGGCTCTGGACAAAAGGATAGCAGCTACAGACCACCGCTGGACCTAGGGGGTGCCGTTTTTATAAGGATTGGGCAAATATAGCCTTTTTTGCCCCTGGACAAAACAAAAGTTAACCCATGCAATAAAATGAATGCATCCAAACAGCTGGTGATTGGTATGCTGCCATACATTACATTTTTCTTTGAGTTTAGGGACTCTGACCACTTGCCTACTGGGCACTTTCACCCTCTTCCTGCCCAGGACAATTTTCAGCACTTCGAATGAAAATTGCATGGTCATGCAGCACTGTAAACATTGGAAATGCTTATTTTTTTCACACAAATAGAGCTTTCTTTTGGTGGTATTTAATCACCACTGGGGTTTTTATTTTTTGCTAAATGAATCAAAAAAGACCAAAAGGTTCTGAACAAAAAAAACAAACAAAAAAGTTATAAAATTTTGCAAACAGTAATTTTTCTCCTTCACTCATGGGCGCCAAAGAGGCTGCACTGACAATAAGGACATGAATGATCAGTGCCCCGATCAGTGTAGATCTCCTTTCACACTTGCCAGTTATCGGCGCTCTCCTCTCCCCACGCTGCGACAGCTTGAGGAATGCCAATAACCGGCAAGTGTGTTTACATCGTGATCAGCTGCGATTGGAGACAGCTGATTACGTGGTAAAGAACCGCTGTGCTGCGATTGCCTCTTTACCCCGATATATGATCAGCTGTGTTCAAAGGAAACAGCATTCACAGAGCGCACGCAGTTCTGGAGAGGACCTCAATCGATGCCCTCCCAGGAATGGATGACCGCGCTGGAGCCATCTTTCGGCTATAGCACGGTTGAAAATGGTTAAACATGATTTTTATTTAATTTTTTTAAATTGCAGTACAACTGGTGGGATTTTAGCAACTGGAAAACTTCAGATACAACGTTCTATATTGGCTGGGATTTGCAAATCCTTAACTGTCCTTAGGGGTGCAGGGATACACATGGCCAAAGCTGGTAAAGAGGCAGGCTTGGTTGCTGGGACTTGTAGTTCTTCAGGAGCCGACAGATCCTTGTTTAGCTGCAGCTGCTCACAAGGTACGGCTGTGTTTGTCTTTTTTTCCTTCTTTATTTTAGCAGCTGGAGGGCTTTAGGTTAGCAACAGCAGGTTTTAGAGCCATGGTTATAGTTACATGCAGCTGGAGATAATAGCTATTCAGCAGGTGGTAGACCCAATATCGGCATGCCGCTTTAGGAAAATGCATGGCTAGCGTGCTTTACCGTTTATCAGGAAGACATTTTTAAATGTGACATTTACATTATATTAGGACTGCTGTTCTGTATTCCTGTATGCACTTTATAGATTTTCACGCTGAAGATCTAGAAATTAGGGCATGCAGTTATCAGCCAGCAGAAAAGAAAAATCAGAAAGGGACAACCGCTGAGCGACACCAATTACAGAAAGTGCATCTTGTTTTTAATTACAGGCATTTATATGCATTGCCATCAATTTTTGGAGCGCTGTACAGTTACATCAGTCCCTACCCTAAGGCCCCATGCACACGAGACGCTGCTAAACTCGAGTTCAGAGGCATTTGGGCATTTTTTTCCCAACTGCCCCTGAACACATTTAATGTTATCCTATGTGTCCATGCACACAATCACATTTTTTGGCGTTTTAAAGCAGTTGGGTTTATGTCTGTTTTTTCAGACGCAAAATTTTGGGTTCAGAAGCGTTTTATTTTTGCGTTTTTAACTTTAGGAGAGTCTACAATGTCTTTGAGATAAGCGCTGACAGCCGCAAACGCGGTAAAACGCCGCTAATCGCGGGAAAAACTGGCGTTTTAAAGGCCGTTTTTTGCCTTTGAAAACTTGAGTTTAGAGGTGTTTGTAATTGCTTCTCGTGTGCATGGGGCCTTAGGAGCTTACAATTGAAGGTTCCCATCTCACATGCACACACACACACACATAGTAGGACCAATGTAGTCTGGTGCCAAATAGATTTGTCCATTTATAATGGGGGCTCATGTTCATGCTGAATGGATATGTTCAATGCTCAGGAGAACCTTTATTCTTTATGGCCAGGAGGGTGAGAAGCTGGTCTAAGGAATGGGCAGACAATGCAAGATAAACCTTTGGCTAGTGATCTGCAGAGCAGGGGAACAAGGCACATTTAAAGTTGCAGGAATTAGAAATGACATGTGCATGCTGAGATTTGTAGTTCACGGACAGCCGTGAGCTTTCACGTTCGCATCAAGCAGCATATTAGGCATGGATCTATGCTTGCTGGGGAATGTAGTTCCTTAGCAACTGCAGAGCCAGTCTTAGCCACAGCTGGCCTAAAGGCACGCTTCCACGGTGACAAATCACCTCTGCCTCCAGAGGTGAACGAAGACTGATGACTGCGCTCTCCGTAGACCAAACTCTGCTGCTGTAATGCATCTCCTTAACCCCGTGAGAAGAGGCGCGTCCCATGAACCCGCCGCTGGAGCGAAGGCGGCTAGTTACTATGAGCAGTTTGCCTTAATTAACAGAAATTAATTAGCCATTTTGCAAGCACTTGTTTAACAGCTTTGCTAAACATTAATGCCACTGATAATTCCTGCTGATTAGCAGGTCCCATAATTAGCGGCGGAGGAACAGAGGGAGGATGGCACGGCACCTGTACGCCCACTAATCAGGGATCTGGCTGCTGTACGAGCCAGCAACGCCGCTGCAAACCTGGCTGCTTACAAGCTTTGGAAACATCCCAGAACTCTTCTCTCCTGCAGAGACTAACTAGCTTGGCACTGGTCATCCAGGACAGCTAAAACAACAATGAGGGTCTTACCTGGAAGAAGCCGGGGGGAATGGGTCCTCCTGGCATCCCATCGCTGGGAGGAATGTTGCCAAGAACTGGGCTTGGGGCGGCTGCCGCACTCTGTGGAAGGAAACGGACATTTTGTCATTAAAGATAATCAGCTCCAAGCGTTGGCCTGCATTGTCCCCCAGCAACTGAGAGGGAATTTTACAATGAATAATAATGTCTGTCACAAAGCAGAATACATGTGTGAGAAGTATCAGATGGAAGCTGCCGTTTCCAAGGGTGCATGTTGTTCCTGGGGCTGGGACATCACTTGAATGGAACCAGGTACAGAACTAGGACACATCATGGAAATTGGGGATGCAGTTTCCAGCTGAGGCTTCTCATACATTAGGTTTTCTTTAATGCTGAATTGTGGCACTTTAAAAGGCAATTTAATCAAAAATCATTAAATGCATTCCAAAATAAAAATTATATTAGATCTTGTGCTACCTTATATTAAGTTTCCCTGTTCAGCAAACACAAGAGAGGAAGGGTGGGTCAGCACTGCTAGACAAGCCAGAAACTACAACACTGAAAAGGGCTGTCAGTCTAACATTGGCAGTATGCTGACAGGAGAGAATTAACATTCTGCTGGCCAACTGGTATGGTCAACCTTTTCCTGCAGGGCCCACTAACAGGCCAGGTTTGCAAGATAACTGAAATACATCACAGCTGATATCATTTGCTCCTCAGTGATTGCAGTATTCTAGACTGCATCTCCCCAAGGTAATACATAAAACCTGGCCTGTTAGTGGGCCCTGCAGGACAGGGTTGATGACCACTGGTCTAAATTATCTAGAACCCCCCCCAAGATTTGGAGTAGATTAGAAAAGGGTTAAAGCCTACACGCTACTAGTATTTTTCTGTTCAACCCAGCAGACTGAACAAAAACAAACTGACAGCTCAGGTCGGAGCCGCAGTACTAACAATCCGATATAATACAATACAATACAGCGTTCCCCCCTGCTAAACTATTGCGTTCTGATAGCCAACAGGCTGAAAAAGTGAGGTGGATGCAGGAATCGCCCTCTGCTGGGACATTGTATTTTGACAGCAGTGATCAGTGCTTCAGCCAATTGGCTGCAAGCTGCTGACTGAAGGTTTTCCAGCAGGTTTCTATCAACCGTTGAATGTGACACACAGATCAGAATTCATCCAGTCCCTGCTGAACCGACTTTGGTCCTTGTGTAACCAGCTTTTTATAGCTGTGTCCCCAATGGGAAGGAACAGTCTCTCCATTTGCCCCTCTATATTAGTCTATGTCCAAGCACAAGTGATACAGTCGGCGGCGAGTGCGCCTGCAAGCTAACCCCCTTGGGAGTTCGCTTTCCAGAACGAGGGTTAGCTGATGCGGGGGGAGGACCTGAGACAGCTGCCGAGGGACCCCAGAACAGGAGGAAGAGGAAGCTTTATAACCTGTTTAAAAAGGTCTTTGAAACATTTATGGTTAAGAGATTCAGATACAGCCAACATGTTTCGGGGGCAGGGAACCCCCCCTTTTTTAGGGCTTTAGCAGTCAGCACTAATTAAATAACAGAATGCACAAATGGACCTGTGGTAGGGCTACATGACTGCTGATGTCTCCTGACGGTACACAGCTGGCTGCCTACAGTGCCGTCAGGAGACTCTAGTATTCATCGAGACTTAACACAGGTTCCTTTGTGCATTTTGCCGTGATTTTATTAAGATCTCCTGCTCAAGCCTTAAAGAAGGGGGGAGGTTTTTCCCCCCCTGAAAGGCATTGGTTGTATCCGATGCCCTTAACCATTTCAAAAAGTCATAAGCGAGATGAACTTTTGTAGCAGGCGCTCCTCCATACACATCTGGTGATCTCTTTGTATCCTTGTCAGAGGACCAGAACGGTGTCCACCTACACCAGGCTTCAATCATGGACTTTCCTCTTAAAAAAAAACCAAAAGGATTACTTTACAAAGGATCCATCGGAACCAGTTTTGATTTCTATTGGTCCAGTGCTATCACTCACATCAAGGGTTTGAAGGGAACATTCCCACCCCGATGACGTAAAGCGGGAGTTCACCCATTTATTTAAACCTTTTGACCTTTTTCCTGCTCGTTTTGTCTAGGGGAATCAGCTAGTTGTTTTAAAATATGATCCGTACTTACCCGTTTTCGAGATGCATCTTCTCCGTCGCTTCCGGGTATGGGTCTTCGGGAGCGGGCGTTCCTTCTTGATTGACAGTCTTCCGAGAGGCTTCCGACGGTCGCATCCATCGCGTCACTAGTAGCCGAAAGAAGCCGAACGTCGGTGCGGCTCTATACTGCGCCTCGACGTTCGGCTTCTTTCGGAAAATTGTGACGCGATGGATGCGACCGTCGGAAGCCTCTCGGAAGACGGTCAATCAAAATAGGAACGCCCAGTCCCGCAGCCCATACCCGGAAGCGACGGAGAGGATGCATCTCGTAAACTGCAAGTACAGCTCATATTTTAAAACATCTAGCCGATTCCCCTAGACAAAACGAGCATTCATCTAGGGGGGAAAGGTATATTGTAGGGGTGAACCTCCGCTTTAATTTATTAAATAAATTGTCCATTTCATCCATATACTTAAAGGGGTTTTGTCAACCTCCCCACTATGGGAAACCCTAACAGATCGGCCTGGCCACTCTCCCCGATTCTTCAAGACGTTCAGAGGAGTTGGAGCCGCTTTTGCTTTCTCTGGTGTGATGCAGATCTGGCAAACAATATAATCATTTATTTCTTTTGGCTTCTGAGGCTGGAGCCGAATCACAATACAAAGCAGTACAAATTAACAGAGCATGCAGTCTCATCTTGCACAGGAGCTCCAGTTATTTTGAATTACGCCAGTCATGAGAGAATTGTGGCGGCTACCATTGCTGACCTTTAGAATATGCCAGTTGCCCGGACGTCTCTGGATTCTGCACAACAAGCATGCAGAAAATCTGCAACAGAAGTCGCAAACATCTATTCTAGGCCAGCGACTCAAAGCCTGAAGCTAGCCGTACATGGCTCGGACTTTGGTCAGTTTAGCGTTTTGTTCCTTATTTTTTATAGGTTCACTTTAAGCAGATCACATTCACTTTTAGGCCACCAATTCTCTACATAGGCGGAAACGCTCGGCGAGGGAGTCACAGCATTACAAGCTCAGCTGACAAATCATTTATGTAAAACGCAGAAACAGAAAGTCCAAGGACAGTCTCTCGTCCCACCAAGATCCACATCAAGTTCTGTATCACATGTTATATGGGCAAAGGGCCAGATACGGGCTTTACAGACTTCCGTTTCGGTTCTGATGTGCTCATTTTAGGGCTGCAACGAACGATTATTTTCATAATCGATTAGTTGGCCGATTATTGTTTCGATTAATCGGTTTAATGCGATTTGCATTTTTTTGGGCCAATTTGTTGTTGGGCAGATTAAAAAACACAAATTGCCGCAAAAATGCATTACATGGTTTTCTGTAGCTTCTCTGTTGAAGTATATTGAACCAAAAAAACAAAATATTACCGTTTTGCTTTAAAAAAAAAAAAAAAAAAAAAAAAAAATTCCTTGCCCTTTCCAAATACACAGCAGCTGAAAAAATCATGCATGCAAATGTGTCCCATAGGAAACCATGTAAATGAACTGTAGTGTGTTTCTGCAAAAAACACCAGAAAACCAAGGCCTGAGATGTTTAGTAACATAATGCGGTTAAAAAAACACAACATACAAAAAGTAGCGATTTGCTCTTTTTGTACTATAAAGGGCTAATTTTTTATTTTTTTAACCCCATTATGTTACTGCCCGATTAATCAATTATGAAAATGGTAACCGATTAATTTCATAATCGATTAGTTCTTTCGGCCCTAGCTCATTTAATGACATTGTACACAAACGGCCTATAGGGGACCCATCACACTGCTCACAAAATCAGTATGGTCCATACCAGCATCACTAAATCATTTGTATATTCGATAAAAAAAGTACTGTATATACTAGAGTATATAAAAATGTGCTGAAAATGCCCCCCCCTCGGCTTATACTCGAGTCACCTTTTTGCGCCTGATCTCCCGAATTTTTAAGACCTGGTACCGGCCGACTGAAACTTGGCACACATGTAGCCCCACTCTTCCTCTACAAGTGTGCAAAGTTTTTTGCCCGGGGGACCTATGGCCGGGGAGCACCGATTTTTCAAAGCTGGGCACCCCTTCAATAGACTCCCATGTTAAACGTTAATTTCTCCGGTGGTTTTGGGGACCCGGTACTGGCCGGTCATAGATCCACTGGACCTGGAACTTGCCACACATGTAACTCCTCTACAAGTGTGCAAAGTTTGTTCTCTGGGGGACCTATGGTTTGGAGCACCGATTTTTCAAAACTGGGCACCCCTTCTATAGACTTCCATGTTAAACATCAGTCGAGGCATGGGCACAGTGAGGCATGCAGATGGACACCCTAGGCTTATACTCGAGTCAATACGTTTTCCCATTTTTTTTGTGGTAAAATTGGGTGCCTTGGCTTATACTCGAGTATATACGGTACCCTTTAAAATAGCACTCCTATATAATAATGACAAGATCAACATAAAGATATTGCTTCTGACCTCCCCACCTAAAGCCCAGGCAAACATAACATTCTTTAGCTACCAGGAGCACTTGAGGGTGTTTCATTGTATTACAGAATGCAGAAAAATCACAAATCTTAGACAGGCAATACACTGTTCGAATCTCCTGCTGAACCGAGATATCTACCAGGTTGACCAATCGGTCAAATTGGGTACATTCAGCATCCTGGGTTTTACCTGTGATTATCGGTAGTGTCTGCTATAGCCGCCAGTAATAATCACCACCATCTCCTGGTGGGGGGCGCACACAGTAGATGGGTACTTTGAGTGAATAGAGGTCTTAGAAATTTTTCATGCTTTACGATCCCCAGAGGTTTTTATTTGTTTGACAAAATGCTTATCTATATATATTTTCAAGATCAATATACTCAAGCCACTGACTCAGCATGACAGTCAAAAATGTCATGTTTAGAAGTAAAAAAAAAAAAAAAAGCTGACGCCATAGTCTAAATTTCAATTCAGTAAGACATTTTTATTTTTTACTAGAAATAACATTATAATCTTGTGTACAGTTTTAGCATTGGAAAAAAAAAAAAAAAATGGTGGTAACCACCATATAAGTCTGCCCATCGACTTCTGTACCCTGTAAGTTACAGCGCACTTCAGTCCAAATGAGGACACGAGACGGCTGTAACTGACAAAATGTAACAGCTGTAGATGAATAGAATAATGAATGGGGTTTCATAAAGGTGATCTGAACAAGGAAGACATGGACAGGTCAACATGTCCAGCCCCGAGGGGCAAAAAGAAGAGCGATGAGAGATCTTAAAATATGTAAAGGTTTCAGATGGGAGAATGTTTTATATATTATATTGAGCTGCAAGACACTAAAGGGCTCAGACTACCAAAAACGACAACGTTTTTCCAGAGAGCAGTACACGCTGAATCCGCTACCAGCATCTGCCCACCAAGGGTGTTTAACGGCACTAGGCAATCCATACCACACCAGAGACCATTGACACCCTTCAAGTCCATTTTGACCATTGTAATCGTTCTGTACTGGGCTTGGGCACGATTCAGTATACAATGCCCTGGCCCAATTGAAGAGGTGGGCTCAGAGACCATACACATCTGTGTGGGTAGAGGCAATATAAGCATGCCCAGACTTGGCACAATGTGACAGCAGGCCCATTGGGAAGTGGGGACAATTGCCTACACTGACATTTTGGGACTAAAATTTAATAAAATTGTCCCTAGATTGGTGATGGATCACGTCACATCCCAAGTATTACTAGATTCAAATCACCAAAGTTGTAAAAAAGGGACTTGTCAGGTAGCAACCTGCACATCAAGTCAACTCCCCACTTCTTCAGGGCCAGCAAACAAAAGATGGCCCTAAAGAAAGGGGAGTCTATTCCCCCAAAACACATTGGCGTGATGTACATGTTGCTACTTTTTAAAGGTCTATAAACCATACTTTGGAAGTTGCAATTCTCTGGACGCTCCTTCATTTTTATCCAAGTCTACATGCGAAAATGACTAAAAAGTCCTACAGAAAATGCAGCAACCCAAGAGGGCACATCACCATTACCATCATTTACTAGGCACTATCCACCAGAAGGCATACCTCCCTTGTTGCCCACACGAATACCAATCCAGGGCCAGCGACCAGTCCAGCTCAGTCTCCAACACAAGCTAGAATACCTAATACATTGATAAAGGAGAGTGGAAATGGCAAATATTTGACACGTTTCTCAGAATCCAGTCTACTTCCTCAGGAAGTATGGAAAAAAATGTACATATAAAGGTACGTGATCAGCAAAATGTACGGTTCAATGCCTCGACCACCCAAGGGCAGACCACAAGGGATAAAAAAAATTGCAGGCAACACCGCGCCACCACAACCTTGCTGATTCACTAAAAACGGTTCTTAAAGTGGAGGTTCACCCAAAAAAATAAATTTTTAACATTAGCCAATTACGGGAAGCAGAATCGGGTGTTTTTTTTTTAATCAATGCAGTACTTACCGTTTTAGAGATAGATGTCCTCCATGGCTTCCGGGTACTGGGCGTTCCTATTTGATTGACAGCCTCCTGACCATCGCATACAGCGCGTCACGAGTTTTCTGAAAGTAGCCGCCGTATAGAGCTGCACCGACGTTCGGCAACTCGTGACGCGCTGTATGCGATCGTCGGAAGGCTGTCAATCAAATAGGAACGCCCAGTCCCGAAGACCATACCCGGAAGCGGCGGAGAACATCCATCTCTAAAACGGTAAGTACTGCATTGATTTAAAAAAAAAAAAAAAACACCCGATTCTGCTTCCCGTATTTAGCCTCAATCTAATGTTAAAAAAAAAAAAATTTGGGTGAACCCCCGCTTTAAAGTGTCCATGCACTGGTTCAGAAAAAACGATCCCACTGTTTATTTAGGGCAATTTAGCCCAAGGGATAGGCAACAACTACATTGCTACAACTATACTATGTTAACTTTCGGAATTGTATTTTGTCTTGCGAGAATTTCGGTAATTTTAGTAACCTCTTGGTTTTCAATAGGACACTAGCATGCAAAAACAAAGGGGACGATCAATTGTTCGATATTCTCATCAGATGTATGGGGCTACTAACAATTAGAACTTTTACCAAAACCACCAATTTCATAAATTTTTCAATAATCTTTCTCAACTGTAGTGACAAGGAAAACTCAAATGAACAAAATTCAAAGACTGAATGTGATTTTTTTTCAGGAAAATTCTCGGGTATGCCCATCCTGAAACGAATGCCAATCGTGAAACACTGGCACAGAAAACACACATTTTTCAGGCTTTTTATACAAAATTTGCGTAGCACATAGTGCTGCTGAATGCCTGAAAACTGTTTTTTTTCCCCTCTGAGTTTCCGTACAAAACACAAATATCTACTGGTGTATGTCCAGTTTACCTGATGTCAAGGTATGGAAGGTATATATCCAAATCTATAGTGATCAAGCCCTTGGTCTTTTTGTTGTCCGCATGTGTTGTTTTAGAGTACGTACACAGCAGCACTACAACATTCAACCAGCAGGGGGAGCTCAGGCACCAAATCTGGAACTGGAGCTCAGCTTGAGATCAGCAAGTCAGCAGCAGTGTCACAATGCCATCAAAGGGCACCAATCAGCATAACAAAATGGGTGCTATACTGGCCTGAGTAGTTAAAAAAAAAAAAAAAAAAAAAAAGAAGAAGGAGGCAAGGATTGAGCCTCCCTCCCCAACTGTTTTGCATTACAAAAGAAGAAGAAGATTTGCTATGGATGATAAACCTACTCTTTGTGGGGTATATTTCCTGCCATTAAAAGTATAAAATTCTGTATTCTTTCACATCCTGCCCTAAAACCATCAGAACGAACGCCGTTATGACAGCAATGAGCACACCGACACTCCAGGAATTCTACAGTACAGCGCAACAATGAACAGATTACTGAGGAATGCAAGATTTTATCTCCCAAACAAGTAGGTTTCTGTCCAGGATGTCCACACAAATACAGGGACAAGCCAGGCAGAGCGAGACCGACGAGGACTAGGGCCAGAGACAAAATGGCCACCCTTCGGCCAAGTACATTGCCGTTTGTAGACTGAGGCAATGCCAAGCCCCGCTTAAACCAGTGCTACAGGATGGAGGTTGGTTTGCTCTGCTACAAATGGCTCTCCAGTGATTTGAATCCACCAGGCCATAGAGGTGATCTTGTTGGCGACATGAAACGCGATAAAACACAACTGCTTTAAGACTAGCCATTATAGATTTCTTAGAAAAAATCGCTGAACTGACAACTCTAAAATATAACTGAATGCAACATTTTATCTGGGTAGTTTGGAGATCAGAACATCCTTTTATTGCTGTCCGTACCCACATTACAGGGATTCACCCCTCTCCCTGTGTACCATCATTACTTTACAGGAATCACAAATGTTGGGTTATAACCAGAACCCAGAATAGAAGGGAAATCATCCAATGAGGACAACCGGGGATTTCCATCACTTTGGAGGGATGTCTTCTCACTTCCTGATTAGGCTATGACACGGGAAGTGAACGGAAATCTCCTCAGTGAGAAAGATGGAAAAAATAAATGAATAAAATATATTAAAATAAAAATACTTCTAAATTGTAAGCTCTAACAAGCGGGGCCCTCCGATTACTCCCACATTATATTGTAATTGTACTGTCTTCCCCGATGTTTTAAAGCATTGCGCAAACTGTTGGCGCTATATAAACCCTGTATAATAATAATAATAAATATAAATATAAATATAAATATAGACAGGGGTTTTAACCTCTACCTAAAAAAAAAATGTTTGCGCAATAAACAAAAATTAGTTTTATGGCTTTTTTATTAATATATTTTTTTTTTTACTACTACTAATAGCGGTGATCAGCGATTTTTTTCGTGACTGTGACATTATAGGGGGACACATCCGACAATTTTGGGACCATTGTCATTTTCACAGCAAAAAGTGCTATAAAAATGCACCGATTACTGTGAAAATTACAATTGCAGTTTAGGAGTCAACCACTAGGGGGCACTTAAGGGGTTAAGTGTGACCTCATATGTGTTTCTAACTGTAGGGGGGAGGGGCTGGACGTGCAATGTCAGTGATAGTCTTTCCCTATATCAGGGAACAGACAATCACTGACATTGCCACAATGAACAGGGAAGGTGTGTTTACACACACCTCTACCCATTCTTCAGCTCCTGAGACCAATCGCGGGACACCGGCGGCGAATTGGTCTGCAGGTCCCGCGGTCACGGAGTGTCTGACCGGTTCGCGAGCTGCGCACTCTTGACCCCACGGCTGGGCTCTTAAAGAGAACGTACAGGTACGTGCTTGTGCCCAGCCGTGCCATTCTGCCAACGTTTATCGGTGTGAAGGGGTCCTTAAAGCGGATCTCCACTCTAAAGTGGAGTCCCGCTGATCGGCACCCTCCCCCCCTCCGGTGTCACATTTGACACCTTTCAGGGGGGAGGGGGGTGCAGATACCTGTCTACAGACAGGTATCTGCACCCACTTCTGGCCCTACGATACGGGCAAAGGACAGGTTTTTTCTCCGCTTCCCGTCGCCCCCCCGTTGTATGCTGGGAACACTCGGCTCCCAGCACACAGCGGGAGCCAATCGGCGGGCGCAGCGCGACTCGCGCATGCGCCGTAGGGAACCGGGCAGTGAAGCCGGAGCGCTTCACTTCCTGGTTCCCTCACCGTGGATGGAGGGGGGAGCAGCAGGGTGACGAGCGATCGGCTCGTCATCTGCTGTGATCACCGCTGGACTCCAGGACAGGTAAGTGTCCTTATATTAAAAGTCAGCAGCTGCAGTATTTGTAGCTGCTTGCTTTTAATATAGTTTTTTAGTGGCACATCCGCTTTAAGTGGTTAAACTACTTATGAAAGTTTGTTTTTTTGTGATCCGATGATGCCTCCATTGCTGATCAAACATTCATGTTGCCGGGAATATTCTTTTCTCTCCGGGAATATTCTTTTCTTGCAAATGCGCATTTTTTTTTTCTATTACAATTCTCACGCGATTTTCCTATCAATTGTTATTTTTTCCAAAAATGTCCAACATGTCGGATTCCTCAAATTTGATTGCCGCCTGAAAATCGGCTGTTGCTGCAGCCCACCAACGGTGCGAAATTCGTACGAAGATTCTTTGATACGATTTTCGAAAGAAAATTATTTCGAAATTCAAACCGTGTATGGCCGCCTTAAGACGTTAGTTGGTGGAGTTTACATATACTTTAACTCAATATTAAAAACACAAAGAAATGACTGAAAAGATAGGAATGGCTTCTATTTTTTTTTTTACCAGGCCTGATTTATGAAGCACAAGGACTGTGCTGTGCTTACCAAGCAGAAAGTACAGCATGCATATATAATTAGCAGATCTATTGATGGATGCCTTCTCTCAATATAAGGAGATACAACCTGTATAAAACAAGCTTTAGAAACCATTACAGAATTCAGCGTTGTGCACAGTCATGTAAATTAGGCTGATCACAAGAAAACACGTCTATACAATGCAGGCGGCAGGGGCCCACTAACACCCCGGCAAAGGTGGCACGTTCTCTGCCCTCACCGGCTTCAACCGGCCAAACAGAACGAAAGTGCCGCTGAGGAGTTCAGCCAGTGGTGCAGTCAGGTACATTTAATTGGAATCCAGCTAAGTCTCTTATCTAATTAAAGTAATCACATTAACTTCAGTCGGCGAGAACTGTCACACCTGCTGTTCTCAGAGCAGACGGGCGGACATGGCAAAGTCACCTGATATTAGGGCAGACGACCAAAAGCCATGAGAACAAGCAACTGGACACAAAAGATGCAAAACACGCTCTGAGCTGCTCTTCGGACGCATCCATGAAGCAAGCAGAGCATGGAAAAAGCTGATCAGCAACGATCACTCCTGCTCACCGTTTGATTTCCCGGCTCCTTAAAGTGGATTTCCACATTTGCAATCAAAGTTGAGAAGCCCCCACTATGATTGTTATGTGCTCCCATTCATGCTGCATGCCAGAAGATATAGAAGCAATTCTTATCCTTTGAGTTGCTTCTTTGGAGCAGGTTATTAAAACTTTATAGGCAGCTTTAAAAATGTAGGACTAGTTTGCAATTAGGGGACAGATTTAAAGTGTTACTAAACCCTAAACAGTAAAATCAGTCCGTATATGCAGTAAAGCATGCTTGTCATACTCACTGTGGAACCTAAGGAGTTAATCCTCCACATTGTGTAAAAAAGCTGTTCGATCCGGTCTTCTCTGATCCTCCCCTTCTTCCTCAGTCCCCAGTTAATCTGATAGTACAGAGGCTAGGGGACAAGCTGCGCAGCTCAGTTTGCTGTGTATTGCTAGCGTGTTTTTTTTTTCCTTGGGAGAGTGCATGCGATCTGCACAAGGCCAATCAGCACTGTCCAGACCGAGGGTCAGGGGTCTTGTAGCCTCAAAAAACAGTCTGAGCAGAATGAAAACTTCTCCTACAAGCTTTAACCTGACAGAGAAGTCACAAGACTAACTGCTGATGAGAAAAGGTATTTAGCAGTCTATATTTACTAAAACTATTGCATTTCTGTGTACTGTGGGAGACCAGATATAGTGAATGCAGGGTCCATTTAGTAACAATTTAAGGAGTTTTCTGGGGTTTTTTTGCGCATCAACATACACAATGCACCCCTCAAACCTTGAGATGTTTAACCACTTTACGTCCAGGCAATTGTCAAAAGACGGCCACAAGGTGGCTCTCAATTGCCAGGAGGACGTCTATGGACGTCCTCCGCTCCTTCGGCCACTGGGGCACCCGCGGCATCACTGAAGTGCCGATGCGCGTGCCTGGCGGCCGCAATGGCCGCCAGGCACCCATGATCGGCGGATACACAGACAAGGACGTGGATCTGTGTGTGTAAACACACAGATCCACGTCCTGTCAGGGAGAGGAGACCGATGCCGTGTCCCTTGTACATAGGGACACAGCATCGCTCACCTCCCCCAGTCAGACCAGCCCCCGACAAACAGTTAGAAACACTCCCAGTTTACACATTTAACCCCTTCCTCACCCCCTAGTGTTAACCCCTTCACTGCCAGTCACATTTATACAGTAATCAATGCATTTTTATAGCAGTGTTCACTGTATAAATGTGAATGGTCCCAAAAATGTGTCAAAAGTGGCCGATATGTCCGCCGTAATGTCGCAGTCCCAATAAAAAAAAAAAAACGCAGATCGCCGCCATTACTAGTAAAAAAATTAAATAACCAAAAAAAAAAATCATAATTCTGTCCCCTATTTTGTAGGCGCTATAACTTTTGCGCAAACCAGTCGCTTATTGTGATTTTTTTTTTTTTTATAAAAATAATAATAGGTAGAATACGTATCCGCCTAAACTGAGAAAAAAATAGTTTTAAAAAACTATAGCAAAAAGTAAAAAAAAAAAAAAAAAAAAAAAAGATTGTGATTTTTTTCAAAATTGTCGCCCTTTTTGTTTATAGCGCAAAAAATAAAAACCGCAGAGGTGATTAAAAACCACCAAAAGAAAGCTCTATTTGTGGGGGGAAAAGGAAGTAAATTTTGTTTGGGAGCCACGTCGCACGACCGCGCAAATGTCAGTTAAAGCGACGCAGTGCCGGAAGCTGAAATTTCGCCTGGGCACGAAGGGGGTTTAAGTGCCCCGTAAGCAAATGGTTAAGTAAACCCGTTACTACATATCTAGCTTACAACCGACAATGAAGATCTGCCTCAAGTCGTCAAAAAATAAATAAAACACAATACCTGAAGGCCCTTTGTACCCCTAAAGCCCAACCGCAACTACCATAGATTATTGTGCCCTAATCCTGTCCTGTCGCTACGACGCTCGCTCCCGGCACCGAGCATGCTTCCTCACTGAAGTGTGTGTGTGTGTGTGTGTAATCTCTATCGTTGGTCATTATGGGCACCTTCAGCACAAAAAAAAATCTTGAGAAAAAGGCCCCCTTTCAAATCTATTTTTATCTTCACACTGGTACGTTGCACTTCCGTTGTGGTGTCAGAAATCTTCGTTGCTCCATTTTTGGTCAGTTACAAAAAAAAATGCACCTCCTTGTTGAGAACACACTAAAAATGCAGCAAGAACGTGTAACATTTTTGCTGCAGTTATTCGCGTCAAACGACCTACGAAAACCCACCATAAATACGTGGTAAAATTGCATGCGTTTTCGGTGCAATTATCGGCACCTTTTTCTCCATCGGCAAAACGCCCAGAACACAATTTTCGGCCGCTGGAATTTCAGTGCATCTCTAGGCCTGAGCCTTCAAAAAAGGTAAAAATGTTGTTGTGGTGCTTTTTACGACTTATTAAGTTTGATAGTCTGTTAACAGCCCCATGCTGCAGGTATTTGGGGCATTTACTGCAGATAGTTAAAGCCTTAGGGCCAATTCTTACCAGAAACTGCATATAACTGCACCTAGACATGCATTTAAATAAAGTGCGTTTAAAGTGTACTTGAACACGTTTAGCGTGCATTTTTCTATAGGTTTTTGGGCTTGGCATTCCTGGCTTAAATAGGGCGCAGAGCATTTGAAGCGCGTCCCCTGCATTTGTGGTGGGGGGAAAAAAATGCAGAATGCTCTATTTTTTTTATTGCGCTGAATGGCAATGATGTGTACTATGCTTATCGGATTACCTTGATTTTTGGGCTGTCTATGCAGTTAGAGTGCAGTTCAAAAACGCATCCAACTGCGTTCGGTGTGAAAGGGCCCCTATTAAGATGTGCTGCCTGTGAGCAAAAAACATTAAGTATAATAGATTCAGTCATCTCTAAACAAATGTTAAAACCATTTAAAATGAGCTTTTAATACTGCTGGTAGACAAATGTGCAACAGTTGCGGGAAATGAACAGAAGATTCCAAAATGGTGCTGGAATAGTGGGGGATTGATATTTCCAACACACCTTCCACTTCCTCTAGTCTACATTCACTGCCTACCATCATTTTGTTCAGAATTACATGGCAAAAACAGAACACGTCTTCTACACAGATAAAAAAAAAAAATAAAAAAAAAAAAAGGATTTTTATTGGTTTAGTTGTCCTTTCAGGACATATTAGGCACACAAAAATGGCCACCTTCAGATCCAATCACAGCTTACAGCCGCTGACCTCTCACAGTTCCAGCTCACCTTGCTAATTACGCAGCAGACACAATCCTCACACGGACAAGCAGTTTATGTAGGCATCATTAAACACAACAACAGCGTTGCATGACAGGCTGAAATAACACAGCCTTGCTTACGTCGCTTCTCCACGGCTGGGCTAGGGTTGGAAATGAACTGTATATATGGACTTGAATTGGTCACTTTACTTTCCTACCATGTTGCTTAGCGTAAAAAACATTGATTACAGAGTAAATCTTAAAACATTCCAATACCAAACATACATATATGTTATATACAAACATCAAAAATTTCCCTCGGGCCTAGCGCAGCCTCTCAACCAGGGACTCAAATTTTACCCAGGAGGTTCCACCTGAAGATACTCAAGACTCCTTGAGCAGATTGATCTACTCCCTACACTGAACACCAATGTAAGCGGTCACTTCTACCCTGACCACCAACTTCAGGACACAATATATCCCCCTCCCCCGCCCCAATTAAAGCAGAGGTCCGGCGTTAAACAAAAAAAATTTAAAATTAAAAGTCAGCAGCTACAAACACTGTAGCTGGTGACTTTTAATAAGGACACTTACCTGTCCAGGTGCCTGCGATAATCCTGCGTAAGACAATGTCCTGTTCCATAAAATAGGATAGGAATATAGGCCACCAACCTATAAAACCTTCACACAGAGCTCGTCATCCTAAACTGGTGAACATGTTTTTCAATGGAGGAGCTGGGGAAGGAGTCATTCTGTAGGAGGCTTTTTTTTTTTCTTGGCCTTCCTGCATTTCAACCTTTTCCTTCTTGCAATCTGGCGTAAGTTACAGATTGGCCTTGTAGTCCGCAAAGCCGCAGCCTCAATTACCGGCGGGCGCCAGGTCACAATTTGTCGCAATTGCGACCTGGCGCCCGGATATTGTCAACCCCTGCTGTAGTGAACGAGTTCACCCCAGGTTTTTATTCATCAATAATTCAGGCATCCTGCTTGTGATGCAGGAACGCTACTCCCAATGTAGGATTTTTGCCATTTCTTTAGATACAGAAGGCCAGTTAGATCCAAGAAGATTTTTCCTGTTAACCACAAGATTCAACCTGCATGGGAAGCCTAAATAAAACTAGTGACGGCATGAGATAGAAGAGAGGAGGTTACAAAGTATATTCTGCAGGAAGTACATTTCACGTGACCCCTCGGTGTCGGTTTACACAGGGGCAGCACGACTTTGCAAGGCAACTTCAGCGCGACTTGGAGCAACTTACAACGCGACTTAAAGTTGCCTCCGGGACAGGCGACTTTGGCTGTGGCCAATCACAGAATAATCAGCTCTGTGGGAGATAAACTATTTTCTCTTCCTGTAAAGTTGCTTCAGTTAGGACGGAGATCCGACTTTGGAGGCAACTTCCATTGAAATCTATGGGTACAAGTTGCCTTGAAGTAGTACAGGAACCCTTTCTGAAGTCAAAGCAACTTCAGTAGTGTACATTAAGACGACTCTCATTCACTTTAATCAAATTTCTCATGTCGGGTGACACAAGTCAGATGCCAAGTCGTGGTAGTGTGAACTGGCACTTAAGGTAGCAAGGCATAGAATGTTGATAGTCTGAAATATCTGATGGTCATACATCGATCTCAAGACACAAGTATTGTTTGCGGTCCATAAAATGTAATAAGGAAAACGAACAAATATGAAGGCTGGGTTGGAGGCCATCTTACCAGTCTTGGCAACCCTACAAACAATGACACTGCGGGGATCCCACTGGGACACACACCAGTCACTGCATTATAATGCAGTGGCCAGAGTGAATTAGCACCAATGCAGGGGGGTCTCCATACTGTCTAAACAAAGGGCCAAGTTTACTGTACTTCAGACATTAGGGGGGGGGGGGGGGGTGAAGTGTGACCAGACATCAGTGAGAGTAAACAATGCCACATCTTTGGTATTAGAAACAATTGTGCCCCATTGTGTCCGTGGGAAGAATCATACCCCATCATTGGTGTCAGTGGGAGGAATTGTAACCCATTGTTAGTGCCAGTAGGCAGAATAGTGCCCCATCGTTGGCATCAGTGGAAGGAATAGTGCCTCATTCTTGGTGTCAGCAGGAGGAATAGCGCCCCAGGTGCTGGATAAAGGCAAGCAAAATGCCACAGTTTGGAGACCACTGCTCTAATAGTACAGCAAAACAATATAGTTGGGACGCTATAATCCATGGGCCAAGTTGTCCGTAATTTGGCTTCGGGTTCTGTGCAGATGCCTGGATGAGCACGTAAACCAATTAAAGACCAGAAGGCTTTAATAAATTCTGTCTGCACCCTTGGCATGAGTATGCAGTTTGTAAAGGAGAACTCAGTTTTTTGGCAGTTTCATAGAACCATAGCTGGCTGCAGAGCACTAAAGGGTCATTTTAATGGCCAGTACACACGATCCAAATATCGTACAACTTTTTTCGCTTAATAGTCGCAAGTAGAAATTAAATAGAATGAAAATTCTCGTACGACAGAAGGAATTGATGTCATGTATTTATAATTGTATTTTCGGGCGACAACTATACAGAAATAGTACGATCTGGTACCGTACATGGAAAATGTTCGTGCTTGTCCAATCGAATAATAAAATCGGATGAACTGTCACGATCGGCTCCCGAAAATAGTGTACACAGGATCCGAAAATCTACGATCCTTCCTCGGACAACAGTTTTCGTCCGATATTCGGATCACGTGTACGGGCCATAATTGTATTTGCTTAATCACTTCCCTCCCGCCGCATGTAGATATATACGTCGGCAGAATGGCACGGACAGGCACATCAACGTACCTGTACGTGCCTGCCTAGACGTGGGTGGGGGGTCCGATCGGGACACCCCCCGCTACATGCGGCGGTCGGATCCCCTCGGGGAGCGATCCGGGACGATGGCGCGGCTATTCGTTTATAGCCGCTCCGTCGCGATCGCTCCCCGGAGCTGAAGAACGGGGTGAGCCGTATGTAAACACGGCTTCCCTGTGCTTCACTGTGGCGGCGCATCGATCGTGTCATCCCCTTTATAGGGGAGACACAATCGATGACGTCAGTCCTACAGCCACACCCCCCTACTGTTGTAAACACACACTAGGTGAAGCCTAGCACGTTCAGCGCCCCCCTTGTGGTTAACTCCCAAACTGCAACTGTCATTTCCACAATAAACAATGCAATTTAAATGCATTTTTTGCTGTGAAAATGACAATGGTCCCAAAAATGTGTCAAAATTGTCCGCCATAATGTCGCAGTCACGAAAAAAAATGGCTGATCGACGCCATTAGTAGTAAAAAAAAAAAATTTTTTATAAAAATGCAATTAAATGATCCCCTAATTTGTAAACGCTATAAATTTTGCGCAAACCAATCGATAAACGTTTATTGCGATTTTTTTTACCAAAAATAGGTAGACGAATACGTATCGGCCTAAACTGAGGAATTTTTTTTTTTTTTTAAGATATGGTTTTGGGGGATATTTATTATAGCAAAAAGTAAAAAATATTGAATTTTTTTCAAAATTGTCGCTCTATTTTTGTTTATAGCGCAAAAAATAAAAACCGCAGAGGTGATCAAATACCACCAAAAGAAAGGTCTATTTGTGGGGGGAAAAAAAGGACGCCAATTTTGTTTGGGAGCCACGTCGCACGACCGCGCAATTGTCTGTTAAAGCGACGCAGTGCCCGAATCGCAAAACCTGGCCTGGGTATTTAGCTGCCTAAAGGTCCGGGGCTTAAGTGGTTAAACACTCCTATCTGTTGCTGACCTGTATGTTTGGTACATGAAACCCTCATTACCTACTAAAAAAAAGCAAGTTGTTCCCAAGTAGTAGACCGGACACCGCTACCTTCCACTGAGGGACAAGGGATATAAACCTGATTTGCAATGCGAAAAGCTTACTGGAGAAAAGTAAACAAACATGGCAGGTGTGAAGAGAATAGGCCAAAGACTAACAGGCCGGCCCATCTCTTTGTTCAGACGGCCCCTATTATTTTGGGCTGCAGGGTGTCTTGGAGTGAGGGGGACATCTGTTCCTGCCAGCCAAGGTTGACAGCCATCAATCAAACCACAGAATTCTACAACAGCCTGAAAAACCAGGAAGCAACTGAAGAAATATAAAAAAAAAAAAAAGAAAAGAAAAATATATACTTTCCTATTCACCAACGATGGCAGCATAAGGATTATATAAGATAGTCGACACCCATAACAGGAAGTGCCTAAATACGGACTTTGCACCTTCTGATGACAGATGTTCTGGTGACAGATCTTATCCAAATCATGCACCGCGACTAACTCTTAACCACGTGGTCAATTCCACTATGGTGAGAGAAAGGAATATACTCCAATATACTTGCTGCATCTGAACACCATGCACCATTTCTTTCCCTGTGTGAATCGGCCCCTTTTCTGGCTTTAGAATTGTATTAAGACATGATTAAAAACGCATTGATAAGTCAAAGTAAAAATGACAGAAAAGATATACACTCCATTACCAAAAGTATTGGGACGTCTGCCTTTACACACATGAACTTTAATGGCGTCTTAGTCCGTAAGGTTCAATATTGAGTTGGCCCACCCTTTGCAGCTATTACAGCTTCAACTCTTCTGGGAAGGCTGTCCACAAGGTTTAGGAGTGTCTATGGGAATGTTTGACCATTCTTCCAGAAGCACATTTGTGAGGTCAGGCACCGATGTAGATGAGAAGGCCTGGCTCGCAGTCTCCACTCTAATTCCTCCCAAAAGTTCTATCATGTTGAGGACAGGACTCCGTGCAGGCCAGTCAAGTTACTCCACCCTAAACTCGCTCATCCATGTCCAATTGGACCTTGCTTTGTGCACTGGTGTGCAGTCATGTTGGAACAGGAAGAGGCCGCCCCCAAACGGTTCCCACAAAGTTGGACCATTTTACAAAAAGTCTGTGTATGCCGACACCTTACAAGTTCCCTTCACTGGAACTAAAGGGCCAATCCCCACGCCTGAAAAAAAAAACCCACACCATAATTCCCCCTCCACCAAATGATTTGGACCAGTGCACAAAGCAAGGTCCATAAAGACACGGATGAGCAAGTTTGGGGTTGAGGAACTTGACTGGCCTGTACAGAGTCCTGACCTCAACCCGACAGAACACCATGCAGACAATCACGTGGGCTGCAAACGCATAACAGAAACTAGCTAATCTTTAGCAGACGCACAGGAGTCTCATTATCTCTGAATGGCACCCATGCAGGGCGATTCTCCCCCCCACAAAAAAAAGGGGGGGGGGGGGGATCAGGGACTCCTTGCCTTGCGCTTGTGTGTAGGGCAGCACCACACAGAATGAGCCTGCCAACGTGTACGGTGTGCCCGAAAAAGAAAAAAAGGTTCGGCATTCAGGCATCTCAATTAACATGCAGCAACCAATAGAACTAGAAACGTCACCCTGAAATTAAAGTTTACAAAAAGTAAAAGCGTCTGATGTGATGTTTACAGTGCAATGGAGCCGCATTAGAATGTTACTGCTGGTGTGAACGGGCCTCAATTCTCTGCCCAGGAGTCACAAGTACAGCCCAATGAAACACGCAGCGCAGTAGTTATGTACAGGGACATATGCGCTGCACCAAACAGCTGAATTTGCAAGTAAACACGCCGCCGTGGGTTGTCTTTTTTGATGATACAATTGCATGGTCCATTTTTTCAGAACTCTCAAAAAAAAAAAAATAAAAAAAAAATTTTAATTAAAAAATACAAATTTTGTCCAAGCCATTCTTCATGTTTTGCATTTGAGAAATTTTTCAGATCTTGAGGCCTAATGCCAATCTTCAATGCCAGGAAAATCACTATCCAATCGTCGCTGAACTACAATCTTTATCTTGTCTGGCAAGTCAGAGAAGAGTAGAAAGTTGTGAGCGCAGGGCGCGCAGGAGAAGCCGGATGCACCATAAGAGAAGGGGATTCAGAGGTCCCTTTTCTTTACACTCAGAATACTTGGGATGCCAGGAATTCTATAGGATAAGGAGAGGGAGGGAAAACAAAGTCAGCCAGGAAGTGGGGAGCCTCCTCCTGTATCCTTGGGGTCACCTGTGTACTGCACAGCCGTTGCCAAAGAAACCACCGCCGTCAAGCAAGCTAGTTAACCCCCTCACCTCCAGCAACCTAAACCACCACAGTGCAAGTCTTACATGCAAGCACAAGGCAAAAATTTGAGCAACCACTCTTTGGCAGAAGCTGCATCCTCCAATATTGTTGCCCGCCAGTCAGGAGCTGCATGAGATTTGCAGCGTACACGTCAATTTATTTCTTTTTTTTATTGCGAGAAAGAACCAAAAAAAAAAAAAATACTCTCCCAAAATCAGGCCTAGGAGAAAGCCCTACAACAAGGGGGCATTCCAGGGGAATGCTGAGAATCTGCATCCTTTGTAACATCCATTGTGCCATCACCAACACTCCCAACCCCCCCTTAGCCTGTAATCCCCCCCTCAAGGCCTTAATCAGTTATGCAAATACTGCCCTCCCCCCTCTGCATCTGCTCCAGTCCCTCTGTGGAGCGGCATGCCCTATTCTGAACCACAGGGCGTTAACCCCTGCACTCCTGCGCTGACACAAATACACAGCGGCAGCCCAGACAAAGCTAGAGCTTAATCTCACGCGGCCCTCTCCCCGCTATACGCTCACAAAGCTAAAAATCCTGGACACCATTCAAATGCTGCAATACTTTCTTAAAAATGGGCTCCTGTGCAGCGGAGTTACAGAAAACAATTGCTGGCGTCGTATTTACAAAAAACTGCCATGTGGCTCTGTACATACAAAGGATAATAAGCAGGCATTGAACACGTGTTTTATATGTGCGCTGAGCAGCTATAGCAGCAGCAATGGACAATATGAGTGACTAGGCCTCATATTGTTGGATATTGGATTGTATGTGTGCGTTGTAATCTAGTTTGTTCTATACATGACCAAGCATTCAGGTAACTCAAGATATAATTAAAAACTTTTATATTGTAAGCTCTAATGAGCAGGACCCCCCGATTCCTCCTGTATTGGATTGTATCATAACTTTACTGTCTACCCTCATGTTGCACAAACTGTTAGCGCTATATAAACCCTGTATAATAGAACATATGTAGTGCTCATAAATATGAAAATGGTGACCCCGTCTGGAAATGCCGCTGCTTCCGAGCCGTCGCAAGCATTCCCCACCCCCCAGGGTCTATAATACTTGCTCCCCTGCTGAACGGTGTGATCTCTCCCACTGGTTCATACATGGACAACAGGACATGTGAGCTGATGGGAGAAACCACAGTGTGCCACAGGGAAAACAAGTCTTCAATCAATGGAATACTTGCAGCGGCCACCGAGTAGCCAAGAAGCAGTGTTTAAAGACCTGGGCAACCGGAAAGGCAAGTATATTCACTCTTTTTACCAAGTGACCTTGTATCGTGACAGGGTCACTTTAAAAAAAAAAAAAAAAAAGAAGAAGAATCGTGGAGGTTGCCAATGCTATCCCTTAGAAAATCTAGTTCTTGGTTGTCTCTGGCTGTAGTATTTTGCAGATTCAGAACTCCATACTGGCATACTTGCTCTGTCAGTGACAAAGTACCGAAGCCACTGAATCAGAATGACAGCCAGGGAGCCAGGTCAGTAATGCCAACCTCCATACTTATAAGCTACAAGCTTCCCTTAAAGTGGTAGTAACCCCACTTTTTCATCTTTTACCTACAGGTAAGCCTACTGCGAATATCTACTTAACTTGCACTGCTTAGAAGATTTTCAGCGTGCGCGCAGCCGGCGATGTCACCGGCACATGTGCTGATTCTTTAAAGCATACCGTGTCGGGCCTTCAGAGCCCTTGCCATAAACGGTGGTACCTGCACACCTGCGTGGGAGTGACATAATCGCACCCCTGGTAACTCATGTAGTCTGAGGCTGCAAACCCGGAAGACCAGGTGAAGATGGAAGCCCTCAGCAGTGACAGCGCAATGCTGGAGGGCTTCGTTTTAAGTTTCTCGTAATATGATAGTATGCAATGCATACTACCACATTATGACATTGGCTTGCACTGGATTTTTTCTTTAACTGTGGTTTACTACCACTTTAGGAAGGCCGTATTTGACCAATATGGGTGCGCTTGCTGTAGGAGTGACAAGTGTTTAGTAATGCCGAGTACACACGTTAAGAAAAATCGGACAAAAAAAAAAAAACATCTTTCAGAGCAATTGTCCAATAATATGATCTTTAAAGTTGAAAACGTGTTTGTCAATTTTACATACATCACAGTGAACAACATAAGTTACAATCTAGAGACAGTCGCAAATAAACATGTGTAATGAGTCAGTCCAATCGCTATCGCCCATAGCTGGACTCCCATTGTCATTCAATACAGTGCTAGAGTCGACGACTGTCGCTCGGTTTCGAGGAGTAATTCCGGCCAAAGAGCCTTGTTGTACTTAATAAAATTCTATGTTTGAGTTATTAGGAACTAAAAAAAAAAAAAAAAAAAAAAAAAAAAAAAAAAAGGAAAAAACAGGTCCGATATAAACTTTAGTACATAGCTTTCGATAGCAGATCACGACAGTTCATGCAAAAATATCCAAAAGGGACAAAAAAAAATTAAATTTTTTCTTGTACGCTAGAACGAACAATTTTCGTGTAATTAGTATAGTATTTGTAGGGAACAAAATTGTCACAAGGACCACGTGTGCTAAGAAATGAAAGAATAAATTACAAAACATTAAATTACTTCCGAAGTTCTATTGCGTTGTACGAGAATTTTCGTAGCTTTAGTAACCTCTTGGTTTTCGATATGAGACTAGCATGCAAAAACAAAAATGGACGATCATTCGGCCAATATTTTGTGTGTACGAGGCTCAAAGTTCAATGGTCATACATGCATACATTGCCCTAAAACATCCGAATCAGCCAACAGGTCCATAAAAAGGAACGCTCTGCTCAATGTTCTCAGGTACATGAAGGCAGAGGGGAAGGAGATTAGCAGAGCTCATGTATTTCAATAGACAAGAACAGCGAACAAGACAAGTGTCCAAGCAACTGATCTCCAAGACAGAGGTCAACTGGGTTGAGCTGGATGACTGTCATCTGATGTCCATTGCTATGCTAAGCATTTAGGCGTGATGCAAATGGGAGATTTAGGATTGGGGGGGGGGGGGGGGGGGGGGAATTGCGCTCTATCAACTTGTATAAAATAGAAGTTCTACATAGTAGCGATTAATTTCACCAATTAATTTTCAGCGGATGTCCGCTGAAAAAAAAAAAATATATATATTAAAAGCCAGCAGCTACAAATACTGCAGCTGCTGACTTTTAATATTAGGACACTTACCTGTCCTGAAGTTCAGCGCCGTCCGCAGCAGAGGACGAGCGATCGCTCGTCACTCTGCTGCACCCCTCCCCCCCCCCCCCCATGGTGAGGGAACCAGGAAGTGAAGCGCTCCGGCTTCACTGCCCATTTCCCTACGGCCCGTGGGCGAGTCGCGCCACGCCTGCCGATTGGCTCCCGCTGTGTACTGGGAGCCGAGTATTCCCAGAACACAATGGGGGGGGGGGGGTGACATCATGCCCGCAATCTGCCCGAGACCGTGTGGCTGGAAGTGGGTGCAAAATACCTGTCCTTAGACAGGTATCTGCACCCCCCTCCCCTCATATGTGACACCGGAGGGGGGGAGGGTTCCGATCAGCGGGAGTTCCACTTTAGGTTAGAGCTCCAATTTAATTCAATAAAGCTACTCAATGCCTTTTAAAATCTTGCTGCTGAAAAGATGCGCCTTCCTATTCCACATAGGTGACTTCTGATTCCTATACAGTTCCACCAAAAACGTAGATTGAATTCCTCAACATGTGGTGTCAGCCCTGTCAACTTCATTTCTGATATATTACAAAGGAGCCGAGCCCTTTCCAAATCTCCTCCCTCATTTTATCTCTATAACCCCTCATTGTGCACAGGCAGAGAGCGAAGTTATCAACTTATAAGATTCCCGGGAATATTAAAGAACAAGTAGCACTAAAGCTCTCTCAGCCATACTTATCCAGTAGGGTCATAGGGCTGCACTTAGTTCTGCACTCCTGTGACAAAAATGACGCCTACAGCGAGCTAGTCTATTGTTAGCTGATTTCACAGAGCTGGTCCAGGCCCTGCAGGGATCACAACAATGTCGGGATCTACCCAGATACCAGACCGCCAGCTGACTTAGGCTCTCACTGCACCACTGAGAGCCTGATGCTCCCCCCCCCCCCCTGCTCCTCCTACTCTACAGCCCAGTGCCCCAGTGAGTGCTGGAGGTTGGGAGGTTGAGAGCAATGACAGCCATCGCTCTGTACTCAGAGCGGACAAGAGAATTGAGAAAATCAGTGGTTTTTGATTGCTCAGTTTGCAGTGTAGAGCTAGAAGGGGGCAGCTGCAGCATCAGCTCAATGCTGCAGCCATCTAGTAGAGTATGTGTGTATATTATTTTTTTACAATCCCATACAGCGCTCAACAGGTATTTTGAGCATTTAGAAAACATATGTGACAAAAAACTAAATTTAAGTGGAATATGAGGCAGACCAAAAGGGAGCAAGCGGAAAGCTCATTTTTGGGGTAAAGTATTGGGTGGCTTCTCTGACCATGAGAGGATAGGGCAAGCTTGACAGGTAAGATTAAGATTTGCATGCAAATTCCCCACCATAATTCTGTCCTGCGCAGCCTCCCTATGCTATGGTGTTTGAGTGAAGCTTTAAGCCTCGCACACACGATCGGATTTCCATCGGACAAATCTGTGGAATTTTGTCTGAAGGGCGTTGGCCGTGAACTTGTTCTCCATAAAGACGGCATAATTTTTCAGCCAACATACACAAAACGACGTTGTTTTTCAGCTCTGTAGCGCCACCCTTCAGGCAACTTCTGCTAATGCTGTCTGATGGTTAGCATTGGTTCTGAGCATGCGTGTTTGTACTTTGGATTTTAGTCTGACGACTAAAATCGTCAGAACACATTTGTTGTGGGACAATTTGAGAGCATGCACAGCCAACATTTGTTGTTGGAAATTCCGACAATTGTGTGATGGAGCATACAGACGGTCAGATTATCCGACACAACACACCCATCATACATCTGTTGTCGGAATATCCGATCATGGGTACGAATCCGGTGTCGGAATATCCGATCATGTGTACGAGCCTTTCAAGAACTTGCGAGATGGCAGTGAACATAGAAGCTTGTGGACAGAAGATGGGCAACTATGGTCTGTAGGCCGGCAGCCAGAACACAATTAATGACCAGATGAAGGCACTTTTACAGAATAGTCATCTCGCCAAGAATTTCATGCGCCACTGACAAATTCACAATTTAAAAACAGAGAATTACAATTCCTAAGAACCATTTTACCACTATACCAATAATAAAAATAAAATTACAGTCTCCTGCCATACCAGACAAGGCTAAATTGTGTGGTAGAGCTATGCAAATCCTAGGACTGGATGGACAGAAACAAATACTTTGGCAGATAAAAGAACTTCCTTATGTATGTGTATTTAGCAACTTGTCTGGAATTCAGCTTTAAATCCACACAAACAATGCCCCATCCCATGAGAATGGTAATTAACATTGTAGCACAATACTAAGAATGCACACCTGTGTCTGCTCCTAGTTCTCAAACTACACTTTCAAAGTGCCAACTTAGGCAGGCCATACATGGGTCGAATTCCAACCAAATTTCTTTAGAAATTCCTGAATTTTGAGGCGTTTTTTATTTGATGGTGCACCATTGATTACAAAACTCAACCAACCAAGCCTTCAATTTCACCTCATGTTGCTACAGAAAATAATTTGTGGTTGTAAATCTTCTTTTCTTGCGCATTTCTTTTTCGATTAGTTTCGGCCCTACTCGTGGGAGAAATGTAATCGATTAAGTGACAACTAATCGATTATGAAATTAATCGATTACAATTTTCATAATCGATTAATCGGCCAGTAACATAATTGGGGTTAACTAAAATTATCCCTTTATAGTACAAAAAAGCAAATCTCTACTGTTAATATTACTTTCACCTTCCCGCAGTAAAAAAAATGAACCCCTTACAGTAGCGATTTGCTCTTTTTGTACTTATTTTTGTTTTTTTTACCCCCCCCCCCCCCCCATTATGTTACTAAACATCTGAGGCCGGGGTTGCACCTCTGTGTGCGTTTTGGTGCTTTTTGCAGAAACACACTACAGTTCATTTCCATGTTTTCCTATGGGACACGTTCACATCCATTATTTTTTTTAGCTGCTGCGTATTTGGAAAGGGGCGGAGACTTTTTAACCCCAAACGGTGGTGTTTTTAATTTTTTTTTGGTTCAATATACTGCAATGGAGAAGCTGCAGAAAAGCATGGAATGCGTTTTTGCGGCAATTTGTGTTTTGTAACCAACAAATTGAGCCCAAAAAAAATTCAAAATTATATATTTTTTTTTAAAGGCTATTATGCGATTAATCGAAACAATAATCGGCCAACTAATCGATTATGCCGACCAACGTGTGTGTAAAAATATATGTACACACTATATATATATATATATATATATATATATATATATATATATATATATATATATATATATATATATATATTTTCTCTCACACACACACACATTATATATAGTGTATGTATGTATGTATACACTATCTATCTCTATCTCTATCTCTATCTCTATCTCTATCTCTATCTCTATCTCTATCTCTATCTCTATCTCTATCTCTATCTCTATCTCTATCTCTATCTCTATCTCTATCTCTATCTCTATCTATATATATATATATATATATATATATACACACACACACACACACACACACATATACATATACATACATACATACACACACATTCTATATCAGCAGGTCGGCTCTCTGCGCAAACCGACGTACCCATCGACGTCGCACGTACTTTACGATGGTGCTGCACAAGTGATTAGATAGGACACCAGCCATTTGAAGGCTTAATGGTTTGCTTGAGAGCAAAAGCACTTGTGACTGTTAACATTCAAGGCATGCTTTGAACTAAACGGTTTCAGGAAACCGTTAAATCAATGGGTTTAGTTCCACAAAAAAAAAAGGTACAAAATATGGGAGCGCCCATTGCTGGCTTGTTTTTAAAAAGGTTCAAACTCCGGGGCTTTGCTCCAGCTCAACATGTACAGCATTTAGAAGTGAAAGATGGAGAACTACATCCCTGGATATGGTCAGAACGGGCAGCTCCTATTTTCTACCCTTAAGAACATGTTCCTCGAGAGAGCGGCTCCTGCATTCTCTGTGGAGATACCCACCTCCAATCATTATCCTTCATATAAATCATCTTTAATGGGCTACTTACTTATACTTAGTATTCCAGTGAGGTGGCTTCATTTACATTTCCAAAGTCATTTTGACACATTACGATTACACGTTTTAACCTTTACCTTTGCACGGTGGAAACCGGTGATGTACAATATAAAAAATATGTTCCCCATTCCGTTCATTAGAGCAGTTTTTTCTAAACCAGACATGCCATGTAGTGCTGTGACTAGACAATCCATAGAAGGAATGAGGACACCACATGGAGTGACAAAGATGGATTCCCAGGCCGCCATCTCCGCTGTGGTCTGACATTGCATGAACTCAGCTGCCCTCAGCCATATGCTCAGTGAGATCGCCCGAGTAACCAAAACTTACTGAAGCTGTGCAGGCCAGAAGCTATGGATATTACCGACCCATATGAAAAGGGTTTTGCCAGGACTTCCA